>NC_136067.1:1432122618-1433541785 GCF_964261635.1 Lissotriton helveticus | reverse complement strand
CCACTGGAGTCAAGCTATGCAGGCTGATGACGGCTGATAGCCAGACACCGGTCATTGGATGCTTGATTCCGGTCCGGGAAAGACATGGCTTGGCAGTTCGGGCTGGACTGTTCCCATGAGGCACAGGGTCAAGGCTGATTTGCATATGGCCATGTCTGACCTGGGGTGGTGTGGAGTGCAAAAAAACTATGGATTTAGGCCCAGATCTCTGTACTGGGGTGAATGTATGACAATGTTCTGCATTCTGTCCATCACCTGTTGTTTTTGTAATATGTGACGTCATCAGCAGTGCAGTGTGGGGACATGAGTTATAGTTAGCTCTTCCAACTATAACAGCTGAATTTCTCTGGTTTTGTACCAGTGAAATGTCAGTCTAACTATAACGCCCCTGAAACCTGTGTTGTTTTCAGTGAACATCTAAGGTTGTTTAAATGCTTTTTCCTAACTATAATATCCCTGTAACCTATGGATTTTTTCAGTGAATTTATAAGGTTTTTTAAATGTTAATACTAAATATAATGTCCCTGAAACCTGCGTTTTTTTCAGTGATTTTCTAAGGTTTTTTAAATGCTAATTTCTAACTATGCCTACATAGATAGGACATGTACAAAAAGAGGAAGAAAGGCACAGAAAGAAGGAAGACGCATGCAGAAGATACACAAGAGGTACAGAAAGAAGAAGAAAGATGCAGAAAGAAGCATGAAAAATATGGAAAGAGGCAACAGAAGTCCACAAACTCATAAAAAGTAGCCTAATCCCTAATCCTTCCCCCAAGATGTCTTAAAACTCACTTTTCTCTTGAAGGTTCACTATTCAAAAACTGCTCAGAATGTTAGGCCTACCAACAGCAATCCTAACCATGCCACTGTTTTAAGTCTCACTAAGTGTGTGATGGTATGCATGCATATGTCTATGCTATTACCTAGTGACATGTAACATAAAACTAAACATACAAATACTTGAATACCGGTGTTTCAAACAGCATACTCTGTACATGTTTGTACAAAAATGTGTATGCATTCCTTTCTGCATATGATACAGGGCACAGGAGTATTCAATAGTATATTTGAGGGGCTCTATAACACGTGTATACTTAAGATATGTCTGCCTGTGCAACCGAATGACAGAGCAGCACTGAGATGTTACCACCTATAGGAGAAGCTATCCGCTTTTTAAGCTGCCATCTTCAGCTGCATCACACATGTAAGAGTACCTGTACAAGTAGACATATACCCCAGTCACAAGAGCACACATACCTTTAAACTTGATAGCTTTCACTTCCTATTTGAATACAGATAGAGGCAAAAGAAGTACAGAAAGAAGCGAGAGAAGTGCAGAAAAAACAAGAGAAGTGCAGAAAGAGGCAACCAAGAGAAGTACAGAAAGAAACAAGAGAAGAGCATAAGGAGGTAAGAGAGGTGCAGAAAGAGGGAAGAGGGGTGTAGATAGAAGCAAGAGGGGTGCAGAAAGAAGCAAGAGAAGTGCAGAAATAAGGAAGAGAGGTGGAGAAAGAGGCAAGAGGGTTGTGGACAAAAACAAGAGAGGTGCTCAAAAAACCAAGTGAAGTACAGAAAGAAGCAAATGATGTGCAGAAAGAGGCAAGAGAGCTGCAGAAAGATGAAAGAGAGGTACAGAAGGAGGAAAGAGGTGTACATATGAGGCAAGGGCGGTACAGAAAGAAGCAAAAGAGGTACAGAAAGAGGGAAGAGGGCTGCAGAAAGAGGCACGAGGGGTACAGAAAGAAGCAAGAAAGGTGCAAAAAGAAGCAAGAGAAGTACAGAATGAAAGACCAGAGGTACAAAAAGCGGCAAGAGAGGTGCAGAACGAGGGGTGTAGAAAGAGGCAAGAGGGGTATAGAATGAGGCAAGAGAGGTGTAGAAACAGGCAAGAGAAGTGCAGAAAAAGGCAAGAGAAGTGCTGAAAGAAGCGACAGACATGCAGGCAGAAGCAAGAGAAGTGATGAAAGACACAAGAGAGCTACAGAAAGAGGTAATAAAGGTGCAGAAAGAGGCAAGATAGGTACAGAAAGAGGCAAGTGAGGTGCAGAAACAATCAAGAGAACTGCAGAAAGAGGCAAGAGAGTTGCAGAAACAGGCAAGAGAGGTACAGAAAGATGGAGCAGGGGTGCAGAGCGAGGCAAGAGGTGCATAAACAGGTAAGAGAAGTACAGGAAGAGGGAACAGGGGTGCAGGAAGAGGCAAGACAAGTGCTAAAAGAAGTAATAGAGGTGCAGAAAGAGGCAAGACAAATGCAGAAAGACGGAACATATATGTAGAAAGAGGCAAGAGAAGTGCAGAAAGAAGCAACAGAGGTGCAGAAAGAGGCAACAGAAGTGCAGCAAATGGCAAGAGATGTAAAGAAAGAGACAAGAGAGGTGCACAATGAGACAAGAGAGGTGTAGAAAGAGGGAAGACAAGTGAAGAAAGAGGCAACAGGGGTGCAGAAATAAGCAAGAGAGATGCAGAAAGGAGGAAGAGAAGTGCAGAAGGAAGCAAAAGAGGTCCAGAAAGAGACTAGAGGGTTACAGAAACAGGCAAGAGAAGTGCCGAAAGAAGCAGCAGAAATGCAGACAGAGGCAAGGGAAGGGTAGAAAGATGCAAGACAGGTGCAGAAACAAGCAAGAGCGGTGCAGAAAGAGGAAACGGGGTGCAGAAAGAGGCAAGAGGGGTGCAGTAAGAGGGGTGCAGAAAGAGGCAAAAGAGGTACACCTACTGGCTAAGGACACACACCCCTTGCGCTCACGATGGTTCCCAAAACAGTTTTGGTCATCTGTCACAACCAAAAAGAACGGGGTGACCATTCTGCTCGCCCAGAATTTCTAAGGGAAGATCATCTCCACATTAATGGAAGCTAAATTTAGAGCGCTGGGGATTAGGGTTCAATGGGGTCCATACAATTCATGGTGGCCACCTTATACACCCCAAATGAAAATCAGGAACATTTCTTCATCAATACACTAGAATTAGTCCTAGCCTCTCCTGATCGGGCCATAGTGAAAGGAGGAGACTTCATCCTAGTCATGGGCTCAAACCTAGACTCATCAAGCCAGCGCACAACACAGGCAGGGGCCTTCTGGCCCTCTGGGCTGCAGTGGCTAGCAGATAGCTTGCTTAACGACATCTGGAGACACATACAGCCTACTACCAGAGACAACACATTTCATTCTGCAGCCCAAAAATCCTATGATCGCATTGACCACTTCCTTACAATGGCTGCCCTGACAACCTGTGTGGATGAAGATACTATTGAGCCTTGCTCCCTGTCCAATCACGCTAATGCTGAACCTTGACACTCTTCACTGTTGACAAGCTCACTGGTGCCTGGGGGATGCCATGCTGCAATCTGAGCAAATGGTAAAAGTGATACACACAACCATTACAAACTATCTTAGCAATAATGACTGCTTCGGTCTCGGTTCGGTGTTGAAGTTAGTCGTCTGAGGCAAATTCATAGGTTTCTCAGTGCCAAGAGAATAAGCTGGGCACCGTAAAGAGACAACAGTTAGAGACGTCAGTGGCAGAGCTTGAGTCGATCCATAAGCCTACAGGCGACCCCCGGATGTGGACGGAGCTAGAAAAGCAGCACCTGATCCTACGGCGCCTGGACCTCAATTGGGCAGAATACGCCCTGTTGCATCTCTGACATGAATTATTTTATTCACAGGGAGGGGGGTAAGGGTTCAGGGGGATGGGGGAGAAAATCAGAAAAAAAAGTCCTCATTTGTCACAAATCTTTATTTATTTCAAAAATTAAACGTTATAGCAGGCTACTACTTTTTTTTAGTTAACAACAGTAGGACAGTAAGATTATATGATGGCCCAATCAAGATCTACTAAAATTCTTTCATGGAACCTGAACGGGCTAGGGAGCCGCAAGAAGCAATTAAACATTTCCCATTATTTAAAAAATACTGGAGCATCCATTATCCTATTACAAGAAACACACTTGGCAGCGGATGATTGTAGGAAGATATTCATTAAACTTAACTGGGTACAGGAGATTCTCTGTTCAAAACAGACGGGCACAACGAGAGGGGTTGCAATAATACTTTGCGTCAATAAGGGTATTATACTGCATGACTGGGCCACAGACCAGTCAGGGAGGTGGTTAGCTGCGGTGATCTCAATAAGTGCAGTTAAATTCTTATGCGGGGTCTATTACGGTCCGAATGATGATAACCCTGTTTTTCTTCAGAGATTAGAAAAATATATGATCCAGTATACAATCCCAATTGTGCTAGGGGGGGATTTTAATTTGTTATTAGACCCAACATTAGATCGTACCTCTAAGTCTAGATACAATTGTCCAAAAAAATCTTTTTTGATCCTGAAGAACATTATGAAAGACTATACATTGTTAGACGCCTGGAGAGCTAAATATGGCACAAAAAAACAATACTCTTTTTACAGCAAAAAATACCACCAGTTCTCCAGAATAGATTTTTTTCTATTAGATCAATCGCTCTTAGCAACCACGGATTCTATCTTTCATATTCCGAACGGCCTGTCTGACCATTCAGTGGTTGAATTAAATATTAATATTCTGAAAAACTGCCCTGAATATAGGTGGACACTGGATAGGACTATCCTTTTAAATGAAGTATTTAATATCAAAGTCAAAGAAAAGTCCACAGAGTTCTTTGAGTTTAATGATGAAACCGCTCCTGAGAATATTGTTTGGGATGCATTTAAGTCTTATCTAAGAGGACTATACAGTTCCCAGATGATCATAAATAGGAAGCTTAACAAGGAAATGGATATTAAAGAGCTAAGGTTAATTAAAATAAAAGAAGAACAGCTTCTCTCCGCCACTCTAGGCGACAGTACTGATGTACCAAAATTGGAAAAAGAATTAGTTGACTTACAATTGAATTTTAGATCGAGAACTGAAAAATTACTCAAGGATAAATGGGAAGTCAGTAAATTACGTAATTTTGAATATGGAGAGAAGTGTGGGTCCCTGCTTGCGTGGAAAGCTAGGTCGGACAGATCTAGAAACAACATCAAATCTCTGATACAACGTGGGTCTGGAGTTGTTTTGTCTGAAGATGACGAAATCAGGCAAGAAGCTAGAACATTCTACCAAGAGCTATATACGGAAAAAATTAACTGCTCAATGGACGAGCTGGATACTCTGCCACTCTGGGATGATTTACCACAATTAAAAGACTCAGATATAGCTCTTTTGGCAAAAAACATATCAGAAGGGGAGATTAGACTCCAACTAAAGAAGATGGCAAGGAATAAAGCTGCAGGTCCCGATGGGCTCCCAATAGAGACTTATAAAGCAAATATCGAAGAAATTCTAGTTCCAATTCAGAAACTATTCAATAGAATTTTCATTCAGGGAGAACAAATACCATCTTCATGGTTGGACGCTACAATTTCATTAATAGCTAAACCGAATAAAGATCCGGAAAAGATAGAATCTTATCGCCCTATCTCACTCTTGAACTCTGATCTAAAAATTTATTCTGGAATCTTAGCGACTAGACTGGCCAATGTCATAAAATCTATTATCCATCCTGATCAGAGGGGATTCATTCCTGGCCGTCAATTAAATGAGCTCACATTCCAAGTAATTGCTGCCATAGACTACGCCACAGAGAAAAAGAAGCCTCTTGCTATCGTCGCAATAGACGCTGCTAAAGCATTTGACCAGGTGAATTGGCTCTTTCTTTGGAAAGCGATGAGGAAGTTTGGTTTTCCAGAAGTCTTCATCAATGGAATTAGAACTTTATATGGGGGCCCGAGAGCCAGGATTCTGGTGAATGGTGGACTGTCAGACTGGTTAAATATTTACAGAGGGACGAGGCAGGGATGTCCTTTATCACCGTTATTGTTTGATGTATATATTGAGCCCTTTGTTTGTCTTTTAAGACAGGATCCTATAATTCACCCTTTTAAAATCGGAGATTTAACAGTTAAGACAGCTCTATACGCAGATGATCTCCTTTTGTACACTTCGAATCCACTAGACGCAATTCCAAGGTTATTTCAACTTGCTGAGGAGTTTGGTATTGCTTCTGGGTATGGTATTAATAAGGAAAAGACCGATATCATGTGTTGGAATATCGCGGTACCTATCACAGAAGCTAAAACCAAGATGAGATATCTGGGCATACAGCTTAATCATAAACTGGTAGAAACTCCTAAAACTAGTTGGGATGTGGTGATAAGGGAGGTTAGGAAACTTTTGACCAGATGGAACTCCTTGCCTTTAAATATCTACGGTAGAGTAAATCTGGTGAAGATGATCATCTTGCCAAAGGTGACCTTCCTTTTTAATTCTATTCCTCTACCATTCAATAAGAAAGATATTCTTAACTTACAGGGTAGGATAGGTTCCTTTATTTGGGCGACAAAATCTCCCAGGATAGCCTGGAGGAAGTTGAGGAGAGGACTAAAAATAGGTGGCCTTGCTCTCCCGGACTTACTTTTATACTGTTATGCTTTTCAATTTAAAAATTTTAGACTCCTAGCGAACAGATTAGATTCCACCTCTAATGGCATACTCTTCCGAGCCATGTTGTCTGATCTTCCATACGGGGTTGACTTCTTTACGTTTAAATTTGGAGACCAAAAATTCTTTAAAAAAGTACGACTGAAGCTCTTGAAGGCTGTTTTACATAACTGGCTACAAATAAGAGGGATGTTAGGCAT
Organism: Lissotriton helveticus; assembly: GCF_964261635.1. Taxonomy (NCBI): domain Eukaryota; kingdom Metazoa; phylum Chordata; class Amphibia; order Caudata; family Salamandridae; genus Lissotriton; species Lissotriton helveticus. The sequence continues at coordinate 1,433,535,123 of NC_136067.1, read as the reverse complement.
ACATTATTATCACACATATGCCCCGATATGGGATTCCCCTGGTACTCCGGAATGCCTGACAGATCAGTTAGCACTTCCGTTAAAGAGGGCGGGTCTCCTCAAATGGGGTGACCTTCTTGATACATCAAGAGCACTAAAATGGGAAACGCTGGTAGGTTTAACCGGGGGAACCCTCACGAGATTTAAGTTCTATCAATTATCGGCTTGGTGGGGAAGTCAAGCTTGGAATTCTGGTGATGAGAGCCTCCTTCTAGACCTAATTAGTAATAACACGATAAGAAAGGGGGAGACTGCCCAATGGTATAAAATCTTCATAAGTAATAAGGACAATCAAGAGGCGGAGATTATTAAGTTATGGGACCCCGCTATCTTTCAGGTTTTGGATAATCCTGTTAAACTATGGGCAGATTCTTTCTCTATGTCCCAAAAAATAATTAAACCTTCTAACTTGAGAAGAAATCATCTATATACTTTGTACAGGGTCTACTGGTCTCCTGCGAAACTTTCTAAGATCTCCGCACTTCAATATTCTTGTCCCAGATGTAAGTCACAAGAGGCAGATGACATACATATGTTTTTCGAATGTCCAAGCATTAACAACTTCTGGGGACAAGTCTGTGGGTTTTTGGAGGAGGTACTTTCATTTTCACCTATATATACTTTAAGTTTGGTTTTTTTTGGTCTCCAACCCGATTATGATATTAATAGCAATATATCACAGTTCATTTTTTATGCAATAGTGATTGCCCGAAGAGAGATCTGTAAAGAGTGGAAGTCTGCGCTTTCCCCGACATTCGCCAATTTCCTTAAAAACATCATGGCGGTGAGTAAATTGGATATTTTATGTGGTGGAGATGAGTCTGCTAAATTATGGTCAGCCTTGAATGCCTGGTGTGAGAAATAGTCCAATGATTATGCCAGAGGTTTTGTGGACTTGTCCTTCCTCAGTAGCAAGTATCAACACGAGAGGAAGTTGGACGAGTAATAACCTTACCTCTGGGCAATCTTCATCGGCTATCCACAAACAAGAGGGCTGGTAACGGGAGTTTGTGTCAGTGGCCTGAAGAGCGCCTATTTAGAGCAATTATCTACTGGTGGCATATATGAGGACAACAAAAAAAAAAAAAAGAAAAGGAAAAAAAAAAAAAAAAAAAAAAAAAAAATGAATTATTTTATTAGGGGAGATCGCTCAAGCCGTATGCTAGCTCACAGATTGTGACACAAAGAAATCTCTGGGTCGGTCAAAACTATCCAGACCCCCTCCCGGACGGAATCGTGTTCAGATCCCGAGATAGCAGAGGCCTTCCACGCCTTCTACAGCAGACTCCACATGGGACAGGAATCTCCGTCCAGTGACATAGACTCTTATCTTCGAATGCTGGGCTTGCACAGATCCCAACTGAGGTAGCCTCTCAGCTGGATCACCACCTCCAATAGAAAAGGTGATTTCTGCGATCACGTGCCTTAAACTTTGCAAAGCTCCGGGCCCCCATTGTTCTATAATAAGTTATGTCACAACTTAGCCCCCTTGCTGGCCCGGCTGGTTAACTCGCTCCATGGCACAGGACGCCTACCCGACTCGATGTTTGAGGCATCCATGACGGTTATCCTAAAGCCTCACAAGGATACCACCGACTGCGGATCATGCTGCCATCTTGTTGCTCAACACTGACGTGAAAATATTTAGGAGCATTCTGGCTGCTTGCCTCGATCCCCTCATGGTGGGTCTGGTGGACGCAGACCAAGCCAGGTTTATCCCATCGACATAATGTGGCAACAATACAAAACACCTGATACACCTCACCGATCTTATCCACCAATATCAGAACGAAGCTCTTCTACTATCCATCAATGCGGAAAACAGGGTCAACTGGTCGTATCTATTCAGCACTCTCGGGCGGTTCAGATTTGGGGGCAGGTTTATAGCAAGGACACAATGCATTTACAATGCCCCCAGAGTCACAGTCAGGGTCAACGGGTTTTCCTCCAAGCCCTTTCCCATATGCGGAGGACAAGTCAGGGCTGTCCCCTTTCCTGACTGCTTCCGTTGCTCTTTGTGCTCTATGTGGAGCTGATGGAGCAAAGAATACAAGGCAAACCACTGATCACGGGGATTCGGCTCAGGGCGGACACACATGATCAGCATGTATGAAGACGATGTTGTCCTTTCTTTGACCAATCCAATACCCTCACTTGCCACATTAGTTGAGGAATTCAGAAGTTTTTGTGACACTTCTGGGTTCAAGGTCAACCTATCGAAGTCTCAGATCTTGAACCTCTCTGTCTCTCCATCCATAGCTGTGGCACTCCCTACCTAATTCCACATCATGTTGGCCATGAACTTGATCCCATACTTGGGTATCCTTTTGGCCTCCATGCCAGAAAAGATGCTGATGGGCAACTATGGCCCCCTGGTAGAACAGACCAATAAGTTAATAGCTATTTGGTGTTGCACGGGTCTCTCGTGGGCCGGGCGCATTGCCGCAGTCAAGATTACAATCCTGCCACACATTCTGTACGTGTTTCGGACCATTCCCTTATCGCCATCCCCATTGATCCTACGGAATCTACAGTGCATCATCGATTGCAAGCAGCAGCGCCTTAGCATTCACCTTATCACTAACCTAAAGGGGAGAGAAGGATGGGGCTACCCATGATCTCATATGGCCGGGATACCCGTCTCCCCCTCCCAACACAATCCCCAAAAATGGGAAGACGGAAACGGTTCTTGAGCTTTTGGAAGGCGGTGAGGGAGTTACCCTCACCGGCCGTATTTATTAAAATATGAAACAAAAATTAAAACATTAAATTAACAGTTTCATATCATGTACAATTTCATTTACACATTACGATGCGTTTCTCAAAATTCAAATCGTACATCCTAACATTACGGGCCAACGGCAAGGTCGTAACCGGTGTCAGATCCCTAATACCATAACTCCCCCCCTTACTTGTGAGGGGCGGGCGCACAGAGGACTGTACCTCTGTGCCAACTTCCAATTTCCCTTGTCTTAACGGGGGCCGCATATTTACTCGACGCCATCTTGGTGGTCGTCCGAGTGTGGAAAAGTAAATTTTGCCATGTTATATGTGCCTACGTGTTCCCCATCCTATGTTATATGTGCATGATTAATATGCATATGTATCCCCCTATGATCAATTAAAGACGCAATCCTAGTTGTGTCCAACTCTAGTATGCCAGTCTCCAGTTCTCGTGAATGTAACGAGTATTAGGCCTATGTAAACCTATGTTGCCACGTTTTACAGTGTGCACGTTAATTCAGAATAATGTCCCCGTTTCTAGGCCTCAAAAGGGCCCGGACACCAGATTCAGCTCCTGTCTCCTGAACCCTCTCCGAGGAGCGATGCAGCCCCCACCTGCATCCCTGACCCTTCACTTACTTCCTGCCTCACAGTGCCCGGCTCGGCCTGGCTCTGCCTGCCTGTCTGCCAAGAGTATGTTATGCTTCTAGTTATCAGTCCTGCCCTCCTTCTCTGCATTCCTAAGCTACTGAATCGCATCAACAGCTTCAGTCATAGTCTAGCCTTTCTGTCTCCATGTAAGAGAAATACTGTATTAATATTCATAGAATATTCCTCGCACACGCAATATATGCAGAATAATGCATGCACCAGCCTTAGTGTCAAGTAGCCTTTGCCCTGATAACTTTTGTATTCTATCAACATGTTCTCCAAACACCAGATACCAGATATGTCTTAGGTACATGTCACCCTGACTCCGCAGACTTTTAGTCTCCTCTTCTAGTGCAGAAGTCATAGCCCCCAGTTCTCCCTAGTAACACGTCATTGCCCGTTTGCGCGCACCTCTAGGTCAGAGGTCCCAGCTCCTCAGGTAGCCCCCTCCATGTTTCCGCCCATTTTCTGACACTTCTGTGATGTTCATATCACATGTCTATGTACACGCCTCTTGTTACACCCACTTTATGCCTTATCTTTCGCGACTGCTACAAATCACGCCCACTGCTACGCCTACTGTATTGAATGTAATGCAATTGTTTTAGTATATATATATTGTGCACTGTTATTAAAAGCTAGCATTATTCCTTCCCCTGCCCCCGGCAGCTGCCATCCTATTCCCATGCAGGCTGTCCTGTTCCTGTCCTTTATGCCTGATTAAAGCCTGCAGACTCAAGATACCTCGAATCCTGACTCTTATTTATTGAGCTATCTGTTTATATGAGTATCCTGAAAAATAGAACCGGTATTTAATTATTTATTTACCACATAATGGCGCCCGAACAGGGACTTGCCCTTTCCCCACGCACCGGCGAAGCCACGCAAGCCCCCTGATCCTCTGCAGCCGTGACGGAACCATCCTGCGCACCGGCAGATATTTCTGCTTCAAGTATCCCTCAGGTCCACAGAGGAGACGGAGGTTGCGGTCCAGCATCCAGACGAGGCGGTGTGGAACGCGGCGAGTCCCGACCAGAGCCCAAGCCGAGAGTCCAAGGTCCGAGGTATCCGGAGGCCCACCTGTAACTGAAGTCCGAAGTTCGTAGTCTGTCGTCGTAGCAGTCCAGTCCAGTCCGAGGCCTTCCGTTCTTGCTGCCCGGTGAGTACCGTTGCTGGGGTAGTATCTAGACAGGGTCAATTAATTTGTCTCTGGTCCGTGGGTTTGGGTACACAGATCCAACACGAAGTGTCCACCTAGGTGGATGCGGGTCCTGACGTGTCTCTTTATGGGACCGGTATGTTTCGTACTGTTTCAGCAGTGCATCTAGTAACTCTAGTAAGTTCCGTTCTCGAGAAATTCATGTGGTCCTGTTCTCAGTATTCCAGGTAATATTCTGTCCGAACTGTTATGCTAAATGTTATTTTTATGTGTTTTCAATGTCGTGGTATGAATGATTTGTTTTTTCCAGTTATTATTGTGTTTATCGTGTATTGTATTGTGTCCAGATTCTAGCCTACAGAATGCCTCTGTTCTCTAAATTACGTCAGTTAAAAACAAGAAAAGGGCTGCTCGAGGAAGCAGTCCCTGTCCCGCCCAGGGACAGTCCAGGACATTTTATGTATCACAAACATGGCTTAAGTGCCATAATATATCTAGACTTATGGTCTGATTATACCAGACATCTCGAAGAGAAATATAGATGGCCTGTATCAGGCACATGGGATGCCGAGTGCATCATGCGAGTAGAAGAAGCATTATGGAAAAAGAAAGCCAGACAGTCTCAGAAAGATGCCATCGAGTTATGGCGCAAAGAATCTCATAAAAAAAACGAAAAAGAAATCAGAAAAACAGAATTAAGTAGAGAATCCTCAGAGAAAGCCCAAGAAAGGGAACTAATCGAAATAGGTGAACGAGTTAAAGCAGAACAGTCAGACAGACAGAGAAATGCCCTTATTAAGGGTATGTATCCTCTTCTTGCCGAGGGTTTGCCAAAAGCAACCCCAGAGGCATCCAGAAATTTTCCACCATCACTAGTTCCGACTAAGCTACGTCATAAACCGACTGCAGCTGATATTTTTCTCTCGTCCTATTTGGACGACACAGTCCCAGAGTATGCAAATCCTGTTCCGCCTGCTCCTGTAAATAATGTAATTCCTGTTCCTCCAGCCACTTGTCCCGTGGGTCCAGTTAATGTTACAGCACCCCCGGTCCAGCCTACAGTACACGTACCAGTCTTACCAGTCACTCTTCCAGCCCGTACAGTACCTGTCGACGATTCTAGTCTAGGGGCCACGGGAGGAAGTCCTCCTGGTACCCCGCCTCAACACAAACGTCTAACGTTACTCGAGCTACATGAACGAGCGTTACAGCGTTCGCCCAAACTTCAGTCAGTTGCAGATATCAAGCGAGCACTTACCGAATGCCATTATGATCCAGTCCCAGGCGATGATGATATGGTCCTGTATTCATTGCGTGTAAGACGGGTGACCGAATATTTGGACACCCTGCCCAATATGAAGGAATATCTAGACAAAATATATCGTTTTATCCATACAGGAAGAGATCCAGAAAGTATTGGCGACACCATGGTTCAGAGAAAAGTCGAGATTCAGCTCATGATTTTAAAGTTTCTAATTAATTGTTTAATAAGAGAACAAGATTATCCAGGAAAAGATCCAGAAGAAATGAAAGTCCTGACTAGGTGGAGTGACCATATAGCCGAGGGAAGACACAAGACACAGAACTGTATAGAGAGTATGTACAAGAAAATCCGTAAAGAAATAATAAAGTTACACGAGAAACGAGAAGCAACACAAGTAACCGAGAAAGAGAATGACTCTTCTACTGAAGAGGTAGACGACGAGAATCCCGACAGAATAGCGTATGTAGGTAGAACTAGACTTTCCGACAGGCATCCACGCCTAGACTAAACAAAAGGAATCCACTAGGTGGACGGCGGTTGTTACCACAATGGTGGGGAGCAACCAGTGTTGTTAAAATACCCCTCACACACCAACAGGCCCCTTGGTGTCATGCTTCATCATCGGGGTCTTCGCAAACCTCTACGGAATGCGGCGTGCTACGACTTCACGACTACGCAGGAGCACTTTATGAGTGAACTATGTGTTTGGTGTGTGAAGGTACCAAGATGTGAGTGGTGAGGTGAAAAGTGAGGGATTAAAAAATACCTGGCACGTGAGTGCTGAAAAAATTTTATTTAGTCTCCGGCTGGTATTGTTAAAAAGAGTGCTAGAGTGGTTGTGGTTTACTAATTAGGGTAACCCAACCAAATTAGTGCGTCGACATGTTTCGGAGTAATGGAACTCCTTCTTCAGGACGGGAATATGCACTACTTATCCCCACCTTACTCACATGTGTGTAGATATTAAAAATTGTGCTCTACAAAAATAGATATGGTGAATAATGTACCTATCTATGTTGGATGTACGGTCCGTTGCGCCCAGTTGGCGGTTCAGGATACCTGTAAACAGAAAAGTTATGTAAAACAAGATGGCACATATTGTTGTGTCCATACTGTGCTAAAAAACACAGAAGGGTCATAAGGAACAAAAGTGAAGGTCCAGGAACCCTAAAAAAATTTTTTTACTACTAAGCAAGATAATACATATTCTTATGTTAATACTGTGTAAATACACAGAAGGGTAACAAGGAACAAAAGTGAAGGTCCAGGAACCCTAAAAAGAGAGAAAAAAAACGAACTACATATAGATAGCGACTCAGTGCTGCCACTAACCGAAAGAGCATGGGCGCATGCGCAACACTGCTCCTCCGCACATGCGCATTCACACGGGAACACCCTTCCCGGTGCGCGCAAATGCGGATAGCAAACCAGGGGACCGGACCAAGTATGGGCTTTTCCGTTTTCCATTAGGGGCTAATTGAGGTCTCTTGAGACTATTTAAACTCGCTCCTTAGTTCACCACCTCACTCGTCGGAGCCGCGTGGAGGGGGAACAAGCCAGACAGCCCTGTGTAAAACCGTGAGTGTGTATGGATGTATGAACAAGCCTAAAGGTGTGTGATCTATTATTACCGAGGGATTACTACCTTTTGATCCATTCCCTTAAATACCTCACAGGTTGCCATATCGGGTAGAACGGACCACCCCCCAACACGCTGTGGCTCATGAGGCCATTGGACCTCTATTAATAAGTAAGCTACGCATTTGGGTCACAAACCATACCCTCTAAGACCTATCTGATATTTTGAATGTGTATGTGTCTCAATCTATATGTAGTTCGTTTTTTTTCTCTCTTTTTAGGGTTCCTGGACCTTCACTTTTGTTCCTTGTTACCCTTCTGTGTATTTACACAGTATTAACATAAGAATATGTATTATCTTGCTTAGTAGTAAAAAAATTTTTTTAGGGTTCCTGGACCTTCACTTTTGTTCCTTATGACCCTTCTGTGTTTTTTAGCACAGTATGGACACAACAATATGTGCCATCTTGTTTTACATAACTTTTCTGTTTACAGGTATCCTGAACCGCCAACTGGGCGCAACGGACCGTACATCCAACATAGATAGGTACATTATTCACCATATCTATTTTTGTAGAGCACAATTTTTAATATCTACACACATGTGAGTAAGGTGGGGATAAGTAGTGCATATTCCCGTCCTGAAGAAGGAGTTCCATTACTCCGAAACATGTCGACGCACTAATTTGGTTGGGTTACCCTAATTAGTAAACCACAACCACTCTAGCACTCTTTTTAACAATACCAGCCGGAGACTAAATAAAATTTTTTCAGCACTCACGTGCCAGGTATTTTTTAATCCCTCACTTTTCACCTCACCACTCACATCTTGGTACCTTCACACACCAAACACATAGTTCACTCATAAAGTGCTCCTGCGTAGTCGTGAAGTCGTAGCACGCCGCATTCCGTAGAGGTTTGCGAAGACCCCGATGATGAAGCATGACACCAAGGGGCCTGTTGGTGTGTGAGGGGTATTTTAACAACACTGGTTGCTCCCCACCATTGTGGTAACAACCGCCGTCCACCTAGTGGATTCCTTTTGTTTATGATAGTTGCCAGGGGAGACAGAATCCACTATTCCCTCTCCATCCCTCCTTTGTTAAAAATTATCCACGCCTAGACTACAAGAAAGTTTTTCACTCTCCAGTACCAGAACAATGTTCCCTAGAACAAGTATTCCAGGCTACAGATAAAATCCTGAAATCACGAATAGGCTATAGTGAGCTTAGTACCATGCATGAACAAGAACTAGCCCGATCAGCAGTCCGGTGGACTACTGATTCTACCACTTTTCCAGACGAAATAGTGGCACAAATGTTTCTGAAACTGCCCCCAGCCGAGCAGCGACTGGTGGGTATGTATATGATCCAGCACCTCATCACTCTGTATGAGGGTCAGCATTCCGATCCAGGTCCGTTGCATGATGTTCTGAACGAGTTACTACAGTACAGATGGAAAGGTCTAGGTACCGATTTAATCAGTGTCATTCTAGAACAGCGCCACAAATACCGAACGTTTCTGAATCCGCATTTTGTTTGTGTCTCACCCCCAGAAAATAAATCATTCTACATAGACAGACAGAATCCGTTACGAGAAGTACATCCAGTCAAGAAAGAGGGTGGTGGTCTAGAACGAGTATTTGTTTACACCCCCATCACAAAGATGGAACTCTTAGAAATGAAAAAGTTAATTCCCTGTCATGATAAAGATCCAGCAGGGTTCCACCGAGAATTAAAAGACATGCTCCGTATGGGAGAATACACGTATCCTGATATCATTAAAATGTTAAAGGTCCTGTTGCCTGCGGGCATATATGAGAAACTCAAAGAAAAAGAATGGGAGGTGGGAGAGAAAAAGATAGATTGGACAGCTCTAGAAGCTGAAGATAATACACGAGTACCAGGTACCGGTCTTGGGGATAAATGTAAAGAATTGCCCGAACTGTTAATACAAGTTTTGCCAAGATTACTAACCACGAAAAAGGAAGACTGGGATGCCATCTCAGCCTGTAAACAGAAACAAGACGAAGATACTAGTGATTTCTATTCTAGATTTGAAAAATGTTTTATTATTAACAGTGGTTTGAAAACGAGTAGCGAGTCATACCCTCATCTTTTTGTTACTAAACTAGTCGAGAATTCAAGTCCACAAGTTAAAAATCGAGTCCTGAAAGTCGAAAGTACATGGCAAGCTAATACTCCGTCACAAATGTTACAAATGCTCCAGTATCACCAGAACAGAATCAGGGAAGAGCAAGAACACGAAAGGAGACGTATGAAAGACACGAAAATGAAAGTATTAGTTGCACAATCTGTTCCCCAAGACAGCCAGAAGAGGGGTCCGAATCAAGCCAGTCATCCTGCAGTTCCCGTTAAAGGGACCTGCAACTATTGTAAACAGCCAGGTCATTTTATAAACGAGTGTGCAGTTCTGAAACACAACATAGCTACTGGTAAGACTAAAGAAAGACCACGTCCACCTAGACAAGAACAAGTTACACAGACTTCCCAGTTACCACAGAATGCACAACAGACAGTTACAGTACCGCAGCCCATCGCTGCAACACAGCATGTTACACAGCAAATGTACCAATACGCACAGTCCGAGTATCCAGAGTACCAGCAGTATTCATGAAACAGCCTAGAGAGGGAGGTAGGCTTGCCTCTCATCGAGATACCTGTAGATCAAGAGGGTCCCTATGTACACAGTCAAGTATTAGGGAAAGACAGAAAGTTTCTGATTGATACAGGGGCAAGTAGGACTACCATCAGTCATGACGAGGTTCCAGGGGCTCCGCTCTCAGGCTCTAGAAATGTTTCCCTTGGATTTTCAGGAAAGCCCATTATTAATGAAATTTCGAAACCAGTTACTCTAGAAGTAGGTCCATTGTCCCGAACTACAGATTTATTACTCACGAAATCATGTCCAGAAAATTTGTTAGGCATCAAGACATTAAAAGAATTAGGTGCAGTAATTTGTTGCTCCCCAGAGGGAGTTCGTTTGTTTTTAAGGGACTATAAAGGTCATTATGTATTACGAGATTTTGATCCAAGATTATTGAATGTACCACAGCATTTATGGGCGCAAGGTCCAACTGATGTAGGATGTATGAATATCACACCCCATCGTGTGACTCTGAAGCAAGGTGTTGTTTTGCCACGAATCAGACAGTATAAATTGCCACCTGAGGCTGTAGCAGCCTTATCCAAAATTATTGACGAGCTTATTGTTCAAGGAGTGGTTGTAGAAACTGACTCCAATGTATGTAATTCTCCTATCATTCCAGTCATGAAACGTACTGATCCAAATGCACCTCCAGTTTATCGATTAGTGATTGACCTTCGAGAGCTTAATAAATGTATCATACCCCAGTACCCAGTAGTCCCAGATATTTCTTCCCTATTGACAGCCATTGATTCTGAAGCTACGTTCTTCACAGTCATCGATCTCAAGAACGCATTTTTCAGTGTTCCCATTCATCCAGACAGCCAGTTCCTTTTCGGATTCTGTTTAAATGGAAGGAGCTATAAATTTACACGAGCTCCTCAAGGTTTAACAGAAAGTCCTAGCATTTATAGTCAAGCACTTAAAAGACAACTAGACAATATTCGTATGCCAACTGACACTGCTCTGCTCCAGTATGTCGACGATCTATTGATCACAGCCCGTTCTGAACGTGACTGCGAGCGTGCGTCACTTACAGTTCTGTATTTCCTAGCCGAGATGGGGCACAAGGTGTCCCCTTCGAAGCTTCAATTCTGTGTCCAGCAAGTGGTCTACTTAGGACACTTACTGTCCAAGAGGGGTAGGCAGTTGACACCTGACCGTATCCAGTTAATAGCATGTCTTCCACAGCCCAAGACTCAGAAGGAGGTACGAGCTTTTATCGGCCTCACTTCTTATTGCAGACAATGGATTCCTCAGTATGCATTTCTAGCCAAGCCACTGATACAGTTAACGACACAGGAGGCAGCCGTATCGACTGTCCTCCCTTGGACATCTGAACATACACTCGCTTTTAATTAATTAAAGAAAGCTTTATGCCAAGCACCTGTTCTAGCAACACCGAACTACAGTAAGCCTTTTACACTTTTTGTCACAGAACGTGATGGTACTGCATTATCTGTTCTCACACAAAATCAAGCAGGACAGTACAAGCCCTGTGCTTATTTTTCTAGCACATTAGATCCAGTGGCCCAGGCTCTACCTGCGTGCCTCAAGTCAGTTGCAGCCACAGCTCTATCTATCAGACAAAGTGATTCCATAGTGTTAGGACACTCCCTGACAGTACAAGTTCCACACTCCGTGGAAGTTCTTTTAAACAGAACCCAGACTCAGCACTTGACAATTGCACGTTTAACAGGTTATGAACTGACACTATTTCAGCCACACATAGAAATCAGACACTGCAACGTTTTAAACCCCGCTACGCTGTTACCGTCAGTTACTTCCAATCCTGCCACACATGACTGTGTGGAAGTTGTTAACACCATGACAAAGCCAAGACAAGACTTGACAGATATTGCATTACCTGATCCCGACCTGACACTTTATGTGGATGGTTCATGTATGAGAACAAGTACAGGAGAACTAGTAGCCGCGTATGCAGTGACTACTGAAACTGAAGTTATAGAAACACATCGTATTGACACCCTGTCCGCTCAAGCAGCAGAGCTAGTCGCTCTGACCCAAGCCTGCATACGTGCCAAGAACCTGAAAGTAAACATATATACAGATTCACGTTATGCATTCGGAGTTGTACACGACTTCGGAGTACTCTGGCAAGAAAGAGGTTTCATGACTTCTCATGGAACCAAGATTCAGCATGGTCTCCTCATTCAAGCTCTGTTAGATGCAATACATTTACCGACAGCTATCGCTATCATGAAGTGCAAAGCACATACGAAAGTCACTGATATTATTTCTCAAGGTAACGATCTAGCAGACCGAACAGCCAAGCTTACAGCTCAGACTCCAGACATTCCAGTTAACACGATACAGACAGACACTCCAGAACAGACTACTTGTATGACAGTTAAAGACCCTACACAAGATGTCATAGACATACAGTTACATGCTACTCCCGATGAAATCAAGAAATGGTCCGAACAAGGAGGGGTCCAGACAGATCAAGGATGGTTGACGAAGGGAAAAGCCACATGGTTTCTCCCCGACTCAATGGTTCAAGTCATTATTAATACCGCACATAGTCCTGCACATTTAGGAGAAAAAGCCATGTTAGACAGTATTCAGAACATTTGGTTCAACAAGCATTTACGAGCTGCAGCCAAGCAGAAAGTCCGTACCTGTATGATATGTTGTCAGTTTAATCCAGGTAAAAGTGTCCCGGTGGAACAAGGTGGATTCCAACCTCCTGACCACCCTTTTGAAGTCCTCCAGATGGATTACATTCAGATGGAGCGATGTCGAGGTTTCAAGTATGTCCTCGTAGTTGTATGCGCTTTGTCCAGGTGGACAGAGGCATATCCAGTCCCAGATTACACAGCCGCGACCACTGCCAGGCAGTTGGTTCGTGAATTCTTTCCCCGCTATGGACTCCCTAGGGTCGTGTATTCAGATAACGGCCAGCCATTCTCATCTGAGCTTATGAAACAAGTTTCCCTTCTGTTAGGGTACCAGTGGAAGTTCCATTGTGTACGCCATCCTGAAGCAGCCGGTCTCGTAGAGAGACATAATCAGACTCTGAAAATCCGAATTGCCAAAGTGTGTAAAGAGAAAGGTGTAGACTGGCTAGTTGCCCTGCCAGTTGCTTTATTTTATATGAGGATGGTTGCACATTCTAGATCAGGTCTGTCCCCGTATGAGGTCGTATTCGGCCGCCCACCAAACATGTGGGGTACACCTAGACCCCGCAGTATTACAGACGTTTCCAGTAATATGCTGACAGATTACCAATCTTCCTTGATGTCTGCCCTACACTCTTGTCGTTCACAGGTTGCCGCCGCATTTCCAGACAACACCGAGGTGAAACAGCATGAGGTCGTTCCAGGAGACCTTGTGCTGGTGAGGAACTTCGATCGTTCAAGTCCGCTGGAGCCCCGTTGGAAGGAGCCCCGGATCGTCTTGCTTACAACAAGGACAGCAGTGAAACTTGAGGGCAGAAAAGGATGGGTCCACATGTCCCACATAAAGAAGTTCCATGGAGTACGAGAAAAGACATTTGCTAAGGACTGCCTAAAAACAGACTCTGAACTCAAGCCTCCCCTGTTAGAGGGAACTCCGCAGCAGGAGTATAAACTGAAACTTCGGTCTAGTAAAATAAGTCAGCCAGTTTAATTGTCTAAGTCCCTCTCGGGTGAAACGGTTAGACAGGTTCCTGACATGTATGAGATAGACCCCCACAGTGAGAGAGTTAGTCAAAACTCTAAAAGATGTATAATTGTCCTATTGTTCTTGGTATTTTTGAGTCTTATGGTTTCCTGCACAAGTTATGCTTTTCATTTATGTTTTCCAATTTCACATGTACATATGTTTTCTAATACTACAGTAGAGCACACATTTAGTGATCTGCCTCCTCATGAGCTATCCTATCGTCTTGCTATGCGAAACAACACATTTATCAGAATGTTACACTATTCACACCAGACCAGCAATGCCACTAATTGTTGGGTGTGTGGTCGACTCCCCCCTTTCCAGACACCGAAGGGAGTTCTACCACTCTTTCCTTATCCGTTTTCACATAATGGTTCATGTGGAGCATGGTCCACGTTAACGTCATCATCAACTGATATGTCCCTTCTGAATCGAACATGTTTCCCAGACAAGAAAGGTCTTTCCCATAGAATAGGGTTAGATCTAGAAAATGAAGTATATGATTTAGGTAATTATTCCTCGAATTTCATGGTCCTGAATGTTCAGTCCGATACTACTCCAGATTTGCCTGCTATTTCAGTACTACCAGTCAAAGGCGAATTATGTGTCAGAAAGAATGGTTCCGCACATGTAGGACATAGTGATTGTACTCTTATTGTCAAGTATAGTGACAGTGGGAAATCTATTTTTAAAGCCTCCCGTCATTCTTATTTTGTTTGTGGTCAGACCGCATATGTTCGTCTGCCCCTCGATTGGGATGGAACATGTTATATTGCCTTCCTACTGCCACCAGTTTTCCTAGCACCATCTGATTATCATAGAAACACACATCCAGTACACATTAGACATAGAAGGGAGATCGAGTCCCCGATTGTCGATCAAACCGAAACTACTCTAGAACAGTATCAAGACTTCAATAAAGGTTTCTTCTTCTTTATAGGCCCTGTCCAGAATAGTAAGTTAATCCGTAGGTTAACCAGAACCCTTGAAGCAGTAGTGAATGAGACTACTTCTGCTCTAGGTAACTTAACTGAAGAACAATCTGCTATGAGATTTGTCGTGCTCCAAAATCGTCTCGTTCTTGACGTCATACTGGCCGATAGAGGAGGAGCATGTAGAGTCATCGGATCTAGTTGCTGCATTTTCATTCCTAATAACGCGCCGTCTGTTTATTCAGCTATAACCAGACTTCATAAAATTGCCCATCAGTTACACCAGAATCCAGGCACCTGGACATGGTCCGGTTGGCTCTGGAGTATAATTTCTGCCTGGGGATGGAAAGTATTGTCATTCCTAGGTATAGCAGTAATGATCATATTCAGTTGCTGCCTCTGTTTACAATGTGGCCCTGCGATTTGCGGCATTTGTGCTACATCCTGTATTCCTAGTCCTAAGTCCCGTTCCAAGACAATTCGAGACGAGCAAATGATGCTATATGAAATGATAGATGGTATCATGAATATTGATGTTTCCTGATGGAAACGTAGGGCACAAGGAGGGAATGTGGAAAAGTAAATTTTGCCATGTTATATGTGCCTACGTGTTCCCCATCCTATGTTATATGTGCATGATTAATATGCATATGTATCCCCCTATGATCAATTAAAGACGCAATCCTAGTTGTGTCCAACTCTAGTATGCCAGTCTCCAGTTCTCGTGAATGTAACGAGTATTAGGCCTATGTAAACCTATGTTGCCACGTTTTACAGTGTGCACGTTAATTCAGAATAATGTCCCCGTTTCTAGGCCTCAAAAGGGCCCGGACACCAGATTCAGCTCCTGTCTCCTGAACCCTCTCCGAGGAGCGATGCAGCCCCCACCTGCATCCCTGACCCTTCACTTACTTCCTGCCTCACAGTGCCCGGCTCGGCCTGGCTCTGCCTGCCTGTCTGCCAAGAGTATGTTATGCTTCTAGTTATCAGTCCTGCCCTCCTTCTCTGCATTCCTAAGCTACTGAATCGCATCAACAGCTTCAGTCATAGTCTAGCCTTTCTGTCTCCATGTAAGAGAAATACTGTATTAATATTCATAGAATATTCCTCGCACACGCAATATATGCAGAATAATGCATGCACCAGCCTTAGTGTCAAGTAGCCTTTGCCCTGATAACTTTTGTATTCTATCAACATGTTCTCCAAACACCAGATACCAGATATGTCTTAGGTACATGTCGCCCTGACTCCGCAGACTTTTAGTCTCCTCTTCTAGTGCAGAAGTCATAGCCCCCAGTTCTCCCTAGTAACACGTCATTGCCCGTTTGCGCGCACCTCTAGGTCAGAGGTCCCAGCTCCTCAGGTAGCCCCCTCCATGTTTCCGCCCATTTTCTGACACTTCTGTGACGTTCATATCACATGTCTATGTACACGCCTCTTGTTACACCCACTTTATGCCTTATCTTTCGCGACTGCTACAAATCACGCCCACTGCTACGCCTACTGTATTGAATGTAATGCAATTGTTTTAGTATATATATATTGTGCACTGTTATTAAAAGCTAGCATTATTCCTTCCCCTGCCCCCGGCAGCTGCCATCCTATTCCCATGCAGGCTGTCCTGTTCCTGTCCTTTATGCCTGATTAAAGCCTGCAGACTCAAGATACCTCGAATCCTGACTCTTATTTATTGAGCTATCTGTTTATATGAGTATCCTGAAAAATAGAACCGGTATTTAATTATTTATTTACCACACGAGGACTCGTGTGAGGTGTCTAGAAGGTAGCGTAGACCCCCCTCCCACCCCACACTGCTTACCACATCCGCCGTCGCGGATGTCCTGGCCCCGGGAAATTCCCAGGAGGGGCCCGTAGCCCCTCCTCCCCAGGGAGGGGCCGATGACCGCCTTCCCTTTCGGCGTCCCCATCCTTAGAGGGTACCGCCTCCCCGTGTGAGGGGCCAATGGCCGCCTCCTCCCGGGCGCTCCCATCCATAATGGGTGGCGCCCCACCTCTAGGGATCTTCCAATTACTGCTCACCGATCATGACCTTACCGCCCGACCAAAAAATAAATACGACATTTTTTAACCTAAAGAGGACGAATAACAGTTATACTGGGCATTTTTAAAACATAAAACTTCCAACTATGCCATAACAGCTCTTACAACTTAGCTGCGATACTTCGCCTAGAAAGAGCAACCATTTTTATTGTCACATCACTACAATCCAAACTTTATTCGAAACAACCTGAGAAGAGATAATATCCTCGTTAATTGACTTTATTGCAATACAAATCGCTGCCATCAGGGGCTGGTGGGTGGGTCAAAATTGGCTCCTTGTTCTGTCTCGGGCTCACGAGCACGAGGAGGTGCAGCTTCCAAGTACCGGAACAAGAGGATGTTTTCTTGGATTGATGCTCCTTTTATCCTTCCTCGGGAGGGCGTGGGCCTTCCCCCAAACGCCTACAGGGCGGTTCGAACGGCGTAGGTGTCTAGGACAACCCCCTTTTGGGCGGGAAAAGGCGCACCCCGGCTACGCCACTACGGGCATACCAGCCAAGCCACGCCTCCCGCCCAAAACGGTTTCCCGGGGGGATCGGGGCACCCAACCATACGTTCGGGGGGACCGAGTGGTCGCCCCTTTCCATATGGCCGGGATACCCGTCACCCCCTCCCAACACAATTCCCAAAAATGGGAAGACGGAAACGGTTCTTGAGCTTTTGGAAGGCGGTGAGGGAGTTACCCTCACCGGCCGTATTTATTAAAATATGAAACAAAAATTAAAACATTAAATTAACAGTTTCATATCATGTACAATTTCATTTACACATTACGATGCGTTTCTCAAAATTCAAATCGTACATCCTAACATTACGGGCCAACGGCAAGGTCGTAACCGGTGTCAGATCCCTAATACCATAACTCCCCCCCTTACTTGTGAGGGGCGGGCGCACAGAGGACTGTACCTCTGTGCCAACTTCCAATTTCCCTTGTCTTAACGGGGGCCCCATATTTACTCGACGCCATCTTGGTGGTCATCCGAGGACTCGTGTGAGGTGTCTAGAAGGTAGCGTAGACCCCCCTCCCACCCCACACTGCTTACCACATCCGCCGTCGCGGATGTCCTGGCCCCGGAAATTCCCAGGAGGGGCCCGTAGCCCCTCCTCCCCAGGGAGGGGCCGATGACCGCCTTCCCTTTCGGCGTCCCCATCCTTAGAGCGTACCGCCTCCCCGTGTGAGGGGCCAATGGCCGCCTCCCCCCGGGCGCTCCCATCCATAATGGGTGGCGCCCCACCTCTAGGGATCTTCCAATTACTGCTCACCGATCATGACCTTACCGCCACAGGCCGGATAGTTGACCGGCTATCCGGACCCCCCAAAAAACTCCTACTATAGGTCATGGCTACACAAACTTTTCAACCAAGCTATGAAGTCCCCTATGAGTAAGACATTTCCCTCCCGGGACAAATGGACCCCATCTTCCAGATACATATGGTCCCCCCGGATACATCCATGCGGTACACAATGCAATTTGTCTGTTCGAAACAATCTACCTAGTTTATTATTAACCTTCTTCACCGAGTGATTCAAAGCTGACACAGAGAGGGCCCCCCGCCACACTTTCCGCGGAATCATGTGTGACCATGCGATCGTGCACCCCGGAACCCTTCTTGCCAACCAGCTTACCGAGGCTAAGATTAACTCAAGAAGTACTCGCCGACCAATGGTCACCAAATCATTGCCCCCAAGATGTACTATGATTACAGACGGCGGTGACCTTGTCCGCCCTAACAAACCCTCCATAAAACCTTGAAAGTGGTCAATACAGAGCCCGCCCCTTCCGTGGAAGGTCACCCTGCACCCGTATTCCCCAGCCACGTGAATCATGTCACCTGCTTTGAATACGTCCGCGGCGCGCCTCACGTATGAGTGGCCGACGACCCACACCACTCTTTCCCCAGCCGGTGATCCTTGACCGCTGGTCCCCAGGTGTCGGGTCAACTGCACCGTCCGTCCCGCAAAGCCTGCTCGCGAAACTGAAAACCAAACAGAAAACAAGAAGCGTGAGTGCATGACATTGGCTTCACAACATGTGCAACCGCACATACCTTTTATAACAATTCGAGGACCAACGCCCCAACTGTTTCACTTTTTCAATACTCAGACCCCTGGCTGTAGCCTCTGTAGCAGCCCCTATCCGGAAGGAATGGGTCCCAAAATCGCTCGGGTCCAAGCCCGCTGCAGCGATTGCCATTGATAACACCCGCTGAAACTGAAACCTAGTTAGTGGGGTGGCATCGGTGTGCCTCAACAGACTCCCCCCCCATGATGCCGCCCTCTGCGCTAAATACTCTTCCACGCATTTTACCGGGCACATGGGAGACCCCGGGATCCGCTGGACTACTACACTGTCCCCGATGGCTCCCTGATCGGTCTTGGAACTGGCTATTGTGACCATCATTGTGTCACCCTCGATCCGAATGTGGTCTCGACACAGACCTCCCCCCGTATCTCGCTTATTCCTTGCTACCAGCTCGCTTACCCGCATCGCCCCATGGAATGCTAATGCAAAAGCGGCCCGGAACAGCACCGTCTCTGATTGAGATGAACAAGTCGCAGGGAGTACGGACATTAAAAGGGACAACCTTGCCAGATCTATCGGGTGCCTTTCATCCACTCTACGGCCCTCAAGGCGTTGCCACCCACGCAGTGCCCTTCTCACGAGAAAGGACGATGTGGGGTCCTGGATGCCATGCGCCTGCGCCATGAAGGCAATGGCGGCCCTGTGCCTGTTAGCTGTTGCCAGTGATCGGCCTGCCTGATGTAGTGCTACCAGAAATTTCAGAACATACTCCTCCTGTCCCCAATGCTCCCCCCCAGCTGAACCCAAAAATGACCAATAGGAACGGAACGCTCCTTCATATGCCTTCCTTGTCCTGGGTGCTAGACTCTCTCCCACGAGGTTTTGTAATCCGGGGCACCGAGAGACCAGAGAGCTTCGGGAAATGGTGCCGCCACCAAGTCCGCTGAGGGCAGAAAGCCCCTGAAGGCCTGCATATGAGAACGAGAGAGTGCATCAGCTGCCTGGTTCAGTACCCCTGGCACGTGTCTTGCCCTAAAGTGGACATTTAGTCTCATACATAGCAGGACAATTTCTTTCAGCAATCTCAAAATCCACTTGCAGCGTGCTGCCTGATTATTGATACATTCCACAACAGTCATATTATCAGACCAGAAAACCACAGTACGATCACGAAACCCTTCTGGCCATGTTTTCAAGGCCACCAGAATGGGGAACAGCTCAAGGAACCCAATGTTACCTGTGAGCCCACTATCGTGCCACCATGCCGGCCATGATCGTGCCGACCATCTCGTACCAAAGATGGCGCCAAAACCCACACTTCCTGCCGAGTCAGTCCACAACCCCAGCTCCTCGGAGGAAGCTGAAGGTTTGTTCCACACGACACGACCGTTAAAATCCACCAGAAATGCCAACCATATGCGCATATCCTGGCGAACCTCGGCTGACAGTCTTGTGCGGTGGTGTCCTTCCTTGAGACCCACCATGGCTTGTGCGATAGAGCGGGAAAAGGGGCGAGCCATCGGTATCACTCTAAGGGCAAAGTTAAGCTGACCCACAGCTTGTTGCAGCTGATGGAGAGTTACTTTCCTCTCGCCAAGGCATACTTCAAGTGAGGCCTTAAACTTCATTACCTTCTCCTTGGGCAGACGGAAGCACCCCTCTATTGAATCAAGCTCAATCCCAAGAAACTCAAGTGAAGTAGATGGGCCCACCGTCTTGCCTGGTGCCAATGGCACACCAAAACTTTTCATGAGCTTACAGAATTCTATCAACGCCTGTTCACATTCCGTGCCCCCGGCTGCCCCCAGAAACAGAAAATCATCAAGGTAGTGCATTACCTGCGTGAGGCCCGTGGCTCTAGTGAACGCCCATTGCAAAAAAGTACTGAATTTCTCAAAATATGCACAAGAGATGGAGCAGCCCATCGGCATACATTTATCCATGTAGTAGCGTCCTTGAAACACAAAACCTAAGAGACGCTGATCCTGTGGGTGTACCGGGAGCAACCGGAACGCTGACTCAATATCTGATTTAGCCATCAGCGCTCCGGGTCCTAGGCGATTCAACATGGCGACGGCCTCATCAAAGGATGCGTACCGCACCGAACAAACTCCCGGGTCAATCGCATCGTTCACCGAAAGACCCCTAGGAGCGGACAAATTATGGATTAACCGAAACTCACCTGGGTCCTTCTTGGGGACTACTCCCAACGGTGAACAAATAAAGTTAACAACAGGCGGGTGCACATACGGTCCCGCAACCCGACCTCGGGTCAACTCTTTTGCAATCTTTGCCTGAACCACCGTCGTATTTCGTTGAACAGATAGTTGATTTTTACACTGTGTTTCCCCCCGTAAACCCCCCGCCGGGATGCGGAAACCATATGAGAAACCGTCTCGCAATACCCCAGCGGAGAGATGATCTGGGTATTCGTTCAGCCAAGGGATCAATGCCATGATGTCAACCGGAGTAGGTAACGGTGCCCCTCGGCCGATGTTAGACCTGTTTGGCCCCTCCTCTACCTCCTGTCTCACCATTCTTGGCTCTGCACGAACTCTCGGGGTGTGAGGACTGTCCACACACTGCACACTCATGCCTAAACTTGCATGTCCCTTGTGGCCTAGTGCACTTGCCTCTGTTAAAGCTCCAACACACCCCTTTTTTACCCGAGTTCCCATTATTCTTGGTGTGCTGATCCCCGTTGGCGCCTGCCCGAAAGGGCGCCACCAAGTAATGGCGGGAAGGCTCTGCGCCATTCCCGCCAAAAGAAGACGACCTCGCCGTGTTCGGCATAACCTGCTTCTGCCAGGAAATGGAGTCGAAACAATCCCACGTCAGGGATGAGTCGTGCTCCTTGGCCTTACGAAATTTGTTATCATAACCCATCCATTGATTACCTTCATATGATTCATAAAATTCCATAATACGTGTTTGGTAACAGGCTAATTCCGACAATACTTCAGGCCTACGTTCCCCCATGATTGCTGTGAACATTCCAAACGCCCTGGCCCAATTAGCGATTGTTTCCTCCACCCTGAAACCCGCCATTTTTGCACGCCATACACTCGGATGCAACAACTCCTTCTGATTTTTAACGTGCTCTATCTCATAGTGATCGGTCAACAGCGAAAACATGTTCACATATTTATCGGCCCAAATCCTTTCTTTCACATTCATCGGGATATGCTGAACCACTCTTTCCCTCCTCGAGGGTAACGATCCCTCCCCAGCTATTGGCAACGGCTGCTTACCAGAACCAGGAGCTGTCTCCGTTGTAGCTGCTGTTCCAACGCCCGGTGCCGGTTTATCCGAGGGGACCTGCGGGGAAACAAGAGGACAAGGTGCCTTCGCAGCATCTCTCGATTGCCGCAACTGCTTCATTATTAACCTGGCCTCTGCGGCCGTGTCTCCTGGTGCCACCGCACTCTCGTTGCTCTTGCCTAACCATACTGCCAACTGAGCGGCCAGTTCGGGAGGCATATCCCCCTCGCTAACGGGCGTAACTACCACAGGGATCGGCTGTCCCGCGTTCGGGATCGGAACTGGGGCCCCCCCCGGACTGACCGGGCTCCCTGGAGGTGACTCGGGAACCGGGACCTCCCCTCCTGCTGCCCTATTCCTGAACCTTTTACCTCTCGCAGCAGGGACTATTCCCGGCAATGCTGGCCCGATGATTTTCTTCGGTCCACCCGTGCCCTTCATTGCCGCCATCTGCTTCTTCATGTCCGCCATATCCTTCACCAGCATGCGAAGCAGTTGTTCAGTCCCAACCTTCTTTCCGACCTTCTTGCCAGGCATCGCTTCGCGGATATCCGAGTCGAGGTCCTGGATCCAAACTTCGGACTAACTGAAAAAGAAAACACAAAATTACAAGTTCTCAAAATTGGCTCCTTGTTCTGTCTCGGGCTCACGAGCACGAGGAGGTGCAGCTTCCAAGTACCGGAACAAGAGGATGTTTTCTTGGATTGATGCTCCTTTTATCCTTCCTCGGGAGGGCGTGGGCCTTCCCCCAAACGCCTACAGGGCGGTTCGAACGGCGTAGGTGTCTAGGACAACCCCCTTTTGGGCGGGAAAAGGCGCACCCCGGCTACGCCACTACGGGCATACCAGCCAAGCCACGCCTCCCGCCCAAAACGGTTTCCCGGGGGGATCGGGGCACCCAACCATACGTTCGGGGGGACCGAGTGGTCGCCCCTTTCCAAGATACTTCCAAGCATCACAACTATGCTTTATATTAGAATGGAACAGGTCGTTTTCAGATAAGCACTCATCCTCTCTCTACGCCACTCTCTTCACCCACGCATGCTGATACCCTCCTTTCCTTACAATAATAAAAACAATTATCCATCACTATTATAGAGATGAATACACATAATTCATTTGGTTTAAACAGTGTACTTAATGTTCGATTTGCACCCGGTATCAAATACAACATTTCTTCATTTACTTGGTCACCATGCAAAAATATTTTTAATGGTATGCTTATCTCAAACGAGTCTCTCCCTACGCCACTCTCTTCACCCATGCATGCTGATACCTTTCCTTAACCATTCCTTGCTTACATTCCATTTTTAAACAAACGCTCCCCTTTCTTTACCCGATTTTATCACCCATTACAAAACCAACAAGGTTCTTCCCATACCTGCTGTGAGCGTTTTAAAAGAAAAAGCCTTCCTTCTGCCTCCTTGTTGCAGCCATACTCGTCCCTTCCTTACCCCTCCCCCTTTATCACCATGCTTCTCCTCCCTATTCGCTCCCAATTGGCTCTGTATTAAGCATTTCCCGCAAATGCATTTACATGTCCGTTCACTGGACTCCATTTCCCATAATGCCATATACCGGTATCTCGATAACATGTGATCGTGCTCCAAGTCATATAGTGCTGTTGTTGATAATACACAATTTCAGCATATGGGTCTTGAATGGGGACATTGTTAGGCTTTGTGTTTATTTGCATTCATCACCTATGTTGAAGTATTGTTGTTAAATCAAAGGTAGACAGGTCCTATTGATGCACAATTTATTACAAAAAATGTAAGGTTCTATTGATTTGTTAGTCGCCAATTTCTCCTGTGAGATATCTTCTCAGGTGCTTTTTGATAATCTATCACCAAGACAGTTAAAATAAAGACATATTTTAAGACATCTTGGCACCTGCATCATGGTTGGGGAAATTGTATTAATGAATATGTTCATAGAAGTTAAATGCATACACTCTGCTCAGTAATCTCACTTTGCTGATCACTCCCATGAATATGGTAAACTTGAAAGTGCAAATCTAAATGAAAATGAACCTGCTGAGGAATACTCTGATGGCAGATGTATTGTTCTGAGATGGACTCACTCTAATCACTGGCTCAAAAACACTGACATGTAGATTTGCTTTTGATTGATATACATAAGAGGGCAGGAATAACCTCTTAACAGAAAGTAGAATTGAGAGCTAATTCACCATATAACCTTGGCAGGTGTAAACCACAGTCTCTGAATTTGGGCCCCTCAAACTGCAATACAATTAAGTAAGCAAGCCTAGCTTAAATATGGGATGGCCCAGTGCTTAATTTGTAACAAAATAAGTGCCAAGGCTCCCGTCAAGAGGCCACTGCAGCTTGCCCCACACATTGCCCCTGCTTTGCTGCCAATGATAGTAATAACACAACTATGAACACGAACACTCCTGCAAGTGTGACAATTCAGACTATTTCAGGCCCCCAGGATACAAGAATGGCTTGGGCGGCATGTAATACTCATTTTAAATGTATTTAGAATTAATAATTAAATGTTGTTGTGCTCATCTCTAAATTAGTCAGACAGTGCCACCTTGTGGCAGACTGTCACAAGCAGTTGACACTGTTGACAATGATGTGTCGGTGATGATCACCGGAAACACTGGCGCAAATTAGCCCCTTCGCCACGGGGGTAATTCCCCCGCTGTGCTGGGGTAAGGGGGGCACGCACAGTGCCCGGGGGTCATCACGAGCTCAGCTCGTCACGCAGTACAGTGGCGCTGTGCTCGTTTCTTTAGAACGCTCAGCACAGCTGGGGAATGATCCCCGCGTGCGAGCGTTGCGGCCGTTATGACGAGCTCAGCTCGTCATGAGCACAGGGCAACCATGCCTCATGGTGAGCTGAGCTCGTCATGAGCACGCATGAGGTTAAACACAGGGTTGGTCCCTTTTAAGCTTGAATATTGAAATAAGGAATCGGCAAACTGAACCTACAATTCTTATAATAATAGTTTTGGGTTATAAAGAACTTCCTGTCTCCCTGAATGAAGGTGTTGGAGACCTGTTCTCAGTTGCAACTGAATCCCCTTTGTGTCAGCGTTCGGTAATGAGACAAAACATCGAGGGAAAAAATTCAAACTACTATAATATTGAGTGACAAATATCATGGAATGGAAATGGAAATATTTAGTGCAGCAATATCGTTGCCAAGAATATCGATTGGACGGTAAATAATACCAATTTGACAATAAAGAAGTCATTAATATTGTTTGTAAAAATATAGTTGTTTAAAATATATTGTTTTAATTATTATGTTTTAGTATATATTTTAAATGTATATGACATTATGTTTTTGTTTAATTATTGTTTATGTTTCTTACTATATTAGTTAAATTTTTTACAGTCATGAAAGTTAATTTAAATAAATGTCATGTTTTTTAGTTCTGTGAGTTTATAGGAGTATAGGGTAGGACGTAATTTAATTATAATAAATGAATGAAAATGTTCTTAATTCTTATCATTCATTTAATTGATATTTCATTTTAGTAATTGTGTTATTAATTTGTTTTATGTAAATGTGTTTTGTGGGTTGTGGTGTTTATAGGGGTAAAGGGTGGGAAGCAATTACTTTTTAATTTATTAATAATTATTTGTTAATTAATATAATTAATTAATTGCTCATTAATTATGTTAATTGTGTAATAAAAAAAATCGGTGTAGTTTGCAGGGTAATATGGGTAACATATGGAAAGTAATGTATTTTTAATTAAATAATAATTAGTTGTTAATTGATAATAATCAATTAATTGATAATTAATTATGTTGATTGTGTAGTTACTTCTTTTAGGTGTGGTTTGTGGGGTTAAGGATGGGAAGTAATTTATTTGAATGAATTTAGATTTAGATTTTCATAAATATCATTTCTTTAATTGATGAATAATTCTGTTAATAAAGCACTTTTTTTATTTAGATGTGGGTGTGGGTTTTGTGGGGTATGGGGTGAGAAGAAAGATCATTTTAAATGTTTTATATTGATATAAATATATTTGTATTTTGTATTCAGCATATTTTTTATTTTAATTACTGTTTTTAAAATATTTACATTTTGTCTAAGATATTTTACTTGCTTTTAATTGTGCACTGACTGGAGTGAGAGTAATACATTTTACCCCTCTGCAATCCAACATTTTGCCTACTGTTGCACTGACTGGAGTGAGAATAGTACATTTTACCCGTCCGCAATCCAAGACATTCTCTACTGTTGCACTGACTGGAGTGGGAATACTACATTTTACCCCTCCGCAATCCAACACTTTCCCTATTGGTGCACTGACTAGAGTGGGAATAGTACATTTTACCCCTCCTCAATCCAACACTTTTCTTACTGTTGCATTGACTGGAGTGGGAATGTGTCCCCGCCACAATCCAACACTTTCCCTGCAGTTGCACTCACTGGAGCGGGAATATTGAACTGTTTCCCCTCCGCAATCCAACACTTTCCCTGCTGTTGCACTGACTGGCGTGGGAATATTAATATTTATTTTTGTTAATTATAATATTTATTGTTGTGTTAATTTTACTGGGAATAGTAAATTGAAGTATTTTCCAATGTTATATTTCAATTTTTTTGTTTGTAGATTAATTATATTTAAATTAAAAAGCATATGTGTCTGCTTTTTATTTTAAATTGAATTGATTTTCTTATTTAATATTTTATGTTTTGGTATAATTAAATATGTATACATGTATTTTTGATAATATATTATTTACGATTTGTGTACTGAGATTAATATTGAAAATATTAGTTTAGTTGTATATGTATGTTCATTATATATATGTGTGTGTGTGTTTACATTTATAAATTTTATTTGTATACATTCATTTTAGTATTTAATATGTGTTTATTTTAATATTTTTTAGTATATATATTTAAAAATCGATATTTATTACAACTATATTATTGTAGATAATATTTTTTTAAATATTTTTGTACTTACCTTTTTAAGTATAGGCAGTTGATCTTTTTGTATTCTATATTTTATCCTCTATTTTTTTGTATTTTATATGTTTTTTTATATGTTTTTCCTCGATATTCTGTCAGTGAACCTCAGCATTTATTATAGTTGAAATGGAGGTGTTTGCAACTTTGTTTCGGGCACTTTACTGTGGAGCAACACAACATTAACAATTTCTATTGACTAAGGATGGAGAATGACTTTCATAAGACCAATTAGAAGACGGGCAACGTTCCTGATTTTACCTGGACAACACACCATCTTTCAGGAAGTACTTCAATGATGTTAGGGATCTTTCAATAATGTAACCTTTTCTACCACAAGGTCCTGCATAGCCCATCAGACCAAATTAAACCTTTTTTGTATTAAACCACCAGGGGACCATGCTGCTGAGGATTATGATCCCTAAAAACATTTAATTCTGAAATGCAGATAGCTTTGCTTTTCTTTACTGGAGAAATACACAAGCAATCTATCTGCTCACATCGATTTTAGAGCCTGCCTGCCTTTTGCATTATTTGCCATAGATTTAAAGTGCCTTCCTTTGATTTCAAACTGAATTGTTAGCACCATTGGCTTCAATTGAATATGGTTTCAAGTGTTTACCATATTTTCAATTATTGGTTGCCATCAAAGGTTTTATGGTAGGTAGCTGATATATTTTGAACTTCGTTTCCTATTGGATTCCTCTGCAATATTGATTTTTGATTTGTTGAATTGTTGCAAAATTCAGCCTTTAGCTTCATACACTGCACATAAAGATTTACTAAGGGCACATTTATGAGATATTTGTTTTGGCTGGTAAAAATCAATGTTCTAACCTGTGTCAGCTAGAGAATATTTATCGGCCAACTACTATGAGTGTCGGAAAGCGGATGACGTCGTAGGCTTTCCGACAATCATCGTCGGTTTCAATTCTGACCAACTGATTATGTTACAGCCGGTCGACTCGTAATTGAATTGGTTGGTCATGGAAACCCTGTCGGAACGCATGTTTGGTGATCCCTAGCAGGGTCCCCTCTTGTTTTTGGCCTCCCATTGGGGGTAGAGGGGTCGCCATAGGTGCCTCCTTGTTGATCCCTGCACCATGTGGCAGGCACCTCGAGGTGTCTGCCATGGGTTGCAGGGATGAACACAAACTCCCATTCTTCTATGCGAGCTTGTGTAACAGCCTGTTTACAGCTCTAACACAAGCTCCCATAGAGGAATGGTATTATGTGACCACACCATGTGCAGTCGCATTGTGATTGGGTGGTCGGTCCTGTTTCCGCCACAGTGTTGGGTGGGCAAAAGTCCGCCTGACATCGATAAAAGCCCCTAAATGTGTATAGCCGTACCCCTTGGATGATTATTTATAGTAGTTGGGCAGTAAACTCAGATCCAACAGCACTGAGGGGAATATTCTGCAGTTTCTCCTGTGGTTGGGTGCAAAAAGATTTATCATTGCACACAAAAACGTTGAGCTGCAGTACCCAGTATGAGCCATGTGACCCATGTAGCACATGCAAAGATCTTGTTACACAACATAAGTATTTGTAAAGCGCACATTCACCACTACGGGTATTTTGGCGCAGAATAACAGATGTTTGTTGTTACCCAACTCAATAGTACTCATTTTGTCGACTTCGGATGGATGAAAGGTTGTGTAGACCCGCCGATATTTGAACCTGTGACCATGAGGTCGAACACAGGCCCCTGAAGTAGATGCATTAGTTCACTGAGCCACCAGACCCTTCTATTGATGTTGTAGGGAATGGATGACTTATCTGTTATCGACAAAAAATCCTCATTCCCAATAACCATTTTAGTTTTTTTTCATTTCTGGCAAGAGTTCTTTTTTTTTAGAAACTACTCTAGTGGCCTCCAGCCTCCTAAATGTTTTAAGACTCAGGCAATTAAATGGTCCCCAAAAATCGTATTGATGTTGACGTTGGTAGGATAATGTCTCTTTTTTGCTGGATCCTTTTACGTGACATTACATCTACCTTATGCCCTTATTAGCATATCCCAAAACCCAACACTCTCAACATCTGCAGAGAGTTTTCCTGTGACAATCAGACTCCCTTAATAGCTTGACTAGATTTAATCATCTTCATCTTGGCTAGGGAATTGTCCGATAGGTCCAGTATTGTCTTTTGGAAAGGAACAGAGGATGTCAACCAGCATTTCACTATATAGCTGCCATGACTTCTAACCTGTCCCTCATTCTCTGGTTCAATTCCAATGAAATGAAAGGACAGATCAAAACAGCAAATCCTAAAACAAACTGTTAGTATACACCTAAGCCAGGCAAACCCCACCACTCTAGTCAGGGTAAGGGAGTTACACACCCAACCTAATCCCTGCTCACCCCCTTGATAGCTTGGCAGAGCACTCAGTCTTATCCCAGAGACAATGTGTAAAGCTGTTGAGCACACACCACAAATAGTGACTCCACACAAGGTTATATAAAATATCTCATATATTGTATATAAAATACATGGATCACAATTACTTAAACCATAAATCACTATGCCAATTAGGCAATTGTCAAATTACCACATTTAGTGCTATAAAGCAACATACTTTTAAGTTGCACATGTCATAAAAGAACCGTCAGAAACACATTATCACTGTGCAGAATCGGTAGTTCCTACCAATGGTATTTTTTACCCTGTTACCAGGTATTTCATGCCGCATAGCACCTCATTGAGCATGAAACAAGAGGCAGTAGTTTATAAAATACCTTAAATACCACATGTCTCTCAAAGCACATAGGGTGCAGCAGAACTGCACTCCTATTATGTTTTCTATGGTGAGGTTGTTGGGGCTGAGAAGGCACTCAAATCAAATCCAGCCAGGAACGTAGGCAGCAGGAACACCTTTGCACCTACTACATGTAGTGTGGTGAGTTTTCAATTGATGTCCCCTTAATGTGGCCCGTTCCAGATCGGGGGCCTTCCTGGGCTCGCCCCGCTGGGGCCACAAGAGTAAATAAAAGAAATGCCCGCAAGGTATGTATTCACAACAGCAACTGCCTGCGACCATGTGGAGCAGTTGCTGAAACCATGGCAGCCTTTTTCCTGTTTTAAATAAGACGTGGGGAGACTTCATCTGGCCTTCCCCGCCGATGGCAATACCAGGTGCAGCTGCCCGTGACCTTGCACTGCAGCTGTGAAAGACAGGGAGGCCTCCTCAGAACCGAAACAATCAATGAGACATACTCCTCCCACTAACGGGAATGCCACACTCACCTTTGTGGTCGCACCAGCTCTCCACTTAACTTGAGATAAGTTGGTCCACTCTCCTCCCTCTGGCACCACTCTTCCGCGGCTGGGTCATGCCCTACGGGACATCAGAGTTACAAGGCAACGCGGGGAATCCCGCCTGGGATTTCCTTCTTGCCCTTTTGGCTCTGTAATCTTGTACAGCACGGGACATGTATGCAGAACCCCAGCTGTGAATCAACTTGGAACCAAGCAGCGGCCACAAGAGAGAGGGAGATTGCTTCCTTTGCCACAGGCTCTCCCTTCCCTTCGCTCAAAACCACGAAAACAGGGCAGTTCTGCACACGCTGAGGGAACAAAGCACAGAGATTTATGAACAGTGCTCCCTACATGCTGGGATGTAAACCAAAGTGCTCCTCTTGCACTTTCACTTCAAAATTAAGGGAAAGGGAAAGAACAGTCTAGTCCTTCCCCTCCAGGAGCAACAACTGCAGGCCAAACCACCCCTCACACAGCAGGGGCAGTGCTCCTCACACAACTCTTCAGCCCTCCTTTCAGATGTAGCAGGTTTACTTTGGGATTCAGCAAGGGTATGGAGAAGCCTTTTATCTCCCCGAGACTTCCAAGAGGAGGCTAGCACACACAAGCCCCTAGAGATTCATCACAAGCAGGATCCCACAGCAGAGCAAAAAGAGTCAGTCATTTTTCTCCACCACAGACAGAAGCAGCAACTTCAACCCAACCCACCCCTCACACAGAAGAAATAGCGCTCCTCACACAGTCCTTCCGCTCTTCTTCTTGGCAGGGTCCTCTTGTTTCATGCTGAAAGTCCTGGGGTTTGAGGTCTCATACTTAAACATCCTTTTGTCATTGTTCTCTTTGTGGCAAAGCATGAGCACAGGGGGTGAGACAGCTTTGTGCTTGCGAAACTCCTTCTTCTACTCTAAATGCAGATCAGGTCTACTCAGTCTAGTGATGAGTCACCCAGGCGAGGCAGGGCACACCTCAACCCCCATGTGTCTGTCTAGAGTAAATGCACAGATGAAAAAATATTTTGCCTAGACCCACAATTTTACAGTTTATATACACTAAACAATAGTAATTTCGACAATAAAATATATCAAAAGTAGATCATTTATTAAAAATTCATTATTCAACAGTAAAAAGCATGGTTATCACACAATGTTTGATCATAGAATCATAAAACCAGGCACTACAATTAATAACAATATCCAAAGCAAAAACAATTATTCACATAACGTCATTATGACCAGCATAATTGGGACAGACAAAAACAGGTTGTATGATATAGAGTTTATCTATTACTATTTGTACATCCAACAATCTGTCTAAGACACACTTTCTTATACATTCAATCAATTTGTATTAGGAAAAAGGTGTTCTTAATCTGGATTGTACTGTAGTTTGCGTCGACGTGTTTCAATGGTTTGTTGCTTGTCCCACCATCTTTTTCAAGACAATCAATTATTTCTGTCTCCGAAAAGATTTATACTTTCATTCCCTATAAGGATATAGAATGTATAAGTCACAAAACCATATAAACTGTGTGTCTCATTTCTGAAAGGAACTATTTCTCTAAACGGTTTTAACACAGAAATTAAATTAAACAACATATTCTCCTTTAAAATTATATGCGCTAACTGTAGCTTAGGATCGCCATTTATATAATCTCGGGAGTCTCACATATTGCTTTGAAAAAGGTTGTCATACCCCCAACATGCTGTCTTTCATGGAGGATCTCCTCACTATTGCCTCTCTGTACCCAGAAATGAAATATTATAAACTGATTTAGGACATGGGTATGTACCTGTGTTGTGTACAATTAAAAGCTCACTTATATATATCCGTTAGATTCTGCAGTTGCCGCGATAAATCTAAATAATAGACAAAACACATGGTGTTACTCTATCCTTTCCATCATTGCTCTCCTATTACCTATACTATAAGACTTCTTTGTCCTCACCTCAGAAAGGCAATAAGTTCCCACCGGGATAAAGATTCTCGTGATATCGGTCAAATAATCCTCGATTTGCTCGTTTTCGGCAAATGACGTAATTTGTAAGTGCTCCCTTGGCTCTGAAAAACATGGAGCATAGTAGGTTGTAAGCCTAACTATTGATGTTAATTGCATTTCTCCTATTAACATGACCAGAGAATCTGGATTTCATTAAAGACACAGAGGCTAACATTATGCATTAATCCTTTAATGCAACTCACAACAGCCGCTTACATCACAAAGAATAAGAATAAGAATGAAGTGACATAATGACAACAATATAAGGCATGAGCCAGAGAAGAGCTGCCTCTTTTAAATGCAATCGAACATCAGAACAAGGTGCAAACGAAGAATCAAGCTGCAAACTGGAACAAGGGTGCTGCAAAACGTTGGAGATAAGGAAGGAAGTCAAGGAAAATCCAAGGAAATCCATCAATTGGAATTATCTGAAAATAAAGTGAAGAACATCAAAGAAAGGAACAGAGTATCCAATAAAAAAATGAACATGAAGAGAGGATAACATGAGATACCAAAAGCTTCATCAAATGTAAACAATATTATACAAAGAAATAAATGATTACATTCTCCGTCCAAGGGAGGGACGGGGAGGGATAATGTTAGCCTCCGTGTCTTTAATGAAATCCAGATTCTCTAGTCATGTTAATAGGAGAATCGCAATTTCATTACAAGACAGGAGGCTACATTATGCATGTTGGTAGCCTTGAATAACAACGTCAGAAACATGTTCAATAGGTTACAGTAATGATGAGCAAAAGTAGAGGCATTAGACCAATCAGCAGACTTGAGGATAGCATCCATCTTACCACCAGACCAGTATGACTTGCTGGCCATTGCGCTTCTAAGAGAATGAGCTTGAAATTTGGAAAGGTCAATACAAGCAAATTTCATAGCCAATTTAACCCATCTGGCGATAGAGCAGGATGAGATGGGTTTAAAGGGTTTCACATAAGAAACGAGAAGTTGATTTGCATCAGGATGACGAAGGTCTTTCATTCTAGAATCGTATTCCTTCATGCAATCAACGACACAAAGTTTTTTACAGAAGTTTAAAACGAGGATAAAAAATAGAGTCAGACATGGTTTTAGTTCTCCTAAAAATTTCAAATTTAACACCAAAATGTCATAGCATCTATTAGAAATATCCAGAGCTTTGACGTCGGAGACTCTGTGACAAGAAACCAGGCATAAAAGAGAGGCAAGCTTTATGGAAAGACATTTCCTGTTAAGAAGAGAGGTGTCAGGCCATGAGCAAAAAAGGTCAAGCAGAAGTTTAACATCCTGCACAGATTGGTATTTAGGCCTAGAAGGTCTTTTTAGCCTAATACTTTTAAGAACTCTACAAATGATAACGTTCTTACCTACCGTTTTACCGTTGACAAGAGAATGTCCTGCGGAAACTGCAGATCTATAACAATTAATTGATCTATAGGAAAGACCATTGTCAAAAACTTCCACCAGAAAATTAATTATATTAGCAATAGAAGCCTCCACAAGATCCAAGTTCCTCTCCAAGCACCAACGAGACCATTTTCTCAAGATGCTATTATATCTGTAGTGAGTTCCTGGTGCCCCCGATTCTCCGATGAGAGTGAGAGCAGATTACGAAAGTCCAGACAATTCGTTAGATTGCCTGACACTTTCCAGGCAAGAAGGTTCAAACTCCCTGAAAGAACCAGGTAGTGATCTTCTCCGTTTGCATTTATGAGCAGACCTTGTGTTGCAGGAATCAGGAAGGGGATGTCGCAAGAAAGTTCCAGAGCTGTGGGGAACCACGCTTGAGAGGGCCAGAAAGGAGTCACCAGGATCAGTGAACACTGTTCCTGCCTCACTTTCTGAAGAACCCTTTGGATCATAGCGAACGGGGGAAAGGCATAAGGTCGGTGAGGAGTCGATGGTTGGAGAAAGGCGTTCACTGCCAGAGCGCCCGGGTCTGGTATCCAGCTGAAATACTGAGGGAGTTGGGAAGTTATTCGGCTGGCAAAGAGGTCCACATCGAAAGGGCCCCAGAAAAGAGACAAGGAATTGAAAACATTCACGTCGAGTTTCCAATCGCTGAAATCTTGAAGGAATCTCGAGTTCCAATCCGCTGAGAGATTGGATTTCCCGGGGAGATATTCTGCCCTCAGAGAAATCTTGTGTTCCAAACAGATCATTCAAAGTTTCCTTGCCAGATCGGAGAGATCCGCAAACCTCGTTCCACCGAGTCGATTGATATAAGAGACTGCAGACACGTTGTCCATTTTCAAAAGAACGGATCTGCCCTGAAGAGAGTGTCTGAAATTCATTAGG
This sequence comes from Lissotriton helveticus, assembly GCF_964261635.1. Lineage (NCBI taxonomy): Eukaryota > Metazoa > Chordata > Amphibia > Caudata > Salamandridae > Lissotriton > Lissotriton helveticus. The sequence goes on along the minus strand of NC_136067.1, from coordinate 1,433,500,580 downwards.
GCATAGAGACCGGCCGTCAGTTCTAAGAAGTTTATATGGTGGGATGACTCCGACTGAGACCATACCCCACCAGTGTCTTTGTCGAGGAGACGTGCCCCCCAACCATGAAGGCTGGCGTCTGACTCCAAGACAAAGTCCGGAGTCGAAACCGAAGATACCCCTTCCGTTCCAAGCGTCCAAATTGTCCAGTCACCAAGAGAGTTCCAATCTCGCTTGATGATCTAAGGAAACAAGGTCTCTGTACCACAGACCACACCTGAGGGCATTGTCTATTATTCTCTGGAGAGCACGGTAGTTGAGGGGTCCTGGGAAGAAAGCTTGGATCGAAGTAGAAAGTAGACCCAGGAGTCTGGCCAACTCTCGGAGAGTGAGGGATTCCTGTCTCAGAGCAAACCTGATCTCCTTCCGAATTTTGGCGATTTTCTTTTTGGGAAGTAAGAGGAGACATCTGGAGGTGTCCACAGTGAAACCTAGGAACTCTAGAGATTTGGAAGGGAAAAGAATGGATTTTTCCCGGTTTATAATGAAGCCAAGGTCCTCTATGAGGTTCGTGGAGATCTTGAGATCTTCCAATAATTGGGACTGAGTTTGAGACATGATGAGGATGTCGTCTAAGTAGATAATAAGTCGAATACCTCTTGCTCTGAGGATGGAGACGATCGTTCTCATGACCTTGGTAAAGCACCAAGGGGCGGATGAGAGGCCGAAAGGAAGTGCCTGAAACTGAAAGAGGTGCCCGTCCATATGAATTGAAGGAAGGGTTGATGTTCTATTGCCATAGGGATCGTAAAATAGGTGTCTTTTAAGTCCAATTTGACCAGTCAGTCTCCCTGAAGGAGAAGGTCCCTGAGAAGATGGATGTCCTCCATCTTGAATTGATGATAAACGAGGTATTGGTTTACCTCCCAAAGGTTTATCACCGGTCTCCAACCTTTGTCCGTCTTTTCGACTAAGAAGAGGGTACTTACAAATTTTCTTTGAGACCAAGGTACCTCGATAATGGCGCCTTTCTGGAGCATAGAGGAAACTTCCTCTTTGACAATTGCTAGATGTTCTAAGGAAAGATCCAGAGGTCTGGGTGTAATGGTCTGAAATGGGATGTCTATAAAGTCTATTTTGAATCCCCGGACTGTCTCGAGGATCCACGGGTCTTTTGTTAATCTTTTCCAAACATGATAGAAGTGTTTGAGTCTCCCCCCGACCCTGGAAGGGGGAGAAGTAAAAGCACTTACTTTGAGTGTTGTTGCTTGAAGCTCCACGGGGAGGGAAGCCTCTGCCACGGGAACCTCGTCCTCTCTGTGGATAAAATTGTTGGTTGGAGGGGTGGAAGCCTCTACCAGTGGCACCTGTTCCTCCACTTGATGAGAAGGGCCGGAAGTTTCCGCGGCCGGAAGAGCGGCCCCTTCTTCCGGCCTGTCCAAAAAGGTTTGTAGGGAAGATGCGTCTCATATTATTCTGGGCTTTATCCAGAGCGGTGAAAGTTGCAACATACTTTCCGATGGTCTTAATCATGTCTTCTCCGAAGAGGAGACCTTTGGGTTTACTTGAAGGTTCTTTCTCTGCAAGATCACCCAGTTTGGGGTTGATCCTGTTAAGGATAGTCTTCCTTCTCTTGATATTGAGACCAGAGTTAGCGTGACCTAGAAGTACAATCGCCCTCTGACTCCAGCCCCTAATTTGATTAATGTCGAGGGGTGAATTTGAAATATGGGATTCCTCTGCCAGGTCGAGGAGTCTAGTAAGAGGGCCGAGGACGTCAAGAAGGCGATCTTGACATGCCTTAAGGGCCCTTTCAAGACCTTTCCTTGGATCCTTTCCCAATTTGAATAAAAATTTTATGAGGTCAGGGTCGAGATTAGGGGTCTGGCAGACCTTGTCTTCGATACATGGCCTAGGGCATTCTGACCGCATGGTATTGCGTGTTTCTCTCTCTCTCTTTCTCTCTCTCTCTCTCTCTCTCTCTCTCTCTCTCTCTCTCTCTCTCTCTCTCTCTCTCTAGAGAGAGAGAGTTCCTTAGCCATTTGGTAACGAACTTACCGACATGGTCATGCGGGAACCATCTAGTACTGTTAGGACGAGAGATGTTGGTAGGGGAGAACATCTCACCACCCAGGGGATCAAGAATTGCATCTTTGGAGGAAGGGGAAGAGTCAGCCTCAGAAAGGGCATTAAGATCCATGTCGACTAAATCGTAGTCATTAAGGTCAAGTACGAACTCGTCGTAAGGCTCATTATAGACTTCTTCTTCATCAGAGTATGAGTCTGAGTCATCACGTGCATTATCGTCAATTGTGCCGCTGAGGGCACCTGCCAAAACTGTGCCGCTAGGGACACCCATCCTCTTTGTGCCGCGAGGGGCACCAATATATCTCGAGGCGCTATGACCTCCCAAAGTGCGCGAGGTGCTAGGACCTCCCAGGTTAAGTGGGGTTGTAAGACCTCCAGTAGTGCCTTCATGGTGTTTGACTTTCTTATGAGCTTTGGAGTATGCAGATTGTGGATCACGAGGAGTGTCGCCATCATTAATCAGTGGTCTTTTATTGGACATCACCTCTTTAAGTGTGTCCAGCATACATGACCCCATCTCTTTCTTCAGAAAGTTTTTAAAAGAATCACTAGTGTGGCTAGGAGAGCTTGCAACGGCGTCATCTGAATCCATGTCAGACATCGAGCCAATTTATGTCTGTTTGGATAAAGTATCTAAATTTATATTATGAATACATTGTTATTATGTATATAACTAATGATTTACAGTCTTACATTGAGTAAAATTAAATTGTTTAACCTAGGGCAAGTGTTATTTAAATCTAGGACAATTATTAATATTAAGTTAAATCCCCTTTTTTTTTTTTTATATTTTTTATGTTTAAGGTTATATACAGAGTGCACAAATATTATTAATTAGGCCTCGAGACAATTTTGCCCCGGAAATGTTCAGGGAAGGAGTAATCAATTAAGCAGTAAGGAAAACAGCTGTTCGTCGCGTCTAAATTGCTCGGAATAGAAACTGACGTGCTCGAGCTAGTAAATCTTCGATGAACAGTGGAATGACCCTTAGAGGGCAGGGCGCATAGTGCCACCGCTGCCAAGGGCCATTTCTCTGAATGCGTGTTAATTCGGAAGTCTGACGCATTGGCGGTTGAAGAGCGAGCGCGTCTATGGTATTGAGTTATGGATCCATAGGTATCCAGGGTCGTTATTTGAGCCCGAAAGCTTGCACGTTCAAGCGTGGGCCGGGATCCGAATATTTTGTTTATTTGATCGCGGAATGAGCGATTTGAATTTGCGTAAAACTAAACAGTTAAGAAAGGTCGGACATGGGTGAGGAGAAGAGGGCGGAGGTGGGGTAAAGACTACCATAAATTGGAAGTCGTAAGGGGAAGGGTTACAGGAGAGGTAACCTGTAAAAGGATCGTGAAAGAGCAAGTAGCTTCAGTTACAATCACATAAAGGGTTCTAACCAAGTAAACAGTGTACATGAGTAACAATAGGTAAACATACTATCTAATAATTAATCAAATATAATGAATATCAGTAATAACAAAGATAGCGTCAGAAGAGTAAGCAAGACAACTTATCTGTTTGTGAGCCGCATTTAAAAGAGGCAGCTCTTCTCTGGCTCATGCCTTATATTGTTGTCATGATGTCACTTCATTCTTATTCCTATTCTTTGTGATGTAAGCGGCTGTTGTGAGTTGCATTAAAGGATTAATGCATAATGTAGCCTCCTGTCTTGTAATGAAATTCAAACTCCCTGCAGCACATTCGATGAAACAATTGTTACCTTGTATTAATTAACGGAGCGGTTACAGTGACTCGTGGTGCCAATGAAGGGAATATTTCGAGGTGATGCGGGCCTTTTCACTGTTGCAATTTTGATTGCCGCTGTGTAAAAGATACTGATAAAAGCGTATTTTATACCCCTATTTAAGCAGTTGTGATTTGTATCTGTAATTACAGGTCGCATCGGACAAGACGGAATAATCTAACTTGCTGGCATTGCTCACCTTATGTTGGTAATGTGTCCGCCTGCTTCCTGCTCCGCAATTACGAGATTCCGTTAGAACCCGCTAGTTGCTCTCGTTTAAAAACGTTTAGTTCATCATTTCTATTGGTTCGCCGTTAGCGTAGTTATGCAAAACACCTATTGAAGCCTGAACATTGGATATTGTTGTACGCTCCAATGGTAGTGTCCAAACAAAGTTGCTCTATATTCAGTCGGTACTAGAGCCGCTTAAATATGTGAAGTACACTCCGATTCGCCTGCCAGAATCATGTGATTGGCTTCTGACTGACTCACCGCGTTTTCGGTTAATTTAGAGTTGGCTCTTTAATACGCATATTGCGTGAGTCTCCTGTATGGTACTATATTGCTATCGGCTATGACATTCCTATTTATTGAATCGAAAGGGGGCCCATTTTATACTTAATTTATGAGCTGCCGATATACCTAAATGTGCTCCATTTGTACCTTGTGTTACTCGGTAAACAGCCCAAACGAACAGGGTTAATTTTACAAAACTAGCACAATCTCATATTTTTACTTGGTTTTTAGATACATTTATTTTGCCCCCCTAAGTTATTAAAGACCGCTATACTTTAAACGAAATGCGTGGGTTCCCCAGAGGAATAATGTCTTTGTGTGTCAGGTCTAATCGCTCTGTAATTGTGTTTCTAAGTTGTACAGAGGCTGAGTGTTATAGATAAGAAGCGCTATATGAGGTTAACATCTAACTTTGTACAATTTTTGCCCAATCTTCTCTAGTCTTAAGTCCTGTTTCTACAGTATTAAGATAACACATGAACCACTGTTCCCTGATCTTTCTCTTAACTTCAGTGTCACCACCTTGTCTGTTTATCCTAATTTTTTCTAACACAAACCACTTTAAATCTTCACAGTTGTTGTTCTTTCCTACATAATGCTCAACAAGCGGGGCATTTATTTTTTTATTTCTTATCGCCGAGTTATGTTCCACTACCCTGGTCCGGAGTTCCCTGCTGGTCTCTCCGACATAACCAAGCCCGCAGGGGCACGTTAGGAGGTAGATAATGTTTTTACTGCGACAATTATTAAGGGTTTTTGACTTGAGGTTTTTCCCTGCGAACGTCATGTCCTTCCCTTCTATACAGTGGGGACATATGGAGCACGTACCACATTTGTGATTACCAATAGCCTGGCCTCCAGTTAATGTGATCTGTTTTTCTTTCGGGGTTTTGTAAGTTGTCACAAGGGAGTTCCTTATCAAATTATTCCTTCTAAAGGAGAATAAGGGTTTTTGCAGTGGGTTCTCTGTGTTGTAGTTAAGAATTGTTCAGTTTCTATTCACTATATTCTTTATTTGATTACTTATATGTGAATACTGTGTCACAAAAACTACTCTATCCAGGGTTGCTTTTCTTTTTTCCTTTGTTTTGATCTAATAGGCTGTCCCTATCGTAGAATCTGGCTCTTTTTAATTAATTTTTAATTAATTTGTTTGGATATCCCCTTGCTTTCAACTTCTTTTTAGTGTTTTCTGCATGATAGTAGAAGTCCTTTAAAGATGTGCAGTTCTTGCGCAACCTTAAAAACTCCCCGAAGGGTATATTGTCTTTTTGTGCATGAGGGTGATTGCTTGAGTATAACAAGAGTGAGTTTTTATCGGTAGGTTTGGTGTAAAGTTCAACCTTCAGAGTTTCATCCTCACTTTTGATTAAAATATCTAAAAATTCCACCTTTTCATTATTATAGTGAGCTGTGAATCTAAGGTTTGGGTTACCCAAGTTGATCCATTCCAGAAAGGCATCTAGATCACTGCTGGCACTGTTCCATATAAAGATGATGTTGTCTATGAAACGGTGCCAGCATGTGACATTCTCAAAAAAGGATCCCAGCTCATTAAATATGTGATGTTGTTCAAACTTTCCTACGTAAGGGCAGGCCAGGCTGGGGGCACAGGTGGCCCCGATGCTGGTCCCGTTAGTTTGTAAGTAAAGTTCCTCTTTGAATAAGAAGAAATTTCTCTTTAGGATCAATTGGATACAAGACCCTAAAAAGTCCCTGTGCCCTGCCCTAGATCAACTTCCGCCAACACCCCTGCAATCGCATCAATAGTGCTGTCCTGAGGGATGTTGGTGTACAGGGCTTCAATGTCCAGGGTGACCAGGAACTGGGTCACCCTGTTGAAGCCCTGCCCCTCGAATATGGATATGGCATGAGCCGTATCTTTGATATATGATCTTTGTTTTCTTACCAATGGCTTTAGGAAGAAATCTACATACCTACTAAGAGGTTCTAGTAGTGAACCTATACCACTAATTATGGGCCTCATAGGTGGATCTACAATGTTTTTATGTATTTTCGGCAATCCATAAATTGCCGGAGTCATAGGGTGTGATTTAGTCATATATTTGTATTCGTTTTCACATATCCATCCTTCCTCTTTGCCCTTTTTAAGAAGTACGTCTACCTCACCTTTTAATTTGCCTAATTCTGCAAATTTGCTATGTTGGTAGTATTCTTTAACGTTTAAGAGATCTCTCAATTTTTCATCATATTTAGAGGTATCGAACACCACCACTCCTCCGCCCTTATCTGCGGGTTTTATAGTTAACTCTTCGCAGTTTTGTAATGTCGTTAGGGCTATTCTTTGTTCTTTATTGAGATTGTTGTTTAATTTGTTCTTTGAGCTGTTTTTATTTAATGTTTTAATTTCTAATTCAACAACTCTCTCAAAGGTCTCTACATTTTTATCTAATTGGTTCAAATGAGGTGTAAAGGTAGATTTTGGTTTAAGACCTGTTACATTGGGTTGTTCTGTGTAGGTCTTGTCCTCAAAGAATTTATTGAGAAGTATTTTCCTAAAAAAACTTTTTAAATCACTCTCTAATTCGAAAAAATTAAGTGGGTTATTGGGGGCAAAGTTAAAACCTTTTTGTAGAATAGCTTCTTCGTCCTTGCTAAGATTTCTACTAGAGAGATTTATAATGGGGAATTCATTTATCTCCAGTACTGCTTGTTTCGTGTGGCCAGAAATTCCTGGCCTCCATTTTGAGGTTGATGGTTTCGTGCTGGATCCTGGCGAGTGTATCCCCTGTAGCCCCTCTGCCCACGGTATTGGCGTCTCCCTAAAAAACCATCACGTTCAGGTGGAGGGCCATTTCTTCCTCCCTGACCACTTTCCTGTTCCTCCTCACTGCTGGAACCCGATGTTTCCGAGAAAGTGATAAGTTTGTTTCCACCTCTGGAATACATCGGTCTTTGATATTGGGGTTTTTCCCATTTCTGTTCTCTCTTATTATTGTAGTAATCCTTATTTGTATATGGGTACACTCCTTCTACCAAGTACCTTTCCACATCTTTCTTAAATTTGTAAAAATTTTTATTGGATAAGTATTCTCTATAACTATCCGCTTCTAGTTCTAACTCTTCTAGTTTTTTCTTGGCGTCCTCTAGAGCTGGATTTTGATTTAACTGGTTTTCCAATCCATCTAGCTCCTGGTTTTCTATTTCAAGCAGTTCTTGGGCTGTCTCTATAATTAAAATGAGCCAGTCGCGGCTGCATCGATTGGCAATTAATGTTCATGTTTCTATGAATTTTGGGGGTTCCCAAAACAGGCCCGGCTCATTCCTTACTTGTAGGCCAATCAGAATTACCCCTGCTTTCAAGTAATCTATAAGAAATTCCGCGTGAAGTTCAGTTCTTATTTGTTTTTCCTTTAAATTCAGAATCTTCACAAGTTATTCGTGAGTGGTGTTATTCAGCCCCTTTGAACCACCCTTACTAGACTTTAAATTCATAGGTTTGTTATATTGGTCTTCGGGAAATCCGAAGGTTTTAAGTTTGTCCATTTTAAATTAATTGGAAACCCCTTTGCTTTGAATAGTGGGTCTAACACCTATCTGATAAATGAGACTGAAAGCCTCTCCAGCCAACAGGCTGTACAATATAGTTCAAGACAAAGAGAGGTACCACTCACATGATCAAGGGAAATAAGGTAAACTACCAAAGATGAAAAAATATTTTCCCTAGACCCACAATTTTACAATTTATATACACGAAACAATAGTAATTTCGACAATAAAATATATCAAAAGTAGATCATTTATTAAAAAGTCATTATTCAACAGTAAAAAGCATGGTTATCACACCAACCAAGGGAGCACTTACAAATTACCTCCTTTGCCGAAAACGAGCAAATCAAGGGTTATTTGACTGATATCACGAGAATCTTTATCCCGGTGGGAACTTATAGACTTTCTGAGGTGAGGACAAAAAAGTCTTATAGTATAGGTAATAGGAGAGCAATGATGGAAAGGATAGAGTAACACCATGTGTTTTGTCTATTATTTAGATTTATCGTGGCAACTGCAGAATCTAACGTATATACATAAGTGAGCTTTTAATTGTACACAACACAGGTACATACCAATGTCCTAAATTAGTTTATATTATTTCATTTCTGGGTACAGAGAGGCAATAGTGAGGAGATCCTCCATGAAAGACAGCATGTTGGGGGTATGACCACCTTTTTCAAAGCAATATGTGAGACTCCCCAGATGATATAAATGGCGATCCTAAGCTACAGTTAGCGCATATAATTTTAAAGGAGAATATGTTGTTTAATTTAATTTCTGTGTTAAAACTGTTTAGAGAAATAGTTCCTTTCAGAAATGAGACACACAGTTTATATGGTTTTGTGACTAATACATTCTATATCCTTATAGGGAATGAAAGTATAAATCTCTTCGGAGACAGAATTAATTGATTGTCTTGAAAAAGATGGTGTGAAAAGCAACAAACCATCGAAACGCGTTGACGAAAACTACAGTACAATCTAGATTAGGAATACCTTTTTCCTAATACAAATTGATTGAATGTATAAGAAATTGTGTCTTAGACAGATTGTTTGATGTACAAATAGTAATAGATAAACTCTATATCAAACAACCTGTTTTGTCTGTCCCAATTATGCTGGTCATAATGACGTTATGTGAATAATAATTTTTGCTTTGGATAGTGTCATTAATTGTAGTGTCTGATTTTATGATTTTATGATCAAACATTGTGTGATAACCATGCTTTTTACTGTTGAATAATGAATTTTTAAAAAATGATCTACTTTTGATATGTTTATTGTCGAAATTACTATTGTTTAGTGTATATAAATTGTAAAATTGTGGGTCTAGGGAAAATATTTTTTCATTTTTGGTAGTTTACCTTATTTCCCTTGATCATTTAAAGGGTACCTCTCTTTGTCTTGAACTAGAGTGAATGCACAGTCAGAGGCACTCCCAATGGTAAACCAAGAAAATGCCCACTTTCCAAAAGTGCAAAAACAACAGTTGATGGACAGAATGCAGAACAATGCCATACATTCACCCCAGTACAGAGATCGGGGCCTAAATCCATTGTTTTGTTGCTCACCAAGCCATTCCTGTTTGAACCCAGCCATATGCAAATCAGTCTTGACCCTGTGGCTCATTGGAAGAGTCCAGCCCGAACTGCCAAGCCAGGTCCTCCTTGCTTTGCTCGCCCTAAGTTGGCAGGGTATGCCCAAACATGGATCCCTTGCTCACTTTGCCACTGGATTCAACCTAGCCTGGCTGATGAAAGGTGTTACCCAGAAACCGGTCCCAAGATGCTTGTTTCCGGTCCAAGGAAGACATGGCTTGGCAGTTCGGGCTGGACTGTTCCCATGAGGCACAGGGTCAAGACTGATTTGCATACAACTGTGTCTGAACTAGGGTGGCGAAGTGAGTTAAAGAATGATAATGGATTCAACCCAGATCTGTGACTGAGGGTGAGTCTCTGAAAAGTTTCAGAGCTCCGTCCATTTCCTTTTGTTTGCCACTTTCTAAAAGTGGCATTTTCAAATGCACAATTTAAAAACCACCATTACCAAAAGATGCATTAATAAATTTAGCCCGCACCCAGACGGATCTGCAGCACCCCACCCTCAGGGCCTTGAGACCCTCACAGGTGAGTAGTCGCGCTATGTAAACCATAATTGATTATTGTTTTTACTACTAAACTGTACTGTTATAAGTTATTGTCCGAGATCTTAGTCACTTTCATTAATGAGAACAATATATAATGTGAGAGGTAAGCGGTAGCAAGAAAAATGTGCAAGGGCATTTTGTGGTAATACGTGCATTATAATCAGAGATGTAACAACAACATTTACTAAGTATGCTACATAGGCACTAAAGAAGCAGCGCATACACCCACATGGTGTCCAAATCCAATATTCGTGGTGGGTGACTTTATGGAAACACGTTTTTTTCTTCAGTTAAAACACAAAAACCCCTACAGAATTAATTGTATTTATTGGATTTCTAAAAGGGTACAGTTGTATTTCTAAAAGGGTACTATAAATGTTCATTATTTGTCATGAAAATATTTTATCACAGTATTACAGAAATGTAGGGGCATATTATCAAGCAGGGCGTTAAAAATGATCGCCGTTTTAGCGGCCGAAAACTACCGCTAAAGCGGCGGTAATGGGCTTGATAATATGGCCTTGTGAATTCCAATAGCAACCCATGTTCTGGTGTGAACATGGGCTTCTATTGGAATTCTCCACGGCATATTATTAAGCCCATTATCGCCGCTTTAGCGGTAGTTTTCTGCCACTAAAACGGCGATAATTTTAACGCCCTGCTTGATAATATGCCCAGTAATTTTTACAGTGGTGTTCGCAAAGCAGCAAACAGTCATTCAGAATTTGGAAGACTCTCACTTCCATGGCATTTCCTAGCTTAAAAACAGCATACTTATTGTTTTTTTGTTATTTTTTTACATGGGCCCACCCTATCCAATATTGTCTTAGTATCTCTTGCTCAGAGAGGCCACTGTTTGCTTTGTCTCTTCTTGATTCTTCCTTCAGGTGAAAAACCTTCCCATATGGGCTGTAAGTACTTCCTCGAAGGCCTGGAGTCTTACATTTAGCATATGCAGCTTACTGTTCAGTTCAGAGATGCACCAACCATTAAATTTTTCAGACACTTCCTCGTCACATTGACACCAATGATAAATGATGCACCTCATGATGTAGGGTATTGGGCGAGCAAGATGACCTAGGAGTAATGAAGATTACAAATACGTATTAAAACGATCAACCAACAAGTACCCCTATAAACCAGTAAGTGCCTCCCTCAGGGAATTGGGTGGCTGAACCGGAAAGCCTTGGCTGTTCCTAATAGACACCGTCCCAGTAATGTAGCACCTGCAGAATGTGATAAGAGGCCCGAGTCATGTCCCACAGATATTCATTGGCCTTTGGCTGCATGGGACCGACCCCCTTTGAAGGAATGGGGCCCCCTGGAGGGCTGGAGCCCCACTCCACTGCAGGGGCATGCCTTATTCCCCTGCTCCACCCACATACTATTAGAGCTAGCTTCAAGGCAGATCATGTCCAGACTACTTCCGCCTGAGTTTTCTCCCTTTTTCATCAGCCACAGTGCCAGGTCTTTCAGCGCCTTAGCTCACAAATGCCTTCCACTCTCTGATGGGACCCTAGAGGATATTTGGAGGGTAGTACCTTACACCTACCATCACCTTTGGAAGAGGAGCACGACTACATTAGTAAACAAGGGCACAAGGGTGGACTCCGGTATGTTTCGTGTCTATCTGTTGGGAGTGTAGTTAGCATTTGCACTGTAGATACAGTGGAACCGTAGAGAGGGTGTAAGGTGACAATACAACCCAATTATAGCTGTAATTCACAACAATACAGGTGTGAGGGAGACATTTATTTCTGTTTCCATTTGAGCCAATGTCACTCTTGCTACCTGCGCTCCGCACTCCGCTTTTGTTCAGGGAAGCACCCTAAGGCATCTGGTCAAAGGAGGATGGCACTAGTAGGTGCAGCTTCAGACTGCCTTTTCACCGCCATAAAGCAGTCCCTCCATTTCCTTACATCACTTCCGGTTCAGGATCCTCTTGGCAAGGATAAGCCACCCTTTCGTGTGATCAGCTCCTCTGTATAGACACTACTGCGTGAAGGTCCGAACGGACACTGCATACTGACAGCTGACACCCCACTTTAGCATCTTTTTCATGCTAAGGTCTTCTGTCTTAAAGTCACTCCCTGTGAGACACCTTCTTAAATAATATATACAGTGTAACACTCATTTGTTTCCAGAAATCGTAAGATGAGAACTGGAGAATTGTGTCCACGAAACAGGTTTTAAAATGTAGCTGAAATTAACTAATTTGAGAGGTGTACCTTATATTAAAATAATCGTCTCCACGTAGATTCGTGTTCTTGTGTACTAAGTGCAACGCTATATGTTTTCTAAACAATCTGTTTATTAATGAAAGCACCCAGGTTCCTGTGCTTTGATACAATACAAATTATTTATAGTTGGTAAACAAACATTTTGAATAACATTTTGAATATTACCAATGTCCTTAAATGTTTGGTACTTCTAAAACCATGGACTGACTCCATTTTGTAATAACATATGTTTGGGACAATAGTGTGAAAAAAATACTGCATAACATATTGTCAATTTGTTTTTTCTTGCCACTTAATTCAGTCCACCTTGCTGCATTATTTGCTCGAGTATTGCAGCACTGTTCCACAGGTTCACGTATAACAATAAAAATAATCTAATTGCACAGCACTGAGGGACTCATTATGATGGCGGACTATTACGGTGATGGGACCAGCCGCGCGGCGGTCCCACCTGCTTAATTAGGATGCGCCCGCCATACTGGCGGCCACATCCTGCCCTTTTACCATTGTGGACGGTGCTGCTGGCTACAGCACCATCCGCAATGGTAAAAGGGCATGCACAGCATTTCCCTGCGCCACATGGCATGCACCATGCTGTGCCTGCCACTTGGTGCAGGGAACTGGAGGGGGGTTCCATGGGTACCCCCCAAGTGCACCCCCCACCACCTCACCCCCCAGAGGGCCCGCAACGGGGGCCCCCGAAGGCAATCCCGCCAGCCATCGCCGCCATGGAAAGGCCAGTTTTAGTGGCCAAGTCCGCCCGGTCGATGCCGACCGGTGGAAAAGTGGCAGACACACTCTGTGTCCGCCGCGATACCGCCGCCATTATAATATGACCCCAGGTAAATCAGGTTGGGATGGCGGGCGGTGGCAGGCGGTGGCGATCCGTCCGCCATCCTAAAGACTCTCTATGTCTTAGGGCCTCATTTATGAGGCCCCTTGCAGCACCTCTACAGAACTTTTTTGAAGTTACGGTGGCGCAATGTGCACCGGCATATTTATAAGGCAGCGTAAAGCCACTTTACCTGGCTTTTCGTGTCCTCGTAAATATGTACCTACCACTTTCACGCAGAACACTGCATGAAAGGGTGTTCCATGGTTGTTGCTGTGGTTGTTCCCATGCAACACCCATGGAATCTGAAGCATTCCCAGATTTAGGAGAAATCGCAAACCTAATGCTTCCAAATCTAACGCCACTCCTGTTTTTAGGTCTCGACTATGCAGCACACATGCGCTACATAGGAAAAAGACCTTTAGAAATCGCTTCGCCTTTTCAGCCCAAAAACGTGCACACATTGCATTGCTTTAAATAGCAAAGTGTGCCCGTTTGGTGATTCCCTTACGTGAGCGAGCTTTCAAACCATCTGTTAATTACAAACAGATGGTTCCTGCTCGCTCCTGCAAGGGAAACAGGCGCTGGCCCCCTCCTCTCTCCTCTCCCCCTGCTGCCTCCGCCTCTCCTCGTCTTTTTTTTCCTTCAGCGGGAGGCATGCGCTCGCACTTTTTTTCTTCATGCAAACATTTTGAAGAGTCTCTGCCATGGTTTCCGGAAAACTCCATAGACAGTTCTACGCAGTGGACTAACAAAATGAGCGAGTGAGCGAGTGAGAGTGAGTATTCAGCTAGAACATTCCCTTGTCACTGCAGGGCACGATTTCAGCTCTTGCACCACAAGATGGCTGTACTGCCATGCGCGCTCTCAGCAGGTAACAGATCCGTAGTCGAGAAGCTGCAGAGTGGTTATCAAAGCGAGCCGTGTGCATGCATTTCACATACTGTGGAACTGGCAGTGGCGATGGCTAGTGTCCCCATTGCTCCAAAAACTGTGCGAGAGATAACATTGATAAATCCACTTACACAGAACCATTAACTGAAGGAGTTGGCGCGCTGCCAACAATATGTAGCATTAAATGGATCTACCATTTACAGCCTCGTTTCAAGCTACTCTTTGTACAAGGCGAGCAGGCTTTTCAACGTCGGCGGTGATCTCTTGTTTACGGGGGGCTCGGGTCTCGTTAAGAGAGAATGAGTAACAGCGCAGTGTTTATCATCCAGTGTCCGCCTTTGAAAAGGCGATTGCGGTAAAATGCATGTGCGGGCCTCCATGCAGGCCCTATCTCCCCCCAGAGCTCTGCCCCACCCTGCTGGCATGGGCAGGCTGCAAGGGGACCCACTGCAGGGCCCTACAATTTGTCACCATGGGATGAAGCTCGGGAAAGTGGTTCCAACTTATAAAACTAGAATCTACAGGACTCCCGGCGGCAGGGCTCAGGGTCTGGGAAAAGGGTGCGGGCGGAGTGAGGGGGGGGGGGTTGAGGGGCAAGGTCAAAATTCAACAGGCGGTTGGCTGCACATACCAGTGGAACAGCCATGAGGGCAGGGGAGCCCACAATCCTGAATCACTATTGACACAATTATTAATTAGCATTAACACTATTAGAATGCATGAAATCTGTAATGAACGATTGTCTGTAATTGTCTGATTGAGTGAGAGCCATTAGCGTGACCACCGAGTCTGACTTCTGTTTTTTCCCTTCTCTGATGTCAGAGCAGCATGACTCCTGGCCCTTCTCTGACATCAGAGCAGCATGACTCCTGGTCGGATGTCACGGTCTGGTGCAGAGGGTCTCTACTAACTGCGTACCCCACAGACACAAGGGGGGCAGGGATGACGAGTGGTGCTCCTGCACCCCCAACCGACCCCTGTCTCTCCTGTCAGCAGCCGGTCTGGGGAGCCCCCTGCTGATGGAGAGCAGCTGTGTTGAACGATGACGAGCAGTTGTTAGTGAAGCTGGCAGCGCAGCTAGGCACCCTCCCCCCCCCCCCTGGAGAGCGCAGCTCTGGGTGTAGAGAAGTGTATATTTTACATCAGTAGTTGTCACTAACAGTTTGTTTTTTACCAATGGGTTTCGCGGACAATAATGACGCTCAAGGAATTTGCTTTTCGACAGCACCACTTACCTTTACTGAGAGCAAAATACCACCAAGAGTAATAACTTGCTGCAGTTTAGTGGTAATGTCCAATAACTGCCGCCAGTGCGTTCCATGGGATGAAAAATGTCTTGCGTTCCCTAAAGAGCCCTGGCTAAAGAAGGGCAACTTCGGAATGTTTCGGAGAGGTTCGGCCTATGCAATTAAGGGCGGGGTTTGAAACATTTCAATGAAAATACAGTGCTTCACAACTCATGCCACCTGAGCAGTATGTGGGTGCCTCTTCGTGAGTTTTATGTTTTTGCATTCAGAAAAACACAACAATGGACAAATCATTGCACAAGCCAGACCTATTGCCATAGCCAATGCTTGTTACCAGTATCAACTAAATGAGTAACAGTGATGATTTTGTTGTGAATAACTAGTAGAGAAAATGTTTCAATTCTGAAAATATGGGACCGTTAATTAAACATTACTAAGGTCTGTGGAAAGGGTAGTTGTCGGCTGTGTCTCACTCACTCCTCACATCGCTTTCCTCTGCAGTCTCTAACGGTTGGACACTTAGGCCTTCTTTCTCTTGACATGTTTCTGCAACCCTCCATCAGCATACGTCACACACCATCTTTTCTTTTCACTTTATCATTCCGCATGGACTTCCTTTCATTTACTTTTCACCATTCCCCGCTCACACACAATCCCACACCCCTGTAAGCTGTAAACACCACATTTTCTTTGGCGCTGTCCATATTTCCGCAGCAGTGCACCTTCTGCACACATCTTCTCATACTTACAGCTGGCACATATGTGACATCAGTCTTTGAGCAAGTCAGAAAGCCCAGGGTTGGATGTGCATGTCGTATGACCCCCTTTATGATCAAGCAGCGGGCACTATGAGAAATCCGCACTGCTTTCACCCACTGCTCGAGAGCGCCCACTCATGTCCAGTCGTAACACCCCTGGTCAAAATTCACCAGGCAGCCGGCCACATCTAGCAGTTCAGGCAGAATCTGCAAGCAAGAGTGTGCAACGGGGTGTAAGAAGGGTGGTCAGCTAAGGATGTGCGCGATGGTAAACACAGCTGCACTTTACTACCAACTGACTATGGGAAAGTAAGTAAACCAGCATTCAACGACAAAGATTTTACAAAACTCCTCAAGAGAGTTTAACAATTCTAAATAGAAAAGCAAGGCCTGCAATAGCAAGGGCAATAATTTTTTTGTTTATATATCTTTGTTGTTTTTTTTTTTTTATAACAAATAAGAATTTGCACAAATAGAACATCTACGTATACAAAACCACATTATGGCAGCATTTGTCTTCTTGGTGACAGGTTACGGAAATTCAGACAGTACACAATAGCTGTTGTGTCGCATTTGTAGATGGCTCATGATCGTAAAACACTGTATGCTACTTCCTGCTAACAATTGTGGTCTTTTGCTATACCAAAATGACAGACAGTTGCGCCCTTTATATTGTGATTGCATCTTATTCCGCCAGACGTCTACTGCAGGTGATTTGAATCGAAAGTCTACTTGAAAACAAGCATTGGCATAGCTAATAGGTCTCGCCTTTGGGACCTTATAAGGCACTTATAAGGTCCCAAAGGCGAGACCTATTGGCTATGCCAATGCTTGTTTCCTTTTTCTATGTTTGCTGCAGCACACATAGAAAGAGGAAATTGCCTGAAGTTATTGATTTTGTGCAGGAAGGTGTACCTTACTGCACAAAATCAATCACACCTACAGCTCAGGCCCCCCTGCATCATGGTACAAGGATGCCTGTGTTGGCGCATGGCAGCCCATTGTGCGCCGGTGCAGGGGAAAAGGACAAGAATGCACCGTATCTTATAGATTCCTGCCCTTTTGTTTTGACTAGGACAGCACAGCAAGATTCCTTGCGGCGCTGCCCTACGTTAAAACCTCATAAATGAGGCCCTTAGTTCACATCCATACAATAGAGCAAATCTGCAATAATATTTTCTAGATAACCCTAGAGGAAGATAACCCTAGAGGAAGAGCCACTGTTCAAAAACAATATATTTTGCTTATAAAGCGTTTACATTGAATCATCCACACAGAACTGTCTGGTGAGGGCAAATAAGAAGTGCAAGTAAATCTGGCTTTTATTGCATTGGAAGGTCTTTCCTTCGCAGTGATCCTGAAATGCGCCCTTTTAATATTAAGCCTTCAGCAAACATGTTCTCAGCAATAAGTTATGGATCCGAATTATACAAACAATAAATAGCAGGAATGGGCTGTTTTTGGCAATTACACCTGGCATAAATCTCTTACAGTGCCTGCAGTTATAGCTGATATCTGGTAGGTCAACAGAGCTTTTTGTCGAACACAATTTTACAGCTCTAATTATTTATAGTTTACGAGCATTTTAATTTTATCGTTTCACCAACAGTCTGCTGGGGATACGGAATGATGGCAGTTTAACAATCAGAAACACCAGTGCCAGCTGGAGAGTGCTTACCTTGGCAGGCAGTGGCCGTTTCATGGAAGGTACGTATTACTCTCTGCGTTTTATAGAAAACTAGCAGCCCGTCCCGACGTTGTCCGGGTATGAATTGCTGCCGGCCAGTAGTATATTGTTTTGTAGGATTTCGTTTTGATAGCATTTCTTATCTGTGACAGGCCTGTGAAACGCTCTGATTCACAGTGCACTGCTGATGCACTTAAGAGTGCGCGTTAAGTAGTGTGTGAACTCGAGTTTCCCTACTTTATTTTTCCTTGCAATATTATATAGCGCTAACTCGACAACATGGCATGAGCACAATTTACATTACACAAGAACACATTCCTTTGTGGTAGGCACGGGGAGACAAAGCGATTTGCCTGGAATCACAGGATGTTGAGCTGATGCCAAGATTCGAACGTAGCTCCCCAGCTCTAAAGTTCGCAATTCTAGAATTTGTGGCGGGAGGTGTGTCTTAAAGTGTATGTCGTTGCTGGCCATCAATGAGAGAGACCTGTGCTTTTTTCAAATCGGTGGTGAAAAAATATGAGTATGTTGCTGGAGATGTGGGCCGCCGTGCCACCAAGGTACTTACCGGGGGAGGGTAAACACCCATTATTCCGTAACTTTCTTTCCGCAGACCATCACTCCGCATACTTTCATTACGAAAGTACCATGACTCGGCAATGCCATTATAACACATGGCATTACCTTTTATATGCTGTTACCACGCATACATTTACACGAAATTCGTTGTAAATGCATGAATGGTAAAAGCATGTTTTTTTATGTTTGGATAAGGTAACTATGGGTATAGGGGTATATGTTTTGGGGTACTGAGGTATATGTTTTGGGGTGTTTGGGTATTTTAAGGGTTCAGATATAGTTTTGGGTTATGGGGTACAGGGGTAGTTTTAGGGTTTAGGGATAGGTATTGGTTTTGGGTTACTGGGGTATTTTTAGGGTTCAGGGCTAGGTTTGGGTTTTGGGGTATAGGGGTCTTTTTAGGGTTCAGGGGTAGATTTGGGTTTTGGGGTACAGGGGTATTTTAAGGGTTCAGGGCTAGGTTTGGGTTTTGGGGTACAGGGGTATTTTAGGGTTCAGGGGTAGGTTTGGGTTTTCGGGTACAGGGTTATTTTTATGGTTCAGGTCTAGGTTTGGGTTTTGGGGTACAGGGGTATTTTTAGGGTTCAGGGTTAGGTTTTGGGGTACAGGGGTATTTTTAGGGTTCAGGGGTAGGTTTGGGTTTTGGGGTACAGGGGTATTTTAGAGTTCAGGGGTAGGTTTGGGTTTTGGGGTACAGGGTGTATTTTTATGGTTCAGGGCTAGGTTTGGGTTTTGGGGTACAGGGGTATTTTTAGGGTTCAGGGGTAGGTTCGGGTTTTGGGGTACAGGGGTATTTTTAGGGTTCGGGGCTAGATTTGGGTTTTGGGATACAGGGGTATTTTTAGGGTTATGGGGTAGGTTTGGGTTTTGAGGTACAGGGGTATTTATAGGGTTCAGGGCTAGGTTTGGGTTATGGGGTACAGGGGTATTTTTAGGGTTTAGGGATAGGTTTGGGTTTTGGGGTACAGGGTATATTTATAGGGTTAAGATGGGTTAGTGTTTAAGGGTGTTGGGGTATTTTAAGGAGTAAGGGTGGGTTATGATTATGGGGTGCAGGGGTATTTAAAGGGAGCAGGGTGGACACCCGGAGCTGGAATGTACAGAACCTGGGAAGAAAAAACAATGAAATATTGGGCTTTTTTTCCGTAATCCCGCGCCCCGCACACGGCCTCGCCCCAGCACAGGCCCACAGCACACGATATGAGACATGGCATGAAGGGCGGAACGTACCACACGCCCCCAGCGTTTGTCACGCCCACAGCACACGCCCACAGCACAACGCAGACACGCCCACAAGGGACTACTTTGCTGGCACGGTTCTTTTACCTTTTAAATGTATATGGTGGGTGTCTGCATAGCCTATGTCCTTCTGCTGTAACTGCCCTTTCCAACGCTGTATTGGGTGTTGTGATTGGTGCTGTGGTTCCTGAGATTACCCGCCTCAAACGTTTGGGCTCTCTCTTTATTATATTAGTACTAGCAACCTGTCGCGACGTTGTCCGGGAGCAATTAGGCTTCAGGGCCCCCGCCCGCCCCGACGTTGTCCGTGGGTCCCCCGGACCCTTCCTCCATATATTGCAGTATTATACCTCTATGTTTACTTTGTACGCTTTTGTAACCTGCACACGTAACTTTTTCCTCCTGTAATGCACCGTTTGTCTGACTTTTTTAATGCTCCGTTTGCTTCCTCTTGCTACCTGCACACGTCACTTTTTCCTCCTATACCTCTATGTTTACTTTCTACGCTTTTGTAACCTGCACACGTAACTTATTCCTCCTGTAATGCACCGTTTGGCTCACTTTTGTAATGCTCCGTTTGCTTCCTCTTGCTCACGATGTACGCTTTTGTAACCTGCACACGTAACTTTTTCCTCCAGTAATGCACCGTTTGGCTCACTTTTGTAATGCTCCGTTTGCTTCCTCTTGCTCACGATTTTCATTTTTGCTTCATTTTTTCGCCGCTCACCGCTCCTAAATAAATAAATAAATAACCTACCTCATCCGCCGCTCACTGCTCCTCCCCACCTGTCCGCCGCTCCTCACCGCCTGTCCGCCGCACCTCACCGCTCCTCCCCGGGCCATGTCCGCCGGTCCTCCTCACTCCTGGACGCCGCTCCTCCCCGCGCTCCTCAAGTCGGGCACGAACGTCGCGGCCGGCGCTTCTTCCAAGGGACTATTTTTTTCCGGTAAATCTTTTAAATAACGTATATTTATTACGTTTATATAGCCTATGTCCATCTGCACACCCTGACGATTACAACGATGTATCGGGTGTGAGGATTGGCGCTGTGGTTCCCGAGTTTACCCGCCTCAAAGGTTCAAAGTTCTTCCTTTATGATAGTAGTATAGATAACAAAAGTTACATTTAATTTCTCATAGAAAACAAAATAACTATTATATTTGCTAAATAAAAGTATATACATCACAAACGAAAAAAGCCAATCCAGGCATATAATAAAAGAACAAAATGTAAACGTGTGCATAATAATATGAATTAAAAGCGTAACAGTATGTGGGAATTGCATAGGCTGATTTACTTGTTTAATATAGATTATTTGATTGTTTTAAATGATGTTCAATTATGCTCAACAGCGACTTCAGAGCACTTCAGCTTAAAAGTAGAGGACGACTAAGCAGACCAAGGTGAAAAAAAGAGATAAATACCTGCTCTGTTCAGATCACTTGTCACACTGTGTAATAGCATTCATTTTGCAGTCATAATTGTACCAGGACCGTCATGGATCTACACTTCTCATATCTTTTCACACCACTCACAAAAGTCAGAGTCAGAGGTAATCCTCCCACCCAGCATGCAAAAAAAGTGCTCTACACAAATATGCCCCTCCCAGCTTACTCCCCCAACCCCAAGCTAGACAAGCAAACATATAGCACTCTCACGTACAGGGAGACAAATAAACAAGGAGGTCCACACAAAGGCAGACTCGAAAAAACCTACACACGTGCACTCATTACATGCTCACTGATTGGCAGTCAGATTCCCCCTTCGTAAACAAGATGGCATCACTGTTTGGCCCGGTCTATGAGAAGTAATGGAGAAACACGTGATTTGAAAACTTCAGGGCTGCAGTATTTGGGTGAAAATTAGCACCCACTAATTAGCGGTATCCGCTACTTAGCAGGTGTGCAATCTGAATTCGACATTGAGGGCCAGATTTATCATACTTTCACGCAATGCAGCAAGACACCTTGCTATACTCCGCTGCGTATAAGGGAGAGAGCGGAAATGCGCCATTTTTAACATTATGTGGCACATTGCCGTCCTCTGCTTGTGCTGGCACACAATGTGCTGCTTTGTGCTAATGTAAGCATCCTTATGTCATGGTGTGAGTTGTCATGTGTTATAGGCAGGATTGTTGAGGCCGGAAAGATCAGTTTCCTGCACCAAAAAAATCCTTAGGTCGAGTTGTACCAAGGTGTCACTCAACCTATGCAGTGCAGCAGCCTGAAATGCTGTGATGCACTGCATTGTGTGACAGGGAGAAAGCAGGAGAGTGTCATATCTACACAGATTTAACCACTCTCCTCCCCTCTCCCTAGCGCAGCATGGGATTGTGAAAACAAAATGACACACTGAACTTTGTATTCTAGTTCCTGTGGGAGACAAAGGGGAGAATACACTCTAGAAGTGGAAGCAGCTCTGCTTGTGGCACTCTCACTGCTTTTGGAGCCCAACACCTGTGACTTCAACATCCACCCCCCCCTGCACAGTAGAGCACCCATGTACCAAAATATAGAAGACCCTATTCCCTAGCAGTGTTATCTGGTCCATGTGGTAGAGGAGTGGGCGAGGACCTCATAGAAATGGAGGTAGTGGCAACATAGTGTGGGGCACTTCAACAACTGCAACCACATTTCAGACAACCCCCTGCAGTGTGGATCTACAGCCATGCACCACTGTTTAAACTGCCTGTTGGAAAGTGGATTTTTAGTAGTGGTAAATATTCATATACCCCTAGCAATAAGGCAACTAACTCAGTCTAAGGCTCAGAATAGGTCTCAGAAAATTATTCCATAGCTCATCCCTTCGTAGCGTGGCTGTTAGCAGGCAGGCTTAACTACAGAGATAGATATGTAAAGCATTTAAAAACAACAATTCAGTAAATAATTAAGATACACCACACAGCAAAAATCAAACATCCATTTATAAATGTACGAAATATTTTGTTTAAAATGACACCAAAATGAAAACAAAAATCCAATGTAGGTAACATGAGATATGCATTTTCAAATGCAATCTTTGTCAAGGTTCCACTACAATATGTGAACACCATATTATAAAGACATAACACAGTGCATTCAATAATAACCCATTTGAGAATGGGGCCCCTTTTCAGTAACATTTAATACCATGTACATTAATCAATCAATCAATACTTTTATAAAGCGTGACTACTCACCTGTGAGAGTCTCAAGGTGCTGGGGGCGGGACTTGGTCTGCGGTTCAGTTGTAGAGCCAGGTCTTGAGGTCATTCCTGAATTGCGGCAGCGATGGCGATTGCCTGAGGTGCAGGGGTAGGGAGTTCTAGGTCTTCGCAGCAAGGTAGGGGAAGGATCTTCCTCCAGCTGTGGTCTTACGGATTGATCTGACGGTGGCCAGGGTCAGTTGGGCATAGCGAAGATGTCTGTTGGGAGTGCAGAAGGAGAGACTGTGGTTGAGGTATCCAGGTCTGGCTTTGTGGAGGGCTTTGTAGGTATATTTAGCAGCATGCATGCCAATGAAGTTGATAATGTTTAACGCTATACAATTTATGAGTCTTCAATTTATCTTCAATCTCATTTGCAAACAACCACAGACCTCAAAACAAAGGGTCGTCCACTGAACATAATCCCTAAACATAAAAGTCCCAGCAAAAGAAGTACTTGAAAATAGGGAAACATTTTCCCCAGCCGGTTGTCCCTTATATTGGGAGGCGTAGGGTGACACAAACCGATAAGAAGAGTGCGTCTTGTGCTCTCCTCCGCGGCCCCACTGGCAATAATGTCCAGGATTGGTTCCCTAAAAAAAAGGGGGGTGGTGATGGACAGAGCATCTGAATTAAACAGAACACTCATACCCAGTCAAAAGATCAGGGCTTGATCCATCACCGTTTTTTAGCTCACTACACGATCCCAGTTCAGAACCTGGCTACATGCAAATTAGTCTGTCCCTGGCCCAGTGCATCATGGGAACAGGGCAGACCAAACTACCAAGCCAATTCTTTACTGGAAAGGAAACAAGCTTCCGGGGACCGGTTTCTGGCATTGCAGCCGTCTTCGGGCCGGCTTGCTTGAATCCTGATGGTGCAGTGAGCAAGGGACTCATGTCTGAGCATACCCTACCACTCCTCCAGGATTGGTTCCCTGACATCATGGGCCCTGCGTGACCCTAAACACACATTTTTAAAAGAGAGGTCCAGTACCGTTTGGCACCGACCGTTGCACTGTGTGTTTTCTTGATTTATGTATTAAAAACCTGCTGTGCCATTAAACAGTTCCTTTATTTACTGTTTTTAAAATTAATTGTTGCTTTTTTATGGGACAAAGAGCCCAAGCCCTTGCAGCCAAGCTGGCTTTGCTCCCCATCTGCCCTGTTTTCAAACCATTCAAGCTCTTTCTATACCTATGCCCCCAGAGTCAATGGGGCACATTAGGATGGCGGGTGGACTCCCGTCGTAAAAAGGGACCGCCCGCCATAAGGTGGGGGTCCCATGGATGCCATTAGGAAGCGCCGCCACAGTGGCGGGCGCATCCTGCATTCCTTACATTGTGGTGGGCGGTGCACTCAACACCGCCCGCCACAATGCCAGGAAGGCATGTCGTGCACAACATGGCAGGCACCGCGCGGTGCCTGCCATGTTGTGCATGGAACTGCAGGGGGGGCCCATGGGTACCCCCCATGTACACCCCCCTCCCTCAGAGCCCCTGGGGGCCCGCAACAGGCCCCCACAAGCAATTCCCACATACCCATTGCCGCCACGGAAAGGCATGCTTCTGCCCTCATAGTAATATGGCTGGCGGTGTCTAACAGACACCACCACCATATAAACTGCTTTTCTACCCGGTAGGCAATCGGGCGGATTGCCTTCCGGCGGAAAACCGGCGGATGGTCTTCCCTTCCACCGGGGTCTGGGCGGGGGGAAATTGGTAGCTGGTGGAGGTTTTTGGCGGGCGGATTGCCACCGCCATACAGGCGGTGGCGATTCACCCGTTATCCTAATGTGCCCCAAAGTCTTCCTTTCACTTCCCTTGAAACTTTGAGGGGAGGCATAAAAATACTCCCAGATATCCAAGGAAAATACGATTTACTGTTTTCACAGTAGGCTTTGAATATTTGAGGAAAGAATGTGTAAGCATTGTCATACATTAGGCAAATGGGGAGATTAAATGTACAAGTTATTCATGGACATTAGAGGGAAATGCAGTTGCACGAGCGCCAACAATTGATGGGCATAGACAGCCTAAACAGACAGTGCACCAGCACTTTTCTCATACCAGTAGGGAAGCTGGTGTGGGTTCCTACCTCCTGCCCACTGGGTACATGTATGGGCAGGAATCTGACCACAGGGTGTTGACTTAGGACTGGTGAGCTAGCGTGGTTCACCACAAAGCTGCCAGGGATCTAGCCCTCGCTGGCAGTCTGAACCAGGTGAATCACAGTGATGTGATTCCTTTTGGCCTTGGCCCAGTCAGTTCATCAAGTCAGGCTCGATAACAGTAAGTCCAAGACACACTAGCCCTCCTCAGGGGAAGGTAATCCACAGAAAGGGAGACCAAAGAAGCCCTCATTTCTTGGTAATCCCGAAAGGCACTCCTCATGGGAGATTGGCAAGTCCCCACTGCTACCAATGACACATGTTGGTGCCCCCAAGTTGAGGGGCACTGATGCAACTCCACTTCAGCACTTCACTTGAGAAGCAAAACACAGGTTTCTCTGGTCGCTTTTCACAGAGTTTCGAGCATTTTGCTCCTGGTAGTTTGCTCTAGCAACCAGGAAAGGGAGTTTTAGGGTTTCTGTTTTCTTAACATTTAGTAATTTTTGGAGGTGATTTTCTACTGTTTTCTCTCCAACAAAAGAGAGGCCAGGCAGGGAATGCCCCCTCATAGCTCCTCACAGCTTGCTGGTCATGACTCCTGTGCAGCAGACACTACCGTCTCTGCTGTCTGGCCTCCTTTAATTACTTCTTCAGCAGCACCCCAACACCCTAGAGGCAGGGTAAATGCTCTGCAGAACTTCCCTAGCCCCTGGACCTTCTTGTATGGTGTCTCTGTGTCCAGTAGGAGATAGGAGGGTTCACTTCAGGGGTAGCCACCACAGGATAGGACAACAAAAGTTCTAGAGGTACCCTCTCCTTCAGAGTCCCAAACAAACCCACCCTTTACCATCCCCCAAAGGGAGTGTCACAGGCCCTGGAGTCACAACTTCACAGAATCCAGGTAAGTACTAGACCAGAGTGATCCTTCACTCCAGACAGGGGTTCATCTATGATGAATCTGTCTGTTCTTGTCTTCTGCAGGTTTCAGTGATTTGCTAAGTTATTTCCTTGCGCTAGGTTTTAAAAGTGGAGTTGGAGAGTACTAGAGAGTAACTGTCTCTGTCAAATCTAAAAATACACATGATCCCTCCATTCCTGAGCCATCCCTCACGCTCTGCATAATGAGATTTTTTCGAAATGGCAGAATACATTCTTAGTCAGTCACAGATCATGTAGTGCTATTATTCATCTTCTGAAACTGAAGCAGCAAGCTAGTCCCTTTCTTCAATATTTTAAAGGTGAGCATCTTCTATGGTTGGTGCCAGAGGCCAATGGTAATATTTAGACAATGTAGATTTCTCCTCCACCCTCTCAGGAACAGGTTTAATACACTCCCAATTGATGTACTGTGTGAGGGATCTGAGCTTTTGATCTACCTATGGGTCAGCAGGAAAATACACCTCGCCTAGCAGACTGAGTGATAAAATACCTCTAAATACAAAAAGGGATTTGATCCAAATCAGGAATAGGGGCTGGGATCTCAATCAGTAAGAAAAACAATGACCCAGGAAACCATAGATTAACCAAATGTATTCATATACAACATGTTTACTCTAGGTTTATGTCTCCAATTACTTTGCCTGATTAACTCATACCTTAATTTTCATATCCACTGTAAAGGACCTCCTATACCCCAGCTGCAATATATTATCGAAAAAGAGAACAAATCATTTATTTACTCCTTAATTACCTGTTGCTATATTTAAATTCGTTTTCATCGCGTAATTCATATGCCCATACATATATTAATGAAACGTACATGGCGTTACATCAAGTCATTTGTGTGCAAAAATATGAATTCACAACGTTTATATGACAAAAAAGTACAATTACTTAAAACATAAAAAAGTAACAGTTACATAAATCATGAGCATAATGCATAAACAACATTGTTCATCACAGTATCACTAAGACATTCGCATGAAAAAGTGTCCCTTTAGTGTCTCATGAAATGAAATCCAATACATAGAAAAACCACATATAGAATTATTGAACATATAATATGCCTTTAAAAACATTTGTTACTTCCCTTGTCTAATCTAAAGAAAATCAATAGGCCATTGTGGGTTGTGGCATTCAATTGCAGTTTGGTCCCATCCTTGCTTTATGGTCCTCAAAAATGTTACTTGTCTACACCTACTCACAGTCAGTGTGAGGTAAGTTACTCTCAACCCCCTTATCTACTCATATGCATGTTGACCGTCTAAAGGCACCATTTTTTGATGGAAGTCTTCCTCAGGCCTAGAATTAGGATGTGTTTCACTCCAATAATACCGTTTTATGGTACCTAATAGTACTGTGGTGGAAAGCAGGTCAATACAAACAGGAATATTCAATGTGAATATTTCTCAAGAGTGGTACCTCCATTTTGTCCTTTCACATTTCTAAATATGTGAGGTAAATAGTGTGTGCTCCATTTGAATCATACCAGGCCATATCGAAGAAGAGTGGTGAGGCAAGATGGCGGCTGAGTGAGAGGTCGCATCAGCAGCACTTTGTGAGCCCGGCAGATTCTAGTACTATTAAATCTCGCAACCTTTTTTTTGGTAAAGAGAGGTAAAAAAAAAAACGATCATGAAAGACTTATGGATATCCTGCTTGAACTTGAACTAGCACCAGGAGCGAGGAGTCTGGTGTTTGGAAATTATACGTGCCCTGTCTCATGTTTTTGCTTGTGGACCGCAAATGAGAACTGAGAAGTGAGACCGGTGTTGTGTAATATCTGGTATCCCCTCGGGATCGAGTATCCCCTTCTCTTCGGCAGTTTCCGGACGTCCTGCCTATTGGAGAGCTCAGACGAGCCCCCAGTAGCCCCGCCCACCCCAGGAGAGACGAATCTCGGCTCAGGCAGGCAAAACGAGCAGTGCGCCGAGCTGAGCTGCTGATGTAAATGCACGCATACAGCCATTGAATCCCTTACGTCTTGGAGACAGAAGAGGAAATAATTCACGGTGTTGAAATTAGCTCGTATTACAATTCTTTTCTTGGCCATCTCCAACTGCTTATTACGTTCCCGAATGCAGAGTTTTTTTTAAGAAGCACGATTACAAAGTGATTTACAGTAAAATCTTCATTGAAATGTTTTTCAAGTTTATGTTCGCTAATATGTCTGTGGTTTGTGAGCATATTATTGTGTGTCTGAGAAAAACCATGTATGCCTTTGTGCCACTTTCATCGTGAGCTGTGTTTGTATATCTACTTACTTTAGTTCAAGCACATAACTGGCAAGGTTTCAGATTGCTATGTGTGACATTTTCATAATTTTAGTGTAATTAATGAGCAGCACTTCAATGACAATGAGGGACACGTTTTGGCTCGCAAAGTTAAGCAATGAAGACATGAAAAACATGTACATTTCAGAAATTACTCCCATTTGAGCAGCGAGAACCTCTACGGCCCCCTGACAGACATTAAATTATGACGTCCAGTGACAATACCCAACTATCACAATTTCAGTGATAGTAGCATAGTGATGCAAGCAAAAACGCACAGGTCTAGGAACAGTCACAAAGAAGAACTTACATACAAGAGGGAATTATAAACTTATATTGTGTGAGAAACAGTACCAGAGTGATAAGCACAGTCGTGCACAATTGTCTAAAAGGTCAATTTGTATGCCAGCTTTTGTTTGGAATGTTGAGTTGAAGCAGCCGAGGGGCAGGGTGAGGGGTGCTAAAAACCGGCATAAGGATAATTGGAGGTAAGTAAACAATTTAATAAATAAAACGAATTTCATAGCGTGTCCTGCATCGCAAAATACGATGCAGCGCTCGCTACAAAATTCGTTTTATTAATTAAATTGTTTGCTTACCTCCAATTATCCATATTCTGGTTTTTAGCACCCCTCACCCTGCCCCTCCCCCGCCCCGCCTCTCTGCCCCACCGCAACTCCCTCCACGGGCCACGGCTGAGTGGAAGCTATTATGCAAAGGCTCTACGGCCTGTCACCCTAAATGCATTACAATTAAACACTTCTACTAATTCCCTGTGCCTGTGTTCATTTGCATTCTTACTCAAACTCAAAGGTTTTGTCCCCTTTAAATAATTTTTACCTAATTCGTGAACATTATTATTCCAAAGCTAGTTCAAGAAGTCCACTTTTTGCTTAGATTCTGTTTCCATCGCTTTGTAAGCTATCAAAAATATTGCACTATAGTAGTGTCTACTCAATTATTACATTCAGCCCGCTTATCAAAAGTAATATTTTGTGCAACACAAGTGATACATGCGAAGTACACAAGAAAAAACACACAGCTCATACAGCTTAGCAGCTCGTAGGAAGCTGCTCTATTACAGAGAGAAGGTGATTGGAGGAGGAAATGCTGCCTGTACGTCCAAAGCTGGGAGAAGTGGCTCTGATTTACATGCACTCATACGAAGCAGACATTTTTTGCTGCAACAGGCAGGTAAGATATGCAAACGGAACTTGTAACATATTAAAGATTGTGGTCGCCATCAAATAATACTTTGCTTTTCTCTGGGGTGCCAGGGTCGGACAGACTTTTAGGGCAGTATGGCAGCTCCAGAAGGGCATTCGTGCACCTGCTTTTTGCCAGTGGTGGAAATGGATATGCCGTGTGTGAGAAGTTGGCTTGGCATAGGCTGTCCACTATTCTAGTGGGCACCTTGCACCAGTCCAAACCACCCTTATTGATGGTAGGTTTAAAGACAACCTATACAGAAAGCTATCGTAATGGTAGCTGTGGAGAGCAGCCTTCAGGCTAAGTCTTGAAGGAATGTAAAGCTGCTTGTTTTACCAGTCTATAATCTCATGAATGGCCAAATGAAAGGAGGACCACACCAGGTATATATATAAAATATATGTATTTATTCTAAACACATCCCCCTAGTCTCTTTAAGAGGCTAGAGGCAAAAGTACATTCAGTAAACTTATTTAGCACACAGTAAATTAGCACAATATATGTGGAGCCCTAGGGGCGTACCAAACCATATGTATGTATGTATGTATGTATAGATGTACTTATATAGCGCGATTTCTGTCACCGGACGGGCATCCTGGCGCTTAGACTGTCCTGACACTTACACATACATGATGTTTTCCAGCAGCAGATACATTTACGTTGCCCTAGGAAACAAATGGGTTTTCAGGGCTTTTTTAAAAGAATAAAAGTTTTCCAGACCCCTCAGACCTAGAGGAAGGGAGTTCCACAATCTTGCAGCCGTAAATCTAAAGGACCGGCCGCCAGTTCGGGACCTCAGAATCTTAGGTACGACCACCAAATGAGATGAGGCTGAACGTAGCAGTCTAGAAGGGGTGTACCAAGAAAAGCGGTCCCGCAAAGGGAGCGGACCCTGCCCATGTAGGGCCCTAAATACCAGGCACAGTGCTTTAAAATCAATCCTCTGGGAAACTGGTAGCCAGTGGAGGTCCCTAAGTGCCTTAGCAGAGGAATCCAGGCGTCGACGTGAGAGGGCCAGTTTGGCGGCAAAATTCTGCACCCGCTGTAGTTTACTGACTAGATTAGCCGGAGCTCCCAAGAGTAGTGCGTTGCAGTAGTCAATGCGACTTAAAATTATGCTCCGCACTACCTCTGGTCTTACCTGTGCCGGGAGCAAGGGCAAAATCTTACGCAGCGAGCAGAGCAACGCCATACAGGTGGCCACCGTTCGATTCACCGATGCATCAAGCTGCAGGCTAGCGCTGAACATTACCCCCAAATTACGGACCGAGTCCGCGGGCAGACTAGCGCCCCGGAAATCGGGGGGCCAGAAATCCAGCGGAAGTGGTCTGGGGATACGGTCCAGGGAGCAGTGCAGCACCTCAGTTTTTGCGCTGTTGAACTGCAGGGAGTTATTGCCCAGCCATTCAGCCGTGGTGTTCATACAGCGATGAAAGGCCTCCTGAGACACCCCATCCTTGCCCTCGAGGCAAAAGATGAGCTGGGTGTCGTCAGCGTAGTTGGTGACCGTTATGCCAAAGGATTTAATCAACATGATCAGGGGGCAGAGGTAGAGATTGAAAAGAATGGGACTGATGGCTGACCCTTGAGGTACGCCCTGACCAACCCTTCTGGTGTTTGATTTAAAGGGTGGTATGGCCACTAGCTGGTGTCTATGATCTAGATACGACACCAGCCATTCAAGGGCCAACCCAGATACTCCGACCTCCGCCAGTCTCCTGATCAGTATTGTATGGCTGACCATGTCGAACGCGGCCGACATGTCGAGCAGCACTAGAAAGGCTGCTCGACCCTGGTCGGCCCGCGTTCGCAGGTCATCAAGAACGGTCACCAAAGCCACTTCTGTCCCGTGCGCTGGTCTGAAGCCAAACTGGGCCACATCCGAGCAGTTGTTAACCTCGAGAAAGTTGGAGAGGTGTTTAGTGGGCCATTTCTCAAGAATCTTAATAGGAAATGGCAACAGAGAAATGGGTCTGTAGTTAGCTGGACAGGCGGGGTCCAGATTTTCCTTCTTGAGTAATGGAGAAACAACCGCCAGTTTCCAGCTATCTGGGACCCGCGCCGAACTAAGGGACTGGCAGCAGATGGAAAAAAGAGGTGGAAAAAGCTCTTCCCGAAACAGCTTCCAGAATTTTGGTGGGAGTGGGTCAGACGGTGAGCCTGAAGATATACCGTCGGCCAATGCACAGAAATCCTCGAACGATGGTAAGGGCAGGATGTTCACTTCCGCTAGCCTGGCGCCCTCCTCCACACTGTCAGCACAGTTGGAATAATGCACAGTCTGACCAGATGGCAAGGCAAGATTATTTAAGATGGTAACAATCTTGTCCTCAAAGGCCTGTGCCAACGAGTCGCAGAGAGCTTGGGAGGCAGGTATGTTGTTTTTAGTACAAGCTGGATGGGCCAGATCTTTTACGATCTTAAATAGGGCCTGAGACTTGTTTGCAGCTGCCAGCAATAGTTCTTCCAGGTGTTTGGCCTTGGCCAGCTTAATCTGGGCCTTATAGGTCGCCAGAGCTTGTTTAAAACGAGCTCTACATGGTTCCAGATACTGTTTCCTCCAAGCACGCTCAGCCTGTTTACACTGAAGCTTGAGCTGACGGAGTTCCTCTGAGTACCATGGCATAGCCAGATTGGTCCTAGCTCTGATTTTACGCATCGGCGCCAGAGAGTCCAGAGAGGTCGAGATTTGCTGACAAAACGTCTCATAACTCCTGTCCACCGTGTCTCCCAATGCGAAGCCTTCAGGCAGCAGACTAGGCAGGGCGGGCTGCATAAGAAGTCTAGACCATTGTCTACCCATTCTAGTACCACCCACACTGCCCTTCGCCGCCGTGACAACTGGACAGGGGAGGGAGAAAAGGACGAGAGCATGGTCAGTCCAGCCCTGAGGTATGACGTCCTGCACAGACACTTGACCTGCGTCGGCAAGAAGCAGGTCAAGGATATGACCCTTGGAGTGGGTTTGCGAGAGTACTAGCTGTGAAAGCTCAATATTACGACAGGCTTGGACCAGCTCTACAAAGGCGGAATTAGTTGGACCATTTGGCCAAAGATTAAAATCTCCTAGCACCACCAGCCTAGTATGGGAATGAGACAGGTCGTAGATTAAATCTATAAGCTCAGGCACAGCGGATAGCGTCCCTGCTGGGGGTCTGTAGCATAGCAGCCCCGTGTATAACACACCTCCTGGACCCTTGATGGAAAGGCCGAATACCTCACATCCAACGATGGCCTTGATGTTTAGCTGAGAGAAGTTTAATGTCTCTCTAAGGATTAGTCCAGTTCCGCCTCCTCTAGCCACTACTCTGGGATTGTGTATTATTTTAAAACCCGGGGTACAGGCTGTTCCCAATTCCACCGCACTAGCCGATATGGTCCAGGTCTCAGTCATGAAGAGTGCGTCTAGATCATAGGTCTCTATGAGTAGCGCAATCTCTTCACAGTGCTTAATGAGCGATCTCACATTCAACAGGCCGCAGGTTATAGAATCTGGGTGCCTACCGATGGATCTATGCCCACGGTTTAAAAGAGTGCCGGTGCTCAGGCGTATGAGATCGTCACGGGAGTATAATGGGGCAGTACGTTCCTGGCAGGCAGAGAGTCCGGCGTCCGGCGCGTCCTGTGCGCGAACGGGCGCAAATGGGCTTACCTCTGGCGAACCTCCGGCGATCCGCCTGCGAGCCCGCTGCGCGCCTACGCTGCGCGCCTTAGAGTCTACCATCTTAAATTGCCGTAAGCACACGAGTCCTGCAGTCAAACCACTAGCCCCCCAACCAAGATGGCGCCTGCTATTCGGCACACCCTGGTACCCTCACCCAAAATGGCGGCTCCAAACACCGCAGCGCGACCTCCCCAAGAGCCCAAGAAGCCCCTGAAGCGCTCTAATTCCCTCAAGTGGGGATGGGGACACAATTATAGTGCAGGTAAGAAACTATGCTGAGAGTAACCCCCCAGAACAGGCTGGAACGAAGAAATGCGCCTAGCGCTAGATTTATCAGCTCAAGCGCGCAGTAGAGCACAAGATTTAAAAGTTATTTTTAAAATAGCAAAATAGAGCAGCAAATGCCTCAGCGCGCAAAGGTCAAGTAAGACTGACCTGATAGTGAAGGAAGTTCCGTTTTTATGCCCTTTCCAGGCACACGAGTCCTGCAGTCAAACCACTAGCCCCCCAACCAAGATGGCGCCTGCTATTCGGCAGACCCTGGTACCCTCACCCAAAATGGCGGCTCCAAACACCGCAGCGCGACCTCCCCAAGAGCCCAAGAAGCCCCTGAAGCGCTCTAATTCCCTCAAGTGGGGATGGGGACACAATTATAGTGCAGGTAAGAAACTATGCTGAGAGTAACCCCCCAGAACAGGCTGGAACGAAGAAATGCGCCTAGCGCTAGATTTATCAGCGCAAGCGCGCAGTAGAGCACAAGATTTAAAAGTTATTTTTAAAATAGCAAAATAGAGCAGCAAATGCCTCAGCGCGCAAAGGTCAAGTAAGTCTGACCTGATAGTGAAGGAAGTTCCGTTTTTATGCCCTTACCAGGCACACGAGTCCTGCAGTCAAACCACTAGCCCCCAAACCAAGATGGCACCTGCTATTTGGCACACCCTGGTACCCTCACCCAAAATGGCGGCTCCAAACACCGCAGCGCGACCTCCCCAAGAGCCCAAGAAGCCCCTGAAGCGCTCTAATTCCCTCAAGTGGGGATGGGGACACAATTATAGTGCAGGTAAGAAACTATGCTGAGAGTAACCCCCCAGAACAGGCTGGAACGAAGAAATGCGCCTAGCGCTAGATTTATCAGCGCAAGCGCGCAGTAGAGCACAAGATTTAAAAGTTATTTTTAAAATAGCAAAATAGAGCAGCAAATGCCTCAGCGCGCAGAGGTCAATTAAGTCTGACCTGATAGTGAAGGAAGTTCAGTTTTTATGCCCTTACCAGGCACACGAGTCCTGCAGTCAAACCACTAGCCCCCCAACCAAGATGGCGCCTGCTATTCAGCACACCCTGGTACCCTCACCCAAAATGGCGGCTCCAAACACCGCAGCGCGACCTCCCCAAGAGCCCAAGAAGCCCCTGAAGCGCTCTAATTCCCTCAAGTGGGGATGGGGACACAATTATAGTGCAGGTAAGAAACTATGCTGAGAGTAACCCCCCAGAACAGGCTGGAACGAAGAAATGCGCCTAGCGCTAGATTTATCAGCGCAAGCGCGCAGTAGAGCACAAGATTTAAAAGTTATTTTTAAAATAGCAAAATAGAGCAGCAAATGCCTCAGCGCGCAGAGGTCAAGTAAGTCTGACCTGATAGTGAAGGAAGTTCCGTTTTTATGCCCTTACCAGGCACACGAGTCCTGCAGTCAAACCACTAGCCCCCCAACCAAGATGGCGCCTGCTATTCGGCACACCCTGGTACCCTCACCCAAAATGGCGGCTCCAAACACCGCAGCGCGACCTCCCCAAGAGCCCAAGAAGCCCCTGAAGCGCTCTAATTCCCTCAAGTGGGGATGGGGACACAATTATAGTGCAGGTAAGAAACTATGCTGAGAGTAACCCCCCAGAACAGGCTGGAACGAAGAAATGCGCCTAGCGCTAGATTTATCAGCGCAAGCGCGCAGTAGAGCACAAGATTTAAAAGTTATTTTTAAAATAGCAAAATAGAGCAGCAAATGCCTCAGCGCGCAAAGGTCAAGTAAGTCTGACCTGATAGTGAAGGAAGTTCCGTTTTTATGCCCTTTCCAGGCACACGAGTCCTGCAGTCAAACCACTAGCCCCCCAACCAAGATGGCGCCTGCTATTCGGCAGACCCTGGTACCCTCACCCAAAATGGCGGCTCCAAACACCGCAGCGCGACCTCTCCAAGAGCCCAAGAAGCCCCTGAAGCGCTCTAATTCCCTCAAGTGGGGATGGGGACACAATTATAGTGCAGGTAAGAAACTATGCTGAGAGTAACCCCCCAGAACAGGCTGGAACGAAGAAATGCGCCTAGCGCTAGATTTATCAGCGCGAGCGCGCAGTAGAGCACAAGATTTAAAAGTTATTTTTAAAATAGCAAAATATACTAAGAAAGTGGTATAAGAACCACGACTGACATAGATACAAGGCCTTGAGAACCGCTGGGGCCACCAGGAACCACCCAAGGTAGTAACACAGGGGACCCACGGGGGACGCGTGTAGTGTCTAAACACAGCCGCGAATCACCATTAACTTCTAGGGGGAAAGTCGCGGTTGTGAAATTACAGATTAAGAACACTTAGAAGAGGACTTGGAGCAAACCCCTTTAGAACTAGGAGGTTCTAAAGTCAACACCCACGGGAGCACCGGAAGCTGGAAGCAGAGGGGACAGAGTCGGAGTCACTAGCCAGTGACCAGGAAGGCGATGAACAGATGCCCACCGATGTCGGGTGATGTCAGGTGAAGAAGGTGAAGCTTGACTCTTCATCCACGAGGACCAGGAGGCGTTGAGGACAACCAGGAGCTGGATTCGAGCTGTACCACAAAGGATGTTGAGTGCTGCAGAATCGGTTTCCGGATTAGACCCAACAAGCCTTGGCAACAGCAACCCATGCAGAAAGCAAAGATTGGCTTCGGTGCAGACCACCAAGGTCTGAAGGACTCACCCGTTGGAGGGGAGTCAGGAAACATCTGAAGAAACCAGGAAAGCCAAAGAAACAGAAGAGCTACCTTCCTGGGGACCAACCAGTCGAAGGACCAGGGATCGCGAAGGGGCCTCAAGCAGAAATGCTAGAAGCAGGCTCGTGGAAGACTTGTGGAGTGTAGACCTACAATATTTGGTGCAAATGGTGCTCGGGGCTTGGACTACAAGTAGTCCAATGCACTGCTTCTGGAAAGCTTGGGAAGTTGATGCACTTGCAAATATGCACCGGTCCAGGAGTTCCAGTCCCACGTCACTCTTGAGGGCAGTGGGTCTCAGCTTTGCTGGGATCTCGTGTCAGCCTCGTAGAAGTCTGGAAGTCTATGTCCTGAGTCGCAAATCCATCGGGTTCTGGCAGGAGCCTTTGAAATGCAGACTGGCAAGATGCTTCTTTGGTGCCTGTGTGAACAGGGGAGTCACTCCTTGACCCCAAGGGAGATTTTTCCATCTTTTAGTCGATGTAGAATGTCAAAGTTCCAGGATATATGTTGCAGAGTTTTGTCCTAAGGACTGGGATCCCATACTTATACTAAGTTAGGGGGTTGGACATAGTCTAGGGACCCACCTATGGGAGGTTCCAGGGAGGGGGGTGGTTACACCCCTTTCCCTTTGTCCAGTTTCATGCCAGAGCATGGGCTGAGTGCCCCTACAACTGGTTTGAACTGGGGTATGCACAGGGACACCAAGTGTGCCCCAGCACTGTCTGAAAAGCATTCTATGAAGGCACCCACCCAGCCCCAATACACTAAAGCCTGTCTGGGAGGTGGTTACACCTCCCTGTGACAGGAAACCTATTGTTCAGGCCTCCCCTGCCGGAGTTTCGTCCAGCAGCAGGAGGTCAGACTTATGTCTGCGGCTGCAGCATCCATTTTGTGATGCTGGGGCTCTTTTAAACTATTACCGGTTAGGTAAGAGTATACGTGTCTTTTCCCTCCACACGAAAGCCTGTCTGGGAGGTTATAATACACTTAAGAGTATATGGTCTGGCTGCATCACAGAACAGCCTCAGAGAATAGATTCCGAAAGTTGCAGAGGGGTCCTGCTCATACATGGGCACCCTCTCACACAAAACCAAGCACTCTGCCTTCAGGAATGATAAGGCCTGCCATAGGAGTGACTTATAGATTTATATGTGTCAGTGATTAAAGGTAGATACAGGTAACCTATATCTTAGTAAGGGGTGCATGCACCACCTTACCCAGGCTGTAGTAGCATACCTATGGTGCCATTTTGGAAGACTTCCCAGGGGTGGCATAATACATGCTTCAGCCCCTGGTGGCCTCTGGTGTACCTATGCCCTTGGTACCTAAGATACCATATACTCGGGACTCACAAGGGTAACCCAGTAACCAATCTGCAGTGTACCTAATGTACATGCAATCACTTTAGAGAGGAAGCTGCTAGGCTGGGGTCCTGGTTAGCAGGGCCTCAGCCAGACTAAATTAAAAAAAACAGTGAAACACCAGCAAAAAGTGGGGGTAACCATAGTGAGCATATCCTACTCTCCTACACTGTGTTGTTTTTGCACTGGTGTAAGTTATCACAATACAGCCCACGATAACCTAACCAAGAACATTCCCGTAGTTTAAATGCCAACCTTACGTGTAATAGTGACATCATTCATAGTTCCTTCAGTCGTGTTTGTTGGGGTAAATAAAATAATAAACACTGTAGGAAGTAAGGATCACTAGCCTTGTTCCCATATTTACACTCTCGCGCCTCACCTCTCTTCGACTGATGCTTGTCTGAGTTTGTCATTACTCTTTTCTATATTTAGTGTCATTTATTAGAGCTTTGGGCAATGGGCGGGAATACTCCTTTTGTGTAAAGATAATGTTGATTTAAGTGCCAGACTGAAGCCCAGGCCACGTGAAAGCTGCTGTCCGCATTCAAGGTAATACAATATTTAGTTAAACGTAAAATGTAAACAGAACTGTCCCTGAAACTGATTACCTCAGGGGCAACAGTGAACCACAGTCCCTGCCGGCCCATAGCATACTGGAGAAGGCTCTGGACTACTCCGGAGCTGTTACCCTATGCAAATGAATTAAACCATGTAAGAGAAGCCAACACATCTTGTAAAATTACATGGCTACACAAAATCAAGGGTGCATTGGTGGACCTGGGGTTCAGCCACTTGTGGGAGGATCCAGGAGGCAGCACATTTCCATAAAAAAAACCTTTAAGGAGATCTATAGGAATATGGCTAAATTAAAGTATATGTTACCCGTCCAGAATACTTCCCTCTCGCAAACATTCTTGAAGCATAAGCATAGCACTCAGTTCAAGGCCTACTGGAACTTTATAACCAAACCATGTGACAGGAAATTGTGCAATCAGTTTAGGGTTGGCTTGCTTGCAATAAAACCATTTACTAAAAAATGGCAAAACACAACGGATATTATATGTCCATCATGTCAAATGACTGTTGAGTCAATCCCTCATATCCTGTTCACATGTCCAGCGTACAAATGCCCTAGAGACAAATGGCTTAAGCCGATCTGCCAAAACCTGGGCAGTAGATCCAGCATACATGCATTTCATATTCTCAAGACCAACACGCATGAACACATAGTAATAGCTACAGGCAAGTTCCTGAGCTGGTCTTGGGGGACACAATCAAACAATTTGAAGAAACAAGGTGCAACGAGTGGCAATCACACATAACAGAAATGTTTTATGCATACAACTTATACCATTTTATGGTTATCTGTTGATGTGTAATAGGGATGTGTTCTATTTATTTATATATTTATTTATGAGCTTATAAAGCGCACTTATGCCCAAAGGCGTCCTGGCGCTGCCTACTGACTCCGGAGCTATAACGGGGGGGGGGGACTATTCCATAAATAACCAGGTCTTAAGCCCCTTTCGGAATGAAAGTTGCTCTGAGGCATTTCTGAGATGTCCCAGCAAGTTGTTCCAGGCTTTTGCAGCACTGAGGAGGAAACTGTTTCCTCCCCATCTGGCCTTTTTTACACGTGGCACCGCAACCAATCTGCCGTCGGCTGATTGAAGCGCTCTGCCCGGCACATACCATTTTATACCACTGCTCAAAAACTCTAGGCCTGTGCCCTGCAACACTTTAAAGACTGTGCACAGAGCCTTGAACTGAGCACGCCTTGGTACCGGCAGCCAGTGTAGTTGCCTAAGCCCCTCACGTACTGAAACATATCTGGGGATCCAGAGCAGAAGTCTTGCTGCCGCATTTTGAACCAACTGCAATCTGTATTCATGCTTCTTTCTCAAATTAAGATACAGACTATTACAGTAGTCCAAACGCGACAGTGTAAGGGCAGTGACAGACATCCTGAATCCCTCCACTGGAAAGAAGCATTTTCTTTTCTTTAATATCCTACGGATATGAAAACAGGACGGCACTACTCCACTAACCTGGTCTCCATAGTCCAAATTTTAGTCAATAATCACACCCAGATTTCTGGCCTTCCCAGTAGGGATAGGTGGACTTCCCAGTGCCTCTGGTCACATATCAGGGGTCCAAATGTTGGGATTGTTTCTGAACAAAATAACCTCAGTCTTCCCGGCGTTTAAATTAAGACAGTTGGAAGCCATCCATTCCGCCACGCACTTTAGACTGTCATGGAATCTCGCTGTCATATCCACTCGAGACCCTAGTTGTAGTGATAACACAATTTGAGTATCGTCTGCATACGATGTAAGTTGCAGACCGAAAGATCTTATCAAGGCCGCCAGAGGGCTGACATAAATATTAAAGAGCGTGGGGCTCAGGGAGGACCCCTGCGGCACACCACAGGGAAGGGCAAAAGGCTTTGATTTATCCACCCCCAGGTCTACTGTCTGAGTTCTGTCGGTCAAAAAGGACTTAAGGAGACTCCAAGCCCTGCCCCGCCAACCGGTCCATCAACACTCCATGATGGACCGTGTCGAAGGCTGCCGACAAATCCAACAGAATCAGCACAGCAGCCCCTCCCTGGTCCAGTGCTGCTCTGACCTTTTCCGTGGCCTTGATAAGGGCTAGTTCCATGCTGTGACCTGCACGAAACCCAAATTGCGTAGGGTCTAGGGCATTGGTCTTCTGAAAGAACAAGCTAAGTTGTTGATTGATGGCCTTCTCTAGTATCTTAACCGTAAATGGAAGACGGGATATTGGTCTATAACTATTGGGATCCTTAGCATCCAGGCTGTTTTTTTTAAAAAGGGGGAGTATCGAAGCGGATTTCCACTTTCTGGGGTACTCACTCAAGTCCATGATCATGTTGAGCATGGGTATAAGAGTGGAGGTGATAACCTCGGGGCAGATTTTAAGAACTGCAGGTGGACAAGGATCATTGGGAGAGCCAGACCGAACTGTACACAGTAGGTTTAAAACCTCTGAGCATTGTAAAGGATTAAACCGATCTAGACTATCCTGGAGCTCCCTAGTTTTTTGTCCAATACTGGTTGCTGCTACCACCACCTCTCCGTGGGTTTTGGAAAAGGAGGAGAAAATCCCTTCAACCTTATTCCTGAAGGACGAGGCCAGAGACTCACACAGAGCTGCACTGCTATGCGTGCAGGGCTTAGTTGGAATTGTCAGTCTGGTAATGGTCCTGAAGAGTTCTCTAGAAGAGGAATTCGCCCTCTCATTTGCTCAACAAAATAGGCCTTTTTGCCTCCAGAATCTGTTGCTTATAGAGAATAAGACTTCCTTTGTATTTTTCTTTGTTGGTTGGACAATAACCCCTTCTCCAGATCCTCTCAAGCCTCTTACACTCTGTTTTATGTTTTTGCAGAAGGTCGGAATACCAAGGTGCCAATGGCTACGCTCTCCTGGGAGTAAAAGATTTTATCGGCGCAAATTTATCACAGGCGTTCTCAATCCACCTTGTGTACAATTCCTCTGCCTTATCAACATTTGCTGAAAATTTGGGCACATTTGATGTCAAGAACTTCCCCATCTCCTCCCCATTTATATTTTTCCAGACCCTGACAGCAATCTTTTCCCTTGGTATAACTGCAGCAGGATTCCCGGATCCTAGGCGGAGAGAGAAAAGAATGGCCGCATGATCAGACCATGAGAGGGGTAGCACTTCCAGCATATCCAAACCGGCATTGTTGGAAAAGAATGGCCGCATGATCAGACCATGAGAGGGGTAGCACTTCCAGCATATCCAAACCGGCATTGTTGGAAAAGATGCCGTCTTCTAGTTCACTCAATCATGGAAATGAGCATTTGGAAATGTGTATCA
This sequence comes from Lissotriton helveticus, assembly GCF_964261635.1. Taxonomy (NCBI): domain Eukaryota; kingdom Metazoa; phylum Chordata; class Amphibia; order Caudata; family Salamandridae; genus Lissotriton; species Lissotriton helveticus. The sequence goes on along the minus strand of NC_136067.1, from coordinate 1,433,459,550 downwards.
CCCAGGTCACTCACAATATATCACTGTGGAAAAGTCTGTGACACACAACCATAATTAAAACATTTTTAATCTATCCTTTGTTACTGGTTTTAATATTTTAGCAATTTATGAACTTAAAAAAAAGTACTTTTTAGCACTTTGCAAATATATTATATGCATTTGTGTAGGTTTGCACTGTACTGATTTGTTGTGTCTTTAATGAATGAAAAAATCGAAATAAAGACTGATTTGATTTGATTTGCATAGAGGCTAGCTCCAACAGCTGAAAGGAGATCTTCTCGATTGACAAAGAATTCACCACCGCCCTGGTCATAGCCCACACCATCACAACATCAAAGAAATACTGCAACAACCATTTGAACTTCTTCTACAGCAAAATAGAAAAGATCTACAGCAACTTTGAACAACAATCAGACCTCAAAGATCTCATTGTCAACCGGAACACCGCCAGCTGAGACAAACACCTGAATGAATGGAAAACAATCACTGAAGAAGATACCACAGCGATCATAAAAAAAGTACACTTAGGTGCCCCAACGGACCCATACTCCCATCACATGTACAGCCTGGGAGGACCCCCAATCATCAACACCCTCACCCACATCATCAATACCTCCATCAAATTGCCACCTTCCCAGAAGACTGGAAACATTGGGCGGCCAAGCCCTCCTCAAAAAACCATTGGCCAACTATCTTGAACTCCACGACCTACTGGACCACACCCAATCAGCATTCTGTAGCAACCACAGCACAGGAATGCCACTCATCATGGCTAAAGGCCAGATTTGCATCACACTGGACAATGGAGTGACCACAGCCCTCATCGTACTCAACCCATCTGCTGCCTTTGATACAGTGTCCCACCATACCTTCATCAGAAAACCGCACAATGGAGGCAAAAATGACCGGCCCCCAACTGGATAAGCTCTTTCCTCACTAGAAGAATATAGTGGGTCAGACTACCACCCTACACATCAGAATCCAAGAACCTGATCTGCACCATCAGGGCTCATCCCTTAGCCCAACCCTGTTGAAAATCAACATGACACCACTCTCCAACATCATCAGATCACATGGCATCTCCCTCATATCCTACACTGATGACACCCAACTCATCCTTTCTCTGACAGAAAAGTCCATCAGAGCCAACATCTCCTACTGCGTGATCAACGTAGCACACTAGGTGGCATCCAACTGCCTGAAACTCAACTGCGACAAGACGGAAGTGCTGAACTACTGAAACAAAAACTCTCCTTGAGACTCCACCTGGTACCCATCATAGCTCAGACCTGCACCAACCTACCACACCAGAAACTTGGGAATTTATCTGTACAACAAGCTCAACATGACAGCACATGCCAACACAGTCAGCTCCTTCTTCCTTATTCTCCACATGCTCCACAAGATCTCCAAATGGCCCTGCATATCAAACACACCGTCACGCAAGCCCTCATGACAAGCAGATTAGACTACAGCAATGCACTCTACACCAGGCTCTCTAACAATCTCCTCCACTGACTCTAGACTATCTAGAACACTGCAACAAGACTCATTATTGACCTCCCACCAAACATCCACATTTCACCACATCTTGGAGGGCTCCACTGGCTCTCCAGCCGCATATGCAGTCATTTCAAACTTCTCATGCACGCATACAAGGCACTGCACAACACTAGACTAACATACCTGAACAACCACATTTATTTCCACCAAAACACCAGACACATATGCTTAGCATCACTCTAACTCACACACATACCCCACATCAACAAAAGCAGAACAGGAGGCCGAGCATTTTACTATATCGCATTCAGGATTTCCCTTAAAACATTAGGAGCTCCTTGAATTACACATGAAGCCTGACTCATCAACAAATTCTGTGGGCTGAACACCCAACACCATTAGTCTAATGCCCACATGCCTGCTCAAGCACCTGGAGACCCTCATGAGTGATTAGTTGCACCATACAAATCCACATACCATAGCAGATTTTGCATGCAAACCTCTAGAAAGCATCCAATTGTGCAACTTTGTGAAGTTTTCTATTGACTTTCAAACAAATTGTGTGTGGAAAAGAAATTCTAGATTCCAGTAGGTGGAACAGCAAGCAAGGATAAGGTACAAAGGACTGAGGTTGAGACAACCAAGTTGTGCTTGCCGGCCCCTCCTGACACAGTGATAGAGTGGGTCTATCAGTGATGCTGTTGATGTAAAACAAGGTCCTCATGTGGCAACGTGGGCCTCGGTGGTGAGAAAGAGGCTGAAATATGCTAAGTCACACAAAGTCAGGGAAGAGCTTGCTGATGCACATAGCACATACTATGTTTAATGGCGCATGCTATTATGAAAAACGTAGACCTGGGATCTTTGATTCGGGTTTAACCCACTAATCAACAATCCACTATGCTGAAGTAAAATGCTTTTTGTTTGTGTGGCATCCCATCAAAGAACAAAGCAGGAGCTACACATAGAGACAGTTTATAAAGTGCATCTGCTGCTCTTAGCCTTACTTGATAGGGTAGTCCCTGCTCCCTGGAAATATCCAGTTGGGTGGATATGGCTACTGGTACCATGACTGGGGGTGAGCAAAAATGTAGCCAATTTGTGAACATAAGTATTCCACTTGTTCAGTCTGCCTGCTCAGAGAAAACGGTTTGAAAAACGTCTAAACTCCCCCAAAGGTGTCATAAAAAAATCAGAGGAGTTCTTGCATGAAACCAGACCAGATACATTCCTGTCCTCAAGAGACTTAAACTTTACATTGTCGCACAGTAACACATATGCAACACTTATTCACCTAGTAATCAAACCAGAAGATTGAGTCTTGCAAACCACTTTACATTTAAAAAATTCAGGAATGTCTTACTTTACTGTCTCTCTTTCCATCCTTGGGCACTTGCAAAAATCTACCAGTGGGCCAATTTCTGTGGAATAGGAGTAATTTAAGTTCCTTGGAGTATGACACTTAATCTAAAAATATAAGTGAAAAACTGATTGACAGGATCTACCTAAGTAATGTTGTCAACCTTGAATTAAGAAGGAACTCGACAACCTTGAGTAAAAGCTCTTTCAGATTGCCAGCCATCCCATCAGTAAATGAACCAGGTAATTCAAGGGACCACTTTGATATGTAACGGCCACAGAAACTACATCTTGCAATCAATGTTCCCTCTAACTTTTTTCCTCTGTGTGTGGCACTGTAAGGTCTCTGTGTGCTGCAGAAAAGGCTATGTGCACCAGTAACCCAGCCTTAGCGCTGCTGGTGCCCCGTGTGACAATGTTTGTTGGCGCCCCGAATGGCAACCCTGCCAGTGATTCCCTCACAATTACTCCTTAACAGTGTCCCTCAAGGTCTTCATTACCACTCTCTCTGAGATGTATTTAATTTGACTTATAGCGCCTCTCATACCAGTGTAGGGTGTACTTTACATTGCACACATATTGAACAGAGACAATGAATCGTAGGTCTCCAAATCAGTGTATAATAAATGTTACATATGACTGAGGACTGCCAGGTATAGGAGTAACATGTCATTCATACTCATAGGCAGCATAGTTTAAGAGTGCTTTGTCTGGAGAAGCACAAGCCCAGAATTTAAAATGTAACATCAGGGTTAGGATTTCTCTTTAATAAGAATTGCTTTATACCCAAATTAACCCTATTTCCAACATTAGGATAATGAATGGCTGGGGAAAAAAATCATAGCACTATAATCTATACCTTGCAGTGTGCATGAAGTTCTTTGATGACAGTTAATAGTTTACTGTTCTATATAAGGATTTTAATGTATAAACTGCAAGTAACAAAATTACCTCTCTGACAAAAGTAGTAACCCGCTAACCAATTTTCATTCTATGCACTTTGTGATCTGCATGGTACACATTCTATGCAGCAGGCATATTACCCTTTGCACCACCTTCAAACTTCCACTAGAGAAAATTCAGATCCCTCTAATACAACAAGTAACATTACACCTACAACAAGCCAGGACGTTTGACTTTGTCAATGGTTCTTATTTGCATATGATAAATAAGCACCAACTACACCTTCGTTGTAGATAACATTGCAAATGCTTCAGTTCTGACATCGTGACACTGAAAAAACAATAATGAGTCTACTTTTTATGAGCGGTGCCCCCAGCCACGATACATTCACGGTTTAGAAGTCAGGAGGCAGCAAGGGCGGCGAAGTAAAGTGAGGCGGTGTGGAGGGCGGTGCCCACAATTCATGGTGAAAGGAGCAGCTTGGTGGTGTAATCCTCAGTAAGACCAGTGTTGCGGTGCGAGATGCGGCAGTGCCTTCTGTAGTGCTTTAAGGACACGGAGCCAGCGATGCAGTGAGTTGCTTTTCCCTTCTCTGTGTCAACTGGTACAGAAGCGGTACCCCAAGGTCGGTGAAGTCTTTGCAGTCCCTGAGACTTCAGAACAGAAGGCAAGCTCTACTTCAAGCCCTTGGAGATACTGAGCACAAGTAAAGAAAGTTCTGTCCAGTCCTTTCACTGCCCAAGGCAGAGGCAGCAACTGCAGGCCAACCCAACAAAGCAACAACACTGCAAAGAGGCAGTACTCCTCATGGCAGCTCTTCCAGCTCTTCTTCCTGGCAGGCTCCTTGATTCCAGTGAGTTCTAAAGTCTGGGCCCCAGTATTTGTACTCAAAATTCCTTTGCTCTCTCAGGCAGAGAGTATCTGGGCCTAGTCCAAACCAGTTTGGTCCTCTCTGGCCCAGCTTCCCATCAGGAGGCGTAGACAGCATTGTCTAAAGCATACCAGGCCCACTGAGGTGCAAGGGAATCTCTTCCCACTACTTTAAAAGCAGCCCAGGTCTATTCAGCCCAGCCCAAACTCATCCAGGAAAGGCAGGACACCCCTTGACTCCCCAGTAGCTGTCTGAAGAGAAGGCACATCCCCAGCCCCTGTCACTCCAAAGCCAGACAGTCAATCCACTAACCCAGCAGAGGCACATATGATGGCTAAGCAAGAAAATACTTACTTTCTAAAAGTGATAGTTTCAAACACAGAACATAAAAATCTTTACTAAAAGATGTGTTTTTACACTCTGAGTCCAGGCATACTAAACCTCCATTTCCCTATCTTTTCTTAATGGCAAGTTATGCTTATAGGATGTTATAAGTAAAACTCCCATTCTTTCCTATGGGACAGATAGCCTTGCAGCGGGGAAAAAAAAATGAAACACACTGTAATCCACCACCAGGACATGTCACATACACCAGTACATGTCCTACCTTTAACATACACAGCACCCTGCTCACAGGGGTACCTTGGGCCTACCTTAGGGGTGACATACATGTATGAAAAGGGAAGATTAGGGCCTGGCAAGTTGGTGCACTTGCCATGTCAACATATCAGTTAAAAACAGCGTGCAGACAACTGAGTGGCAGGTCTGAGACCCCCTTTCAGGGCTGCTTCGGTGGGTGGCACAATCAGTGCTGCAGGCCCACTAGCAGCATTTGATTTACAGGCCTTGGTACTCTTAGTACACTTTACTACGGACATACTAGTGAACAAAATATGCCAATCATGGAAACACCAATATATAAAACATTTTACAACAGGAGCAATTGCACTTTAACACTGAACAGAAGGGAGAAAGTGCCCAGAGACATAAAACCAGCAAAAACAGAGTCAAAACCGGGAGGTCAGAAAGCAAAAACCCTGGGGAAACACGCCAAAAGATGCAAGGTCTAACACAGTGACTTTTTGGATCTCTAGTTACCACAGCATCCAACCACAGTACAATATAATTATTAACCTACAGTGCACGATGCAAACTGAAGAATAGACTATCGGCTGGTGTTTATGGGCCTGATGTCCTAGATTGGGCACCCTTGCATTCCACGCAGATCCTCATCAGAAAACTCCCTAATTACAGGACTGTAAGCAAGGTACCTGACATACTGGAACATGGAGATCTAAACCAGAATTCTAATTAGATGTCTCTTTCAGAAATGAACAGCATAAAGCAATCACTGAACACTCGGACCTCAACCTGGTCTCTGTGCTGCGGATAACTACATTTTGGTAGGCCTTTAAAGTGTATGTTGTAGGTAAGGGCTTAGCAAAGGAAGCGAAGACATTGAAATTGCTGTGATAATGATTAACATGACTTAAAAATTATCATAGGTAGTTGGAAAAGATTAAACACAGGATCATAATTATGCCACACTTTACTGATTGAATGAACCATTAAGCAATTACATGGAGGTTGCAGAGCACGAAAGGAGATTCTTAGCAAGCAAGCTGAGGAATCGTGTATTAATAAATAATTGTGCATTATTAACAATCTGGATAATCTTAATCAGCACTCAAATTTACACATTTACACTGACCTGATGCTATTGCATTTGAAACGATTTGATATGACCTGTTAGAGTGTGGCATCCGGGCTAACTAGGCCTCAATTGATTTTCAATACTAGCTTGCATTTATTCACAATGGTTACTGTTGTTTCAGTAACTATTTTGTTCTGACACCTCCGGATGACAATAGGCAGGGTTAGGGAGTATTCATTATTCACATAGTAGGTTAGTGCTTAGGTAGTCAGGCTGTACGATGTTTTTAAAGCCTGTATTCTGATTTGTTGAACGTGTATTGTCTTCCTCGCACCATGATTCAGCAGTTTTCATACTGTTCCATGAGGCGATTTCATACATAAATGCCCGATTTTGGGGGTGAGTCAGAAGTCTTTCCTATGCTACTAGTGATGCTGTCTGAGTTCTTACTGATTTTCCTGCATATTTGGAACTTGTTCTTTTATGTATTTTGCCTATTACTATGTATTGTTCTATTAAAGAGAGCCTTCACTGCAATGACGTTAGGCATATAAATGAGATTAGCTGCATTTGAACAGCATTCCCAATCCACACAATCAGTGGGAGTGTTTTTGTAGTGTAAGGTTTTAGGATACAGCACACTCCCAAAATTCAGGGCAATAGACTGGAGAAAGGTAGAACACCCAGTTGAGTGCTGGCAAAGTGTGAAACTGCAGTGTGATGGATGAAAGGTCCAACACCTACACCTACACCTAAAAAATGGAAACAAGACTTAAGTTATTGAAGTGATTTGATGGTCCTCTTTAAGGACTGATCCACCCAGTGGCAAGATTGTGGGACTTCAAGGACTCACTGAGAACATAACTTTTTTTTGTTTTTACAAATGTCTTTATTGGTCTTAGCACAAGTAGAAAAAGAAACAAAAAACCATAATGGTGACAATTCCAAAGTGCCACTCACAAATGATATCACATCAAACAAAATTAACAAATGTAAACGGTGGAGTCACAATAGCCTAAAGAAAACATAAGGAAATGATAGACTGAGCGCTGAACCTTTTCAGACACTCACTCCCAGTCACAGATCTGGGTTGAATCTATCATCGTTCTTTAGCTAACTTCGCCACCACAGTTCCTACCACAAAACCAGTCCCAGGATGCTTGCTTCCGGTCCAGGGAAGACCCGGCTTGGCAGTTTGGGCTGGACTGTTCCCAGGAGGAACAGGGTCAAGACTGATTTGCACATGCCTGGGTCTGAACTGAGGTGGGAAAATGAGCTAAAGAACGATGATGAATACAACCCAGATCTGTGACTGGGAGTGAGTGTCTGAAAATGTTCCATGCTCATTAGTCATTTCCTTGTGTTTGTCATAATAGCCTAGACATGTCACACCTCCAATCTCAGGTGTGGTAGCATGTCATAATGAAGAAGGCCCCTGTATTGACATGGGTGGCAGTATGGTGTATCGTGGCAATAGTCCCTGGGGGTACAACATGATTTGGAAGGACACCCAGGAACGTGTACGCGCCAGTACAGGATAATCCACACATGGAGATATAAGATCCTGCAGGCCAGTGCCAGTGGTCACTCCGAGCCAGGACAACAATTCTGGGGGGCCTGAGAACCACACCCACGGTTGTAAGGGGCAGTGTTGGTGTGGCTGTATTACCTATGCGGAGTCCTTATAGGGGCATGGTCCCGCTATCTCATGTGCTGGCATGGCTCATCGTATGAGTTGTAGGATGGGACAGAAGGACCTAGGGTAGTGGTCAGGGTTCAGGGTGGACGTGCGTACTTTTTTGCCTCTAAGTTTCTGATATAGGTATCCCAGCACCCATCTCTAGAATCCCCCCTCCATGTCTACGTGCCAATGTAAGGACATCCAGGTCAGCTTTTGCCCATTTGAGCAATGTGGAGAGCCAACAGGGTGTATCGGTGGCTGTATGAGCCTTCCAGGACATGATGATTTGCCGTTTGAAGAGTATTATGGCTAGGTCAAGGAATCAATGAAAGTACTTATCTCTCTTAGTCTTGGGTCTAAGATCTAGTAGGCATGATTCCAGGATCAGCAGGACCAAGTGCTCTAGCAAAGTGGAAGTAATTCTGTGACTTCTCTCCAGGGCCGCTCCATCACCCGGTGCTCCCAGACCATGTGGTCAAAAACCTTTATCATCTGCTCTACATCTAGGGCATGCAGAGGATGCTGCAGGAAACAGGTGCTTGATGCGTTTCGGTGTGAGGTGTCCCTGATGCAAATAGTTAAATTGTGTGTAATAGAAGTGTGGATTACGTGAAACCCCCTTTACATGTTGTAACACCTGGGTCCAGAGACTGTCTGTGAATTGCATCTCGAGGTCCGCCATTCATCGGTCTTTAGCCCTGTCATACGACTCACAATGGGACGAGTGCAATGCAACATTAAGGGCCATAATATTTTTCTTTGGGACAGGATTCTGTGCAGTGTTGGTGTAGTGTAGTGATCGCATGCTGTCTGCCATGATATATCAGGAAATGGCCTGCCACAATGCCATACGTGTCCATAATCTCCAAAAGGGGATTAGTGCAGTCACAATGAAAAAGTCACCCATTTGGTCAATCTCTGCCTCTCTCCAAGGCGACATGTTGTGGTGTTGTTGGGTCACCTCCTGGAGTGCCAACAACTGTCAAAGTGGGATCAGTGGGGAGTATGGAGGATGGGACCCGTTACCTTGCTCGTATGCATGCCAGCACACATGGCCTATCTTTATTTGATGCGTCTCATGTGGTGGGCGAGCCCTGGGGTCCAACAGCCACATATATATGTGTCCAACTAAGGAGTCTGTAAATAGTTGCTCTCTCCGGTCAAGGGGCTGTGCCCAGCCAGCACATCGGCCACTGCAGCTGAGCTGCTGCATAGTACAACTCATAATTTAAACCACCCTCATGAAGCAGGCACTAGAGTATGAAGAGCACCACCTGTCTCCTGCCTGAGCTCCATATCAGCTCCAGCAGGAGACCATGGAGGTCCTGAATGAAGCGCTTGGTGAGGGAAAGTGGTAACGCTGCAAAGAATACAGGAGTCATGATAAGATAAGCATTTTGACGATTACCCGCCAGCCCAGCGGGGACAGCTGCAAGGACAACCATAAGGGAGGGATTTACAGATGTAGTTTGGGACCCTACCCATGTTAACGTTGCCCTCCACAAGTCATTATCCAAATGGTAGATCTGTACACCTAAGTACTTCAGCATGTCAAGGTGCTATTCCAGCCCAAACCGTAGCAGGGCCTTCCTGTTATACTCATGAACTGGAGAGAGGCGGAACAGGCAAGACTTAGACCAATGCAATCTTAAGCCTGATACTATTCCAAATTCCTCCAGGGTCTTCATGAGGGCTGTAAGTGTGACAGTGGCATCATACAGATAGATAGGGTCATCCTGTGCTTATAAAGAGATGAGATGGTGCTTGTTACGTACTTGGAGGCCCCTAAAGCTGCACTTGCAAGCTCTAGCAGCAGGCCTGGGGCTCCATGGTCAGGATACAAATCAATCAACGGGGATAGGTGGCAACCCTCACTGGTGCAGCTATGTATGTCAAAGCTGTCAGATATCAACTGTACTATCGGGTTCTTATAGAGGGTGCATATCTAATTAAGGTACACCGACCTGAAGCCGATTTCCTCCAGAGTTGCCAGAAGGTAATCCCACCCCAGTATGTCATACTCCTTATCTAAGTCAAGCGACACCACCAACTATTCCCCCGTCTCACTTAAGGCAGATTTCATCAGATGAAGTGGTCATCGTATGTTGCGAAAAGAATTGCATTCTGGAATAAACCCACATTGATCTACTTACGCTAGGGTGTTAGAAACAGCCAATTAGCAAGGCCCTTCCCTAATATCTTATAGTCTACATTTAATAGGGAGAACGGCCAATATCAGGGGACTTCGGGGCGGGATCCTGGACTGGTTTTGACCCTTCTATCAGCACCTTACGGAGCGAGTCTGGGAGCTGACCCTTCTTTCTAGCTTATTCAAAAACTTCAAAGAGAATCTGGGAAAGGTGTGCACTGAAGGTGGCATAATATTCTAGCGTAACTCCATCCGTACATGGAGTTTTATTTCATGCAATTTGGGTTATAGCCACCCGTATCATATAAATCTGAAGGGGTTCATCCAGTTCAGCTCATTAGAGTGGAATCAATCAGGGTAACAGTAGCCCATGAAGAAACCCTTTCATTCGGTTAACGAGGGCTGTCTACAGCTGCATACAGGGAGTGATAGTACTTTGCAGCAATAATGGCCACTTGTGTATTAACCACCATGCCACCCCCCCAACTTGATTGCTCCTACTGATGGGTATGCCTGGCACTCTTAACAAGCCATGCCAATAGCCTGTCCTAACGCTCCCTTTCGCATGGAGAAGGTCAATAGTCATGTTTCCCCTACTGCGCATCTAGATCCCTGTGACTCTTTCTCAGCTGCTTGTGTCTTTCCGTTCTATCGGCCCACCATGACACCTTGGTCTCAAGTAGTGTCAACTCCCGCTCCATGTCCAGAAGCTTCGTGTGCAGGGCCTTACGTACGCCCTGACGTAGTGGCAATGCATTGCCTTCTGATGACCACCTTGTGGAAATCCCACTTCAGCATCGGGTATGGTGGTAAGTAGTTCTGCATCGTATTGCATGATTCCCATTTCCCACAACTCCAGTGTGCGGGTCCCGACAAATGCCCCATCAACAATCAGGAGACCAGTACAGTACAGGGCCATACCACTGAATTATATATAGGAAACTTCATCTCTGTGTCAAAAGAAAACACAAGATTTGTAACCCCACCTCCCTGACCAGGACTCCTCTGAGTGACCAGCCATAAACATTGAACGAATTAACAACAACCACAGAGAAATGTGTAATAAAATACATGTCCTCTTTGGAGAGTTCAGGGCTCCTGGACACATGGGCCGTCTCCAATGAGCTGGCTGCCCAACCCTCTCTCATGAGGCCCCAAGGTGTTTCCAATAGTCACCAGTAAGCAGTGAGGTCTCTGATGCACACAGTCTGATGGTTTCAATATCTAAGACCAGATTCACAAAAGTTGCATCAAAAGGGAACTCAAAACAGCCACCACCCCATGCTGTTAATTCACAATTGCAGGCAATTGCTAAAGAAAGACAAAGATTGGTTCCCTGAGCGGTAACACAATATATATATCTCTGTATTATACAGTCAAATTCCTGATCGTAAGTCCATGAGAAATTGAAATATTGAAAAATTGATGATATCAAGTGTTATTCCGCAGTCATTATTCTTGTATACTGTTGTTCTCAAGAAGACTTGTTAACACACAAATTGTCAGAGAACGGAATTTGTGTGTAAACAAGTCTTCTTGAGCATAACAGAATACAAGAATAAAGACTGCAACACTTGATGTCATCAATTTTTAAATTTCTCATGGACTTACGATCAGGAATTTGCTTGTATAAAACAGAGATATATATATTGTGTTACTGCTCTGGGGACCAATCTTAGTCACCAGTGAGCAGTCCACACCACTTATCACACTGCAAAGAACAAACCTCCACCCCACAGCGAAGAACAAGACCCTACCCCTCATAGCAGATCATCCACCAGCCATGGCGTCAACTCAGGCTCCTGGGAGCCCGCCCCAGCAGAGGCCATGGAGCCACTAGTATCCGACTGTCAGAGACACGGTTTGACTGCAACCCCTCAAAAGAGTTCTGCGACCCTTGATCCTCTGGTAGGTCGCTCCCCTCCCTCTGCAGCTCCGCCGTTGTCTCCTGTGACCTCTGCTCTTGCCTGCGCTTCTCCGCCTAATTGCCTGCCTGCCTACTCGTGACCAGCCCCTCTTCTCTTCTATATCCCTGACTGCTGTGTGACTGCCTGACCGCCTGCGGCCTTTTCCCCTGCCGTTCGGCCAGCTCCGCTTCCCCGGTGCTCCACCTCTCCTTTCCCCGCTGTCCCCCTCCCTCCCCGGCCTCCAGGCTTGCCGCCGCTGCTCCCCTGCGGCCCCGCCCCCCTGCTCCTCATTCGTCCCTTTCCTCCTCCCCTGCCTCCCAGCTGAGCCTCCCTCCCCACCGCGCCATATATGGCGGCCGCGCGCAGCGGGCGCGCCGCTGACGTGCCGAAAGCGCGCCTAAGGCAAGCCCATCTGTGCCGTCCGCGCCTGGACCGCGCCCAGCGCCACGACCCCTGGATCACCCTCCAGCTGCCACAAGGCCACTCCCACGCGCACCCATGGCCCCTTCACCTGTCAGAACTGCAGCTTCTCCTGCATCGTAGACGCCGAGACGACCGCCACAACGGAACCCAACCAGCTCCGCTGCATCCTGCTTAAAACACGCTCCACTCACAAACACGCCGTCGAGCTCTAGGACCTGCTCGATTCCACATCACCTGACATCGCCTTCCTGACCGAGACCTGGATGAACGAAGCCTCCGCCCCAGACATCGCAGTGGCCATCCCCGATGGATACAAGATCACCCGCAGAGAATCGCCATCCTCCACAAGAACGCCATCAGGGTCTCCACCAACACCGCCGACACCCTCAACGCCGCCGAACACATGCACTTCCAGATCCACACGGACCCCAAGACCACCCTGAGAGGCACCCTCATCTATAGACCACCAGGACCCCGCCCCTAATTCTGCAACTCCATCGGTGACTTCATCAGCACGCACGCCCTGACCTCCACCGACTACATCCTTCTCGGCGACCTGAACTACCACCTGGAAAACAACAGCGACAGGAACTCCTCCACCCTGATTGACAACCTCACCACCCTCGGACTGACACAGATCGTCACGACACCTACCCACACTGCCGGCCACACGCTCGATGCTATCTTCTCCTCCAGTCCCCACATTGTCTTCAGCCACGCCTCCGAACTCACCTGGACCAACCACCGCTGCGTCCACTTCACCTTCCAGAAACCCGTCGCACATCACCGCACCCTACAGATCGGTGGGAACCGCTGGGGCAAAATCACCAAGGAACTACTGCAAACACACCTCGCACTCAACCCCCGACCAACCCCACCGACCTCGAGGAGGGAGCCCGCACCCTCAGACTCTGGATGGAAGACTGCACCAACACCTTAGCCCCTACAAGACAACACGCCCACAGAGATAACAGACAGAGAGCCAGCTGGTTCACCCCGGAGCTCCTAGACTCCAAACGCACCTGTCGGAGACTGGAAAAAACCTGGCAAAACGAGAAAACTCCCGACAACCACGCAGTTCTCAAAACCGCCATCCGCAACCACCACCATCTCATCAGGACCACCAAGAAGGCCGCCTTCATGAACCGCCTCGACAACAACGCACACAACAGCAAGGAGCTCTTCAACATCGTGAAGGTCCTCTCCAACCCCAGCTCCTGCACCAATGACATCCCCCCGTCACAAGCCCTGTGCGACGCCCTCGCTGCCTTCTTCCACCGCAAGATTGCCGACATTCACGACAGCTTCAACCCTCAGACGAACCCCGCCAACCCCACCACGGCCCCATCGATACCCACCGACCACGACCGCCTCACCGCTTGGACCAGCGTCACTACTGAGGACACGATCAAAACAATGAGTACCATCCACTCAGGCGCCCCGACCAACCCTCTTCCCCACCACATCATCAACAAGGCAGACAGCTCCATCGCATCCCACTTGTGCAACATCATCAACCTGTCATTCAAGACCGTGACCTTCCCTGAGAGCTGGAAACACGCCGAGATTAACTCCCTACTGAAGAAACCCAAGGCGGACCCGAGCGACCTAAAGAACTTCCGGCCCATCTTCCTGCGAAGGTCATCGAAAAGATCGCCAACACCCAGCTCACCCGATACCTAGAAGACAACAACATCCTCGACCCCTCCCAGTCAGGCTTCCGCAAACACCGCAGCACCGAGACCGCCCTCATCTCCGCCACAGACGACATTAGACTCCTACTTGACAAAGATGAGACAGCAGCCCTCATCCTCCTGGACCTCTCCGCCGCCTTCAAAACCGTCTGCCATCACACACTACACACATGCCTCTACGACGCAGGGACCCGCGACAAGGCCCTGGACTGTATCACCTCCTTCCTCTCCGACAGAACCCAAAGAGTCTGCCTCCCTCCGTTCCAATCCAAAGTCACCAGGACGATCTGCGGTGTCCCACAAGGATCATCCCTCAGCCCGACGCTCTTCAACATCTACATGGCTCCACTTGCACGCATCGCCAGACTCCATGACCTCAACATCATCTACTACGCCGACGACACCCAGCTGATCCTCTCCCTCACCAATGACCCCCTCACTGCCAAAGCCAACCTCCACCACGGTATGAAGGCAGTCGCCGACTGGATGGAAGAAAGCCAGCTCAAACTCAACACGGACAAGACAAAGATCCACATCCTAGGACCCAACCCCTCAGCCTGGGACAACTCCTGGTGGCCCACTTCCCTGGGCACCGCCCCTACACCAACCAACCACGCACGCAACCTGGGAGTCATCCTCGACTCGAAGCTCACCATGACGAACCAGATCAATGCAGTCTCCTCAACCTGCTTCCACACCCTCCGCATGCTCCGCAAGATCTACAGATGGATCCCCACCGACACATAAAAAACCATCACCCACGCCCTCATCAGCAGCAGGCTCGACTACGGCAACGCCCTCTACACCGGAGCCCCATCTAAACTCCTCAGCAGACTCCAAAGAATCCAGAATGCCTCTGCACGCCTGATCCTCGACATCCCCCGCCGAGGCCACATCACCCCCTACCTGAGAAACCTGCACTGGCTCCCCATCGACAGAAGAATCACCTTCAAGCTCCTGACCCACGCACACAAGGCACTTCACAACACAGGCCCAGTATACCTCAACAACCGACTGTCATTCTACGCACCAACCAGGACACTCCGTTCCGCCGATCTCTCTCTAGCCACCGTCCCCCGCATCCACAGAACCACCTCCGGAGGCAGGTCCTTCTCCTACCGTGCCGCCAAGACATGGAATTCCCTCGGTCTACTCCTACGGCAGACAGAAGATCCTCAGACCTTCAGAAGACTACTCAAGACCTGGCTCTTCGACAACTAGCTGCAGCCCCCCCCCCCAGCGCCTTGAGACCCTCGCGGGTATGTAGCGCGCTTTATAAATTGCCCGATTGATTGATTGATTGATTGGCCATATTGCAGCACCACTTCCCCTGCCTGTGCTCTCTCCCTGGCTGCCTATGCCATGAAGGGGCAGCTCTGGGTTCCCCGCTCCTCCTATGCATCAGCTGCAACGTCAGCTATTTACCAGAGTTCCGGTCATCGGTTGTAGGTTTCACAATTCCCTTAGCATGCAACCAGGTATATGCATATCCAGGAGTCAAGAAAGAATGGGCTCACTCATCATCGATCACCTTAAGTTTATCAGGAGAAAGAAGAGCATACTTCAGGCCTAGCTCCCAGAAGTGTTGCATGACCATCATGTGTGAGTTGCAAAGATGCTGCAACTCCACAGTAAAATCTGGGTAAGCAGTGATGAGGCTGCCCTTAAAGTGTCAGTTACCTTTCATCCAAAACATAGGCAGCATCAAGTCTCTGTCCCTCTACTTAAGTAATTTCGCAATTACAAGACTTGGCTGGGTCCCTGGTGGCGGCGACCTCCCAGGTTGACAATGTGCTTTCTACACAGACAAGAACGTGGGTATATTGCCTGTCAGCACTTTGGTCATCCACCACTTTTCAAGGATGAGTTCCATACTCAGGCTCTCCAAGCACTCCAGAAATCCCAAGAAGTGGACATTAGTATGCCTCGAGCAGCCCTCTGTATCCTCCGATGTAGAAAGGCCACCTCAGCCCTCATGTCCTTTAGTTGGGTTTGCATCATGTTTAATGT
Source organism: Lissotriton helveticus (assembly GCF_964261635.1). Classification (NCBI taxonomy): domain Eukaryota; kingdom Metazoa; phylum Chordata; class Amphibia; order Caudata; family Salamandridae; genus Lissotriton; species Lissotriton helveticus. Next base: position 1,433,443,396 of record NC_136067.1, on the reverse strand, counting down.
TGACATATCCACATAGTCCACCAGTTTCCTGTGATCCATACAGAGCAGGTTCACATCCAAGGAGACTGCATCGACCTTGGTTTTCAGAGCAGCTTATGTGTCCAGAATTGCGTGCAATATCTATTCAAATTGGACAGAGTGACTGTGGAGAGTGGCTCAGAGTGCCACCTCCATCATCAGGGGGCGGCGGAAAGGTCCGCTGCATCCTCACTGCCTGGGCTGGGGATATTAGCAGTTTTGGGCTTCACAATCATGGTAGCATTGGTATCACCTCCAAGTGAAAGCTAGACAGTGCACCGTCACCCCAGACTCTCTACAAGGTTCGGGCTGCTGGTGTGTGCAGTGCAGTGCTGGAGTTGCATGTGGTGTCGCCGGGCCCCCTCAAAGGAAATGAATGTGAAAGCTTGTGTAATGTTATCAATATTTTATTTAAGTCTATAAACTGCTGTAGGAAAGTAGGATCTGCTTTCATGGTCACTCCCCTTTTTGCTGGTGTTCAACTGTTTCCTGACTAGTCTGTCTGTGATCCAGGTAATCAGGACCCCAATCACTGTGCTATCTCCCCAAAATGGTTATGGTAAGTACCTCGGTACATCCCTATTTGGCTATTGGGCCACCCTTGTAAGTTCCTAGTATATGGTACTAAGGTGTCTTGGGCATGGGTACCCCAAAGGTCCCCTATGGGCTGCAGCATCTATTATGCCACCCAGAGGGGACCCTCCAAACCACCACTACAGGCCGGCCATTGCAGCCTGTGTGAGCTGGTGCATGCACCACTCACGAGAGATGTAAGTTTTGTTATATCTCTAGCTCATTGCACTTGAGACCCATAAGTCACCCCTCTAGCAGGCATTTCAGTCCTGAGGGCAGGGTGCTTGGTTCTAAGTGTGAGGGTGCCCCGCATGAGCAGGACACCCCGGCGCCATATGGAGTCCATTCTCCCAGGTTGTAATTGCATATAACATATAGAGGGTCATTGCGCAATGACCTTCTCTAAACTGGCTGGAACGAACCTGCCATGTTTGGTATCAAACAGGTTGGAATCATAGCCCAACACGGTAGTGTTGGAGGTATGATTACATCCACAGTAGGGCCCCTCCGGTAGGCCCTCTATTCTCCCAGGACTGATCAAACAGAGCCCGACAGCAACCTAGGGCTGCTGCCGACCACAGACATGATTCTGCCCTCCTGCTGAGGGGACACGGGAAGGTAGGACAATAGGTTTCCTGTTGCAGGGAGGTGTGACCACCTCCCAGACAGGACTTCGTGTATTGGGCCGGGGCGGAAGCTCTTGCCAGCGTCACATAGTCTGCTAGAAGGCAACATTTGGGGCCCTCCTTGCATACTCCAGTTCAAACAAGATCAAGCAACAGTTGGCTACTCGCTCTGGCGCAAAACTGGACAAAGGACATGGGAGTATCCTCCCCACTGCCTGACCCCTTCTTGGGGAGGGACTCTGAAATCATCCTAACCCTCACCTTAGGGTACTTAAGGGCTTACCTGTGTGAGGGCACCTAGATTCGTTGTGGGATTCGATTCAGATTCAAATCCACTTCTTCTTTGACCGTCTGTACATCTTGGCCGAGTCGTGCTGACTGTTCCGAACTGATCGCATTGTCCTTCTGCTTCCGGACAAAGATTGCAACGGAGAAGACTCTGTCAACTTCTGGCCTCATCATCCTGCTTAATCGCTACAACATCAGTGTCCGTGCTCCATACAGGTGCTGTCCTGGGCCTGTGGACATCTAAAGAGATCCAAAGGAATTTCCCAGGCACTGCATCAAGAACGTGGGCTCCCATGGACTCCAAGAGGCTCTACAACACAGGCGGTGATTCTGCATTTCCTCGAGGCCTGAGCTGTACGATCCGTCGAGTTGACAGCAGTATCCTTCGTAGAACTTCCCGGAACCAAACCCCTGTGCACAGTGTTTCTACATCGCTTCAATCACCAGGTACCCTAACTGACTTGTGCCAAACAGAGTCGTACACATTGAGAGGTCCTGTTGACGATCTGTCCCCGCTATAAGTGACCCATGCTGACGCAGTTGGTTGGACGCTGTGGCTCAGTCCGAGCTATCGCTTCAGTGTACACAAGCTTGAAGCCTCTTCATTCACCTTTTGCTTTCTTGAACTCGAGTGGCCTTCTTCCGTGCCTTTTGGATGTCCCGGTGTGGCCTAGACTCTGTCCCCTATGCTTTCAGGTACTCTTCGTTTCGAACTAACTTCTGAGTTCCAACAGACTCTTTCGTCCTTTTGTGGTAAGACTGCAACCGCGACGTACGCTGATCAGTATAGAGTGTATGGTCAAGTATTCCTTCTTACCTGACCGTTGGGGGGGTTCCTCAACTCTCACCTGGGGTGGTTCCTTGGGTCCCTGACTCTTCTACGTCTCTTGGGTCCAGTCTCACCTTAGGTCGTGGTTCACTTCCCATTAATTTGATATATGGTCTGTCACCCTTCTGGGGTCCACTGTGTGTTGGTGCTAACTGCTATTCTATGTCCAAAGTATTGTGTGCATTAAATTATTTGGGTGGGAGATAGTGTAACCTGTTAGTGAGTGATTTAATAAATATCTATTTTTATAAGTACACAGTGTGGTTCTTTTTCATTTAGCCTATACTAAACTATTAGATACTGGTGAGCCAACCTGTGTTGCACTCCTCCTAGATTAAGCCTGAAGGCTGATCTCCACAGCTACCACTTAGAGAGCTTTATATGGTTATCTAAACCCCTAAAATCAACATAAGGGTCGCCCAGGTTAGTGCAGGGTGCTACACTTACATTAGTGAGCACCATGTATTGACCCAGCTTCTCACAACTTTAGTTATTCAATGGCTAAAGAGTAATGGGATACAATATATGATTGCCCATGCAAAAGCTGCAATATTTGGAATCCCCATACTAACAGATGTTACAAAATTCAAGAAAGGGTGCTAGTTGGCAGAAAAATCCTGTACTCAACAGGCCAACATAAAACCCATGCCCAATTGAATCCTTGTAATTTATAACCCTAAAAACCTAGGGGATAACAAATATTATAGTCCGTATGGGCCATTATATATAGTATCCCCAAAGGAACCGGATGTGAAAGTTTGTGGAATGAAATTAAAGATGTGAAAAGAGATTTCAATCTGTATCACCCATAAGGCAACTCCAGTTGGTCAATGGCTAAAAGGTAAGCCTTGAATATTAGGGGATACAAGATATTACAGCAATGTATGAGCTTTAATATGTTGTATCCCCATAGCAACAGGTAGTTAGAAAACTCAAGGAAGGGTGCCAGTTGGCTTGAAAAATCTCAGTTATTCAATAGATAAAGGGTAATCCATAAAAAGTAGGGCATACAAATATTACAGCCTTGCATAAGCCATGATATTCAGTATCCTCATAGTAAGAGATGTTGGAAAACTCAAAGAAAGATGTCAGTTAGCAGAAAAATACTGTGCTCACACGGCCAATATAAGACCATGTCAAAATGAATCTTGATATGTTCTAACCAGAGAAACATAGGGAATACCAAGTACTATAGTCTGTATAGGCCATCATATTTGGTATCCGTAAAGGAAACACATTTGAAAGATTGTGAAATGAAATCATGATTGCAAAAAGTGACTGCAATCTGGTATCAAATAAAAGGCAACTCCAGTTGGTCAATGGCTAAAAGGTACCCCTTGATAAGTAGGGGATACAAGATAATACAGCAATGCATATGCCGTAATCTGTGTATCCCAGAAGTAAAAGGTGTTGGAAAACTCAAGGAAGGGTGCCAGTTGGAAGAACAATACTGTGCTCACACATCCAACATCAGATTATGTCAAATTGAATCCTGGTAATTTCTAAGTCCAGAAACACAGGGAATACAAAATATTATAGGTGGTAGAGGACATTATATTTGGTACCTGCCAAGGCTACCGGATGTAAAATCTTATGCAATGATTTAAAATGTGAAAACATACTGTAGTCTGCTATCAAATAAAAGGCACCTTCAACGGGTCCGTGGCTATAGGCTAACCCATGAAACATAGGGGATGAAAGATATTACAGCAGTGCATGAACCATAATATTTGGTACCCCCAAAATAAACTATGTTGGAAAGCAATAAGAAGGGTGATAGTTGGCAGAAAAATACTGTACTCACCAAGCCAAAATAAAACCCATGCCCAATTGAATCCTGGTAAGTTATAACCCTAGAAACCTAGGGGATACCAAATATTATAGGCCATATAGGCTATTACATTTGGTATCCCCTAAGAGTACAAGATGCAAAATCTTGTGGAATGATCTACAAAATGTGAAAAGATAGTGTAGTCTGCAATCAAACAAAAGGCATTTCAACTGGTCAATGGGTAGAGGGTAAAGGGTAACAAATGAAACATAGGGGATACGAGATACTACAGCAATGCAAGAGCCATAATATTTGGTATCCCCATAGTAAATGATGTTGGAAAGCAAAAGAAAGGGTTCTATTTTGTATAGAAATACTGTGGTACCGCATCTAACATAAGGCAAAGTCTAAATGAATCTTTGTAACTTCTAAGCCGAGAAACATTGGGGATACCAATTATTATAGGCCGTATAGGGTATTATAGTTGGTATCCCCTAAAGATACGGATGCAAAACCTTATGGAATGATGTACCAAATGTGAAAAGATACTGTAGTCTGCTATCAAAGAAAAGGCAATTTCAACTATGCAATGGCTCATGGGCAACCCATGAAATATAGGGGATGCGAGATATTACGGCAGTAAATGATGTTGGAAACCAAAAAGAAGGGTGCCATTTGGTATAGAAATAATGTGCTCTGCCATCCAACATAAGGCGATGTGAAATTGATTCATGGTAACTTCTAACCCGAGAAACGCCTGGAATACCAAGTATTATTGGCTGTATAGGCTATTATAAGTGGTATCACCTCAGGGTACCGTAGGCAAAATCTTGTGGAATGATGTACATATTGGGAAAAGATACTGTAGTCTGCTATCAAACTAAAGGCAATTTCAGTTATTCAATAACTAAAGGGTAACTCATGAAACATAGGGGATACAAGATATTACAGCAATGCGTGAGCTATAATATTTTGTATCCCCATGGGAAACGATGTTGGAAAGCAAAATTAAGGGTGCTATTTGGTATACAAATACTGTGCTCCTCCATCCAACATAATGCGATGTCAAATTGAATCCTGGTAACTGCTAACCTAAGAAACGCTGGGGATACCAAATATTATAGCCCATAATAGCTATTATAATTGGTATCCCCTAAGGGTACCAGAGGCAAAATCTTGAAGAATGATGTACAAAATGTGAAAAGATACTATAGTCCGCTATCAAATAAAAGGCAAAGTCAATTGGTCAATTGCTAAAGGGTAACCTATGAAACATAGGGGATACAAGATATTACGGAAATGCGTGAGACATAATATTTGGTATCCCCTTAGTAAATGATGTTGGAAATCAAAAGGAAGAGTGCTATTTGGTATATAAATACTGTGCTCCTGCATCCAACATAAGGCGAAGTAAAATTGAATCCTGGTAACTTCTAACCTGGGAAACACTGGGGATACCAACTATTATAGGCCATACAAACTATTATAGTTAGTATCCCCTAAGGGTACAGATGCAAAATCTTGTGGAATTATGTACAAAATGTGAAAAGATACTGTAGTCTACTATCAAACAAAAGGCAAATTCAACTAGTCAATGGCTAAAGGGTAACCCATGAAATATAGGGGATACGAGATATTACAGCAATGCGTGAGCTGTAATATTTGGTATCCCCTAGTAAATGATGTTGGAAAGCAAAAGGAAGGGTGCCGTTTGGTATAGAAATACCTTGCTCTCGCATCCAACATAAGGTGAAGTAAAAGTGAATCCTGGTAACTTCTAACCTGGTAAACACTGAGGATACCAACTATTATAGGCCATACAAACTATTATAGTAAGTATCCCTTAAGGGTACAGATGCAAAACCTTGTGGAATTATGTACAAAATGTGAAAAGATACTGTAGTCTGCTATCAAACAAAAGGCAAATTCAACTAGTCAATGGCTAAAGGGTAACCCATGAAATATAGGGGATTCGAGATATTACAGCAATGCGTGAGCTGTAATATTTGGTATCCCCTAGTAAATGATGTTGGAAAGCAAAAGGAAGGGTGCCGTTTGGCATAGAAATACCTTGCTGTCGCATCCAACATAAGGTGAAGTCAAATTGAGTCCTGGTAACTTCTAACCTGAAAAACACTGGGGATACCAACTATTATAGGCCATATAAACTATTATAGTTGGTATCCTCTAAGGGTACGGATGCAAAATCTTGTGGACTGATGTACAAAATGTGATAAGATACTGTAGTCTGCTATCAAACAAAAGGCCATTTCAACTAGTCAATGGCTAAAGGGTAACCCATGAAATATAGGGGATACGAGATATTATGGCAATGTGAGAGCCATAACATTTGGTATCCCCTTAAATGATGTTGGAAAGCAAAAGGAAGGGTGCTATTTGCTTTGGAAATACTGTGCTCCTGCATCCAACATAAGGCAAAGTCAAATTGAATCCTGGTAACTTCTAACCCGAGAGACACTGGGGATACCAAATATTATAGGCCGTAATAGCTATTATAATTGGTATCCCCTAAGTGTACCGGAGGCAAAATCTTGAAGAATGATGTACAAAATGCGAAAAGATACTATAGTCCGCTATCAAGTAAAAGGCAAAGTTAATTGGTCAATTGCTAAAGGGTAACCTATCAAATATAGGGGATACAAGAATTACGGCAATGCGTGAGACATAATATTTGGTATCCCCTTAGTAAATGATGTTGGAAATCAAAAGGAAGAGTGCTATTTGGCATAGAAATACTGTGCTCCTGCATCCAACATGAGGTGAAGTAAAATTGAATCCTGGTAACTTCTAACCTGGGAAACACTGGGGATACTAACTATTATAGGCCATACAAACTATTATAGTTGGTATCCCCTAAGGGTACAGATGCAAAATCTTGTCGACTGATGTACAAAATGTGATAAGATACTGTAGTCTGCTATCAAACAAAAGGCCATTTCAACTAGTCAATGGCTAAAGTGTATCCCATGAAATATAGGGGATATGATATATTATGGCAATGCGAGAGCCATAACATTTGGTATCCCCTTAGTAAATGATGTTGGAAAGCAAACGGAAGGGTGCCATTTGGTATAGAAATACTGTGCTCCGCCATCCAACATAAGGCGATGTCAAATTGAATCCTGGTAACTTCTAACATGGGAAACACTGGGGATACCAACTATTATAGGCCATACAAACTTTTGTAGTTGGTATCCCCTTAGGGTACAGATGCAAAATCTTGTGGAATTATGTACAACATGTGAAAAGATACTGTAGTCTGCTATCAAACAAAAGGCAAATTCAACTAGTCAATGGCTAAAGGGTAACCCATGAAATATAGGGGATACGGGATATTACAGCATTGCGTGAGCCATAATATTTGGTATCCCCATAGTAAATGATGTTGGAAAGCAAACGGAAGGGTGCCATTTGGTATAGAAATACTGTGCTCCGCCATCCAACATAAGGCGATGTCAAATTGAATCCTGGTAACTTCAAACCCGAGAAACGCTGGGAATACCAAGTATTATTGGCTGTATAGGCTATTATAAGTGGTATCTCCTCAGGGTACCGGAGGCAAAATCTTATGGAATGATGTACATAATGTGAAAATATACTGTAGTCTGCTATTAAACTAAAGGCAATTTCAGTTAGTCAATAACTAAAGGGTAACCCATGAAACATAGGGGATACAAGATATTCCAGCAATGCGTGAGCCCTAATATTTTGTATCTCCATGGGAAACGATGTTGGAAAGCAAAATTAAGGGTGTTATTTGGTATAGAAATACTGTGCTCCACCATCCAACATAATGCCATGTCAAATTGAATCCTGGTAACTTCTAACCCAAGAAACGCTTGGGATACCAAATATTATAGACCGTAATAGCTATTATAATTGGTATCCCCTAAGGGTACCGGAGGTAAAATCTTGAAGAATGATGTACAAAATATGAAAAGATACTATAGCCTGCTATCAAATAAAAGGCAAAGTCAATAGGTCAATTGCTAGAGGGTAACCTATGAAACATAGGGGATACAAGACATTAAGGCAATCAGTGAGACATAATATTTGGTATCCCCTTAGTAAATGATGTTGGAAATCAAAAGGAAGGGTGCTATTTGTTATAGAAATACTGAGCTCCTTCATCCAACATAAGGCGAAGTAAAATTGAATCCTGGTAACTTCTAACCTGGGAAACACTGTGGATACCAACTATAATAGGCCATACAAACTTTTGTAGTTGGTATCCCCTTAGGGTACAGATGCAAAATCTTGTGGAATTATGTACAACATGTGAAAAGATACTGTAGTCTGCTATCAAACAAAAGGCAAATTCAACTAGTCAATGGCTAAAGGGTAACCCATGAAATATAGGGGATACGGGATATTACAGCAATGCGTGAGCCATAATATTTGGTATCCCTATAGTAAATGGTGTTGGAAAGCAAAAGGAAGGGTGCTCCTTGGTATCAGTACACTGTTATCCCCCATCCAACAAAAGGCGAAGTCAAATTGAATCCTGGTAACTTCCAACTCGAGAAACACTGGGGATACCAAATATTATAGGCTGTATTTGCTATTACATTTGGTATCACCTAAAGGTACGGATGCAAAATCTTGTGGAATGATGTACAAATATGAAAAGATACTGTAGTCTGCTATCAAATAAAAGGCTAATTCAATTGGTCAATGGCTAAAGGGTAACCCATGAAACATATGGGATACAATACATTACACAGTGGGTGAGCCATAATATTTGGTATCCCCTTAGAAAATGATTTTGGAAAGCAAAAGGAAGGGTGTTATTTGGTATGAAAATACTGTGCTCCTCCATCCAACATAAGGCGAGGTCAAATTGAATCCTGGTAACTTCTAACCCGAGAAACGATGGGGATACCAAATATTATAGGTCGTATAAGCTATTATAGTTGGTATCTCCTAAGGGTACGGATGCACAATCTTGTGAAATGATGTGCAAAATGTGAAAACATACTGTTGTCTGCTATCAAACAAAAGGTAATTTCAAATATTCAATGGCTCAAAACGTAACACATGAAACATCGAGGATACGACATATTACAACAAAGGATGAGCCATAATATTTGGTATCCCTATAGTAAATGATGTTGGAAAGCATAAGAAAGGGTGCTATTAGGTCTAGAAATATTGTGCTCCTCCAGCCAACATAAGTCAATGGCAAATTGAATCATGGTAACTTCTAACCAGAGAAATGCTGGGGATACCAAATATTATAGGCCCCACAGGATATTATATTTGGTGTCCCTTAAGGGTATCAGATGCAAAATATTGTGGAATGATGTACAAATTGTGAAAAGATACTATAGTCTGCTATCAAATAAAAGGCTAATTCAATTGTTCAATGGCTTAAGGGTAACCCATGGCACATAGGGGGTCCAAAATATTATGGCAATATGTGACCCATAATATTTGGTATCCCCTTAGTAAATGGTGTTGGAAAGCAAAAGGAAGGGTGCTATTTGGTATAGGAATACTGTACTTTCCATCCGAAATATGCCGAAGTCAAATTGAATCCTGGTAATTTCTAACCCGAGAAACACTGGGGATACCAAATATTATAGGCCGTATAGGCTATTATAGTTGGTTTTCCCCAAGGGTACGGATGCAAAATCTTGTGGAATGATGTACAAATTGTGAAAACATACTGTAGTCTGCTATCAAACAAAAGGCAAACTCAACTATTCAATGGCGCACGGGTAACCCATGAAACAAATGGGTTACTATATATTACAGCAATGCGTGAGCCGTAATATTTGGTATCCCCATAGTAAATGGTGTTGGAAAGCAAAAGAAAGGGTGCTCCTTGGTATCAGTACACTGTGCTCCCCCATCCAACAAAAGGCGAAGTCAAATTGAATCCTGGTAACTTCCAAGCCGAGAAACATTGGGGATACCAAATATTATAGGCTGTATATGCTATTAAATTTGGTATCACCTAAAGGTACGGATGTAAAATCTTGTGGAATGATGTACAAATATGAAAAGATCCTATAGTCTGCTATCAAATAAAAGGCTAATTCAATTGGTCAATGGCTAAAGGGTAACCCATGAAACATTTGGGATACAATATATTACACAATGGGTGAGCCATAATATTTGGTATCCCCATAGAAAATGATTTTGGAAAGCAAAAGGAAGGGTGCCATTTGGTATGAAAACACTGTGCTCCTCCATCAAACACAAGGCGAGATCAAATTGAATCCTGGTAACTTCTAACCCGAGAAACGCTGGGGTTACCAAATATTACAGGTCGTACAGGCTATTATAGTTGGTATCCCCTAAGGGTATGGATGCAAAATCTTGTGGAATGATGTACAAAATTTTAAAAGATACTGTAGTCTGCTATCAAATAAAAGGAACATTCAATTGGTCAATGGCTTAAGGGTAACCCATGACACATAGGGAATACAAGATATTATGGCAATGTGTGACCCATAATATTCGGTATCCCCTTAGTAAATGATGTTGGAAAGCAAAAGGATGGGTGCTATTTGGCATAGGAATACTGTGCTTCCCCATCCTACATACGGCGAAGTGAAATTGAATCCTGGTTAGTTCTAACCCGAGAAACACTGGGGTTACCAAATATTATAGGCCGTATAGGCTATTATAGTTGGTTTCCCCTATGGGTATGGATACAAAATCTTGTGGAATGATGTACAAAATGTGAAAACCTACTGTAGTCTGCTATCAAACAAAAGGCACTTTCAACTATTCAATGGCTCAAGGGTAACCCATGAAACAAATGGGATACTAGATATTACAGCAATGCGTGAGCCATAATATTTGGTATCCCTATAGTAAATGGTGTTGGAAAGCAAAAGGAAGGGTGCTCCTTGGTATCAGTACACTGTTATCCCCCATGCAACAAAAGGCGAAGTCAAATTGAATCCTGGTAACTTCCAACTCGAGAAACACTGGGGATACCAAATATTATAGGCTGTATTCGCTATTACATTTGGTATCACCTAAAGGTACGGATGCAAAATCTTGTGGAATGATGTACAAATATGAAAAGATACTGTAGTCTGCTATCAAATAAAAGGCTAATTCAATTGGTCAATGGCTAAAGGGTAACCCATGAAACATATGGGATACAATATATTACACAGTGGGTGTGCCATAATATTTGGTATCCCCATAGAAAATGATTTTGGAAAGCAAAAGGAAGGGTGCTATTTGGTATGAAAACACTGTGCTCCTCCATCCAACATAAGGCAAGATCAAATTGAATCCTGGTAACTTCTAACCCGAGAAACGCTGGGGATACCAAATATTATAGGTAGTATAGGCTATTATAGTTGGTATCCCCTAAGGGTACGGATGCAAAATCTTGTAGAATGATGTACAAAATTTGAAAAGATACTGTAGTCTGCTATCAAATAGAAGGCAAATTCAATCGGTCAATGGCTTAAGGGTAACCCATGACACATAGGGGATACAAGATATGGCAATGTGTGACCCATAATATTTAGTATCTCCCTAGTAAATGATGTTGGAAAGCAAAAGGAAGGGTGCTATTTGGTATTGGAATACTGTGCTTCCCCATCCCACATACGTCGGAGTCAAATTGAATCCTGGTAAGTTCTAACCCGAGAAACACTGGGGATACCAAATATTATAGGCCGTATAGGCTATTATAGTTGGTTTCCCCTATGGGTACGGATGCAAACTCTTGTGGAATGATGTAAAAAATGTGAAAACCTACTGTTGTCTGCTATCAAACAAAAGGCACTTTCAACTATTCAATGGCTCAAGGGTAACCCATGAAACAAATGGGATACTAGATTTGACAGCAATGCGTGAACCATAATATTTGGTATCCCTATAGTAAATGGTGTTGGAAAGCAAAAGGAAGGGTGCTCCTTGGTATCAGTACACTGTGATCCCCCATCCAACAAAAGGCGAAGTCAAATTGAATCCTGGTAACTTCCAACCTGAGAAACACTGGGGATACCAATTATTATAGACTGTATATCCTATTAAATTTGGTATCACCTAAAGGTACGGATGCAAAATCTTGTGGAATGATGTACAAATATGAAAAGATACTGTAGTCTGCCATCAAATAAAAGGCTAATTCAATTGGTCAATGGCTAAAGGGTAACCCATGAAACATATGGGATACAATATATTACACAATGGGTGAGCCATAATATTTGGTATCCCCATAGAAAATGATTTTGGAAAGCAAAAGGAAGGGTGCTATTTGGTATGAAAACACTGTGCTCCTCCATCAAACACAAGGCGAGATCAAATTGAATCCTCGTAACTTCTAACCCGAGAAACGCTGGGGTTACCAAATATTACAGGTCGTACAGGCTATTATAGTTGGTATCCCCCAAGGGTATGGATGCAAAATCTTGTGGAATGATGTACAAAATTTTAAAAGATACTGTAGTCTGCTATCAAATAAAAGGCAAATTCAATTGGTCAATGGCTTATATGGGATACAAGATATTATGGCAATGTGTGACCCATAATATTTGGTATCCCCTTAGTAAATGATGTTGGGAAGCAAAAGGAAGGGTGCTATTTAGTATAGGAATACTGTGCTTCCCCATCCAACATACGGCAAAGTCAAATTGAATCCTGGTAAGTTCTAACCAGAGAAACGCTGGGGATACCAAATATTATAGGTCGTATAGGCTATTATAGTAGGTATCCCCTAAGGGTACGGATGCAAAACCTTGTGGAATGATGTACAAAATATGAAAACATACTGTAGTCTGCTATCAAACAAAAGGTAATTTCAAATATTCAATGGCTCAAAAGGTAACACATGAAACAGGGGATACGAGATATTAAAGCAATGAGTAGGCCATAATATTTGGTATCCACATAGTAAACGATGTTGGAAAGCAAAAGGAAGGGTGCCATTTGGTATAGAAATACTGTGCTCCTCCACCCAACATAAGGGGATGTGAAATTGAATCCTGGTAACTTCTAACCCAAGAAACGCTGGGGATACCTAATATTATAGGCTGTATAGGCCAGTCAGTCAAATTTGCTTTATTCGAGATAAAAACTCATAAAAGCACAACAGATTTGTTCTATGTACAATACATTTGCAAGCTACAATAGATATGGCTCAATTTAAAAGTTAAAAAAAGAGCAATTTTTCTAAAAATAGATGTACAAAGCATTTTGATAGACTATTAAAAAACAGCAATAAAACAAGCAAGACACATAAAATCGCAAAATGACTCTCATAAGAACAGAAATAAAATTGGTCACAGCTCAGGATACAAATTTCCTTCTAATTGCCCATGCCCACCCCAAGAATTTGGCAGCTGCCACTGAAATGACCGGCAAAGTGCTAGTGCAAATTAATCTTTGGGCTACCTTGCTGTCCCTAGTGCCTAGCAGTTTGCACATTGCTCTTAACCAAACTCTTCGTGGCATTGAGTAGGCCCTACAGACAAATGTAAATGTAAATGTAGTATACTTGTAAAGCGCACAACTGCCCCAGCAACGGGGCATCCCGGCGCTGTATAACTCTGGGGAACCCGTCCTGGCTTTCCCTGTGGGATGGTCCCTTGCTGGGAGTCCCCAAGGTGGAGCCAGGCATCCCCGGAATTGGTGGGGCCGTTGTGGAGATTAGGCAAGCTAATGCCCAGAGTTGCCGAGTGGAACCCCTGATTAGAGTAAGCACCGATACGAGAATTATCGAGTCCGCTGACCAAGGTCCACGACCCTGCTGCGTCGGGAATTGAACCCTGGTCCCAGGCTGACTTCTGCTCTCAGGCCTGCCGCCTCTAACCAGTGAGCCACACTACTCTACTCCAAAAAGAAGATGGGCAATGGTCTCGGGACCATTTTTACACATCGGACAAACATTGGAATTGACTTCAGCCCATCTGCCTGTTAATGATCTAATTGGGAGTGACCCCACTCTGAGCTGGAAATAAAGTTTCTGATCCCCAGGCTTTGTAATGTCATCCCAGTAGGACTCCAAACTGGGAGAGACTTTCACTTCCAGGTAACGACCTTCCATAGAGGAAGGGTCAGCATCATTCCATTTCTGATAGGCTACCATTTCCCAGTACTTGGCTTTTAGAACCTCTTTGGATGGGAACTGGGATGTCTCGGGGTTCTCCCACAGCCCCTTCATGCCCATTATAACCAGTGTTTTGGACAATTCCTTCAACCAGCTGATCTTATGAAATGTGTCGGATTTAATTACATCCACGAAACCCTGGGCATAGTGCTCAAGTTCGGGGGTGACCCAGATACGACGCCAGTATAATATAGGTCGTAATCTGGCCATGTCCGAAAGTGCTTTCCTACCTAATTCATAGCGCAAAGGCTTCATGGGTGTACTTCTGGGGAGACCGACAAGATTTCGCAGAAATTTATTTCCAACAAGTGTTAATGAGACTAAGTTGTCATAGCCCCAGATTTCAGCTCCGTAAAGAGTTGAGCTGAGGGCTTTTGCCTCGTACACTTGGAGTGCTGGCTGTATTGGCTTTGTCAAAGATTTCCTATGCTCAACAGTTATAGCACCTGCATTTTGGCGGAATTTAAGAGCTGCCATTTCTATGTGCTTCTCCCAATTAACCACCTTTGCTATATGCATGCCCAAGTAGACAAAGTCCGACACCATTTCCACCTTTTTTGCCATCCATAAAAAAGTTCCCTTTAAAGCTGGGATGGGGATTAAAGACCATGAGCGTTGTCTTTGTTACATTAACTTCAAACCCGCGGTCATTACAAAAACCCTTGAAAATCTTCAGAGCACTCTGTAGGCCACTAGGGGTTTTGGAAACTATAAGCGTATCGTCTGCAAATAATAGGATCGGGATCTTCACTCCAGCCAGGGTGGGGGCATTTACAGATCCTAACAGCATACGCTCCACAACCCCGTTGATATACAGAGAGAAGAGCGTGGGGGCCATGGCGCATCCCTGCCGGACTCCGCGCACAACTGGGAATTCGGTAGTGACCTGCCCGTGCCCCCCCCCCCCACTGGATTTGTGCGTGGTTTGACTCATGCAACCTCATCACTAATGATAAAATTTCCAGCAGCATACCCATCTGGCTTAAGACTTCCCACAGCTGGGACCGAGGAACTAAGTCAAATGCTGCTCGTAAATCGATAAAAGCAGCATAGAGGCTACCTTTTCCCTAGCAGGACCGTCTTCCAATGAAGTAAAGTGAAGCGAAATATCTGATCTGTGGTGCTAGTTAGCTTACGAAAGCCTGCTTGAAAAGGAGACAGGATCTTTTCTTCTTCGACCCAGATCATTATTTTGTCTAGGGTCATTTTCCCTATCATCTTTTGTACCGTGTCTATTAGGCTAATAGGCCTATAGTTCCCAGGCAATGTTTTGTCGCCTTTCTTGTGCACAGGAATTATAACAGCCCCTTGCCACGACTTTGGTACAGGGGCCCCTAGCGCCACAGCATTAGGCTGTCTAGGCTATTATAAGTGGTATCCCCTAAGGGCACGGATGCAAAATCTTGTGGAATGATGTACAAAATTTGAAAAGATACTGTAGTCTGCTATCCAATAGAAGGAAAATTCAATTGGTCAATGGCTTAAGGGTAACCCTTGACACATAGGGGATACAAGATATTATGGCAATGTGTGACCCATAATATTTAGTATCCACTTAGTAAATGATGTTGGAAAGCAAAAGGAAGGATGTTATTTGGTATAGAAATGCTGTGCTCTCCCAGCCAACATAAGGCAATGTCAAACGGAATCCTGATAAATTCTAACACGAGAAACACTAGGGATACCATATATTATAGGCTGCATAGGCTATTATATTTGGTATACCCTAAGCGTACTGGATGTGAATTCCTACGGAATGATGTACAAAATGGGAAAAGATACTGTAATCTGCTATCTAATAAAAGGCAACTTCAAGTGGTAAATGGCTAAAGGGTACCCCATGGAACGTAGGGGATGCGAGACATTACAGCATGGCTTGAGCCCAAATATTTGGTACCCCCTTAGTAAATGATGTTTTGAAGAAAAAGGAAGGGTGCTTATTGGCAAACGAATACTGTGCTAAGCCATTCAACATTAGACCACATCAAATTGAATCTTTGTAAGTTCTTACCCGAGAAACACAAGGAATACCAAATGTTATAGGCGGTAGAGTCCATTATATATGGTACCAGATATTACAGCAATGCCGAAGCTGCAATATGTGGCATCCCCATAGTACAATTATATGGAAAACAGAGGGAAGGATGACATTTGGCAGGAGAAAACTTTGTTCACCCAGACAACAGAATGTCATGTCCAATTGAATTCTGGTAAGGTCTATCCCGAGAAACATAGGGGATACCAAATATTATATAGCCCTTATGAGACATTATATTTGGTATCCTCCAAAAGAACCAGATGTGAAAGCTTGCACAATGAAATCAAAAATGTGAAAAGATGTAGCAGTCTGCTAGCAAATAAAGAGCAACTTAAGTTAATATGTGGCTAACAGGTAATGGTTGAAAAGTTGGGGATTCTAGATATTACAGCACTGCAGAAGATGTAATATGCGGTATCCCCACGGTAAAATATTATGGAAAACACAGGGAATGGTGCTATTTGGCAGGAAAATACTTTGTCCACAGAATGCCATGTCAAATGCAATCCTGGTACGGTCTACCCCAAGAAATATAAGGGATACCAAATATTATAGCCCAAACAAGGCATTATATTTGGTATTCCCGAAAGGAACCAGATGTGAAAGCTTGTGGAATCAAATGAAAAATGCAAAGAATTATCGTAATCTACTATCATATAAAAGGTAACTTGAATTGGTCAGTGGCTAAAAGCTAACCTGTTGAAAAGTAGGGAATATCAGAAATTACAGCAATGCAGGAGCAGTAATATGTGATATCCACAGAGTAAAAGATGTTGGAAAACACAGTAAAGGGTGCTATTTGGCAGCAATATACTGTGTTCTTCTAGCCCAAAATATGCCATGTCAAATTGAGTCCTGGTAAGCTCTAAC
The DNA here is from genome assembly GCF_964261635.1 of Lissotriton helveticus. NCBI lineage: Eukaryota > Metazoa > Chordata > Amphibia > Caudata > Salamandridae > Lissotriton > Lissotriton helveticus. The sequence goes on along the minus strand of NC_136067.1, from coordinate 1,433,426,278 downwards.
CCGAGAAACAGAGGGAACACCAAATATTACAGCCCTTGTAAAGCATTATATTTAATATCCCCAGAAGAACCCTGATGTGAAAGCTTACGGTATGAAAAGACAAATTATGAAAAGGTACTTCAGTCTGCTATCAAATAAAAGGCAACTTGAGTTGAAAAGTAGGGGAAATAAATTTTACAGAAATGCATGAGCTGTAATATGTGGTATCACTTCCGGAAAAGATATTGGAAAACTCAAGCAAAGATTCTATCTGGTAGAAAAAGTAATGTGTTCGTGGAGCCTACATAAGGCTATGTCAAATTGTATCCTGGCAAGTTCAATCTTCATAAAAATAGGGGCTACCAAATATTTTAGGCTGTACAGGCCATTATATTTGGTATAATCCAAGTGAACCAGATGTGAAAGCTGTGAAATTATATCAAGACTGTAGGCATCTAACAAATAAAAGGTCACTGGTCAGTGTCTAAAAAGAAACCTTTGAAAAGTGGGGACAAAGATATACTAATGCATGAGCAATTTTGTTTGCTACCCCCATACAAAACGATATTGGAAAACACAAAGATTGGTACGCATTGTTAGAAAAAAATATTGTGTTCACTTAACCAATATGGAACTGTCTAGTTACTTACCCATTTCAAATGTTTTCTAAATGTGAAATACAAAATTCTATAGAGCAAAGGGAGAGTGTGCTGTAACCAGTAGCACCCAAGATTGGCTGCTAGTCACTAACCAGACTAAGTATAGGGAGTATCCACCACCTAAAACCAAATAACATATTAAGGCTAAGGATATTTTATAGCTTTCAGTTTTTTTTTTTTATTTGCAATATTTCCCCTTGAAATTGGCCTGCCCTTCCCTTTGCACCTGAAGCAACACACTTATAAACTCTGACTGTAACTTTTATGTGTTAAACTGAAGCTTGCACTGCAGGTATTTGAACGTCTGGATTCTCTTTGGGTTGTTGACCATAAAACTATTCATTGCCACAAAGCACTTTTAGTGTTCCCAAGCCAGTCAGTCTTCTCTTTTAAACTACAAAAGCACTTTGTATGCTGAAATTTTTCCGCCATACTGTCAATCTTAAAAGAGAAACTAAAAGGCCCAGAATGTCTATGTAGATTAAAAAGAGAAAATTGACATCTCTCATAATAAAGAGAGACTTGACACTGGGGCTGCACCTGAAACAAATATCATTTGGTTATGTTTACTATTCCGAAACAGTGTTTACACATTAATAGGTATTTGTGTAAAATGCCCTATATTCATTTGTAACAATTACGCTTCCTTTTGATAATCATTGCAGAAAATGACCATATTTTGTGTGGCGTCCCTCCAGATTTTCCCTATATCTGCTTTGCTGGCTTTACAACTCTGTGGAATTTACCCCTTCTAGTAGAGTGCCTGTGTCCCCTCTTAGATATGGTTAATTTGGCTTATTTCTCATTGGCTGTCCCTACTATATGATGTAGAAAGTGAACACAGGATCCAGAAATGTAATGGCATTAGAGGACTGCAGTGCCTATGGTGCCATCAACTACAGCGGCAGGGCAAATACGGCTTCAGGCCTACCCTGTGTATTCCTGACTGCTTCACTGTAAAAATCTACTGTGCATTCATTCAACAAAACGTTTTTTGTTCGGTAAAATCATTTTGTTTAAATATCAAAAAGTCACTCCTGTGTAGGCCGTATAGCCCACAAGGCAGTGTGCATGGTCTATGAAAGTAGAACAGTAGAAATATACCTCCTAAATACAGTTTATTTCTGCTTGCATTCTTCATCTGTTGTTGGGGAGAACTGTTCTTTCTTATTCTTGCAGCGCAGCACGCCATGCTTTATCACTGTGCAACAAATGTAAAGCCCAGCTCGTATGTACAGACGCCCACCCCTGCATTTCTCTCATTCCCTGCCCACAACCCCCCATTTCTCTCAACAGTCAGTGGTGAGAATAAAATAGTGGAGGCTCACCTGGATGCTTTGAACTTAAGTGCATGAAGTCTGCCCTCTGTGTGAAAGTTCCTCTGCTAAGAGCTGTCTCGCTTCTTTCGCTAGTACTTGTTTTGTGTTGCTGCTGCTGCATTAGATTTGCAACCCCTCAACCATGATTACGCAGTTTGCGATCCCTTAATAAAGATGCTGCATCCTAACTTGATTATCTTCAGCTTTGATAGTATCTTAACTAATATGGCGCCCTTAGGGGGACAATGTTCGGGTGCTGCTCTGGTCAAAATAAGCCAGTTTTTGCCTTCCTTCTGTCTCCGGTGCTTGCTGAGCTGCTGAAGGCCCCTGAAGGGAGCAAAGAGCCCATGGGGTCCACGCTGCTGCAGCAGCAGCAGGTGAAACTGGGCCTGGCGAAGCTGGAGCAGGCAACGTGCATGGCCTTGGAGCTGCATTTGTTCAGGTAGGGCAGGGGTGGTGGGCTGTCCGGGCAGGTACAGTATCACAAGTTTGGTAGGAGTGTTTTTTAATACAATACATGCTGAACACCTGAAACTGTTATCTGCATCTTTGCAAGGCATACAAAATGTTTCTGGAGCGTGCTTTGGGTATAGTTATACTTCTGATTTAAGAGGCTAGACTATTGTTTTTTCAGAGCGCAGTGCAGCCTTATTTCTTCTTCGTAGTGCTTCAGTGAATGTATGGGTCAGGCTTTTGATGAGAGAATAAGGACTTTCACCTAGCCCATCAACAATAGCAGTACATTAAACATTCTGGGACTGTACTACAGATGAGTGCGCCAGCGGTCGCTGTGCGCCAGAGATTGTCGGATTAGTCGGCTAAAATGGCCGCTGAAGGGGAACTCTAGGGAAGAGCTCTGGGGCTAGGGATCTCCAAGTCTGGACTAAATCCCTGAACAACCCCTAAGCACGACCTAGGACTAAGCGGAACAACTGCTCGTTGTTCTGAGCCAACTAACAGCAAAAACGAACACAGGTATCGCAAGACGCTGAAAAGAATCCGGTACCTGGTCAGTGGACGAGGCTGACTCCCCTCCATGGACTCCTCGGATGACGGACCCTTCACGTTGCGGACCACCAGCTACGGAGCGATCAGGGAGAACCCTCAACGGACATTCCCTTGGATGTGAGCGGACCGGAGGGCTCTGTGGAATAATCGGCGGCGGCTCCGGTGCACACAGACTGACCCCCGTGGAAGGCGGAGCTGGGAAGCATCGATGACCGACAGGAAAGGTAGGAGCGCCTGCACCCCCCCAGCGCGGCCCTACTAGCTGGCAACTCCACGAGACCGCAAGTCCCCGAGATCAAGCATGGGAAAAAACGGGGGATTCCGCAACTAAGGAGGAACGAGAAGCGGCTCGCCTGTCCTTAAAATGGCGGCCGCATAGGACCACGCTAACAAATCGAACTCGCCAACCACCATCCGCGAGGCACAGATATAGAAATAGGACTGGCGTGCCAAGGAAGATAGACACCCTGACCCTGCCGAACCGACAATGAAAAGGGACCAACCAAATTAATAATCTGAAACTGAAAAAGGACTGGCGCCGGGAATCAAGCTAAGAAATAGTAAGAGAGAAAGGACTAAGGGAAATAATAAGGGACTAATAAGGGACTAATCAACCCCTAGAAGAAGAGTGGAAAGAAAGAAAGGACCAAGGAAAGAAAAAAGGTCTAAACAACCTCAAGAGAAAAAGAGAAAGAATCCTCCCTCCTCTCAGGACATCATCGGGGATAGCCTCGGCTGGCACCTGATCACTGGCTACTTACCTCCAGACAACCAGCTCTCACAATTAGCGATAGTTAATTAATTGATAAATTAATTTAATTAATTACTATTGATGGCATCATAATATCTACAAAGAACGGATTTGATGTGAATAAACAACAGAACTAATAAGGACCAATCAACTAGAAGATCTAACACAAAACAGTAGCTTGGAAGTCACTGTCACCTCCTATATCTTCCACACCTATAAAGGTATTATAACAATGAACAAAATATAGAACAAAGAAACTATACCTTACACCTCGAAACCAGGGTACCGAGTGACCACCACCCTCAGGGGATTTCTAGGTACTGAGTTACCACCACCCCCAGGGGGATTTCAAGATCTCTAGATCCTCCTGGTTATACTAGCTGGGAACTACTCAGTTCAAAACAGTCAATAGGCCTCCGCAGACCCTCAACGTGAAGCGAAAATGGAGGGAAGATACCAAGGATCGACTGGCTTCAATGCAAAGAGCATAGTCTACCCCTCAATGCTATCCAAAAATGCTGCCAAAAAATTCAAGCACAACACATTGAGAAAATACCCGGACACGCTGTTCTCTGACCCATATTTTGATATAGTCAAAGGCATCAAGATGAACGACCTTATATTCTATACAAACAAAACAGCCAAATGGCGTAACGCCCTGACTGAAATGCTGTTCACTAAAACTATAAAAAACATACCATATGGCACAAAAATAACGACCGCATTAACTAAAAGAAGTAAGACAGAATTATGCATTACTATATATAAAACGGGAATAGTGCTGATACAAGCAACCAACAGAGAACTTGACAAATTTGAGATAACTTTCCAAAACCTAAAGGAATACATAGATGGACTAAGCTACCAACAAAACTGGACACATCCAGATGACACACCTGAAAACAAAGACTCCAATACTAGAGACACTAATCAAAAGGACGACCAGAACAACTATATCACTAACACCGAAGATTCAACCGAAAACGTGTTGGTAATAACAGAGAATGAGATAGAAAGGACAGCGCTGTCCACTAACCCTGGAATCAAAGAGAAGAACCAGGCCCCAAGGAAAGAGCCGTTGCAGCTAACGCATAACTTCACCGCACTTCAAGAGTGTACCCCAGCCCCAAGCAAGTCCCTCTATGAAATTAACAAAATGAACAAGGTAGATGATATCGACCCTCCCCATCCTCCCTCGGAGATGAAACCTGAGTCTCTTAGTTCACTATCCACAAAAACACCCCTTACATCCCATAACATAAGAAGCAATGGGGACACCTCTTATAGAGCCAGAAATCACAACCAAACTAAGGATTCTGAGAAAAGACTTATGGCAATGAGAACGGATCATTCACGGAGAAGAGCAAAATGCAACACCCATCTAGCCAGGTCTATATCACATAAAAAATCATCCCGAACACAGAAAGAAGTCAAGGAGCTCCAGAAACTCATAGGTAACCTGGCACAAAATTCGATGAACGTCTCACAGACAATTGGAAAAATCTGGGAGATGGCGTTAAGTACGTATTCCAAGGTCTCACACATCCAGAATCTGATACTCAGACACAACAGACCTAACAGGACTAAGCCCTTGGCAAATGAAGAAACTCTGGCATTACTCCGATCCTATGAACAACCTGACTGGAATAGGGAGGAGAATATCAAAGTAGTACCCACTGACTCTAATAGAACATCCAGAAAGAATGACAGGAAAGCAATTCACCAAAATCTACAACATATTCAGCTAGTCGCACCTGAATCTGATAATGGAAAACGCATTAAGTCACAGAAACCCCTAAATTGTCTACTACTTAACTGTCGTTCAGCAACTAAACATGCATCAGACATAGCTGCCCTCATCATGAATAAGGAAATTGACCTGGCCATCCTCACGGAAACTTGGCTCAACGAATCATCTTCCCCCACCATGGATCTCTTAATACCACCACATTATAACATCGTCAGGTTAGACAGACCAAGGAATGTGGGAGGAGGCATAGCTTGCATTCATCGCTCAGAGATCAAGGTCTGCCAATTCCAATCTGACCCCCTAGAATCATGTGAATACCTTGGTATTAATGTAAGAACACCAAATAATCAAAGCTGCAACCTGCATGGATTCTACCACCCACCAGGAGAGAATGCTAAGTTCACAGAGCAACTGATGGAGATCATAACGACCAACTCCAATTCGGATGCCAATAACATATACCTAGGCGACTTTAACCTACATTGGGAGGACGGCAATGACAAACTGATCAACTCGCTTAAGGACTTCCTCAGTGAGCTAAAACTTATACAAGCATGCAACCAACCCACTCACTCACAAGGAGCGACCTTAGACTGGATCATCTCAAGAAACGATGAGACATCAATCCTCGCTATAGACCCTTGTGATTGGTCTGACCATCGCGCCATAACATTCGCGATACCTACAATGAAAAAGGGCAGGACAGTGCAACCTCGCAAGCTCAAGAAACTGATCCGAGACACAAAAGAGGCCAATATTGAACTACTGGTTGAAAGGTGTGAAAAAGATCTGAAGCCACCCAACAATAAGCAAAATGTCAATGAGCTGACGGATCACTACGTAACCTCGATCGGTAATATCGTCAATGACACCATGCCCCAAAAACTGAAAAAAGTCGCAGAGAAACCAAAAAATCCCTGGTTTAATGAGTCATTGAACGAGGACAGGCGCAAACTGAGAATGGCCGAAAGGAAATGGAGACAACATCCCTCCTCCCCGGAGCTGATAGCCCTCAGGAAAACAAGAAAAGAATATAACAAAAAGATAATCAACTCCAAAAAAGAATTTTTCAGAGCTGAATTGGACAGTGCCATAAACAGACCACGAAAACTCTTCGAGATTTTAAAACAACAGTCAAACAAACTCGCCAAAACGGTTCAAGAGAATACTAAAACTCCCATAAGCTGCGAGGAATTCTCCTCATTTTTCACCGAAAAATCCAAGCTGCTAGAAGTTGAACTCACAAATGCAGCAACTAACCTGATGACCCTTCCTCCACCTAAAATTGAGGCCAATGTCTTAACAGAGGGTCTCCAAACAAAAAACAAGGCAATATGGGATACATTTGAACTATACGACCAGGGAAAGATCGCCAAAACGCTGGCGGAACTCAGACCAAACAACCACTATCAAGACCCTCTACCGGGAAAGTGTATAAGAGAAATCAGCCACACTCTAGTTCCAATCTGGACCGAGATAATAAATGCCTCACTTGCACAAGGGACTCTCCCTGACTGCCTAAAAACAGGGCAGGTAGTGCCCATCATCAAAAAACCGACAGCTGATGCAACAGACCCGAACAACTATCGTCCAGTGACCAACATCCCTCTACTGGCCAAACTCATTGAAAAATGCGTGCAGGGCCAACTAAGCCAACATATAGCGAAATTCTCGCTACTTGACGATTGCCAATCAGGATTCAGAACAGGACACAGTACTGAAACTGCGATCCTGCACATTGTCGATGACGCCTTACAAGCCCTAGACCGTAACCAAACATGCCTACTGATCCTCCTAGACTTGTCATCAGCATTTGACACGGTAAAGCACGAAGTACTAATGACCAGGCTACAAGACAGGATGGGTCTGTCCGGAAACGTACTGAAATGGTTCAATTCCTTCCTACAGAATAGGACTCAACGATTCCTGGTTAATCAAGCAATCTCTTCCCCGAGCCCCAATGCAATTGGGGTCCCACAAGGCTCAACGCTATCCCCAGATCTATTCAATTTGTATGTAGAACCTCTCACGGAGATTCTTCACAAATCACAGATATCCTATCATATGTATGCAGACGACACGCAATTATACATAAAGATCGCCTCCCTTGAGGACATTGACCTAATGAACAAGACACTAAAGGAAGCTTTGCGATGGTTAACGATGAACCATCTGAAATTAAACGCCCAGAAAACAGAATTCCTGCTAATTTCACCGACAAGGAGCCAAGCTGAAGTTAAGGAATGGACTAAAATGGTGACGGCGCTAAATTGCGCCCCGACCCTAGTGAACTCAGCCAAATCACTAGGAATTACGCTAGATGAAAACCTTGACATGAAAGACCATATTAATTCAATGGCCAAGAGCGCCCGCTTCCACTTGAATTATTTAAGAAAACTGAAACCCTTTATCTCAGAGACGGATCTAAAACTGGCTATCCAATCACTAGTTATCTCTAGGATCGAATACGGCTGCACCACACTAGCTGGCCTACCGAAAACATCCACAGCACCATTAAAAGCCTGCCTCAACGCAGCGGCAAGACTCATTACGGGAACGAAGAAATTCGATCATATATCTCCTCACCTGAAAGCACTAAACTGGCTACCTTACGAGGCCAGAATTCAAATGAAGATGGCCTGTATTACACATAAAGCAGTTCACCACAACACCCCTAGATACCTAGCCAAGAAACTTAAGTTATCAGGAGGTAACAGAACAACTAGAAGCGCAAGAGAGTTGCTATTGCGACCAGCCTTTTTCCACAAGAAAAAGACCTACAACCGAGCATTCTCTGGAGCTGCCCCCAGAATCTGGAACTCAATCCCACCAAACATCAGGAAGATACAAAATACATTAACATTCAAACGAGAACTTAAGAACCACTTGATGAGTAAATACCCGACTTAGAGAAACCTACGGAGTACTAAGATGACCATTTATGCTAACAGAGGATTGTCCTCTTTATGAAAACTGGAAGATCAATACCTGACAATTGACTGTTGCCATACTCAAGCAGAGGCTTGACACATTACTACTACCTCGTATACCTGTAAACTTATTACTTTATCTCTCAGACAAAACTATATAACCTCTACCTCACTCTATGTATTCATCCTTATTATTCTTTATATGCACTGGAATGCCATATAACCCTACCTCATCGAGCTTGGTTTGATACCTGGTCACTAGCCAAGCCTTACTAACCATCTAAGGCCAATTGCACATACATTGGAATTTATATATCTAATCACGCCCACACATTTTATTGCCTTCTACCTCATATCAATTTATTGTTGTTATTAATGCTATTATAATGGATATATGTTTGACATTAGGAATTTTTATAGCTAATTACGTCCATACATTATACTGCCTCTACCTCATATATATTTTGTTTGTTTATATTGTTATGATAATGTTATATGTCATTCTTTACCTGTTAAGCGCTCTGATACCCACGGGTCTTGTCCGCGCTATACAAAACTCTATAAATAAATAAATAAAATAAATAAATAAATAAATATGTCTGTGTATTTGCTTCTGTGCGCTAATACAATATGCGCACAGACGCAAACACTTATAAACACAGAGTTCAAAGTCTTCAACAACATCATGGTGCATTATACACGGATCCTCTGTTTTTTTTTTTTTTTAAACACACTTCATTGCCATTTATTATCAGTCTGGTTATCCACATATCCTGATACAAAAATATTATGGCCATAGTTGTTGGCAATATATCCCCCACCCCATCCTGCATTCCACTGCAGTTTGTAATGGATGTGTCCTTGTCTACTCTCATTTTCTGTGGGAATAATGTTGCGGTGGCCCCGTGGTCCCCCCCACACCCAACCAATCAAACACAGTGAACTAGATGCCCCGCACTGCTGTCTCCCCATTGTATCCCTAGAGCTCTGAAGGTTACCTCTCTCGTGTCTGACCGTCTGTGGAAGCCCTTCGTGGGTGCCCCCTGTTCTGTATGTACCCTCCCCTGTGATGGAAATTTATATATCCCTCAATGTCTGGGATCCCCCTGTGCCCTCTCATCCTGCCTTGGTCACTAGGGATGCTCCTATTGTGGTGGTCTCTCAGGGGTAGAAGCGTCAGACTCCCGTCCGTCTCACTGCATGTCGCCAATCATCGTCTCCCAAGCCCTGGCTCTCTCCTCCTTGCCTATCCCTTGCCTCTCATTTCTCAAGAGGACCCTGCTCTCGCATCATGCCCACGTTACTAGCTCCCGTTTCCAACCTTGCACACTGGGGCCTCTCGGGTCATTCCAGTTACAAGTGATTTCCCCCTGCACCAGGACAAAGGCGAGGCCTTGGAACCCGTCTGTGGTCCTAGTTTTGGCTGTGTGTGAAAACAAACTCAACAGTACATGTGTAGGTGTGCATGGGATTACCCTCTCCGTGATCCTGTGTCACTTCCTGCCAATAATGTGTTAAAGAAGTACAGCTCCACATCATGTGGATGTAGGTCGCTCCCACTGTAGTACATCTCGGGCATCGGGTTTCCTCCCTTGCAAAATATCTGTTAATACGTTCTGGGGTTAGATATTTATTTAGTTATTTATGAGACTTATAAAGCGCGCAAATACCCGTGAGTGTCTCGGTGCTGAGCACAGCAGCATCTACCAGAGCGGAGGGGATTATTGATTAAACAGCCAGGTTTTTGTCATTTTCCTGAATGCTAGCAAAGACTGTCATGATCTGATATTTAATGGAAGGAAGTTCCAGAGTTTTGCAGTGGCGACAATGAAGCGTTTGTCGCCCCATGAGGCAGTTTTGGTACGTGGCACCCTAAGCAGAAATGCATTAGAGGAGTGAAGGGCCCTATTAGGAATATAAGTAGCTAGCTTCTCAATAAAACACTGAGGTCCAATGTTACGTATAGCCTTGTACGCAATGCACAAGGCCTTGAACTTTATGCGATTTTTCACAGGGAGCCAATGATACTTCTGAATGACTTGGGAGATGGGCTTATATTTGTGGGTTCCTGAGAGCATTCTGGCCGCTGCGTTCTGGACTGATTGTAGTTTGTGAATGACCTTGTTTTGGGCATTCACAAGTAGCCCATTACAGTAATTGATGGTGACATAACAAGTGTACTGACCAAAGTTTAACCCTCGGTAAAGGGTGAAAATTGTAGAATCTTTTTGATCATTCACAGTTTATGGAATGAGGCTGAGACTACCGAATTAGCATGAGGAGCAAATGTCAGCCTGTCATCAAATATGACGCCCAGATTCCTGACCTTGGTGACTGGAAGAGGAGGGGATCCTGTGGGGACGGCCACCAGGCAGAGGACCAGATGGGGAACAACTTGCCGAAAGTCATAACCTCTGTTTTATCAGAGTTCAACTTAAGGCAATTGCTGGACATCCAACTGCTAATGGCCAGCATGCCCTGTTGAAAGTTGGCTGCTACCTTACCTTACCACCATCATTGTATATAGACAGCACCAGTTGCGCATCATCAGCATACGATGTTAGGCCCATCCCGTGTGCCTTGATGACTCTGACTAAGTCAGACACATGTATGTTGAAAAATGTCAGGCTTAGGGATGATCCTTGCGGCACCCCACACGGGAGGGACAATTGGGCAGAGTAAAAAGTGCCAAGGTTTACCGACTGGGTGCGGTTGATGAGGAAAGAAGTCAGTCGGGCTCTTGCATTATGTTGGATGCCCATTTTGGTGACACGGTCGATCAGGATGGTGTGATAGACCGTGTCAAATGCTGCTGAGAGGTCCAGTAGCATGAGAACGGCCACACCTCCCTCATCAAGAGTGATTCTGATATCTTCAGACGCTTTGATAAGTGCAGTCTCGGTTCCGTGGTCCCTACGGAAACCGAATTGAGTGTCGTCTAGCAGATGATGATCTTCAATGTACTTAGAGAGTTGAGTATTCATCACCTTTTCAAAGATTTTGGCTGGGAAAGGCAGGCTGGCTATTGGCCTGTAATTCTTAGTGTCAGATGGATCTAGGTTTGTTTTTTTAGCAACAGATTTATAATGATTTTCTTCTAGGTTGCGGGGTATATACCTGAAATAAACATAGCATTACAGATGCTAGATAGAACAGGTGCAACCTGTTCAATGTCTGGTAAAAGTACAGCTGGAGGACAAGGGTCGGTGAAGGAGCCCGATTTAACAGAGATAAGCATGGTGGAATGTATAAAAGCTAATCAGGTCATAGCGGGCATTTCTGGAGACTTTGGCTGCATGTTCGAGTAATTTCTCCCAATCCTTATCCAGTGGACTGGCGATGCACGACTCCCAATTGTCTTCGCCCACTGATTCTCGCTGCTCCACCTCACGTACGTATTTTGTTGACTCTCCCCATACCTGGAACAGTGTGGAGCAGGCCGATCAGTAAAGGCACCAGCGGGTACCCACTTCGGGTTTATATAGTCCTCTCCTGCGGCAAGGGCAGTCGAGTCCAAGCACGTGGGGTGTGGAGCCCAAATGCGATGCACGGGGGCAGCGCAGAAGCGATGCCGCAAGGAGTTCCCGAAAAGGGAACAATCTAACCCGGCACCTGTTCCCCACTCTCCACACAAGTGGCATTCGATCAATGTGGCCGGAGGTCATGTGGCTGCTCAGTATGTCGGTACGGGCAAAGCCCCCAACCCCGGTCCCTGTCTCTCTTGGGCCTCCTCCCCTCACTCAGCCCGCATCGGTGTGGGTGTTAGCTCGTCACCTGCTGCAGTCGTAGAGCACCTCCACCAGAAGTTCAAAGTCACAGTGTCCCGGCCCTCCTCGCCACTCCAATATCCTCTAGACCTCCCGCTGCCACCTCTCCTCACAGCTCCATGCGCAGCAGCCCCCTGCTCTCCATCTGTCAAGTCGCTTGAATGGTGGGGGTTGTGATCTCAGCTGAGGCGGTCGGACCCACCTCTCAGTCCCAGGCTTAGGAGGAGTGCTCCCTCCACTAGCGACACTGCCGGCTCCCAGATATGCAGCCAGTTCCACCAGCTCCACTGAGTATCCCGGGCACCTAGACCCTGTTAGGTGGGCCCCCGCTCTCAGTCGGCTGTCCCGCAGTACTCCACACACAGACCCTCCATGGCTCAGGGCACCTCTGCCTCCCCTCCTTGCTTCTTCACTGTCCGGAGCCCCCAGCACGTGCTTTAGTCCCAGCGGCCCCCGCTCCAAACTGGCGCCGTTTATCCGTTCGGTACCTGGCTTCGCAACGGAGGTCACCCCCAGGTCCTCGGTGTCATTTTCTCTGGCCGCTTCTCCCTCTCCACCTAAGCCCAGCTCCCGCCTCTTCATTCTGGAGACCGCGAAGTCCTGCTCATCCAGCGCTCCACCAGCTCAGATCGCCCCTCGAATCTCCATTGTGCGGGAGACGGTCACCCATTGCTCCCTCAGAGTTGTAGCTCGAAGAGCGAGCGCCAACTGGGCTATCCCGCGTCACCTCCTTTCAGCTCATTTCACAGTGAAGGTGAGCTGTTGCGCCCCGATTTTCGATTCCTGCCTGCTCCCCCGATCTTCACTTGTCCGGGGATGACTTTGCTAGGTGAAGGGCCCCTCTATATCGGGCAGGAAGGGCTGTGATGGGGGATCACTCGCAGGAGCTCCGGTTCAGGCTCCCCGCTCCATCGGCGTCCAGCCACACCCCCCACAGACTGATCCTCTGTAAGGCCGTTGGGAGCATAATCTGGCGCACAGTGACAATTAGTGCTGGCGCAGTCATCTGTAATGCGGCCCCGGAATATGATATCTTTTGTTTGGTCTTACAATCGAGTAAGCAACAGAGATACTGGGAAGCTGCTGCTGTGAAGGCTCACTCGGAAATGTTGCAGTCCTCAGAACAAAAAGACTGTAATGCTGCCCCTGCTGTGCCAGTCATGCCATCCCTTCTTTGGCCTCACACGGGTACAAGTTGCAAGGCTCCGGAAACATGTAGCATGCCTTTTGTGTGTATGACATGCACCTGAGAGTTTACATATAGGCCTATATTTAGCAGTCTCAATGCCACAGAGTGGCATAATTGTGTTCATCAACAGGGCATTGTCAATGTGTCCTTGCAACTTGCAGAACACCACATGCAAGTTCTATCAATGGGACCAGTCATCAGACTTTTACTTCATCAGTCATAATTAGTAACTGTCTCTTGTAAGGTTTGATGGAACACAGCATTTAAGATTTGAATGGGTTAAACCAGCGTCCAAATGTAATACTGTGTTGGAAGACTGCAGATTAAGCAGGCATCCAAGAAGCTGACAATGAAGCATAGTTTCGGCGTCACGGCACCAAACCACCACCAACTTCTGAATTGTAAATGGGATTTTATGTTTAATGAGATCTTGGCCACAATGTAGCCTGATATATCATACAGTCTTGACCAAAGGTCCAATAATGTACAAAACTTTCCTTTTTATAAATATTTTCTATATGTATCCATCTTTTTCTTTCCATACCAACCATCTTTAACTTTCCTACCCATGCATCACCTACCATCTTTTCATTCAACTGATCACCCAGACATCCATGCATGTACTCATACAGCTGTCCATCCATCCAAGCATTTATACAAATAGCCATCATTCCACCAACCCATCTATCCTAACTGCACCTCTGCTTCGTAAATGCTCACATTACCTGGATGGTAGCTACATAATTCCACTACAAACCACATACACTGACTTTACTCTATAACACATAAATATTTACATTTACAATGCCAATAGCTCTAACTCTCTTTTTCCAAGTGATCACTCCACTGCAAACAAAAACAAGCATTTGCAATGCCATAGGTCTTGCATTTGCGAGAGTTTAAGCTATCGGCATTGTAAATGAAAATGCCTTTTCTTTATCTGTTTTGTAATTAACACATAAATAAAAAATATTGTAATTTACAATGCTAATAGCTCAAACTCTTGTAAATACGAGACCTATTCCCTTGCAAAGAATCAGCCGCCATTGTCCCGGGCTGCTTGGAAAGTGAAAGCACCCATGGCGCGCTGAATGTTGCAGGAAAGCCTGTTCTGTCTGCAGTAGGAGAAACTCATTTGAAAACCAGCATTAGATTGTGCTGTGCAGCATGAGGCATAAGCGCGCACCAGGTTCCGTTCATGAAAAAAAGCCATGTGGGAAACCAGCATTAAGGTGTGCACAAGGACCTGTGCCTTAAAACAGCATTATGGAAAACCAACATTAGAGTGTGCTGTGCCGCATGAGACACGAGCGTGCACCAGGGTCCATGTATGAAAATTTTCATTAGTGTGTGCTTTGTAGCGTGAGGCATGAGAGTGCACAAGGATCCATGTGCGAAAAGCAGCCATGTGGGAAACTAGCATTAGAGTGTCCTGTGCAGCGTGAGGCATGAGCGTGCACCAGGATCTGTGCACGAAAACCAGCTGTGTGGGAAACCAGCATTAGAGTGTGCTATGCAGCGTGAGGCATGAGCATGCGCCAGTCTCCGTATGCAAAACCCAGCCATGTGGGAAACTATTATTAGAGTTTGCTGTGCAGCACGAGACATGAGCGTTCACCAGGACCCTTGCATTAAAACTGGCCGTGTGAAAAACCAGCATTAGTGTGTGCTGTGCAACGTGAGATACGAGCGTGCACCAGGATCCGTGCGCGAAAGCCAGCCATGTGAGAAACCTGCATTAGAATGTGCTGTGATGCGCGAGACACAAGCGTGCACCAGGATCCGTGTATGAAAGCCAGCATCAAAATATGTGCAGTGCTACATGAGACACGAGCATGCACCATGATAAGTGCATGCAAAAATACCCCTGTGGAAAACCAGCATTAGTGTGTACTGTGCAGCATGAGACATGAGCGTGCACCAGAATCTGTGCATAAAAACCAGACATGTGGAAAAGTAGCATTAGAGTGTGCTGTGCAGCATGCAACACAAGCGCGCACATGGATTTGTGTAGGAAAACCTGCCGTGCTATGTGGAAAACCAGCATTAGAATGTGCTGTGCAGTGAGTGACATGAGCGTGAACCAGAATTCCTGTACAAAAACCTGCCACGTAGGTAGCTGGCACCAGAATTGATGCTGTGAGCCCCCAGCATGCACCAGGATCCGTGTACAAACAAAGACAGTAGGGGAACTAGTCCCAGAATATGTGCTGTGTAGCCTGAGACACGAGCGTACGCCAGTATCTGGGTTAGAAAACCAGCAAGGTGAGAAACGAACATCAGAATGTTTGCCACCAGTGTGCACCAGGAACCATGTATGACAAGCATTTGCAATGCAGTAGGTGTCGCATTTGCCAGAGTTTAAGCTGATGGCATTGTAAATGAAAATAACTTTTATCTATCTGTTTTGCTAATTAACACATAAATAAAAGGCATCGTCATTTACAATGCCAATAGTTCAAACTCTTGTAAATTCAAGACCTATTCAAAGAAGCGGTCCCCATTATCCCTGGCTGCTCGGAAAGTGAAAACATGCATGGCGCACTGAATGTAGCAGGAAAGCGTGTTGTGCCTGACGTAGGGGAAACTCATTAAAGAAAATAGAGCTTCAAGACTAAAAAAGACGTAGCGTGTAACAACTGAAGTAAAAGGGCCAGTCCTCATGGGAGTTTACAAATGAAGACAAGGCGGTGCTAAGGAGGGACTTACAAGCCTAATAACGAATCAGAAGCCACCATTTACGAAGGACAATGACACAAGCCAATACGAAGGACAATGACAAAAGCTAATGGCAAATACGAGAGGAGAGTGGGCGCGGCTTCTATTCCATGCTCCAATACATCATGCCACAGAGTAGCGCATGCGCTGCTGCTCAGGCTCATCCTAAAAAATAAGTAAAAAACATTGCCATTTAACAATGCCATTAGCTCTAACTTTCACAAAAGTATGAGACCGATTGTGTTGCCAATGCTTGTTTAATTAGCATGGACACAAAAAGATAGAGCAGCTGGTAAAATGCCAACTATGTTGTATGAGTCAAACTAAACATGCACTGTTATTTAACTTATTGTGCACGTTATGTTTGTCATTAACACCTTCTGACATATTCATTATATGAAAATCAAAACACTTTTTTCAGAGCGCTTTACACAGCACAAGTTACGTTTTTTTTACATGAGGACACACACTTTCATTTTAAGGCACGGGGAGATCAAGGGATTTGCCCAAAATCACAGGAGGTTTTGGCGTCTTGACCAAGACTCGAACCCATATCCCCAGGTCCGAGGTCGAGCGCCTTAACCGTTAGACTAAATCGTTTTCTTTTCCATATTTTAATACTTTGCTTTTTTCATTGCCTTTTTTTACCTTTACCCTTTAATCTTTCGCTGGTTTTGATATTATTTTTCCCCTTATTTGAACCTCTGCCACTTTTTATTCTCTTCCTCTCATGTTATTTCGTTACAATTCGATGTGCTTCAGCAATAGTTTCTTTGCGTTCACATTTATTAACTTAATTGTCATTTCCATTACGGTTCCTTCTATTTATTTCTGTCTGTCTCTCTTCGTGTTAAAGTTTCTGATTATTTATTGCCAGAGCCGAGTTTGGCTTCCTGTTGAATCGTGTATCCATGCACTCAGCCCGAGCAGTGATCAACTGCTTCTGTCTGAACCTGCCCGGGCTGAGTTTCATTTCCGAAAAGTGCCGAAGAGCAGGGGATACAGGCTACCGTGGGGATACCACATATTACACAACACCGGCACCGACAACACTGGGCGTCATCTGCTCACACTGGACAGGTGAAGTAAATGATGTGCGCGGAACGTAGCTTGCGTCTCTCACTGCAGTGGTAAAGCGGTGACGTTCGAGCCAGCACCGAGAGAGACACTGAGAGAGGCTGCCAGAAGGGGGCAGTGAAAGTCTGTAAAAGGAGAAGGGGAGTAATCATAAAGAATGCTGCTGAAAAGAAACTATGGTATCTCGTTGCACTGGGGGCGATCGGATTATAAGGAGAGCCTCATACAGATAAGAGAGACCAGAGAGGCCAGTGGAAACAGTGAAAACAAATCATTTCCAGCTACAGTCGTGTTTGTTATCGATATTGGGATAACATTTGGAAAAACATATGTCCCCAAATTACATCAGCATCACAGCACATACAAACGAGGCGTTTGGACTACCAGTAAGACAAGTAAAGACTTTCAGATAATATCAGGGAGGTGGAGCAAATGTCGAACTGAAAGGAAAGGCAGGGAAGTGAAAAAAAAACTGTTGCAGCTTCAACTCTGGTGGCAACTACAGGTACAGAGACAAATCCTACAGTATCTAAGACAGAAAAAAACGGCTTATTGGTCAAAAGGCAGGACATGGAGCAAAGAGATGCTGTTGATGATACGGGAAGAACAGGAGGAGCAGCAACTATGCTGACCGACTCGGAATCCGATGGAGGAAAGATGGCAGGGGAAGGGGAAATCGCGGCCCAGCAAAGGACATGTGAGGCCCATGTACATGTACAACCCCAGGATATATCCCAAGAAATACTGGAACCTGCAGAGAACATTCCGATATCGGAAAAAGACCCATACTCATACAATCTGGAAAGAGCAATGGAAACAGCTCATGTTTCACAAACAAGCAACGATAGACAGAGAGGCCCTGAAACCAGAGGGTCCAAAGCAAAGGAAAAGGAAAAGGAAAAGGATTTGGAAAGAAATTAATCCCATGAGAGTGGGAAAAGTAAAGGCAAAAACGCGGAGAAAAATCAGGAAAAAAAACTAGAGAAGGAGAAGGAGAAAAGAAAACGAATAAAAGAGAAAGAGAGAGAGAAAAGATCTCGAAAAGGAGAAGGGGAGAGATATCGAGGAAGATGCTAAACTGGAGTTAATGGCCAGGAAAGCTCAGAGGCTACAAACAATAAAAAATTTAAAGGCTAATGCAAAAAATCCTGGCTCTCCGACCACTTCCCAGCCTCGAATTTCTAACATCTTTAGCCCTCTACATAAGGATGGTGCGACCAATGCCCTAAGGAACGAAAAGGTACAGACCAAATATCCAAATACTACAAGTAGAACTTCTGTAGACAGCCCCGTGGTGCCCCTAGAGGACTTTGAAAGAGAGGTAAGCGATGCGAACACCACAAACAAGATCGTAGCTCCAAATGGGGGCATCAAAGGGTCTAGGGAACTCATAAACATAAAAACAATGATGGCTAATCAAAGGGAGCATTCGGATCAAAGTAAGATGTTTCCACAAGGGCAAGATCCATATATAGAAAATAAATCATACTCCGAGGAAGACTCTGACTCAGATATATATCAAACAGGGGTGTCTATCTCTAGCGAATCTAGTGAACTAAGTGACATATGTAAAGCTAGCCCAGGTCCCCAAATGGAGACCTTATCTTCGGAGTTATCGGGCACACATGACTCAGGAAAACTGTGTGAAACAAACCCAAGGAAAAAACGAGGGAAAAAAAAGAGGATAAGAAGCAAACAAGAATGTAACCTCGTCAACGAAGAGACAACTGACCCTGGCATCAATACTGATCATGGCAAATCTAGAACAAATCCTCCGCGAAAAAGTACGATCGTAAAATCAATGGGAGAAAGGTCACGCCAGAAAAGCCACTACGCTGAGATAGAAGGAGGAGGTCAAATAACAACGGTAAATAGCTGTGGATCTGGATTGACAAGCGAACCCTCACTAAGTGATGTTCTGAGCTCAATAAAGAATTTTCATAAGGACGTTAAAAAAGAGAGCCAAAGGAATCATGTTGCCATTGACAAATTGCAAAGCGCAGTTAAAAAAGTTGCAAAGCGCAGTTAAAAAAGTTGAAAATATTTGTATTGAGATCTCCGAGAGAATGGCCACAGTAGAAACTCGTACCGAAAATTTGGAAACAGTTGTCATCAAGCTACAACAGACAGAAAAAGAACATGAGGGAATAATCAAAGATCTTATGGTGAAAGTCGAGGATCACGAGAACAGATCAAGACGGAACAACCTCAGATTTCTTGGTATCCCAGAAAATTTTGAAGGAAATGATGCCAGAGGGACAATGATCACTCTAATTAAATCTGCTTTCCCTGAATTGGAGGCCTGGGATATAGATAGAGAGATTCAGCGTGTTCATCGCTTTCCTTTGACTCTATCGAAACATTCTAGCACTACACGCCCATATCCCAGAGCTATGCTTATCTACTTTGGGAACTTTCTTCTTAGGGAAGCAATCTATGATCTTGCAAGACCCACAAGCCAAAGGGAACATAAAGGGTTCAAATTTTTTGTCAGGCCTGACTTTGCACATACCACAGTAGAGCGAAGGTGGAAAATGCGCCAATTATTTGCACCATTCGAAAAAACTGGTGCTAAGGTATTCCTACAGAATCCGGCACGGCTGAAAACTATATTTAAAGGTTCAACCAGAAGCTTTACAAGTGAAATACAAGCCAAAGAATACTTAAGAGAAATTTCAGAGATGGAGACCCGAAAGTCAGGGAAATAACTAAATAAGAGATAAAGAAATAACAGTAGAAAATTGAACATTCTGGGAATGCATGGGGAATTACTAGAATGGCTGAATTAGGTGGAGCATACTATTTGATTAAGTTTAAAATTTATATGCTGAAACAAACTCCGTACATGTAAAAAGGTTGCGGTTAATTACATTGTTTTTTTTTGTTAAAATCTGTCGAGGCCGCGGGGTGCGCTAAGGCGATCGGACCATACGGGCGCCCACACCTAGGACCCAGGACCTAGGATGCCTCATGGGACGGTATGGGAAGGGGAGGGTGGGGAGAACCAAGGGTGGGACATGGGAGAAGAGGGAGGGAGCATAGGACCAAGGAATGTCAATCACATTAAGGGCAAAAAAAATTATATTATCATAGTCACAGATAATCGTGCAATGACCAGGAAACAAAGACATGAATATGGCACCAGGCTGATGACAATAACTCTAATATTATATGGCTAAGTTAAAAATTGTTTCTCTAAATATCTGCGGTCTCAATGATATCAAAAAAAGACAGAAGGTGGCGGTGGGTTTACAATTAATGGAGGCTAATATCGTTTGCGTACAAGAAACTCATATCGAAGGCTCTCAGCACCACTTATTGAAGTCACTAGGATATAATGTAATTACTGCTTCTACTCAGGGAGGTAGAACTAAGGGGGTGGCAATCTTAGCTAAAGGTGGGGGGCTCCAATTTGATAGAGCACTTTCCGACAAATGCGGAAGATGGGCAATTGCTGAATGCAAGTACAATAAGGGCCGAAATAAAATAACAATTTGCACTATATATGGAAGTGTCCTTGATGAACCAGAGATATTAATAAAGGTTTCCAACGAGCTCGCTCATTGGTCTCTACCCCTTATAGTGTGCGGGGATTTTAACCTACATCTCCCCGGGGACTGGACCATGGTTCCGGAATTTAAATATCATGGTAGGAAACCTAGAGTCTTTCGGGCTTTGAAAGACTTATGTATGGTACATAGCCTAATAGATGGGTGGCAACATAACCACTGGGGAGATCCTGGTTTTACTTTATATTCACATCCACACGCGAGACATGCAAGACTTGATTATATGCTCATATCAAATTCTCTGAAAAATGCATGTGTGATAGATAAATTACCACGCCTATTATCAGACCATAACCCACTAATTTTAACGCTTTCATACACTCCAAATAATCAGTCAGTCAGTCAGTCAGGATATCTTTATTCGACTTTTAACAAGTCATACAAAGAAACACACACAATAAACAATAAAACATAACATAGGATACATATGCACAAACATACATAGCCCAGCATTTTCATAAAAGTCATTTAAAACTACAGATAAAGTTAAATACTATACAAATGTTAAAACTATAAAGATTCATTCATAAGAAGCAAAAGTGAATCTAATAAAGGAAAAACCCTTAAAAATTACTAAGGCGAGTTTTGACCAGCAGCTTTTACCCTCGCTGCGGAAACTAAAAAATTCGCGATGCAAAAGGTAGTGCGGGGATTTGACAAAAGCTGTAAATAGAGCAAGGCTGGGCGGACCTGAGTAAAGCCTGCTTCTTTCAGGAGAGGGAGTAGATATTTTTTCCTCTGCTCCTGGAAAAAGCTGCAGAACATGACAAAGTGCAGTGTATCCTGCACCGAAAAGTCATCGCATCTACATGGTGGGGCTTCATCTGGCTTCTGCCATCCCTTATATGAACCAAGATGGTAATGTATCAGGTTAAACCTGAATTTGGTTAGCAGGAACCTGTGGTAGGGAACGGTTACAAAAATAAGATAAGGTGCAGTTGAGGGGGCGCTAACCAAAAGATTATGAGACCTAACTGATGGCTTCAATAATTCTGCGTCCTCACGGTGGGCTTCCTTTCTATACATGTAAGCTTTTTTTACGTGACCTATATCTTCAACCCTGATTTTGTCTGGACATAAAAAGAGCTCAGGGCGGCCCAGGTCAGTGAAAGATTTGCTTAGGTATGCCATCCATGGGATACTGCTATATTTATCTAATAATAAAACATCCTTCAAGATTGTATGGTTTAGTGGGAGATCTTCATTTAGCCATAATTTCAACCATAGAATCAGGGGTGCTAAACTCAGTAGGTCTGACAAATATGGTAGGCCCACCTCTTGATGGATTGAGTAAGTTGGGGTAGACTGAGGAACAGATAAGAGAGATCTGATAAATCTGTTTTCAGCTCTCTGGATAGGGTCAAGGTTAACATAGCCCCACAATGGAGAACCGTAAAGTGCTATGGCCACTGGCTTGCTCTTATAGATCTTTAGAAGGGCTTCCATGGGCCGGGCTCCCAGTTTGCCTGCAAAACCAAGAATCGCTGAAGAAGATCTAGTTACCGCCAACTTTTTGGCTCTTATCTGTGGTCCCCATGTTCCCTTTTGATCAAATAAAACACCCAAATAGGGGAATGTCGTTACCATTGAAACGGGAACCCCACTACAAAAGAAAGATTTTTGCTTTTTTTTAGTGCACTCGCGCCCCATTACCATAGTGTGCGATTTTGATACATTCACCTTCAGGTCCAAATTGTTCATAAAAATGCCAAATGCATCCAAAAGAGTCTGAAGGCCGACACCAGTTCGAGCAATTAGTACGGCGTCGTCAGCGTACAGGAGTGCCGGAATTTGCACATCCCCTGCACGTGGGACGTCCGCCTTCATGCCGCGCAGATGTGCCCCCAAGCCGTTGATGTAGATAGTAAAAAGCGTGGGGGCTAAAATGCAGCCTTGACGTACCCCCTTAAAGGATTTAAATAATGGGGTACATCTGCCATTATTTGACACTCGGACTGAAGCGAAGAGTTCCTGATGCATAGTGGCCAAAAACGAGACCAAGGCTTCATCGATGCCCAGCTCCGACAGGATCACCCACAATTTTGATCTGTTAACAAGATCAAACGCCGATGAGAGGTCCATAAAGGCAAGAAACACAGACCCCTCCTTGGCTACAGTATACTTGGAAATAAGGAGATGTAAGTTGGTACACTGTTCGATGGTTCCCTTTCTCTCTCTAAAGCCGTATTGCAAGTCTGATAGGCCTCCACGGTCCTCAAGATTCTCCCTCAATCTAGCTAACAGAACTCTACCCAATATTTTTATAGTCGAGTCCAGTAGGGATATGGGCCTATAGAAAGCAGGGTCGTCCCTGCGCCCTTTGTTTTTAAAAATGGGGACGATCGTGGATATGGCCCATGTGGCAGGCGCCGGGTTGCTGTTCACTGCGTTAAACAAATTAGCCATGACTTCGGCCCATAGTTTGGGAGAGAACATGAAGAAATCAGCCGGGACACCATCCGGGCCAGGTGCCTTGTGTTTAATGGTTGCCAGGAGCGCTTTTTCGACTTCTTGCGGGTTGAAGATAATGGGGTGTACGTTTTTCCTAGACAGCTGGCCCCTATTTCTGCTTTCGTCATCATCTCCCCCATATACATTCTTAAAAAAGGAGAACCATGTTTCATCAGCAATCACACAGTCCATCGGTGCATTGTTATCTTCCGCAAATAGCGGTTGCCTTAAGATCTCCCCAAATCTCCTGCTATCCTTTAAAACAGCCGCGCAAACAAGATTATCCCAGGTTTCGCGTTTGATTGCGTTTTTGCGTTTTTTTGTGGCCGCCTTGTAGATTTTCCTTTTTCTAGAGATTTCAGCACTGTCCCTGGGTACAACTTTTAATGCCGCTAGCAGTTCTCTGTGTGCTTTCGAACATTCGTGATCAAACCAGCGCTTGTGACCTTGAACTCCCGGGGTGGATTTAACCAGGAGATCCTTCGAGACTTGGGTGCAGATTGCCTCGTATGCTGCAACTATGGTGTGCCCATGTGTACCCGGTTTTCTACAAAGCTCAACTTGGGCTTCAATTTTGGGGAAGCATTTTTTATAGAAATTTTCAGGTATCACTTTGGCCCACTTCACTCTTCTGTTTTGATCAGCAGGCCTCAAATGATGTGCCGCTTTTTCCGTTGCTGGGGGTGCCCCCATATAGACACCCCAGGCCACTTCAAGAAGAACTGGGTTGTGATCGCTGAAATGAGTGGGTACGGTGCGATAAGCCATAGTCCAGCTTAAAATTCCCCGAGTTACGAAAATATAGTCGATCACTGTGCCATTTAGGGTGCCGGTAAAAGTTGGAATTCTCAGAGTGCAGTCAGGTTCGATTAAATCAAAGTTGGCCAGGAGTTCCTCAAGCTCCTGCCCCTCTGCAGAATGTTCGAAATGAGGGCCCTGTATGGCTACATCCTCGGCTTCCTTTACGTCACTACCCTTGCAGGCTAATTCGCATAAATGAATATTAAAATCCACTCCAAATAATCATCCAACTAAGAGCTGGACGTTTGAAAGGGCTATGTTAATGAATGAAAAGTATTGCAAACATATGAAGGGGTGGATTGCTGGCTTTATCGCAGACAACCTCGGAAGCACTTCCGTAGTATTTGTATGGGATGCTCTTAAAGCATGCATAAGAGGTGAGACATTACAATTTTCTCTTAGGAGTAATAAGGAAGGGAAATCCCACTTAGCTGCACTACATTATAACCTGGGTAAAGCCGAAGAAGATCTGATTGTTGCAGCTCAACAAGGTCAGGGGCTAGACAATGCATTATCTCAGGTCGGCCATTGCAAAAAATCTCATCACAGAAATAATAGTGGAAAAAGCCATCATTAAAGCATCAGTAAATAAGGAAACGATATATGAGCTGAGTGAACAGGTTGGGCATCAGTTAGCGATGTGTATTAGAGAAGAGACATCAGCAAGTACCATCAGAGAAATTCAAGACCCTAGACTAGGCTTAAAATCAGAACCAGATGAAGTAAGGGCCGCATTTCAGAGATTCTATCAAGATCTATATACAGAACCTATAAATGGATTGGGGGATCCAGATTCGTATTTAGATGTAAATCGAGGTCCAAGATTTGAGAAGGAGGACAAGGACATGCTGGATGAATTACCCAATTGGGCTGAAATCCTGCTATCTTTAAAAACATTAAAAAGTGGGAAAGCAGCAGGAATGGACGGAATACCATCTGAATTCTATCTGAAATTTGCTGATCAATTAAAAATAATAATGATGACTTTGTTTGTCCACATATTCCAGGGAGGCTCTCCCCCACCCTCCTGGTCAGAAGCTAAAATTATCGTTTTCTTGAAAAAAAATAAAAATCCACTCGATTTAGGGTCATATCGACCAATTACTCTAATTAATGGGGACTCAAAAATCTATTCGAAATTCCTGGCGGCCAGATTGGCACCAATAATAAATAAAATAGTATCTAAACACCAACATGGATTTATACCAGGAAGGTCAACAACTGATCATGTTCAACGGGTGATCTCGCTGTTTGACTATACAGAGTCTACAGGAGACCCTATGGCGCTTATACTTTTGGACGCAGAAAAAGCGTTTGATAGGGTCTCCTGGAGATTTTAATGGATGGCAATGTCCTACAGTGGAATTAACGACAAATTCATTGTGGCCACTCGAGGACTATATAATAAACCGGGCGCTAGAGTATTAGTCAATGGGCTCCTTTCAGAGAACTTTGCGATCACGAGAGGAACCAGGCAGGGATGCCCCTGCTCACCCCTTTTATTTGCTATATATATCGATCCGTTTATTCGATGGTTGGACAATTGTGTATGTATAGCACCAATTAAAATACGTAGTCATAATACCAAAACTTTGGCTTATGCCGATGATATTGCGATTGTCACTGGAGACCCAAATAGAGCTATGCCTGTGATAGAAGAGGAAGCACACCTATTTGGATTGGTATCTGGATATAAATTGAAATCTAACAAAACCCAGATTGTGTTAAACAACAAGATTGTGATGGGGGACTCAAGAACTGAGGAGGCCGTTTACCTAGGGGTTACGATATGTGCTAAAATTCAAAATATTGTTGATATTAACCTAAAACCATTGATGTCCAGAACCAAGAAGGAGATGGTACGACTGGATAATTTACATCTAACCATAGGGGGTCGTTGTAATTTTATTAAGATGATTTTTTTCCCGCGGTTTTTATATTTTATTAGGACTATTTGCTTGAATTCTCCCCCACAATCTTTAAGACCATAGACTCTATGCTTTCAAGCTTCACTTGGGGATATAAGAAACCCCGACGGGCTCTTAAACGATTGGTACTACCGAAGGAAAAGGGAGGTTTATCCCTACCGAATTTTAAATTGTATTACTGGTCCACTGTTCTGAAATATTGCGCCAATTTGATTTCGAATGAAAGTATCAATCAAGAGATCCCGTCCCCTCAAGAACTTTTATTAGGTGAAGATTGTGCGGGATGCTTTTGGCGACATACAAACGATAATTATTTTAAGAAAGTCAAGTTTAGGACTATTATAGGGGCTTATAAAGCATGGAGTAGCATTCGCAAGATGCTGGGGCTAGGGTGCTTTTCATTTTACACACCAATAAACAGGAATAATGATCTGCCTTTAATATTTCATGATAGCTGTATAAACAGATGGGTCTCGGCAGGGATAATGCAACTGGGCTGCTTCTATAAACTAGTCTGTCTTAAGATGTTTGAGGATCTGCATGAGGAATATAATATTAGCCATAGGGATTTCTTCAAGTTTTTGCAGGTTAGAGATTTTCTAACAAAGAAAACTGGTGGGCGGGAGAATTTTCGGAAAAATCAATTGATGGGTAATATATGTAAAAAAATGCCCCCCAGGATAGGGGAAATCTATAAAACTTTGAATTTAATGGCCCCAGATGATATGGATAAATATTGCGCAATGTGGCAGGACCAACTGGGACTGTATCCGAATATCACCCGGATAGCATTTGACTTAGCATTAAACTCATTAATGTCGATAAAACTACTGGCACAATTTTATAAAACCTTCTTCTTCCTATATTATACCCCTAAGAAAATCGTTAAGTGGGGAACAGGGAAGGGAACAACATGTCCACGCTGCGCACTATATGGGGCCGACATTATACATATTTTTGCTACATGTAACACACTTACTAAGCTGATCAATGACATTTCGGAATTTCTATCAGAAATTTGTCAAACAAGAATAGAAATCTCAACGGAGGAAATCATGCTGGGGGTAGCAAATCGGGAAGTGCAGACAAACACCCAGGGGTTAATATTTGTGGCCATGGCAATACTTCAACTTACTATTGCCTCAGCCTGGTTAGATCCGGATCCACCTGCATTTCAACAATGGAGGGCTAGACTATTAGCCACTTGTAGCCTGGAAGTTGCAATTTATAAAAACAAAGGTGCTAAAACATAGATTAATGGGCATGCGGATTTGGTCACCTATGTTACTGTGGATCCAGAGACATATATGAGTGTACTTTGTATAATTGCATTGTTTACATGTATATATATATATATATATATTATTATTATTATTATTATTATTTTTTTTTTTTACTTACGGCAAAGTATATTATACTGGATCAATCTCCATTGTATGTATATAATAAGTTGTTTTTTATCTATTGCTTTGACATGTTTTTGGTCAGGGAAAGGGTGGGATGGGGAGGGTGGGAATGCATTTATCTGTAAAAAAATACCAATAAAAATATATTTTTTTTAAAATGAATCATACCTAATGAATGAACAAGCAATTGTTGAAATGCTTCAATTTTCAAGACATAATTGTGAAAAATTACTTTATTATATTCCAAGTGTTTACCTTCATTGTGGGCAAGGAAAGAGGCAGAAGGACAGACTGCGGACTAAAATTAGCTTGATATGCCATTTAAACTCATAAAAAAATGGTCACCAGGTGATAACAGTCAAAAGTACTTTTATATTGCTTGATATTAAACTGGAGGTCACTATTACTCTAATTATTAGAGCTCTGCTCTACTCCTCTAGAGGGGAACAATGCCTCACTAAAATTATAAAGGTAGGTCATAGGCAATTAGCTCCCTACATAATTGAAATATTCAATGGCTCTTTTAGATTGAGAGAGATCCAAACATTTTTAAAAGAGACCTGGGTCACATTTTAAAGGAGACCTGGGTCACACCATTAAAAAAGCTCTACCCAGAAAATCTTATAATAGCACACCACTGGAAAAAAAACGAAACTCCACCAACTACGCAATGGAACCAACGAATATTGGCAATGATAGCTATGGAGCGCCTAATGAGCAACATTCAGGGATCCGATTGAGCATTTGAAATTAAATAGAAGCCCTTTGTCAGGCACCTGAGTATAGGGATGTTAGAAATGGGAGTCTTTAGTTGGCAGAGGTAGATACCTTTAACCAAATAGCTTCTTGTCGGAGTAAGGGGGATACACACTTTAGATAACCCGTGCTCACCCACTTGGTAGTTTGGCACAAGCAGACAGGCTTATTCCAAAGGCAATGTGTAAAGTATGTGTACGAACACACACTGTTACACACTGAAAACACCACAAATGGACACCACACCAGTTTACAAAAATAAAATATCGTTATCTAAACTAAACAAGACCAAAACAACAAAAATCCAACATTCAAACTCAGTAGAATGTCTTTAGAAAGGTTGTTGCAAAAGTAAACTTGTAGATGATGAAATGCGACACTTTACTCACAAAGTACCTGGGATGCGTAACGCAAAATAAACAAAAGGGTCGCAGAGAAGGCGATCCGTTGATTCTTCCTGTGCTCCGGTTCAGATTCGACAAGATGGCGCCTTGATGCTCTGCGACGATTCAGTGCGATGTGAGAAAATTGCGTCTTTACTGCAATGCGACAACGTGGAGGCGATGAGTGCACGCCAGACGGCCGTGCGGCGAACTCAAAGCCCCGACAGGCCCTGCGACGCGCTTACCCAGTGATGCGATGACACCCTCGGTGACTGAGACACGCTTCTCTGGTGTTGCGACAGCGATCAGCAGCAGAACGCTTCCTCAGTAATGTGACGGCCCTGCGACACACTTCTGCGGTGATGCGAAGTCACCCTCTGTGTGGCAGCATGCTTCTCTAGTGATGCAACGGCGAGCATTGGCAACACGCTTCCTTGATGATGCGACAGCGACTGCAGCAGCGGTGTCAAGCTACTCTTGTTGCAACACGCTTCCAGCTCCCTTCAGCAAAAAGGCCTCACATACAGTTACAGGCCCTCCTGGCAGACAGGAACTCCCAGCAAGGAAGTTCCTGGCAGCTGGGGGTGAAGTCCATTTGTGACTAGGACTTTAGAAACAGGAGGCCAGCTCTTCTCAGGCCCTTGGAGGCCTTTCTTCAGAGGGACACAACACACAGAAAAGTCCTTCTTCAAGCAGGGGACACAGCACACAGTAAAATCCTTTAATTCTCTCCTCAGTAGAAACAGCAGACTGCAGGCCAAACCCAGACACACAGCAAGGGCAGTACTTCTCCTCAGTCTCTTTAGCTGATCTTCTTTGGCATGGATTTCTTTTGGTCACGTAGTAGTCTAAAGTTCAGGGGTTTCAGCTCTCCTATTTATACCCCAAAAGTCTTTGTTCTCTATCTGTGAGGGGTCTTGGAGCCAGTCCAAACCAGTTCTGGGTGCACTTTGCCAGTCCACAACTTCTTCCTTTGTCAGTGTGGGTCAGGATCATCAAACGCACCACAGGAGGTGAAGCCAGCATTGTGGAAGGCGGTCACAGCCCTATTCAGCCCCAGGTGCTACTCCTCCCACCACTTGAAATGCAGATAGGTCTATTCAGCCTAGTGTTGACTCACCCAGACTCTCCTGGAGCCACCCCAGCCCCTGTCACTCTCAAACCAGACAGTCAATCCACAAACAGGCAGAGGCACACAGAAATGTTAAACAAGAAAATAGCCACTTTCTAAAAGTGCTATTTTCTAACACAGTATTCAAAAATCATCTTTACTAAAAGATGTGTTATTAAATTCTGAGTTTAGGGATACCAGATTTCGAATTTCTATCTTGCTCCTATGGGAGGACATGCAGGTAAACATGTTAAACAGCATTCCCTATTCTGGCCTATGGGCAAGATAGCCTTTCAATAGTGAAAAACGAAATTGGCAGTATTTCACTATCAGGACATGTTATCCACACTAGTACATGTCCTACCTTTTACATACACTACACCCTGCCCAGGGGGGGTCCCTTGGGCCTACCATAGGGGTGTCCAGTGTGTAAGGAAAGGGAAGGTTAAGACCTGGCAAGTGGGTGCACAGGCCATGTCGACATGGCAGTTAACAAACTGCACACAGGCACTGCAGTGGCAGGCCTGAGACCTCTTTTCGGGGCTACACAGGTGGGTGGCACAATCAGTGCTGCAGGCCCACTAGTACAAAAGGGGGTGGTGATGGACAGAGCATCTGAACCAATCAAACACTCACACCCAGTCAAAAGATCTGGGTTTAATCCATCACCGTCCTTTAGCCCACTCTGCCACCCCAGTTCAGACATTGCCATATGCAAATCAGTCTGACCCTGTGCCTCATGGGAACCGTCCAGCCCGAACTGCCAGCCCCACTAGTAGCATTTAAATTACCAGCCCTGGCACACTCAGTGCACTTTACTAGGGACCTACTGGTAAAACAAATATACCAATAATGGATAACCAATCACAATAGCAATTTACAGGGAGAGCATATGCACTTTAGCACTGATCAGCAGTGGTAAAGTGCCCAGAGTCCTATAGCCAACAACCAAAGTTCAGGAATAATAAAGGAGGAAGAAGCAAAAAGTTTGGGGATAACCCTGCAAAAATGGCCATTTACAACAGGGGATGACTAACTTGGCCATCCTCCCATGATGGAGGGTGCATACCTATTTCACAGACTAGGATAAGATGGACCATGCTATTCAGTTGTACATTACAATCACTGAGAGACTCCCTCAAACGATGTGTGGGAGGGACAATTGACTTGTAACTAATTTGTCTTCTTAGGATTACACGTGTGGTTATTTCATCCTTCTGTTTTTTGGAGTTGCATAAGGAGGGAAGAGGGGAGGGAGGGACGAGTGAACATGAGGTTAACACATGAATCGAAGATGATGAGCGCACTTCATGTAGATAGACAAATGGGAGCATGGTGTTTAACTATAGCCAGTCCATCACCACCCCCTTTTGTACCGCTAACTATAGCCAGTGGCACTAACAGCTTTAATTGGCCTTTCTTACTTGTGTTTATAATGATTTGTGATTATACAAGTTTTAATTAAAAATTCTAATAAAATGTTATGAAACAAAAAAAGCTCTTCCTAGCTGTGTAATTTGATGTGATTTGATTTGCTACTTACATAGCACACATTTACATCCATGGGCATCAAAGTGCTAAGAAACAATAAGATGAATTCAGTTTACCACTGGGGCTCCTCACAAAAGACTGAAATACAGAAATGAATTAACAAAATAAAAAGGTTTTAAGAATTTTCTAAAACGAAATTGAGAATTAATGTTCTGAGAGCAATAGCAGGGTGTTCCTCAGTTGAGCGCCAGGCAGGCTAATGCAAGGCACACTAAAATGAGATTTTTTTCTAGGCGCAAAATGGAACGCAATTGTTTAAAATTTGATCATAGGTTTCTTTCGGGGATATGTGTTTGAGAAATTCATGTAGGTTAAGTTTGCTCAGTGCCATAGAAAAAGTTGTGCATGAGGTAGAGAGCGTTAATGTAGATTCTTGTTTGGTTAGGAGACAATGAAGTAGAAGTCTACCTTGTCAGACATGTTCATATTTTTTCAGTTGCCACCTTAACAGACTCAAAAATATCTGAAATATATGCAACATTCTGAAATGTGATAGACTTGTTTCAGGCAGTTGCACACATATCAGATTACAATAGTCGGTCCTCTACAATACACACTCAAAGGCTATTTAAGGATGGTACTCATTTGTCTAGAATGAGGTATTTACTAAGCATCTGTATCTCTAGAAATGGGCATTGAACACCTAAATAAACTGTGAGGTAAGGGAGAGATCCTTCTCAGGTATTACTTCCAATGAATTACCTTTTTCATCTAGAGGAGGGACATCTCCTTTGGACTAGGGCCAAATGCCAAAGTTCTCTTTTGCTGACATTTAGTTATATAATTTAACAAACATTTGTGACATCCAAACCTGGACACCCTGTAAGCATTCGATGAGATCGGAAGTTGAAGGTGTGGATACATGTTTAAGAGGTATAATTAATTGTGCGTCATTGGCGTAAGAAACTGTCAGACATCCATACAATCAGATAAGTTGGTTTAGTTGTCTCAAATATGCAATACACAACATCAGTAGTCAAGGCTGTACGCCAGTAGAGAAGTAAGGTTATTGTTTGGGTCCTTTCATCAAGGAAGGAGGAAAAACATGGATGGATGGAATTGTCTACTGTGCTGAAAGCCAGCAAGCGATACAGAATGTTCCAGGCTACACAATCACCCTGATCTAAAATCAGTCTTAGATAAATAAAGAGCACGCAGGAAGGGTTTAGCTAGTTGTTTGGTGACAATGCATATGATCAATTTGCCAAGGACTAAGAGTAGTTTAATGGACTGATAGTTGTTGGCTAAAAACCAATCTAGATTGACTTATTCCAAATGTTCCTACTGAGACTTATCTGGAATGAAATTAGGTGGGGATCTGTACAAAGCAGACTATAATAATTAGACAAAGACATCCACTCATTTTGTACCTAGATAATATCAAGCATATTAGTTTGGCTGCATAATTGTAAGAAATCTTGTATAGCAGCATCTTCAACATTATCAGTATAAATCTTAAAATCTCCAAAGATGGTGGTTATAGGAGCTTAGCAGTATTAGGCCGACGCAAAAGCGATTGATCTGGTGAGACTGCATAATATCACTGCTGTGCTCCCATCCCTCCTTTATATAACTTGGAAGAGATAGTGTTTGGAAGGTGTTCACCTCCTGAGCCTTGTTTCTATTAAAATGAATAGATTTATGTTCTTATGGAGTAGGGCATTCAAAGATGGGGGGAGATTTATCATTCAACTAGGTTTTGGTAAGAAAAGTAAGTTCCAGTGATGAGGTATAAGGAGATTGTGTAGTTACTTCTGGTGAGCATGCCAAGAACACACATTCAAGATGGCAGGAACAAGAATCCCAAATTCATTCTATTGCTGCTTGTTTGTCTCAGATTTAGGTCAAGAATTCAACATGAAGGTCTGTGAGAGGAGAGGAAGGTCACAGTAATTGTTGTGAGAATGTGGTTACTATCCAATTGCAAAACTTTATTGAGCAAACTGAGATTTTGTTTAATAAACAGTAAGGAGAAACAAACCCCCCAACTTGACAGCCGCCCCAATATGTTTAACATTAGGTGCTGGATACCCACTGGATGCCTTGGAGCCCTATTTGTTTGTTGTGATTGACTTCACGATGCCTGAAACAGAGCAGTTCCACATGTTGCCTAATTGAGATTTATATTGAAAAGTAGTTGAGTTTTGGATTAAATCAAATTGCTTGACTGCTCAATACATATCCACACAGCTATAATTTGTTTGTGGCTCACTGTGCTTGTACTGTGATTCACAAACAAGCTGTGAAAAATTGTTTGTGAATCATTCCTGAATATAAATAAAACATGATAGCACGGGCAAAATTAAATAATATGCTTCACCCTTTTAATTACCATGACTTACAGGGTTCTGTCCAGTTCCCGTTCTGGTCTCTTCTCCTCTAGGTAACAGATCTTTGCCACAGTATTATGATTTAAAGAGGTATTCTGACACCACCAGCAAATTTCAAATACAATTCCATGTTCAGTCAGTGATGAGAGTTTGAATATGTTTTAAAAGCTTTATTCTCATTCAAAGATTAGTAATTGTCTTTTTATTCTTTTTCTTTATTCTTATTAGTCAATAAATATGTAGTAAGTATACAGAATCTCAAAAAGAATCATATAGAAAAATAATGCATCAAGCGCGTTCCATATAGGAATAAAACCCGATTCAGACCAGAATTTAGTTAGTAGAACCCATGAAGACTTCAAGTTCAAAAAGGAAAAGAGGGAGATTAAAGGAACATAAAGCTCAAAACCAATTTTAAGCTGCAGAACTTCCCATAAAGAGTAGCCCATGAAACGTAGCCAATTCTTAGCAATTCAAATAAATGATTATATAGTTTAATGAATGAATGAATGAATGAATGAGCAATTTGTATAGCGCAAACTAAGCCCAAGGGCGTCAAGGCGCTTGTTAGGTATGGGCGCATTTTGCGGATTCGCAGTCCGCGAATTCACGTGAAATGGCAAGAAAATCTGTGAGTTAGCGGGAAAATCCACGAACTTGCGAATTTTCACAAACGTGTGTCTGTAACTTTGCCACCGCGCCCAAAGGTGCCGAGGACCCTCGAGTTGAGCTGTCCATCATAGTGAGGAAAGGGCGGGAAGACGTTGCATACCCTAGTGTGTGTGGCGGGGCCAAACGGACGGGGCTTCTATGCGAGTTCACATGCCTCTTGTTTATAAAGGGTCAGAGACCGATCAGAGCAGCAGATGAGAAGGAAGCAGCCTCCTGGTCACAGTAAGTACACGGGGATTGCGCACGAGAAACTTGGGATGCAAAGACCTCCATCAAGGATTACATCTAATTGTAGGCAGTAGATATGGGGAGGAAGCACACCTGGACCGTGCTCACTAGTTATTTGGGCAGATTATAATTTGCGACTGAATTCGAGCTTCAACTAGGGCACCTGCTTATATCTGTAAGTGCTTCCTGTTGAGGTTTAATTTTTGTGACAGAAGCATCGTGCCAGAATGAATCCTGCCTGCATATTTATCCACGATGATGCCACCGGTTGTGCCATACCTCTACTCAACTGGAGTACTTTCTACTGGCTAATCAGTAAGTGCTACCTCGTTGGGTAAATGTATAGTGCTTTTGCTAAACTTCAGCTGCGTAAAGGCCCAGAAGAGTTGTCTCCAGTGACTACATGTGTCTGTAACTTTGCCACCGCGCCGACAGGCACCGAGGTCCCTCGAGTGAGCTGTCCATTATAGTGAGGAAAGGGCGGGAAGACGTTGCATACCCTAGTTTGTGTGTGGCGGGTCCAAACGGGCGGGGCTTTTATGCGAGTTCACATGCCTCTTGTTTATAAAGGATCAGAGACCCATCAGAGCAGCAGATGAGAAGAAAGCAGCCTACTGGTCAAAGGAACTACACGGGGATTGCGCTCGAGAAACTCGTGGATGCAAAGACCTCTATCAAGGATTACATCTCATTGTAGTCGGTAGATATAGGGAGGAAGCACACCTGCCTAGCCTAGACCGTGCTCACTAGTTGTTTGGGCTGATTATTTGAGCTTCAACTCGGGCATGTGCAAAAAAATCCGCCCGCGAGCGAATTTGAGAATTTTTCGGCAATTTCGCGAGATTCGCGGATCGCGAAATTGCTGAAAATTCGCAAATTCCGCTAGCGGAACGGATTTTGCACCTATACTTAGCTCTTGTATACAGATCGCCCACAGACAACTTCGAAAAACATGCTTAGGCCCTGTTCTTAGGAAAACAACCAGGACTTCAAGGACTTACGAAAGACAGAGTGTTCTTGTTGCTCTGAAAGGGAGACCGGGAGAGAGTTCCACGCCTTGGCAGCAGTCAGTGAGAAATCTCCCCCCCCCCCACCTCAATCTTTTGAGCCTCGGGACCACAAGAAGATTACGATTTGCTGACCTGAGGTTCCTTGAGGGCATATATCTTTTGATGATGCTATTTAGATCAGGCTAGTTGCAGTAGCAATTTGCAAAAATAAAGCATTGAATGAAGTAAGGATGAACTGAAGTATGAATGAACTAAAGCAGCAGTAGCCACAACTGTTAGTCTAGGGCAGGATGGCTGGTTCAATAAGCTTCGGGGACAATGAGTATTCCTTCTAACTAGGAACATGCAAGACTACACGTTGTAGACATTGTAGCAGGCTTCTTCCTTTCTGGGCCAATCAAATGGCAGCTCCACTCCATGCTCAGGTTCCTCTCTTCCTTTCCCATGAAAATACATGCGGCTTGTAATGTCTTATCACAAGTTAGGTACAGACATTCTTACTTAGTTCCCTTATGGAAACATAAGCCTCCGTTCCCATAGACATTGATCGCAGGTTGGTCTTCTAAAATAATTGTTTCACTTCGCACACAATGAACTATGCTAAAGAAAAGAAACATTATCATTACAAAAATATTGTTTAGTCATGCATTTCATTAATATGAACAAGAAATATTGTTTTGAATGTGCAAATATTCTATTCAGGCATTATGTGAAATAGGGTGAGAATCAGAAATTAATCATTAAAACAATATGTTGCTCAGTAAAATGATAAATTTGATTAAAATGAGAACATTCTGCAGGTATGACAAATATTATAAGCATACCACATTAACCTCAGACTTCAAAATTATATTTGTGCACAGTTCAGCAATAATAATTTCACTTCTAGTTAAAGGAAGCTTACTTCTTAGTGTTTGTATGGCCTATACACATAGCTATGACTGCCTTTGGCAGTTTGCACATTTGAAATGTGTGTCATTTCAGCTTAATATTTTAAGTTAATCATGTTGTATGTTTAACTCCTAATCTAAATAATGTTCATATTTAACAAATCAACCTTATTAAATGTATAAACAACTTCGAGGCGCTGCGGTGTCAGCACGCTACTGCCTCATACAATTTAAATATATAGGGCCTGATTCACAGAACTAACTTAAGACAAAATCCTAAACTTACTGCCATTTACTCATTTTGGTATTCACAGTAGGCACTTACTCATTTTGGTATTCACAGAAGGCACTTACTCATTGATGAGTAAGTGCCTTCTGTGAATACCAAAATGGTAGTAAGTTTAGGATTTTGTCTTAAGTTAGTTCTGTGAATCGGGCCCATACATCGTATATATTTCACACAATCCCGTCTCTAGAGGATGGGTGTCATCCAGTCCCCCAAGTGTCTGAGATGGGAGGGGGAAGAAGGGACTTTCATGCACACGGTCTAGAGCTGTGCTGCATTGCAGCCGGTCTGGTAGTGGATTGCGCCCTGCCTGGGCAGTGTCTTATTGTGGGATCTCCCATCCGACCCGAGACTGTTCCTACTTCATAGCACTGATGGAATAGGTGGGACCTGGTACAAGCAACATTTGCTCTTTTTAGCCCTCATTCTCGTTAAGCGCGACATTGCCCAGTTGTGGAAGGGAGTGACCCCTCCGACAATTGGTGGGTGGAAAAAGGCCATTGATGGATGCATGGGAGCAGAGATTACGGTGTTCCAGACCCGGGGCTGCCCCCAGAAGCACAGGAAAATATTGTGCAGTTGGGCGATCTATCGGGGCATAGAATTACCCCTCCTACCATCCACGGACCCCCGATAAAATGTGTTCTCCTACACATAATTAGCCACCAAGCAACCCGAACAAAGTATGATACCATCTACACTTACAATCAATCAGACTTACTGAGCCTTGTGGGATCTGAGAATATCTGTGCCATATTTTTGTTGTTTTACCTGCAGGTTATGTAGGAGTTACAGTTTCATGTTTGTATTGGTACTCCTGATTTATTATGCCTTCAAAATATATGGAAAGGGCCATGGCCCATAATGAACCATGAAAACTCAATAATATAAGTTTAAAAAAATGAATAAACAACTTCAATTACTAGCATGTAGGTAACCATTTCCACTTGTATGCTTATTGTTCAGCACCCACCCAGTGCCGGCAACAATCTCAAGGGGAGCAGACAATGCTCCCAAAGATAGTCAGAAGCACACCATTCACCTATGCCCATCCCCATCCCCCACAACTACCATCAAACCTCCAAACTGTATTTCTGTTGACACTTTCTGCCTTCTTGAAGCAGGTGGAAAAGGTCAGGGTTTTTTCCATTGAAATCGGGAAAAACTGCATATTTGCAATAGGTATCGATAATTATCGCTGACCTTGTATACCACATTTTTTCTATCAATGGAATATTTCATCAGGCTAGCGTTGTATTAACAATGTTTAGCGCCATGGCGATAAATATGCCAGCAATATCGCCCTTTTCCATGGAACATCGCAGTTTTTTCAGCGATGTTCCATGTAAAACGGTGATATGCTTGATTATAGGACCCTGTGGTCGTATCACATAAATCCACCTCCCATGTTAGGTATGCCTTAGTCAGGAATTTAACAGACGTTCAATTCCTGCTTTAAGGCATACTTAGCGCGATTAAAATAATCGCTTCCCCGCGTTGTAAATATCGCAAAGCTGCCTTCGCGATATTTACCCATGTTGTTTCCACAGACACGCCTACTTTGCATCTCATTAGCGATGCGAAGTTAGGCATGCTGGAAACGGGAGCAAAATCAGCAAAACACCCAATAGCGTGTCTTTGCTGATAAGGAAATACAATTATTGCCGCTTTTCGGCCGAAAACGGCCGCAAAAGAGGCGATAATTTTATATCACTGCCTTGTTAATATGCCCCTCACTAACTTCGAGTCCAAACAGTTAATCCCCATTTTGAAGGGAACACGATCATAATGGTTTGGCTGCAGTGCAGAAATACTAGCTGGTAACGTAGGTTCCGGATCCCCGGTATCTTCGCACAAACGTCTGTCGAACTCCTAATGTGGTCCTTAATGTGTGAATATGACTAGAGAAATATCAGAATGGGGTTTTGGGGGGGTGGCTGACCAGCGGGAGGCTCTCCCCCCCGGGAAAGTTTGGGGCACCAGGGGAGGGGGGGAAGGAAGAAGCTTGTCCCTCGGGGCTATCCTTAGGCGGCGTTTTGGGCTGGTTTTGGGCTGGTTGGGCTGGTTGGGCTAGTTTTGGGCTGGCTGCTGTACTTAACCGGCCATTTTACGTCAATGCACACGTTTTCGTGGCAGTGACACAGCAGCCAGGGGGTCTTAGGAATTTGTGTGTATACTCCGGTGTTGTCTGGTGCCCGGTGCCTGCTTTTGGGGGTTAATAGCTCGATTGAGGAGAGCGGCGTCGGTGACGGCGGAGGAATAAATAAATCGGTTGTGGCCTGGTCTGCGGCGCGGTTTGCAGCTTGTGTGGCGCTCGTTGTAGGCAAGATGGCGGAGGGTGATGACCCGCGGGTAGCGGAAGCGTTGAGGCTCCTGAGCGAGGCGGGCCGCATGGACATCGTGCGGCCCGACCTCAAGGTAAGGCCGCAGCGGCGCGCTGCCAGCGGCGTCGCTGCGGCTGTGGCGGCCTGTGAGCCGCCTCGGTCGCGGCCGGCTCAGCGGGGGGGGAGGGGGGGCGGCGGTGCGAAGAGCGGAGGCCGGCGCTCGGTGGCAGGGCCGCGGGGGAAGGCACAGGGCGCTAAGAAGGCTGGGCAGAAGGGGAGGAAGCGGCCCTTTGAGTTCGTGGAGGCAGTGGGGGGAGGGGGGGCGGGGATGGTTCGTGAAGCAAGGGTTGTGCTGGGAGGGCAAGGGGGGGTGGGGGAGGGCGAGGGGCCACAGGCAGTGCAGCAGGGGGGGGGCAGGGGGCCGAGATTGGTGAGGGGGCCGGGGTGGGGGAGGGGAGTGCTGCTGGGGGAGGAGGGGGTCCGAGGGATGCAGGACAAGGGGGGCAGGGGGAGGGGGGTCAGGAGGGGCGTTTTCCCCGCTTTTGATTGAAGAAACGGAGGTGGAGGAGGACATGGGGGGGAGGACACGGAGCTAGACTGGGGTTCGTCGTCATCGGAGGAGGGAGGGGGCGTGGGGGGCACTGGGGGGTTGGCGTCGCCGGGGCTGTGGGGGAGGGGTGGGGGGAGGGGTCGGGCGGACGGGCGTGTCAGACCGGAGGTCCGGGGAGGTGAGCACGGAGGCGTCGGGGCGGCGGGCGGGAGAGGTGGGTCGGGGACGGGGGGGTGGGTCGGAGGGGAGAAGGCAGGGGAACGGGGGGCGGAGGGCAGTGGTGGGCTCTGGGGGGGTGGCGGTGAGGGGGAGGGGAGCGGCATGTGGGGGGCCTGGGGTGCTGGGCGTGGGGGGGGGCGGGCCGGGTTGGGGTTCTGGGGTGTGGGGAGGGCCGGGGGGCTGGGCCGGGGAAGGGGGGTGGGAACTGGGGCGCGGAGGTCATTCGGCAGGATGGGGGAGGGGAGCGGCTATGGGATGGGGGAGTTGGGGGGGAGCAGCGCGTGAGGGGGAGATGGGGAGTTTTATCACCCTGGCTTGCTGGACTCCACCTTTTTTCCTTGGCAGGAGCTGTTTGCGAGGCGCTCGGGGAGCAGCATGCGACTCCCACCCACCGAGGGGATGGGCCGGCTCTGTCTGGTGCGGGCGGCCGCGCTCCAACGAGGGACCTAACTCCTGACCGCAGCGAATGGAGGCGGGATGCGTCTCCGATAGCCCCTCCCCGAAGGGTCTTTACGGCCGCCGGGGGTGGGGGAGTGAGGATGGATGCGAACAATTCTGCGTTGACTGCGAGAGTGGACGAGGAGAGGGCGAGTGTGGATTTGGGAGAGTTGATGCGGGTGTGTTGTGAGAGAGCGGGTTTGAGCCGGCTGGAACCCCAAGTGGGGGGCCGGGGTGGTGTGGAGCTGGCTGATGGAGAATCGGAGGAAGAGGGTGAGATTAGGGAGGACGGGGGGGCTTGTAACGTTGTTGACAGTGTATTGCAGGTGCCAGCAAGGCAGGTTGAGCCCAGAGTGACGGCCCCCTCAGTTCCACTGGTTCGGCGGCGGGATCCAGCAAGGACGCCGACCTTGACGCCAGGTAAGCCGGATGACGGTGCGGGGAGTGGCAAGCGGCGTTGTGTGGAGGTTTCGGTGGGGACGGGGGAGACGGGGGGGATGGGTGGCGGTTGGTGCGGGGCCGATATGTACAGGATGCGGGGGTTGGCACGGATGGCCCGGCGCCGGGCAGTGACGGGTCGAGCGCGGGCGGCGGGGCAGCGGTGGCGGGTGAGTCAGCAACGGCGGGGGGAGGGAAGGAGAGTTGTGTGGTGCCGGTGCGTAAGCTACCGTACATGGGGCTGACCAAGCCGCTGGGGGCCCATCTTTCTGCTGCAACGAAGGAGAAGATCTGGAAAGGGGAGTATATTGACCTCTTGAAGCTTCTCCACCGGGAGTTGACGTCCAAGGAAGGGTCGAAGGAAGAGGAGCAGGAGTTGGCTAGGCGCCCAAAGGTGCCTCTGACGTTAGACAATTGGTCGGCGGCATCCCTCATATACGCGAGCGTGTACTGCGAGAAGTTCCCGGACCGGTGCGTCGCGATGTTTAAATACATGGATGTGGTGCGGAGGGCTCAGGTGACTTACGGCGGTTATGCGTGGTCACATTACGACGAGGAGTTCCGGGCGCGCATGGCGGCGGAACCGGATGCGCAATGGGGGGAGCTGGATTCGGATCTGTACCAGCAAACGATGGGAGGGGCCAAGTTTGGCTGCACCATTTACACGGCGAGCGGTTTGCCGCTGGTGCCGCCCCCCTTTGCGGCCCGCCCCACCCGTGGGGGGGTGGGACAGGGAGACTCTGGCAGCCAGGCCTCGGTCGGGGCCTGTTGGGATTTTAATAGAGGAGCCTGCGGGCGTGCGGCATGCCGGTTCCGGCACGAGTGCTCGTCATGCGGTCGAAGGCACCCGGTGCTGCGCTGTTGGGGGCTCGGAGGCCCGCCGGGGCAGCAACCTGGGCTGGGAGGGGACCCAGCCAGAGGGGGGCCGAGTGGGGGGAAGGGTGGAGGCAGAGGGGGAGGAGCAGGGGCTCTGGGAAAAGGCTCGTACGCCGGTTAGGATTGAGTGGATGGAGCCCTGGTTGGCGGCGTATCCGCGGGCGGGGGACGCTGCTGTGTTGTGTGGGGGTTTTCGGGAGGGGTTCAGGCTGGGGTACGAGGGCCCTCGGATTGCTCGCTGGGCAGACAATCTGAAGTCGGTGAACGCACATAAGGGCATTGTGCGAGAGAAACTGTTCAAAGAGGTCAGAGAAGGCCGGATGGCAGGCCCTTTCACGGCGCCTCCGTTGCCGGGCTTGATCATTTCCCCCATCGGGGTGGTGCCCAAGAAGGAGGAGGGGCAATTCCGACTGATATAACATTTGTCGTGGCCGGAGGGGGAATCGGTCAATGCCTACATTTCGGCGGAGTTGGCATCGGTGACTTACTCGTCGGTGGACGTCGCGCGAAGGCTCGTCGCGGCGGCGCAACGGGGGGCGTTGATGGCTAAATGCGATGTCAAGTCGGCGTTCCGACTGCTTCCGGTGCACCCGGCGGATCACCAGTTGCTGGGGATCCAGTTTGAAGGTCTCATCTTTGTGGACAAGGCGCTGCCGATGGGGTGCTCCATTTCCTGCGCGCTATTTGAACGCTTCAGCTCTTTCCTACAGTGGGTTTTTTCCAGGCGCACAGGTTCGGAGTCAGTGACGCACTATCTGGATGATTTTTTCCTTGTGAGGCGGCCCGGTGCGGTGGACTGTCAGCGGCTGCTAGATGGTTTGGCCGGGTTAATGGTGGACTTTGGGGTTCCCCTGGCGCCAGAGAAAACGTGCGGTCCCAGTACGGTGTTGTCCTTTCTCGGTATCGAGCTCGACTCAGTCGCCATGGAAGCACGCCTGCCGGAAGACAAGAGGTCGGCGATGATGGTTCTGGTGGATGGTATGTTGTCAAAAAGAAAGGTGATGGTGCGTGAGGTACAGGTGTTGTTGGGACATTTGAATTTTGCTTGCCGAGTGGTGCGGGCGGGCCGAACGTTTTGCCGGCGTTTGGGTTTGGCGTTGTCCGGTTTGACTTTGCCGCATCATCACGTGCGCCTCTCGGCGGGGATGAAGGAGGACCTGCGCATGTGGCGGGCGTTCTTGGAACGGTTCAATGGGGTGCCCATGGCGCCGGCGGAGGACTGGGAGTGGGACGTCACCATGTACTCGGATGCGGCGTGCGTTGGCGGCTTCGGTCTGTACTGGGAGGGACGATGGTGTGCGGAGCAGTGGCCGGAGCATTAGCAGGCGGGCGGGAGGAGCATTGCGTTCTTGGAGTTGTTCCCTTTGGTGGTGGCGGTCTCGGTGTGGGCAGGGGCTTTGGCTCACAAGCGCGTGCTTTTCCGTGTGGACAACATGGCTGTGGTGCAGGTGGTGAACAGGCAGTCGGCTAGGGACCCGCAGGTTTTGAAGCTGATGAGGGTGTTTGTCTTGCGCTGCTTGGAGAATGACATACTGTTTCAGGCGCGCCACGTCCCAGGAGTGGACAATGACATCGCCGATGCCTTGTCTCGTTCACAGTGGGAGAGGTTCCATGGGCTAGCCACGGAGGCGGAGGAAGTCAGGACGCCGGTGCCGGAGGAAATGTGGTCAGTGGGCGAGGCCGGGTCTTTCAGTTGGTGAAGACGTCGGTGGCAGTGTCTACGTGGAAGGCATACGAGCTAGCGTGGGAGGAGTTCCTGCAGTCAGGTGCGGTGTGACAAGGGGATCAGTGGCGGCGCGAGGAACAGGTGGTAAGGTTCATGCTGGCGCTCATGGATAGAGGGCTGACGCGGGTGTCGATTGCGGGCAAGTTGTCGGCGGTGGCCTTTATGGGTAAGTTGTGGTGGGGTTACCCCCCGTCGGCGGGTGAGTTGGGGACCCGGCTGCTGGAGGGGTGGGCAAGAGAGAGGGGGGCGGAGGTGCGGCTGCGCCGTCCCATCACGGTGGCTTTGCTGGAAGGTGTAATTAACGCGCTCCCGGCGGTGTGCAGGGATGAGGGCGAGGCGGTACATTTTTCTACCTTGATGTCTTGGCTTTTCTTTGGAGCGTTTCGAGTGTCGGAGCTGCTGGGTGCGAAGGGGAGGCGGGGGGTGTTGTGGGGGGAGGTGGAGGTGCGAGCGCGGGAGGTGGCAGTGCATCTGCGGCGTTCAAAGACGGATCAGCGTGGGGTTGGGACCTGGGTGGTACTGGGGCCGGGCGGCCGGGAGGGGGTGTGCCCGGCGGCATGGGGTAGGAGGTTGATGGCAGGTGGTGGCGAGAAAGAGGGGGACGTTTTTGGCCGGAAAGGGGGGGACGGAGTGACGGCGTCTCAGGCTTTGGGGGTTCTGCGGCGCGCCCTGCGGTACATGGGAGAGGACCCCCTGGCTTTCGGGACGCATTCATTTCGGATCGGGGCGGCGACGGAGGCGGCACGGAAGGGTTGGGGTAAGGAGGAGATACAGAGGCTGGGACGGTGGAAGTCCGATTGCTACAGGACGTACGTGCGGTTGAGGGAGGTGGAGGGGTTGTTGTAATGGTGATTCCCGATATTGATATGTGTGTCTTTGCAGGTGCTGTGGCGGGGCCGGAGGTGGCTGTTCTGAATTTATATATTGTGGGACACTCATTCGTCAAGAGGGCAGAACAGGCGGAGTGGGAGAGGCATCGGACACTCAATTTGGGATTGGATGCGGGGTTGTATCGTTGTCATTGGCGGGGAAAAGGGGGTAGGCGGTGGCATGAGTTATTGCCTTTGTTGAACACAGTGGTGAGAGGGGGGGTGTGCCCGGATGTAGTGGTGATTCATCTGGGTGAGAACGATTTGGTGCAGTGCAAGGGGCTGGCGCTGCTTAAGCAAATGAAGAGGGACCTGCGGGAAATTAAGAAGCAATGGGCGGGATGCCACATTATCTGGTCTGAGTTTATTCCCAGGCGGGTGTGGAGGGGGGCGGAGCGCCCAGGGGCCATAGACAGGGCACGGAGGAAAATTAATCGGGAGATGCGAGAATTCTGTGCCAAGGAAGGGGTGGGACGGATGGAGCACCCAGAGTTGCGCTATGGCGCAGTG
This sequence comes from Lissotriton helveticus, assembly GCF_964261635.1. Lineage (NCBI taxonomy): Eukaryota > Metazoa > Chordata > Amphibia > Caudata > Salamandridae > Lissotriton > Lissotriton helveticus. The sequence continues at coordinate 1,433,381,809 of NC_136067.1, read as the reverse complement.
TATTTTTTCCGGGAGGATGGGGTTCACCTGTCCAGATATGGCATGGAGTTGTATTTAGTCCAGCTGAGGGAGGCGTTGGATGGGGCATTGGGGTTGCTCAGGTATCCTAGGAGGCAGGAGTCCTAGGGGGGGGGTCGAAAGGCGTGAGCGTCTTTCGAGTGGCGCTTTCCTAAGGAGAGAGGGTGGTTTGCTGGAGGCCTGGGACTGCATGGTAGACGGGGGTGAGGTCATGGAGGTCACTGTGGAATTCATAGAGGGGTAGGTGGCTGAGCGGATGTGTTGTATTGCAGTTGCAATGTTGGGGTTTAACTTTAGGGGTGGGGGTGGGGGGCTGTCAGGCAGTTATTAATTAGTGAGCAGTAGTTTTGTTCGGCACAGGCCAAGGGGGATTGTATTGTAGGTGCACCTGATTCCAATAAAGCGGCCTTTGTCACACAATCTGGTTGTCTGTGTCAGTGCTCCCCCCCCTCACCTACTGGTGTGCCCCAATGGGGATTTGGGGGGGTGGCCGACCAGCGGGAGGCTCTCCCCCCCGGGAAAGTTTGGGGCACCGGGGGAGGGGGGGGGGAAGGAAGAAGCTTGTCCCTCGGGGCTATCCTTAGGTGGCGTTTTGGGCTGGTTTTGGGCTGGTTGGGCTAGTTTTGGGCTGGCTGCTGTACTTAACCGGCCATTTTACGTCAATGCACACGTTTTCGTGGCAGTGACACAGCAGCCAGGGGGTCTTAGGAATTTTTGTGTCCCGCCCTCCCTCCCTTTGTAAGTACGTTCCTTGGTTTCTGGGGTGGTGGGGGGTTGGTCCTGGTCTTGAAGGGTTTTGTTGGTTGATGGTGCACTGATTAGGGACATTTGTGTTGTCGCTGGAACAGGTGCAGTTGCTGGGGGGCGCTTTTCTAAGGAGAGAGGGTGGTTTGCTGGAGGCCTGGGACTGCATGGTAGACGGGGGTGAGGTCATGGAGGTCACTGTGGAATTCATAGAGGGGTAGGTGGCTGAGCGGATGTGTTGTATTGCAGTTGCAATGTTGGGGTTTAACTTTAGGGGTGGGGGTGGGGGGCTGTCAGGCAGTTATTAATTAGTGAGCAGTAGTTGTGTTCGGCACAGGCCAAGGGGGATTGTATTGTAGGTGCACCTGATTCCAATAAAGCGGCCTTTGTCACACAATCTGGTTGTCTGTGTCAGTGCTTCCCCCCCCTCACCTACTGGTGTGCCCCAATGTGCCAAGGTTGTCTGGCAGGGATTTCCAAGGAGGATGCCCCCAACTGAGGTTAATATCTCTCTGAACATTCACTGTAATAATGTGTTCCCCACTCTTACTTTTCGCTAAACAAAAAGCCAACACATCCACTTTTGAATTTTCTATGTGATTAAAGAGGATGTTTTTAACACAACCACAATAAATATAGCTCAGCAAACAGCTCCAAGAAGCTGATGATTTGCAGCACTGAATCCTTGCCAAGTCAAGTGTTCCCAGCACTCTGCAGTCGCTAGCAATGCCACGTCAAACATATTTTTAGTCTCAAGAAAAATGTATATTTATATACTATAAATTAAATGACTGTGTCAGCAGATGAAAGTAGCGAAAATGTTAGGTGAGCCCCCAACTTGACAGCCGCCACTGATTACCAGTTATTAAAATACATATGTAAATATTTCTTTTACTCGTATGCCAGTGGATGTTGCCTTATTGCATTTTGTGCCCCATTGTCCCAAAAACAAAGATGCAAACATTTAGTACCACAATAACACAAAGATTAAGTTCCGATGTGTTACCAGTGAATGGTGTAACTGACTTGAGAAAACAATGTTCCATTTCTCACCCATCTTATTCTAGATTCTCTGTACAGAGTAAACCAAAAAGCACCAGCCTCATAAAGCCTAGTTATTGCAATGTGTTCCCACTGCACAGCTTTAAACAATTGTATTCTGTTTATGACTAAATATTTTTGTTTATAACTACCGTAGATGGAGGAAGAGCATGACATAAATCAGTTATGCATATGTTCAGAGCATACTATGCTATTTGGTACCAATGTTGAAGGAGGTCATGGCCATGACAAATTACTCAAGGTTTAACACTCTGAACATTCAGTGGCGTTGCTTAGTCATTGACAGTCATTGACAGTTGGAGTTGTGAATCCCAAATTTCCCAAATAAAAAACAGTTTGCTGCATAATGGAGGGGTAACGTGTCCCCGGTTTGGGAAGGCTGATCCAATGAGGAACAGGGTTAATACTGATTTGCATTAAGTGGGCCTATGTCTGGAATGTCACAGTGGCCAAAAATTATGGCTTGGAATGCTGCTCGAGCGATTGCTAGTGGTCCCTCTGTGTACCACAGCCTCCTCTTAATCAAACCTTTTTTTTACATTCACAAAGCAGAAGGGGTTTCAAATGGTTTACCGCTTCCTTTGAGGTTTCAGTAAAATATCAATGTTTTGTGACTGGAATCCGGTCGCAAAACATTTATACATCGCATACTACTTCTGCATTTAGAAGGGACTCTCCAGCTCGCCCCTTACAAATACAGAACAGGTATACATTTTTTAAGACATTTAGCAGTTCTGAAACACTTTTGAATGCTAAATGTGTTTAGTAGTTAGGATAAAAGATTTTAGCATTCTCAAACTCTCTGATTTACCTAATCAGCAGGTTTGTGAATGCTGAAACCCTTTGTACATCAGGTCCTAGGCCCTCTGTATGTTTCTACCACTACTAATGCTCATTCTGTGGTCTTAGTCTTTCCTATCTATACTACTATTATAAAGGAAGAACTTTGAACCTTTGAGGCGGGTAAACTCGGGAACCACAGCGCCAATCCACACACCCGATACATCGTTGTAATCGTCAGGGTGTGCAGATGGACATAGGCTATATAAACTTAATAAATATACTTTATTTAAAAAATTTACCGAAAAAAAAGTAGTCCCTTGGAAGAAGCGCCGGCCGCGACGTGCGTGCCCGACTGGAGGAGCGCGGGGAGGAGCGGCGTCCAGGAGCGAGGAGGACCAGCGGACATGGCGCGGGGAGAAGCGGTGAGGTGCGGCGGACAGGCGGTGAGGAGCGGCGGACAGGTGGGGAGGAGCAGTGAGCGGCAGATGAGGTAGGTTATTTATTTATTTATTTAGGAGCGGTGTGCGGCGGAAAAATGAAGCAAAAATGAAAATCGTGAGCAAAAGGAAGCAAACGGAGCATTACAAAAGTGAGCCAAATGGTGCATTACTGGAGGAAAAAGTTACGTGTGCAGGTTACAAAAGCGTAGAAAGTAAACATAGAGGTATAAGAGGAAAAAGTGACGTATGCAGGTAGCAAGAGGAAGCAAACGGAGCATTAAAAAAGTGAGCCAAACGGTGCATTACAGGAGGAAAAAGTTACGTGTGCAGGTTGCAAAAGCATACAAAGTAAACATAGAGATATAATACTGCCATATATGGACGAAGGGTCCGGGGGACCCACGGACAACGTCGGGGCAGGCGGGGGCCCTGAAGCCTAATTGCTCCCGGACAACGTCGGGACAGGCTGCTAGTACTAATATAATAAAGAGAGAGCCCAAACCTTTGAGGCGGGTAATCTCAGGAGTAAAAAACAAGGAAATAAAGGAGGGTCCCAGGGAATGTTTAGCGACCACACAGTTACAGCCCCCTAATCACATCAATGTATCCAACACAAAGTAACTATGGGTCGAAGAATATGTCAAAATAATTAATGAAGTGTGTTAAGATGAGTCAGAGTGTGCTTAAGGTAGCTAAGAAAGCACACAACCAGACATCGCACTAAGTGGAAAAGAAATCCATCAGTCACTCGTCCTTTGCCGCCCTTTCATCCTTTGAACCACTTCCCACAGTGGAAAGTCCAGGTTGTTGCCACTTTGTCAGTAAGGGCTTAGTGTTATATAATAAGGCGCAAAAGGAAAAACTGTATAGTAACTGAGGAGCAGTGCAGGAATAAATTGTGAAAACCAAAGGAGAAAAGAATGTGCTCTAAGATAAAATTGAATAATGAACGCAAAACAACTTTATTCTGATGCCGTTCATTTCCAAAGGTAAAAGCCAATTGAGTGCAAAATAGCCAGTGATTAACCCTAATAGTCACTGACCCAGGGTGGTGGTCGACATGTTTCTGCGGTAGTTTAAAGATCTCTAAGTATCTCCCGCTTCTTCAGGACCTATACAATTTGCTACTGCTCAAAAGTGCGATATAGAAAGGATTTCTGATACAGATATCACCTGTTCACACCTGGTAGTCCTCTTAATTGTGCGGGGGATGTCCCAGGAGAAGACGTCGTCAAGACACAACAACATAAATAAAAGACACATACAAAGATAAAAACGACATGACCAAGATTAGTGTAAGTCATTTCATGTTGTCCACTACTCATATGGAAAACCTAAACAACCGATAACTAGTCGCTAGGTAACTCAGATCCCCTCACTCACCTCTAGGGTAAGAGGAACGTGCCACTCCTCACCTGGCTACAGCTCAGGAAGTCAGTGCACCGCCTTTGGTTTTCACAATTTATTCCTGCACTGCTCCTTAGTTACTATACAGTTTTTCCTTTTGCGCCTTATTATATAACACTAAGCCCTTACTGACAAAGCGGCAACAACCTGGACTTTCCACTGTGGGAAGTGGTTCAAAGGATGAAAGGGCGGCAAAGGACGAGTGACTGATGGATTTCTTTTCCACTTAGTGCGATGTCTGGTTGTGTGCTTTCTTAACTACCTTAACCACACTCTGACTCATCTTGACACACTTCATTCATTATTTTGACACATTCTTCGACCCATAGTTACTTTGTGTTGGGTAATCTCAGGAACCACAGCACCAATCACAACACCCAATACAGCGTTGGAAAGGGCAGTTGCAGCAGAAGGACATAGGCTATGCAGACGCCCACCATATACATTTAAAAGGTAAAAGAACCGTGCCAGCAAAGTAGTCCCTTGTGGGCGTGTCTGCGTTGTGCTGTGGGCGTGACAAACGCTGGGGGCGTGTGGTACGTTCCGCCCTTCATGCCATGTCTCATATTGTGTGCTGTGGGCCTGTGCTGGGGGAGTGGCCGTGTGCGGGGCGCGGGATTACGGAAAAAGAAGCGAGCGTTGTGCCCAATATTTCATTGTTTTTTCTTCCCAGGTTCTGTACATTCCAGCTCCGGGTGTCCACCCTGCGCCCTTTAAATACCCCTGCACCCCATAATCATAACCCACCCTTACTCCTTAGAATACACCAACACCCTTAAACACTAACCCATCTTAACCCTATAAATATACCCTGTACCCCAAAACCCGAACCTATCCCTAAACCCTAAAAATACCCCTGTACCCCGTAACCCAAACCTAGCCCTGAACCCTATAAATACCCCTGTACCTCAAAACCCAAACCTACCACTGAACCCTAAAAATACCCCAGTACCCCAAAACCCAAACCTACCCCTGAACCCTAAAAATACCCCTGTACCCCAAAACCCAAACCTAGCCCTGAACCATAAAAATACATCCTGTACCCAAAACACAAACCTACCCCTGAACCCTAAAATACCCCTGTACCCCAAAACCCAAACCTAGCCCTGAACCCTAAAAATACTCCTGTACCCCAAAACCCATACCTAACCCTGAACCCTAAAAATAGCCCTGTACCCCAAAACCGAAACCTACCCCTGAACCCTAAAAATACCCCTGTACCCCAAAACCCAAACCTAGACCTGAACCATAAAAATAACCCTGTACCCCAAAACCCAAACCTACCCCTGAACCCAAAAATACCCCTGTACCCCAAAACCCAAACCTAGCCCTGAACCCTAAAAATACCCCGGTACCCCAAAACCCAAACCTAGCCCTGAACCCTGAAAATACCCCTGTACCCCAAAACCCAAACCTACCCCTGAACCCTAAAAATACCCCTATACCCCAAAACCCAAACCTAGCCCTGAACCCTAAAAATACCCCAGTACCCCAAAACCCATACCTATCCCTAAACCCTAAAACTACCCCTGTACCCCATAACCCAAAACTTTATCTGAACCCTTAAAAAACCCAAACACCCCAAAACGTATACTTTAGTACCCCAAAACATATACCCCTATACCCATAGTTACCTTATCCAAACATTAAAAAAACATGCTTTTACCATTCATGCATTTACAACGAATTTCGTGTAAATGTATGCGTGGTAACAGCATATAAAAGGTAATGCCATGCGTTATAATGGCATTGCGGAGTCATGGTACTTTCGTAATGAAAGTATGCGGAGTGATGGTATGCGGAAAGAAAGTTGCGGAATAATGGGTGTTTACCCTCCCCTGGTAAGTACATTGGTGGCATGGCGGCCCACATCTCCAGCAACATACTCATATTTTTTCACCACCGATTTGAAAAATGCACAGGTCTCTCTCATTGATGGCCAGCACCGACATACACTTTTAGACACACCTCCCGCCACAAATTCTTGAATTGCGAACTTTAGAGCTGGGGAGCTACGTTCGAATCTCGGCATCAGCTCAACATCCTGTGAGTCCAGGCAAATCGCTTTGTCTCCCCGTGCCTACCACAAAGGAATGTGTTCTTGTGTAATGTAAATTGTGCTCATGCCATGTTGTCGAGTTCGCGCTATATAATATTGCAAGGAAAAATAAAGTAGGGAAACTCGAGTTCACACACTACTTAACGCGCACTCTTAAGTGCATCAGCAGTGCACTGTGAATCAGAGCGTTTCACAGGCCTGTCACAGATAAGAAATGCTATCAAAACGAAATCCTACAAAACAATATACTACTGGCCGGCAGCAATTCATACCCGGACAATGTCGGGACGGGCTGCTAGTTAATAATTAAGATTTATTATAGGCCAAACTTTCTCCACTAGAGTGTTGAAGATGAATAGTATTTCGCTTTGGATTGCCAGACCTCATCATAATCCACCTGGAACTTGCGATCAATAGAGCAGTTAATAATCTCATTCACTTTCATCGAGTTGACCTCTAACCCCTCACATGCACAAATTTATATACATAAGCAGCTTCCAATGTGTTACAAATTTAACACACATCTTATTTTGACTCATTAAAAGACCTTTTCTGGATCCAATGTATCTTGTACAGCAAGTAGTAATGGTGCTTGCTAGCATTAGAATGTGGAAATCCAATTGAAGTGAGCCTGCAATCCGAATCAGTAGGTATGTGATAAATAATCCTTCCACCGCCTTGCACTTAATTTTGCATCTTCCCATAATTATTATTTCATCAGTGGGTGATACCATAACAAAACTTCTATCCAAAATTAATCCATAATGTAATTTTCCTTTAGTGTGTTCGTCAATCAGCAAGTAAATGTATTGAGCTCCATCACATTTAACTGTCCACAATATTTGCCAAATCATTTCAAAGGGAGTCGTTTACCTGACTGAATATGGCTAGTTCAGCCAAAGCAGGAAGGTCAAAATGGCAGACAAATAGCCTTTTATAGTGCCCACTGCAAGGTCTTGCTGGGATAAAGAAAGAACCAACAACACAACTTCTTTCAGCTTAGTTTGTAAAGGGCACGTGTTTCAGGCACCCCACCAGGCAAGGAATTTATCCCAGGGTTTAGATGGACTTCGTGGAAGGGTGTCTGGTAGTGACAATAACATCTCGGTCAGCAGCTCAAATCCAGCCAATTGTCACTGTTCAATGCCTACGCATAAAGATAGAGGATTAAGTTGCTGAGGTTCGTATGGAGGCCACTCCGTTGTTTCTGACACACAAGTTCCTCCCTAAAACTTAGCTTAAACAGAGGGCAAATACTCGTGCTCAAAAGCTCCACGAACCACACTCTTCTGGACCAATTTTAGCAATTAGGATGAGTTGGGCCTGTTCATTCTTGATCTTATTCAGAACTCAGAGCAGGTAGTGGCAGGTAGTCGTGCAGGAGTCCCTCGTTCCACTCCAGCTGAAATGCGCCTCCTAATTAGTGCTCTCCTGGAAACTCCAACACACAACATTTTTGACACTCTGCAGTGGCCAATGGGATATGTGAGTGCTCTCCCTACTGTTAGAATACCTCCTGTACCACTTCAGGGTGTACACTCCAGTTGTGATCTGCCAGACTACATCTGCTGAGTTTGTTTTCTCTGGCCTTCTCTCTGTTGGATTTTAGCATTCAGGGATTATGCTAGGTGGTGGGTTTCTAGAAAGATGTTTCTCCAGCCACTTCCAGAGATGTAAGGCCCCTTGACATAGGACTCAGGGCACCATTCAGCCCTGTGTGTTGCAATATCACATAGCAGTTGTATTGTACATAAAGACCTGCACGTACTTCCCCTTCATAGATGGCAGGAAAGAATTTAGGGCACCACTAATAGCCTGAAGCTAAGTTGGCATGCAGACTGTACTCCACTGGAGAAAGAAGGCCTCAGATCCTCAGATCTGCCCATTAAGACCCTATACAGTTCAGAAAATAGTTTATTAAAAATCATAAAAGATCACATACAAATGAACGAGATCAATACAAAAAGAAAGTATACAACACAATAAATGAAGAAAACAATTTAAAGATGATAAACTGCATATAGAACCAGCTATGATGAAATATGCAACAATTGTTAATATATTAACGTACAAAAGGATGATAAGATATTTGCTTATGAAAAGGAGATAAAACAATGATGGGAACTCAGGGAGGTTTAGCGACTTCTTGTTGAAAGGGGGATAGAGGCAGAGAACGAAGAGCACATGTATCAAAAAATGAAGTAACTGGATCCCACAACTGCTTCCGTTTGGGAGCCAAAGTAAGTGGATAAACATATTTTGTGTTTTTCATCTATAATTGACTCCTACTTACCCCTTTAACTCTTAGTAAAAGATATCCTGACCTATTACATACGTGTTGGACTTGTTCTGCACCTTATGCAGATTTGTTACACTTGCTTTTCAAATGCACTCCGGTTCACATGTTTTGGATCAAGGTATGGTCTCAAATCAATAATATTTTTTCCACTACACACCCGTTTCATATATCTCATATTTTTCTAGGTAGTTTATCCCCCATTTGGAGTCATTGCACTTTCAGCATAAAAATAGTTGATCTGCTTCTTGCAGTGGCTTTTCAGCAAATTACCAAGGCTTGGAAGGATCTCACTAAACTCTCGTATCAGGCTTGGTGGTATGCTGTATGTTAAAACCATTAAGACCCTATAACCTAGTAACAATGCATCAATCACAACAGTGAGCTCTGAATGGAGAAGAGACAGTGGTATATTGTAGGATAAACTGGGATTGCATGTAATGCCTATGTGACTGCAGGGCACCTTTATGAAAATACAGGTCTGCAAGTCCAGAGACACCATCCAATCTCCTGGGTGCAGGGCAGATAGAATCTAAGCCAATGTGAGCATTTTTAATTATTGTTCCACAGGATGGCATTTAGAGGCAAAAGATCCATTAAAGATATCTGGCCCCATTTGAGGAATATTCATCAGAATGTGCTTCTGGCAGCCTAAAACCAGTCCTTTTTGTTGGGGATATTCTTCCCTAGCGTGAGAGGCTCGGTTTGAGAAATGTTAACTGGCTTTCAATGTGTGATTTCAAAGATGTGGATAGACATTGGACATTGTGTGATGTTGTGTGGTATTCCTGAACACTGGACTCAGGGTTTTAATGTATACATATATTGTTTCACAGATTGACATTACAGCTGAATGTTCAATCTATCGTGAGGACTCACAGGTGGAGTCTTGTGTGTGACCTTAACAAATAGAGCTGGTACGAGGAACAGAAGCTCTTTTAGGGTAAATACAGTATCTAGAGATAAGTGTATTTTAAGGTCTTTCTATACGAAGGTTGTGAGAGTTATTGAGGTGCGCCCTATCTTTGCTTTTACTTTTGGCAGTCCACGGAAAAAGTGAATGGTGTGTCCGGTACTGGTGCCTAGGAGACTTTATTTGCCCTGAAGAAATTGCCTTCAAATTATGTGGCAATGAAACATGTTGGCGCAGTAAGAAATGGTTTGCATAAAAAGCAACCGCTTTTTTTATTTGAATGAGTGCACAGTTGAATAATAAAGTTGGTTCTGAGCAATGTGCATTTCTTTCAATTTTAATCACACATGGTCCATCGTGGGATGTGATTTTTTCACTGCTTACTTCACAGCACTTATTCTTTCTTTTGGATTTGTACACCACATTTTATTCATTTTTTTGAGCACGATGATTACCAATGATGATAAAAGGGGGCACAACTGGTGAGTACCAACCAGAGAGCTCGTTTGGTGGTGCACACGTGAGGGGTCGCCTTTCTCTTTCACAATTTTTCAAAATTTTTGTGAAGTTTCAGTTGATTTCGCTTGAATTTTATGCACTTTGTACAATTTGTGGTATGTGATGATATATATATATATATATATATATATATATAAGTGTGGTGACTGCCATCTGTAAAAACTTTTTTAGTTTTAAGTGTAGGCATAAGAATGGTGGGTGACTACCTCAGTACAGAAATGAGAGGAGTTCATGGTATTTAATTTTTTTATAAATCCTCACCCCCATTTGAAATTGTTTGGCCCATAAAGAGGTGCCTTGTAACCAGGTCTTTATGTTTTTTGATAGTTTGCTGAGTGGAGGGCGACCTGGTGTTTCTTCCCTCTAAGCTCCTTTTTGTACGTATGGACATAATTCCCTGAACTTGGCTGGACAGTGAGAAGATCTCCCCCAACAAGTCAATGGTGTGGAACTTGACAGAAATTCAGAATTACCTGTCATCTTTTCACATGATCTTGTCTTTGAGACAGTTGCATCCAGATATCTGGCTTTGTAAGTTTTCCAAGCAGAAAATACCAGATATGAGGACCTTTTCATGGGGTTCAACTTTGTTGAATGTATGTTTTCAAAGGACCTTGCAAAAACGGTAGTATATTTAAGGAAAGCTCTACTGAGTTGGCCCTACTACCCACTCCATTTGAAATTTGATTAAGGTTGTGAGTTCTTGCACACCCTCAGATTATTATTGAAGTACGCCAGTTCTGGTTGAATATCGATGTTATTGCAAAGAACAAGAGTTTTGTGGACAGAAGTGTTTCTGGGTATTGTATCTGCCCTATTGTTTTCTAAAGGCGATGTAAACATCTTGTAGTTCCTCTTTGGAATTTGTTACACAGAATATTGAAACTGGGTCTGGTGCATGGGTTTCGAGATGCCAGTGAGTGTTCTCTTAAAGTCTTTCAGTGTCTTCGAATCAGGGGAAGGTATGTGTATGGTTATGTTAAATCTTGTAAAACTGTGTATTGTTACTATAATAAACTGATCGATTCAGTTTGCTATAGACCTCACAGTTTTCTCTCCAAAAACTATTTTAAGATTCAGTCAGTAATCTGGATGAAATGCACCTGACCCATCTTTTTCCATAATAGCTTAATATTTGATTGGTGAACGATTCCTGGAAAAAATAGTGTTCACGGTTTTAGAAGGTCTGTAAAGGTTATCTTTCTTGCTCATATAGTTAATTGCTAGTTGTAAAGGTGACACATACAGCCCCACCTGTGTACACTGACAAACGTAGGGCGTGCCTGGTGTATATGTCTGCAAATCGTAAGCCTCCACCTTAATTTGTCTGTGCTGCATTTATGTTTGCAATTGTTTTACTGACCCAGCTTCCGTGTGCAGCATGCCCTGAGATGACACCGCACTGACCCACACCTAAAGAGAAACAATATTACAACATGTTAGTTTCTTTTTATGGTAGAGGCAGGTTGTGTTTGTAGGAGAGACCCCCTTGGAGAGCATTCTTCACAGATCATTCACCCCTCGGTGAAAGGAAGAGAACAGAAGTCACTGGAGTAGAGAAAGTGTGCAGCTCCAGTGATAGGATCAAAAAGAGAAATTTAAACCTTGGAGACTGTGGTAGAAAGCTTTCTTCCAGCAAGTTGTATTTTGATTGAGTTCGCTAATACCTGTAAACCCTGTAGTTCTGCACACTTGTAAAGACATAAGAGCATGTATATCTCTACTGCATTAAGCTGTTGGAATGAGCAAAAATATTTTCAAAGACTGAGGGTGGAGGATTCCTTCCTCAAAGAGAAGAAGTCATGCCAGGTAGTTTCATCACTTCAGGCACAAAGAGGGGCTGGTTAGAAACATGTTCACTGCGGCTCTACAAGAAACGTATCCCACCCGCCGATTTTTTTCAGTGCAATGCAAAAGAAGTTTGTTTCCTCTTTCATCCACTCACTTTGCAAGACCTCTTTTAACAGTTTTGAGGCCATGGATGTGGGATCACAGAAGACAGAACCTCTGTCTCCCTTCTCAGCCGAAGTGTTGGTCTTTGATGGAAAATAGAGTCAAACATCAAAATAAAAGTGGCCTGTCAGGGAATAAGTTAGCTAGAAAAAATCCCACATGTGCAAATCAAGATCAGTTGTTAGCTTACAAGGACACGCTTATGGCTGCTTTGCATGGTATGGGAGACTGCATGCATGTGTGCTTGCTTCAGGCAATGGTTGTAGTGATATCACAGAAATCAATTGTGAAAAACAGCTAGCTCTCCAGACCATATAAAAGACCACAAACAGCCAAAAATATCCAACCCACTGACCTGTCAGACTAGTTCTTCTGCTACTGATGGATTGCTCCACAGGCAGACCTCCCCTGCTCGGCCCCCTTATACCAGAAACAGGCACTCTGTGCTAATTGTGATGATTGATTCATTAAATGAAAGCTGCTTCGAACGCACAGAATGGGTAAACTTCATTGTGCTGTGTTAAACTATAAACAGAATCAAAACCTGACCTCACCTTTAATTTGATTCATGCCCAGTGTGTTTTACGCTGCTGTAGTCTCAATAGGTGCTGCAGATTTAAAAAAATGTTGTTCCTGGTAGGTTTAGGGGCATGACGGATAGGGCCAAGAGAAATCTGCTTCCTCCTATCGCCCTCTTCAAAATCATTACAATGTTGCAGCTTTCCTAATTTCCTATCCAGAAGCCTCTAACTGTGGTCTAGCAGCGAATTTACCTGCAGGTAGCTTCTTTCTCTCTCCTAAACCCTTAGCAAAAGTGAAAGCCATCTGTCCTGTGTTTTTTATTAGCACTGCTGTCTGTGGGAGGACTTCACCAGTCCTAAAAGCACTGCAAAGCAAGCTTAATTTTGAAACCAATCTCTGACATGCTAGCAGTTGCATTTTGGGGGGACAGGCATTTTTATAGGGGTGCCCGGCCGCTTCAGGTCACCCGTGGCTAAGGCGCTGGTAATCTACCTGCCATGGATCGGGCAGGTGCTGACAAAGCTGAGCATTTACCTATGGATCTGATCAGGAAAAGCAAAGTGCTTGGAGAGCCAGCACAGAGAGCTGTACACTCTAAGGATAAAACACCTCTTCATTGAATGTGATGAAGCCCTAATCCCAGTGCTGCCAAGTGCACATAATATTACACATAAATTGTCCGTATAAAACCACCAAGACATATGCTCAGCCTGTAGGTAATATCTAGAGTGTGTGAAGCCTGAGTGAGCCTGTTCTTGGACACACTGGGGGCCGTACTGCCTAAGCACAGGTTTCAGAGTTCACTGCTAAGGACGACATTATAGGTCCATGGTGACATCACCAGGACTCAAAGTAGTACCCACCTGTCACAACTCTGTCCTAAGGAGAGGAGGCTGAAAGAAAATTACAACATGGAATAATCTGCATATTAATTTCTAGAGTCAAATGGAAGAATATGCTGTGCCACCAAGATACCTCTTTCATCTGGGAGGAACTGGGTAATATGAAAATCTAAAAGTGTTCACATCGGGTTGGTACCTTTAAAAGGCCACTGGGACTGGTGCCAAGTTACTCATGTCCATCAAAGCCATCATGCACGTGACTTACTGTGCCCTAGCGCTCTCCGACCTTTAGAGGCACCAATATGAAAGCAATGGTTGAACCTAGTGGAAAGTCACTGGACTGCCAGCAGCACCGTACGGCCACACCAGTGGAATAATGTGCACTTTACAAATGACAATAACTTAACATCCCTCTACATCTTAAGGTAGGCCAATCCTCTTTATTACCTGAGTTGGCCCACTCTACATTCTCCTCAGGTGCACAGACAGATGACAGAGCTAGATTTAGTGAGTAAGTGATATAATTCAATAGTAAATTATTTATGGCTTTAGACACCAACGGACGTAAGAAGAATGTGAGAGTGAACAGAATGAATGAAAAAATTATACAGGCCACTATGGTGGAGACTGTTAATAAATCTTAAAATATATTACTATTTAATTGCATAATAGTTTGCGCCAGAAACTATTTAACACAATTGTAGGAACATTGGTCCAAATTTACCCCCAAAAAATCTGCAACACAGTGCAGAGATTAAAATTGCTTACTGTGTTGCATGAAGAGGATAGGGCAGAACAATGCTATATCCACTAAGGTTTTGTGCTGTTCTGATCTTTCCCTGTGCTGGTGCATTTCTTGCTGCTATGCGACTACACAGACACACTTGCACTGTAGTGCACAGGTGTCTGAATTGTGGTAAGCATGTTTTTTTACAGGGATGGTCGCTTCCTTTACACAAACTATGCTTTAATGTGTTTCCTTCTTTGCATGCGTGCTGTAAATTTGCTGATCATAGATCACAGAGTTGCCATCATTTTCCCATGCAAATAATATTCATATCATTATTCACCTTGATTATAGTGTGATTCATTGTAGGAAAAAGGGTTTCTGTAGCAGTAACCCCCCCCCACACACACACACTTTTTGCCAGACTACTGATGTACTTTTACTTGGTCTGCCCTGGGTCCCTGCCAATCAGGTTCCCAGGGCCTGTGTTCTTTTCCCAAAACTAACCCAATTAGCATCTATGGTCACAGGTCAGTCCCTAGTTAATGGTACCACAGGTACCCAGGGCACTGTGACCAGAGAAGGCCTCTAAGGGCTGTAACTTTTATTGTGCTACCCTTAGAGGTACCACACTCATACACTGTCCTTGCAGCCTGCCTGTTGGTGCAGAACAAAAGTGAAGAGTCGACATTGGCACACATCCCTGTGTGCCATGCCTACAACCCACTGCCCTGGCCTAGATCAACCACCCCTCCTGCTGGGTGCACTATGCCAGCGGTGAGGGTACAGGTGCATAAGCTCTGTACCCCTACAGTGCCCAAGTCCATTCTTGGGCATTGTAAGTGCTGTGCTGCCATTTACAGTATATGGTGCTCGGAGTTTGTCATTACGAACTCCACAACACCATAATGGCTAAACTGAAAACTGGGAAGTTTGGTATCAAACTTTTCAGTACATTAAACCCACACTGATGCCAGTGTGGGATTAAATGTAAAATACACAACAGAGGGCAT
The DNA here is from genome assembly GCF_964261635.1 of Lissotriton helveticus. NCBI lineage: Eukaryota > Metazoa > Chordata > Amphibia > Caudata > Salamandridae > Lissotriton > Lissotriton helveticus. The sequence continues at coordinate 1,433,366,511 of NC_136067.1, read as the reverse complement.
CTTAGAGATGACCCCTGAAACTCGACCAACTTCTAGTGTCCCAACTGAGTGGCTGTTTAGGCTGCCATCAACAGATATGTTTCGGGCCCCTGGGTCAAGAGGGTGCAGCTCTTGGGGGCCTGAACAATGCACATCATGGGACGAGGTGATAAGTCTCCTCCCCCAGGATGGGCAGGGTTCACAAAGGGGAAGCTTCAAAGACATGCCGCCTTTGTGAGCTTCCCCAGACACTGCAGATTTCAGAAACTGGTCCCCATTGGTTCTGCCCCCCACTTTGGGCGGGAGAACCGGCAGGAAAAACAAGTGAGGGAGAGAGTTGTGCTCACCTCTGTAAACTCCACCCCTCAGGTGGGGGAGGCGAGGTGAAGCACAACTCTGAGTCCTCAACTCTGAGTCCCCACCATCTTGAGGATGGGGCGACCCAACCAACCATGGACTGGCTCATGCCCCCTTCCCACTGGAGGGTGGCACAATAGGGGTTGTACCCACCCCAGGGAAGGGGCCCATTGATCCCTGCCTGCTACCTATCTGTAACACCCCTACATCTAGTATTTAGGGGGCACCCTGAACCTTGCTTTCTCAGATTCAGAAACAACAAGAAAGAAGATAAGAAGGACAGAAGAGCCATGCAGAGCTAACAAGGGGACGCCGCCCACTGACTTGGCCCCAGCCCTACAGGCCTGTCTCCCCTCGAACCTGCTCCTGCGAAACCCCGGTGTGTCCTGCAGCCAGCAACATCAAAAACCCCAGAAGACCTGCCTGCCTTCACTTCAAAAGACTGCTTCTCCCGTCAACACCGGATTTGTTCAACAGCAACCTCTGGATGCAGCCCAAAACTGCGAATCCAGCCCACTCTGCACCCGCCAAACCCAGCCCGAGATTGAGTGGAAAAACACCACGAGGAGGTCACCCCGGCGATACTGAACTGAGATCCGGTGACCCCTGGCCTGCCTCAAGCCTTCAGCCGGCGCCTGCAGTCTAAATCCAGAAGGCCCCCTAACCGCGACCAGGAGCTGGTGAGAAGATCTTACCCCAAAAGGCAACACTGTACCCGGTGCCCCACGGCCATGTGTGCCCAAACCGTCGATGTCTAACCAACCCCTAACTTCCCAAATTACCTCTCGAAGTGGTGGTCGCACCCAGAAGTCCTTTGTCTCCCTGCCTGCAGTGCTTTTGCAAACCGGAGGTTCTCCATTAGAAACAACAGCATGCCCGACATCGAAACAGTACTTTGCACCCGGCCACCTCAGTGCCGCTGAAGGTGCACCTTTTGTGCTACTTGGTTTCCCCATCTGCCCTGATGTAAACCCAAGGAGCTTTGCTCCTACAACCCAGTGGCCTACTTTCTAGCAGCCATCAACCGGAAGCCCCTTAGCCCCCATTGGATAACATTGGGCCTCAAGTTCAACACTCTGCACCTGGCCGCCCTAGTGCCGCTGAGGGTGTAACAAGAGTGTTTCACTGACTGTCACATGGTACCGCCATGTTGAGAATGCTTGGTTAACACGGTGTAATGTTCCCGCGATAGACTGTGATGTTGGAAGTTGCGTTTAGTTACTTTTGCGATGGTTATCACACGTTCTTGACAATAGTCCCCAACGTGCGGATAAAGCTACTAGTAGTGTGAATGAAGTGCCTGTTTTAGAGGAGGACATTGATATGCCGATAGTGCAGCAAGAGGCATCTGGGCTTCAGCCTGGGGCTGCAAGGCTTCCCGTCAAAAGTGCTGACCTCTGGTTTGCCCCAAGCACGGTGCAGCCGGCATTGCCAGACTTTACTGGTGTTCCAGGGTGTAGAGTTAATACTGAAAACATTTTGCCGATATTTTTTTCAGTTGTTTACGGACTATATGCTTTTGGCAGAGATTGTTGAGCAGACTAATTTCTATGCCGAACAGTTTTTGAGGGACAACAGTGCCAGCGATAGGCCCCACTCTAGAGATACCTGGACGAGATGAAGGAGTTCTTGGGTTTAACTTTTATGATGAGCTTGCTAAGGAAGTCATCATGTCTTCATATTGGTCTACTAGTCACTTGATGGCAGCAGGTATATTCCCGGCAGTCATGACTTGCGATAAGTAGTTGCTTTTGTTTTGTTTTGGATGCTGCATTTTGTCAATAATGGTTTAGCGTTGCCACGAGATCCGCCAGATTGTGACCGTCTTTTTAAGATTTGGCCTGTCATTGATCACTTTGTAGATCAATTTTCTGAGATCTATGCTCCAGGGAAAGAAATAGCAGTGGATGTGTCTTTGGTATTTTTCAAGGGCCGCTTGGTTTTTAGGCAATACATTCCTAGTAAGAGGGCATGCTATGGAATTAGGGTGTATATGCTGTGTGACAGTAGGACTGGATATGTCTCTAATTTCAGGGTATACACCGGTGAGGATTCCAGGAATACACACCCCCTGGTTGTCCATCCACTTTTGGAGTGACAGAGAAAATTGTGTGGGAACTTGGTAGAGTAGCTTGAGTGAGTCGCGCACTGTTCACCTGGTGCAAAAACACCTCTTACTTATGCTCAAAATAAACACAATATGTTTGTTCATTCAATTGTATTTTCATCATTTGTTTTAGCAATCAAAATCATAATTATACATAACCTAAATGGTTCCTTCTTTAGAGGCTGATCTTCTTAACTTTATGTATGGTACAGCAAAAAACTCAAGGAAACCATATAACTTTGGGCGTGACATAAAGACTCCATCTAGCTCAAGTCCTGTGTCAGCATGATATATTCTGATTTCCCCTAGTTCGGACAATCACCTGTGATTCGGACCAATGTCTCAATGTAAACCATCTTCCTGCGATAAGATTGTTGACATTGAGACATTGGTCCAGTTAGGTTCCGAAATGCATTGGGCATCATCTATGAAACTGTCAAATTCATTAATGCATAATGTATAATGACCAATGTATTTGTGTAAGATTGACAAACAATTGATTTGAATTTCATGTACAGAGTTATGTATAATTATGATTTTGATTGCTAAAACAAATGATGAAAATACAATTGAATGAACAAAAATATTGTGTTTATTTTGAGCGTAAGTAAGAGGTATTTTTTGCACCGGGTGAACAGTGCGCGACTCACTCAAGCTACGCAGCTTGTGACTAGTGATGAACTCAAGCTTACAAGTGTTGACAACCCTTGTTAGTCGCAGCACCTTAAGAGTAATTGAATAAGGAAAATTCAAAAAGAATAAGTTTTGAGTGCACCCCACACCCTAATTAGTTTATGGAACTTGGTAGAGGACTTTTTAACAAAGGTCACCATTTATATGTTGATAATTCTACACTGATGTGCAGTTGTTTAGGGAACTGAGCAAAGTGGACACTGTTGCTTGTGGCACAATCCGCTCTATTTATAAAGGTTTCCCAAAAGAACTTGTTTGTCAAAAGCTTGTGTGGGGACAGTGCAGTGCCTTGCATAGTGAGGAAATACTAGCTGTGAAGTTTTCAGACAGGCGAGATGTCTACATGCTGACTACCATCCATGATGAAAGCACTTCACCTGTGACTGTTTGGGGTCAGGTTGCTGAAGCACGCAAACCTGTGTGCATTTTAGACTATAATAGGCACATGGGTGGTGTTGATAGAGTGGATCAGAGGTTGGAACCTTGCACTGCTCTTTTTAAGGCTTACATTTAGTATAAGAAGTTGGCTATCCATCTTTGCCACTTGGCAACCTTTAGTGCTTTTGTTGTATTCAAGGATTGTTGTCCTGAGTCAAATTTTTTAGTAGGAGATGTAGAGTCTGTTGGTGAAGAGGTACGTGGAAGGAGACTCGTACGTACTTCCTCGAGTGTCCTTCTAACCCTGCGCTGTGTGTACCTGCTTGTTTTAGAATGTACCACACGCAAAAATAATTTTTGGGAGCATCCATGAGTGGTAAAGTGAACTGCCTGGTCTATTGTTTCATAATTTTTGTTCAGTTTCAATGTTGGCATTTGTGCAATGTATTTAGTTTCATATTTTGTGTTAGAAGACTTGTATCTATTTGCAATTTGTGATGGCGGTGAGTGTAAGCTGGTGCTTGGCTGGTTGTCCGCGTGGGCTGGTGCTTGGCTGGTGGTGTGCATGGACTGTCGCTTGGATGGCAGTGTGTGTGGCCTGGCACTTGTCTGGCTGTGTGCATGGACTGGTGCTTTGCTAGCGGTGTTTGTGGACTGGTGGTCGGCAGGAGGTGTACATGGACTGGCTCTTGGCTGGCGTTGTGTGTGGACTGGCTCTTGGCTGGTGGTAGGCGTGGACTAGCGCTAGGCTGGCGGTGTGCATGGACTTGAGCTTTTCTGTGAGTGTGCGTGGAAAGGCGCTCTGCTGGGGGTGTGGTGGGCTGGCGCCCGCTGGTGGTGTGCGTAGACTGGCGCTTGGCTGGTGGTGTGCGTGGACTGGCACTTGGCTGGCGGTGTGTGAGTAGTGACTTTCTGCTGGTCACTACACCCACTGCTAGCCAAGCACCACTCCATGCAATCTGTCAGCTGGTGTGGTTGCTGTGTCAGGAATGTGGGCGTGTGAAAGGAATGGGCCCTTGAATGGCGCTTTCTGCTGGTGTGAGTGTTGTAATGTGATGGAGTCGAGGCTGGCACTGTGAATGGTCTTGTATGTGTCACATGTATGAAAGGTGTATGAACGGCCTGTAAAGAGGTTGGTGCCTTGTCGTGGCTTTACAGCTCACGAGCTGTGAGTCAATAGTTCCAATTCTCGTCCTTTCAATTATTAACAGTGCATTTAAATTTTGTGAAGTCTCTTGTTAATACAATTGTATACTGAACCATCACTCACCCTCGTGCCAAATCCAACCGGTATATATGTGGGCTTGAGGAATAGGTTGTTGTGCAGAAATATTTTTATTTTCTGTCTTTCTCAAGCAGGGTGTACCTTGTCCCTTTTTATGAATGTTGTAATGTGTTGGTTTTGTGCCAGGTGGTGTGACTGGCCTTGTGTGTATCACGTATGAAAGGTTAGTGAATGGCCTGAAAAGAGGTTGGGTCCTTCACGCAGTTTTACATCTCACGAGTTGTGAGTCACTTGTTCAGTTTTTTGTCCTTTCCATTATTGACAGTGCATTTAATTTTTGTGAAATCTCTTGTTAATAACATTTTATATACTGAACCATCACTCACCCTCGTGCCAAATCCAAACACTATGGGGCCGATTAGGATGGCGTTTTTTCCGCATCCTCCGGGCCAGCGGAAGTGTGCGCCAGCCAGGAGGATGCGGAAAAACTGCAGCGGAGCCTTCAAAGACCCCGCGCCAGATTAGGATGGCTGGGGGGTCAGGAAGACCGCCCACAGCTTTTCCGCCGCGGTCACCTTCCGACCGCGGCGGAAAAGCTCTAACATGGCTGGCGGTGTCTATCAGACACCGCCAGGCATATTAGGATGTAGGTAAAAACATGCTTTTCCCCGGCGGCTTTTCCGCCGTGGAAAAGCATACGGACTTTCACTTCGGGGGCCCGTTGCGGGCCCCCTGGGTGAAGGGGGGGGTGGGGGGTGCACATGGGAGTACCTATGGTACCCCCCTGCATTTGCGTGCAGACAGCAGCAGGCACTGCGCGGTGCCTGCCGCTTTGTGCATGCAGATGCGATGCATGCATTTTTAACCTTGCAATGTCAAAGATAGAGGCTGTGACCGCCACCCTGGCGGTCACATCCTAATCTGCTCGGGGGGAACGCCGCAGCCCCTGCGGACGTTCCCTCCTCCTCAGGGGTTGCGGACCGTCTCAAGTTCGTCCGCGATCCTAATCGGCCCTTATGTGTAGGTGCTTGAGGAATAGATGGCTGTGCAGTAATATTTGTCTTTTTTGTCTCTCTGACAAGGTGTACATTTCATCTAAGAAAAACCTACCAACAGTAGATATTGTCGTAAACTAAACACCCATGGGAGTACATGGTATGTTTTTCTCTTGTGGATCCCAACAAATTATCTTACCCACAATGTCCTGCAAACCTTAAAATGTGACTGGCACATTTTCCTTGCATTATTGTGCCAAAATGTTCACGCTCCAGAAAGAAACAACAAATATCCTACCACCCAGCATTTCTCCATGTAGCCCAATAGAAATGGAACCTCACTTGTGTGGATGGGCCAAGTAACCGTGGCAGGGAAGGGCCCAAAGCGAATTGTGGAGACATCAAAATTACCTATTTTGAAAGGACCTGGTTTTGCAAGGGGGAGTCACCTGAGTTTTTGGCCCCATGCTCTGCCGCCACCTTGGTAAACCAACCAAACCCACACATTTCTAAAAACTAGAGACCCTAGGAGACCAATGAGGTATGGCATGTATGGATCCCCCAACATTTCCCTACCCAGAACCCACAGCAAACTTCAAATTATGCTGGAAAAAATCAATTTTTTCCACATTTCTGTGTGGGAAAGTTGTAGGATCACTGGGCTGACACAAATTTCCTCCACCCCAGCGTTTCCCCAGGTCTCTTGATAAAAATGGTACCTCACGTGCGTGGGTGGGTCAAGTCCCCCCAACAGGCAAGGGCCCACATCCCATTGAGGCAAGGTGAGAGCCAGTCAAGTCACCTCATACTGGAATCCTCTTGGTGTCTAGTTTTCGAAAATGATGATGTCGCCTCAATAGGTTTTGGACCCTTACCTGCTGTGGTTACTTGACCCACACACGTGAGTACCACCTAGCGTTCCCCCAGGGAGACCTGGGGGAACGCTAGGTGGTAGGACATTTGTGGGTCCACGCAGATTACAGAACTTTACCACAAAGAAATTTGAGAAAAAAGTGATTATTCCAGCTAACTTTGAGGTTTGCAGGGGATTCTGGGTGGGAATATGTTGAGGGACCCACGCAAGCCATACCTTGCTGGGCTCCCCCGGGTGTCTAGTTTTTAGAAATGTGTGGGTTAGGTTGTTTGCCCTTCATGGTTGCCGAGCCTGGGGCCAAAAACTCATGGGACCCCCTTACAAAACCAGGTTGTTTTGTGATAGGTAATTTTGATGTTGCCTCAATAGGTCTGGGCCCTTGTCTGTCGAGGGCACTTGACCCACCCACATGAGTGAGGTACCATTTTTCTCGGAGGACTTTGGGGAATGTGTGGTGAGTGGAATTTTGTGGATCCAAACAGATGCAAGAACTTTTCACCACAGAAATGTCATGAAAATGTGTTTTTTGGGCCAATTTTGAGGTTTCCAAGGGATTTTGGGTAACAGAACCTGGTGAGTGCCAGACAAGTCACCCCATCCTGGATTCCTCTAGGTGTATAGTTTCAAAAAATGTACAGGTTTGCTAGGTTTACCTGGATGATGGCAGCGCTAGGGTTCAAAATCTACAGCTAGGCGCTTTGCAAAAAAAGGGTCCGTTTTCACTGCGAAAAAGTGGTATATTCGCGTTGCGTTTTGGGCCGTTTCCTGTCATGGGCACTAGGCTTACTGACACAAGTGAGGTGCCATTTTTCTCGGAAGACTTGGAAGAATGCGGGGTGTGTGGAATTTTGTGGATTCACACAGATTCCAGAACTTTCCACCACAGAAATGTGAGGAAAACGTGTTTTTTTCTAAATTTCTTAGGTCTGCAAGGGATTCTGGGTAACAGAACCTGGTGAGAGCCAGTCAAGTCACCTCATCCTTAATTTCCCTGGGTATCTAGTTTTCAAAAATGAATAGGTTTGCTAGGTTTCCCTAGGTGACGGCAGAGTTAGGGTTCAAAATCTACAGCTAGGCACTTTGCTATAAAAGGGTCTGTTTTCACAGTGAAAATGTGGTGTGTTCACGTTGCGTTTTGGGCCCTTTCCTGTTGCGGGCACTAAGCCTACCCCCACAAGTGAGGAACCATTTTTCTTGTAAGAATTTGGGGAATGCGGGTGGGAGGAATTTTGTGGATACACACCAATTCCAGAACTTTCCACCCCAGAAATGTGAGGAAAATATGTTTTTTTTACACATTTTTAGGTTTGCAAGGATTCTTGGTTACAAGCTGGTGAGAGCCAGTTAAGTCACCCCATCCTGGATTTCCCTGCATGTCTAGTTTATAAAAATATATAGGTTTGCTAGTTTTCCCGAGGTGCCGGCAGAGCTAGGGTTCAAAACCTACAGCTAGGCACTTTGCTTAAAAAGGTTCCGTTGTCACTGTGAAAATGTGGTATGACCATGTTGAATTTTGGGCCATGTCCTATCCTGGGCACTAGCCTTGCCCACACAAGTGAGGTACTATTTTTCTCAGAAGACCTGGGGGAACACTGGGTGGTAGGAAATTCGTGGATCCACGCAGATTCCACGACTTTTCCACACAGAAATTTGAGAAAAAAGTGATTTTTTTCGGCTAAATTTGAGGTTTGCAGGGGATTCTGGGTAGGAAAATGTTGGTGGAGCCACACAAGCCATACCTCGCTACACTCCCCCTAGTGTCTAGTTTCCAGAAATGTGTAGGGTTGGTAGGTTTCCCTAGATGGCCGCCGTGCCTGGGGGCAAAAACTCATGGGACCCCCTTGCAAAACCAGGTTGTTTTGTGATAGGTAATTTTGATGTCGCCTCAATGGGTTTTGGGAGTTTCCTGTCACAAGTACTTGACCCACCCACACAAGTGAGGTACCATTTTTCTCAGATGACTTTGGGGGATGTGGGGTGGGTGGAATTTTGTTGATCCACGCAGATTCCAGAACTTTTCACTACAGCAATGTGAGGAAAATGTACTTTTGTGGACAAATTTTGAGGTTTGCAAGAGATAATGGGAAACAGAACCTGGTGCAAGCCAGTCAAGTCACCCCATCCTGGATTCCCTTGCGTGTCTAGTTAAAAAAAATCTATAGGTTTGCTAGGTTTCCCTAGGTGCCAGCAGAGCTAGGGTTCAAAATCTTCAGCTAGGCACTTTTGCTAAAAAGGTTCAGTTTTCACTCTGAAATGTGGTGTGTCCATGTTGCTTTTTTGGCCGTTTCCTTCCACGGGCACTAAGCCTACCCACACAAGTGAGGTACAATTTTTCTCTGAAAATGTTGGGGAATGCGTGGTGGGTGGAGTTTTGTGGATCCACGCAAATTCCAGAAATTAGCACCACAGAAATGTGAGGGAAATATGGTTTTATTTTTAAAAATGTTGAGGTTTGCAAGGGATTCTGGATAACAGAACCTGGTGAGAGTCCAGTCAAGTCACCCCATCCGGGATTTCCTTTGGTGTCTAGTTAAAAAAAATATATAGGTTTGCTAGGTTTCCCTAGGTACCGGCAGAGCTAGGGTTCAAAATCTACAGCTAGGTACTTTGCTAAAAAATGGTATGTTTTCATTGTGAAAATCTGGTGTGTCCACGTTGCGTTGTGGGCCTTTTCCTGTCGCAGGCACTAGGCCTACCCCACAAGTGAGGTACCAGTCTTAGAAGACTTTGGGGAATGCCAGGTGGGTGGAATTTTGTGGATCCACGTGGGATCCAGAACTTTCCACCACATAAATGTAAGGAAAATATGTTATTTTTTTACAAATTTTGAGGTTTGCCAGGGATTCTCGGTAACAGACGCTAGTGAGGGCCAGATAAGTCACCCCATCCTAGATTTCCCTGGGTATCTAGTTTTTAAAAATATATAGGCTTGCTATGTTTCCCAAAGTGCAGGCAGAGCTAGGGTTCAAAATCTACAGCTAGGCACTTGGAAAAAAGGGGTCCGTTTTCAGTGTGAAAAAGGGGTGTGTCCACGTTGCGTTATGGGCTGTTTCCTGTTGCGGGCACTAGGCCTACCCACACAAGTGAGGTATAATTTTTCTCTGAAGACTTTGGGGAAAGCGGTGTTGGTAGAATTTTGTGGATTCACTCAGATTCCAGAACTTTCCACCACAGAAATGTGAGGAAAATGTGCTTTTTGACAACGTTTGAGGTTTGCAAGGGAATTAGGTTAACAGAACCTGGTGAGAGCCAGACAAGTCCCCCCATCCTGGATTCCCCGGGGTGTCTAGTTTTAAAAAATGTATAGGTTTGCTAGGTTTCCCTAGGTGCCGGCAGAGCTAGGGTTAAAAATCTACAGCTAGGCACTTTGCAAAAAATGGGTCAGTTTTCAATGAAAAATAAAGTGTGTCCACGTTGCCCTTTGAGCCGTTTCTAGTCGCGGGACCTAGGCCTACCCATGTAAGTGAGGTACCATTGTTATTGGGAGACTTAGGGTAACACAGAATTGTAGAGCAACTGTTATTACCTATTGTCTTTCCATGCATTTCTGTCTTCCAAATGAAAGACAATGTGTTAAAAAGAAGTCACTTTGATAAATGACCTATAATTCTCATGATATTATGGCTATTTACAATTTCGGAAATGTGCAAATATCTACTGTTTCTAAACTCTATATTTTGTTCCTATTTCGGAAATACATAGGTGTCTTTCATATCGATTTTTCCATGTATATATTTCCCAAATGAATTGCTATATACCCGGTACATAATAAAAAGCCATTGCAAGATGATGCTCAGTTATTGGCTCTGGGTTCACCAGGTTCATGTTGAACCTACAAGTCCTACATATCCTCACAACCAGAAATTTCCGGCAGATGTAAATTTATATTGTTTTCAAACAGTTGTCACAATTAGAAGAAGTTACAGGTAAAAACGTTGGCACAAATGGCTGTTTTTTTCAACTAATTTTCAATTTTTCCTATATTCAACTGTTATTTATATAAAGAAAACTTGAAGGATTTACACAGATGACCCCCTGCGGAATTAGGAGTTTTCTCTATATTTCCAAAATCTATAGCTTTTCAGGATCCAATATTGCTTTCATACCCATTTCTACCATTAACTGGAAGATGGTTGAAAGCACAAAAAATAGCAAAAAAAGGCTATGTCCCAGTAAAATGCCAAAACTGAGTGCCAGGACGGCATAGCATTTCAGCAGGATAGGTGACAGAGCACCGGCGAGGTGGACACTTTTTCTTGCCTTCCACCGATCGGATGCCGATGGAGCCCTGTCATCTTAACTAAGGGGTTGGGGATGTGCACCTAGATTATAGGTAGCGATCAGCGCGAAGACGCTCAACACCTTGAGGAATATCACAGGATATCACAGGATATCACAGGTTCACGGACACTAGGCCTGGCACCTGTTACTTTTCTAACATTTGTTTCACACACTGTTATTCACGATTATTTTTGGTCCTGACAAAACGCCTATGGATCCGTTAGGGATTAAAAGAGAGTGTGCAACATGTTGACCTAATTTATTTTACACCTCTTTCACTATAGCACCCGTCCTGTGAGCAGCGGCTAGTTATACAACCTCCCCTTTTATTTGCTTTGACAGGGACTCTCCAGGACGTGCACCCTTTTAATTGATCATTTGGACCCTTGATTAAAAACAAGTTCTGGGCACCGTTTGGTCATTTTAAATTCACCCAACTTCCCTAGGCCCTCACTCCCACAAGCACAACTGCGGCACCTCCTAAAAAAGATCTACGGTAAAGAACCCCCTGCGGGGCCCGTGAGGGACAGCAGCGCTGCCCACACGAGGAGCAACGCCCCATGATGATACATAACACTTGCAAGGGTGTCTGAGGGCACTTTAGATAAAAGGAGGATTTCCCTCTCTGCACCTGACACCAACCAACCATGAGAGCGACATACAAGCACTGTTTCTATCTCTAGAACTTCTTTATCTTTGTGACCAAATCTGGTTGATCCTTCTTTCTATTCCAGAGACTTTTTGTTTTTCAACCCTTCTCTCTTTTCTACTTTGTCTCTGTATAGGAAGAATGACAAGCTGCAGCATCTCTGGAGGTATACCCCAGGCAGCATCAAACCACTCCTCTGTTGGTTCCTCTTCTTCTTTAGAGTCCCTGTATCTTTCTCCTTCTTCTTCCTCTCCAGGAATCTATGCGTCAATGTTACTTTTGCTCCCTCTCTTCCCCTTTGCATTTTAGACTCAGTGTTTTTCTCTCCTCCCCCTTCCTGCTTTGTTGACGTCCTGTTTCTCCTCCTCTGGTCCAATCGGCCAGTCTTGTGAGTGTAAGGCTATCCACCCCAGCCCTCAGTCCCTGCTGGGATAATTTGTTGTTAGTTTCACTGTGTCATTGGTTTTGGCCCTCCCCTCTTGTACTAATGGTCCTTCTTTCTATTCTAGGTCTTGCTGCCTTCTCCACCGGCCATGATGAGAAGATAAAAGTCAAGTCCACAAAGTGGAGATGGGTTGTGTGGGGGTTCCGTCACAAATATATAGTCCAATGATGATTTATTTTTAGTTTGTTACCCATAACGCTTTTTTAGTTGGCCGAGCCCAACTCAAATTCACTAATGCAAGCTTTTACTATTTTGCGGGAATGATCCCTGAAACATTTTCCTTCCTGGTTGACACATATCTTTTCTTTGAAAATCACCGACCACTATGCACTCATGTCCTGGATGATGATAGAAAAGAGTTTTTATCAGGTCGGTGATGTTCCTGGCATTCGCAATATTCCCGTCCCTGTGTGGATTAACGTACAGGTTAACCACCATATTGGGAGTGGATATACCATCAATTACCAGGCCCTTGGTTTTGAGGGCCTGCATGTGGCAGGAGGAGTTGATCCATTCCTTTACTTTCACCTGCAAATCCAATTTCACTTAGACGAAGAATCCACCCATTGGTTTCCCAACCATCATTTTCTTTTGAGCTATTGTGTGGATTGGTTGGTACCCTGGATTGGAGATAGGCATGGTCAATCACACTTCTCGCAGGCATAAGATGTCATCAGTGTGCGAATATTCCATGGCATTTTATTACTCGCCACTCATGTGAGACACTGCTTTTAAACTAAGCTTTACCATTGTTTAATATATGTTTAACTTGGTGACTCTGCACCGATTTACTTTATTTTTAATTCTTGGGGCCTCATTTATGAAAAGTGATGCATCGCTGCGTGAAAACAGCGATGCGTCACTTTTCATTGCGCACTCCTTACGACACCAATGATGCGTCATATTTAAAGTATGACGCATCATGTCGCAAGGAGTTACAGATGCATCAGTATTTCTGACGTATCTATAGGCGCAAAAGTGACGCATTGCTGGAGTGTATCACAAAAGTGACGCAACTCCAGCAATGTGTCCTTTCACATGGGGCAAGCCCCATTTGAAAGGCCCTGCGTCAGTCTTACGCCTGATGTGAGGCAAGCGTAAGATTTTGACGCATTTGAGTCCTAGAAGTGGTGCAGTGAAATCTTATAGATTTCACTGCGTCACTTTCATGACCCTTTCTTGTGTCAAAACGCCCCCCTTGCATACATTATAACTGGCGCAGGTATAATGTGGCGCAGGGGTTTACAAAGTGACGCATCTACCTAGATGCGTCATTTTGTAAATATGGCGCAACAAGGCACATTTTTTACGCCACTGGTGCGTCACAAAAAGTAACGCACCGGCGGCGTAAAAGTGACGCACGGCCTCATAAATGAGGCCCCCTGTCTTTTACAGCTGTAAAGCATTTTTAAGCATTTTAAAGCATGCTTTATTTTCATAACTTGCTTGTTTACACTCTCTGGTTCGCCGCGGTGCTCCGTTGAAGTGGAGAGAGCGTTTCATTTTGCCTTGAGGGTCAGCTGGTGACTGTCGCCATCTTGGTGGTTGGCAGTCCAGCCTTGATCGTTACTTACGGGTGGGGGGGGAGTATAAATGTCATATGGAAAATCGGGGCTCAGCGGACGCCACTCTTGTGAGAAGTTGCTTTAAGTTAAGTTTTACTTTTGTTTAATATATGTTTAACTTGGTGACTCTGCACTGTTATTGTACTAGAATCTATGCTGCTAGAATCCGATTTACTTTATTTTTTAATTCTTGTCCTTTTACTGTTTTCAAGCATTTTAAACATTTCAAAGCATCTTTTGTTTTCATACCTTGCTTGATTACATTCTCCGGTCCGCCGCAGTTCTCTGTTTGAGCGGAGAGAGTGTTTCATTTTGACTCGAGGATCAGCTGGTGACAGTCGCCATCTTGGTGATGGTGGTTGGCGGTCCAGCTTTGATCACTACTTCCGGGTGGGGGAGTATAAACACCATATGGGAAACTGTGCGCACACGGGCGTGCCTAAGGAAAGCCTGTCTGCGCCAAGACCGCGCCAGGCACAAGGGATGCTGCTGAGTACGCCGGGGGAACTTTATCTTTGTACCCAACCTGCAATCTGTACTTATAAATGCCCTCTCTGTGGCTTCATGCTCCAGCCTAATTCAGTGCTAGAGGTATCACTCGCCTACATTTTATGGCAAGACCGGAGGCTCCTATTATGCTTGCTTATCTTGCGTTATTTCAACAGCAGCCAAGATAAGTCCAAAACTACAGTTCCCAGGGGCCCAGGTAGACAAACTGGCCAATGGGAACAAAGAAAAAAAGACATTAGATAACCCATCACAGTAACATAGTATAAAACGTCATATCTGACTGTACAGCTTCCTCTTTTCTTGCTGCTCGCAGTCAGATAAGTGTCTTATCCTTTGCTCCCATCTTGTTCTAATTGCTATTTTTTACTTATATGATGCATGTTTATTTGATATTTGAGCTTTGTATTGCTTTGCTATACTCTGCGCGCTCCTTTTAGCTGCTTTTCCCTGCGTTGTGCGAGCTCAATCAGTCTCGCTGTTGTCCGCGTCTATTTTATTTATTTATTGATAATTAAATTTATACAGCGCAACAGCTACCCGAAGGTTTCCCGGCGCTAAGAACGCAAAAAATGAGAAGACAGATGGATCAGTCTGGAAGATGAGTCTACTGATTAAAAAGTTTTTTAATTTTTGCGAAATTTGTGATAATGTGGTTCCGTGCGTAGATGATAAGGCAGAGAGTTCCAGAGTGCTGGAGCCAAGTGGGAAAAGGAACGTCCACCCATTCTGACTCGTTTAATCCTTGGAATTTGGAATTTATGCTGATTAGAGGATCGGAGAAGGCGATCAGGGCAGTATTGATGTACTAAGGCCTTTAGATAATGGGGTGCTACCCCAGAATTGATCCTATGCATGTAACACAGAGCTTTAAATTTGACACGGTTCTCAATCCTGAGCCAGTGAAGATCACGTAATGAGGCTGAGATGGATGTTCTATTTGGAAGATTGCAGAGCAGTCTTGCGGCAGAGTTTTGTACCACCTGTAACCTGTGCAACACTTCTTTACCTACTCCCAAGTACAGTACATTTCCATAATCCAGTCTAGATGTAACGAGAGCTTGGATTACAGTTCTTTGGGTAGGTGGCGGAAGCATCCACAGGATTTTTTTCAGCCACTTCAAAATGACAAAACAGGTAGAAGCTACCTTACCAGCTTCTTGCCTCATGGTTAGTTGGTCATCGACCATGAAGCCAAGATTCAGGGCGGATTGCACAGGAGACGGAGGAGGTCCCATCTGTGTAGGCCAATGTTGAGGGCCCCAGAGGGTTTTGTTTTTACCGAAGAGAAGAAGCTCGGGTTTTTCCACCGTTGAGTTTTAATTTGTTGGTGTGCATCCAATCTGCGATGTTTGTCAATCCGGATCTGAGCAGAGAAGTGTTATTATTGGATTTAGTGGAAAGTGAAAAGATAAGCTGGGTGTCATCGACATAAGAGTTATTATTGGATTTAGTGGAAAGTGAAAAGATAAGCTGGGTGTCATCGACATAAGAGTATACCGTGAGCCCGGCTTGTTCGGCAATAGCAGCTAAAGGGCTAACATAAATATTAAAGAGCAGAGGGCTCAATATGGAACCCTGAGAAACTCCATATTGAGACAGATGAACTTCAGATTTTTAAGTGGAAGAAAAGACCTGAAAGTTCCTGTTCATCAGAAAGCTGGATAGCCACTCAAGTGCCGAACCCGTGATACCACATGATTGAAGGGTGTTCAAGAGAATAGTGTGAGAGACAGTATCGAACGCGGCACTTAAATCAAGAAGAATAAGTGCCACGGTTTCACCTTTATCCACTTGAAGGCGGATGTTATCAGTGATGGCCAGTAATGTGGGCTCCGTAGAGAAGCTTGCTCGAAAGCCAGACTGGGAAGTGTGAAGAAGATTATGTGTCTCAATGAAGTTAGCAAGCTGGACATTTATATGCTTCTCCAAGATTTTCGAACAAATTGGGAGAAGGGAGATGGGAAGGAAATTGGATGGTATTTCCGGGTCCGAATTTGCTTTCTTCAAGAGGGGCACAATCATGGCATGTTTCCAAGCTGCAAGAACTTTAGCTTCCACTAGGGAGGTATTTAATAATTCCATGATTAAATTGAGTGTGGAAAAATTCAAGGTTTGGAGGACTGAGGGAGGAAACGGATCATTGGGGTAACCAGATTTGATACTACTCAGGATATTACGGAAAGAGGTAATATCCAATTGAGCCATTTATCTAGAGCAATACCATTGTTAGGAAAAATAGTTTCCCTGAGGGAGGATTGATTCGAGAGAAAGGGGACTGCCGATGGCTGTTTCTCGAAGTCAGCATAGATGGTAGTGATTTTTGTGACAAAGAAATCAGCTAAATCATTGCATTGTTTGGAATCAAGGCAGGGGGGCTTAGGCTGACAGGAAGCCCCTGAGAGCTCTTTAACAAAGTGTTTTGGGACTATTTTGTGCTTCTAGAATCGTATGATTAGCGTGCTCTGCCCGCGCATTGTGACATAAAATGATAGTTACTGAGAGCTGACTTATACAATAGTTTGATTTTAGGATCATAGTATTTACGCCACTGTCTCTCCAAATTTTTACATTTCGTTTTTTCCTGTTTTAGGGCCTCAGAGTACCGTGGGGCGGGAGGGTAGTGGTTATTATATTTATTTTTTGAAAGGGGAAGGTAGGAATCAATGGATGAGCTGAGCCAGTGATGGATGACCGTTTCTTCCTCCAAGGTGGTGATTGAGGCTACCGGTCTGGTGTTCTCAAGAAGAAGATTGAATTGGTTAGCATCCAGGTTTTTCCACTTTCTGCCTTACTGTCGTACTCCGTGCTCCCCCCCCGCGAGTGAGGATTCATTGGTTTCTCCCGCTGTTCTCGGCTCGCACTGCTGAGTTCTCGCACCGCGTTTGTCTGTGGAGTCTTTTGGTGGCGCGAGTATTTCCCTGCCTTTTTCCTTGCTCCCCCAGGCCCTGTCTAGACTCCGGCTCTGACAGCTTACCGAGACACGCTCCAGGAAGCTTTTTTGTTCCGCGTCTTCTGACCATAAGCTCCGTCTGTTCTCCAGAGCATTCTTTTGCTGCGACACGCCCCTGGGAGTGGTTTTGGCCTCCAGGTTCCTCCCTCACAGTTTTGTTTACCCCCGGTTACCTTATTATTCTCCAGTGTGCAGCAATATGGAATTGGACAGTTCCCCTGAATCGGTGCACGCTAATGAAGAAGGTGAAACCTTCAAGAACGATTTAAATACATTTATAAATTCCTCTGTGGAAAATGCTGTCGAAATATCCATGAGATGCATGTCCAAGAGCATGGAGAATTCAATGTTAAGCCTAATGTCCAAGGCTCTGGCCCAGTCTGCGGGGGAAAGCAGAAAAAGAAAGGTGGTTTCCTCTGCTTCAGTACGTGCTTCAAAAACTGCGTCTTTATTGACTAGCTAGGTTGCCTCGCATTTGATTGAGGACCAAGTGCCTCCCAGGCCTCCTGTGTTGGATGGGTAAAACGCAAACGCAAACAAAAAGTGAAGCATGCAGAGTTGCTAAAGAAGAAATTGGTTATTTCCACCATCTTGGACACGGATGATGATATGGCTGACGCAGATGATCTATTTAATGTGTTTGATATTTCTGACCCCCTTACAAAAAAGCCAAATCAGATTCTTTCACATTTGAACCTGTCTTCGATTCTGAAGGGCTCCCTATGTTTGACCATTCCTCTATTCGCCATCCTAACTCCACAGAATGGCTGCCTGCATCCCATGTAGGAGAGTACATATCGGCCAGGCTTGGGCTTCCGCTTGAGACTGTGGTTAGGTCAAGATTGAAGTCTGAGTGCCCCAAACCTTCACTTCCTGACAAAATGACTCTAGTCCCTTCTATTGATCAACTTCTACTCACCTTCTTTTCTAAGTTCGGCAAGGACCCTCGCAGAGGGGTGGACAAAGCCTGGTCTACGTGCCAGGATAAGTTGCTCGATGTGGTGGGGACGCTAGCGCGCATCTTTAACATGGCAGAGTCAGTCTGACTGGATGGTTCAGAGCTCTCAGCTGAGGATGTCTCTATGTGGGCCCCATGTGCCTTTTGTCTATTAGGGAACGCCAACGCTGCTATTACGCACGAATGGCGTAAGGGCGTTCTCATCAAGCTGGATCCCAAACTAGCCAATCTGGCTCCTTTGGACCCAGGCTCCAAGGCTAATGGCCTCCTTTTTGGAGACAACCTAGTCCGTGATCTCAGCAGATTCGTCTCCACGTTCGTGTCATTAGACAAGGCGCAACAATCCATTAAAAAAGTTTTTGCTCCACAGGTTTTTGGACGGGCCGACATAGGCAGGAGTCGCTCTTCCGGCCGTCCCTACAACAATCAAGCCTCCAGAGGCTCCTACAACAGCTCTCAAGACTACACACCCCAATACTACCCTCAGCGGGGTAGAGGCTTCCGGGGTAGAGGACAGAAGAATTATCGTGGCAACAACTCCAACCAACAAGGTAGGTCTATCTCCTCCTCCTCCTGTAGGGGGACGGTTAAAACTGTTTCTTTCAAAATGGCAAACCATCAGCTCAGATCCATGGGTTCTAAACACAGTCCAAGGCTATCTTATAGAGCTCTATTCGCCGCCTTTCCAGACTACGTTTCCCCCTCCTCTAGTTTTTTCGTCAGACATGGCCCTTCTAATAACAAACGACATCCAGTCCCTTCTCCTAAAACAAGCCATTCAGTTTTCCCCCTTCGACTCCTCCGGTTTTCTAAGCTCCATTTTTCTGGTCAAGAAAAGAACAAAAAGCTTTGCCCTGTAATAAACTTGAAATGGTTCAATCAATTCGTGGTGTATCGACACTTCAAAATGGAGACTATTCTCCACCTAAGAGACACTCTGCATCCAAACGATTGGATGGTCCGTCTGGACTTGAAAGATGTTTACCTTACTGTACCCATTCATCCCTCCCACTCCAAGTTCCTACAATTCCAATGGTCGGGAGTGACATACAGATTCACCTCGCTTCCTTTCGGTCTTTGTGCTTTACAAAACTCCTGAAGCCTGTTGTTGCCTTTCTTCGTTCTCTCGGAATTGGACTCATCATCTATTTGGACGACATTCTAATTATGAACTCAGACAAACAGGTTCTCCTGTCCGAGCTTCACACCACCCAGACTCTTCTGTTAGACCTGGGGTTTCTCATCAATTTAGAGAAGTCGACTCTAATTCCGTCCCAGAACACGGAATTCTTGGGTTTTCTTGTAGATTCCGTAGGTGCCTCTCTCCGCCTTCCTCAAGCGAAGGTTTCCACGATCAAAGCAGAGATTGCGACAGTACTTCGAACTTCTCTTCTATCCCTGCGATCATCAGCAAGAATAGTCGGCCTTCTTTCTTCTTCAATTTAGGCCATCTTTCCTGGTCCTCTACATTATCCGGCTCTGCAAAGTTTAAAGATCAGGCATCTGCGCCAAGGCCTGGCTTACGCCAATCTTATCGCTTTGGATCAAGAGTAACGCAACAGACTTATATGGTGGACAGACCATTTAGATGCGTGGAACGGCCACACTATCTTCGCTGCGGCCCCCGATCTTGTGTTAGAATCAGATGCCAGCCTGTCGGGTTGGGGCGCCCGTTGTGGTACAATATCGACTGGAGGTACATGGTCTCACGAGGAGTCCAAATTACACATCAATTGTTTAGAGATGCTTGCAGGTTCCTTTGCAATCCAAAGCCTCTCAAAGAACATGGTCCGTTGTTCCATACTGCTTCGCATGGACAATGTTTCTGCGGTCCGCTACATCCACCACCTCAGCGGTACCAAATCCAAGCCTCTGGCAGAGCTGGCGAAAAGTCTTTTGGAATTTTGCCTGTCGAACCAACTTTTCTTGACAGCAGAATACCTTCCAGGAGATCTCAACTCAGTGGCGGATTGGCATTCTCGGTATCTCTGAGATTCCAGTGATTGAAAGTTGCTTCCGTCCGTCTTCCTTTCTCTTTCTCAAAAATTGGGTCCTTTTTCCATAGATCTCTTTGCATCCCGTCTCAACTCTCAATTGCCCCTTTTCTTCAGCTGGCGGCCGGATGCTTCCGCCTTAGCAACGGACGCTTTCCTTCAGGACTGGTCGGTCCACCTCAACTATGCCTTTCCTCCCTTTCTCATGATCAGCAGAGTGCTTTCCCAGGTTCGTCGACAGTCAACTTCCTTGGTTCTAGTAGCCCCCTTTTGGCAACCCCAGATTTGCTTTCCTTCTCTGTTGGAAATGGTCGTAGATTTTCCAGTCCTTCTTCCGTCATGCGATGATCTACTCCTGAGTTCCCAGGGCTTTCGACACAACCTCATTCTGGACAACTCCCTGATTCTTTCGGCCTGGAAAATTTCCGGCCTATCCCTCCTGACGTCCTCATTTCACAAGAGGCTGCTCTCTTTATCAGTAAAGCCTGGGCTCCTGGGACTTCCAAAGCTTACAAATCTGCCTGGTCTCTAGGGGCAAGCTGGTGTCTGGAACGGAATATCGATCCCCTTTCAGCCCCTCTAAACTTTGTGGTCAACTTTTTGGCATCTGAGGCCAGCGCAGGTAAGTCGTACAGAACAATCAACCTTTACCGTTCCGCAATTTCTCTCAACCATGCTCCCATTGATGGCAAACCAGCAGGCACCCATCCCTTGATCTGTCGCCTGCTTAAAGGAGTTTGTTGTTCCAAACCGCTGTTGGCTAAGTATTCTTCTCTATGGGATGTTTCTGTTGTTCTAAAGTTGTTTTCTGATTGGCCAGATAATGCTGCACTTTCATTGAAAATGTTATCTGCTAAACTCACAATGCTGTTATGCTTGGTTTCCATTAAACGTGTATCTGATGTTAGAGCTCTAGATATTTATTCTCGTCAGTTTTCCCCTACAGGTGTGTTGTTCCAGATTCACAGAGGAACTAAAACTCATTTAGATTCTGTGTTCTATCCTTATTTTCCTTCGCACCCCAAATTATGTGTTGTTCAATGTTTAAAAGTGTATGAACAAAATACTTCTGATCTCAGAGCACCCTCACATTCTCAACTCCTTATCTCCTTCCGTAAACCCCATCTTCCTGTTTCCTCTCCTACCCTTGCTCATTGGGTTTGGTGGGTTATGTCTCTTGCAGGCATTGATGTCTCCGTTTTCGGAGCCTATTCCACCAGAGGAGCCATGGCCTCTAAGGCCTTTTGGGCAGGCTCCCGTCTTGAGGACATTCTGAGATCAGCAGACTGGACTAATGACAGTGTTTTTCATATGTTCTATAGCAAACCAATTAATACTGTGGCTTCTGTGGTAGTTGATATGCTTTAAACAAGCATAATAGGAGCCTCCGGTCTTGCCATGAAATGTAGATTTTCCTAGTTGTTATGACGGAAAGTCTTAATTTTATTAAAGACACGGACGCGAGAATTATCCCACCGCTACACTTCTAACTTGTGTTCTCCCTCCCTCTTCACCTCAACGGATCGTCCCTTCTACCCACCTGGATCTACCTCCTAGGAATCCCGTTGGTCGTTTCTCCTGGATCCCCCTGGTTCAAGAGGTTTACTCATAGACTTTGGCCTTCTCTATTGTTTTTGCGATTGTTCCTTTATTTAATGACTTTATCTAATCTGCTCGTCCGCGAAAAGAGGAAGCTTTGCAGTCAGATAGGACGTTTTATACTATGTTACTGTGATTGGTTATCTGATGTCGTTTTTTCTTTGTTCCCATTGGCCAGTTTGTCTACCTGGGCCCCTGGGAACTGTAGTTTTGCACTTATCTTGGTTGCTGTTGAAATAAAGCAAGATATGTAAGCATAATACTCGCCTCTGTGTCTTTAATAAAATTAAGACTTTCCGTCATAACAACTAGGAAAATCTACATTGCTCTGGTAACATCAAATGACTTCGGCACTACTCGCTGTGCTTTAGTCAACGTCCGGTCCTTGCCAAAGCATGGGTTAGAGATTGCTGATTTGATAGAGGCTGGACAGCTTGACATACATTTCATCACTGAAACCTGGGGTAACAAAACAGCAGGACCACTTTTCTGCTTTGCGGTCCCGCTAGGCTTCACGATATTTAGGTTAGACAGAACTGTGAAAAAAGGAAGAGGATTGTAATAATCTATCGGGACAATTTAAGAGCTAGTTGCGAGCCTATACCTAGTCCTGATTGCAAAGCTTGCTCCTTCAATGTGAAAATTGACAACCGTTTCACTTTTAAAGGGATATTACTCTACCGACCCCCAGGAAGTAAAGTAAGCTTTCTTAGCACAGTCAAACCACTGCTTGAGGCGTGTATGGTTGAGAAATCGACACATATTTAGGTGATTTTAACTTTCATTTGGAAGGTAGCTTAGATTCCAATACTGAACCTTTAACTGAGCTTATGACAGTGATAGGTCTCAGACAAATAGTCTTCGGCCCCACACACCAAGCAGGGCACACGCTTGATGGTATTTTTACCAATAATTACTATATTTCACTCAAGGAGATGCTGCCTTTGATCTGGACAGATCACCCAGCTATCATTTTTGATATCCACAACCCCCCTACCCATGAACGAAATCGTTCGAAACAGCTAACCCCAACCTACTATAACTGGAAACAGGTTGATGGCAATACGCTTAGTGGCTAATTATCTAAAAACCAACTTGAGCTTTCAGACGAGGCAGAAACTGCCTCTTCACTATTTATTAACTGGCTCTTACATGTGGCAGACAAGTTAGCCCCTCAGAAAAAATCGAATAACTGAAGAAAATCATCTACTACCCCTTGGTTCTCAGAATCTCTTAGGGCAAAAAACCAAGAATGTAGGCGACAGGAAAGGCGCTGGCGAAAGGATTACAATGCCCGGGATATGGCCCTTTATAAAACAATTTTGACTGAATATAAAAACCTAATTGATTCAGAAAAATGTGCTTGTTTTACCAAACAAATTAATTCGGCAAAGAACACCTCTAAAGAACTTTTTCAAGTGGTTTCAAAACTATCAGGTCCTTTTGAAACAAATGCTATTGAACCATCACAAACATTCTGTGACTCTCTAGAACAACACTTTTTAGAGAAAGTAAAGCAAATGTATGACTTATTTGGTACCAACACTTGCCTAGACAGTCCCACTCTCACTAGTGTTGGCTCGTGTAATGCAGTCAGATTTTCAAATTTTGAATTAGTCACAAATGAAAATATTATTACGCTTATTCAACAGGCCAAATCAGGCTGCCCCCATGACCTCCTTCCGACCAATATTTTTAAGCAAGCTCCCGAGGTGTTGGCTCCATGCCTTACCATCATTTTTAATGTCATGTTCTCATATGGGGTATTCCCCACTTTTTGGAAAAAGGCATCAATGGTGCCTTTATTAAAAAAACAACCTTGACCCTACACACCTGTTATGTTAAAAAGCTTATGTTATGTTAAAAAGCTTATACCGCGCACGTACACCGAAACGGTTTCTTGGCGCTCATAACAGACATAGCAAACTTGGGCAGAGGGAATTACTTAAAGGCAGCTTTAAAGAGATGAGTTTTTAATGTTTTACGGAATAGTTCATATGAAGGGCAGTGACGGAAAGAAGAGGGGAGAGAGTTCCAAAAGGAAGGCCCCAAAAAAGAGAGGCGCAGGCCGCCATGTTTCTTACGGCGGTTAGTTGGAATGCACAGAAGGTTGTCAGCAGAGGAGCGAAGGTTGCGGGTAGGGAGATACCGCTTCAATTTAGAGGAGATAAACACCGGTGCACAATTGTGAAGAGATTTGAAAATGGTACACCCAAGTTTGAAGGAGCACCGTTTAACCACTGGTAGCCAGTGGAGGCTCTTTAGGAGAGGAGAAACATGCTGGTGTTTTGGTTGGTGGAACACCAAGCGGGCGGCCTGGTTCTGGATGAGCTGAAGTCTTTGGAGCTGGTAGGCGGGAATTCCCACATATAGGATATTTGCAAAGTCAACCCTGGAGATGACCAAAGCCAGGATGACTAGTATGAGTGCCTCTCTAGTGAGAAATCGACAGATCTTACGGATCCTGCGCAGTTGGAAAAAGCAGGAAGATGTTACAGCCGAGATTTGCGATTTCATAGATAGGTCCTCATAAATGACCACTCCAAGACTTTTCACCGAGCTAGCCGGACGAGGGGGAGTGCCAAGAGAGGGGGGCCAGTAATTGTTATCCCAGGGGTTGGTCAGGCCGCCCACCAGAACAAGTTCCGTCTTAGATGGATTCAACTTGAGCTGGCTGTGAGCCATCCAATCAGAGATGTATAACAATGTGGTTTGGAAATTAGTGCGGGAGGAAGGTGAAGAATCCAAAGGGAAAATTAATTGCAGGTCGTCCGCATAATTAAAAATGGTGGCCGGGGAGTGACGGAGAGAAACCATGAGTGGTTTCATGTATAAATTAAAAAGAAGAGGAGATAACGCCGAACCCTGGGGGACACCACAGGAAAGGGGGGAGAGAGGGGCAGAGAAAGTGGAGAGGTGAACTGCCTGAGAACGACCTTGGAGAAAAGATCGGACCCAATCAAGGGCAACGCCCCGGATACCGGCGTTGGTGACACGGTCGATCAGGATGACATGATCGACCGTGTCAAAAGCCGCCGACAGGTCAAGCATAACAAGGGCTTGAGGAGTGTTATTGTCAGCCCCCGTTCTTAGAGTATCCATGACGGCAGCTATCACCGCCTCAGTGGAATGGAGGGGGCGAAAGCCGGCCTGTTGCGGGTCCAAGAAAGATGAAGTCTCCACGAAAGTGCTCAGACACCGCGTTACATAGGTCTCTAAGATCTTACCTAAGAAAGGGAGAAGGGAAATGGGTCTATAATTGCTCAACACTAATGCATCTGCATTGGGCTTTTTCAAAATGGGTAAGACCACAGCCTGCTTGAAGAAGTCTGGAACAATTCCTGTAGCTAAAGAGGTTTTGAGAAGAGCCAACGCAGGGTCAGGGCAGGTCAGGAACATTTCTTTAAGAATATGAGGGGGGCAGCAGTCTGCAGGGGAGCCAGAACTAACTTTATGAAGAAGGCTGTGAAAATCGGTGATTGAAATGGGAGGGAAAATGTTAAATTGCTGGGGGTTTTCGGAGGGAAGGGAAAATGATTGAAGAGGGGAGGGAGGGGTGATATTGTTTTTAATTGTGGAGATTTTGTCCTGAAAAAAGGAATTGAGCTCGTCACATAGGGCCTGGGTGGGCATAGGGGGGAGAGTAATACGGTCAGGAAGGGAGAGCTCGTTGACAATCAAAAAGATGTCTTTGGCTTTGGAGGCTGACTCCAAGATTTTACGGGAGAAGTAAGATGTTTTTGCATCTAAAATGGAAGATTTGTATGTGTTCAGTAAGGTCGTGAATTTTATTTTAAGTAAGGGATCATACTTATGGCGCCAACGGCGTTCGGCTTGGCGGAGGGCCAGTTTGTCGAGTTTAAGCTGATCGGTAAACCAACGCTGGGCGTCGTGGGGACGCGAGGCTTTTAATGTTTTTAGAGGGGCTACAGCGTCGGCAGCTACCATCAGCCAGTGCTCCAGAGTGGCAGCTTGGTCGGAGGCTGGCCCAAGAGTTAGGGGAACTGAGACTGCCAGGAGGGAATGCAGTTCAGACATATTGACATTCTTCCAGTTACGAGCTGTGGTATGAGTAGGGGGCGGAGGGCGATGGGAGCTAGATAGGTCAACTGAAAAGGAGATGAAATAGTGGTCAGACCATGAGCAGGGGGTGATCAGAGGAGGCGAAGTGTCTAAATTAGCCGTCCAGACCTGATCAAGTATGTGGCCCTTACAGTGGGTAGGCGTAAAGATCAATTGCTGGCAGTTCATGCTAGTAAGAGTTTCTGAGAACTGCTCAGACAATCGGCTTTCTTGGGGGTCAGTAGGCCAGTAGTTGAAGTCACCCAAGATGATGACTTTGGCGTGATTAATGAGAAGCTGGGAGACAAAGTCCCCAACTAATTGCGAAAAGGAGGGCATATAAATGGGAGGTCTATACATAAGAACACCTAATAATTTTAATCCAATTTCCCGTCTTCCTCTACCCGCCAAGTTCATGAAAAAAGTCATGAACTAACACCTGACAGACTATTTGCTAAAATATCATTTTTTTAGACGAAACACACTTCGGTTTTAGAGCAGAACACAGCACAGAATCAGCACTAATTAAAGCTAATGATGAGATTAAAGAAATTCTGGATAGAGGGGGAGGAGCTGCCCTGATCTTGCTCTACTTGTTGGCAGCATTTAATACTGTTGACCATGATCTCCTGCTAAGTCGTCTAAGTTACATTGATGTTGCAGACAACACACTTGCATTGTTTTCATCTTTTTTGTAAGGCAGAACACAATCAGTAGCCTTGGGAAGCTACAAGTCCCCACCTTTAAACCTTCCATGTGGAGGTTCTCAGGGATCATCCTTGAGTCCTACATTATTTAATATTTATGTATCAGGACTGCATGCACTCATAAGATCCTTCGGTCTAGTGTTAACATCCTACGCAGAAGAGACACAAATTGTATTATCTCTATCAAGAAATTCCACATCATCTATGCAAAATTCCAAGGACTGTATGTTGGCAGTCAGTTCCTGGATGAATTCCCATTGTCTGAGACTAAACTCAGACAAAACAGAGGTAATTACCTTTGGTAATTTCTACCCAACTAGTCTCAGAGTTGGTGGCTGGACAAACTGGGATCTGCACCCATTCCAGTCACCAAGGCTAAGAACCTTGAGAGATCTTCTAACAGGCACACGGTAGATGTGAAAAGGTGTATGCTAGTGCAGGAGTCTGCTACTGGTGAGTGTTGATGTTACCTATACGTGTAACAGAGGGACGGGGAACCTCTCGGTGCGTGGTCAGAGAAGCACAGTTTATATTACATACTCTGCTTATCTCTGTTGCTTTCCAGATGGTATCCGAAACACATGAATTACAGAACCACCGTGGCTCAGTAGCAGACTCCTGCACTAGCATACACCTTTTCACATCTACCGTGTGCCTGTTAGAAGATCTCTTAACAGTACATAAATGTAAGTGGACGGCTAGATACCATTGATATGTCAATGGTTTAATTGAAACGAGGTGAACCCAATATTTATTGGCCATTATATGGCCCTTTTTTTATTCTTTGTTTTTAGTTGAATTGCATATTTACTTCGGTGCCCAGCAGTTGTATCGCCGAGACTGATCTGGCTCACCCCATCATATGGTGTCATCTAGTATTCAGCAAGGTGGGTTTGCTACTTGATACATCTTGTGCAGTAGTGTAGTTTTGTGCAGAAGTGTAGTTTTTAACTTGACTTTGGCAGATGAGCATACACACTCTGATTCTGATGTCTCTATATAGATTGCAGTTCCTGAGAAGTTTTTTAACTCGCTGGACGAGAGATGGTTTTTTAGCATAAGAGGTACCTACCCTATGCGGTTACGCTTTGATAGAAACCTCTGAGGTATGTGAGCATGTATTCTTTCACAATATAGTGTCATTTTCATGATGGTTTTTGTTGCTCCCCTCACTGATTCCCTTTCCAGGATGTACATGATCAATTGCTATGCTCTCTGGGGAGTTGGGGGAATACTGATACCTGTCCAACATATAAGCAATGATATTAGCGGAAATGGCACTTTATTCATTTTTTTCCTGCTTAGTAACACTTATTGCAAAGAAAGTGTGGTTTGGAGTTTGGAACAAATTATCCTATAGCCCTCATTGAAAACTATATCTAGATAGGTTTATTGGAAATTATATCCGAATGGTTTAGTGTCACGGAATGCATGTTAAATGTAACCATTGTTGATGTTGTGTTTTTGTAATTATGTCTCTAAGATGTTTTCTAATTATGTCGTTGTAATAATGTTGCTGTAATTATGTCTTTAGATGTTTTGTAATCATGTCACTGTAATACTGTTAAATACGAATTGAGGCAATGTAATAGGGTCATTATGAGATGGTCTGTACAATATATTTTTATTGATAAAAGAATGATGTTATTTTGAAAGGTTCGAAGTACATGAATGCTTGTTTTTAAAGGTAATTTTTTCTTAATTTCAGAATTGTTGGGAAGACATTTCATGTAACCCTGATGAAGGTGGTTTAATCCTATGATCCACCGAAACGCGTCGCATTAACAAAAAGGAGGATTGTGTTTCAAATATTGAGAAAACAATTCTGACACTTTTGTTGAATTTAATTTTCTGTATCTACCTCCTTTTTTACTAATAGGAATGTATTGTTTCCTTACTTTTAATGTCATTCCTACCTTTTAATTATTGTTGAATTATTGTTTTGTGTTTTAAACATTGCATTGTGTAATACATTGTCCAGATCTATTTATAGAGCAGATAGAAAAATAAAACGGGGAGGAGGTTTAGCTATTTTAGCGAAGGAGGGATTACAGATTAAAAGCTCAGACAAAGGAAGTAACCCAGATTGTGAAACATTATCCTTTCAAATAAAAATTACTAATAACTACACCTTTAGTGGTCTACTAATCTACAGACCGCCAAATGCTAAAACACCTCTAATAGAACTAATAAGCCCATTTCTAGAATCTAGCTTGACGTACAGTGACTATACAATTCTAGGAGATTTCAATATACACCTAGAAAAAACATCAGACCCTAAGGTGAAGTCATTTAAAGATGAAATGGCAAATTTTGACCTAGAGCAGAAAGTATATACAGATACGCATTGCGCCGGCCACACTCTGGATGGTATTTTTACTTCATGTCAGAAGTTAGCTATAACTGACACACTCTCGATCCCGTGGTCAGACCATAAGATGGTCTCTTTTCAAATAGAAAATACGCAAGAGATGGGAAGACCGGTCCAAACCAAAAAAAACACATATCGTGAATGGTCCAAAATCCAGCCCCAAAGACTCATAGATACTTTATGCTCCTCATATCCAACTTTGGATGCAGACAGCAATAAAGCCTGTAAACAAATTAATACATGGCTAGAGAACGCAATACAACTAACTGCTCCAATGAAGCAAACTACTATTAAAAGAAAAACTCCTTCACAGCCACGGTTCTCAGAAGCTTTGAAGGAAAAAAAACAAGAATGTAGAAGAGCAGAAAAGAAATGGAGAGCTAACTATGAGGTACAGAAAAGACTAGAATACAAAACAGTCCTTGTAAACTACAAAAAATTAATAACATCTGAGAAAAGTAGGTATTTTGTCCAAAAAATTCATGAATCAAAAAATTCCAGCAAAACGCTTTTTTCCACTGTCAAAAAACTTTCAAAAATAGAAAATAACATACCAGAAGAAATATCACCTGATTTTTGTAATATCCTGGGTAATTTCTTTGTAAGTAAAGTCTCATCAATTTACGACTATTTCAAAAAATACAAACCAAATAACATCAATCAAACGGATAAAGCTATGACTCAAATAATAAATGTAGAGGAACAATCAGTCCAACCTACAAGGTTCAAATTCACTATTCCAACAAAAGACCAAATTCAGAAGGAATTACTTAACATTAATTCAGGCAGCCCAACAGACCCATGTCTGCCCAAAATAATGCACATTTGTTCAGAACAATTGAGCATTGCACTAGCAAGACTATTTGGCCAAATAATCAATACTAACACCTTTCCAGACGACTGGAAAAAGATTTCCATTAGACCACTACTAAAAAAGCCCAATCTGGACAGAGACGAACCAAGCAGCTACAGACCTATAGCCAGAATTCCTTTTGCTGCCAAAATACTGGAAAAACTCCTGAATAAACAACTATCCCGCTATCTGATAGATGGCAACTGGCTGGATGACTCTCAGTATGGATTCCGTGAAGCACACGGAACAGAAACTGCTCTAATTACAGGAGTAGAAGAACTCCGAAAAGTGATGGACAATGGAGCGAAGGCCGCCTTGATATTACTCGATCTATCGGCGGCCTTCGACACGGTCAGTCATGAAACTCTTTTACAACGATAAAAAACAGCAGAAATACATGACTCAACGTGTACTCTCATTGAATCCTATCTTGCTAATAGAACGTTTATAGTAGAAGTAGAAAGATCAAAATCTAAAGCCTTCTCCTTACCATGCGGAGTTCCGCAGGGTTCATCATTGAGTCCTACCCTTTTTAACCTTTATGTTGCCCCACTTGCAGAGATAATAAGAAACTGTGGTTTTACCCCAGTATCATACGCCGATGACACTCAAATTGTAGTGACCATCAACAAAGATACAGAAGAAACAGCAGAAAAATTTCAACATTGTATGATGTAGGTTAGCCAATGGATGGAAATGAATTGCCTAAAGCTCAATGGAGACAAAAGTGAAGTGATGATAATAGGGGGTGAAACAAACATCTGGTCCTCTGCCTGGTGGCCCAAGGACATGGGCAGATGTCCTGGGTCATCAGAAAAAGTAAAGAATCTGGGCTTCACACTTGATATGAATTTATCATTTGAAGCTCAAACAAACAAGCTGTCATCATCACTTTGGTACATCTTAAAAATGATAAAAAAACTATTTCCATACCTACCACAAGATTCCCGCAAAACGGTAGTGGACTATATGCCGGAGCCAGGAAAAAGATCATAGACAAATTACAACGTCTACAAAATACAACAGCAAGACTGGTTCTAGACATACCCAGGTTTGAGCCAATTAGACATAGACTGAAAAATCTACACTGGCTACCAATTGAAAAGAGGGTGAAATTCAAATCCCTCTGCCTAACCTATAAAGCACTTCAGGAAAAAGGTTCAAAATTTTTGAAGGACCATTTGAAACTGTATGAACCCATGAGACAATTGAGATCGGGCCAAATTAAACTAATTGCTGTTCCCAGATTTAAAAGAGCTAACTGGGGAGGGAGAAGTTTCCTAACATATGCAGCACGTACATGGAACCAACTACCTCTGAACATAAAAACCTGTACATCTTTAGAAACCTTTAGAAAGGAAGTAAAAACATGGCTTTTCTCCAAATAAACATCAGACACGGCCATATAGCTGGAAAGGATTTATCTTAGCGCCAAGACGCCCATGGGCAATCGTTGCGCTTTACAAATCTATAAATCAAATCAAATCAATCTTTTCATAATTGCATTTGTGTTTTGCCTCATAAGTATAGTATTTCCTTAGTCTATGTGTGTTTGGTTTTAATTATGTATTGAATGTTTGTCACTTGAATAGGGTGTCCCAAAGGGAATTTTTGCCCGACTAAATAGTCTTCCTGGTACCTCATCCCTTTGGCTGTGGGGTCCCTCTCTCTTTTATTAGAGGGAAGCAGAAATAGGACAGCCGGCAACAGACGCTGGTGGAGGTTGTTGGGACTCAGTAACTAGCATGTCAAGCGTGTGGGATTGCTGGCCCCTCAGCAGGGCTCAAGCCACACTGGTCTACTGTTGGTCACCTCCGCAACTCTGTTGAATTGCCTGTAGCCAAGTGCATAATAACTCGCTGTCCCACAGGCCCCCAAGGCTGATGTTTGCTCACCAATAGCTGGTAGCCGATCTGTGCTTCCTTCTACTCTGCAACCGCTAATCTCTAACCTTCTCGCTGCCTCTGCAAAAACAGGCCAGAGCTGAGCAGAGGGGTGCACAGCTGTACAGAGGAGTGAGCAAGTGGGGTCAGGGGCAAGAGAGACTGCGGGTCCGGTCCCTCAGCAGCCCACCGGGAGAGCCAACAACACTACTGCTAACACCTCATAAACTGTGCTCCTGTAGCCAAACCCCCATGCTGCTCTAGGCTCTGCGCACAACACTCCTTGATCCTCTCCCCTTCTTGTTATGCTATGTGGTGCTTTGTAGAATTCTGAAGCTTGGCACACAGCGACAATTAAGTCTATCTCTGGCTTACTTTTCTGGATCACAATGGTCATGTACCTCCACAAGCTTCTCCCCACCCCCAGTGCTCCTCTGGGACATTTTGTACCCTCAGAACTCCCTCATATGCTGAGAACCATTTACGAATATCTTTTCCCCAACCCCATAACTGGGCACCAGTTCCTTGTGTATGCGGACCCTCACTTCTCCGGTGGGCACTGCTAGTACGCTGCCACCAATATTACTGGGTACCACTTGCTTGACTTTTATGTCCAGCTACTTGAGACTGAGCTCATGGGTCAGCCTCTTTCCTTAGCTTGGCCAGCTCCAATTTGAGTTTCCTCTCCTCTCTTCTGTCTGCAGCTCCTCTAAGGTGAGGCTCCTGGCAGACACACTGTTCTCTTCTCCATCATGGGTATCCTGGTCATCTGCTGGGGATGGGTTGGGCTCTCCTGACAGCTTAATGCCCTGCGCTTGGTCCCCTTCCTCCTCACCCTCAGTTTGCGCTTCCTCCTCCTCATTGCCACCACTATCCTCCTCTCTTGAGGCGGACTGCTGAGTCTGCAACCTCAAAAGCCCTGAGAGCTACCTGGAAATACAGTTTGGTAGCCATCTTGTCTGCTTTAAGCCCCCTCTGCATTGAAGAGTTTTAGAAGTTCAGCCTCGCTGAAGTATCAAAGATGCGCAACTCCATCTCCATGGTGCCAAAATTGAAGACAAGGCACGTACATTTAGAAAAGGGAGAAAATAGCCAATATATAAAAAAGGAAAACATTTAAGAAGGGGTCAACCTGATGTAACATTATTTGAATGGGATTTTTGTGCAACACAAACCACTGTATGGTACTGCACAAACACAAGTCCTGATCCAAACTGCTGAACACGGATGTGAGAAATCAGGTTATTTGTTGACTGGGGTGTGAGCTCTGGTCAAGCATCATCCACAATCCCTTGCAAGGTAAAGCACAGAAAGTCACCAAATTACCCTATGCTTAACCCTGGGTATCTTGGCACAAAAGCAGCCTATATTAACTTAGATGCACTGTGTAAAGTATTTATGCAGTACACAAACAGTAAGAAAGTGAAACCACATCACAAGAAAAATCCCAAACCAATTTAGTAAAATGGAGCACATTTTAATAAAGCAACAAAAAAACAAAAATCCAATCAGTCAAACCGGAGTTATGGAATTTTAATGTTTTCAGTGAAAACTAGCACCTAAAAGGTCAACCACGGACATCTAGTCGCGCAAGACTGTGTTAAAGTTGAAATTATGATCAACAGCAATAGAGCATGGCTTGGACGAAAGAAGTGGATTGGACCTGGTCAGCGCTTACCTCGGGACTTTAAAGAAATTCTGAGAAAAAATGTCTGAGAAGGTAAAGTTCAATGTGGCAGGCTGCAGGAGGTTTCCGAGGAGGAAGCATAGTTGAATGGCCGTGGTTTGAAGCCTTAGTGAACATTTCTATGTTTGGACTTAGGACCTGATTTAGAGCTTAGCAGATTAGTTGCTCTGTCACAACGGTGATAGATATCCCATTCGCCAAAATGTAAATCTCATCATATCCTGTGGGATTTATATTTCCGGGGACGGGATATCAATCGCCTTTGTGATGGAGTAACCTGTCTGTCAAGATCTAAATCAGGCCCTTAGTCATCAAAATGAAAGTCAAAATTCTCCAGCGGGACAAGGCAGATGGTTGTAGACAAAGACAGATTTACAAGGTCAGATACCCCTTTGGTGAAGGAGCACTGCAAAGGATTTTATGCTGCGGAGAAGAACATAGCAGGAGAAGCCGCAATGTCAATCCAACTGCCAATGAACCTTGGGTGGGTAGATGAGTACGCTGGTCAATGTCTCCTCCAGGATCTTAGAGTTGCTTACTGCAACATTTTAAAGTCATCAGTTTTGGTATTTTGCCAACTGGGCACCTTTAGCACCACAAACTAAGGTCCAGGACTGGTGGGACATCGCTTGGGGGTTCAGGACTCACCCAGGCTGGGAAGAGGTGTGGGTTCAAAATGGTGAGAGCCTTTTGTATCCCTGTGGCTCTAAACAGGAGCCCAGGAAACTAGTCCTTGGAGTCACTCAGGTAGTCGTGGATACAGGTGAAGATTTAGGGCTCAACAGCAGCAGCAGTCTGGCAGAGTGCACAGCAGGGCACAGCAGCAGGCAGTCTTGTGAGAGTCCTTCCATAGATTCAATAGTGAACTGAATAGTAGGTCTGAAGGTCCTGTTTCTATACCCTGCTACTCTTCTTCTGGAAGGTGAGAGAAGCTTCTGTAAAGGTTCTTTGAAGTGCGTGGAATATCCTGATTCCCCTGCTCTGGCTCCAAGCTGGCTGCAGTGGCAATGCAGGGTCGTTAGGCTCTTTGTGTGAAGGCAGAACACAGGCTATTCAGGAGCAAGTGGGGCTTTGCTCAGCTCCACCCTATCCTTCCTGCAGGTGGACAATTGACACACACCTTATCCATCTATTCTTTGACTGTCTGGGAGGAATTCACAAAGTCAAAAAGTCAGCTACACACAATCATGTGACCTAAGACACAAAGGCACAAAGGAATATGGGAAGGAAAATGCCAAGTTTATAAATGTGGAATTTTCAAAATTGCAATGACAAAATCCCAATTTACCATTAAAGAGGGTTTATCATTACAAGTTCATTGATATCAATCATGACATAGCCCACTCCCAATTGGAATTTACAGCTTATTAGCGGTAATATGGAATCCACAATATTATCCTATGGGAGGGTTAGGCCTCACTGTAGTGAAAAATGAATTCAGGATTTTTTCACTACCAGGACATGTAAAACTTAAAAGTACAGGTCAACCTGTTTTTACACAGCACCCTGCCCTATGGGCTACATGGGAACTACATTAGGGGCGACATATGTATCATATGTAATCATCACCAGCAGACAAAGTAGTGTCCATTGGGATGGTAGAGGACATCCCCGCCTCCATCACAAGGCTACTTTCCATAGCATATTTAGAAATGATTGCTGTTTGTCATCCCTGTACATTGAAAGGAACCGCCATAACAGTAAAAGCTTGGTGAACAGTGACCATTCGTTTTGATAATCATACACCAAACTATTGAAATGTTTTTGTTTTTCAAAAGTAAACTCCTAAACTGAGAGTACACTTTTTATTAAAAAAAAAAAACTAATTACTGTCACGCCCTCTAAGGGGCACATGCATCAAAAATCACTTCTGCAATTCCTTAATAGCGGTTATTAGGAAAACGCTATTATGGAATTTGTTAGAAAGGCGGTCCCTGGGGAGGCAGAAGATGTCTGACTGACCACCCTGAGGCCCACCTCTCCTTATGGAATTGGCCGAGCACCGTCGAGAGGCCTCCTGGGTGAAAGTCCTCTCCTAGAATCGTCACAGTAGAGTAATCACGCCACTACAAAGGGACACCACACAAGAGAGTACTTCTTAGAATCTTTATCAACACTAACGATTGGTTCTTTCGGTAATATGTACAAATGGATCGAGGGATCCCTAGAGTCTCGGTAACTGGGGGGAAAAGGGTAGCGGGAAAGTCTTAGTACCAGTCTGGCACAGGGATACCCTACGCTCAGCTCTCAATCCTCGAGCTGGAGGGTTCCGCGAGGTTTGGGCCGCAGCAGCGCCAGCAGGATCCGAAGATGGTCTCAGCGAGGTTGGGCCGCGGCAGCGCCAGCAGGACTCCAAAGATGGTTTCTGCGAGGTCGGGCCGCGGCAGCGCCAGCAGGCTCCGAAGATGGTTTCAACGAGGTTGGGCCGCGGCAGCGCCAGCAGGACTCCAAAGATGGTTTCTGCGAGGTCGGGCCGCGGCAGCGCCAGCAGGCTCCGAAGATGGTTTCAGCGAGGTCGGGCCGCGGCTGCGCCAGCAGGCTCCAAAGATGGTTTCAGCGAGGTTGGTCCGCGGCAGAGCCAGCAGGACTCCAGAGGTTCAGGGTTCAAAGTAGCGAGTTCTTCTCGGGGTCAGCCGCGACAGCGTCAGCAAGGCTCTCGACTCCAGGATACAACTCCTGACTCATCCCAGAGCTGCCCCAGATATAGGTCTGGAGTCCTTTGATGTCCGGACCCTCGCGCCTGGGGGTCAGAGGGGCCGGGATGAGAGTGTCCAGACACCCAGCTGGGGGGGTGGAGCCAGCGCCCAGGGAGGCCGGAGGGCGATCGAAACCAGGCGTCCGGGGACGGCTGGAGGCCCATCGAAACTCCCCTCCTCCTGGATCCGTCAAGTGGCCGCTTTACCACCTAGTTGGATCTTGGTGCCTCGATGTCGGGGCTTCCCTGGGGCTGTGGCCAAGGTCGGGCCGAGGCCACATGGTCCGGACGTGGAGGGTCCAATATGGAGTCGGGGCCTGAAATGGTGGGCCGGAATTGGGGTCGGATCCGCAGGGTGGGGCAAGTAGGGGTCGCCGGGCTCCCGAGGGGGAGAGCTGGGGGTCGCCAGGGGTGGCGGCTCTCGTGAAGGTTGGAGGGGATAGCTTTAGGCCGGGGGATAGGGGTCTATGCTGTCCAGGGCCCGCCATGCGGGAGAAGTGGGACCACGCCACGAGGCCGGGTCTAACACACGTCCCCCCCAGCTGAAGGCGGGGAGAGTCACCCATCTTCTTGGCGGTTCTCCTCGTCGAGGCGGAAGAAGCGGGACAGGCCGTCGGCGTTGGCGTGGTCGTTGCCAGGGTGATGTTCCACAGTGAAGTCCATCCCTTGGAGGGAGATGGACCATCGCAGCAACTTTGGGTTTTCCCCTCACATTTGCATCAACCACCGCAAGGGCTGGTGGTCCGTTTGCACCCGGAAGTGGGTGCCGAAGAGATAGGGTCGGAGTTTCTTGAGGGCCCACACCACGGCGATGGCCTCTCGTTCAATGGTGCTTCAGCGTTCCTCTCGGGCCAGCAGACGTTGGCTGATGAAGGCCACCGGTTGATCAACTCCTTCGGCGTTGAGTTGGGAAAGGACCGCCCCGACACCATGCTCCGAGGCATCTGTTTGGACCACGAATTCCCGGCTGTAATCGGGAGCTTGGAGCACCGGGGCGGTACACATCGCTGTCTTCAGGGTCTCAAAGGCGGCCTGACACTCGGGGGTCCAGTGCACCTTCTGTGGCTGCTTCTTGGAAGTGAGTTCGGTGAGGGGGCAACAATGCTCCCATAGTCCTTCACGAAGTGCCGGTAATACCCAGTGAGCCCCAGGAAGGCTCCGACTGCTGTCTGGGTGACCGGGGGCTCCCAGGCCATGATGACGTCGATCTTGGGTTAGAGGGGAGCCACATGGCCGCTCCCCACTTGGTGTCCCAGATAGGTCACGGAACCTTGGCCTATCTGGCACTAGCTGGCTTTGATTGTCAGTCCGGCCCGTCGGAGGGCCGTCAGGACCTCCCAGAGGTGCTTGAGGTGCTCGGCCCAGTGGAGGCTGTACACTGCAATATCGTCCAGGTTTGCGGCGCTGAACCCTTCCAGCCCTGCCAATACCTTATTCACCAGCCTCTGGAAGGTTGCAGGGGCGTTCTTCATCCCGAAGGGCATCACCCTGAAGTGGTAGTGGCCATCGGGGGTCGAGAAAGCGGAGCGCTCTTGGGCGCCCGGAGTGAGTCCGATCTGCCAGTAGCCGGAGGTGAGATCGAAGGTGCTCAGGTAGCGGGCCGCCCCCAGGCGGTCGATCAGTTCATCGGCCCGGGGAATGGGGTGTGCATCGGTCCGGGTGACGGCGTTCAATCCCCGGTAGTCGACACAAAATCGCAGTTCGGGAGTGGCGCCAGGGGCGGTGGCTTTTGGGACCAGGACGACTGGACTGGCCCACGGACTGTCGGAGGGTTCGACTACCCCCAGGGCCAGCATCTTGGAGACCTCCGACTGGATGCAGGTCCGAACTCGGTCGGGAACTCTGTAGGCCCGGTGTCGCACAGGCGGGCTGTCCCCGGTGTCGACATCGTGGACGCACCACTGGGTGACTCCGGGGGTGAGGGAAAACAAGTCTGCGAATTGACCCAACAATTTCCGGCAATCCTGGCGCTGTTCCGGGGTCAGGGCGGAGGAGAGGGTGACCCCCCCGATGGAGTCGTCTTTCTCGGAGGTGCTCAGAAGGTCTGGTAGGGGCTCAGAGTCGTCTTTGGTCCCGCCATCGGTAGCCATCAGCAGGCTAAGCTCCGTTCGGACAAAGTGCGGTTTGAGCCGGTTGAAGTGGAGGACCCGGAGGGGGTTCCTGGGGGACTCCATGTCCACCAGGTAAGTGACAGGGCTCTTGCGCTCCACCACCTTGAAGGGCCCCGTCCACTTGTCCTGGAGGGCACAGGGTTCGACCGGGGACATGACCCAAACTTGTTGGCCCGGCTCGAACTCAATGGAAGAGGCGCTTTGGTCGTACCAGCGTTTCATCTCCTCCTGGCTGGCCTCGAGGTTGGCTTCTGCAAGTTCCCGGAACTTCCGAGTCTGATTTCGGAGGGTCAGGAGGTACCGGTAGACGTCGGGGGAAGCATATTGGACTGCGACCTCCCAGCCTTCTTTGACTAGGCTGAGGGGACACCGGACGGGGTGTCCGTACAATAGTTCGAAGGGGCTGAATCCCAGGGACTTCTGAGGGACCTCCCGATAGGCGTAGAGGAGGCAGGGCAGCAGCACGTCCCATTGGCGATGCAAGGGCTCCTCCAGGCCCATGATCATCCCTTTGAGAGTTCTGTTGAAACGTTCCACCAACCCATTCCCTTGGGGGTGGTAGGGGGTCGTAAACTTATACGTGACCCCGCACTGGTGCCACAGGGATTTCATGTATCGAGAAATGAAGTTCGTACCCCGGTCACTGACGACTTCTCGGGGGAAGCCCACCCGGGAGAAGATCCCCATCAGCGCCCGGCCCACCACGGGGGCCGTCACAGTCCGGAGAGGGATGGCTTCGGGATAGCGGGTGGCATGGTCCACCAGGACGAGAATAAACCGGTGTCCTTGGGAGGTGCGGGGCTCCAGAGGCCCCACAATGTCTATTCCCACTCGCTCGAAGGGGGTGCTGACGACTGGAAAGGGTTGGAGGGGGGCCTTGTACTTCCCTCCACTCTTCCCGCTGGCTTGGCAGGTGGGGCAAGTCCGGCAGTGATTGTTCACATCATTTTTCATTTTTGGCCAGTAGAAATGAGTCACCAGGCGGCTGTATGTTTTGTCCTGCCCCAGGTGCCCAGCGAGGGGCACGTCGTGTGCCAGGTTCAGGAGGAAGTCTCTGAATCGGAGGGGGGCCACCAGCACCCGGCCGGCCCCCAGTTCGGCAATCTTTTGTTCACTGTAGAGGAGATTGTGGTCCCAATAGACCCAGTGGGACCCCGAGGGGTCTCCGGCGGCTTGAGTGGCGGCTTGCTGTCGGATTCCCTCGAGGGAGGGACAGGTTTTCTGTTCTTCTTACCGGAACTGTTCTCGTGTGGGGCCACCATCTTGGCACCACTGGGCTAGTTCCGGGAGGTTGCCAAGCTCAGCAATTTCTTCACTGTTGGGCCCCAGTGGGTCGGGCTCTGGGTCGTTGTCTTCGGATACGGCGGGCGGCGGAGGTGCGGGCCACTCTGGGTCTTCAGTCGGGGCGACTTCCGTCGGGGTGGTGACCCGGGCGGCCATGGATCGGGTGGTCGCGCAGGCCCACTCTGGAAGGCCTAGCATCCCCATATGCTCTCTCCGTTCCACGCCGGCCCAGGGGGAACTTTCTAGGTCGTTCCCGAGGAGGCAGTCCACGGGGGCATTGTCCTGGACGGTCACTTTCAGCATGCCCGACACCCCCCCCCCACTCGAAGGGGATACGGGCCATCTGGCACAGGCTTTCGGCTTTCGGAATTGTCCGCTCACCGTACGGGGCACAGCACATTGGGCAGGATCTGGTCAGGGGTCACCAAGTGGCAACGGACAGCCGTCACGCTGGCTCCGGTTTCGCGGAGGGCTTCGGCCCAGTGCCCATTAATGGTGACCCACTGGTGGTACTTCTGAGTGTTGCCCGGGATCGGGGCCCGGGGGATCATGTCTTCATGTTTCGCCTAGACATACCAGGGACATAGCGGCGGGCTCCTACTCGGCCTGATCGTGGTCACAGTCCTCTTCCTCGCCCCTTTCTTCTCCCAGGACGGCGGCGGCGATCTGGCGGTTTGGAGGACCGGTGGTGCCGGGCCGTTGGTTTATCGGGCAGAGGGGGTCATTGGCATAGTGGCCGGGACGCTGGCATCTGTGGCAGGTAACGTTCGGGCGGGGCCCCGGCCGTGCTGGGGGGGCCCGTCTTCTGGCCAGGGATGGTGAAGTGGAGGTCGGGGGCGGCCCCGCGGGGGAGTCTCGGCTCCTGTTCTGGCCTCCTCCGCCGCCTCGCGGGCGGTGGTTCCCCGGGGAACCTCGGCCGTAGTCTCCCATCGGGCTCCGGGGGACCCGGGTGCTCACCCATCGATCGGCCTCGACGGCTAGTTGATGTGGCTCGGTCAGTTTGCTGTCGAGGAGATGCTTCCTGAGTTCGATAAAACAGTTGTTGGAGAGGTGCTCCCATACAATGAGGTTGAACATTTGCTCGTAGGTGGTGACCTGGCTGCCTTTGATCCACCCCTCTAGGGCTCTACTATAGAAGTTCACGTACTCCACCCATGTAGTACCGGGGAGTTTTTTACAGTCGCGGAATCGCTGCCGGTACATCTCGGGGGTGAGTCCATAGCGAGTAAGGAGGGCGGCTTTCATGTGTTCATAAGAGGTCATCTCTGCGTCTGGGAGCTCTAGCAGGGGGTCTCTCCCTTCGTTGACGAACTTCCCCCACAAGCCGGCACCCCAGTCTTTCTGGGGTACTCGATGAGAGGCCATGGCTACCTCGTAGGCCTTAAACCATTGCTGGATGTCGTCGTTTTTATAATATTCCTTGACGACATCTTTGGGGATGTGGACCTTCGTGTCGGCAGGAGGAGGTGGGCTCCGGTTCCCGGAGGCGCTGGCCTCCCCAGTTTTGGCCTTGATCTCAAGTTCTTTTAAGCCACGCTTGTGCTCGAACGTGAGCTTCTTCTCCTCCAAGTCTCTCTCCCTTCGTTTCTCCTCTAGGTCTCCTTGCAGCCGTAGTTGCTCAGGGGCTATCTTTTTCTCGGCCAGGTGTAGTTCTCCGTCCAGACGGAGTCGGGCGAGCTCCAATTTGTGGAGCCGGCTCCTTTCTCGCTCTCGGGCATCTTCGTGGGAGAGGCCCGTGTCTATGTTCGTAGGTCTTTCCCCCGCTGGGGTTGCGTCGGTCTCCGCGTGTATGTTCGGAACTGTGTTGTCTTCGCTCTGGGGTGGCGTTGCTCCTGCCTCCACCCATGTTTGTAGGGCCTACTTGAAATCCTCCTTGGTGCTTAGTCCAGTGGTAGCGATGCCCAGGTCCTTGCAGAATTGTTTCAATTCTTTGTGGTTATAATCTTCCAACCATTCTTTCTGGAACCCCGCGGTTGGTCTGGTTTCTTTGGTAGTCATGGTTGCAGTGTGTTTCTGTCAGTAGTGGGTGAGTCACTCTCTGTACGATTTGCGTCGGCTCGGATCGCACCGCCTGCCACCAATGTTAGAAAGGCGGTCCCTGGGGAGGCAGAAGATGTCTGACTGACCACCCCGAGGCCACCTCTCCTTATGGAATTGGCCGAGCGCCGTCGAGAGGCCTCCTGGGTGAGGGTCCTCTCCTAGAATCGTCACAGTAGAGTAATCACGCCACTACAAAGGGACACCACACAAGAGAGTACTTCTTAGAATCTTTATCAACACTAACGATTGGTTCTTTCGGTAATATGTACAAACGGATCGAGGGATCCCTAGAGTCTCGGTAACTGGGGGGAAAAGGGTAACAGGACAGTCTTAGTACCAGTCTGGCACAGGGATACCCTACGCTCAGCTCTCAATCCTCGAGCTGGAGGGTTCCGGGAGGTTTGGGCCGCGGCAGCGCCAGCTGGCTCCGAAGATGGTCTCAGCGAGGTTGGGCCGCGGCCGCGCCAGCAGGACTCCAAAGATGGTTTCTGCGAGGACGGGCCGCGGCAGCGCCAGCAGGCTCCGGAGATGGTTTCAACGAGGTTGGGCCGCGGCAGCGCCAGCAGGACTCCAAAGATGGTTTCTGCGAGGTCGGGCCGCGGCAGCGCCAGCAGGCTCCGAAGATGGTTTCAGCGAGGTCGGGCCGCGGCAGCGCCAGCAGGCTTCAAAGATGGTTTCAGCGAGGTTGGTCCGCGGCAGCGCTAGCAGGACTCCAGAGTTTCAGGGTTCAAAGTAACGAGTTCTTCTCGGGGTCAGCCGCGACAGCGTCAGCAGGGCTCTCAACTCCAGGATACAACTCCTGACTCATCCCAGAGCTGCCCCAGATATAGGTCTGGAGTCCTTTGATGTCCGGACCCTCGCGCCTGGGGGTCAGAGGGGCCGGGATGAGAGTGTCCAGACACCCAGCAGGGAGGTGGAGCCAGCGCCCAGGGAGGCCGGAGGGCGATTGAAACCAGGCGTCCGGGGACGGCTGGAGGCCCATCGAAACTCCCCTCCTCCTTCATCCGTCAAGTGGCCGCTTTACCACCTAGTTGGATCTTGGTGCCTCGATGTCGGGGCTTCGCTGGGGCTGTGGCCGAGGTCGGGCCGAGGCCACGTGGTCCGGACGTGGAGGGTCCAAGATGGAGTCGGGGCCTGAAATGGTGGGCCGGAATTGGGGTCGGATCCGCAGGGTGGGGCGAGTAGGGGTCGCCGGGCTCCCGAGGGGGAGAGCCGGGGGTCACCAGGGGTGGCGGCTCTCATGAAGGTTGGAGGGGATAGCTTTAGGCCGGGGAATAGGGGTCGATTCTGTCCAGGGCCCGCCATGCGGGAGAAGTGGGACCACGCCACGAGGCCGGGTCTAACAGAATTCAAAACCGAAAGCATCAAAAACATCGCTATATTTTAGCGATTCAGTAAAAATCGCTAAATCAAATAGCGATCTCGCTTTTACCGAATCGGATAAAAGCGGATCCGCTAATACTGAATCGCTAATAGCGGTTTACCCATATTGCTGCATTGGGATGACATTACAACCAGGAAGTGAATCAGGGAATACACACAACTGCTCACAGAGATTGTCAGAGGAGGAGGCAGACTGTTGGAACTGAGCAGGAACAAGCTGTTTTTGAAGCTGAATCTGTTTGAAAACAACAGCATGGACACAGAAACAGGGGACAAGAAAGGTGAAGGAAGGAAAAGGAAGCTGAAATTCATCAACAAAGTACTGGACATCCTCATTGAGGAAGTGGTGTTGAGCCACGATAAGTTATTTGGCAAACTGTCCCTGCAGGCTGCAGACAGTTAAAAGAAAAATTTGGCTTGCTATCCAAGCAAAGATAAATGCTGTGGGGGTCACACAGCGCTCAATCCAAGACCTGTGCAGGCGCTGGTATGACCTGTGCAGCCGAGCAAAAGAGTGGGTGGCTGCAAGGCTTGCAGAGGCAAAAGAAACGGAGGGGGACCATCTGCGGAACCTGCCAACACACCCCTGGAGGACATGGTAGAATCCACACTGCAGCCAGAGGCAGTTGTCTGCACTGCTAAATATCCTTTAATGTTAAATGTATCTAAAGTAGCTGCTAATGCAGATCCTGCACAGTGTAAATGTAAATCTGTATTTGTAAAGCGCAAACTACTCACCCTTACGGGTCTCAAGGTGCTGGGGGTTGTCGTGGAAATTAAGTGAGCTATTACCCAGAATCACATGGTGCTGAGTTGAACTGCCACCAGAGCCAGGGATCGAACCATGAATCCTGTGCTCCGAAGTCAGCTGCCCTGGCCGCTGCACCACACCTCTCCACCCCTTAGTCCCGTCAACTTTTTACTTGCGACAACCAAATGCATTATGGTAGTAGTATACAGACAAATGTAAGGGCAAGGCAATGAGGGACCAAAACTGCTTTAGTGCAGCAGAGTACAGCACGGAAGTGACCCAAGTAGACTTTGTCCATAACAAAAATTAATTTGTTAGACATTGGCATGCGCTATGTCACAAACAAGT
Source organism: Lissotriton helveticus (assembly GCF_964261635.1). NCBI lineage: Eukaryota > Metazoa > Chordata > Amphibia > Caudata > Salamandridae > Lissotriton > Lissotriton helveticus. The sequence goes on along the minus strand of NC_136067.1, from coordinate 1,433,322,777 downwards.
GCACAAAAATAATTAGTGAAATTGCACTGTTTAAAATCACAGATGCAGATGCAGATGCATCTGACTCGTGATTGATGTCCACGAGTCACAGGAACCAGATGCACAGTCTACGGAGGAACCATAAGTGCCAGCACTCTCACCCATACCTGCTACCACTCGACACAGGCAAAAAGTCCCACCACTGCCTGATATAGAGAGTGAGGAAGACAGCCAAACAGAAATTCCCACACAGCAGGCTTCCCATACACCCACACCAACAACAGAGGTACCAATGAGGTGCAGGTCCATCCATTTCCGCAGGCGACGGGCCAGGGCAATCCTGACAGCTGCAGAAGACAATGGGCTGGTTCCTATAGTAGGCTGGAGGGCAAGATGCTCAGGGTTCAGCGCAGTCAATGCAAAAACATGAAAATTAAGCAGGGCCAACTTGGGACAGTGGCAACACGCATAGGAAACATTCGTAACTGACTGAGAGAGCTCACCACTGCTGTTGTAGAAGGGCAAAGGGAAAACTGTTACAACTGCTATGCATGACTTGCACAGGGCCATCCAGGATGACCATGCCTCTTATGGTAGGAGGCATCACAATTTGATGGGGCTCCTGGACGGTTACATCAGGGCCATCAATAGGTTGAGCACAACAACAGCTCAGCTTTCCAGTTGTGCTGTCAGCATGCACATGGAGATGAGCCATTGCTGAGGGATGTGGCCAGGGCCTTCATCTAGGTCACTAATGCAGTGGAACAAGTCCGGACTGCTGCAGCTGGTGGCAACAACGTTCTTGGAGGGGGGATAGTGAGGAGGCCTCCAATCTCAGTACCCTACTGGCACCGGTAACAAATCCCAGGAGGTACAGTACTAGGAGCACCACTGGCACAGAAGGCTCAACAAGGGATGTGGCTGAGCCTACTGAGAGGCCCCCCGGAGTGCGTGGCCGGAAAAAGTGATAACATGGACACGTACTATTCTGGTGAAGTAACCAGCAGCATGTACATTGCTCCCACTGACGTTTAAGTGCCAATGCAATGTCATACAATTTACTTTATTCACACTACACTTGCCTGCACCTGGTATGTGTGCATTAACACTACCACAATATTGTTACATTAAACCTTTGAGCACCTACTGTGTTGTCTCGTGATTACCCACCTTAAAAGTAATGTTGAGTAATTTCTGCACGTCTCTGTTTCCCCTATGCTGCACTTGGACTGAATGCCGCTTGTGGTGGTTGTCTTGGCTGGATGTCCACCTCAGGCTCGCTGTCAGAGTGCTCCAGGGGAATGCCCCTATGAGTGGCTATGTTGTGCAATATGGCACATGTTGCGACAATTTTGCAGCAGATGTATGGCCTACACTGCAACGCACCACCAGTTTTGTGGAGGCAGCGGAACCTAGATTTGAGTAAACCAAATGTCTGCTCAACTACTTTGTGTTTGGAGATATGTGCAGCATTATATCGCTGCTCACTTGGGGTACTTGGATTCAGGTATGGCGTCATTATAAAGGCGTGCACAGCATATGCACTATCACCTACAGGGAAATAAACAATAACAGTACACACTGCTATGTGTCACTATGGTGGACGAGTTTGGAAGACAGTATAACATCTGTTTACCAAGCAAATATCCTTCTCCAAATTCACCCGCAAGGAGACGTCTGTGTATGCCACCGTTTCTGAAGATGTAGGAGTCATGAGCCCTGCTAGTGTAACTTTCCACTATGTCTCTGATGATGTGTTTGGAAATGCAGATGAATTGTATGTTCAATGAATGGTATGACTTTCGGGTTCCTGTAAATGCACTCATTCACTGAGCAGGGACAAATGGCAACGTGGGTCCCATCAATGCAACAAATTACGTGGGGAAAGTGGGCTTTTTGATAGTATTCAAGTTTAGTTTGTTGCAATTCCTGTGGTGTTGTAGGGAACTTAATGTGTTGGTGTATCCTCTGCAACATGGCATTAAGGAATGCGCTAAAAAGCACGATGGTGCACTTTGAGAGACACCTTCCCCTGTGGCAATTACTCCATGGAAGCTACCTGATGCTCGGAGGTGCCGGGAACATAGGACCTGTACATGAGTGGGGATGGAATGTGTCCTGTGAGTCTGATGCTGCAGTAGTGGATCTAATTCAGCTATGAGTTCAGTGATTGTGTCTGCATTCAGCCTATTTTTATCATAGATCTCCTCCTCTGTCTGCCCTAGCAAAGTAACGCCCACTCTGAAAATGCGCTCCTGTATCCTGCTTCTTCTCTGTGCTGCTGGTCGTAGCCTCATCCTCCTCGCCATGACATAGAGCACTGCCATTGTGGAACATTCTGATGCATTCTGGGCCTGTTTAAGAAGTTTGCTGATGATTGCCACATGATTTGTTCAATATATAATGGTTACCACATGGTTTCATTTGTTCTTATTTAAGAAATGCTAACCGCTATTTTTTGTAGACTTGCATATAGCGACTCTTTCATGCATTGCTTTAGCGATTCCCAATTAGTGATTACCTATTACAGAATCACTATTTCAGATTTGCTATTTAGGTATTCGCAAAAATTTAGCGAATTTGTTGCAGATTCTGAGAATTTGTTTCATGCATTGTATTTGGCTATTTTGTGAATGCTAATGGCCTTTTTTGCCATTTGCAAGGTTTGCGATTGCAAAATAGCTTGATGCATGTGCCCCATAGTTTTCTGCCGTGTTGTAGGGGTCATTGTTGTTTTTTCCTGTCCCTTACAGACAGAAAAAAATACGTTACATCATGAACCCCAACAGAGGCAGGTGGTGTAATGCTGTTGCTCTGACAGACCTTACTCTTGAGGGCTCCTGGTAGAAGTATTCCTTGAATGGACTCAATGGGGGCCCTGCTGATGGAATATAGAAAGTCTGTCCATCCATAAATGAGGTGGGCATACCGAGGGTTTAGGGGTAAGGTATTCAATAGTAGTGGCCAAACTCTACTTTTCATTAGTCTTAAAACCCTGTGCCTTTTGCCAGACTTCACTCTACTTGGCTTCTTCTCTGAGTTATATGATGCTGCTTTAGAACCTTTGGACGTCAGTGCTCTATAAGTTTGGTTCAACCAATCAATCCAGCCAAGAACTGGAGAATTTTCTTGTATTTAGTTTCATACAATTTGCATGATTAGTTCATAGACTGTGGTAACGTAGAAGCTGGCATGGCAATGAGTCTTGTATTTGGATATTCTGTAAAAGGAATCCTGGCAATATCTGTAACCTGAGGTATAACTATGCCCCCAAAGGAATCAGGCATGTAACAGGACACAGGACATTCTGTAACCATTACTAGATCTGGTGCCCTGATCTGTCTTTGACACAATAAGCAACTGACTAAGTAGAACAAAACATGATGGATAGCATGCTTAATTCATCTCAGACACTAAGCAATCCAGAAATATGTGATAAAGAATCACAAACACAAGAAGTAGCTTAACAAGCAGCCTTGGTATATTTGGGCAGCACCATTAAGGTTGGTGGCACTTTGAACATCATGTTATTAGGAGCAACTCAGAGTGTTTCATCATTAGCCTGGAATACTTAAACAAGACACTATATAAATGTAATTAGTAACTATAGAAGCATTTATGTGACCTAGTGCCTGTGAAACCTATTATGCACGGGTAGCAACTTAAAATGATATCAGGGCATCTAGGTAGCATGTAGCATGTGATAAGAGAAATCATGTGGTGACACCCTGAAGAGCTCTGCATAATTGTGATGCCACTCTCACAAAATTGGCAGAGTTCCATGAAATTTCAGAACACCCTTTTAAATCTAGTGTTTTTCCCTTTGACCATAAACACATTACTGAAACCCCTGATAATTTTGTCGTTGGAGGTGATCGAGGTGAGGTGTTTCTACAGAGCGAGTGGCAAGTGCCAGGGTGGGGGTTTGGTAGGAGGTCCCTTCACCAGCCCATGCAGGGAGAGCCCCTGTTTTAGTTTGTCCTCATACATGTGGATGTGCTGACCACATTTGATGTTGATAAGAGTAGAGGGAAATTAAGTTTAATTGAATATGACAGGGTGTGAGATTAGGTGAAATGAATAATTGAACTTGCACATTCTATGTCTTCTGCGGTTTTGTGATGCAGCCACATATACTTCCGTCTAACTTTACTTGGTTCAGGGAATTTAGTTGTTTTTAAAGAGGTACATCTCATTTCGAAATGTGAGGTGTTGCATTTTGAGGGGTGGATTGCTTAAACGCCCCCACCTGGCGACTGTAGTGGGGGGAAAGCTTGTTGGCCCTCTGCCAATGCACTGGTTTCGTGCTGGGAGGATCTTCCTCAATACCCCCTGCCATGTCCAGGATATGGTATGCTTCTTAGCCATGCCCCTCTCTGTGCTGTCCATGTGCAGGGAAGTGGTGCTTTGTTTAGCTCCCAACTTGCTAAAGGACTGGGCGTGACATTTAGGGGAATTACTTTGAAAACTCTTAGGTCAGTCAAAGGTAAGGGTTTACAAGTTGCCAACACCCCAGATGTATAGTAGTCAGCTGTCCTGGCCCTTCTTCAGCCTAATTGCTATGAATGCTGAGGGGGCTTGTGAAAGCTCATAGCTGTCTCACTTATGAGTTTGCAAAAAGGAGCAGGACAACAGGGCAGATTTTAATTGCTCAGAGATCCTTAAATTTAGATCACTTTCAACATGGGGTGTGCCAGAGGGACAGTGGAACACCACCCACCTTTGGGCAAGAATGATGGGGTTGGAGGGCAAAAATACAATCCAACCCTGGGCGCAATGGCGGTGTTGAACATTATTGCAACTTACTTAGCAATGAAGGGGGCAATAGATAAACAAACACCTTGTTTGCGGGCAGGGTAGGATGTTTTTGAGAAATCTGTGCATTTAGGAAATGTTGTGGCACATGGTAAAATGTGTTCCGTCCTTGGGTGAGGTGTAGGGGATTCCATTCAGCCCCCTCGCACTTGGGCATAGTAGAATGCAAAAGTTTACTCTATGCCCTTCCTTTGACAAGGCATGGGTTGTTGGATATTATTCCCATGCACCTGGAAATGTACGGAGAGTAGGTAAGTGTACAAGAACCTTCTGCCTTGGTAATGACAAAGGCTGCTATGGCAATTCACAGTGATATCTGCACTTGGACACATTTGGGGAATAAGAATCACCCCTGGCCGTTGGACAAATTGGGTGGTGTTCAACTAATTCACTTCTGCAATATAGAGAACATATCACTGTGGCGTAGCTGTCCTGATGTCCAATCTTCCATTTCCATCTTTTTCTATGTTCATGTGAAGGAGAGTGGGAATTAAACCCTTTCCAGCACTTAGCCATGGCCATTGATGTCAGTGAAAGTAAAGCTCCCACCTTTGGGCAATGCAAGTGCGTTTATTTCAAAAGGCAGGGTTAGCCAAATAGTGATTCCTGTTTGCTGACAAGGCTTAGCAGGAAGGCTGGGGGGAATTGTTGCCTCATTGGACCCGGCCAGGCAGCGGATAGGGGAGAAGGCCTTCTTTTTGTTTTGTATCTTTCCCTAGGGTGTATGACAGACCAGGGAGAGATGTACATAATAAGGTGGGACTCCTCACCAGCCTAAGCATCAGGCCTCATCAGCTCTTACACTGTATATTTTAGTTTTCCTCCCAATGTTCAAGAATGTTGGGTGGGTGAGGATCATGAGTGTTCATAGCACATTTTGCATATTTTCTGGTGTACACAGATAATTATCCTTTTGTTTTTGGTGATAGAAAACATTTATAGGTTTAAATATACCTGGAGTGAGCTCATTGGACATTTACATGCAGCTGGGAAAATGTTCACCATCCCAAAATAAAGCACAAACAACAGGAAAGATATGACATTTAATGTGTTGAAAATTTGACCACACAACATTTTCATTTCATCTGGACTATCTTTTAGTTATGATGACCAAGCAGGAGCCATGACCTTCTCAGAAGAGGTCATTATTCTATGTAGGACTGATTAATCAGGCAGTAAAATTACCCTCTGGTAGTTACATAACTGCACCTTGTGGTTTACTTGTGGGTGATTTCACTGAGTTTTCCAGCTTTGAATTGGGAAAAATTGTGGAATCCAAATGCCTATATGACATCCAAACACAATGGGAGAACTACATCCCCAACATCATTTTTAACTAAACAGTTATAATAAGCCAAGCCTTGCAGACACTATTGATCCAACCAACAGCTCAAAGTCAATGAACATAGCAGAAGCAGGATGAACTCCTCTGCCACAATGCCCAGTCAATAAACTGCAGCATTCCTCTTCGAACTGAGTCAATAGGGAATTCCTAAGCAACTGAATCTTCAAATTACTTCAACGTAAGATTTGTTCCTGAAAGTGCCAATGTTACATTTCAATATGCATGTTGACGACACACTTGTTATGGTTTGTCATTCATTCTAGTTCCATTGGAATCTTTCTTTGGAATTTCAGGTGTCTGTTCTGCAGTTTCACTGAATCTCCCTGTAGATATGTTCGCTCTATGTTGCTGTGCTGCAATTCAACATTAAATCATTTAAATTTCATTTGGATTACTGGATTCGTTCAATGGCAATGAGGGTAGGAACACTTCTCGCAACAAGGAGCAGCAGCACAGAGGAGTGGTGTTCCTGACCCCAAGAAAAGGATTTGTGGAGTTTTCAGCCTCAACTATTTAAAAGGAGTTAAATCTTTCACCAACTACAGAAGGATTTTAGTAGAAGAAATTCGATCTACATATTTTATGTGTCTGTTTCAAAAGGAAAAGAAACGAGAAATAGCATCTGCTCATCACAAGAATTGCATCTGGCTTACAAATTCCTGAGGTAACAAAAAGGAATAAAATAATTGATTGTACAAGAAGAAAACAGGATAAAATTTGGAAAAGCGGCGCAGACATGGTGAGTTTTTCAAAGATTTGAGTTAGAAATCCTCATTCAGCACTCTGCGACTTTTAAAATCTTAACGTAATTACCTGGTATGCTTGCGCCTTCTGCATCTTTCAAAGTGAATGCGCAGAATCTTCACAAGCCGCCGGCGCTGAAGAGAGAGACTTTCTTTCTTCTGTTGTCTCCGTTCATGATGAGCATTTAATTCTGGGAAGCGCATAGAATTCTGGGAAGAATTACAGCACACGTACGACACAGACAACGTGGGGGCCATTTTGTTGTTCCTAACTACAAGCATAGCAACCATTACAAAGTATATTAACCAAGGGTTTATGATCTGTCCTCAAAGTAAAATTGCTTCCCAAAATATAGCTCCTATAATGCTCTATTGCCCAGACACAAGCAAGCAACTCCTTTTCTATAACAGCATAACGCCTTTGAGTTTCACTTCAGGTTCTCAAAGCAAAACAGACATTCCATTCTTCATTTCCAACTTTTTGTGACTTTTTGCTAATAGAGTTAAGACTCTACTCGCTCAAGAATGTTACCTGTAAAATTATTAGATTTTGTTAGATAGATTCATTTTTCCTTTGTTTCGTTTTTTTTTTAATTTGTCTTCCTTCTTTTTCATATAAGTGAGATATGTTACATTTCAATATGCATGTTAAAGACACACTTGTTATGGTTTGTCATTCATTCTAGTTCCATTGGAATCTTTCTTTGGAATGTCAGGTGTCTATTCTGCAGATGCACTGAATCTCCCTGTAGATATGTTTGCTCTATGTTGCTGTGCTGCAATTCAACATTTTAAATCATTTAAATTTCATTTGGATCACCAGATTCTTTCAGACAACCTCTTATGTTTTTACCTGGTCCAAAGGTAAACTTAATGTTAGTCATAAAAGACATATATTCAATGTACAAGGTTAAGACAAAAGCAATGTGATCATTATGAATATACAGAGAAATTAAGAGTAATGGAAGGAATTGCACAATGAAAACGAAAGATGTGACCTAGTGTGATAACTAGGTGGCAGCAGAAGAAAGTGGAAAGTACTCATAAGAAATGGTAGCATCATCATAGACCGTGGACACAGCCTCCTTCCTGACAGGGTTCCTTTGGCATACAAAAGAGCTGCACAGAAGTATTCAAAGCTGAAAACTATACTTAATGCCCCTCCCCATGCAGTGGGTTCCATGTTTTAATGATATACTTACTGGAAAATGCCCTATGGTCCCAATACTTTATTAATTGCCTTTCAAGCTTGCTAGAATCTTTCCCTTTTCTTCCATTTATTGTCTATGTCCAAAGTGCTTTTGCCAATTCCTTTCCTAAATCTATTAGAAACATTTCTCCATATAATGTGGCTTTTGCTTTCCACTCCTAACATATCAATTAGAATTTTCTTTGTTTTTTAATTGCTTATTCCATTATAATGTAATTTATTTTCTATCCAAGTGCAGCAATATTTCTGTGCAATCTGTATATATCACAGAAGGCAAGCTGGTCAAAGTGTATTTAGCAAAGACTTGGAACCCATAGACCTTTGTCATGTCTGGCATCTCTTCTATGCCTGCCTAGTTATCTTATAGAATGTTATCATTCATGTGATGTCATGGAATGCTAGGACTGGACTCTAGGAGTCAGTTGATAACTGGGCTGAGCAAGTAACATACTGCTCCTGGTGGGGTTTCCTTCCTCCTTAACTTATACCTGTAACTTAACTTGGAATAAATACCTTAACCTTCCACTTCGTCTGATTCCTGCTTCCTACACCAACACAACAATTTTGGCTACGTTTCTGGTGAACTTCTACTTACTACTCCAAGAACTTCTAAGATTAAAGAAACTTCAAGGTATTGAACTTCCTTTTCTTCAATCTACTTATTCTTAAGCATATTGGCACCCTGCGAGCCCCACCAGTGACCACTCTAACAGTCGCCCACATGCTTTAAGTGCCAGTCTCCGCTTAAGTTCTGCTTCAGTTTGCACTTTATTTCTGGTTCAATCTTTATACTGTAACCTTCCTGCGAGTTTTGAGAATACCACTCTACCACCTTCTACTGTAATTCTGCTCGTGTTTGAACCGGATCTGTGTGAAATCTGAAGCCTCAAATGTTACTGAAAACGACAGAAAGATGTTAGAGCGGCAGTGAGATGTGCCTCATACCAACTGCCACACTGAGTCTGCCTGCTTCTTATGCTGTTACCGTCATGATGCGAAACCTCTTTCTTTAATTATTCCTGCTGAGCTGATTCCACTAAAGTTGCTGGCACAGCGTTCTTGAGCTAGATTTCAACCCTATGTTACCTAATTTCAATTGCCGTCCGCTATACGTATCTACAAAGGAGTTGGTTGGATCTATTCACTATGTGTGGGAAAAAGTGTCATATTCGTGTGATCCCTTTAGCGACCTTCAGCCATGATTTGACTGTTAACTTTTCTCTTCTAATTTTTCTTCGGCGGACCTTCTTTATCTGTGTTGTGCTACTGGGGAATGAGGTCATGGTCACACGCATGCCTTTATTGCTTTAGATCAAAGTTTTACAGTGTTCCGAACGTCAGCTGTAAGTACTTGGTTATTTATTTTATAAAAAAGTTATGCCGTGTTTCCTATGTGCCCTCCCTTGACAGTTGATCTGAACTGACTCCACCATATTTCAAATGTTACACGAGCGCATACAGAGGCGCGCCTTACCTTCTTTAGCCTCACGCTCCTCCAATACTTCGGTTGTGACGTTGCTGAGTGACAAGGTATTGCTGAATCAATGTTTTACTGCTTTGGCGTGCAGTGAACCACCCGGCACAACGTCGAACGACGTGCCGCCATTTTGTCGACACTTTTCATCATCATTTCTTCTCACGTCCAGTCTCCAACATCTCATCATCTTTTGCAGTCTCCTGCATTTTCAGCGATAGGCACGCTCTTGCATAAATTTGCCTATCGCATTTCAGCATTTTTTAACGGCGATAGGCACGCTATGAAATAAATATGGTTTCTGCTTTTAAGTATTTACAACAGCGATAGGCACACTTTGTTTTGTCTTTACAAAATACCTTTTAGCATTTTCATCAGAGTGATAGGCACAGAGAACTATCTTTCTTAACGATCTTCATGAGAAGGTACTGTAGCTGCTGTCTTATTCCATGACTACGGTGACTACTTTATTTATTTTAATTTATTGTTTTCATGAGACTTGATTTTAACTCTGCTTGTCATTCCTTGCTCAAGTTTTATTATTTTTAAGTTAATTAATTATACGCTATTTTCCTTTCACAATGCCATTTATCAGCTTAAAAAATTTCTGTGTGTTTTTGAGTTATTTATACTATTGATAATTCTTAACCAAAACACAAGGTAGGCAGGGGTTATTTCTAATGGTATTTTACTTGTTTTCGTTGGCAGGTTAGACTGTTCAAATACTTGATGTAATTTCCATTTCTCTTTTATGTGAGTGGATGTTCATGAGTATCATTTGCAGGTTATGTACTGCTTAAAGGTACTGCTTAAACTTTGTGATGTAATTCCATTTCTCTTTTATGTGAGTGGATGTTCTTGAGTAACTTTTAGACTGTTCAAATACTTGATGTAATTTCCATTTCTCTTTTATGTGAGTGGATGTTCATGAGTATCATTTGCAGGTTAGGTACTGCTTAAAGGTACTGCTTAAACTTTGTGATGTAATTCCATTTCTCTTTTATGTGAGTGGATGTTCTTGAGTAACTTTTGCAGTTTAGGTAATGTTTAAATTATACTGCTTAAGCTTCATGATGTGTTTTCCATATCTCTTTTAGGTGAGTGGATGTTCTTTAGTAACTTTTGCAGTTTTAGTAATGTTTAAAAATTACTGCGTATTCTTCATGATGTAACAGTTGGTAGTTGAGTACTGCTTATATGAGTATCACTTTTCATGTTTCATACTTTATGTTACTGACATCAGTATGTACATGTAGCTTCTCCTTGTTATTCTTTTCTAAAGTCCTGTATAAATTTTCTTCAACAGTTCTGAATATTTTTTTTTAAATGTTCTGCCAGTTTCTATTTTACCTTGCGCAAGGGTTTCTTTCTAGAAATGTCTGTCTAGAATTATACTGGCAATTGTTTTTTTTTCTCTCTTCTATTTGTTCTTACTCCTGTTCGATGTAATTTTTCACCTTTCTTTATGTATTCTTTCCGGGAGATTCTTGTATTTTCTCCTGTTTTAAGTACTTTTCTTATAATCCTTTTTGTGTTTTTCTCCATTGTCTTCCGTTTGCCGGTTCATGTCTTCATACCAGTCTGGCCAATTGGTGTGTTTTACTGTAACCTTGAACGTTTTGAGTACTTCTCTTTTGTCCTTGAAAGAGAAGATGTGTCTCTTTTTACTTCTTTTACCTTTTCTATTCTTTCCATTTTATTATAAATACTTTTGACCTTTTCTATTCTTTCCATTAAATTCTACACACTTTTAATTATCTTCTCTTCTTATTCTTGATGTTCCTTCTTTATAGTTTTCACCATTTTCTTTTTCTAATCTATGTTTAATTGTTATGATTATTCTATGCAATTTCTATCCATTATAAAGGGGAAGATGTGTAGTGTCTTCTTCCATTTATGTCTTCTTCCATTTATGTCTTCTTCCTATTATAACCTTCCTTTTAGTTTCTTACCTTATTCTTTCTTCATCATCCTTTATACCTTCCTTTTAGTATCTTACCTTATTCTTTCTTCATCATTCCTTATACCCTTCCTTTTAGTTCCTTACCATATTCTTTCTTCATCGCCCAATCTAAGTTTAAATTGTTGTGGTTATACTTTGCATTTTCGATTTCATTATAAAGGGGAAGATGTGTCATGTCTGGCATCTCTTCTATGCCTGCCTAGTTATCTTATAGAATGTTATCATTCATGTGATGTCATGGAATGCTAGGACTGGACTCTAGGAGTCAGTTGATAACTGGGCTGAGCAAGTAACATACTGCTCCTGGTGGGGTTTCCTTCCTCCTTAACTTATACCTGTAACTTAACTTGGAATAAATACCTTAACCTTCCACTTCGTCTGATTCCTGCTTCCTACACCAACACAACAACCTTATTTAGGATCTGGCTGATATGACACTCCATCCATATTGCAAGTGCATTATGGCCCATGGAACTTGTATTTTAGTGGACGGGATATCCTCCAGGGTTTGGAGGAGTCCTTTCCATCAAACTCTAATTGAGGCCCTTAGACTCATTCTTTTCAAAATCAATTTCCTCAGAGATCACTTTCTGGCATTTCAGTCAGGACACATTTCTAAAGTCCCTGCTTGGATCATCTGTTCACCAGCACTCTAGTTCACCTACTTATCCCTTCGCTCAAATCATGATTCGATTATTATCTATGCTTTGCTACCTTTTCACACTACTGCTAACAGCAGATGTTATTATAATCAAAATTTTTGGCGGTCAGCTTTTCCAACGTGAGTATTTTGAAATGCTGAGGCAGTCAGTTCTGTCACAAATTGAGTGAGTGGCTCGTTGCACAGAGATTGCAACAGTAAATACTTAGACCACTTAACTGTCTACTGACTGCAGCACAAGAGGTAAATAGCAATAACAAGAATAATGTTAAATTGGCTCGTCTTCTTCGGCTCCTCTACAGTCTCTACAGCCACACACTTTTTTACCCTCTGAAGAAAGACTGCTTTAGCACTTCTGCTTTAATGGTTACCATAACCAACCCAACCCACCCACTCCTTCGTCTTTTACCATTATCTCTTAGTGTTTGTAGAAATTAAAATGTTATTTTATCAATATCAACTGTTGTTTCCATATTGCCTTTTTCACCGTAGTGGTAGATAAGGTTCAAGAGTAGCCCATTTGTGCTTTCTTCAGTTTCTATTATGTTTTAACTTCAATATATAATTTCTCACCCCGCCTCCTCCCTTACATTCACCCAGCCCAAAAGCTCCACTTCTCTCCATTCCCTGCTCGTGCATCTCCTCCCTTTCTAGATTCGTCTGTTTCTCGTATTCCTGCCCTTCCCTTATTTCTCAAAATACCAAAACCTTCCCCTGAAATTACCTTATTACTGCCTTTAATAGCCGGGCCTGTGTATATTGTTGTAACATGCAAAACTTTCCGTTTACTTCACTGTACTAAAGCTGGCGCCATGACTCAAAGATACCGATCAATGTAAACAAACAAATCCTCACACACTGTTGACCCACTGTCACTGTGCAGAAATTTACAGTCGAGCCTCTGGATGGCTTTGACGCATGATTTTTATGGTTAGGAAAGCATTGTAAATAATACCATTGTCCCGACTGGCACTTCCGTACTTTACAAATCACTCATAGAGCATTGTGCACAGTGAGTAAGAACTAATATTTGGTATTGGTCAAAACAAGTTGGCTCGGATTAACACAATACAAGCTGACTTTTACTTTGTTTTGCATCATTAGTCAGTGATTTGTATAGCAAGCTGTCTTGAGGTATTATGTTGGTACATTTTTTAACCAACAGCAGGCACCAAACTGCAGGACAGGAAAACACAGAGAGATGGCTTTACATTTCTGGGGGATCGCTGAACAGCGTTAAAAAGGAGCCAGTTATCAGTAGTTCCTAACAAGTTTTACATATCTATGTTTTTGAAATGCTAGTGTAGTGTTCTGTCCAGATGGATCTCCCTCTGCCTAAGTTCCTTCATTTCTTTTGCCCATTCCCCTGAAATAATTAGAAAAGTATGTAGTATATGGTCCACACCTTTTGAGAGTGCATGCAAGACAGCTAATAAACAGTCAGTGGATTCCCAATTAATGTGACTGCTGTGAACTCCTGACAAGTGTGTAGTCTCTTGCTATTCAGTGGTCTGAGTATGGGTGACCAGACACGTAACCTAGCACTACCAAGTCGAAATCAGGTTCTCGGTCCCATGTGTGCTACATCTGTCACTGCACCTGGTACAAGGCCCTATTTACTGTCCCTATCATGGTCAGTGCAGCCTCCACCCCACCACTGTACTATACCCCTTATCCACACCATGATGTGTCTCTCCTACATTATGTGATGCGTGACCAGCGTGGACTTCCTCAGACTCAACTAGGCTCATAAGTCAGAAGAAACTGATAAATATGGCCTGCATTACCTTATTGAGTGGTATAAGATCAAACTGTAACTGTGAATAGGAGGCTCTATTTAACACTAAATAGTGTGGCTTGTGTTTTAATTCACATTCCTTTTAAGAAGTGGCATTTTGGGCTAAAGTATCTTGATGTAGTGTGAAAAGTGCAAGTTACATTCAGGAGGTGGTCTTGTGCGCGGTATGACTAGGAATTTAGTGCCTGCCTCCCGGACAATGCAGATGGCATTTGAGGGCAGCTGGACAGTGAGATGTTTCCTCAAATGATGATGCCAGAACAACCTGACCCATTGACTTAGCTGGTGAGCGGCTGGGCAGTTATCTACAAGCCCTTTTAACGGCATCCCTCCCAGGCACGGGCATGGGGGGCAGGAAAGGTATAGGCAGAGAGTGTGCTGGTCATACAGCATGACACACTGCTTATGTGAGTACTGTAATGTAAAGACATGAATTCTCAAAGTGCAGTAAGAAGTACATGCTCACTCAGTGTGGAGCTCAGGGAGGTGGGTTTGGGCAGCCGGGTGGCCATGGGGGTCAGTGGACAGGTTCCTGTGAGCGCAGTTGAGGCAGAGGGAGGCAGAACCCCATGAGAAATTGTGCGTACACTAGATACGGTGACGTGGTTGCGCCACTAGGTCAGTGTGTTTGGAATGGAAGAGGAAAAAGAGTTGTTGTAGCCAGATTTTCAGTTTGGGTTTTCTTTGTGCTATTGTGGTCCCAGGGTGCGGCAAAGGGATGAAAAGGACTTTCCATGACTGGCCGCTGGAGAACTTGAGGATTTCCTCGAATGGGTGGTCCCTAAGAAGGAGCCTGGGGAGTTCTGTCTGATTCATAATCTGTGATGGCCGGAAGGCCAACAATTTCATTCCTGAGGTGTGTAGCGGGGTGTATTATGCATCCGGGTACATGGCTGTTGGTGAATAAATTTGGCCTGGGCGCTTTGATGGCAAACTGTTATGTGAAAACGGCCTTTCGTTTGTTTCCAGTTCACCCTGAGGATTATGAGTTGGTCAGCATGTATTTTGGAGGAAAGCCTTTTGTGATCAAGACGTTGCCAATGGGGTGTTCAATTTCATGTTCATTGGTTGAGGTGTTCAGTTCCTTTTTTGCAAATGGTTTTCACACTTGGCAGGAAAAGAGGTCATGACACACTATTTGGATGATTATTTCTTGGTGGGTGACCTGCAGTCCTGGGATTGCTGTTGTTTCAGGATTTTATGAAAAATGTGGGTGTCCCATTGGTGCCGGAAAAGACAGTGGGGCCAGTGCAAATGCTTACTTTAATGGACATTGATTTGGTGTTGGAAAGTGGATTATTAGTAATGATAAGTAGCGACTTACCACTAGTAGTAAAGCCCCTAACACAATACAAGGTTCATTTAGGGTCTCAATAAATGAATCCCTTGCTCATCTCTTGCTAGCTGGCAATGAGCAGGCAGGTTCAACATAGGAGATAGGTGTGTAAAGCATTTAAAAACACCAATACATTAAAAAAGTAAGACACAACACACAATACAAATCTAACTCAAATTTATAAAAATAGATGATATTTTTTATGAACCAATAGACACCAAAATAACAAAAATCCAATGTAGGGAACTGGATACATGAATTTATAAAGAAGAACAAACTTTCTGGTGCTTAAAAACTTAAGGGTCACTTTGGGACATCAGGTCACAATTGACTGGGACAAAATCAAAGTTTGAGGCCGACTTCAATGTAGCCCTGGTCTGATACACTAAGTGGGAGTCATTATTCAAAATGTTACCGTAACATTTAGTCAATTTTCTGGAGCTTTTTCCCTCGACATCAAGAAAGGCACTTATCAGGCCCGATTCAATGTGGGTTCGCCGGCTTGTCTTTCTGCAAGGTCCAGGCCAATTCTCAGAAATCTGCCGCTCCAGTGCTTTCAGCAGGAAAACTTGAAATCTAGTCTGGGTGTGTTTGAAGATAGCCTGCTTGACTCTCAACATCGGATCGGTCACATTATTGAGCTTTTTCCAAAAGTAGCTCCAAACTTTTGGAAATTCTGAAGTTCTTCTTAAGGGTTCAAAGTGTACGAATTCCAAATCCAAGGGTCTGGGATTTCCTAGATGGTCTATTGGATGTCTGGACTACAATTCCCGCAATGCACCTGGCCAAATCCTTAAAAGTTCACTTGACGCACTCCAGGATGTGGACTTTTGGTGGAAGTGGGAGGTGGGGTCAGTTAACCTGTAGCTTGCAGGGAGCCCACTCCATAATCCTTCTGAAGTAAGGCAACATCCTTAGGGCTGTAGTCTCAGAATGTTCAGTAGGCGCTGTCCTTCAGAGTGAAAACCTTTTGGGTGCAGATCAGGTTTCCAGCAGGGCAGTCCTTCTTCTCCTTGGTATTTCATGCAACAGATATGAGGAACTATGCAGCTCTTCCATATCGATCCGGTGTTCCTTGCGTCAAGCATGGGACTAGCCCTGACCAATGGGGTGCAGGGTGCCACCCAAGTATATGACCACTTTGTGGTAATTTACTTTGCTAGTGAGCTGCACTCATATGGAACACACTATCTTTAGGAATCTAGAATGTAAAAGGTTTGCTTTGGGTGCCTAGGACTGTGAGTCAGTTGCTGCTGGTTGCCCTGTGACTAGGACATTGCTGTACCTTATACTAAAATAAAGAAGATCTGTTTAGCTGTTATCCTGCTTCTTCATACTTCTTTACACTGGCGACAAAGATGAGAGGATTAGACCCGACCTAACAAGATCATTATTTCTTGATAAGAAACAAGAAGATTGATTACAGCAAGATCTTCGCTTCTAATCATCAAAAGAGCTCCTGTATGACCTGCTCTTCTTCCGTATGCATCCTAACACCTAACACAACTTTGTCACCTTTGAAATAATAAAGTTCTGTACGTGCTGTCCTTTTCTTAATTCAAAAACTGCATTTCCTTGGCATAAGTCTCCTCATCTTTCTCAAATTTCACAAGACTTATTTGCTACTTTAAGCTGGCTCCACTGCGCCCCACGCACTCTTGCTGCAGCTCATTTATTGATTTATGATTAGACTGTGCTTCTTTAAGGAGACATTTCCAAAGACATTTGGCAAGCGTTTCACAAGCATTATTTAAATATGAGCTTGCGCCATACCTGCTCAAGCTGAACGCCTAGCTATCTTCTTGGAATCTTTTCTTCACTCCATGAAGACTGATAGTGACGTATTAATTAGCGTGTGCATCACGCTCCTCAACGCGCCTCAGTGTCTTGGTTGCCAAGCAACCAACTTGTTACTGTGTGACGCTTCACATCCTACGACGCTGTTTAATTTTTTGCCTGACAACTACCTCAACGCTCCTCAGCGTCTTTGTTGTCCAGCAACCAACCTTTTATTGCATGACACCTCCCTGACAAAGCGCTGACACACACAGCTATTTCTGCACTAGGCTGACACGCACAGCAATCTCACATCTTTTAATACTGTCTTATGGTTTATTCTCGGAGCCTCTTGCCTCCCTGACAATGCGCTGACGCACACAGCAATTCCGAGCTTCTTTCACAGAGTTGGGTGGTATTTATTTCCTCTACTTAAATATAGCACTGATGTGCACATGTTATTTAGTAATTTTTGCAGCCACTTAACAGCAACAACAACTTCACACTGACACAAATTCCACTTTGTGGAATTTGTGTGTTAGCTGTGATTTGTGTCTTTCTACGATGATACACACAGCCTAAATTTAATTTCATGGAATACTTACTACTTCCTTATTACGCTGGAAAAGACTAACTTCGTGATACCCTTCCTGAACTAAACACCTGGGACTGGGGATACGAGGTGCAGAGAGCTCATCGGGTTCCATTATCCTTAAAACCTATGGCACCCACAGGTAAATACCCACGCGCAATCCTAGTGTACTTCGGAAACTTCTTGCTTCGACAAGCCATCGCGGAAAAAGTCACTCCTGATAAGCATCGGAATAAGGACTCAATATCTTATTTCGTTCGTCCTGACTTTTGCCACTGGACTGTTGAAAGGAGGTGGCGACTTAGACAACTCATCAAACCATTTCAAGAGAAGAAAGCAGTAGTATATCTGAACAATCCAGCAAAGCTAAAAGTAATATACATGGGTCAAACCAAATTTTTCACTTCCGAGGTCAAAGCTAAGGAATATCTAGAGAGCCTATGAAAGAACATTTGAACACACATGAGAACAGGTTGGGGAGATGACCGGATACAGACTTGAAATAGACTCAGGCTGTTGTTTTTTTTTTTTTTTTTGTTTTTTTTTCATGCAACCCCAAAAAGGGGGAAAAAAAAGAAAGAGGAAGGAGGAGAGAGGGAAAAGGGGGAAAAAAAACAGAAAAAAATATATTTTTTTGAACACCATGGCTTATTTGAAAATAAGAGATAGATTAGATAGATTAGATTACATTTACAATCTTCAAATTACTGATTTCTCCACTTTTCCATACTTCTCTCTATCCTTTTTCTTCTCTATCGCAATCTAATTCATAATCTTCTTCCTTTTCTTCCTTTTCTCTGGCAGCTTCTAGTTTTGTACACTTAAGAATGCATGCTTCACTAGTCCTGATTGGAGCATGCTAAACCATCACTGCAGACTCTGATGGAGTCTCAATGCCTTTTTTGGGTGGTCAAGGGGAGGGGGGGTTGGTGGGGAGAGAGGAGGGAGGGGGGTGGAAACCAGGGTGCACTGGGTGCACGTGGTGTAGGTGGGTGGGGGGGGGAAATATAAAATGAGCAAAATTGATATTATTGATGGAACGTTGACTGATGCATACTGCACCGAAACTAATACAATCAAATGGGTAGGTTGAAGATAGGATGTTGGAATGTGGCAGGTCTAAACGACAGAGGAAAGAGGGCCCAATTTTGCCAAATAATAGCTCATAGTTCGTGGGATATCATTTGTATACAAGAAACCCATATCCCAATAGGAGAGATTAACCACTTAAAAGTACCAGGATACCATATATTAATCACAACAACTCAAACTACAAGAACTAGGGGAGTCACAATCTTAGCAAGAACAAGATTAGGTAGTCCGGTACGCAAAAAAGCTGACTACCATGGACGATGGGCCATTGTTCAATTAGATCTGGGTGTTACTATATGTTCCATCTATGGCCCTAATCTTGACGACCCCACACTATATATTGATTTGGAATCGGAATTAGCCTCATGGCCAAGTACTCTGATTCTCTGTGGCGATTTTAATCTAACATTTAATCAAACCCAGTCCCTCCAGAATCAATATACATACTCCGGGCGGAAGCCCAGAGTGTTCAGAGCTGTTCTAAATCTAATTCAGACCCATAATCTTCAAGATATATGGTTGTTAAAAAATAGTAAAGATCCAGGATACACTTATTTTTCCTACCCACATAGGAAATATGTTCGTATAGATTACATTTTTGCAACCCCAGATATCGCTCTGAATACCCTAACCTTCAAAAACCCAAAGACAATCTCTGATCACAATTCTATACACACTACATTGGAAGTACCTGGATACAATCGGGTCCACACACAATGGACATTCAACAGGAAATTGTTAGTCAGTCAGGAATATATAACATACATAGCCCAATGGACCAAAGACTTTTTTGATGTAAATCAATATAGTGCATCACGCTTCAGCGTATGGGACAGTTTTAAGGCTGCGTTAAGGGGGAAAACTGCTGCATTTGTCGCCACTCGCAAGAAAGAACGAATGAAAACTCATAATCAGTTGATAAACAAATTAGTACACTTAGAATACAAACATGCCAATCAAATACATCATGGTGAAACGGCTGAGGATACCTTAAGAAAGATCCTTGTACTTAAGGCAGAGATAAATAACGAGTTAGCTGTTAATGCCGCCGAAACTGTCCAAGCTTACCGAAATAAGTCATACGAGATAGGGGAAAATGTTGGGAGACATCTTGCCTTAAAAACACGACAGACCCAATCCTTTAACACTATACAAAGTATTGACTATGGCGGACACAAATATACCACCCAGGAAGAAATTGCTAACTGCTTCAAGGAATATTACCAAAATTTGTATCAGAACGAAGATGAACAAACATCTGACGAAACTAAGGAGTTCTTAGTTAGCTGGCTTAGTGAGCTAACATGCTACAAACTGTTGACAACGATACAAGGAAAGAACTGGAGAAAGAAATTACTAGAACAGAGGTTGAGCTGGCAATAGCAGAACTAGCCGCAGGGAAAGCAGCAGGACCCGATAGGATACCACTAGACTTATATAAAATATTAGCTAAGATAATAATTCCATTCCTCCATGATCTATTCTTAGGTATCCAATGGCATGGGAAACCTCCAGAGTCATGGAAACAAACAAACATAGCAGTTTTTAAGAAAAAGGACAAACCCCCTGAATTAACACCATCTTACAGACCGATCTCGCTGATTAATGCAGACTCTAAAACCTATGCAAAAATTTTCGCTAACCGGCTTGGCAAGCATATAGAACAACTAGTGTCTCCCTGGCAACACGGGTTTATACCAGGCAAAAGCACCACTGACCATATTCGTCGAGTAATAACGCTCTTTGATCTAACGAAAATAGAGAAAGGGCAAACGTCCCTGATTTTATTAGATGCCGAAAAGGCTTTTGACCGGGTCTCCTGGCAGTTTCTCTGGGAGCTACTAGCCCTTAATAACATCGGCCCGGGGTTTATAAAGTCAGTAAAAGCCTTATATGTAGAACCTAAAGCCAAAATCTTGACGGGGGTAGCGAGTCCGAAAGTATAAATATTCAGAGAGGCACACGACAAGGATGTCCGTGTTCACCACTTTTATTTGCACTATATATTAACCCCTTAATCATCAAATTATTAACATCACCAGCGATAATACCAATAAAAACTAGCATACACAATACTAAAATCCTTGCCTACGCCGATGACGTAGCGATCCTAACAACCAATCCTACTGAGGCCTTAGATGAAATAGAAGTAGTCACTAAAATATTTGGTCGTTATTCAGGCTATTCACTAAATCAAGACAAAACGATGGTAGTATGTTCCGACAACACATCATATACAAGCCAATATAGAGTGGAAAACGCGAAATATTTAGGAATTAACATCTCACCTAATACTAATGACATCATCACGCTAAATTATGACCCCTTAATTACAAAAATAAAAAAAGATCTGCTCAGAGTTAATAACCTTCAACTATCTATAATTGGCAGAACCAATTACATAAAAATGACAATATTTCCAAAACTATTATACTTATTTCGTGCAATTCCTATTCTAATTGACAATACTTATATGAAGAAGATAGACCAAGCAATAACATCGTTTATTTGGAGCTATGGGAAGACTAGAAGGGCCATAACTAAGTTAGCGTTACCGATAGCCCGAGGGGGACTAGCAGTGCCAAATCTAACCTACTATATGTGGGCTGCTATTCTACAACAAATGTCCTTTTTAATTACACCTAAAGGCCCAGATCAAAATAGATCCCTACATAGTATTCCTTCTATCTACGAACTGACATTAGGAAATACAGCTCGAGGATTATTGTTAAGACAAATTGAGCCTTCATACTACAAAAAGATTAAATTTAAAATAGTTGTAGATGCTTTTAAAATTTGGACTAGGGTCACTAAAATACTATCAATACCAAAATACACAAAATATACACCCCTATGGCATAGTTCGATAATCCCCCAATATCTTAATGATAATATTACTAAACGATGGGAAAACTTAGGCATTATCACTATCTGCGATTTTCTAAAATCAGATGGCAGAATAACCTTCGATGAGCTACGCCTCAAATATCAGATCCACTCCGCAGATTATCTAAAATTCATCCAAATTTCCACAACACTAAGACAATACATTACAGATATCAAGCTACAGTCGATACCACTTCTAGACCTGATGCAAAAATTATCAATCAGAATTAGTGATATATACGGGATCTTCTTAAACAATCACCCGGATGATCTAGAAAAAATAGAAAAAAGTTGGGCTAACAAATTAAACAATTCTAATGTTGATATAGATATGGTGTTACAACTATCTGCTAAAGTCTTACTAGCAAGTAATTTAAAAGCCCAAATCTATAAAACGGTGTGTAATCTATATTATACACCTTTCAAACTATTCTCATGGGGTAAGATTAGTCATGATAATTGCCCTAGATGTGCACTTGGCCCCGCAAATTTAATACACATGTTCTATGACTGCCCCAAACTGGAACAACTAAAGGAAAGCATAGTTAAATACTGGACCAAGATCTTTGGCCGCGAGATCCAAACTTCATCAACATTGTTTTTACTAGGCTTTGATAGCTCCCTAGAACTCAACAACTCAGAAATCTACACAATTTATATATGTACCGCCATATACAGAATTATTTTAGCAGCCCGCTGGAAGGATACAGATGCCCCTACATTTCAGGGATGGATTAATAGACTTTTAGCAACACATAAACAAGAAACAGCTATATATAAAACTAGAGGGAAAAAATCTAGAGCTAAAGGGGATTTGGTTTGGTCTTCAGTGGCTAATTGGTATGAACAGCAAAGGGTCTGAGTATAAAATTATTTAATTAGCTTGAAATAGATGTCACTATTATACATAAGTGTGAAGTGGAAAAATGAGGTTATACTATGTAATGACTGTTCGTTTTGTAGCTATTTCCTTTTTTGGTTATCATCATATTTGTCACATTCTAAAAGGAAATTTGTACCAGCATTCGTATTCAATTTTTATCTTCAACCTACATGTGTTCCTACATAATGAAAAAATGTTTTCTTTCTCTTTGTATTATAACATCTATACTATAACATATGATTAATTTTGTACATTTTGAATTTGCTCAATAAAAATGTTTTAAAAAAAAAGGAAAAGACTAACTAATCATCTGCTTACAGAACATCAAGATTTGATTACATTGAACTTGAATTTAAAATAGGAGCAAAATACCTTGAGTACTTACTCGCTTGTATACTTTATCTTTACTATACTTATGTAAACACTTTACTCCTTAATTACAATTTTACTTATTTTACAATATGCAAAATGTAACTCCTCCTACGTTTTTCCTATCTAACCTTGGGGATCCAAATCTACGTTGGTCAACATGGAAAAAGGTTTTCCTAAATTGTTCTACGTTCTGAATTCAAAAAAGGCTTTTGCGAGAGGTACGGTTGTCTTTCAGGCTACACGCACAAGATTATAATAAAGCCCGATTCTCATCCCATTACATGTCCTCCAAACTTAAGACAAAATCCTAATTTAAGACAAAGTCCCAATTAAAGACAAAATCCTAATTTAAGACAAAATCCTAATTTAAGATAAAATCCTACCTTTATTACTACTAAATGCCTTCTGTGAATATCAAAAGTAGTAAGTTTAGGATTTTGTCTCAGTTTAGTTCTGTGAATCGGCCCCACTATCTTTAGGAATTTAGAATGTAATGAGTGTTTGCTTTGGTTGCCTAAGACCGTGAGTCAGTTGCTGCTGGCTGCCCTGTGGCTAGGACGTTGCTGTAGCTTATACTAAAATAAAGAAGATCTGTTTAGCTGTTATCCTGCTTCTTCGTACTTCTTCACACACTTCCTGCAAAGTGTGGCATATTCTTGCCCCAGAAAGCACCATTCTCTCAAAATCCAACATAGAGAAAGTCTCTTTAGAGGAGCTGGATCTGGCTAACCCAACCCACTGGTGTTGCCAATTTTCCTAAACAATCCCCTTCCAACCCTCTCCCTAATCTAATTACAGGGGCTCCTGTGTGGCTGGGGGTGGCATGATCTGGGGTTGAGCCTGCTCTGAACTAAAGTATCATTTTCCCTTTACCCTCTTCTTGCCATCTACTCAGCAGCCTGTACTTCTCCACCCACAAGAAACCCCTTGTCATCAGTGACAAGACCCTTCACACCTCATCAAGAAGCTCTGGCTCCTCGTGGGAAAGGCTGGCCAATCAGGAACGGGCAATGGAAAGCTAGATTTTGGCTCACAGAAAATAAAGTTTAATAACTTATTTTCTGTAATAGTTATTATAAATCAAACAGTGGCAAGTTGTTGGATTTATCTCAACTATTAATTTGATACCTTGAAGTATATTTTTAAATGCCACTATAAATATTTATATTTAAAAAAAACATTACAATGTTAACCTATGGAGCCATTCTTTACAAGGGTGAAAACGGAATTGCCAGTTTTTCCCTCACCAGGGCAATAACACATATTTTATAATGTCACTGCTTATAGTTACAAGGCACCCTACCCCTGGGGCAACTAGCAGAGACTGTAGGGGTGACTTATATGTTAAAATAAGGTAGAATATATTGGAAGAACCCTTAATTCCAAAGTTGAATTTGCAAATAATTTAATTTTAAAGTCAGTCGGCATAGTAAATCGACTGGTCCTCTAAATATCTGTGCCCTATTATATACTTAGAACTTATAGGTAGTTTGAACCACCTTACATTATTATCTACTAGGGACAGTCATTGTCAAATGTAACAATACCAAATTACCATTTACTTTTAACAGGGAGCACAGACCCTGGGTGTGGTTAGCAGTGTCCAGGGCACAGCCAGAGTCAGAAAACCTGCATCTGGTGGTCAAAATGGGGGCAAAAACTGGGGGGGACACTGCAAAAAAGTCTGATTTCTCACAGTTGGATTGCCACAGGATGGAGATCAGATTGCCAGAAGAGAAGTCTAGAGATTCTGGAGGATTTTGGACAAGGCCAAGATGCAGCTGAAGGACAACAGGTCCTGCTAGGTCATTTGAATTTTACGTGCGGGCAGTAGGGGGATGCAGGATGTTCTCTAGGAGGTTAAGTTGGGCTTCGGCAGGGACATCAATCCCACACCACAGTGTGCACCTCAAGACGGGATGAGGAAGGATTTGCAGCTATGGCGAGTTTTTCTGAGCAAATGCTTTGGTATTCCCATGGCGGGAGTATGGGGGATAGTGGAGTATTCTGTCAAGATATTTACAATGCAGTGTGTTGCCATGGTTTCAAACTCTTTTACCAGGGTCAGTGGTGTGCCAATGAGTGGCCTGAGGTGTGGAAGCAGAGGGATGGAGCACTGCCTTCCTCGAGTTCGTTCCATCGTTGGTGGTGATTTGTCTGTGGGGTGTCAATTTGCTAACAGAACGGTCTTGTTCAACGTGGACAACATGTCAGTGGTGTGAATTGACAATCAACAATCGACTTGGGAACCGAAAGTTTGACAATTGTAAAGAGTTTTTGTGTTGGACTCTTTGCGCACGAATGCCACTTACAAATCACTTCATATTGCTGGCATAAACAATTAAATTGCTGATGCTCCTTCTAGTTTCCAGTGGAAGGGGTTCCGTGGACTTGCACCATGGGCGACGAGTTGAAGTTTGCAATGCTGGCTCATTTTTTGTCCATGGGTGAGAACACGTGCTGCAGCTTATCCTCAGCTCGTTGTCAGAGTCTGCCCGCAAGGTGTACACATTTTCATGGGATGAGTTTGTGCAGTCAGGTACTGTGCAACATAGCAGTGAGATGAAAGTTAAACCTGCTGTGATAATGTGGTACATTTCATTATGTCTCTGATTTTCAAGGGTTTGTCGGTTGGCACTAGAGCTGCTAAGTTGGCAAGTATGGCGTGCTACGGGAAACTGTTGTGGGAGTATGAGCTGTCGACAGATGAAATGGGGATGTATATTCTGGAAGGCTGGTCTAGAGAGAGGGGCACTGGGGTGAGAGTGGAGCTCCCTATCATGCTGGTCATACAAAAGAAGGTGATTGGCATGCTGCTGAGCGTTTGCAGGGGTGACTGGGAGGTGCTTCAGTTTTCTGTGATTATGGTTATATCTAGGCTATCTTACATATATATCACCAAGATACCTATCTCGCATGGACAGAGTTCTCCAAATCACATCACCTATTTCTTTATTATGGACTGAGAGGCTGAGAGAGGGGTCTAGTGATGATGAAATGGGCAGAAGAAGTTAGTTTTGACCTTTAGAGAATGGCCCAGCTGCAAGCAGTGATCTGTGACTTCCGAGATGTGGAAGATTTAAATGCGGTCCCTAAACTGGTAGCCTTTTTCAAAGGGCCGGGTGGAAGCACAGATCAAAGGATTTTTCATGAACACTTGAGCGGGATTTTTTAAGAAAATCATTTTAAGGGGAGAGAGTTAATAGTCTCTTACAATATGATTTGATTTCGAACCCCAGTGTAGTGAACACAGAAAGGAGGAAGGGAACGCAAGAGGTGTATGGGATATTAAGAGAGATTGAAATTAACCGGCTGGGCATATCAGTGAGAATTGCATGAATGATGTTGTTTTTGAAAGTATATTTGTATCAATATGTTTTCAGGTTAAAGGTCCTGAACCCTAAACAGATGAGGACTGGGGAAGATAGGCACAAAAGGAATTGGGGAAAAGAATGTTGGATGTGAAATAAGACCTACACACAATAGTAGGTGAGTAATACATATGTCTTGAGCACATTTGTGTGTTAGTGATCAATCAAGGAAAAGGATGTGTATAGGAATAGATCCCCAGATTAGTTCTGGAGTATAAAGAAAAGCATGACCAAGGAAGAATAGTGACACTTAAATAGAATAGGAATAGAAATGAGATGAAGAAAGATATATAGTAACAATCTAATGTAATTGGTATTCATAAGAATTGTTTCTTAAATAAAGTGATGTACTGTTCAATATGTTTTCATAGTACCAAAGAAATCAAAATGAATTATTGATTTTGTGATGTTATTTGTGGGAGAGAATAGTGTTAAAATGTTGTATATATTGTAAATACATCAAAAACAATAATCAGATCAACAAAGTCAAAATAAGTTTTAGTTATCCTAATGAAGGCTTGAAAAATGTGAATCGAAACTCTGGACCCCTAGTCGATAAAGTCTGAAAGAAGTATTGGCTGGAGGAGAAGAGCTTGATAGCATTGTTCACAACCCTTTCTGAAATGTTATTATTTCCAATATATGTTCCCTGCCACGGATGGAACCCATGTTCCATTGGTACCACCTCATGACTGGGAGGAGGTATACCGCAATAGGCAGCTTATTAACTCCGTCAATGTGCAGGTGGTTTGCACACCAGGTATCTACTTCAGCTCTGTGTGTGTGTGTGCAAGATTTCCAGGTTCCACCCATTACTTGCTAGTGTTATGCAATAGCTGCATACCACAACTGATGTCAAACCTTGGTCCAAAGAAAGCCTGGTTTGTTGGTAAGTATCATACCTTATGTTAATGGCAATTGTGGTAGGAAAACATATACAAGCGTAGACGGCTTTTAACACCTCTGTGAAATCCAACAACATCCTTTTGTAGAGTTGGGCCTATAAGCTTTATATACAGTGGAGGTGCAGCACTTTTCCTCACACCTCTTACATATGATTTGAGACAGAATAAAAAGTTCTGGGCATAAGGTGGCAACAATTTTGCCCTCACTGACAATATGTTGTTAGAAAAGGTATGTTTTGCCAAAATCAGGGCCACTGGGATTATGCGGCGGGAGAGGGACAAATTATTTAGCAGAATTGATTAAATTATGCAGGAAGAAAACGCTAATTATGTAACATACTGAGGTACATTTTCTGATACTATTACTTCATTACTGTGTCATTTTTAGGTCGGGTTTTTGAGACCTCTTGTACATACTTTAGTATATACTTATATAAATATGGGCTTACAACCCACCCACTGCTTTCATTTGTCTGTTTCAGTTTCCTTTAAAACTACTTGATTGCTTGTGGTCAATCCTTCCTCTTGTCCCTCTTTTTTTTCATTACTCCATAGGAGCAGGGACTTATTACTAACCCTGGGCATAGTTTGCGTAGTAGCGCTACGTATAGCTACGCGAATGCACATCACACTACGCGAGTTACGTGAACTGCATAGTGCACTGTTCAAAATGCTGTTCGCACTGATTGCACAGTGCTGGATTCTTGTCAGCAATGTGCAATTAGTGCAAACCGCATCTTGCACAGTGCAAGCAGTCCTTTTCTGCCGCTCGAGGAGATTTCTACTCGAGCAGCAGATTTCTCAACGCGGACTGGTAGTTTCTCATCGCGAGGGGTCGCGAGCATATACGCGACCACTCGCAATGAGAAACCTGACGTTTCGCCAACTTGATGTTGAGGACAGCGAGCAAGCAAAAAATGACCGCTACGCTACGCATGTTTGCACTGTGCTATGTGCAATTCGCGTAGTGTAAAGTAGCGCAAACTTCGCAAACTACGCAAGTGTAGCTTAGTACTTCATCCAGGGTTATTTATTACTGTATAGTTACACTCATTTGGGGGACTATTTTATTTATTTGTTTCCTCCTCTCCTGTCCCTCACCCCGCCCACCGTTCTCCCACCTCCTCCCATGTGCTACATGCGCACCCCCACCTACCTCTCCCTGCCATTCTGTGTGTTTACTTCAAAGAAATTAATATTTATTTTGCCGTTCTCCTCATCTCCCTGCATCTTTTAACCCGGTCTCAAAAATCAAGTACTGTTCCACTGAATTTAGGGGCATGTCGTTTTTTTTACAAGTTTCAGGCACTACATGTCACATCATGCCAAGCACTTTTTCACCACATGGATGTCACCACCACAGCAGGGGCTGCGCGTTGCTCTCTTATTCTTTCTATGCCTACAATTCCTGTAACGGATTCCGATGAGGTGGGTTCATGCAAGGCAAACCTTCCACAGAGAAACAGCCGTCGCTGCCAACTACCGACAGAGAACAAAATCTTCTTCTCCCCCAAGATTCCAACACTTGACAATGTAAAGGTTAGCGGTCTAGTTATGCACTTCATGCATCCCTACATCCGCAGGCCAGGCCTGGCCTGCGGGGAGTTAATAAATGAAGGACGGCCGCTCGGGGCACGTCACTTCCGACTCAGGATCTGGTGTGGGTTACTAGACGCCGCGCTCCACCTCCCCCATGCTAGCCCAAGTACCAGATTGGGGGTTACAGTCACCCCGGCTGCCCCCACCACATTGGCGATGAGCGGAGGGGGCCCAACCCTCGCTCGTGCATTGAGCTACCCCAGAGTGCGCTCTCCGCCTGTGCGCCGTGGCGCCAACTACTCCGGTCACCCACCTGACGTTGCCGCAGGTCTGCGTTGGTCCCGCGCGGCCCCCTGCACCTGATGCGCTGCAACCTGGGAGGCAGTGAAGAAAGTACAGCCACACCGGAAGACAGGCTGCGACCCCATCGACCTCGCGATCCACGCCCGAGACGTCGCCAGGCCCTGAGGGCCCCTCCTAGTTCCTCCGCATTGGCGTGAATGCCAGAGAAGTAAGTGCCTCGCCCCACGTGCAGGTGCACTGCTACATGGAGAACTTCTGACCCCTGGTCCTCGCAGCGTCGACAGACAGTAGCGCTAGAGAGGCAGTGCATTCAGCCTTCCTGCCTCCCCAATAGTGTGAGGGGGAACACTAGCCACCCTGGGCTGCTGAGAGGACATAATAAAAAGACAAGCATTGGTAAACCCAACTCAAAAAAAAAAGGAGGGGCAAGGACAGGAAAAGAAAGGAAAGGGGGAGTGAAACACCACCACGCCAGATGCTACACTCTGGAGCACAAAGTCAGGAGAACAGGGGAGCCCCACTGAACACAAGAGTGCCCCAAAGAGCAAGAACAGAGATCACCACAACTTTACCTGGGATACCCAGCGCCATTTTGTCGCTGAGGACGGGCATAGTACTTCCAGAACACTCCTTCTCCAGGCAACATGGTTGACGATGACGCCGCTGATGTGCCTATCTGCATCCCATTCCAACACGCAGCGTCAGGGGTGCTACCCCCTTTTAGTGAACTGGAAGACCCAGCGACAGCCTCCCCCAGGTGGAAGACGTGGAGGGAATGCCTAGACAACTATTTCGTCGCAACCTGAGAGACGGACAAGACAGTTAAGAGATGCCTGCTGCTCCACTATGCCGGGGACGAGATATTCAAACTATTCAAGCATCTGCCCAACACAGGGGCAGTGGATGACTACGACGCGGCCGTGAAGGCGCTGGACGGACATTTTGACCCGCAGTTGAACCCGGATTTCGAAGTCTTCAAGCTAGGACAAGCACGCCAAAGAGAGGGAGAATCCATGGACTTATTCTATGCCCACCTCTGAGAACTGGCCAGCACGTGCACAGATGAGGATCAACCAAAAGCAATCAGGAGGCAGCTGATCTAGGGATGCCGGGAAAAAGACGCTCCGCTGCCTCATACTGTGAAAACCGGGGATCACGCTAGAAGACATGTTAATACTAACCAGATCACATGACCTGTCCGCAACAAGAGCAACGGCAATGGACCAAGCGCTTACCAAGTTCCATGGAAAGCTGGAGCCCATCAAAACAGAGCGAGCCGATGCGGTGAAGACAAAGCCGAGAGGAGACCCACTCAGAGGACAGTGAGGAGACACACCCAGGTGAAAATGCGGATACTGTGGACACGAGCCTCATGCCGCTAAAGACTGTCCTGCCCAAGGAAAAACCTGCGCCAACTGCGGAATACCCAACCATTTCGCAGCTGTCTATAGACGACGCAACAATGCCCGAAACTTCTGAGGTCAGAAGCCTCCAACGCGGGCTGTCCGGCAGCTATCGGTGGCAGACGCCGTGCCACCCGACCACACCCAAAAAGGGGCCGCGAAACACCTACCAACTGTGGAAGACTCGTCAGACGATGACAACGAGAAGGCCTACGTTGTATCCTTCGCGAAAGAACTAAAGCAGCGAAGAAGGCCCCAACCCACCTGCATAGTCCAAGTTGCAGGGAACGACGTCAAAGCCGTCATTGACACTGGAGCGACCGTTAATGTCATGGGTCTTCAACAATATCGGAACCTGCGCCCTCGCCCTCCTGTGGTACCGTCCAAAACCCGCATATATGCATACGGAGCCGACACGCCCCTGCCATTAAAAGGAAATATGTTAGTACCCATTAAAGCCGATGGTCTTGAGATAACAGCCACTATCCACGTTATCGACCGCTGAAGACCTCAAGCTGATTGCATTCGCCAGGAGGATCCGTTCGCGCCAGGTAGAAGAACTCCTAGAACAATTCCCATAGCTGTTCAAAGGCCTCGGGTGTATCAAGTGTGAACCCATCAAGCTACATGGGGAGAGGTGTGGCGCCGCGGCCAGGGCGACTGACGCTGGAACCTGGGGATCAGGGTTCGATCCCCGGCTCCGGCGGCAGGTTAGCCCAGCACCATGTGACTCTGGGCAATAGCTTGCTTAATCTTCCCGACGGCCCCCAGCGCCTAGAGACCCTTACGGGTGATTGTGCGCTTTACAAATGTGGATTATTATTATTATTATTATATTACATATTGACAAATCTGTTGCCCCGGTCACCCTGCAGCACAGGCAGATCCCATTTCACCTACGAACCCTCGTAGAGAAAGCGTTGAAGAACCTGGAAGAACAAGGGGTTATCGAGAAAGTATCCGGGCCGACCCCGTGGGTATCTCCGATGGTCATCGCTGAAAAACCCAAACAGCCAGGAGCCATCCGCCTATGCATTGACATGCGGTTGCCCAACAAGACGATTAAGAGGGAGCGCCACATAACGCCAACCATGGATGACATCATTGCCAATGTTAACGGGTCCAAGTGGTTCTCAAACATTGATCTGAACGCAGGATACCACCAACTGCCCCTGGCAGAAGAGAGCCGATTCATAACCACTTGCAGCACCCATCTCGGGCTCAGGAGATATAAAAGGCTAACCTTTGGGATATCCTCAGCGGCAGAAGTGTTTCAAAACACGATAAGAGAACTACTGTCTGGACTACCAGGAGTGTTGAACGTGAGTGACGACATCCTCATCCACTCTGCGACTGCCGCCGATCATCACAAACACCTCCGCGCCACCCTAAAACGCCTAAGTGCCCCTGGAGCCACTCTTCACAAAGAAAAGTGTCAGTTCTTCCAACCTTCCCTCGAGTTCTTTGGCTACATGTTCAGCCAGGAGGGAATACAGGTCGACCCGAGGAAGTCACAGGCCATCAAAGAAACCCCGGCTCCAACGACACCAACGGAAGTAAGGAGCTTCCTGGGCATGGCCACCTACTGTGGGCGGTTCATACCAGGCCTGGCCACCCGAAGTGAACCACTACGTGCGCTCACCAAAGCAGACACAACCTGGCATTGGGGCCAGCATGAAGAAGAAGCGTTCCGAGGGATCAAGGACGCCCTCCTAAGTGAAGCCACCCTGGCGTACTTCGACCCTGTGAAGAGGACAGAAGTGCTGGTAGATGCAAGCCCAGTAGGCCTTGGCGCGGTGCTCGTCCAAGAATGCGAACCAGGCCAGTGGGCCACCCTGGCGTTCGCCAGCAAGGCCCTCACCCCGACGGAAGCCAGATATGCCCAGATTGAGCGTGAGGCACTCGCCATCAAGTGGGCCTGAAACCACTTTCATCTATATCTCCGAGGCCACCCCTTCACCATGGTCACCGACAATCAACCGCTGGTTCCCCTCTTCAAAGGGACTGCGCCTCACCCACCCCCACGCATCGAACGGTAGGCGGTTCAACTGCAATCATATGAGATGGAGGTCGTCTATCATCCTGGGTCCAAGAACCCCGCCAATTTCCTCTCACGACACCCCACTCAGGCAGAAAAGC
The DNA here is from genome assembly GCF_964261635.1 of Lissotriton helveticus. Lineage (NCBI taxonomy): Eukaryota > Metazoa > Chordata > Amphibia > Caudata > Salamandridae > Lissotriton > Lissotriton helveticus. Next base: position 1,433,290,192 of record NC_136067.1, on the reverse strand, counting down.
TCAAAGAACACGAAGGCAGCGAAGAGTTTGCCCACTGGGTAGCCCTCTCATCATGCCCCCAGAGCATGTCGCTGGACGAAGTGAAAGAAGCAGCTACCACTCACGCAGTGTACACCAGGACGCTGAGAGCGGTGCAGGAGGGTTCCTGGACTGACTATCTGCGACAGGCGAACTCGTGGACCTCAGAAGACAGGGAGCTCCTCAAGAAGATGTGGCGAGTCCGGCATGAACTGAGCGCCACCGAAGATGGCATCCTGCTGAGAGGACCCCGGCTCGTCATCCCCCAGAGCCTCAAACACCAGGCAGTCCAACTGGCCCATGGAGGGCACCAGGGAACCACCAAAAAGAAATTGCGAATGAGAGAGAAATTTGGTTCCCGGAGGTCGAAGGCATGGTGGAGGAATATGTCCGAAAATGCTCATTGTGCCAGCTGACGAGTGGCCCGGAGAGGCCCCTTCGGGTCATCACCTAAGAAGCCTGAAATGTCCCCTGGTCCAAAATAAGCACTGGTCATCATAGATGCATAATCTAAGTATCCCGTGGTTGAGCCATTTGCGTCGACTGCGTTCAATCATGTGGGACCTGTGCTGGAAAAGATGTTCGCAATGTTTGGTTTCCCTCAAGTAGTACGTAGCGACAATGGGCCCCCATTCCAAGGGGTTGAATTTGCCACCTTCCTCCAACAACAAGGCATATCGCATCGCCGCATCACTCCCCAATGGCCCCAAGCCAACGGAGATGTAGAGCGGTTCATGCAAACGCTAAACAAGATGTTCCGCATAGCTGTTGTCGAGCAAGCAGACCCAGATCAGAGACTCCATGAATTCCTAAGGGAGTATTGAAGCACCCCACACTCTACGACTCAGCGGAGCCCGTGGACCCTCATGCTCCATGGCCCCCGCCAAGACCTCCTCCCCACCTGCCCGGGGTGGTCTCCACCCCCCCTGGACGCGGAGGAAACACAAGAGCGGAGAAGACGACAGAACCAGGATGCAAGTGTTCGCCAACGGGCCACCCCCAGAAGACTCAGACAGGGAGCAACGGTCATTCTGTGGAACCGGCGCCAAGGAGGAAAGTTTCACACCCACTACGAGCCTGGCACCTGCATGGTCACGGCGAATCCGGGCATGATGATAACTGCGTGCAGAGGAACAGAAGAAGTATCGAGAAACACATCGTGGTTCAAAGCGGTTCCGCCAGAACACCGCAGGGAGACCTCGAGCGACCACCCAAGCCCTAGAGCTACGGCAGAAGCCGAAGAAAACATTGGAGAGTCAGTGAGCAGCCAGTCCGGTGAGTCCCCAGTGATACCCGCCACTCCTCCACACAAGGCGAACTCTGAGAGCTCCAGTCTAAACAGCATGGGGGGCGCACCTGCACCCAACGATACAGCCTAAGGCCAAACCCCTAGCCGAGCCAGCTTCTGAGAGACCATGCTTGCTGAAGTGACCAAAGATCCCTCAAACGAGGTCCACGCAAGTACCGGATGTTGTCCTGTAAAGTCTAACTGACAATTTTGAACAGCATGTTTTGTCAAAGGACAAAGTTGGATAGGGCTGTAATGGTTAGCGGTCTAGATACGCACTTTATGCATCCCTACATCCGCAGGCCAGGCGTGGCCTGCAGGGAGTTAATAAATGAAGGACGGCCGCTCGGGGAGCGTCACTTCCGACTCAGGATCTGGTGTGGGCTGAGTTACTAGCCGCTGCGCGCCACCTCCCCCGCGCTAGCCCAAGTACCAGATTGGGGCCCGCAGTCACCCCGGCTGCCCCCACCACAGACAACACTTTGTAAATGCACAATTCCGTCTATCGACCGATCAAAGATTGAAAACGGGGTTGACTTTGCATAGTATTTTTTTTTTAAACTTTTTATTATTTGAAACACACAAAAAAAAAACAATACATAGAACAAACAAGCAAGGCAATACAATAATAATACAGTCATTAGGTCTGTGCTCAAAGAGGACGGGAGATACATGACAGCAGGAGAAAAAAGACTTTGAATACAGATGAGGGGAGGGAGGCGGAGGCAGAATTGCATATGAGCAGTACGATATACCACAGCCGGAAGGGATATAGGTCAGGGCGACGGGGAAGGACTCTGGATAGCTGTGAGCGGGGGTGCACAAATATCTCCACGGTATGAGTTCCACGGATTCCAAATCTTCCCCCATTTTTTGGGCCTGCCTCTTGCAATGTATACTGTTTTCTCTCGAAACATGCACCAGTCCAGACTCTCTTTCCAAGCAGTCACTGTAGGCGGCCTTGGGGATCCCCACAACTGGGCAATATCTCTCTTCGCAACCATATTGGCCAAAGTCACCCATCGAAGCAGCGACACGTCATAGTCATTCGGACCCCATACATTCAATAAACATTGTCGGGCTTCCGGCATCATAACAACACCCGTGACTTCAGCCATAATCTCATGTATACGTTTCCAGAATCGCACCACCTCAGTGCATTCCCATATGATGTGGAGATAGGTGCCAAGGAGGCTACACCCACACCGACACATACCATCCGTAGAGAAGCCCATATGAATTAGACGGGGACCAGTGACATAAATTCTGTGGAGGATCTTGAGTTGGACCAGACGGAGGCGGGCCGGAATCGCCACCTCCTTGGGAGAGGAGATCGCGGACTGCCAATCCTCATCATCCAGTTCAATACCATCAGCAATCCAGGCCTCACGGAGGCGATCAAGCAGACCCGATCGGTCATTAATCATTTTCTTATAGAACAGTGAGATAGTACTATCCGGCACATAGCCATCTAGTATACGATCTTCGAGGGGGGAGGAATCCGGAACAGCACTATCCACTGGCAACACAGAATTCAGAGCATGACGTACCTGGATGTAACGAAATCTTTCCCTGTCTCTCAGCCCATACTCTATTTGCAGTTCAGAGAAGGCCTTGACCTTTCCTTTAACCCAAAGATCATGCACTTTACCAATACCGATCATGTCCCACTTGTCAAATCCCTTCGTCCTCCATAGGCCACCCAACTTCGCAGAGGCATAGAGCGGTGTCGCACCCGTTAATTTATCACTCCAGCCCATAGCTGCCGTTGCGCTATGCCATACCCGCACAGCTATAGCAGTAGGTCCCGTGAGTTGTGAACGGGAGGGTCCCGAGTAAAGTGCCCTATAATAATCACCACCCGGGAGCAGCCACTTGTCCATTTCAAAAGCTGGATTCAACGCCGGGCCATACATCCCGTGGTTGATAGCAGCAAGGTGGGAAGCCCAGTAATATCTACGAATAGCCGGGAGCGCTATACCGCCATCATACCAGGGGAGTGTCAATTTCGGAAGAGCTATGCGCGAACGCCCGTCCCATATTAGTTGCCTCTGCAACGATTCTAATTCCCGAAAATATGTCGATGGGATAACATCAAATCTATTCTGGAGGGCATATAGGAACCGAGGTAAGGACATCATCTTAAAAAGGGCCGCACGCCCTAGGGGAGACAACGGTAATTTATGCCAACGCGCTACATCGGAGCATAACCGTTGGAGCGGGGGGAGCAAATTACGTTCGTAGCGAACCGCCGGATCCATGGAGATAAACACACCCAGGTACTTAAAGCCAGACTGCGACAACTGGATGGGACAGCCCCGTGGCAAACGAGGGACATCACCCGCCAGTACATAAATGTAAGATTTTGACCAATTAATGATGAGGCCCGAGTTCTTCCCGAAGGAGGTAAGTACGTCAAACAACACATTAAGCGATTTTTGGGGAGAGGTAAGGTACAATAAAATGTCATCCGCGTACAAGGAAATACGAGCCTCAAATTCCGACGTCCAGCGTATACCCTTCAACGAGGGTTCCCATCGTAGCCAGGCGGCAAGAGGCTCCAAAGCCAAAGCAAAAAGGAGTGGGGACAACGGACAACCCTGTCGTGTGCCCCTACCGAGAGTAACAGGCACAGAAACGCGGCCATTAACCAACACATGGGCTAGCGGTGTTTCATACAGGAGTTTGACCCAACCGATAAAACCCGCGCCAAATCTAAACTTGGCGAGAACCGCCCAGAGATAAGACCACTCGATTGTATCAAAGGCCATCATGGCGTCCAAGGACGCCAAGATGGCCGGTTCACGCAGCATCGGGGCCCTCGCGAGAACACCATGCAGACGTCGCCAATTTAATGCCGTGTTACGGTGCGGGATAAAACCCGATTGATCCGGATGAATCAGGTCGCCAATAACCGTAAACAGACGATTAGCAAGCAATTTGGCGAGGATCTTGGGTTCCGCATTTTAAAGCGAAATGGATGTATAAAACGAGCAGTGATCGCGCCGTTTACCCTCCTTATGGATCACCACAATGGTCGCAAGTCGCTGATCTCTGGGGAGGGAACCATTATCTCGCGCAGCCAGAAACATAGCACGTAGATGGGGAGCCAAAGTATCAGGGTGTAACTTATACAGTTCCACAGGAAGGCCATTGGGACCCAGAGCCTTGCCGCAGCGAAGGGAGCGCAGTGCGAGAGCCACCTCATCCACGGAGGGCGTGGCATCCAAGCAATCACGCTCCGATTCCGACAAACAGGGTAGCGCTATGTCCCGAAGCAACAAATGCGAATCCTCTTCAGGCCTGTCGGACACCGAAGTATAGACCTCTCGAAAATAATCAGCAAAGCATTCAACAATGCCAACAGGATCAGTTACACCCACACTATCACATGTCCCAATCACCGGAACCACTCGATTCGCTCTCTCTCTTCTGTCCAGCCAGGCAATCAATTTTCCTGCTTTATCACCCACATCATAGAGCCGTCCCTGTTGTTCCCTACTCATCGTCTTTGCCGCGTCAGTAACCAAAGTTTTATATTCTAATTGTTTAAGGTGGAGGACATGTAATGCTTCTCGAGACACCCCCCGCTCCAATGCAGTCTCCAGGTCTGTACTTTCAGTCTCGAGCTGAAAAATTGCCTCGTTCTTACATTTCTTGGCACACCCCACCAAAGACAATGCCTGCCCCCTGATCACATTCTTAAAAGCTTCCCACAACGAGACAGGTGAGGATACAGAACCAACATTTTCTGTAAAATACAAATCAAATGATTTAATCAATTCAGCGCGTGTCTTGGGGTTGAAGGAGATACCATGGGTTAATCGGAGCCACCCTGCCTTCGTCCCCGATGCTAAGATTAAAATGAAACCAAATAGGGGAATGATCCGATTGGCCCGGGCCAGGTGTCTAATCTCTCCAATCGAGGGGGACAGTGCCGCCGGTATCAGGATATAATCTAATCTAGAAAGACTGCCATGAGCTCCCGAGTGAAAAGTAAACTGTGTTTGCTCTGGGTGCATTAGTCTCCAGCAGTCTATGAGGCCCAATGTTTCCAGGAAGTCGCCCAACCAGGACTGCGCAGCAGGAAGATCTCGGGGGGGATAGCGGTCTCTCCTGCCAGAAATGACAGAGTTAAAATCACCACCCAGTATCAAAACACCCTCAGAGAGACCCAGCACCATCCGCCCCAGGACCGTGAATGTCGTGGATTGCAAGCCACGGGGGACATAAACTGACACCAACGAGACTGGCTTTCCCTCTCACCGCCCGACAAGTGCAACATATCGACCCCTGGCATCGAGGAGCACATCATCAACTTCGAGGGGGAGGGAGACCCTAAGCAGAATACCCACTCCTCTAGAACTGGATCTAAAACCAGAATGGGCAGCAAGACGATAACCCCTTCTATTAAGAGCGTGACAAGTGTTTCCTATCAAGTCTGTCTCTTGTAACAGAACGACATCAGGCGAAAGGCGCCGCAACAGCTGTATGACCACCCCTCTCTTTATGCGATCACCCAACCCATTCACATCCCAGCATAATACCTTCAACCCTCTACCCCCCATCCAAGTCCAAAATGAACTCCCATCGCAAAACGAGCATCACACCAATGTCAAAGATAAAGAAAGTACCTTGCCTTGCAAAAGAAAAAACAAACAAACCCAGAACTCGTCCCCCCCTCCGCCCAAGGTTCCCAACACAACTCCCCCCCACCCTGCACCCCTTCACCGACTCAAAAGCCACCCCAATTTGCAGTGTGCCTGTCGCCCTAGCAATTACAAACATGAACTAATCTACACAAAGAAAACCCCAGAGGAGGAGAGGGTCCCGCCATCCCGCTACCTCCGAGGATACAAACGGAATGATCAATAAAAGTCAGTGAACTCCGGCTGATCACGCTGAAAATTGTTCCGGACACAGGCATCGAAATCATTCTTGGTCCATCAGTCCCCCTGCCGCACCACCAGCATGTTCCTGGCTGGCGCGGCGAGTCGGCAAAGTGTCCAACCAATCACTCACTTCCTCAGGCCTGGTGAAGAAAAATGTTCGATTGTCATATTCAACACGCAGTCGGGCCGGGAATAACATAGCATATTTTAGTTCCATGTCTCTTAGTCGTCGTTTCACACCTTGAAATCCCATACGTTGTTTCTGGACCGATTGAGAAAAATCTGGATAAAAATTCACAGCGGCGTTCTCGAACTGTGTAGGGCCGCTTGTCCGTGCCGCCTGCAAAATGGCGTCGCGATCTCTAAAGTTGAAGATCCGTGCGATAATCGGACGGGGGAAACCGGGCTTCGCATCTCCCCCTGGCACTCTGTGCGCACGTTCGATGGCAAAGAATTTGCTCAGGCCTTTTGATGCCAGATGATTAAGAATGAGGTCCTCCACTCGAAGATCAGTGGCGAGTGGACTAGATTCTTCCGGGACCCCAATAATACGCACGTTATTGCGCCGTGCACGGCCTTCAAAATCCTCCAAGCGACGAGCAAAAAAGTCATTAGCAGATCGAAGATTGCGCACTTCTGTTTGCAAGTCAGACACGTCCGTAGTGAGGCTGGATGTCTTCAGGTCTAATGACTTAACTTTCTCATTTGTCTTAGCCAAGTCAGTGCGAATGAGGTTGACATCGATAGCCACCGTGTCTAACTTCAGGGCCAAGGCTTCATACTGTTGGCCAATAGAAGACTGAATGCCAGCAATGGCGCCCATCACGTCTTGTAGTGTTAAGTCCGCCAACACAGCAGGATCGTCGACAACCTCCTCCCGGGCCTTAGGTGCAGCTCCGGGGGATCCCTTCGAAAGTGTATAGCGGTCCATGACGTTCGTCTGGGTAGAACCTCCACGGATGGTGGTCTTGACCTTCCGTTTCTCACCCTCAGGCTTGCCCGTCATGGCGAGTCGGGTGCCCCGAAGGGAGGCTTGGGATCTGGTCCAAATGGCTCCTTGAAGTCACACACGGGAACACAGGAGGCAGAGTTGAGCCAAGGGGAGACCACAGCCAAACAGTCGCCCGCTCGAAACTCGATGAGCTGGCATCGGGGCTCGTCCGATCAACAGACACACTGCATATATGAGGCAGTGCGCTGGAGAAACGAAACCGAAAGTGAAGTAAGGCTGTGGTCTGATCCCCGCAAGCCGTTGTTGTTAGATTACGACCCGGGCATTGCACCCACTCAAGGTCCAGGCTGCTCCATGGAGAAGGCCACAAAGTTCAAGACGGCAAAGCTCGGGGACCCTGCGTCCGATTTCGACCCAAAAACCTGCTAGTACATCAGCCGGGTTGTGTCTTCAATGATCTTCCATTAAATCAGGATATTGTACAGGATAAATGCGGGAGGCAGCGAGGGTCCTCGGGAGCCCTGTGCTCACGCGGCCATCTCGGATGCGCGCGAAGCTCCTCCTCCCTTTGCATAGTATTCAAACGTATTCTCTTGACGTAAAACAGATGTCACTAGTAAACTAGCTGAGCCATCCTGTCATAAGGGAGCAATGGAGCAAACATTACGAAATTTTTTGAGCACCTAGATGTCGCACTCCATTGCACTGCATATCACGTTTGTGTTATTGCAGAAGGAACTAGAGATATGCTGTTAACCATTTGATGTTTCTTCTTTCTCGTTCATTGAATACGTTTCTCTCATTGGTGTTTCACACTACTTTACTGTTGCTGAATAATTCATTGTTTTTCCAAACACATTGTTTTGTAAAAAATAAAGATCCCTACCGGTTGTTACTTCCGTAAAGTGCACTGAAAGATCTTGTAGGTAGAGTTGCGCTTCATACAAAAGTAGAATACATAACATATAATGCAATTTATTTATAGTTTATTGCATACCAACTAAAGTCTTGATTATTTGATCCTAACATAGTTTACTTTCCCCAGGAATCACGTTGTTTTATAAAACAGAAAGTAGAAATGTTCTCTTGACACTACTTTCGAGCTATATTAATTACTTCTCAATACCATTCCTCAAGACTATGGGGCCGATTATGATGGCGGACGGACCTGAGTCCGTCCGCCACCATAGAGTAGGAGGGAACGTCCGCATGGGCAGCGGCGTTCCCCCCGTGAAGATTAGGATGTGACCGCCAGGGTGGCGGTCACATCCTCTATCTTTAACATTGCGGCGGGTGCAGCTTCAAGCTGCACCCGCCGCAATGCTAAAAATGCATACATTGCATTTGTATGCAGAAAGCGGCAGGCACCGCGCGGTGCCTGCCGATTTCTGCATACAAATGCAGGGGGGTACCATAGGTACCCCCCATGTGCACCCCCCACCCCCCTTCACCTAGGGGGCCCGCAACGGGCCCCCGCAGTGAAGTTCCACATGCTTTTCCACGCCGCGGAAAAGCATCTTTTCAAGCCCTTCCTAATATGGTGGGCGGTGTCTGTCTGAGAGACACCGCCACCATATTAAAGCTTTTCCGCCGTGGTTGTAAGCCAACCGCGGCGGAAAAGCTGCGGACGGAAACCAGGACCCACCAGCCATCCTAATGTGGCGGTGGGTCTTTGGTGGGTCCGCTGCGGTTTTTCCGCATCCTCTGGGCCGGCGGTGGCTTCCGCCGGCCCGGAGGATGCGGAAAAACTGCAATCATAATCGGCCCCTAAATACGGACCTGGACACGTACTGAAAGCTTTTAAGAGCAATGTATTAGTTGACCATAAAATCATTCAGTTTATATAATTCATCATTAAAAAAACTTCTAAACATTTTCATTGACTAAACTCCCACTCTTTCATTTGCATAGTTCACCGTCCAAAGCATGTCCCCAGTATCCTTCTTTTATCTGGTACTTAGTAATCATCTTAGCTTCTTCAGGAAGTAACCAAAGCCTTTTGAACCATAGTGTACAAACCGAATCCTTGACTAACTTGCGTCATGGGATCTTAGAAATGCACAATTGATTTGATAACTCTCTCAGGCCCACTCTGTATGAGATCAGTTAATCCATGGATAAAAGTCTCTGCTAATATAATATGGGGCAGACTTTTACCTTGAGGGCATTAGGTTTTTGACCTAGATCTATTTAAGGCGGAAGCAAGGGGGATTCTGGGGGAGACACACCAGTGATTTCAAGAATGTGTTTTCAATTGAGGTTATCCTTAGAATTGTAGTGTGACCCCATATTTTTTCTCCAAAAAAGAGCTTCCCCAATGATTTTACATTGTAGATCTCTCGAGCCAATCAAGACTCTGTTTAAGAAGTTAATTTAGCCCAGATTGTTACGCTATGCTCCTCCTCTTTAGGAAACAATATTGTTTCCAGAATGATACTTCTTACTTTGAGTGCACGCTCCTGGACTTGTATGGAATTTATTTTATATAATGTTTTGGTTTTTTATGACCTCGAGGCGTCACTAGCTACCTTTTTGTTACTGTTAGTAATATAGATGACACTGGGGAAACACAACCTTGAAACCAAGAACTTCACCGGCCACAAAAATATTCCCACCACGCGAGCCAAATTCAGAGGCTAACCCTACTCAAAGGCAGGTAGCTACTCACTATGACGAAGTTTGTCTACACATCTTCAGCACCACTGTGTTATGCATCTCCACTTTCTCTTCTTACCACAGTAGGATATATTTGGCAGTTGGGCAATAAGGCACATTCTATCTAGCCCCTTCCTCCCCTCCCCTCATCTGTTTTTGTTCATTCCTCTCCTCTCCCTCACCTCCAGAAGCTGTACATTAGCACCACTTGGTACTGTGCTTGGCTGCTGGCTGAGGAGTTTGAACTCTTCCCGTATTGGTTTGGGACTCAGGCCAAAATGTTTCCTTCTGCTGGAAGAAAGTCCCCTGTAAATGTGCATTGTTCAAACTCCCATAGAGTTAATGAACACACATTTTACTGGGGGGTTGACTCTGTATGGTTTTGTTTTCATATTTGGACATGTTTCTGCATATTATAAGGTTTTGTAAATTTGATCACAATCAAAGGACGCCTTTAATTGTATTATGTTTTATCATTTTCACACTAGGTAACACATTCCACACTAATACACTCCACACAATGCCACAAAATGTCAACCAGGATAATTTCACTTGACAACAAACCTCATGTTTCAATTCAACAACACAATTACACAACACACTACATGCATCCAATCTACACACGGAATTCCACATCATGCCACATAATTTAATAGCATGCCTCATACTTATCAGCAGCAACATACCACTTCACCACATAAAATGCCATCCATATAATTACACTCTGACACACAATCCCACTCCACATATTTCCAATACACTCAATGCCACATAATTACTAGCCACATATTTCCGTTACACACCATGCATATAATTCTACTACAGAAATCCACCACACATAATTCCACAACTAACAATTCCAAGCCAAATAATTCCACTCCATACCACATACATACACTACAATCCAAAACAAATGGGCAAACCACATTCTCCTTTACAGTGCCAGTACCTCTAACTCTTACAAGTGAGAGACCAATTAGCATTGCTAATGCTTGTTACACTGTCTGGGCATAGGTTGTACCTCAGTTTAACACCCAAACATATAGCAATAAGCAAAAGAAAGGTGAGAAGTCAACCTTTGCAAATGACCTATGACTACACTGCAACTTGTCTTGCTGCAATTGTAGTACTTTTTGAACCTTTTAAGCTAGAAATAGTTTTTTTGATAAAATCTGCAGATTATGCAGCAGATGATGAAGTATGTGGCAAATTCATCAGAAAAATGCTGCAGCCACAGAATCACATAATTACAGTCGCCCGTGCCAAAGTTGAGTGAGACACCTGAACCGCTCCAATTAGCAGACATGGACTATCATGCAGTGCTTTCATTTCCATATATACATCACTGTCTTTCCACTAGAATGTAGATATGACCATGAATGTGTGTTTGTTTTTTATAGTATAAGGAATAGTCCTTTCACTTTTCAAGGACCAACCTACTCAATGCTTTAAAGGATTATGACGTGTGTCAAAATAGTGTGCTACTTAGTAGTAAGAATGGGTCAACTTCAGTATGAAGGCTGAGTTTTTACGTATCATTACCATCATGTTTGTTCATTCAAAAATTAATTTAAAAGAATGAAAATAATCTGTCAGAGTGCATAGATATCTTTGTTCCCAAACAAAAACTGGAACCAGCCCAACCTGGAAAGTTGCAGTTCTTTGCCATTATTATTGATAGCCTCATGGAACGTGGCTGGCTTGGCAAGCAAATGTAGGAGTCCTGACTGGCAAGAGTTCATTGATCGCTGCACTGTTATGTGGAAAAGTAAATTTTGCCATGTTGTATGTGCCTACGTGTTCCCCATCCTAAGTTATATGTGCATGATTAATATGCATATATATTCCCTATGATCGATTAAAGACGCAATCCTAGTTGTGTCTAACTCTAGTATGCCAGTTTCCAGTTCTCGTGAAAGCTACGAGTATCAAGCCTATGTTGCCACGTTTTACAGTGTGCACGTTAATTCAGAATAATGTCCCCGTTTCTAGGCCTCAAAGGGCCCGGACACCAGATTCAGCTCCTGTCTCCTGAACCCTCTCCGAGGAGCGATGCAGCCCCCACCTGCATCCCTGACCCTTCACTTACTTCCTGCCTCACAGTGCCCGGCCCGGCCTGGCTCTGCCTGCCAGTCTGCCAAGAGTATGTTATGCTTCTAGTTATCAGTCCAGCTCTCCTTCTCTGCATTCCTAAGCTACTGAATCGCATCAATAGTTTGAGTCATGGTCTAGCCTTTCTGTCTCCATGTAAGAGAAATACTGTATTAATGTTCATAGAATATTCCTCGCACACACAATACATGTAGAATAATGCATGCACCAGTCTTAGTGTCAAGTAGCCTTTGCCCTGATAACTTTTGGATTCTATCAACATGTTCTCCAAACACCAGATACCAGATATGGTTAGGTACATGTCGCTCTGACTCCGCAGACTTTAGTCTCCTCTTCTAGTGCAGAAGTCATAGCCCCCAGTTCTCCCTGGTAACACGTCATTGCCCGTTTGCGCGCACCACCGTGTCAGAGGTCCCAGCTCCTTAGGTAGCCCCCTCCATGTTTCCGCCCATTTTCTGACACTTCTGTGATGTTCATATCACATGTCTATGTACACGCCTTTTGTTACACCCACTTTATGCCTTATCTTTCGCGACTGCTACAAGACACGCCCACTGCTACGCCTACTGTATTGAAATGTAATGTAATTGTTCTAGTATATATATATATTGTGCACTGTTATTTTTTCAGCATTATTCCCCTGCCCCGGCAGCTGCCATCCTATTCCCATGCAGGCTGTCCTGTTCCTGTCCTTTTATGCCTGATTAAAGCCTGTAAACTCTAGCTACCTCGAATCTTGACTCTTATTTATTGAGCTATCTGTATATATTATATCCAGTCAAAAATAGATCCGGTAATTAATTATTTATTTACCACATAATGGCGCCCGAATAGGGACTTGCCCTTTCCCCACGCGCCGGTGAAGCCACGCAAGCCCCCTGACCCTCTGCAGCCGTGACGGAACCATACCGTGCACGTGCAGATATTTCTGCTTCAAGTATCCCTCAGGCCCACGGAGGAGACGGAGGTTGCGGTCCAGCATCCAGACGAGGCGGTGGAGGAACGCGGCGAGTCCCGACCAGAGCCCAAGCCGAGAGTCCAAGGTCCGAGGTATCCGGAGGCCCACCTGTAACTGAAGTCCGAAGTTCGTAGTCCGTCGTCGTAGCAGTCCAGTCCAGTCCGAGGCCTTCCGTTCTTGCTGCCCGGTGAGTACCGTTGCTGGGGTAGTATCTAGACAGGGTCAATTAATTTGTCTCTGGTCCGTGGGTTTGGGTACGCAGATCCAACACGAAGTGTCCACCTAGGTGGATGCGGGTCCTGACGTGTCTCTTTATGGGACCGGTATGTTTCGTACTGTTTTAGCAGTGCATCTAGTAACTCTAGTAAGTTCTGTTCTCGAGAAATTCACGTGTATATGTACCAGGTAATATTTCTGTCCGAACTATCATTCTAATGTCATTCATGTATCTTTATGTCGTGGTATGAGAGTTTTGTCTGCGATGTTATTACTGTGATTATTGTATATTGTATTTGAAGAGTATTCCTGTCATGCCTCTGTTCTCCAAGTTACGTCAGTTAAAAACAAGAAAAGGGCTGCTCGAGGAAGCAGTCCCTGTCCCGCCTAGGGACAGTCCAGGACATTTTATGTATCATAAGCATGGCATAAGTGCCATATTATATTTAGACTTATGGGTCGAGTATACTAAAGATCTAGAAGAGAAATATAGATGGCCTGTATCAGGCACATGGGATGCCGAGTGCATCATGCGAGTAGAAGAAGTATTATGGAAAAAGAAAGCCAGACAGTCCCAGAAAGATGCCATCGAGTTATGGCGCAAAGAATCTCATAAAAGAACAGAAAAAGAATTCAGAAAAACAGAATTAAGTAGAGAATCCTCAGAGAAAGCCCAAGAAAGGGAATTAATCGAAATAGGTGAACGAGTTAAAACCGAACAGTCAGACAGACAGAGGAATGCCCTTGTTAAGGGTATGTATCCTCTTCTTGCTGAGGGCTTGCCAAAAGCAACCCCGGAAGCATCCAGTAATTTCCCGCCATCATTAGTTCCGACCAAGCTACGTCATAAACCGACTGCAGCTGATATTTTTCTCTCGTCCTATTTGGACGACACAGTCCCAGAATATGCAAATCCTGTCCCGCCTGCTCCTGTAAATAATGTAATTCCTGTACCTCCAGCTACCGGGGCACCCGTTGCAGCACCTGTTACGGCACCCCCGGTCCAGCCTACAGTACATGTACCGACTACATCAGTCACTCTCCCAGCACGTACGATACCCGTCGACGATTCTAGTCAAGGGGCCTCGGGGGGAAGTCCTCCTGGAACCCCGCCTCAACATAAACGTGTGACATTAATCGAGCTACATGCCCGAGCGTTACAGCGTTCGCCCAAACATCAGTCAGTTGCAGATATCAAGCGAGCACTTACCGAATGCCGTTACGATTCAGTCCCAGGCGATGATGATATGGTCCTGTATTCATTGCGTGTAAGACGGGTGACCGAGTATTTGGACACCCTGCCCAATATGAAGGAATATTTAGACAGAATATATCGTTTTATCCGTACAGGAAGAGATCCAGAAAGTATTGGCGATGCCATGGTCCAAAGAAAAGTCGAGATTCAGCTTATGCTTTTAAAGTTTCTGATTAATTGTTTAATAAGAGAACAAGATTATCCAAATAAAGATCCGGAAGAAATGAAAGTCCTGACTAAGTGGAGTGACCATATAGCCGAGGGAAGACACAAGACACAGAACAGTATAGAGAGTATGTACAAGAAAATCCGTAAAGAAATAATAAAGTTACACGAGAAACGAGAAGCAACACAAGCAACCGAGAAAGAAAATGACTCTTCTACTGAAGAGGTAGACAGCGAGAATCCTACCAGAATAGCGTATGTAGGTAAAACTAGACTTTCCGACAGACATTCACGTCCAGACTACAAGAAAACTGTTCCCATACCAGTACCAGAACAGTGTTCCCTCGAACAAGTATTCCAAGCTACCGATCACATTCTGAAATCACGAATCGGTTATGATGAACTTAGTACCATGCATGAACAAGAACTAGCCCGAACAGCGGTCCGGTGGACTACTGATTCTACCACTTTTCCAGACGAAATAGTGGCACAAATGTTTCTGAAATTGCCCCCAGCCGAGCAGCGACTGGTGGGTATGTATATGATCCAGCACCTCATTACACTGTATGAGGGACAACATTCTGATCCAGGTCCGTTACATGATGTTCTGAACGAGTTACTACAGTACAGATGGAAAGGTCTAGGTACCGATCTAATTAGTGTCATTCTAGAACAACGCCATAAATACCGAACGTTTCTGAACCCGCATTTTGTTCATGTCTCACCCCCTGAAAGTAAATCATTCTACATAGACAGACAGCATCCGTTACGAGAAGTACACCCAGTTAGGACAGCGGGTGGTGAACTAGAACGAGTCTTTGTTTACACCCCTATCACCAAGATGGAACTCTTAGAAATGAAAAAGTTAATTCCCTGTCACGACAAAGATCCAGCAGGGTTCCACCGTGAATTAAAAGACATGCTCCGTATGGGAGAATACACGTATCCTGATATCATTAAAATGTTAAAGGTTCTGTTGCCTGCGGGCATATACGAGAAACTCAAAGAAAAAGAATGGGAGGTGGGAGAGAAAAAGATAGATTGGACAGCTTTAGAAGCTGAAGATAAGTCACGAGTACCAGGTACCGGTCTTGGGGATAAATGTAAAGAATTGCCCGAACTGTTAATACAAGTTTTGCCAAGATTACTAGCCACGAAAAAGGAAGACTGGGATGCAATCTCAGCCTGCAAACAGAAACAAGACGAAGATACTAGTGATTTTTATTCTAGATTTGAAAAATGTTTTATTGTTAACAGTGGTTTGAAAACGAGTAGCGAGTCATACCCTCATCTTTTTGTTACTAAACTAGTCGAGAATTCCAGTCCACAAGTTAAAAATCGAGTTTTGAAAGTCGAAAGTACCTGGCAAGCTAATACTCCGTCCCAAATGTTACAGATGCTCCAGTATCACCAGAATAGAATCAGGGAAGAGCAAGAACACGAAAGGAGACGTATGAAAGACACGAAAATGAAAGTATTAGTTGCACAATCTGTTCCCCAAGACAGTCAGAAGAGGGGTACGAATCAAGCCAGTCATCCTGCAGCTCCCGTTAAAGGGACCTGCAATTATTGTAAACAGCCAGGTCATTTCATAAACGAGTGTGCAGTTCTGAAACACAACATAGCTACTGGTAAGACCAAAGAAAGACCACGTCCGCCTAGACAAGAACAAGTTTCGCAGACTTCCCAGTTACCACAGAATGCACAACAGACAGTTACCGTACCGCAGCCTATCGCTGCAACACAGCACGTTACACAGCAAATCTACCAGTACGCACAGTCAGAGTATCCAGAGTACCAGCAGTATTCATGAAACAGCCTAGAGAGGGAGGTAGGCTTGCCTCTCATCGAGATACCTGTAGATCAAGAGGGTCCCTATGTACACAGTCAAGTATTAGGGAAAGACAGAAAGTTTCTGATTGATACAGGGGCAAGTAGGACTACAATCAGTCACGACGAGGTTCCAGGGGCTCCGCTCTCAGGCTCAAGAAATGTTTCCCTTGGATTTTCAGGAAAACCGATTGTAAATGAGATTTCGAAACCAGTTACTCTAGAAGTTGGTCCATTGTCCCGAACTACTGATTTGTTACTTACAAAGTCATGCACAGAAAATTTGTTAGGCATCAAAACATTAAAAGAATTAGGTGCAGTAATTTGCTGCTCCCCAGAAGGAGTACGATTGTTTTTGCGCGACTTTAAAGGTCACTATGTATTACGTGATTTTGATCCAAGATTACTGAATGTCCCGCAGCATCTATGGGCACAAGGTCCAACTGATGTTGGTTGTATGCAAATCACACCCCATCGTGTGACTCTGAAACAAGGTGTTGTTTTGCCACGAATCAGACAGTACAGATTGCCACCTGAGGCTGTAGCAGCCTTATCCAAAATTATTGACGAGCTCATTGGTCAAGGAGTGGTTGTAGAAACTGACTCCAATGTATGTAATTCTCCTATCATTCCAGTCATGAAACGTACTGATCCAAATGCACCTCCAGTATATCGATTAGTGATTGACCTTCGAGAACTTAATAAATGTATCATTCCTCAGTACCCATTAGTTCCCGATATTTCTTCCCTATTGACAGCAATTGATTCTGAAGCTACATTTTTTACAGTTATCGACCTCAAGAACGCATTCTTCAGTGTCCCCATTCATCCAGACAGCCAGTACCTTTTCGGATTCTGTTTAAATGGAAGGAGCTATAAATTCACACGAGCTCCTCAAGGTTTCACAGAAAGTCCCAGCATTTACAGTCAAGCACTTAAGAGACAACTAGACAATATTCACATGCCAGCTGACACTGCCCTGCTCCAGTATGTCGATGATCTACTGATCACAGCCCGTTCTGAACGTGACTGCGAGCGTGCGTCACTCACAGTTCTGTATTTCCTAGCCGAGATGGGGCACAAGGTGTCCCCTTCGAAGCTTCAATTCTGTGTCCAGCAAGTGGTCTACTTAGGACACTTACTGTCCAAGAGGGGTAGGCAGTTGACACCAGACCGTATCCAGTTAATAGCATGTCTTCCTCAGCCCAAGACCCAGAAGGAGGTACGAGCTTTTATCGGCCTCACTTCTTATTGCCGACAATGGATTCCTCAGTATGCATTTCTAGCCAAGCCACTGATACAGTTAACGACACAGGAGGCAGCCGTATCGACTGTCCTCCCTTGGACATCTGAACATACACTCGCTTTTAATGAGTTAAAGAAAGCCTTATGTCAAGCACCTGTTCTAGCTACACCGAACTACAGTAAGCCTTTTACACTTTTTGTCACTGAACGTGAAGGTACTGCATTATCTGTTCTCACACAAGATCAAGCAGGACAATACAAGCCCTGTGCTTATTTTTCTAGCACATTAGATCCAGTAGCCCAGGCTCTGCCTGCGTGCCTCAAGTCAGTTGCAGCCACAGCTCTAGCTATCAGACAAAGTGATTCCATAGTGTTAGGACATTCCCTGACAGTACAAGTTCCACACTCCGTGGAAGTTCTTTTAAACCGAACACAGACTCAGCACTTGACAATTGCACGTTTAACAGGTTATGAACTGACACTGTTCCAGCCACACATAGAAATCAGACGCTGCAACGTTTTAAATCCAGCTACACTATTACCGTCAGTTAATTCAAATCCTGCCACACATGATTGTGTGGAAGTTGTTAACACCATGACAAAGCCAAGACAAGACCTGACAGATATTGCATTACCTGACCCTGACCTGACACTTTATGTGGATGGTTCATGTATGAGAAC
Source organism: Lissotriton helveticus (assembly GCF_964261635.1). Lineage (NCBI taxonomy): Eukaryota > Metazoa > Chordata > Amphibia > Caudata > Salamandridae > Lissotriton > Lissotriton helveticus. Next base: position 1,433,271,925 of record NC_136067.1, on the reverse strand, counting down.
AAGTACAGGAGAACTAGTAGCCGCGTATGCAGTGACTACTGAAACCGAAGTTATAGAGACACACCGTATTGACACCCTGTCCGCTCAAGCAGCAGAGCTAGTCGCTCTGACCCAAGCCTGCATACGTGCCAAGAACCTGAAAGTAAACATATATACAGATTCACGTTATGCATTCGGAGTCGTACACGACTTCGGAGTACTCTGGCAAGAAAGAGGTTTTATGACTTCTCATGGAACCAAGATTCAGCATGGTCTTCTTATTCAAGCTCTGTTAGATGCAATACATTTACCGACAGCTATCGCTATCATGAAGTGCAAAGCACATACGAAAGTCACTGACGTTATTTCCCAAGGTAATGATCTAGCAGATCGAACAGCCAAGCTTACAGCTCAGACTCCAGACATTCCAGTTAACATGATACTGACACACACTCCAGAACAGACTACTTGTATGACAGTCAAGGACCCTACACAAGATGTCATAGACATACAGTTACATGCTACTCCCGAAGAAATCAAGAAATGGTCCGAACAAGGAGGGGTCCAGACAGATCAAGGATGGGTGACGAAGGGAAAAGCCACATGGTTTCTCCCCGACTCAATGGTTCAAGTCATTATTAATACCGCACATAGTCCTGCACATTTAGGAGAAAAAGCCATGTTAGACAGTATTCAGAACATTTGGTTCAACAAGCATTTACGAGCTGCAGCCAAGCAGAAAGTCCGTACCTGTATGATATGTTGCCAGTTCAATCCAGGTAAAAGCGTCCCGGTGGAACAAGGTGGATTCCAACCTCCTGACCACCCTTTTGAAGTCCTCCAGATGGATTATATTCAGATGGAGCGATGTCGAGGTTTCAAGTATGTCCTCGTAGTTGTATGTGCTTTGTCCAGGTGGACGGAAGCATATCCAGTCCCAGATTACACAGCCGCGACCACTGCCAAGCAGTTGGTTCGTGAGTTCTTTCCCCGCTATGGACTCCCTAGGGTCGTGTATTCAGATAACGGCCAGCCATTCTCATCCGAGTTAATGAAGCATGTTTCCCTTCTGTTAGGGTACCAGTGGAAGTTCCATTGTGTGCGCCATCCTGAAGCAGCCGGTCTCGTAGAGAGACATAACCAGACATTGAAAATCCGCATTGCAAAAATATGTAAAGAGAAAGGTGTAGACTGGCTCGTAGCCCTGCCAGTTGCTCTATTTTATATGCGCATGGTTGCACATTCCAGATCCGGTCTGTCCCCGTATGAGGTCGTATTCGGCCACCCCCCAAATATGTGGGGTACACCTAGACCCCGCAGTATTACCGATGTTTCCAGTAATATGCTGACAGATTACCTAGCTTCCTTGATGTCTGCCCTACACTCTTGTCGTTCACAGGTTGCCGCCGCATTTCCAGACAATACCGAGGTGAAACCGCATGAAATCGTTCCAGGAAACCTTGTACTTGTCCGGAACTTTGATCGTTCAAGTCCGCTGGAGCCCCGTTGGAAGGAGCCCCGGATGGTCTTACTTACAACTAGGACGGCGGCCAAACTGGAGGGAAGAAAAGGATGGATCCATCTGTCCCACATTAAGAAATTTCATGGACTCCGACAAAAGACATTTGCTAAGGACTGTCCAATTTCTAAAGACTGCCTAAAAACAGACTCTGAGTCAAAAGTTCCCCTGTTAGAGAAAACTCCGCAACAGGAGTATAAAGTAAAACTCCGGTCTAGTAAAATAAGTCAGCCAGTTTAATTGTCTAAGTCCCTCTCGGATGAAACGGTTAGACAGGTTTCTGACATGTATGAGATAGACCCCCACAGTGAGAGAGTTAGTCAAAACTCTAAAAATTGTATTATTATTTTATGTTTCTTGCTATATTTAAGTCTTATGGTTTCCTGCACAAGTTATGCTTTACATTTATGTTTTCCAACTTCACATGTACATAAGTTTTCTAATACTACAGTAGAGCACACATTTAGTGATCTGCCTCCTCATGAGCTATCCTATCGTCTTGCTATGCGAAATAATACATTTATCAGAATGCTACACTATTCACACCAGACCAGCAATGCCACTAATTGTTGGGTGTGTGGTCGACTTCCCCCTTTCCAGACACCGAAGGGAGTTCTACCACTCTTTCCTTATCCGTTTTCACATAATGGTTCATGTGGAGCATGGTCCACGTTAACGTCATCCTCAACTGATATGTCCCTTCTTAATAGCACATGTTTTCCAGACAAGCAAGGTCTCACCCATAGAATAGGGTTAGATCTAGAAAATGAAGTATATGATTTAGGTAATTACTCATCGAATTTCATGGTCCTGAATGTTCAGTCCGACACTACTCCAGATTTACCTGCTATTTCAGTACTACCAGTCAAAGGCGAATTATGTGTCAGAAAGAATGGTTCCGCACATGTAGGACATAGTGATTGTACTATTATTGTCAAGTATAGTGACAGTGGGAAATCTATTTTCAAGGCCTCACGTCATTCTTATTTTGTTTGTGGTCAGACCGCATATGTTCGTCTGCCCCTCGATTGGGATGGAACATGTTATATTGCCTTCCTGCTGCCACCAGTTTTTCTAGCCCCATCTGATTATCATAGAAACACACATCTAGTACACATTAGACATAGAAGAGAGATCGAGTCCCCAATTGTCGATCAAACTGAAACTACTCTAGAACAGTATCAAGACTTCAATAAAGGTTTCTTCTTCTTTATAGGCCCTGTCCAGAATAGTAAGCTAATACGTAGGTTAACCAGAACCCTTGAAGCAGTAGTGAATGAGACTACTTCTGCTCTAGGTAACTTAACAGAAGAGCAATCTGCTATGAGATTTGTCGTGCTCCAAAATCGTCTCGTTATTTGAGGTCATACTGGCCGATAGAGGAGGAGCATGTAGAGTCATCGGATCTAGTTGCTGCATTTTTATTCCTAATAACGCGCCGTCTGTTTATTCAGCTATAACCAGACTTCATAAAATTGCCCATCAGTTACACCAGAATCCAGGCACCTGGACATGGTCCGGTTGGCTCTGGAGTATAATTTCTGCCTGGGGATGGAAAGTATTGTCATTTCTAGGTATAGCAGTAATGATCATATTCAGTTGCTGCCTCTGTTTACAATGTGGCCCTGCGATTTGCGGCATTTGTGCTACATCCTGTATTCCTAGTCCTAAGTCCCGTTCCAAGACAATTCGAGACGAACAGATGATACTGTATGAAATGAAAGATGGTATCATGAATATTGATGTTTCCTGATGGAAACGTAGGGCACAAGGAGGGAATGTGGAAAAGTAAATTTTGCCATGTTGTATGTGCCTACGTGTTCCCCATCCTAAGTTATATGTGCATGATTAATATGCATATGTATTCCCTATGATCGATTAAAGACGCAATCCTAGTTGTGTCTAACTCTAGTATGCCAGTTTCCAGTTCTCGTGAAAGCTACGAGTATCAAGCCTATGTTGCCACGTTTTACAGTGTGCACGTTAATTCAGAATAATGTCTCCGTTTCTAGGCCTCAAAGGGCCCGGACACCAGATTCAGCTCCTGTCTCCTGAACCCTCTCCGAGGAGCGATGCAGCCCCCACCTGCATCCCTGACCCTTCACTTACTTCCTGCCTCACAGTGCCCGGCCCGGCCTGGCTCTGCCTGCCAGTCTGCCAAGAGTATGTTATGCTTCTAGTTATCAGTCCAGCTCTCCTTCTCTGCATTCCTAAGCTACTGAATCGCATCAATAGTTTGAGTCATGGTCTAGCCTTTCTGTCTCCATGTAAGAGAAATACTGTATTAATGTTCATAGAATATTCCTCGCACACACAATACATGTAGAATAATGCATGCACCAGTCTTAGTGTCAAGTAGCCTTTGCCCTGATAACTTTTGGATTCTATCAACATGTTCTCCAAACACCAGATACCAGATATGGTTAGGTACATGTCGCTCTGACTCCGCAGACTTTAGTCTCCTCTTCTAGTGCAGAAGTCATAGCCCCCAGTTCTCCCTGGTAACACGTCATTGCCCGTTTGCGCGCACCACTAGGTCAGAGGTCCCAGCTCCTTAGGTAGCCCCCTCCATGTTTCCGCCCATTTTCTGACACTTCTGTGATGTTCATATCACATGTCTATGTACACGCCTTTTGTTACACCCACTTTATGCCTTATCTTTCGCGACTGCTACAAGACACGCCCACTGCTACGCCTACTGTATTGAAATGTAATGTAATTGTTCTAGTATATATATATATTGTGCACTGTTATTTTTTCAGCATTATTCCCCTGCCCCCGGCAGCTGCCATCCTATTCCCATGCAGGCTGTCCTGTTCCTGTCCTTTAATGCCTGATTAAAGCCTGTAAACTCTAGCTACCTCGAATCTTGACTCTTATTTATTGAGCTATCTGTTTATATTATATCCAGTCAAAAATAGATCCGGTAATTAATTATTTATTTACCACAGTTATTTAATTGCAAGAGACATAACTCACTGAATCTGTTTTCATGGATGGTTAGGTTACTTGTTTTACACCTGCCCATGTCCCAAGCTCCATGGGCAGGGCCAAGGGCAACCTTATCACCTATGTCTCTTTGTCATTCCCTGCTCAAGTCCTATGGTCAAGCTGTACCTCTGCATATTACCAGCTAGTTTTGTTGCAGTGTGCTAATGATGTCACTTCCAAGGTGGACTTGCCAACAAGCTGCACATGGATAGTGGAAAGTGTGTTAGTAACATTCAAGTGAGCTATGCAGAGGTACTCTTGGGGGACTTCAGTTTGCGCCTCTGCCAGCACTCTGCATGTAGCGTCTGTGGGCTGACGGATGACATTGGAGATCCCATCTCCCACTTTGCCCACCCTCCACCCAGGAACACATTTAGCATTCTTCTGGTAAAATATAACGTAATCTTTTTCCATGGTTCTCTAACCTCTGCACCAGTTACAATGCCCAACTATGTAGGGAGGGGCACTCCCAGCTTTTTTGATTTTATTCAATTTTCACAAATACTTTCTGGCTGATTCACCCCTTAGTGACCATGTCTATTGATGCCTCTCTCTTTTCAATGTTGCCCATCGGAGTAAACCCTGTCCTCTATCATTCTCCAAGAATAGAGGGGTGATTAGGAGCTGTTCCAAGGTAGATGCAGATTGCTTTTTCAATACGTTGGTGGCCTCGTCACTCCCCGATTTCCTGAGGTGCTTAATTGACAATTGTAAACAGGGTTGGGCCTGGAGCTTCCTAATAGCTTACAAAGGATCTGCAGTTTGGTCCACAAACTGCTCCTTTTCCCAAACAAATCAAGTGACGGAAAGTTTTTTAAGTGGTTTGATGCCAATTGTACCATAGCCCACAATCCACTACTGAATGCCCTTAAACAATACTCTAGACACCAGGAATTGCTATGTGCCACAGTGTTGTATACATGAAAGCTCATAGAGCTAGGAAGAAAGCCATCAGTGAGGAAGCTTACTCTTCTTTAATATATGCAAGAGAGCTTAGAGACAGTCAAGCCTTCTGGCTGGCAGTAAACCGCGACTATTTTGAGAACACTAAGGATACGGGCCTGGATACTATGCTCCCCCCTGAGATCTGGGTTTCCCATTTCAGTCCGGCCGGAAGAGCTCCTGGCCTGGATGGGATCCATTCTGACCTATTTAAGTCAATATCTCATTTTGGGCCCCACTTTTGACCGATGTTCTCAATGCTGTCTTAGCTGAGGGCCCCCTGAAGACCTGGTCACATGCTGTTATTGTACATATCTTCAAGAAGGTTTCCAGAGGATATACATAATGTTATTGCCCCATCTCCTTGATTAATTCACTGGCCAAACTCATCCAACATATTCTGTTGAAATGCCTGTAGTATTGGGCCAGTAAACATGCTTTCCTTTAAGAACTCCAGTTCAGCTTTTGCAACGGTCTAGGAATGGTTGAACAGTTCCTTAATCTGTACCTCTTAATTAGAGGGTACATTGTGGCCAAAAAGGGCAAGCTCAACCCGGCATTTATGGACCTGAGTTCTGCTTTTGACTTAGTTAATAGGGCCAAACTGTTGAGAATTATGTCCAATATGGGGGTGGATCAGTATATCATCAACTTACTCAGGGAACTTCACAATGAAGTTACTGCTTCTGTGAGGTACGGTCCGGTGGGCGGTGACTACAGCCGCTTTTAACCTCACTAAAGGGAGTGTGCCAGGTCTGTGTCCTGACCCCATTCCTTTTCTCACTATACATTATTAGTCTGGAGGAAGATCTTCTAGGATTCAGAATGGATGCCAAGGTTTTGGGGATCGCAGAGTCCCAACCTTAATCAATGCTGATGATACTGTCCTCATAGCTAGTAAGCTTGTAAGTTCATGGAGGGTCTGGATCTAAAAGTAAACCAGGCGAAGACATGTCAGGGTTTTTGGCACCAGGAAAAATGTAAATGCTGTCTTAATTTTCATTGGGATTAAAGTTAGCTCTGTCTCCATGTTTTCCTATTTAGGAATCCCATTTGACAAACACCTTACGTGGGGTCCAATAAAAACCTGTAGAGCCACTTCCTTTTCTAAGGTTGTGGAGGCGGTCTTTAATTTTGCTAATAGAGTAGCCAATAAGTCAGGCAGGGAACTTACGCCTATTTACAGAGCCCCATGCTGAATTATTGCCTCTTATGGGCTGGGGAGTGTGGCATCAGTGATCCAGCATGTTTGGAAAGAATGTAGAATGGTTTCACTACAAGGCAACTTACTGTGCCCAAAAATGCTAGCTACTTTATTTGCCAATCTGAGATTGGGTTGAGGCACATTAACGATGTTATAAAAATGCTACCACTTCTCTTATTGGTCAGGATTTGGACAAAGAACCAAACTTCCTTCAATCTGGCCATGATCACAGATTCACAGATTGCCTGGAACTTGATTGGTTCTGGAACATTGATAATGGCTGCCTCAGCCTGGGCCGGAAAGATGTGTTTACCTCCCCCAGTAGCCTACAAGCAAGCTATTTAAACTCCCTGAAAAATTAGTTTTTAGCCAGTTGTCTGGATCTTAGAGAGTGGAAGGAGGCAGATAGGCCAGCTGTACAGGCTTAATATGGGTATCTGCGCACATGATGGGATTGAGCTCTATCCTAGGTGGATAGTCAACATCACAGATTTCTGGTAGTCACTTTCACTTGCCAGGCTCTTATCATACAAATTACCTTTTTGCCCCTTTAATGATCCTTCAGTGCAAAGCACAATGCATTTTATGTTTTTTGCAGGTTTTATTCAGCCCTGACAAAGCACTATATTTTACCATTTTTAAAACAGGCTAAAATACAGTATTTTGGAACCCCTCTTGCCTATCTGCAAACACTGCCTACGGTGAAACCCTGCCTTTTGTTTGTTTTTTACATTTAATGCTCAATTTAACAAAAAACTGATCTCCTTGTAGGTTTTTTATATGGTTAATTTTATGGTCTAGTGAGACTGAATAAAGTTATTCTGACTGACTGACTGAACTCTGTTAATGCAAACTGTTGTGCCTTAGTGATTAAATGGTAGATTGTGCATCCCTAGATAATACATTGAATTGTGGGAGACAACTGGTAGGCAACATGTGTGAATAGTGTTGGACCTGGCCCTCTGTACGGTAACCCTCAAACACTTTGCCTTTTACCCTCCACTTTTTGCTGAACTCGTTTTTGTTGACCTTATGACTCTGAATACTTTACACTGATAACCAGTGCTAAAGTGTTTGTGCTCGCTCTCATAAAACATAGATAAACTGGCTTATACCCAATTGACATATTACATTTCCTTAGCAGTCCCTTTTAGAGTGGTATAGCATATACCCATCCAATAAAGTAAATGCTGGCAGTGGGTATGCAGCTCTTATTCTGCCACCAACTTAAGTTGTGCCTTAAAACATGTCCCAGGCCTGTCACTGCAGCATGATTTGATTTGATTTGATTGAAAAATGTGTAGAGTGCAAACAATTACCCAAAGGCATTAAGGCTCTGTAGACTACCATCCGTAGGAAGCCTGCTATACCTATAGATGAAGATAGATACTCTAAAGAGGGTATAGCCAGGCCTTGAGTGCCTTCCTGAAGGGCATCAACTGAGAAATATCTCTAAGGCTTTGTGGAAGGGAGTTCCAGAGTCTAATCACTACTTCTATCACACCCATTTATTTCTTTTAGTTCTGGGCACCATGAGCTAGTATTGATACGCTGATCACAGGTTCCTACCTTTGTTGTACCATCTAAACATAGCTTTTCTTCTAAGTAGACATTGGAGATAAAGAGGCTTGTGAACAATGCAAAGAGATTCAAACATAATGTGCTTTCTAATCTGAAGCGAGTGTAAGGCATCCAGTCCCATGATGGCAGACTGGCACCTGGGGATGTCTAGTATTAATCTGGTAATTGCATTCTGTACCACCTGTAGTCTGTGCTGCGTGTTCTTATTGGAGTCCAGGTATAGTAGTTTTCCGTCATCCGGTCTGCACATTACTAGGACAAGAGAGAGATATTCTTAAGTAACCTCATAATCCAGATGCAGGTTTGTACTGTGTGACTCGTCTGGGCATTGAGGTTGAGTTTGGTATCTACTTGTTAGTCTTCTTCCCTGGGGTCAGGAAGGTTCCTAGAGATTCTGGGTAGCAGCTACTATTCCAGCTGGGCGATCATGCGGCAAAAATCTGCACCTCAGTCTTTTCCCCGTTATGTTTTAAAAAGTTACGGGCCATCCATTTTGCCACTGGTGACATGCATCGTGAAACATTATCCGCTAACGAGCATGAATTCTTTGGGGATTGACACAATAATTTGAGTGTCATCAGCATGTGACACTACCTTCATCCCAAATCCCTGAATGATTGCCTGCTAGGAGGGCCACAGAAAGATTAAAGAGTGTGGAGCTCAGTGATGAGCCCTGGGCACTCCTCAAGGCAGGGAGAAGACCTCTGAGTAAAATTGCTGTACCTTCAGCTTTTGAGATATATCTCTAAGGAATGAGGACAGAAGGGCTAGGGCTTGGTGAAAGATACCCAGGCCTTGGAGTTGATGCAACAGCAACAACGGCGAGATGGTGTCAAATGTCTCTAATAGATTCAAGAGTATCAGAACCGCACCCTGTCTTTCATCCAATAACCGCTTGATGCGGTCTGTGGCTGAGATCACCATCCTACGATGTTTCCTAAAGCCATACTGGGACTCATTCAGCCAATGCTGCTGTTCTGCAATTTCCCTCAAATGGATATTAAGGTGCTTCTCAAGAATCTTTATTGGACAGGATAGCATAGAGATTGGGTGATAATGTTTGCAGCCCGTGCTATCCAGATTTGATTTCTTTAGGAGGGGCCTAATAAGTGCCTCCTTCCAACTCTGGGAAAAAAATCTGGAGATTATCACTTTATTCATTAAATTAGAAAGCGAATGAGTTATAGTGCTGGCTGCCAGGTGAAGAACTGCTGGTGGAAAGGCCTCCAGAGGTGAATTTGTATTAAGAAGATAGTGTTCCAAAATCTATGGGGAGAGAGTATCGGAAAAACAGATACAACTTTGGTCTCATGGACTATTCGCGCAGACATCCCTTGAGGTGTCAGTTGAGGCTGTCTAGTGGGAATTAACTGTATGGACAAATTAGGGGTTAGTTTGAACCCATCATGGATGTCTACGATCTTCAAATGAAAGACATGTCCTAACTGATTGCATAATCGTTGAGAGCCCTCCAATTCTTCCATGACCTGCGGGATAGAGAACTGCTACACTACCCTGAAGAGTTCTCTAGCAGATGTGGCGTTCACGATTCTATGAAAGCAATATTTGGATTTTTCCTCAAATAGAGAAAGTTTGTATTCTTTAATGATCTTCCTGTATGCAATTTTTCTAGTTCTTGGTTTTTCCTCCATAACTGCTCTTGGCGGCGGCATGCTTGCTTCAGCGTTCTGAGCCTGTGATTGTAAGAGGGGGATGATGGTGAGAGTCTTTTTTGTGAGACTGCCCTAAGTTGGGCCAGTTTGTTGGCTGCCCTCTCCAGCCACTCAGGAAAGGCCTCCACTCCCCCTATATGTGTCATCTGGGATTTCACAGGGTATACTATTTGGTGTTCTGAACAATGCTTTGACCGATACTCCCTTCTAGCTTCTTGACCTAATCAGGGGGTCAGGGGGTTGATTACTTTTGGCAGAGGATGAGGAAAATATAGAAAAGACTACTGTGATCTGGTCAGACCAGCTGATGGAGGTGACTTTTTGATAGGCCAGCCTAGTATCATTAGTAAAAAAAAGCCATCCAGTGTATGGCCGGCCCTGTGAGTGGGGGAGGATAACAATTGCAACATTCCTAAATTATAAGGGAGTGTGAATCTTGATTATCCAACTCTTCAAGGTGGAAATTGAAATCACCCATGATGGCCAAACAATTATTAGCTAGGAAAGGTTCTAATAGCAGTTTCAGCTCAATAAGAAAGGGGGATCTGGGTCCTGGGTGGTCTATAAATCAGAACACCGCCAAATGAACAGGTTGCTGATAAGATACGTTTAAAATGAAAAGCTTCACCTGTTTTTAGAGCGTATCCAGATTCCATCAAGCATTTGAAATGCGATTTGAACACAATAGCCAGACCTCCGCCCGGCCTCCCAAACCTATCTACCCTCAAAGTTGAGTAATTTGTCAGGATGGCATCCACTAAGTGGGGCCTAGATGCTCAATAAGCCAAGGTTTCAATGACAAAGACAGGTAAGGTTCAAATGCTGCCAACAAAAACAGCAAAATCCAATTTGTGTTTTATAAGGGAGCGTGCATTTACATGGAAGCTATTATATCTCTCTTCCAAGGTTGGGCGGTGTCGTAGATTAATAATAAGTGTAAAGGTCATATGAACCGGAGGATTGCTTTGGCGGTAGGACATATGGAAGACACAAGAAGCACATACACATTGCTGCTGCTCTTGGAGGTCCAGGAAGGGGAATATGATGTATGCCACAATATGATGCAGGAGGGGGCCTTCTGACTCTGTCTAAGCTTTAGTTGCGACTCTTTGGGATATCTAATCCTTATTACCTTTTCCCTTTCATGAGGGTTAGGGGTCCAGGCGCAGTCTGGACGTGGATGGGCATAGATGGGCTTGCCTTTGGCAGTTTTAAACTGTCATATCAACTTGACATTTAAACTCCCTTGCCAAGTTTAAAAGTCCCCATTTATTACATTTAAGTCACCCCAAAGGGAGGCCCTAGGTAGCTAATAGAGCAGGGTGCTCTGTAATTAAAAGGTTAGACATGTATTGTTAGGTTTTACACATCCTGGTTGTGAAAAACTCCTAAATTTGTTTTTCATTACTGTGAGTCCTTCCCCCTCCCATAGAATAACAGTCGGGATCCCTTATTCCATTTAATAAGCTGTAATCTCCAAGTGGGAGCAGGTTGCTATATCATGTTTGGTGTCTTTCTAATTGTTACGAAAAAACCCTATTTAATGGTAAAGTTGTTTTTTTATTATAATTTTGAAAATGACATTTTCCTGCCCTTAGTCCTTTTGTGCCTGTAGCCTGTCTTTGGTCTGGGTTACCTGACAGTTAGAGTTTGTGAATTCCTCTCAGTCACACAATAGAGGTACTAAATGTGTCTGAATGGGCCATATACTGTGAGGATGAGGGGAGTGGAGCTGAGCACAGCCCCACTTGCAACTGAGTAGGGAGTGCTCTGTCCTCACATAAATGACTTATCACTTCTATATTTTCACTGCAGCCAGCTTAGAAGCCAGGACAGGGGAGTCAGAAAATTGAATGCACTTCAAATCCACAGTCTAGAAGCTTCTCCCACCTTCAAAAACCAGGGAACCAGGGAATAAAAAATATGGCATCAGAAACCAACTCTTCAATACACTTCTGGACCTGTGGACCCTGCGAAGTAGAATGAATGATGTGCTGCTGCTGGGTACTGCAACTCTACTGGACTGCTGCCCTATTAACTGCAGCTTTGCTGAACTGCAGCCCTGCTGTCCTCTAGACTGGGAGAGGAAAAATGGACCAGCAACTTCATCTTGAACCTAGGGTTACCAGAGTGACTCTAAATGCTAGTCTGCTGGCCTCTTGATCTGAGCCTAAGGGACATAAAAGGCTCCCCAACATCCTGCACTAGCACCTGGACCCCACTGAAGCACGCTTCTGATCCCAAGTGGTGTCCTTTAAGTTCTGGGCCATTGGTGTGGTTTTAGAGATCTATATTGATGTTTTTGGGTTCTTCAAGACCGCGAACAGGCTATTTCTCACCTAGACCTCGCAACCCGCGTTGATCAACATGTAGATCAACATGTAGATCTGGCAGTAGCCTCTTTGCGCTACATCATTGACTAATGGTGGGGCAACCAACGTGAAGCTCCATCAACGTCCATCCCACGACAGACTCCCTGCTCATCACGGCCCCCTCCACCGCAAACGGAACTCTGCAATGATTGAGATGGTAACATTTAGCGGGCCTAATCTATTAACTTTAGACAACCTGTGCTCCATTGCTTTCGCCCTCAAAGTGTGACTTTGACCTGCTCCAGCAAGACCAGATATCCAGAGTTGGTGCTTTGTGCTTTTTGTGTTATTTTCATGAAAACCTTTGAAAATTCATAACTTAGTTTCTACTGGTTGGATTATTGTGTTTTGGTTATTTTCTTGTGTTGTGTTTTCACTTTATTCCTGTTTTTATGTTGCATAAATACTTTACACATTGCCTCCAAGTTAAGCCTGACTGCTTTTTGTGCGAGTCTACCTAGGAAGCACAACGGTTAATTTGGTGGCTTTGTGGTCCCCCTGCAAGCGATTGTAGCTGTTACTTGACCAGGGCTTACACTCCAGTCAACTAACAACCTAATTGCTCTCAAATAAGTTGTCATTAGACTAGAGATTTGTGTTAGGGATTAAGAGAGTGAGGCAGTGGAAAGCGTGAATTAGTTATTGCGTTGCGAAGTAGTGTTGTTGTGTACCATCCTGCACTCCACATGCAATTCTTGTGATGCCTTCAATATGAAGCATGGACAACACCTTATCCTCTCGGTGCATGAAGTTGAAGAGGCTTGGAGACCCGCCACCAGTTTTCGGGGCCTCTTAGTGTGCCCTGGTAGTGAGGGAACACACTTTTCCCCATTATTCTCCAGTTCTAAGCCAGCTATTACTCACCAACCTGACAAATTGTACATAGAGCACTTTGCATATTTTCTAGGCTAAAGGGATAGAGGTGAAGGATATGCATAGTCCAATCAATATATTCAAAACTTCATGACCAAAATAACATGATCAGATTGCCTGACTTAACACACTACTTGTGTGATGATATGCATTCATTCATTAAATAACTGAAGTATGGGATGAGTGCAGTTGCTACCGTACCCTGACGCATGCAGCTTTTCTTTGGATGTGTCCCACTGGCTTTGCTTGGCATCAGTTATAAGCTAACGTTCCGCTATGCCTACTTCACCTTCGGGCAACCCGTCTTTTCCTGCAGAAGATGTCTGTTTGGGTGGGCCATGGATGTCTGCCTTTTAAACACATATGTTGCTGACCTGGATCATGAGCAATGGGGGACTCCTTTGTTGGTCCACATCCAAGATTGCTTTGCTGAGACACGTTTATGGGATGCCTTTCAATGTGTCAGGCAGGCTGACAGTAGTTGCACCTGTGTGTTTACAAAATGGCTCCTGTGCCATGCCTACATCAAACCTCTCTCAGGTTGTGATAAGATGCTCCTTGCAAACTCGTGGTGCGAGGAGCACATCTGTTCATTCATACTGCTGGTTTGAATGGCTGTCCTCTATGCTGAAGATGAACTGGATCGTCTCTTGGAACTGAGTGCCTCCGAAGTAGCCTGTGCCTTCTTGGATTTGTAATGACTTTACAGCAATAGGAACTGTTGGTGACTAATTAAATCATTCTCTCCCTTTCTGCATGCCACCTGACCAGATCTGGCACCCAGCTCACTGACTATGGCCCTGTTTGCATTGGCGTGGACTGTGCTGTCCTCAGCGGTCTATTGCACTTGGTACCACAGACCAGGGCAAGTGGAGGCTGTCACCCGACTGTCGTGGACTTTGTGGTCTGGCATGGGCCCGCCTTCCATTATGCTGTAGCGCACAAAGAAGACATGGCGTTGTTGTTTTGAAAGTACCCAGGACTCAGGTCGGGGGTACACGCAGGTACACGGCACCCCCCCTCTTTGCCCGGGTGTGACGCTGTCCCCCCTGCCAGGACATTGGTCCCCCCAGGGATATGCTTAACTTGTCCCGGTGTACCGTCCAGATACCGGTAAACGTTGTGCAGCACCTGCACGTTGTCTGCTGTCCATTCCCAGCAGCAACGTGCATGCAGTGAGTGTGCCATTTTTCACCTCCAGCCAGGCCTAGGTAAAGGGGCTATCTGACATCCTTTTGTTTGTACATGCTGACTTGGGTCCGCCTTGAACCTTACATTTGAAGGTAGATGTCACAGAAGTAAACATGTACACACAGCTTGCAATGTCTACACAGGTACTTAAGGGAGGCATACTATTTAACCCTGGGCGTAGTTTGTGACGTAGCGCTACTCGTAGCTACGCGAAGTGGATGCAGTTCATACTGATTGCACTGTGCTGTGTGCTTGTCTGCACTGTTCAATCAGTGCAAACTGCATCTTGCACAGTGCAAGCGGTCATTTTCTGTTGCTCGAGTAGATTTCTACTCGAGCTGCAGCTTTCACAACACGGACTAGTAGTTTCTCATCGCGAGCGGTTGCGAGCATACGCGACCACTCGCAAAGAGAAACCTGACCTCCCCGCGTAGAGAATCTCGCCGGGAGGTTTCTTTTCCACACTCGCGATCGGCAACTTGATTTAGCTGACCGTGAATGAGGAAAAAGTCTCATCAGGGATATCATGTTGCTTGCCTGCGTTCCACAACTTGACGTTGAGGACCACGAGCAAGCAAAGAATGACCGCTGCACTAAGCTACGCAACGCGTGTTTGCACTGTACTACGTGCAATTCTTGTAGTGCGAAGTTGCGCAAACTTCGCGAACTATGCGAGTGTAGTGTAGTGCTTTGCCCAGGGTTAATGCTATTGCCTTTGTTTTGTCCCTGTTTATCAATGCTGACACTGTTAGACTGTCAGATGGGTTAGTCTGTCCCAGTATTTGCACAAATCATGTTAGTCGCACAATTTTCCTTCTTTCGTAGCGCTACGTCAGGGCGTTGTGAGGTCAATTGCATTTTGCCTTACCTGGTCAATCCTCCCACTTCATTGTTTGTGACTTTTGCCCTGCAAATACCTTAGTACATGTCTGTCACATGAGAGGTGGCCGCAGAGCTTGTTCACTGCGCAGTCAAGGGGTACCGTCTGAACATTCTGTCTGTGGTCGTAGAAGCCTGTCCCTTGTCATTCTTTTCTGTTCATGCCATCGCACCCCAAATCAACAAGGTCTCACAGCTGCTAGAGAACACAGATCCCCTGTGATTGACATGTGAATGCGTGCCAGATGCCCCACACTTGGAGGGTTACCCATCCAGTGATGAGTGCGATACAGCCAATGTTGTGTAATCTCACCATGAAGAGTCTGGGCAATGGAGACTGCTGAAAAAGGCTATAGACCAGGGACATCCCATACGACTCCTTCCTGCAAGGGATGGGGGAAATGCTTGTGGTTTGACATCCAAAGGGCTTACTGAGGCCACATCTTGCTTCATGTGCAATAGATATGTCACTGTGGTTACTGGTTAAGTCCTCAAGCATTTTCAACCTGTTGTGGCACATATTTAGCATGATTTGACACAAAACTTCACATTTGGAAACGATTCTTGTCTTTAAATTGTCTGCTTGTGTACATGCACTTGGATGCCTCTGAGTGAGTAGGGGAGCATATGAGGCAGTATGGCAATGGTGTCCTGTGCGCAGTGGTGCTTCTGGGTGCTCAATCCCTGCATGCATGTGTTTTCAAATCCGGCGCATAGTCCGGTATGTGTACGATATCTCTGGATAATTTGTCTAAGTCTGTGAGACGACAGCAAGGCACACAGTTCTGGTCGCTCATTGTTGCATCACACTCAACGGAAGTAGTTGACAATGAGCTGTAGACGCTGGTCTTGGCCTTCTTCCTCACCACTGTCATCGTCACTGGGCATGTGTGGGTTGGGTGCGGGGGTGATGTTGCTGGTCTGCCAGATGTAGCTTTCATGTGCCAACCCCGGATACTCTGCACACATGTGTGAGATGATCTTCTCCGACTGCCATACCACTGGCACATTGATGGAGTGGTAGTGTTTGCTCTTCTTTGAGATGGGTTCACTTGCCCGTGGTGGTACGAGGCCAATGTGTGTGCCATCAACATTGGGGATGCCTCCCAGCCAGGCCAGCTCCAGGAATCTTTATTTGTGTGGTTCAACAATGCATTCGGGTGGGCCACTGCGTGCCTGAGTTGTCATTTATGTCTCTCACCATGCCTGCTTCAGGGCTCCATCTAACCTTTCCTCAGTTTTACAAGGGCCAGGGAGACATATTCTTTCCTTCCAGATTCTCTTGCTAGATGTTGTCACTCTCAAGAAGTGTATATTTTCCTTGAAAGGTCCTCATGATGGGAGGAGGAGGTTTCCTGAGGTGGGAGTATCAGGCATGTGACACTTCTCATGCTCTCACTCATGCCCTCCTCCTCCTCTGATTCCCTCTCTGCCACCCTCATTCAGCACCCCTCATCTCTCCATGTCGGCTAGCTCATTTGCATTTCATTTTTTGGATGGCATTACTAATGAATGTGGGTTGTGACAGTGTTTTACATCACACACACATTGTATGGAGACAATCAATCCTGCAAGTATGAAAGTACATCAGTGAACAGGGAATGTCACATGAGCCAATGAGGATTGCAAGGTGTGGTAATCACATGTCATCCATACTGGTGGACCGGATTTTTTGAAGGCATTTGGTCTGGAGAAGCCCTGACTCAGGACGTGTGTGGGGACATTTGCAGGCAGTGGCAGCTAGGCATACTCAACGCCACACCAGTACGTGTGTTGGGTGTGCTAGGGATTACAAGTATATCTGATTTGCAGACAATGGACACCTGTGATTGTCTGCCTTTGCCACTGACCCTTCACAATTCGACCCCCGGCCAAGAGACGCCAGTCAGTTGTCAAGGGATGTTCAAGCATGGTTCACAGGTTGGATGTTCCATTACACAACATTGGTACTTGGTACCGTGGAGGAGACCTTTGTCCTTATTAACTCCTTCCCTCATTTAAGTCCATGCAATGTAATTTCACTCTCCTTTCCTTGGACATTCCATGTGTGTGAAAACTTAGCTTAAGGGTCACACTCTCTCATCCCTTCACACATGGGGTGCACCAATCACTTTAGGCAAATGAGTTGTGATGTGTAATGTAATAGTCAGGGCGCCAATGCAAATGCAGTATGTGTTCACATGCGCGGTAACTGGCATTTGCAGCGATGACACGCATTGGCCACACTTGATAGATGCAGGGGTGAGTTCGCAACTTCCGGGCCGCCAGGGTGTGGCACACACAATGCGGATGAGCCATCAGCCAATGGGTACCTTCGGCATACATGCTTAGATGCTGCAGTGTGCGCGCTCTGCAACGGCGAGGCTCGTCATTTGCTCCAATTGCCTTCGGGGCATGGAGGGTCACTCATGGGGATTGGGCGGGCCTCACCCTTTGTATTTGGCAGGTTGCCACATTCATCGCTGTGCTGACACGCTTGCTGGGAGTCGTAGTTGTTCAGGGGTTGCATGCATGGAGATGTCTGGTACCTCTGCTGTTGACCGCGGCGGAATCTTGTCTGCTGGGGCAGCCGGTAGTGCGGCGGGAAGGCCTGTGGCATATGGTCCATGGCAGGTTGAGGGGTTTAGATGGGTACTGTGTCGGCTCTTCATCTCCGATGTTGTAGTTCCGCCATCTGCAACGTTGTGTTTTTTACGCGGCGGTGGGAAGGGCTGTCTGCAACATCGTGATTTGCTTGGTAAACAGAACTTATTTCCGCACACTGGTCCTGCCTTGTTGGCTCCGTCAGCCACCCTTGAGTATGCAAAAAACGTGCGGAGCCTGACAGACGGCGGCAGACAGAAAATAGCCTCTGTGGGTCCATTGTTCTTTGTAAGTCGCAATGGCCACACCCTGGATGGAAAACATGGCCGATTTTTTATATTGAAGGACAGTTCATAAATCTTTGTAATCCCTCTAAAACATTTCAACAACATGTCTGAGGATTGTAGAAGAAATGTCAGTTGAGGTTTTACTTCTATGAGTTCTGTCACAAGCTAATTAAAATTAAGGGACTAATTAATAACAAAAATATGATACATGACAGTCTGCAATCACTGTATTAAAACCCATCTCTTACTTCTTTACAATACATGAAATTCGGCAATCCCTATATCAAAACATGTCTCTAATTACTCTGTAATGGGCAACCTGCGACAAACCTAGTCAGTTATTATAAAGAAAGTATGACCTAGCCCTCAGCTATAATGACTTATTACAGTTGAGTACTGATGTCATAATGCCTACTTCCAGAGCCAGCAGCTCAGGAAAAAGGCAGGTTAGGTCATGGAGCATAATTAATGTAGCTCTTTAAAGAAAGAAAAGAAAACTGTCTTTTCTTTCTTCTGCACTGCTTTACGAGCTGTACACTGATGTACAGAAATGAGATATTAATGGCAGCATCTTAATTTTTTGCACACCCTAGGTAATATGAGAACATTTTGAAACTGATTTTAATATATTTTTGCAGCAAATATCTAACAACTTTTTTGATGTGTGTAATTTTGCCATAGACATTCTATTTTTGTATTCTTCATGTTTACAAACATGCTCTCTCTCTTTCATATGTAAGAGCTATGCATAAAGATGTAAGTGGTTTGTGGAAAAGGTGATGGTGTGATCATGTATTTTAGGGAATAAAGTAAGCATTGCTATCCCATAATAACAAGCATATTGGAAGTCTTTTGCCTTGTTCCTCTATATGGCTATGGAACTACTCTGTGTTTTGCAATATCCTTATAATGTCATAAATAACAAAGGAGGGAGTGGAGAGAGGAAGTGTCCGGAGGGACACAGGGAGTGGATCCAATCTCCTCTGACTATAATTATCAAAAAAATGGAATCCACCCACAAGGAATAGGTGAAACAAGATAAATGGTCTTGGGTGGGATGTGTTTCCTACATTGGTGGGAAGCACATTGGGGCAGATTTATGTTAACTGGCGCATCCCCAGGGATGCGCCAGTTAACATGCGCCACGGTGCGCCACTGCTACGCCACCCATGGTGCGCCGCATTTATGATGCGGCGCACCATGGTGCAAGGAAGTGAGGATGCGTGACGCATCTCTTGACGTACGGGCCGCGCATTGCAGGAGTCATGTCGCAACTGCGACATGACTCCTGCAATGCACAGGAGCCACCTATTCTATGCATTGTGCATCACCCTTACGCCTGCTTCAAGCAGGCGTAAGGAAGTGACGTAGAAAGTGACTGAGTGAAATCTCATAGATATCACTCAGCCACTTTTAGGAGGCGTTCCTGCGCAGGAACGCCCCCCCTGCGCAGGAACGCCTCCTTATGGCGCAGGGCTTTCCAACGTGACGCATCTCTTAGATGCGTCACGTTGTAAATAGGGCGCATTGTTTGCGCCGCCGTTGCGTCACATTTAGTGACGCATTTGCGGCGCAAGGCCTTCATAAATCTGCCCCTTTGTGTTCTTTAAATACCCCTAACACACCAAAAGGGCCCTTGGTATCATGCTTCATCATAGGGGTCTTCGCACCCCTTTACGGAGCGCGGAGTGCTACTAACCAATGGGTACGTGGGACCACTTGATGTAACCACTATGTATAGTGTGCAAAGGTGTGAGTGGTAGGGTCAGGAGTGGATGGTGAGTGAATGTTAAAAAATACCTGGCAAGTGAGGACAAAGAGGATTTTTATTAAACCTCCCTGCAGGTATTGTTAAAAACAGTGAGGTGGAGGTTTAATGTATTAATGTACAAAACCAGCTGCTGCTACGGCGGACTTTTGCACTTCAGGTTACTGAAACTTACCCAGGCCCACCTCCAGGTTTCGGGAAGAAGATACAGCAGTGCTGCAGCCACTGTGCTGCACGTTGGGCGAAGCTGGACTTCCGGACTTGCCCCCGCCATCGGAATCCTTTCACCTTGGGGGTTGATGCGGTCCAGGGGGCGCAAGGGGACAACTTTGTTGCTGGCTAACATTGGCACACAACTGTGAGTGGTAGCTGGAAATCCACGAGACCGCACCAACATCCATTTGTTCCCGCAGCGCTCACCACGCCACTACACGGCATGCTGGGTCCTGTAGTCCACATGGCAGGCCTCCAGTCGTCAGGTGAGCTGCATCATCAGCGGCGGGGGCGGAGTCGGATGTCACCCAATCGGTGTGCGGCTGGACACTTCATTACTACGGCTCTCACTCGCATCCCCATATATTTCTCTAGGCGCTGAAGAAGGCAAAACCCATGCCGAAATGCATTCGTCATTCAAAGAGAATTGCTACAATAAAGATGTTTCCTGAACTCCCCTACGGGCCTCTGCTCTCTTCTTGCTGTTGGGAGTTGTTCTTATATATATATATATATATATATATATATATATATATATATATATATATATATAAAGAAGTAACAAAACAACTGCAAAACATCACATAAATTAGCTTATTATTTAAATATTAAAAACTATAAAATCCTAAAAAATGACATTTACTAAAAATATTATAAAAACTTTAAAAAAATATGTAAACAAATACCTTAAAATAAAAAAGAAACTAATTTTCATAATAGATACATTAAACAAATAATTAATCAATTATCAATTATACAAAATGGTATTTATGTAATACTTAATTAACTTCTCACACTATACCCCCACAAACCTAACTTAAAATATAACTAAAATAAGTAAGTAGAACTCAATTTGCATACTTGATAATCAAATAACTAATTAAGTAACAATTGAAAATTATTTGTTAATTATTACTTAATTATCATCACACCCTGTACCCCTGCAAAAGTATCAACACACAACCAAATCATAACCAAAATAAATAAACATAACATACATAACTAATTATCAATTAAATTATCAATACCACAGAAACATAGATAATTTATTATTACTTAATTAACTTCCCACCCTATATCCTTACAAACCCAACAGCCACACTTATTAAATAACTAATATATAAAGTTTATTTACATAATTAATAATCTAATAACTAATAACACATGAATAATGCATAGTAAATTAATTATTTCCTAATTAACTTCCCACCCTATACCACTAAAAATCCTGCATCACACCTAATATGTATATATATCGCGTTTGTGGCTGGTTTCCTGGCGGCTGTTATCGCTTGCGATATTGGATTTGACCTCGGAAGAGGTACAGCACTCCAGCCCCCCACCAGGCGGAAGTAAGGAAGGTCCAAGCGGAAAGTAGGCGAGGCATCGAGCTTGCTACCGGCAGCGTTTGGACTGCGGCGTCGGAGGATTTCCGGTCTATGGTATTGCCGAGCAGGTGAGACGTGTTTGCTCAAACCCGTGAGGAGCCCTTTGCCCGAATAGCGGTGGGTGTGAAGATTGAAAAGGACTTTTATCGACCTAACATTTCTCTCGCTTAAAACATATACCGAGAATTTGCTTGAATACCAGGTTATCGGTTCTTTGTGAGAGATATAATAAGAAATTAGGTTGATATACAACTAACTGTGCATATCTTTATAATTGCCTGAAGTTAACGCTATGGCGTCCACAACTGACGTGCTGAGGAACCGAGATGTACGTGCGGATGCTATGTTTGCAAATATGCCGGTAGCCTCTGGTACCGGGCAACAACAGCAAAATGTTCATGGCACAGAGATGAAAGATGTTAAAAGTCTTTTGAAAAAACTTGAAAAACTACAAAAAAATGAACTAACGAAGTGGTGGGAACGAAAATCCCTGGAAAAATATAAAGAGGCAGGAAGGGTGCCGAGAGGTTTGCGTGTTCTAATTGCACCTTCATTTGATAAACCTAATCCTTTGATGCTAAAAAAATGGGCTGCGAACAATCTAGAATGCTCCATGAATATGGTGATAATGCTTGTTGAATTTGCGGAGATTGACAGACTGGAAATTGCGGCAGAAATTGAATTATTAATTGCAGAATTAGATGCATTGGATCAAAATGATGCTGTGAAAAAAAGGAAAAGATGAGATACAGAAACGCCTGGATAAACATGAAAATACCATAATAAATCGGAAAATAAGTAAATTTGCGAGGGACAAACGCGATTATGAGACTGGACGCATTTTTACTTTTGCTAAGCGTTTCGATAATGTCAAGAAAATGGCAATTAATAAAGTTCAACCACCTTTGATCTCGATAAATCAAGGAATTATTCCAGATACTGTATCTAGTTCAGGATCAAGTTTACCATCTAGCAATGCAGACTCAATCTCAGGAGAAAATTTAAACCTGCCAGAGCCCCAAAGCTTCACACCCTCGGAGGAATTGGGGTTTATGATAGAGGACCGGCGTCAAACATTGAGATCATGGGCCCCCCATCCACAGCCACAAAATGCAGCAGAAGGAACCAACAACGTAAAGAGAGGAGGAAGGCGCGGAGGGTTCAAGAAAAGAAATTAAACATACCTATGAATCAGCCAAATGATGTGGAAATTTCATCTGCCAACAATGTTATAAATATGACTGAGCTTCAATTAAATACTGCAGAATTACAGTTGCTGTCTTTGGGACTTTCTTTCTGTCCAAAAAATAACTTTAAATATGTGCAATCTCGTATTGACATTTTTAAGTTTATCAGAAAGTTAAAACTTGTCAAGTTCCATAAATTGAAGAAAGCTAATGTTAAGGCAACAGCTATTATTGCTGAAAATCAGCCTAGTACTATTTTTCAAGCAGGGGATGTATCTGCTCTCCGTACAGCAAATGATCTGGTAAATGATAATGATGAAAGAGGTTTAAATACACAGGAAGATCTTTTGAGCATGGGTATTTCATCTACTAATGCTGCCCTCACTCCTTTTCGCCCAGCATCGACATTTATGCCTGTCATGGCAAGAGATGCCATTGACATTTTTGGTGATTGTGTGATTAGCGACCTTAAGGCTCTTCATAAAAAATGTATTTGTATGAACAAAAGAATACAGTATAAAGAACAACAATATTTCCGCCTTATGGATAAGCTTACTAAAGAGAAAAATATTATAATCAATAAAGCTGACAAAGGCGGAAATATTGTTTTATGGCCAAGAGATGCCTATTTGGAAGAGGCTAGAAAACAACTAAGTGATGCTCAATGTTACAAACAGGTAGCCTTTCCAATTCTTTTGAAAGTAAAGGATCAAACTTTTAAAGAATTATCTAAGTGGAAGAGGGAGAGCTTAATTGATAAGGATGAATATAATTTTCTAAGAACAGAGCATCCTATTACTCCAACTTTATATTTGCTCCCTAAAATTCATAAACAAATGAGCCCTGTACCAGGACGCCCTATTATATCAGCCCAAGGTAGTCTACTGGAATCAATGTCTAAATATGTTGATTTCTTTCTTCACGATTATGTAGCTGCGTTACCATCATTTATTCGTGACACTGGTCACTTTTTGGACAAATTGAAAGATGTAACTTGGGAAGATGGTTATCATTTTTTAGTGATGGACATCTGCTCTTTGTACACCAGCATTAATCACTCAGATGGTTTAAATGCGGTCAATTTCTTCTTGTCTAATAGAAATATCTGCTATAATGAGCACAACAAAATGTTACTCCAGATGACAGAGATGTGTTTAACAAACAACTTCTTTATTTTTAATAAGGAGTTGTTTCATCAATTACGGGGTGTGGCAATGGGGGCGTGCTTCTCTCCAAGCTATGCGTGTTTACACGTTGGCTGGTGGGAGAGGCACGTCCTGATGCAGACCCACAAAGGTGATTATTTAGAACATGTTGTCCAATGGTGGCGATTTATTGATGACGTGTTCGTCATATGGAGAGGTACATTAGAATCAGCGAATAACTTTGTCAAGAAGATTAATTGCAATTCTTTGAATTTGGAATTTACGGCGCAGGTCAGTGAATTAAGAGTAGATTTTTTAGATGTAGAAGTGTTTATTGATCATGGTGTTATTTGCACTAAACTACACCGTAAAGTAACTGCTGGAAATTCTATTCTGCACGCCAGCAGTGCTCACCCCAGGCATCTTATAAAAAGTATTCCCTTTGGTGAGTTTTTACGAATAAAAAGGATCTGCAATAGAAAAGAGGATTTAGACTTTTGTTTGCATGAAGCAAAGGAGAGATTTCTGAAAAGAGGTTACAGAGCCAAGGATTTACAATGGGCCCTAGACAAACTGGATATTACCCCCCCAAGAGAAATTAACGAGGTATCAGGAGAGACTCAAAGTGTAGTG
This sequence comes from Lissotriton helveticus, assembly GCF_964261635.1. Lineage (NCBI taxonomy): Eukaryota > Metazoa > Chordata > Amphibia > Caudata > Salamandridae > Lissotriton > Lissotriton helveticus. The sequence goes on along the minus strand of NC_136067.1, from coordinate 1,433,247,517 downwards.
ACTGCTCCTACACAAGTAAGGCTTATAACTACTTTCAGTAATCAAGAACATGATATCAGGAAGATTGTGAATAGGCATTGGCCTATTCTTCATACTGATATTATCCTGTCAGCAGAACTATTAAACAAGCCTACAGTTACTTTTAGAAGAGCCCCTTCTATGAGGGATGCTCTAGTTAAAACTAGCCCTGAAGTGGTAAATAAAACAAACTGGCTGACAGACAAGAGGGGTTTTGTAAAATGCTTCTCTTGTCGTGCTTGTAAATTTGGTATAAACAAACAATCATTTGTTGACCCATTCTCAGAAATACCGAATAAAATCAGTGGTTATTTCACCTGCAAAACGGATTTCGCAGTATATGTTTTAGAATGTACATGCCATCTATCATATATTGGCAGTACCAAACTCCCGGTGCTTAATAGGATCCTTCAACATTTGCGAGCAATTGTAAATTCTGATCCATCATATCCAGTTGCTCGCCACTTCAAACTTGTACATCGTAACAAACTGGAGGACCTTAAATACTATGTAATTGACGCTGTTCCAAAATCAATACGCGGGGGAGACAGGGAGAAAAAGCTCCGCCAGCTGGAAAGCAAATACATAGTAAGGTTAAACACCAAGATACCAAATGGGTTGAATACGGGAGAGGATTTGGTGAATTTCCTATGATGTTGTAGGCCATTTTTGTCTGGATAATTTGATCACTCTGGATTTGTACTTGATATTGGGCTCAATATTAAGTGTTTTTTCTGGTCAAGTGCATTTTATGTCTACCTCATGATGATCCCTATTGTTTTAAGAGTTGATAGATGTATATATGTGTGTATATATATGAATTTAGATTTTATATTTGGGGTAAAATTCAATAATTTTTTCTTCATGTACATAATGGATTTTTATTCTAACCTTTTAGAACTTAGTACTTGTATGGTCTTCTAGTGTATTCTGGTTTGACTTTGGCTGTTCTGAGAAAAAGGCGTATAAATCTATTGGTGACAGAGGTTTTGATCCCACTATATGACTGAATTTGTGTTTCATCTACATTTTGATGATAACACTGATTTATATATATTTAACATATTTATATTTATGTATATACACATATTTATTTACGTTGTGACTAATTGATCCTTTGTGAACTTACAAATCGTTAGTTAAATAATATGAATGTATCTTACAATGCATTCATCTCTGTGACAAAAACAGATTAGACTAATTATTTATAGCATCCGCATACGTTCATTCATTCTATTTTTTATCAATGTATGGTTGAAACCAACCACATTTTTTAACTTCACAAATGGTTTTACTACACACAATTGTTATTAGAATTTTACAGAACTAGTGCATGATTTATGATAAAGATTTGGGCACTTGCCCTGGATTTTCTTTGTACGATCAACAACTGATATTCGTTGAAATATTCTACTTTTTATGAAAGTGGTTATACTACAATCATGCTGAATTATGGTGTTAAAAATGTGTATAACATGATTAATTTATGCACTTTGGCGCTATGTACTTTGCACTTTACAAGCTATTGCTAGTCTGTCTTCCCTTCCGATTGATGTATGGGAGGGTTTAACATTGTGGTGTAGTATTTAAAGGGTGTATTTTCCTCTTGGCACGTCATGTGATCAAGGCCGGGGTGACCCGGCTGAAACGCGTCATGTTGTGCGAGGCTAATAAACGCACGTAAAATTCGAAAACCTTTTGTGTGGTCCGTTCCTGTTGAAGAAGTTTTCTTTTTCTAAGGATTATTTTCCATATATATATATATATATATATATATATATATATATATATATATATATATATATATATATATATATATATATATATATATATATATATATATATATAAAATAAAAAATATAAATATTGCATAATTTAAATAAATAATAATTAATGAAATATTTGATAATAAATTCATAAATAATTGTTACATAATTATTAGTTAAATAAATTCACACCTTAGATCTAGACAAATCCAGCTGCTCGCCCCTAATAAATAACAAGAAACATATAATTATTAGACAATCCACACCCCACCCAGTCAGGCTTCCGCTCCAATTTGAGCACTGAGACCGCTCTATTGGAAGTAAATGAAGTAATCAAGGAAGCCCTTGACTCGGGTGGAAGAGCCATGCTGGTGATGCTGGATTTGTCGGCGGCCTTCGACACCGTTCCTCATGAGGCCCTCTTGGGGAGACTTTACGAGATCGGTCTCAGAGGAACGGTGCTGAGCTGGCTGAGATCTTATCTAGCGGGTCGTCGACAAGTGGTCTCGGCCCCCCCGTACTCTGCCGAGATGCCGCCGATGGATGTCGGAGTTCCGCAAGGGTCGGTGCTTAGCCCGACCCTTTTTAACATCTTTATGACTCCATTGGCGGTACTGGCGGAGTCTATGGGTGCCCAGATCATATCATACGCTGACGACACCCAGCTTCTCTTCACCTGTAAAAAGGGTGTGGAGTTCGATGGGGAGAGCATCCGTGGCTGCCTTGGGGCTGTCTTCGACTGGTTTCAGCGAAGCAGCCTCAAGTGCAACCCTGACAAATCGGAGGTGCTTTTCTTTGGCTGTCAGGTTGATCCGCCTTGGCAGGAATGGTGGCCGGTGAGTATGTCACCACCCTCTTCTTCCTCCACGGTGGCTAAAAACCTTGGGATTAAAATTGACAACACCCTTTCACTTAAATCCCAAATCACAGGTCTCACCGGTACATGCTTTGGTCTGTTAAAAATGTTGCGCAAATTCCTCCCTCTGCTTCCTTTGGTCCACAGGAAGTTGACGGTACAGGCCTTAATCTGCTCCAGGCTCGACTACTCCAATGTCCTCTACCTGGGTCTGCCAGACTTCCTCCTGCACAAACTTCAGGTAGTCCAGAATTCCGCAGCTAGGGCCATTTTTGGCCTACCCCGCCACGCTAGGGCATCGGAGTTGCTTCTTTCCCTTCATTGGCTTCCTGTTAGGAAGCGGATTACATTTAAGGCCCTTACATTGGCCCATAAGGCACTCCACTCGGTAGGTGCCCACTACATTCAGAAACGGCTTCTTTTCTATAAGCCTACTCGATCTCTTAGATCTGAATTTCTTGGCCTGGCAACTGTTCCACCCATTTGTAAAGTCAAGATAGGTGGCCGTTCTTTTAAACATCTTGCCCCTAAACTGTGGAACTCACTTCCCGTTGATCTGCGCCGCATTTCTAATTTGCTGGCCTTTAGAAAAGCCCTGAAAACATGGCTCTATAATCAATAATTTGTACTTCCCCTGTCTCCTCACTTTTCTTCTTCTTTTTTTCAGCCATGGGTCAGAAAGCGCCGGGACACTCCTTTGGAGTAGCCATGCGCTATATAAGACACCCATTAACATTAACATTAACATTAACATGCTAACTCCCTGTATGTCTTTCTGCTGTGCACTGCTTCACCTCTTGCTTCCCCTCCTTGGTGCCCCTCCCACCGATCCCTCTCTCTATCTCACACCTCTCTCTCACTCTTTCACACATTCTTCCCACCTCTCTCATATTATTTCACTTCAGGTCTTCCAGCACATTTTCCTTCCTGTGCCTTTGCAAGATTTTTGCCCCTCAAATCATGCCCTTGTCCTCTTCTTGTGGTATCTTCTGGGTACATACACACACCCTCTTTTTACTTCTGTGCCCTGCTCTTCCCTTCTTTCTCTCTTTCTCACACACTCTTTCTGCTCATCTCCCTGGAGTTTATTCCCCACAGACTACCTATCCCTCTCTATCTTCCTTTTTATCTATTCTGTGAAGCGCCCACCCCTATCAATCCACCATGCCATATAGGTCCACTACACACAACACAATTCCACCCTACTAAATTCCACAACTAACAATTCCAATTCAACCCACATAATTCCACCCCAAACCACATACACCCATCCACTCCAAACCAAACCACATGGGTAAAAGACATTGTCATTTATAATGCAAATAACCAACGCTCTCAAATACAAAACAGATTGCATTGCAAATGCTTGTTGAAATTAGATATAATGGTGTTATGGAATTATAGGCATCAGCTTTTAAGAAAGACTTGGCTGATCTGAGAACTAAGCAATTAGATATGTGATGCTGGCAGTCCCAAGGAGGCACTCATGCATGGCACTCATTCACACAATAGAAGGATATTAACACAATAAAAGACCCCAAGGACATTTACAAAAGATTAAATAAGGCCAGAACTTCAGTTATTAAAGTGGCCATATCGTTAAAAGCACACTTTTAGGAGCATAATATCAAGAAACTGCGTTAAATTTATCGCCGCTTTAGCGGCAGGAAACTGCCGCTAAAGCGGCGATAAGGGGCTTGATAATATGCCCTTGTGAATTCCCATAGAAGCCCATGTTCTGGTGTGATCATGGGCTTCTATTGGAATTCTCAAGGGCATATTATCAAGCCTATTATCGCCGGTTTAGCGGCGGTTTCCTGCTGCTAAAGCGGCGATAATTTTAATGCCCTTCATGATTAAGGCAATGAACCCCACAAGATGGTCTATACCTGTTGTCATAATAGCAATCAAGTAAAATATGTACTGTGCCGAGTATTTAAACATGGATGAAATGACTTTAACTGGTCTGCTCTACTTATATCTCACTCATGCTGGATATTTAGGTGGCAATAGCTTGCATGATATTGCTGTATGGGGAAAATACTTCCAACTTAGTTAAGAGATGTGTTAAAGATAGCAATTGCAACTTCTTGAAGGTACTTTTCTGAATCTTTGGTTGGCAAGGTATTCAACTCAGATGATTCCACTGGTACAATTTGCCTAATCTATGGACACGAAGAACACAAAACTCTTCCATGCTCAAATGACAAGGTGGTCGGAAAGTAGCATGCCCACACTTCTAACTGGTGGCCTGGAACAAGGAACAAAAGAAACTCAAGCTTCATACATTGTTTCTATTGGTAGGGGATGCTGCAACTTGGGATGGTGCTCTGTAAATGTTAGTTACATCATTAAGGACACTGTGACATGAAGTGTAGGACAGAAGCACGATTGAAGTTGAAGCACTTGTGGAACTCCTTCCTCAATCATACTTGCACAATAAATTAACTCAAAGGTAGCCCAAACAGAAATACATAATGCAGCACAGTTATACAAAATTCAGTATGGCCACATTCTTTTCTGTGAGATGGTGCAGCTAGTTAAATACTCATCACTTGAAAACTTAAGCCTTACTAGTAATAATCATAATAATTGATTGGCCTTTGTTTGCTTCACGATGCCAAGAACCATGAATCATGGTCTTTAATGATGTATTTCTATCATCCATGTCATTTTACATTTCCAATTTCATTTAGGAATTGTGCAATCCTGAAATCATAGACCCAGATTTATGGAGCCATGCAAGGTCACCTGGCGTATTTGCTTGGTAAATCTGGAGTAAGGCAAGGCAGCACAAGTTTCTGTCTTGCAATACCCTGCGGCAGGAAGATGTTACATGGGTAGAACATGGGTGTTCCCATACATCCACCAATTCATTTTGTTGCTTTCCCAGGTTTATCAAGACTGGTACATGTGGGGATGCAATAAAAATTGTACACTTTACCGATAGAGGTGCAACAAGGAGAACTATCTTTATTGCTAATAATGTCCTCTTTCTCAGTGTGCTGCATTTTGCATTACACTCAGAAAGAGGAAAAGCCTTTTAAGGATTGTTGTTGTGGAGAAAGGTGTCCATTCCTACACAAAAACAATCCTGCCTGTAAAGTAGGCACCCTTGCACCATGGTGCAAGGGTGCCTGCATTGGCGCTAAGCAGCCCACAGTGCGCTGACACAGGGAGAAAGCAGGAATGCACCATATCTTGATAGGTGTGGCACATTCCTGCCCTCTCCATATGCTGCAGTGTATCAATTTGTCTAACTGAATTGCACTGCATCAAATAATGATAAACCTGGGTGTTAGAGATACCAAATAGTCTGCTTGCACAAACAAGTCATTGGTATCTTGACCTCTTCCAATGAACATCACTAACCATCCACATTCAGGAAGCCACATGTGTGAGAAGTTGGCCTGGTATATGATGTTCACTATTCTAGTGAGCACCTTGCACCAGTCCAAACAACCCTTATGGTGATGGTTGTAAAGTCAACCTTATAGACCAGCTATCCTAGGGGTAGCATGGACAAAAGCAGTCTTAGACTAAACTCAAGAGGGCATGTGAAGCCAGCTGTTTTACCATATGTAAACCTTTTAATACCAAATGAAAGGACACCACACAGGTTATATATTCAAAATGTATATGTATTTATTTCTAAATAGATCCCCTTAACTCTGTATGAGCACAGGAGCACAAGCGTATAACAAGTAACTTAATATAACATACAAAGGTTGCACAAATATGGATAGGCCCTGGTGGCCCGCTAAACCATATACTAAAATAGTGGTATAAGAACCACATCACGAACAATGGTAAGGCCTAGGGCCTTGGGAATCGCTGGGGCTACACTGGACTAACAGCAGTTAGGAAGTGGGAGACCCACAGGATGCGGGTGCAGTGTCTAAATGCACACGCGTGCACCTATAGAAGTCAATGGGTGCGTAAAGTTAGAAAGTTGCAGATATGGAAGTCTTCTGACTGGACTAGAACTTAACCACTTAAAACTAGGACACTAGGAGTGTAAATCTCTGCAGGAGCACCGTAGTACTCACGTTACCTCACCCACAGGAAGCGGGTGCATAGGTGTCAAAGTGTGTCGGGTTTCGTCGTGGAGTTCTATGGAGCCTTCGAGAAAAGATGCTGCAGGCGACCGTAGAGTCCGGCTGGATCCAAGGTTGGATCGAAGATGTAGAGTGCCTGAAAGCAGAGGGGACAGAGTCTGGGTCAGTAGCCAGTGACCAGGAAGGAACCAGGAAGGAACCAGGCGATGTCGGGGTGCGATCAGGTGATGTTGTGAAGCTTGTCTCCGCTGCCACGTGGACCAGGAGGTGTCGACGACAACCAGGCACTGGGCACTGACTATGCCACAAAGGCTCTTGCTGTCGGCGGTGTCGGATCTCGATTCGGAGTCAACAGGCCTTGGCAAATGCAACCCACGCAGGATCAAAGATGGCTTCTGGATCAGACCAGCAAGGTCTGATGGGCTGCTCCTTTTCAGGGGAGCAAGGGCCAGTCTCGAGCAACCAGACCAGCATTGAAAATCCAAAGGTTCGTCGTCACAGAGTCCATTAGCCAACTGGCAAGTGACCGGACAGACACGTCAAGCAGGAAAATGCAAAAGGGCCCCACTCAGCACTCGGTGAGTATGGAGAGGTGATCTTCAGTGCAACGGATTCTCGGGGCTGGGGCTTCTCATTACCCAATGCACACCTTCGAGGGTGCCTCAGGAGCTGCACAGAAAGCACTTTGCTGGCTTTCCAAGATGGCTGGTCCCACATCTCTCGTCGCCTCCACGGGTCACAGCTTTTCTGTGGCTGTGGATCGGGCTGTTGGATGTCTGGAAATCTGGTTCTTGTCAGGCTCTGTCGTTCGAGCTCTGGCGGGAGCAACAATAAAGCAAACCGTTGAACGCTTGATGGTGCCTGTTTGCACAGGGTGGTCACTCCTTGACCACAAGGGAGATTCTTCAGTCTTCTACGTCGAGTAGGATGTCGAAGGGTCCAGAGTTTCATATCAGAGTTTCAGTCAGGATGATCTAAAGTCTAAGGGCACAGCTCCTACCTTTATTCCAAATCAAGGGGCTGGATTACCTGCTAGGTCCCTCCTATGGGTAGGACTCAGGAACGGGGTGGTTACACCCCTTTCCCTTTGTCCAGTTTCCTTGCCAGAGCTGGGGCTGGAGTGCCCCAGCACCGGTTTGAATTGGCCTATGCATGGGACACCTTGTGTGCCCCAGGCAGTGTCTTGTTTCATTCAGGCCTCCCTGCCCCAATCCACTATCTTCTGTCTGGGGTGGTGCTAGCACCTCCCTGTGACAGGAAACCTATTGTCCAAGCCTCCCTCGATAGAAGGGCTCCCAGCAGCAGGAGGTCAGACTTGTGTCTGTGGCAGCAGTATCCATTTTGTGATGCTGAGGCTCTGGTTAACTTTAACCAGGATTAATGAAAGTAACATGTCTTCTCCCTCTAGAAGGGTGGAATGCTACCCCCGTTGCCAGAATTGGCGAGGGGGTAGTATTCCAAAGCGTATGACACCTTACACGACATGTTTTGATAAAGCCAAACCAAAGATAGCATTTAACCACGAGGTTCATAATGCGCTTAAGAGTATATGGTATGGCAATACCCTGGAACAGCTATAAGGACATAGTTCCGAAAGCTGCAGACAGGCTCAGCTCATGCTAGAGCACCATCTCACATAAAACCAAGCACTCTGCCTCAAGGATTGTTAAGGCCTGCCATAGGAGTGACTTATAGGGGCATATGTGTCTAGATATAAGGTTAGACATTGGAATACTATATCTAAGCAAGGGGTGATTACACGACCTTGCCCCAGCTGAGTGATCAGCCAGCTGTGTCAGTTTGGATGGCCAGGCAGGGGTGGCAAAAGATATACTGCATCCCCTGGTAGGCCTTGGGTGCACCTATGCCCTGGGTACCTATGGTACACTGTACAGGGACTCATAAGAGTGACCCAAATCCCAATTGGTGATGTACCTAAAGTATATGGTGTGAAATTTAGAGAGAGAACAGCAGGGCTGTGGGTCTGATTAGCAGGCCCACAGCCACATTAAGTTGAAAACCAGTGAAGCAAAAAGCAAAAAATAAGGGGTGACCATAGGATAGCAGACCCTACTCTCCTACAACATGTATGTGTGGTTGTGATGGCACTGTATTTTTTTGTTTTGAATGATTGACATATATTCGGTTCCCAGTAGATATTTATTGTTAGGACCTAGTTTCCATAGGAAAACATATTTTTTCCAATAACTTTGGTGCTGTTTGACAAATGTTCACAACATTTTCAAAACTAATATGCACCTGAGGTCAGCTGCTGGGTGGTTTCAGGGTGATTCATCAGGTGTGGGCCAAGAAAACGGAGGGGTCCAAAAATGCGTTATCCCCATGCAATTTCCCATAGGGAATTTAGATACAACTACAGCCCGAACCGCTGAACAGAATTGCACCAAATTCAGAAGAAAGGTAGATCTTGGTCCAGAAAATAAAACTTTTGAAATTTGGTATAAATCTGTACAGTAGTTTTTGCGATATTAAATAAAAAACTAATTTGTATATCTAGAGGCACAGATCCTTCGCAAATCCATCTGATTTCATGCAGAGATCAGATTGGCTGCCAACACTTCAATCAGGAAGTGTTGCCAGTGATTTTGGAAAGGTACTCAGCTGAGTCCCAAGCAAAACGACACAAAAAAGAGAATAGGAAAGGTAGGAATAATCTAACTTCCTAGCCCTTTTGCTGGGGTCCTCCAGGGAGCCCGTCTGGTCCAAAAGTATTTTTTTTCACATTTTTGCAGCAAAGATCAAAAAGCTTTGCGAATCCTCTTGGTCTCTGATGTTTGTTTGTAATAGAGCCCTGGGCGGGCCAGGTCCCAGGGGCTTATTGTTACATATAAAATGGGAAGTGGGTACACCCGACCATTCTCCCCATGGCCAATTTTGGCCCCGGGGATGGCCACCTCTCCAAGACAGGCCGATTGCTATCTAAATTCGAGGGGGGCTGTGTGGCACCTCTGTTGAGGTTCTTAAGACACTTGGGACCACTACCTCTCTAACACTTTACTAATAAATTGGAGTAGGCCACGCGGACCACCATACATTGCCCTTAAGCGCCTTGGAGACCACAACCTCCCCAGTGCCATGAATACAATACATTATTATAATTTGATGGTGTATGTGCAACCCTTCTACTATGGTTTCTAAGAGCCCTGGAGAACACCACCTCCCAGGGCGTTATCAACAAAATTCGAGGGGCACTGTGTGGAACCACTCCGGGAGCCATTATTGGCCCTGGGGACTGCCACCCCTCAGGGCCAGCTTCCTATTTTTCAAATTGCCTCATTGCTGTTTACTCTTGATTGGCATCTGCTTTGACAGCTCTAGCCAGCAGGAGCAAAGAGTTAGTCCTCTCCCAGCAGGCGTGAGTAGGAAAATTGCTTCTGCCTGCTGTGAGTAGACTTTTCATGTGTTTTTCTGCCCGCTGTCCGGGCAGAAAAACAGATGAAAGTATTGCTCCTGCACTTTGGGAGCAGCATTTTAGCTCTGTGCTGCATCCAATAGCAATGCTGGCTCACACTGGGGCAATGGGGCTCCCTTATGGGCTCCAGCTAGGCACACTGGATGCACTGGGTGGTATCCAGGGTACCCAGCATCAAGAGGCTGGGTCCGAGGGGATGGGGTCCCTGGGGTCACAATTGGCCCGGTAAAGGGGGCCTGTCTAGGTGAGAGCAAAAGTCCATGGCTATCCTTTTAAAATACTATGAGTATGTAAATGTGCAAATCACCTGGAAGCTCTGCCAATTTGGCCCTTCCCTGTACACCTTAGTAGTATGTAAAACTCTTCCCACCTATTGCCCCAATGATGGACAGCTTAACAAAAGCTCCCCAGCGCATTTTCTGCGGAATTTCGTGACACATTTTTGACACCAAGGAATATGAGGAGATCTCCATCAAATAAAGAAGGACTTACGTCATATAGTTTAGAGGAAGGACTCCTGTTTAGTGGAGATTCACCTCTTTGTAGTATTGTTGTCTACTCTATGAAAGGATTCATGTTATCAAAGATTTCTGGATGAAGGCGCACAAGGAAAAATAACATCGCCGTAAAGCACAAAAGGATACTGGAAACATTTCTCCTTGGTCTATTGTGCAGCTGTAGTGTAAGATATGCACTAGACATTTATCCTACGAAGTAGCACATCCTAATTAACTAGCAGAAAGTATTCCAGCTGGGTAGATATTTTGTGAAAAACTGCGGATCCTTATTGAATAAAGTGACAGGTGAGGTTCTGTTCTGTCACAGTTACTCACACAGCTACTGACACTCACAACAGAACTCAAACCCCCCTCACAGGACCATGCAGCACTCACAAACCCACCCAAGGATCCATACAGCCATTCACACACCCACATAACCACTCACTTGAGATGTCATCAGTGATATCATCAGTGATGTCAATGACCATGTCATGAATGATGTCATATGTGACGTCAACAGCAATGCATTGCGGGGGCGCAAGATATATTTGGCTGAACTAACTATAACGAGGGAATTTCTATGGTTTTGTACGAGTGAAATGTCCAACTAACTATAACGTCCCTGAAACCTATGTTTTTTTCAGTGAATTTCTAAGGTTTTTTTAAATGCTTATTTCTATGTATAACGTGCCTGAAACCTTTGGTTTTTTCAGTGAATTTCAATGTGTTTTTAATGCTAATTTCTAACTATAATGTCCCTGAAACCTCTGTTTTTTTTCAGTGAATTTCAATGGTTTTTTAAACGTAAATTACTAATTATAATGGGCCTCAATCCTATGGTTCTTGTCTGTGAATTTCTCAGGATTTATAAATACTAATTTCTAACTATAACATCCTTATTACGTCCCGTTGAATCCTGAGGGTCCCTGGGGGCCAACTAGCCCACCAGGTACCTCCAATAAGTGCCACAGAGCTGAGTTGCAGAGAGGTGTTCCGAGGCCAAGCCCCTTTTTACACCACGCTGCAAACAAGGCTTCTGGCGCACTGCTGCTCGGAGGATGAAGTCCATTTGGGTCCTGAGGTCCTCAGGATGCAAGAGGACCTTATCGCCCCACTAGCAGTGCACCAGAAGCTGCATTTGCAGAGTGGTGTAAAAAGCGGCAAGGCCTCAGACCACCTCTCTGCAACGCAGCTCTGTGGCGCTTACCGGAGGTACCTGGTGGGATAGTTGGCCCCCAGGGACCCTCAGGATTCAAGGGGACTTAATCCCCCAAGTTACAACGCGCCAGGGGGCATATTTAAACACTTGTCATATCAACCACGCACTCTCCCTGCACCACTGTGCAAACGTACCCCCTGGCGTGTTGTAAGTTGGGGCATTAAGTCCCCTTAAATCTGAGGGTCCCTGGGGGCCAACTAGCCCACCAGGTACCTCCAGGAAGCGCCACAGATCTTTGTTGCAGAGAGGTGTAAAAAGGGGCATGGCATCGGAGTACCCCTCTGCAACACAGCTCCCTGGCGTATACTGGAGGGACCTGGTGGGCTAGTTGGCCCCCAGGGACCCTCGGTATTCAAGGGAAATTAATTCCCCAACTTACAACATACCAGGGGGCGCGTTTGCAGAGTGCTACAGGGAGGGGACGGGGCCTCTGGTACAATGGCAGTGTTTTTTTTTCATGAGGGGGTCTGTGTGGCCCCCCTTTTTTCCCCATTTTTTGGGCCCTGGGGACCTCATTTGCCAAGGCCTGACCCCTATTTAACAAAATATATGAATACAAATGGGAAAGGCACCTTGTGGCCCCCCTCCTGAGGCCAATTTTGGCACCTGGGACCCCATCCCTGGGGCATGGCCAACCTTTTCAATTAATTTTTTTTTAATAAATTTCTTTATTGGAGGCGGAGGGGGTCCATGTGGCCCTCCTCCTGGGTCACTTCTGTCCCAGTGACACCATTCCCCAGGGCAGGCACTTTCCATTGGGGACCGAGGAGGGAGCCCCAATGCCCCCACGGTCCCTGACGGCCCCCCGCCTCCTGTGGGAGTCGGCATTGCTTTTCCACAAGGGGAGCTGCTGACATGCAGCTCCCCTTGTGGAAAAGCAATCTTGCTTTGCTACATTGAAGCGAGAGCAGGTTTCCCTAATCTTGCTTCAATGAAGCAAAGCAGAGCTTGCAATGACAGGGCGTGAGCACCACGGCTCCCACCCTGTCATTGCAAACAGTAGTGTCTCAGGGGTTGACACTCTGGGACACTGCAGGAGCTGGCCCTGGGGGGTAGTGGTACCCAGGGCCATCAAGGGCTCCAAGAGGGTGGCTACGCGGCCCTCCCTCTCAATGTTTGCAAAGCCCCAGGGAGGTGGTGGTCCCCGGGGCGTGTGGGGGGCTCTGGCCCCCCACACATCTTTTAAGATTTTAAACAGAGCCCTGGGGAGTTGATGGTCCCTGGGGCTGCGTGGGAGTGATTGGGACCCCCCACGCATTTTGTTTACAGCCCTGGGCAGGCGGTGGTCCCCAGGGCTGTGAGGGCTGCAGTGCCCCCCGCATACAATGTAATAAGCCCCGGGAGGTGACAGTCCCCGGGGCAGCGTGGGGATGATTGGGACCCCCCTATGCATTTTGTTTACAGCCTCAGGGAGGTGGCAGTTCCCGGGGCTGCTGGGACCCCCACGGGCCCCCGCTAATTAATTTGCAAGTGCCCCCGGGACCTGGCCCTCCCGAGGGCCTTTTTAAAACAAAGAGTGTCAGCCCACGCTTCGTTTTTCTAAATAATTTTGACGGGATTCAGGACCCCAATGCGATTTCCACTGACATTATTTTAAAAAAAATATTTTTTGGGCCCTGGGGGTTCTTGTGGCACCCCCTGAGCAGCCCTAGGGCGTCAGGGTGTTTCTATATTGCTCCTTTTCTTGTTTTTCACTGTGTTTCACTGTTTTCTTCTGACTCAGTTCTACAGAGTCACAAGATGGCTGTCAACACTGCCTGGTTTGGAGTGTTTATTCTATCAAGGGGTCTTGTCCTTACGTGACCGAGTCGGACAAATATAAGTGTAATCAAATAAGGATGACTCGGTCTCGGTTTTATTTCGGGCCACTCTATTTTATTTCTGAGAGCCCTACAGCATCTAAATAAGTTTCTTCTTAGATGCCTGCATTGATTCACAACAGTTTCATCATAAAGCTTGAATACATTTATACAGTTTCAATGTCCAAGTCTTGACACGCCATGATACGTATAATAATCATATATACCTGCAGAAAATTCAAATCTAAACAATAATGCATAAACAAATTAATTTCAACGTGCTTCATACTGTTCAAAATTCACATTTGCAGTGAGTACACCAGTACTTTTTTGAAAAAACTGTCCGTCCTATAAAGTGAGTCTTTCTGTTTTAGGACAGAAATCGCGGGGAACAATATTTTGCAAATTGCAATGTCTTTGTAGAACCCTCCATGAGTAAGGATGAGTTTTAAAAGAAACAGGCGACGCGTTTTCAAACCCGATACAAAATTGTCGGGTTTTTCCTCAGGGCTGTACTGGGTACCTATTGGAAAATAAAAGGGGGAATGTTTAAGTGTTTTGGCCGTCACCTATCATGTTATTACATACTTTCAGTGTGGAAATGAAACAAAGGTTACCTCTGTCTTTTACAATTACTTTGTTGCGGTGTCTTTATGGTTGTAGCGTTTTTTTGGGGAAACACCTTTCGGTTCTGTAATTAAAAAAGGATGAATGTCTTCTGTTATCTACAGTTGAAATTAGCTACTCTTCCTCATCCTTTATTTTAGTGGCACGTATATTCAAGAACTCACTGTTTATGTCGTAGTCTCCATGCATGTGACCAACTGTCTGCTTCCAATCGCTTGAAACCAGTGGAGGCTAAGGTAACGTTTATCTGCTAAAAATTGGAATAGGACCATTATAGTCTAAGCTTTATATATGCTGTATTATTCAAAAAGATTCTCTCGTGGCGCAAGACTTACTTAATTACCACACTCTGCTGTGCTGGCGTTTTTCTTAATGGCGGCGGCAGCACTGTGTGATACCTTTTGTTCGTCTCGGTGATCTAAAAATATATCGTCATTTTGTCAGCGTGATCATGACCGTTTATAAAGTTAGTCTCAATGCTGTTGTGCGATTACTAGCTATGTGCCTCACCTTTTTGCAAGCTTCCAACCGTATTAATTGGGCGTCTGACCTTGCGTTACCAACAAAATTAGTTTGACGAATGCGTGCCGCGTTTGTGTCCTGAATTAAGTAAAGTGCAATGCGCTATGGGAAGCAGAGGGCTTTGTGGGAAATGTAGTCAATCTTTTTAGGAGACTGCGAGCGGTTATGTAAACATTGTCTGTGATTTGATCAGAATGCAAAACATTCCTATTTGATGTATTTTGTGCTGGTCTTCCAGTGGTCATAATTAAAGGGGGCTCAGCGTATGGCTTGTTGTAGTTCAGACATCTCGTTCAGCCCTTCAATCACACAGTTGAATTTTAAAATCAAGTACTCTTCTTTTTTTAAAAGGATTTTCTCGACGTCACCTCCACGAGGTGGATTTTTGATGCCAGCTAGTACCGTCCATTTGAAGTCTTTTTCAGTATGATTTTGTTCTACAAAGTGTTGAACCATTGGAGCGGTCAACACTTTCTGCTTGATTCGTGATCTATGTTGGGTCAGTCTTTGATTAATTTGTTGATTGGTCTTCCCAATATAGATCTTGTGAGACGGGCAGGTTATAGCATACACTACGTTTGTACTTTTGCAGTTAGTGAATTCTCTAAGTGTCCATTTGATGGCGTTAAACTCGAACACTGTTCCCTCTACTATGGTTGCGCATGATAGGCATGTTCCACATTTGTGGAGGCCTTCAACAGGCTTGAGATTCCATATTGCATGCAAATCAGACTTTGCTTTCGTGGTGCCCAAGTCTGCTCTGATAATTTGTTGGCCTATGCTCTTGTTTCGCTTTAGAGCAAAAAGTGTTTTTTTCATTGGCATTTCTAGGTTAGAGACCAAATGCCAGTGTTTTAATATGATGGGCTCTGAGAAATAAAATAGAGTGGCCCGAAATAAAACCGAGACTGAGTCATCCTGGTTTGGAGTGTTGGCAGACAATCACATTGAAGCTCGTGCTCAGGAGGGTTCGTGAACCCACCGCTGCCCCGTATATCAAAACTTTTTCTTTTTCTAATTTCTCAGAAACTACTTAATGGACTTACACCATTAAAAAAATATGGTCTCTTTCTGAACCAAACCCTAACTTTTTGCCAAATTATATGTAATTACGTTCAGCAGTTCGGGCTGCTGCAGCTTTGTCTAAATTTTGCTATGGAAAATAACATGGGGGAAATGCGTTTTGGGAACCCTTTTTTCTCAGCCCCCACTTGATGAATCACCCCAAAACTTTCAAGACAGAAGTTAAACGGAACTGGACACTTTATTTTTGAAAATTTTCGAAGAATCATCAACAGGTGGCACAGTTATTGGGAAAAGAAAAAAAGTTTTGTCTATGGAAACTAGGTCCTTACTATAATAACTTACTGGCAACCCCCAGTAGGTAATGTTTGTGTGTATATATATATATATATATATATATATATATATATATATATATATATATATATATATATATATATATATATATATAATAAAATATATATATATATATATATATATATATATATATATATATATATATATATATATATATCGCAAGCAAATAACTCCATCCACTTCCACCAAAGCCTCGGCGGCGAAGAAGGAGAAGCGAACCACTTCTTTGTCAGGCAAGATGTTTTATTTCAACCTTCAGCAGCAGTCAACAGATGACGCGTTTCGGGCTCAAGCGCCCTTGATCACAGTCGAGGAATTGGATATATATATATATGTAGCCCGATGTGCCTTTGCTAGGTCTCAATATATGTGCTCCAGTGGATTTTGACAAATTAACGTTCAAAAAAAGATATATATCTGTGACAGCGCTCCGGGCAGCGCTCCGCTTCGCATACTTTTCGCGTTACGGAGCTTTGCGAAGCGAAGCTGATTGGTTCTCTGGCGTCTGTAAACATTCCAAACAGTCCGTAGCGGCCGCCATCTTGTCTCTCGGTAGGATCGAGAGACAAGAGGAGGCCAAAGCGAAGGGGCAAATGACCATAAGGGGGCATAGTAGATCCTCCCTGACCCCCTAGGTTTGATGTGGAGGTTTTAAAAGGGCTCCGCGGGGCAAAATAAAAAAAATTAAAAAAACATCGAACGGGTGAATGGATTTGCATGAAACTTGGCAAAATTGTAGGGACCGGTAGCCCGATGTGCCTTTGCTGGGTCTCAATATATGTGCTGCAGTGGATTTTGAGAAATTAACGTTCAAAAAAAGATATATATCTGTGACAGCGTCCCGGGTAGCGCTCCGTTTCGCGTACTTTTCGCGTTACGGAGCTTTGCGAAGCGAAGCTGATTGGCTCTCCGGTGTCTGTAAACATTCCAAACAGTACGGAGCGGCCGCCATCTTGTCTCTCGGTAGGATCGAGAGACAAGAGGAGGCCAAAGCGAAGGGGCAAATGACCATAAGGGGGCATAGTAGATCCTCCCTGACCCCATAGGTTTGATGTGGAGGCTTTAAAAGGGCTCCGCGGGGCACAAAAAAAAAAAAAATTGCTTTTTTTGGTGGGGTGCGCCCGGTTTGCGTAACGGGAAGCGGACTGGGGAGCGTACTACAAGGAAACAAGAATGATTGACTTTTAACCTATTGTATGTTTATAGACTTTTTTTTTCTTTTTTTTCTGCTGAGTGACGTCTCGGCCTATCTCCACGGGATGCAGTCCCTACCATCTCGGCGTTTAAGCCCAGGGGGACCGGTAGTGTGGGAGAGATAACGTCTGTTAACGTTCGATTCGAAGGAAATCAGGAAGTGTTGAAGAACATTGTCTGCGCCATCTTGCCTTTTTTCAAATGCCACACTTTTGTCGTGCACGGCAGCCATTTTAGATGCCTTGACCAGACCCACTCTCTGCACGCTGTCGATCCTTAGCATGGCTCCCCACCCTCGCAAGCATCTCCCCCAGGCACTGGTCACCCCCGCTCTCTGTCTTATGCATGGGCAATAAACCTCCCCCCATCTGCGCTGCTCTTCCCTGAGAATCACACCCTGTGCCCGCCCGACACCTCCCTTTCGCCCTATTCACTACCGCACCCTCTGACACTCCTCTTCCTCTGTGTCCGATTGTCCAGGCCGGTCCCAGGCTATCAGGTAGCCCTGCAGATGTAGTTTATGGCCCCAGCTGTAAAGAATCACCCCTCTTCAAAGGAGTTACAGTAGATCAAGGCCCCCACCCGATGAGATCCGTCACACCACACGCGTTCCTACTATCTGAAAACCATCCTGTATTGTGATTGGGGAGGGGACCGAGCCTGAAGCGGAAGATTCCAGGGATGCCTCTTTGTACATCAAAGTTTTTACAATTATGTGTCACATTAAAAATATATAGCACTCCAACAAAGTAGTAGGATTATAAAACTTTAATAACTTATAAATATATACAACGCAACAAAAACAGTAAAAACATTTAAACATTTTTAGGAAAAAAGAAGGAACAATGGTCAGTAGCGGTCGGTTGTGCGAATAGTCCCAAGGCAGCACAACGTCCTGAGTTCTGGATGGCACCCAGGTGATGTTGCCTGGGTGCCGCACTGGTTTTGGGTATCCTACAATGCTGCTCCGAATAACGGCGTGGGGCGTCCCGGGGGGTGGCTCGTCAGTAGCGGTCTGTTGTGCGAATAGTCCCAAGGCAGCAGAACGCGCTGAGATGTGGATGGCACCCAGGTGATGTCAAGTAAGTTTCCGCACTGGTTTTGGTATCCTACAATGCTGCTCCGAATAACGGCGTGGGGCGCCCCGGGGGGGGGGGTGAGGCGGCGTGAACGGGCCTCCCCAGGTGGAGGCTCGTCTGCTGTAGTGGGGCGCCCCTTTACCGTTTTAGTTGCCATTCCGCCCGCTTTTGGTACACTGTGTCAAAATCCGTCATTCAGCTGAGTTGCGCCCACTCTTGCGGTGCAGCGATAGGCGGCTGCCACAGGACTCTCAAAATGGCGGCAGGCTCTTTCCTTTTTGGGCCTGGTCCACTGAAATGGCCCTGGGACACCTTGGAAATCGGACGCTTGTCTGCTAGGTCTTGGACCCCATTCTCGAAAGCGTCCCCTCAGCCTTGAGGATTCTACAAAAGTCTTGGGGGCCCCCGACTCCTGCAGGCTTCCGGTGGGGAGCGGCTGCCATGATTGCTCGCGGAATGACCACGACGGAGCCACGAGATGGTGGTGCTCTCATGCTGACGCCAGCTTCAGTCTGAAACATCCAGAAACAAGGTGGGGCTTTCATCGTTTGGGAAAAAAAAAAAGTTTTCATCCAATGAAAAGTGTTATTTTTAGGTCATATGATCAAGCCTTCCATCATTAGGAAACCAAAAGTAAAATGAACCAATTGTAGTGGTCACTTTAAGTGGCGCGTGTCATTCGCGCAGTGTGTCACGCGAATGACACGCGCATTATGTTATGTTTTAAATGTGTGGCACGACCGCGTGTTATGTTGACTTTTAATGTATCATCCTCGCGCGATGCAGCCGTTCAATCAGACCAGCTAACGGATGAGTGCACATTCTCCGTTGGGATCTGAATGTGAGCAGAGGCATCGCGCATCGCTCTCCGTTGGGATCTGAATGTGAGCAAAGGCATCGCGCATCGGGTGGAGTTGTTCTACATATCTTGGAATAAACTACTTTTCTTCAAGCAACGCTTTAGTGGATTATTTCATCATAACACCAATGAAAAGTTTTATAAACAAGTCACATGACCTGTTATGCGGCATAGGGTATAAAAAGCGTAGAAAATCCGTTGGCACGTGAGGCGGCGTCAGTAGCGGACCGATGTGCGAATAAGCCAAAGGCAGCACAACGCGCCAAGATTCGGATGGCACCGAGGTGGTGTCTAGCAAGTTGCCGCACTGGTGTGGCCATCCTACAATGCTGAAAGTCGGCGCGGGGCGCCCCGTTGGCCTGTGAGTTCGCGTCAGTAGCGGACCGATGTGCGAATAGGCCGAAGGCAGCACAACGCGCCAAGATTCGGATGGCACCGAGGTGGTGTCTAGCAAGTTGCCGCACTGGTGTGGCCATCCTACAATGCTGAAAGTCGGCGTGGGGCGCCCCGTTGGCCTGTGAGTTCGCGTCAGTAGCGGACCGATGTGCGAATAGGCCGAAGGCAGCACAACGCGCCAAGATCCGGATGGCACCGAGGTGGTGTCTAGCAAGTTGCCGCACTGGTGTGGCCATCCTACAATGCTGAAAGTCGGCGTGGGGCGCCCCGTTGGCCTGTGAGGTGGCGTCAGTAGCGGACCGATGTGCGAATAGGGCCAAAGGCAGCGCAACGCGCCAAGATCCGGATGGCACCGAGGTGGTGTCTAGCAAGTTGCCGCACTGGTGTGGCCATCCTACAATGCTGCGCCGAAAGTCGGCGTGGGGCGCTCCGTTGGCCTGTGAGTTCGCGTCAGTCAGTGGGGGTTGTTTGAGGATCTGACTGCATTGGAAAGCAATGTGATGCTGTGCGTCGCCCCCAAGATGAAGGTTCCTCGGCTGCAGTGGGGCGCCCCTTGGTGTTTCACTCGCTATGCAGCTGAGTTGCGTGCGCACTTGCGGCGAATAGGCCGAAGGCAGCACAACAATATTTTCTGAATAGAAGACACCACAAGGCGCTGAGATTCGGTTGGCACCGAGGTGGTGTCTAGCAAGTTGCCGCACTGGTGTGGCCATCCTACAATCCTGCTCCGAATAACGGCGTGGGGTGCCCGAAGGGGGGGGGGAGGCGGCGTGAACGGGCTTTCCCAGGTGGAGGCTCGTCTGCTGTAGTGGGGCGCCCCTTTACCGTTTTAGTTTCCATTCAGCTGAGTTTCGGCCGCTCTTGATGCTACAGCGACAGGCGGCTGCAACAGGACTCTCAAAATGGCGGCCTGTTCTTTGGATTTGGGCCTGGTCCACTAAAATGGCCCTGGGACACCTTAGAACTCGGACGCTCGAATTTTTTTTCCTTTCCTCTACATGCAAAAAAGGTAAATGCCCGGTACGTTACCTGCCTCATCTGCCACGATGTACTCTCCAGAAGAACCGAAAAAAAATATAGTTATGGTAACTATACCATGCATCGTCATATGGAGAGGTGGCACCGATTAATTATAGTGCTGCACAAAAGAGATATTTGGAGGAGAACCCCCGACCTGCCAGTACATTCACCAAAGAAGTGGCACTGACAGCATCAGAGGCAAGGGAAACGGTCCCAAATATTTAGAAGAACTTTGGAAAGATTAAAATGACATGTTTAGATTGTGGCAAATTAATTTCATGTGGACAGATGAGTGTTACTCTAATAAATACAGCATATGAACATCATCATAGTCGATGGTTGGTAGAGACATTTTGACTATATCCTAGACCTGCCCGTCCTCGCCCAAAATGGCGCCGGAATAAATGGGACTCGTAACTCCTTGTTGTGTACTGGTTGCAGAACCTTGAAATCACGAGATACCTATGCAGTTTTGAAGCACATGGCGGGCGGGGACGAGAATTGATTGAATATTTCGACATCCCTATTGATATTAAGTTCTGATGTGTTATTGATTACTGTAGTATTGAAAGTTTGAATTAACGTCACCCATGGTACTTGCCCGCAAATGTATATCTAGATAATTTTATTGTAACTGGCTCTGTCGTATTTTAATTATAAAATGTACGTCCACCGATTCCGCAACTGTTAGACACCTTAGTTCTTGCAACCTAATGGCCCGCCCGTTACGTTCCTCTACAGTGTAAATGTCTACTCATCATATACGATTACAGTTTGCTCCGTGGCCGGCCCACGTGGTTATAGGCCCGTATTTGTATACTGACATTTTCACAATAAAGGTTTTAAAAAGAAAACATGGTAGTAGTATTTACATTGGTAAAGTTTTTAATAATAGTCACTGTTTTAGAATCAGTAAAAGGCAAGTGAAATAAAGCAGTCCAATTACATGAAGGGTAAAAGGTATAATACGCAGGAACGCAGTAAAGATAAATGGTCAAGGGCTGTTGTGTTTCTACTTCTGCAACATAAAGTGATCGATAAGAATCTGATATTCAGGCTTATCGGCGACTAAGACAGCAGGCCGAGCCTCTTTTGCTCAACGGCTCCGTCATGGGACGAAGAAACGCCCTTTTTCTCGAAAAAGGAATATATTTTACTTGCAGGACAGTTGTAAATTTTCCGGGAAAGTACATTAGCCTGGAACATTATAACATATGTTTAAGAAAAAATAATGTTCGAAAGTAATAAAAAGCGTAATTTTTAGGTCATATGACCAAGCTTTTCATCATTAGAATAAGAAAAGTAAAATGAACCAATGAAAAGTTTTATTAACAAGTCACATGACCTGTTATGCTTACGTTACGCGCTGGCGCCGCGCCCCGGATCGCTTCCGGGAAGCTGCGCTTCGCGCACCGGAGCACTTCCGGATGCGCTAACGCGGCACGTCATATGACGCATTACGCGACAACGCAGGTCCAGAATATAGTCAAAATGTCTCCACCAACCAGCGGTCGGAACACAACCCCTTTCAGCAGGCTAAATAGTTCTGTTAAATGACAACAGAAGGGACAGGCAACAAGAACCATCAGTCAAAGAGGGGAGGGCAAGTTCTTCTCTACCGGGTCACGTTGGGGCGCTACCGGAACTGATCGAATTGGTAGTCTACAGTGTTTCTGGATGTTTCAGACTGAAGCTGGCGTTAGCATGAGAGCACCACCATTTCGTAGCTCCGTCGTGGCCATTCCACGAGCAATCATGCTAGCCGCTCCCCACCAGAAGCCTGCGGGAGTCGGGGGCCCCCAAGACTTTTGTAGAATCTTCAAGGCTGAGGGGACGCTTTCGAGAATGGAGCCCAAGCTCTAGCAGACAAGCGTCCGAGTTCCAAGGTGTCGCAGGCCCATTTTAGTGGACCACGCCCAAATCTGAAGAGCCGGCCGCCATTTTGAGAGTCCTGTGGCAGCCGCCTATTGCTGCACCGCAAGAGCGGGAGCAACTCAAGTACATGGTGAGCGAGACGCTGTAGTCGAAAGAGCGGGAGGTAAACAGCTGAATAGCGGAAGAGGCACAGTGTAGCAAAAGCGGGCAGAATGGCAACTGAAACGGTAAAGGGGCGCCCCACTACAGCCTGTCTTTAGGTGAAACGGATTGTGGGACAAGGTCAAGAATGGAAGAGTCACCAAAAGGCAAAAAGTTCCGCTTGACCCCGGGAGCCGGCCACCTATGTCGGGGGCGATCTCAGGCCACACCAGGGCAACACGACTTGCGGAGGGGGCCGGAGCCAAGCGCCCCCTCCGAGTCCGCGCCATGACACCATCCCTCGGGGGCCTCCGTCAAGCGGTTCAGGGTGGCACCGCATCACATTGTTTTCAAATGCAGTCACGTCCTCAAACAGCCCCCACTTACATTGAGAATAGTGAAGCTGTAGCAAGTGCAAATAGGCTTCAGACAGTGTTACAAGCACTCCTCAAAACTTTGAACTATCAGAGTGCATGAGTTTCATGCTCGATCGATTGAGCTAGCCGGATCGGGCAACAAAAAGTATAAAATAGTTATGTAAATAGTTATTTAATAAAATGTTTTACCCTGTTACTTTGCTGGTGTGTTGTATATATTTGTAATATTTGCATAGAGTTTATCGTTATTTTGGGCGGGGTGGGTGGCGGAGCCGAGCTGTCTTGCAGCCATCATGGTGTGGAGTTCAGTTCATCTCACTAGTTTCGTATTTCTCATGAGGGGTTGTTCCTAATGTTTCTATTTTAGCGAGGTCAAAAAGAGATCCCATTAGTGGCCTACTGATTTTGCTCGATTCCTTTTGTTTTTTTACACGATTTTTCGCTATCTGCAAAGACTAAACAGAGTATTGCGACTCTGTGCTTGTTTGTAAATAGAGAATGAACCAAAGAGAACCAATTCTAAAACAGTAAATGCTTGGATAACAATCAATCAAATGGAGAGAGAAGCAGGCACGACGGATTACAACGGGGGCAAAGGCCTGCGTTAACTACCCTTCACTATCTGCAAAGAGAGAGTACTCCTAATAGAAATGAGGGGGGGGGGCAGCATTCAAAGCAGATCAGTGTGCATAAACACGAAAATGTTTTTTCTTACCACGTACTTGACATTCGACAGCTTATGATATTTGCTATTAAAAAACCATTGAAATCCACTGAAAAAACCATAGGTTATAGACCATATATAGTTAGGAATTAGCATTTACAAAACCTTGAAAATTCACTGAAAAAACCATAGGTTATAGACCATATATAGTTAGGAATTAGCATTTAAAAAACCTTTTTTTACTCACACAAAACCATTGAAATTCCATATATAGTTAGTAGTACTAACTATATATCGCGCACCCGCAATCCACTGCTGATCATGTCACATATTACATCATTCATGACATGGTCAGTGACATCACTGATGACATCACTGATGACATCTCAAATGACATCACTGATGACATCACTGATGACATCTCAAATGACATCATGGATGACATCACTGATGACATCACTGATGACATCTCATTTGACATTACTGATCACATCACTGATGACATCATTCATGTGATAATACGATGAACCTCTTCAGACTCTAATATAACCTTAGATACACTCAGTGTAAACAGACACTCACAGACTGTCACTCATCCATGGAGTTACTTACACACCTAGTCAGTCATGCAAAGAATCAATCACACCTCCATTTCCTCAACTATACAGTTATACACACCTTACTTATTCAAACATATACTAACACATATTTACTCTCTTTTACAATCCCTGATACAAGTTCACAATCATCCATACAGCCACTCACACATTCACTTGCTCTTATGCACAGTTATTTATATATGCCAACTCTCACATGTACTGTGTTTTACATATGTACTTACTTTGACATGTAACACTGAGATATCCATTCACTCACCAATGCACTCATGCACAGAGTCAACCACCCATACAGCTGTTTCCACATGCACTTTTGAACCCATACATCTAGTGAATCAACTGCTCACACATCTATGCACAGAGTCATACACCTCCCAGCCACCCACACACACACTCAGTCTCCCATACAAATACTTGAGCAACCAATCAATAACCCATATACTTACTCATATAGCTACTGATCAACACATGCAGCAGTTTACAGAACAACAAACATAATGATGCACAAATTAACACAGTTCAGTCACTAACCCATGCACTCAGTGAGACACATTTAACCACTCACTCATACAGTCAGTCATGCACCTGCTAAATCCTTCATCCAGACACTTCTACATCCACTCATTCTTCAATATGTAAGACATATTTTAACTTTACAGAAATACACAGTCACTGGATGTTGTCATCAGTGATGTCATTTGAGATGTCATCAGTGATGTCATCAGTGATGTCATTTGAGATGTCATCAGTGATGTCATCAGTGATGTCATTTGAGATGTCATCAGTGATGTCATCAGTGATGTCACTGACCATGTCATGAATGATGTAATATGTGACATGATCAGCAGTGGATTGCGGGTGCGCGATATATAGTTAGTACTACTAACTATATATGGAATTTTCAATGGTTTTGTGTGAGTAAAAAAAGGTTTTTTAAATGCTAATTCCTAACTATATATGGTCTATAACCTATGTTTTTTTCCAGTGAATATATATATATATATATATATATTTTATTTTTTTATTTTTTTTATTTGTTATTTTTAAACAATTGAACGTCGATTCAAAAGGCACTCCAAATCAGGACTTCGTAAGGGCATGGCAGCTTCCCTTCATCTCAGATAAAATCAGATTAAACCTTACGTGTTTTCGGAGCAGTGTGCTCCTTGTTCACAGGCATTCAAAGAAAAAACGCAAAGAAATCAAAAGAGCGCATCTACCAGCATGTGATTTATTGCGCCCTTCAATAGGTATCAGATGAATTCCACAAGTGCGGCATGCTGGGGTTTGTAGTTTGCGATTGTTGCCTTTGTTGGTTTTGCTGTGCCCTTTTGAAATTGTTCTCAAAAGTTGATCTTGCGCTTTTCCATATATTTCATTTCTTTATTTAGCACTCCAGTGGGCCTCCTGGCTGTGAAGTATTTCGCAATTGTGCCGTCTTGATTCCCTACCAGGAAATTTTGCACAGTTCCATGTGTCTGTGGCTCCTTGTACTCAGAGGATGGGGCCCTTTTCCGGCTTGGCCTGCCGTGATTAATTTTGAAAACAATTGAACCTCGATTCAAAAGGTACTCCAAATCAGGACTTCGTAAGGGCATGGCGGCTTCCCTTCACCTCGGATAAAATCAGATTAAACCTTACGCGTTTCGGAGCAGTGTGCTCCTTGTTCACAGGCATTCACTGGAAAACGCAAAGAAATCAAATGTGGGAAAGCGCAAGATCCACTTTTGATCTATTAGCCAATTTCGATGTATTCATGTTAATTCGTAACACACCATATCTGAACTTCATATGTAAGGATTTAGCCAGTTGTGGGCGAACTTCGTCTAAAAAGGACTCAAAACTTGCTACCTCTTTGAAAAGAAGGAACTTAGTTGTTAATGTACTATTATTTGAGCCATGTAACACATTGTTTTGAATGTAAGCCCACAATGTGGATTTTAATAAGTTCCTGGATATTAATGTCAGCTGTGTCGGATATTCCCAAAAGTGGCACAGGCCTAATTTCTCAAACCAAGAAGAAACATGCTTGAGCTACGGGATGCTCTTGCTCTGGTTAATCTTTAAGATCTCCTCTAGACCTTCTTTATAGTGTGTCAATTCTAGGGTTGACCAGAACTGCACCCAAAATAATAAGGGTCTTGGTATTGCATGGTGGTCTATCGTTTGACATTTAAACCCATAACAATGGGAATTAAAGGTGTTTATACTGGTAAGCTTAATAATCTTCTAAAACAATTATTTTCTCCTTGTTCAAAACTCTTTTTGCAATTGGGTCCCCATATTTCAGCCCCATAAAAAGAAGCTGATTGAGCTCTGTGTTTAAAAACCTCTAAGGCGGGGGACACCACCTTCGAGTTGCTGCTCCCATGTTTCTTTATTATGGGAAATGTTTTTTGAAGCAGGGGATTTTATCTTCCAGGACAACTTTGTATCCAAGGTTATACCCAGATAATTAAAATATTGAACATATTCTAATTTTTGGTTATTAATTGCTGAATTCTTTTTAAAAGACGTTTGTGGGTTTATAGCCATGTATTTTGTTATGCTGGCATTAATTTCGAGGCCATTCGTGTTACAATAGGTGTTAAAAGAATCCAATAAGCATTGTAGACCTTTGGGGGTTTGTGATATTAATATTGTGTCATCAGCAAATAAAAGCACTGGCACCAAATCCCCTCCCAACTTGGGCGAATCATGAGTGCACCGGAGCAAGTATCTTGGGATATCGTTAAAATATAAAAAAAATAGGGTGGGCGCAGTACACACCCCTGGCGCACGCCCCTTTTTACTGGGATTGCCTTGGTGAGTCCGCCCCTCGGACCCCATCTTAATTTGGCGAAATTGTCCTTGTGTAGTCTTGTTATTTGCACGAGTAATTCGTCTGGCACTCTTTGGCATTTCAACGATTCCCAAATTAAGTTCCGTGGTATGAGGTTGAAAGCGGCCCTGAGGTCTAGCAATATACAAGTGGCCCTTTTTTAAAATAGGTTTAATCTGATTTTATCCGAGGTGAAAGGAAGCTGCCATGCCCTTACGGAGTCCTGATTTGGAGTGCCTTTTGTACCGAGGTTCGATTGTTATATATATATATATATATATATATATATATATATATATATATATATATATATATATATATATATATAATATATATGTATATATACATATATACATACATATATGTATATATATATATACATATATATATATATATATATATATATATATATATATATATATATATATATATATATTGTCACTAAAAACACAGGTTTCAGGGACATTATAGATAGTATTAACATTCAAAAAACATTGGAAATTCACTGAAAAAAACACAGGTTTCAGGGACGTTATATTTAGGAATTAGCATTTAAAAAACCTTAGATACTCACTAAAAATCCACAGGTTTCAGGGACGTTATAGTTAGGCTGACATTTCACTCGTATAAAACCAGAGAAATTCATCCATTATAGTCTTGCACCTCCGCAATGCACTGCTGATGACATCACATATTACATCACTCATGACATCATCCAGATTCTGAGTGTTTCTAAAAAGTTTAAGAATTATATATATATATATATATATATATATATATATATATATATATATATATATATATATATATATATATATATATATATATATATATATATATATATATATATATATATATGCCAAAGTGTATTGAAGAATGAGTGGGTATATAAGTATCTGAATGGATGATTTAGTGGAGGCATGACTGATGGTATAATTGAGGGATTAAACGTGTGATAGTGAATGCATGCGCAAATGACTGTTCTGTGTGAATGTCTGTATCAGTCTGTCAATTGGTGTGTAAGTGGCTGCATGGGATGGTGTGTAGATACATCAGTATCAATGGGGTTAATGATTGGGTGTCTGAGTACCTGCATGGGTCACTGAATGTCTGTGTGGGTGGGTGGGGGTTTTGACTCCTTGTATGGATGTGTGAGTGGGTGATTCTTTGGGTGTATGGGTTCATGAGTTCATCTGCGAGTGGCTGTATAGGTGAGTGATTGTGCCTATGGCTGTGTTGGTATGTGAATGGATGTCTCAGTGGTATATGTGTTAGTAACTACATATGTGAAAGGCAGTATATGTGAGTGTTGGAGTATATACGTGACTATATGTGAAAAAGAGTGATTGAGAGAGGATGTATGGATGAGTGTGGGCTTGTGTCAGTGATTGTAGAAGAGAGTAAATATGTGTTATTATCTGTATGAATAAGTGAGGTGTGTGTATGTAACTGTATAGGTGAGTACATTGCAGCGTGATTGTTTCTTTGGGTGACTGACTAGGTGTGTGAGTAACTCTATGGGTACGTGGTGGTGTGTGAGTGTCTGTATGGGTTTATGAGTGCATATATCAATGGC
Source organism: Lissotriton helveticus (assembly GCF_964261635.1). NCBI lineage: Eukaryota > Metazoa > Chordata > Amphibia > Caudata > Salamandridae > Lissotriton > Lissotriton helveticus. The sequence continues at coordinate 1,433,218,720 of NC_136067.1, read as the reverse complement.
TGTATTGATGAGTGCCTGCGTGTATCAGTAACTGTATGGGTGAGTGAGTTGATGTGTGTATAGACCTATAAATCAGTGAGCGGGTATGTACTAACTAGTACTGGTGGGTCTACCGTTTCAAAAATGGTAGTCTGAGTTTTAGAGTTGGTGTATGAAAGGTTATATTAGGGTGTGCGGAGGTGCATCAGATATTAAGTAGATGTTGTCATCTGTGATGTCATCAGAGATGTCATTTGAGATGTCATCAGTAATGTCACTGACCAAGTCATGAGTGATGTAATATGTGACAAATGCAAAACAACAGTTGATGGACAGAATGCAGAACAATGTCATACATTCACCCCAGTACAGAGATCTGGGCCTAAATCCATCGTTTTTTTTGCACTCCACACCATCCCAGTTCAGACATGGCCATATGCAAATCAACCTTGACCCTGTGCCTCATGGGAACAGTCAGGCTGGACTGTTCCCATGAGGCACAGGGTCAAGGCTGATTTGCATATGGCCATGTCTGACCTGGGGTGGTGTGGAGTGCAAAAAAACGATGGATTTAGGCCCAGATCTCTGTACAGGGGTGAATGTATGACAATGTTCTGCATTCTGTCCATCACCTGTTGTTTTTGCCTTTGTCGCCCCGAGTGGGATGGGTATGCTCAGACGCGAGTCCCATGCTATCCACACCACTGGAGTCAAGCTATCCAGGCTGATGAAGGCTGATAGCCAGAAACCGGTCCTTGGATGTTTGATTCCGGTCCGGGAAAGACATGGCTTGGCAGTTCGGGCTGGACTGTTCCCATGAGGCACAGGGTCAAGGCTGATTTGCATATGGCCATGTCTGACCTGGGGTGGTGTGGAGTGCAAAAAAACAATGGATTTAGGCCTAGATCTCTGTACTGGGGTGAATATATGACAATGTTCTGCATTCTGTCCATCACCTGTTGTTTTTGCCTTTGTCGCCCCGAGTGGGATGGGTATGCTCAGACGTGAGTCCCATGCTATCCACACCACTGGAGTCAAGCTATCCAGGCTGATGACGGCTGATAGCCAGACACCGGTCATTGGATGCTTGATTCCGGTCCGGGAAAGACATGGCTTGGCAGTTCGGGCTGGACTGTTCCCATGAGGCACAGGGTCAAGGCTGATTTGCATATGGCCATGTCTGACCTGGGGTGGTGTGGAGTGCAAAAAAACTATGGATTTAGGCCCAGATCTCTGTACTGGGGTGAATGTATGACAATGTTCTGCATTCTGTCCATCACCTGTTGTTTTTGTAATATGTGACGTCATCAGCAGTGCAGTGTGGGGACATGAGTTATAGTTAGCTCTTCCAACTATAACAGCTGAATTTCTCTGGTTTTGTACCAGTGAAATGTCAGTCTAACTATAACGCCCCTGAAACCTGTGTTGTTTTCAGTGAACATCTAAGGTTGTTTAAATTCTTTTTCCTAACTATAATATCCCTGTAACCTATGGATTTTTTCAGTGAATTTATAAGGTTTTTTAAATGTTAATACTAAATATAATGTCCCTGAAACCTGCGTTTTTTTCAGTGATTTTCTAAGGTTTTTTAAATGCTAATTTCTAACTATGCCTACATAGATAGGACATGTACAAAAAGAGGAAGAAAGGCACAGAAAGAAGGAAGACGCATGCAGAAGATACACGAGAGGTACAGAAAGAAGAAGAAAGATGCAGAAAGAAGCATGAAAAATATGGAAAGAGGCAACAGAAGTCCACGAACTCATAAAAAGTAGCCTAATCCCTAATCCTTCCCCCAAGATGTCTTAAAACTCACTTTTCTCTTGAAGGTTCACTATTCAAAAACTGCTCAGAATGTTAGGCCTACCAACAGCAATCCTAACCATGCCACTGTTTTAAGTCTCACTAAGTGTGTGATGGTATGCATGCATATGTCTATGCTATTACCTAGTGACATGTAACATAAAACTAAACATACAAATACTTGAATACCGGTGTTTCAAACAGCATACTCTGTACATGTTTGTACAAAAATGTGTATGCATTCCTTTCTGCATATGATACAGGGCACAGGAGTATTCAATAGTATATTTGAGGGGCTCTATAACACGTGTATACTTAAGATATGTCTGCCTGTGCAACCGAATGACAGAGCAGCACTGAGATGTTACCACCTATAGGAGAAGCTATCCGCTTTTTAAGCTGCCATCTTCAGCTGCATCACACATGTAAGAGTACCTGTACAAGTAGACATATACCCCAGTCACAAGAGCACACATACCTTTAAACTTGATAGCTTTCACTTCCTATTTGAATACAGATAGAGGCAAAAGAAGTACAGAAAGAAGCGAGAGAAGTGCAGAAAAAACAAGAGAAGTGCAGAAAGAGTACCCAGAGAAGTACAGAAAGAAACAAGAGAAGAGCATAAGGAGGTAAGAGAGGTGCAGAAAGAGGGAAGAGGGGTGTAGATAGAAGCAAGAGGGGTGCAGAAAGAAGCAAGAGAAGTGCAGAAATAAGGAAGAGAGGTGGAGAAAGAGGCAAGAGGGTTGTGGACAAAAACAAGAGAGGTGCTCAAAAAACCAAGTGAAGTACAGAAAGAAGCAAATGATGTGCAGAAAGAGGCAAGAGAGCTGCAGAAAGATGAAAGAGAGGTACAGAAGGAGGAAAGAGGTGTACATATGAGGCAAGGGCGGTACAGAAAGAAGCAAAAGAGGTACAGAAAGAGGGAAGAGGGCTGCAGAAAGAGGCACGAGGGGTACAGAAAGAAGCAAGAAAGGTGCAAAAAGAAGCAAGAGAAGTACAGAATGAAAGACCAGAGGTACAAAAAGCGGCAAGAGAGGTGCAGAACGAGGGGTGTAGAAAGAGGCAAGAGGGATATAGAATGAGGCAAGAGAGGTGTAGAAACAGGCAAGAGAAGTGCAGAAAAAGGCAAGAGAAGTGCTGAAAGAAGCGACAGACATGCAGGCAGAAGCAAGAGAAGTGATGAAAGACACAAGAGAGCTACAGAAAGAGGTAATAAAGGTGCAGAAAGAGGCAAGATAGGTACAGAAAGAGGCAAGTGAGGTGCAGAAACAATCAAGAGAACTGCAGAAAGAGGCAAGAGAGTTGCAGAAACAGGCAAGAGAGGTACAGAAAGATGGAGCAGGGGTGCAGAGCGAGGCAAGAGGTGCATAAACAGGTAAGAGAAGTACAGGAAGAGGGAACAGGGGTGCAGGAAGAGGCAAGACAAGTGCTAAAAGAAGTAATAGAGGTGCAGAAAGAGGCAAGACAAATGCAGAAAGACGGAACATATATGTAGAAAGAGGCAAGAGAAGTGCAGAAAGGAGCAACAGAGGTGCAGAAAGAGGCAACAGAAGTGCAGCAAATGGCAAGAGATGTAAAGAAAGAGACAAGAGAGGTGCACAATGAGACAAGAGAGGTGTAGAAAGAGGGAAGACAAGTGAAGAAAGAGGCAACAGGGGTGCAGAAATAAGCAAGAGAGATGCAGAAAGGAGGAAGAGAAGTGCAGAAGGAAGCAAAAGAGGTCCAGAAAGAGACTAGAGGGTTACAGAAACAGGCAAGAGAAGTGCCGAAAGAAGCAGCAGAAATGCAGACAGAGGCAAGGGAAGGGTAGAAAGATGCAAGACAGGTGCAGAAACAAGCAAGAGCGGTGCAGAAAGAGGAAACGGGGTGCAGAAAGAGGCAAGAGGGGTGCAGTAAGAGGGGTGCAGAAAGAGGCAAAAGAGGTACACCTACTGGCTAAGGACACACACCCCTTGCGCTCACGATGGTTCCCAAAACAGTTTTGGTCATCTGTCACAACCAAAAAGAACGGGGTGACCATTCTGCTCGCCCAGAATTTCTAAGGGAAGATCATCTCCACATTAATGGAAGCTAAATTTAGAGCGCTGGGGATTAGGGTTCAATGGGGTCCATACAATTCATGGTGGCCACCTTATACACCCCAAATGAAAATCAGGAACATTTCTTCATTAATACACTAGAATTAGTCCTAGCCTCTCCTGATCGGGCCATAGTGAAAGGAGGAGACTTCATCCTAGTCATGGACTCAAACCTAGACTCATCAAGCCAGCGCACAACACAGGCAGGGGCCTTCTGGCCCTCTGGGCTGCAGTGGCTAGCAGATAGCTTGCTTAACGACATCTGGAGACACATACAGCCTACTACCAGAGACAACACATTTCATTCTGCAGCCCAAAAATCCTATGATCGCATTGACCACTTCCTTACAATGGCTGCCCTGACAACCTGTGTGGATGAAGATACTATTGAGCCTTGCTCCCTGTCCAATCACGCTAATGCTGAACCTTGACACTCTTCACTGTTGACAAGCTCACTGGTGCCTGGGGGATGCCATGCTGCAATCTGAGCAAATGGTAAAAGCGATACACACAACCATTACAAACTATCTTAGCAATAATGACTGCTTCGGTCTCGGTTCGGTGTTGAAGTTAGTCGTCTGAGGCAAATTCATAGGTTTCTCAGTGCCAAGAGAATAAGCTGGGCACCGTAAAGAGACAACAGTTAGAGACGTCAGTGGCAGAGCTTGAGTCGATCCATAAGCCTACAGGCGACCCCCGGATGTGGACGGAGCTAGAAAAGCAGCACCTGATCCTACGGCGCCTGGACCTCAATTGGGCAGAATACGCCCTGTTGCATCTCTGACATGAATTATTTTATTAGGGGAGATCGCTCAAGCCGTATGCTAGCTCACAGATTGTGACACAAAGAAATCTCTGGGTCGGTCAAAACTATCCAGACCCCCTCCCGGACGGAATCGTGTTCAGATCCCGAGATAGCAGAGGCCTTCCACGCCTTCTACAGCAGACTCCACATGGGACAGGAATCTCCGTCCAGTGACATAGACTCTTATCTTCGAATGCTGGGCTTGCACAGATCCCAACTGAGGTAGCCTCTCAGCTGGATCACCACCTCCAATAGAAAAGGTGATTTCTGCGATCACGTGCCTTAAACTTTGCAAAGCTCCGGGCCCCCATTGTTCTATAATAAGTTATGTCACAACTTAGCCCCCTTGCTGGCCCGGCTGGTTAACTCGCTCCATGGCACAGGACGCCTACCCGACTCGATGTTTGAGGCATCCATGACGGTTATCCTAAAGCCTCACAAGGATACCACCGACTGCGGATCATGCTGCCATCTTGTTGCTCAACACTGACGTGAAAATATTTAGGAGCATTCTGGCTGCTTGCCTCGATCCCCTCATGGTGGGTCTGGTGGACGCAGACCAAGCCAGGTTTATCCCATCGACATAATGTGGCAACAATACAAAACACCTGATACACCTCACCGATCTTATCCACCAATATCAGAACGAAGCTCTTCTACTATCCATCAATGCGGAAAACAGGGTCAACTGGTCGTATCTATTCAGCACTCTCGGGCGGTTCAGATTTGGGGGCAGGTTTATAGCAAGGACACAATGCATTTACAATGCCCCCAGAGTCACAGTCAGGGTCAACGGGTTTTCCTCCAAGCCCTTTCCCATATGCGGAGGACAAGTCAGGGCTGTCCCCTTTCCTGACTGCTTCCGTTGCTCTTTGTGCTCTATGTGGAGCTGATGGAGCAAAGAATACAAGGCAAACCACTGATCACGGGGATTCGGCTCAGGGCGGACACACATGATCAGCATGTATGAAGACGATGTTGTCCTTTCTTTGACCAATCCAATACCCTCACTTGCCACATTAGTTGAGGAATTCAGAAGTTTTTGTGACACTTCTGGGTTCAAGGTCAACCTATCGAAGTCTCAGATCTTGAACCTCTCTGTCTCTCCATCCATAGCTGTGGCACTCCCTACCTAATTCCACATCATGTTGGCCATGAACTTGATCCCATACTTGGGTATCCTTTTGGCCTCCATGCCAGAAAAGATGCTGATGGGCAACTATGGCCCCCTGGTAGAACAGACCAATAAGTTAATAGCTATTTGGTGTTGCACGGGTCTCTCGTGGGCCGGGCGCATTGCCGCAGTCAAGATTACAATCCTGCCACACATTCTGTACGTGTTTCGGACCATTCCCTTATCGCCATCCCCATTGATCCTACGGAATCTACAGTGCATCATCGATTGCAAGCAGCAGCGCCTTAGCATTCACCTTATCACTAACCTAAAGGGGAGAGAAGGATGGGGCTACCCATGATCTCATATGGCCGGGATACCCGTCTCCCCCTCCCAACACAATCCCCAAAAATGGGAAGACGGAAACGGTTCTTGAGCTTTTGGAAGGCGGTGAGGGAGTTACCCTCACCGGCCGTATTTATTAAAATATGAAACAAAAATTAAAACATTAAATTAACAGTTTCATATCATGTACAATTTCATTTACACATTACGATGCGTTTCTCAAAATTCAAATCGTACATCCTAACATTACGGGCCAACGGCAAGGTCGTAACCGGTGTCAGATCCCTAATACCATAACTCCCCCCCTTACTTGTGAGGGGCGGGCGCACAGAGGACTGTACCTCTGTGCCAACTTCCAATTTCCCTTGTCTTAACGGGGGCCGCATATTTACTCGACGCCATCTTGGTGGTCGTCCGAGTGTGGAAAATTTTGCCATGTTATATGTGCCTACGTGTTCCCCATCCTATGTTATATGTGCATGATTAATATGCATATGTATCCCCCTATGATCAATTAAAGACGCAATCCTAGTTGTGTCCAACTCTAGTATGCCAGTCTCCAGTTCTCGTGAATGTAACGAGTATTAGGCCTATGTAAACCTATGTTGCCACGTTTTACAGTGTGCACGTTAATTCAGAATAATGTCCCCGTTTCTAGGCCTCAAAAGGGCCCGGACACCAGATTCAGCTCCTGTCTCCTGAACCCTCTCCGAGGAGCGATGCAGCCCCCACCTGCATCCCTGACCCTTCACTTACTTCCTGCCTCACAGTGCCCGGCTCGGCCTGGCTCTGCCTGCCTGTCTGCCAAGAGTATGTTATGCTTCTAGTTATCAGTCCTGCCCTCCTTCTCTGCATTCCTAAGCTACTGAATCGCATCAACAGCTTCAGTCATAGTCTAGCCTTTCTGTCTCCATGTAAGAGAAATACTGTATTAATATTCATAGAATATTCCTCGCACACGCAATATATGCAGAATAATGCATGCACCAGCCTTAGTGTCAAGTAGCCTTTGCCCTGATAACTTTTGTATTCTATCAACATGTTCTCCAAACACCAGATACCAGATATGTCTTAGGTACATGTCACCCTGACTCCGCAGACTTTTAGTCTCCTCTTCTAGTGCAGAAGTCATAGCCCCCAGTTCTCCCTAGTAACACGTCATTGCCCGTTTGCGCGCACCTCTAGGTCAGAGGTCCCAGCTCCTCAGGTAGCCCCCTCCATGTTTCCGCCCATTTTCTGACACTTCTGTGATGTTCATATCACATGTCTATGTACACGCCTCTTGTTACACCCACTTTATGCCTTATCTTTCGCGACTGCTACAAATCACGCCCACTGCTACGCCTACTGTATTGAATGTAATGCAATTGTTTTAGTATATATATATTGTGCACTGTTATTAAAAGCTAGCATTATTCCTTCCCCTGCCCCCGGCAGCTGCCATCCTATTCCCATGCAGGCTGTCCTGTTCCTGTCCTTTATGCCTGATTAAAGCCTGCAGACTCAAGATACCTCGAATCCTGACTCTTATTTATTGAGCTATCTGTTTATATGAGTATCCTGAAAAATAGAACCGGTATTTAATTATTTATTTACCACATAATGGCGCCCGAACAGGGACTTGCCCTTTCCCCACGCACCGGCGAAGCCACGCAAGCCCCCTGATCCTCTGCAGCCATGACGGAACCATCCTGCGCACCGGCAGATATTTCTGCTTCAAGTATCCCTCAGGTCCACAGAGGAGACGGAGGTTGCGGTCCAGCATCCAGACGAGGCGGTGTGGAACGCGGCGAGTCCCGACCAGAGCCCAAGCCGAGAGTCCAAGGTCCGAGGTATCCGGAGGCCCACCTGTAACTGAAGTCCGAAGTTCGTAGTCTGTCATCGTAGCAGTCCAGTCCAGTCCGAGGCCTTCCGTTCTTGCTGCCCGGTGAGTACCGTTGCTGGGGTAGTATCTAGACAGGGTCAATTAATTTGTCTCTGGTCCGTGGGTTTGGGTACACAGATCCAACACGAAGTGTCCACCTAGGTGGATGCGGGTCCTGACGTGTCTCTTTATGGGACCGGTATGTTTCGTACTGTTTCAGCAGTGCATCTAGTAACTCTAGTAAGTTCCGTTCTCGAGAAATTCATGTGGTCCTGTTCTCAGTATTCCAGGTAATATTCTGTCCGAACTGTTATGCTAAATGTTATTTTTATGTGTTTTCAATGTCGTGGTATGAATGATTTGTTTTTTCCAGTTATTATTGTGTTTATCGTGTATTGTATTGTGTCCAGATTCTAGCCTACAGAATGCCTCTGTTCTCTAAATTACGTCAGTTAAAAACAAGAAAAGGGCTGCTCGAGGAAGCAGTCCCTGTCCCGCCCAGGGACAGTCCAGGACATTTTATGTATCACAAACATGGCTTAAGTGCCATAATATATCTAGACTTATGGTCTGATTATACCAGACATCTCGAAGAGAAATATAGATGGCCTGTATCAGGCACATGGGATGCCGAGTGCATCATGCGAGTAGAAGAAGCATTATGGAAAAAGAAAGCCAGACAGTCTCAGAAAGATGCCATCGAGTTATGGCGCAAAGAATCTCATAAAAAAAACGAAAAAGAAATCAGAAAAACAGAATTAAGTAGAGAATCCTCAGACAAAGCCCAAGAAAGGGAACTAATCGAAATAGGTGAACGAGTTAAAGCAGAACAGTCAGACAGACAGAGAAATGCCCTTATTAAGGGTATGTATCCTCTTCTTGCCGAGGGTTTGCCAAAAGCAACCCCAGAGGCATCCAGAAATTTTCCACCATCACTAGTTCCGACTAAGCTACGTCATAAACCGACTGCAGCTGATATTTTTCTCTCGTCCTATTTGGACGACACAGTCCCAGAGTATGCAAATCCTGTTCCGCCTGCTCCTGTAAATAATGTAATTCCTGTTCCTCCAGCCACTGGTCCCGTGGGTCCAGTTAATGTTACAGCACCCCCGGTCCAGCCTACAGTACACGTACCAGTCTTACCAGTCACTCTTCCAGCCCGTACAGTACCTGTCGACGATTCTAGTCTAGGGGCCACGGGAGGAAGTCCTCCTGGTACCCCGCCTCAACACAAACGTCTAACGTTACTCGAGCTACATGAACGAGCGTTACAGCGTTCGCCCAAATTTCAGTCAGTTGCAGATATCAAGCGAGCACTTACCGAATGCCGTTATGATCCAGTCCCAGGCGATGATGATATGGTCCTGTATTCATTGCGTGTAAGACGGGTGACCGAATATTTGGACACCCTGCCCAATATGAAGGAATATCTAGACAGAATATATCGTTTTATCCATACAGGAAGAGATCCAGAAAGTATTGGCGACACCATGGTTCAGAGAAAAGTCGAGATTCAGCTCATGATTTTAAAGTTTCTAATTAATTGTTTAATAAGAGAACAAGATTATCCAGGAAAAGATCCAGAAGAAATGAAAGTCCTGACTAGGTGGAGTGACCATATAGCCGAGGGAAGACACAAGACACAGAACTGTATAGAGAGTATGTACAAGAAAATCCGTAAAGAAATAATAAAGTTACACGAGAAACGAGAAGCAACACAAGTAACCGAGAAAGAGAATGACTCTTCTACTGAAGAGGTAGACGACGAGAATCCCGACAGAATAGCGTATGTAGGTAGAACTAGACTTTCCGACAGGCATCCACGCCTAGACTACAAGAAAGTTTTTCACTCTCCAGTACCAGAACAATGTTCCCTAGAACAAGTATTTCAGGCTACAGATAAAATCCTGAAATCACGAATAGGCTATAGTGAGCTTAGTACCATGCATGAACAAGAACTAGCCCGATCAGCAGTCCGGTGGACTACTGATTCTACCACTTTTCCAGACGAAATAGTGGCACAAATGTTTCTGAAACTGCCCCCAGCCGAGCAGCGACTGGTGGGTATGTATATGATCCAGCACCTCATCACTCTGTATGAGGGTCAGCATTCCGATCCAGGTCCGTTGCATGATGTTCTGAACGAGTTACTACAGTACAGATGGAAAGGTCTAGGTACCGATTTAATCAGTGTCATTCTAGAACAGCGCCACAAATACCGAACGTTTCTGAATCCGCATTTTGTTTGTGTCTCACCCCCAGAAAATAAATCATTCTACATAGACAGACAGAATCCGTTACGAGAAGTACATCCAGTCAAGAAAGAGGGTGGTGGTCTAGAACGAGTATTTGTTTACACCCCCATCACAAAGATGGAACTCTTAGAAATGAAAAAGTTAATTCCCTGTCATGATAAAGATCCAGCAGGGTTCCACCGAGAATTAAAAGACATGCTCCGTATGGGAGAATACACGTATCCTGATATCATTAAAATGTTAAAGGTCCTGTTGCCTGCGGGCATATATGAGAAACTCAAAGAAAAAGAATGGGAGGTGGGAGAGAAAAAGATAGATTGGACAGCTCTAGAAGCTGAAGATAATACACGAGTACCAGGTACCGGTCTTGGGGATAAATGTAAAGAATTGCCCGAACTGTTAATACAAGTTTTGCCAAGATTACTAACCACGAAAAAGGAAGACTGGGATGCCATCTCAGCCTGTAAACAGAAACAAGACGAAGATACTAGTGATTTCTATTCTAGATTTGAAAAATGTTTTATTATTAACAGTGGTTTGAAAACGAGTAGCGAGTCATACCCTCATCTTTTTGTTACTAAACTAGTCGAGAATTCAAGTCCACAAGTTAAAAATCGAGTCCTGAAAGTCGAAAGTACATGGCAAGCTAATACTCCGTCACAAATGTTACAAATGCTCCAGTATCACCAGAACAGAATCAGGGAAGAGCAAGAACACGAAAGGAGACGTATGAAAGACACGAAAATGAAAGTATTAGTTGCACAATCTGTTCCCCAAGACAGCCAGAAGAGGGGTCCGAATCAAGCCAGTCATCCTGCAGTTCCCGTTAAAGGGACCTGCAACTATTGTAAACAGCCAGGTCATTTTATAAACGAGTGTGCAGTTCTGAAACACAACATAGCTACTGGTAAGACTAAAGAAAGACCACGTCCACCTAGACAAGAACAAGTTACACAGACTTCCCAGTTACCACAGAATGCACAACAGACAGTTACAGTACCGCAGCCCATCGCTGCAACACAGCATGTTACACAGCAAATGTACCAATACGCACAGTCCGAGTATCCAGAGTACCAGCAGTATTCATGAAACAGCCTAGAGAGGGAGGTAGGCTTGCCTCTCATCGAGATACCTGTAGATCAAGAGGGTCCCTATGTACACAGTCAAGTATTAGGGAAAGACAGAAAGTTTCTGATTGATACAGGGGCAAGTAGGACTACCATCAGTCATGACGAGGTTCCAGGGGCTCCGCTCTCAGGCTCTAGAAATGTTTCCCTTGGATTTTCAGGAAAGCCCATTATTAATGAAATTTCGAAACCAGTTACTCTAGAAGTAGGTCCATTGTCCCGAACTACAGATTTATTACTCACGAAATCATGTCCAGAAAATTTGTTAGGCATCAAGACATTAAAAGAATTAGGTGCAGTAATTTGTTGCTCCCCAGAGGGAGTTCGTTTGTTTTTAAGGGACTATAAAGGTCATTATGTATTACGAGATTTTGATCCAAGATTATTGAATGTACCACAGCATTTATGGGCGCAAGGTCCAACTGATGTAGGATGTATGAATATCACACCCCATCGTGTGACTCTGAAGCAAGGTGTTGTTTTGCCACGAATCAGACAGTATAAATTGCCACCTGAGGCTGTAGCAGCCTTATCCAAAATTATTGACGAGCTTATTGTTCAAGGAGTGGTTGTAGAAACTGACTCCAATGTATGTAATTCTCCTATCATTCCAGTCATGAAACGTACTGATCCAAATGCACCTCCAGTTTATCGATTAGTGATTGACCTTCGAGAGCTTAATAAATGTATCATACCCCAGTACCCAGTAGTCCCAGATATTTCTTCCCTATTGACAGCCATTGATTCTGAAGCTACGTTCTTCACAGTCATCGATCTCAAGAACGCATTTTTCAGTGTTCCCATTCATCCAGACAGCCAGTTCCTTTTCGGATTCTGTTTAAATGGAAGGAGCTATAAATTTACACGAGCTCCTCAAGGTTTCACAGAAAGTCCTAGCATTTATAGTCAAGCACTTAAAAGACAACTAGACAATATTCGTATGCCAACTGACACTGCTCTGCTCCAGTATGTCGACGATCTATTGATCACAGCCCGTTCTGAACGTGACTGCGAGCGTGCGTCACTTACAGTTCTGTATTTCCTAGCCGAGATGGGGCACAAGGTGTCCCCTTCGAAGCTTCAATTCTGTGTCCAGCAAGTGGTCTACTTAGGACACTTACTGTCCAAGAGGGGTAGGCAGTTGACACCTGACCGTATCCAGTTAATAGCATGTCTTCCACAGCCCAAGACTCAGAAGGAGGTACGAGCTTTTATCGGCCTCACTTCTTATTGCAGACAATGGATTCCTCAGTATGCATTTCTAGCCAAGCCACTGATACAGTTAACGACACAGGAGGCAGCCGTATCGACTGTCCTCCCTTGGACATCTGAACATACACTCGCTTTTAATTAATTAAAGAAAGCTTTATGCCAAGCACCTGTTCTAGCAACACCGAACTACAGTAAGCCTTTTACACTTTTTGTCACAGAACGTGATGGTACTGCATTATCTGTTCTCACACAAAATCAAGCAGGACAGTACAAGCCCTGTGCTTATTTTTCTAGCACATTAGATCCAGTGGCCCAGGCTCTACCTGCGTGCCTCAAGTCAGTTGCAGCCACAGCTCTAGCTATCAGACAAAGTGATTCCATAGTGTTAGGACACTCCCTGACAGTACAAGTTCCACACTCCGTGGAAGTTCTTTTAAACAGAACCCAGACTCAGCACTTGACAATTGCACGTTTAACAGGTTATGAACTGACACTATTTCAGCCACACATAGAAATCAGACACTGCAACGTTTTAAACCCCGCTACGCTGTTACCGTCAGTTACTTCCAATCCTGCCACACATGACTGTGTGGAAGTTGTTAACACCATGACAAAGCCAAGACAAGACTTGACAGATATTGCATTACCTGATCCCGACCTGACACTTTATGTGGATGGTTCATGTATGAGAACAAGTACAGGAGAACTAGTAGCCGCGTATGCAGTGACTACTGAAACTGAAGTTATAGAAACACATCGTATTGACACCCTGTCCGCTCAAGCAGCAGAGCTAGTCGCTCTGACCCAAGCCTGCATACGTGCCAAGAACCTGAAAGTAAACATATATACAGATTCACGTTATGCATTCGGAGTTGTACACGACTTCGGAGTACTCTGGCAAGAAAGAGGTTTCATGACTTCTCATGGAACCAAGATTCAGCATGGTCTCCTCATTCAAGCTCTGTTAGATGCAATACATTTACCGACAGCTATCGCTATCATGAAGTGCAAAGCACATACGAAAGTCACTGATATTATTTCTCAAGGTAACGATCTAGCAGACCGAACAGCCAAGCTTACAGCTCAGACTCCAGACATTCCAGTTAACACGATACAGACAGACACTCCAGAACAGACTACTTGTATGACAGTTAAAGACCCTACACAAGATGTCATAGACATACAGTTACATGCTACTCCCGATGAAATCAAGAAATGGTCCGAACAAGGAGGGGTCCAGACAGATCAAGGATGGTTGACGAAGGGAAAAGCCACATGGTTTCTCCCCGACTCAATGGTTCAAGTCATTATTAATACCGCACATAGTCCTGCACATTTAGGAGAAAAAGCCATGTTAGACAGTATTCAGAACATTTGGTTCAACAAGCATTTACGAGCTGCAGCCAAGCAGAAAGTCCGTACCTGTATGATATGTTGTCAGTTTAATCCAGGTAAAAGTGTCCCGGTGGAACAAGGTGGATTCCAACCTCCTGACCACCCTTTTGAAGTCCTCCAGATGGATTACATTCAGATGGAGCGATGTCGAGGTTTCAAGTATGTCCTCGTAGTTGTATGCGCTTTGTCCAGGTGGACAGAGGCATATCCAGTCCCAGATTACACAGCCGCGACCACTGCCAGGCAGTTGGTTCGTGAATTCTTTCCCCGCTATGGACTCCCTAGGGTCGTGTATTCAGATAACGGCCAGCCATTCTCATCTGAGCTTATGAAACAAGTTTCCCTTCTGTTAGGGTACCAGTGGAAGTTCCATTGTGTACGCCATCCTGAAGCAGCCGGTCTCGTAGAGAGACATAATCAGACTCTGAAAATCCGAATTGCCAAAGTGTGTAAAGAGAAAGGTGTAGACTGGCTAGTTGCCCTGCCAGTTGCTTTATTTTATATGAGGATGGTTGCACATTCTAGATCAGGTCTGTCCCCGTATGAGGTCGTATTCGGCCGCCCACCAAACATGTGGGGTACACCTAGACCCCGCAGTATTACAGACGTTTCCAGTAATATGCTGACAGATTACCAATCTTCCTTGATGTCTGCCCTACACTCTTGTCGTTCACAGGTTGCCGCCGCATTTCCAGACAACACCGAGGTGAAACAGCATGAGGTCGTTCCAGGAGACCTTGTGCTGGTGAGGAACTTCGATCGTTCAAGTCCGCTGGAGCCCCGTTGGAAGGAGCCCCGGATCGTCTTGCTTACAACAAGGACAGCAGTGAAACTTGAGGGCAGAAAAGGATGGGTCCACATGTCCCACATAAAGAAGTTCCATGGAGTACGAGAAAAGACATTTGCTAAGGACTGCCTAAAAACAGACTCTGAACTCAAGCCTCCCCTGTTAGAGGGAACTCCGCAGCAGGAGTATAAACTGAAACTTCGGTCTAGTAAAATAAGTCAGCCAGTTTAATTGTCTAAGTCCCTCTCGGGTGAAACGGTTAGACAGGTTCCTGACATGTATGAGATAGACCCCCACAGTGAGAGAGTTAGTCAAAACTCTAAAAGATGTATAATTGTCCTATTGTTCTTGGTATTTTTGAGTCTTATGGTTTCCTGCACAAGTTATGCTTTTCATTTATGTTTTCCAATTTCACATGTACATATGTTTTCTAATACTACAGTAGAGCACACATTTAGTGATCTGCCTCCTCATGAGCTATCCTATCGTCTTGCTATGCGAAACAACACATTTATCAGAATGTTACACTATTCACACCAGACCAGCAATGCCACTAATTGTTGGGTGTGTGGTCGACTCCCCCCTTTCCAGACACCGAAGGGAGTTCTACCACTCTTTCCTTATCCGTTTTCACATAATGGTTCATGTGGAGCATGGTCCACGTTAACGTCATCATCAACTGATATGTCCCTTCTGAATCGAACATGTTTCCCAGACAAGAAAGGTCTTTCCCATAGAATAGGGTTAGATCTAGAAAATGAAGTATATGATTTAGGTAATTATTCCTCGAATTTCATGGTCCTGAATGTTCAGTCCGATACTACTCCAGATTTGCCTGCTATTTCAGTACTACCAGTCAAAGGCGAATTATGTGTCAGAAAGAATGGTTCCGCACATGTAGGACATAGTGATTGTACTCTTATTGTCAAGTATAGTGACAGTGGGAAATCTATTTTTAAAGCCTCCCGTCATTCTTATTTTGTTTGTGGTCAGACCGCATATGTTCGTCTGCCCCTCGATTGGGATGGAACATGTTATATTGCCTTCCTACTGCCACCAGTTTTCCTAGCACCATCTGATTATCATAGAAACACACATCTAGTACACATTAGACATAGAAGGGAGATCGAGTCCCCGATTGTCGATCAAACCGAAACTACTCTAGAACAGTATCAAGACTTCAATAAAGGTTTCTTCTTCTTTATAGGCCCTGTCCAGAATAGTAAGTTAATCCGTAGGTTAACCAGAACCCTTGAAGCAGTAGTGAATGAGACTACTTCTGCTCTAGGTAACTTAACTGAAGAACAATCTGCTATGAGATTTGTCGTGCTCCAAAATCGTCTCGTTCTTGACGTCATACTGGCCGATAGAGGAGGAGCATGTAGAGTCATCGGATCTAGTTGCTGCATTTTCATTCCTAATAACGCGCCGTCTGTTTATTCAGCTATAACCAGACTTCATAAAATTGCCCATCAGTTACACCAGAATCCAAGCACCTGGACATGGTCCGGTTGGCTCTGGAGTATAATTTCTGCTTGGGGATGGAAAGTATTGTCATTCCTAGGTATAGCAGTAATGATCATATTCAGTTGCTGCCTCTGTTTACAATGTGGCCCTGCGATTTGCGGCATTTGTGCTACATCCTGTATTCCTAGTCCTAAGTCCCGTTCCAAGACAATTCGAGACGAGCAAATGATGCTATATGAAATGATAGATGGTATCATGAATATTGATGTTTCCTGATGGAAACGTAGGGCACAAGGAGGGAATGTGGAAAAGTAAATTTTGCCATGTTATATGTGCCTACGTGTTCCCCATCCTATGTTATATGTGCATGATTAATATGCATATGTATCCCCCTATGATCAATTAAAGACGCAATCCTAGTTGTGTCCAACTCTAGTATGCCAGTCTCCAGTTCTCGTGAATGTAACGAGTATTAGGCCTATGTAAACCTATGTTGCCACGTTTTACAGTGTGCACGTTAATTCAGAATAATGTCCCCGTTTCTAGGCCTCAAAAGGGCCCGGACACCAGATTCAGCTCCTGTCTCCTGAACCCTCTCCGAGGAGCGATGCAGCCCCCACCTGCATCCCTGACCCTTCACTTACTTCCTGCCTCACAGTGCCCGGCTCGGCCTGGCTCTGCCTGCCTGTCTGCCAAGAGTATGTTATGCTTCTAGTTATCAGTCCTGCCCTCCTTCTCTGCATTCCTAAGCTACTGAATCGCATCAACAGCTTCAGTCATAGTCTAGCCTTTCTGTCTCCATGTAAGAGAAATACTGTATTAATATTCATAGAATATTCCTCGCACACGCAATATATGCAGAATAATGCATGCACCAGCCTTAGTGTCAAGTAGCCTTTGCCCTGATAACTTTTGTATTCTATCAACATGTTCTCCAAACACCAGATACCAGATATGTCTTAGGTACATGTCGCCCTGACTCCGCAGACTTTTAGTCTCCTCTTCTAGTGCAGAAGTCATAGCCCCCAGTTCTCCCTAGTAACACGTCATTGCCCGTTTGCGCGCACCTCTAGGTCAGAGGTCCCAGCTCCTCAGGTAGCCCCCTCCATGTTTCCGCCCATTTTCTGACACTTCTGTGACGTTCATATCACATGTCTATGTACACGCCTCTTGTTACACCCACTTTATGCCTTATCTTTCGCGACTGCTACAAATCACGCCCACTGCTACGCCTACTGTATTGAATGTAATGCAATTGTTTTAGTATATATATATTGTGCACTGTTATTAAAAGCTAGCATTATTCCTTCCCCTGCCCCCGGCAGCTGCCATCCTAT
The DNA here is from genome assembly GCF_964261635.1 of Lissotriton helveticus. Taxonomy (NCBI): domain Eukaryota; kingdom Metazoa; phylum Chordata; class Amphibia; order Caudata; family Salamandridae; genus Lissotriton; species Lissotriton helveticus. Next base: position 1,433,201,152 of record NC_136067.1, on the reverse strand, counting down.
TCCCATGCAGGCTGTCCTGTTCCTGTCCTTTATGCCTGATTAAAGCCTGCAGACTCAAGATACCTCGAATCCTGACTCTTATTTATTGAGCTATCTGTTTATATGAGTATCCTGAAAAATAGAACCGGTATTTAATTATTTATTTACCACACGAGGACTCGTGTGAGGTGTCTAGAAGGTAGCGTAGACCCCCCTCCCACCCCACACTGCTTACCACATCCGCCGTCGCGGATGTCCTGGCCCCGGGAAATTCCCAGGAGGGGCCCGTAGCCCCTCCTCCCCAGGGAGGGGCCGATGACCGCCTTCCCTTTCGGCGTCCCCATCCTTAGAGGGTACCGCCTCCCCGTGTGAGGGGCCAATGGCCGCCTCCTCCCGGGCGCTCCCATCCATAATGGGTGGCGCCCCACCTCTAGGGATCTTCCAATTACTGCTCACCGATCATGACCTTACCGCCCGACCAAAAAATAAATACGACATTTTTTAACCTAAAGAGGACGAATAACAGTTATACTGGGCATTTTTAAAACATAAAACTTCCAACTATGCCATAACAGCTCTTACAACTTAGCTGCGATACTTCGCCTAGAAAGAGCAACCATTTTTATTGTCACATCACTACAATCCAAACTTTATTCGAAACAACCTGAGAAGAGATAATATCCTCGTTAATTGACTTTATTGCAATACAAATCGCTGCCATCAGGGGCTGGTGGGTGGGTCAAAATTGGCTCCTTGTTCTGTCTCGGGCTCACGAGCACGAGGAGGTGCAGCTTCCAAGTACCGGAACAAGAGGATGTTTTTTTGGATTGATGCTCCTTTTATCCTTCCTCGGGAGGGCGTGGGCCTTCCCCCAAACGCCTACAGGGCGGTTCGAACGGCGTAGGTGTCTAGGACAACCCCCTTTTGGGCGGGAAAAGGCGCACCCCGGCTACGCCACTACGGGCATACCAGCCAAGCCACGCCTCCCGCCCAAAACGGTTTCCCGGGGGGATCGGGGCACCCAACCATACGTTCGGGGGGACCGAGTGGTCGCCCCTTTCCATATGGCCGGGATACCCGTCACCCCCTCCCAACACAATTCCCAAAAATGGGAAGACGGAAACGGTTCTTGAGCTTTTGGAAGGCGGTGAGGGAGTTACCCTCACCGGCCGTATTTATTAAAATATGAAACAAAAATTAAAACATTAAATTAACAGTTTCATATCATGTACAATTTCATTTACACATTACGATGCGTTTCTCAAAATTCAAATCGTACATCCTAACATTACGGGCCAACGGCAAGGTCGTAACCGGTGTCAGATCCCTAATACCATAACTCCCCCCCTTACTTGTGAGGGGCGGGCGCACAGAGGACTGTACCTCTGTGCCAACTTCCAATTTCCCTTGTCTTAATGGGGGCCCCATATTTACTCGACGCCATCTTGGTGGTCATCCGAGGACTCGTGTGAGGTGTCTAGAAGGTAGTGTAGACCCCCCTCCCACCCCACACTGCTTACCACATCCGCCGTCGCGGATGTCCTGGCCCCGGGAAATTCCCAGGAGGGGCCCGTAGCCCCTCCTCCCCAGGGAGGGGCCGATGACCGCCTTCCCTTTCGGCGTCCCCATCCTTAGAGCGTACCGCCTCCCCGTGTGAGGGGCCAATGGCCGCCTCCCCCTGGGCGCTCCCATCCATAATGGGTGGCGCCCCACCTCTAGGGATCTTCCAATTACTGCTCACCGATCATGACCTTACCGCCACAGGCCGGATAGTTGACCGGCTATCCGGACCCCCCAAAAAACTCCTACTATAGGTCATGGCTACACAAACTTTTCAACCAAGCTATGAAGTCCCCTATGAGTAAGACATTTCCCTCCCGGGACAAATGGACCCCATCTTCCAGATACATATGGTCCCCCCGGATACATCCATGCGGTACACAATGCAATTTGTCTGTTCGAAACAATCTACCTAGTTTATTATTAACCTTCTTCACCGAGTGATTCAAAGCTGACACAGAGAGGGCCCCCCGCCACACTTTCCGCGGAATCATGTGTGACCATGCGATCGTGCACCCCGGAACCCTTCTTGCCAACCAGCTTACCGAGGCTAAGATTAACTCAAGAAGTACTCGCCGACCAATGGTCACCAAATCATTGCCCCCAAGATGTACTATGATTACAGACGGCGGTGACCTTGTCCGCCCTAACAAACCCTCCATAAAACCTTGAAAGTGGTCAATACAGAGCCCGCCCCTTCCGTGGAAGGTCACCCTGCACCCGTATTCCCCAGCCACGTGAATCATGTCACCTGCTTTGAATACGTCCGCGGCGCGCCTCACGTATGAGTGGCCGACGACCCACACCACTCTTTCCCCAGCCGGTGATCCTTGACCGCTGGTCCCCAGGTGTCGGGTCAACTGCACCGTCCGTCCCGCAAAGCCTGCTCGCGAAACTGAAAACCAAACAGAAAACAAGAAGCGTGAGTGCATGACATTGGCTTCACAACATGTGCAACCGCACATACCTTTTATAACAATTCGAGGACCAACGCCCCAACTGTTTCACTTTTTCAATACTCAGACCCCTGGCTGTAGCCTCTGTAGCAGCCCCTATCCGGAAGGAATGGGTCCCAAAATCGCTCGGGTCCAAGCCCGCTGCAGCGATTGCCATTGATAACACCCGCTGAAACTGAAACCTAGTTAGTGGGGTGGCATCGGTGTGCCTCAACAGACTCCCCCCCCATGATGCCGCCCTCTGCGCTAAATACTCTTCCACGCATTTTACCGGGCACATGGGAGACCCCGGGATCCGCTGGACTACTACACTGTCCCCGATGGCTCCCTGATCGGTCTTGGAACTGGCTATTGTGACCATCATTGTGTCACCCTCGATCCGAATGTGGTCTCGACACAGACCTCCCCCCGTATCTCGCTTATTCCTTGCTACCAGCTCGCTTACCCGCATCGCCCCATGGAATGCTAATGCAAAAGCGGCCCGGAACAGCACCGTCTCTGATTGAGATGAACAAGTCGCAGGGAGTACGGACATTAAAAGGGACAACCTTGCCAGATCTATCGGGTGCCTTTCATCCACTCTACGGCCCTCAAGGCGTTGCCACCCACGCAGTGCCCTTCTCACGAGAAAGGACGATGTGGGGTCCTGGATGCCATGCGCCTGCGCCATGAAGGCAATGGCGGCCCTGTGCCTGTTAGCTGTTGCCAGTGATCGGCCTGCCTGATGTAGTGCTACCAGAAATTTCAGAACATACTCCTCCTGTCCCCAATGCTCCCCCCCAGCTGAACCCAAAAATGACCAATAGGAACGGAACGCTCCTTCATATGCCTTCCTTGTCCTGGGTGCTAGACTCTCTCCCACGAGGTTTTGTAATCCGGGGCACCGAGAGACCAGAGAGCTTCGGGAAATGGTGCCGCCACCAAGTCCGCTGAGGGCAGAAAGCCCCTGAAGGCCTGCATATGAGAACGAGAGAGTGCATCAGCTGCCTGGTTCAGTACCCCTGGCACGTGTCTTGCCCTAAAGTGGACATTTAGTCTCGTACATAGCAGGACAATTTCTTTCAGCAATCTCAAAATCCACTTGCAGCGTGCTGCCTGATTATTGATACATTCCACAACAGTCATATTATCAGACCAGAAAACCACAGTACGATCACGAAACCCTTCTGGCCATGTTTTCAAGGCCACCAGAATGGGGAACAGCTCAAGGAACCCAATGTTACCTGTGAGCCCACTATCGTGCCACCATGCCGGCCATGATCGTGCCGACCATCTCGTACCAAAGATGGCGCCAAAACCCACACTTCCTGCCGAGTCAGTCCACAACCCCAGCTCCTCAGAGGAAGCTGAAGGTTTGTTCCACACGACACGACCGTTAAAATCCACCAGAAATGCCAACCATATGCGCATATCCTGGCGAACCTCGGCTGACAGTCTTGTGCGGTGGTGTCCTTCCTTGAGACCCACCATGGCTTGTGCGATAGAGCGGGAAAAGGGGCGAGCCATCGGTATCACTCTAAGGGCAAAGTTAAGCTAACCCACAGCTTGTTGCAGCTGATGGAGAGTTACTTTCCTCTCGCCAAGGCATACTTCAAGTGAGGCCTTAAACTTCATTACCTTCTCCTTGGGCAGACGGAAGCACCCCTCTATTGAATCAAGCTCAATCCCAAGAAACTCAAGTGAAGTAGATGGGCCCACCGTCTTGCCTGGTGCCAATGGCACACCAAAACTTTTCATGAGCTTACAGAATTCTATCAACGCCTGTTCACATTCCGTGCCCCCGGCTGCCCCCAGAAACAGAAAATCATCAAGGTAGTGCATTACCTGCGTGAGGCCCGTGGCTCTAGTGAACGCCCATTGCAAAAAAGTACTGAATTTCTCAAAATATGCACAAGAGATGGAGCAGCCCATCGGCATACATTTATCCATGTAGTAGCGTCCTTGAAACACAAAACCTAAGAGACGCTGATCCTGTGGGTGTACCGGGAGCAACCGGAACGCTGACTCAATATCTGATTTAGCCATCAGCGCTCCGGGTCCTAGGCGATTCAACATGGCGACGGCCTCATCAAAGGATGCGTACCGCACCGAACAAACTCCCGGGTCAATCGCATCGTTCACCGAAAGACCCCTAGGAGCGGACAAATTATGGATTAACCGAAACTCACCTGGGTCCTTCTTGGGGACTACTCCCAACGGTGAACAAATAAAGTTAACAACAGGCGGGTGCACATATGGTCCCGCAACCCGACCTCGGGTCAACTCTTTTGCAATCTTTGCCTGAACCACCGTCGTATTTTGTTGAACAGATAGTTGATTTTTACACTGTGTTTCCCCCCGTAAACCCCCCGCCGGGATGCGGAAACCATATGAGAAACCGTCTCGCAATACCCCAGCGGAGAGATGATCTGGGTATTCGTTCAGCCAAGGGATCAATGCCATGATGTCAACCGGAGTAGGTAACGGTGCCCCTCGGCCGATGTTAGACCTGTTTGGCCCCTCCTCTACCTCCTGTCTCACCATTCTTGGCTCTGCACGAACTCTCGGGGTGTGAGGACTGTCCACACACTGCACACTCATGCCTAAACTTGCATGTCCCTTGTGGCCTAGTGCACTTGCCTCTGTTAAAGCTCCAACACACCCCTTTTTTACCCGAGTTCCCATTATTCTTGGTGTGCTGATCCCCGTTGGCGCCTGCCCGAAAGGGCGCCACCAAGTAATGGCGGGAAGGCTCTGCGCCATTCCCGCCAAAAGAAGACGACCTCGCCGTGTTCGGCATAACCTGCTTCTGCCAGGAAATGGAGTCGAAACAATCCCACGTCAGGGATGAGTCGTGCTCCTTGGCCTTACGAAATTTGTTATCATAACCCATCCATTGATTACCTTCATATGATTCATAAAATTCCATAATACGTGTTTGGTAACAGGCTAATTCCGACAATACTTCAGGCCTACGTTCCCCCATGATTGCTGTGAACATTCCAAACGCCCTGGCCCAATTAGCGATTGTTTCCTCCACCCTGAAACCCGCCATTTTTGCACGCCATACACTCGGATGCAACAACTCCTTCTGATTTTTAACGTGCTCTATCTCATAGTGATCGGTCAACAGCGAAAACATGTTCACATATTTATCGGCCCAAATCCTTTCTTTCACATCCATCGGGATATGCTGAACCACTCTTTCCCTCCTCGAGGGTAACGATCCCTCCCCAGCTATTGGCAACGGCTGCTTACCAGAACCAGGAGCTGTCTCCGTTGTAGCTGCTGTTCCAACGCCCGGTGCCGGTTTATCCGAGGGGACCTGCGGGGAAACAAGAGGACAAGGTGCCTTCGCAGCATCTCTCGATTGCCGCAACTGCTTCATTATTAACCTGGCCTCTGCGGCCGTGTCTCCTGGTGCCACCGCACTCTCGTTGCTCTTGCCTAACCATACTGCCAACTGAGCGGCCAGTTCGGGAGGCATATCCCCCTCGCTAACGGGCGTAACTACCACAGGGATCGGCTGTCCCGCGTTCGGGATCGGAACTGGGGCCCCCCCCGGACTGACCGGGCTCCCTGGAGGTGACTCGGGAACCGGGACCTCCCCTCCTGCTGCCCTATTCCTGAACCTTTTACCTCTCGCAGCAGGGACTATTCCCGGCAATGCTGGCCCGATGATTTTCTTCGGTCCACCCGTGCCCTTCATTGCCGCCATCTGCTTCTTCATGTCCGCCATATCCTTCACCAGCATGCGAAGCAGTTGTTCAGTCCCAACCTTCTTTCCGACCTTCTTGCCAGGCATCGCTTCGCGGATATCCGAGTCGAGGTCCTGGATCCAAACTTCGGACTAACTGAAAAAGAAAACACAAAATTACAAGTTCTCAAAATTGGCTCCTTGTTCTGTCTCGGGCAAACGAGCACGAGGAGGTGCAGCTTCCAAGTACCGGAACAAGAGGATGTTTTCTTGGATTGATGCTCCTTTTATCCTTCCTCGGGAGGGCGTGGGCCTTCCCCCAAACGCCTACAGGGCGGTTCGAACGGCGTAGGTGTCTAGGACAACCCCCTTTTGGGCGGGAAAAGGCGCACCCCGGCTACGCCACTACGGGCATACCAGCCAAGCCACGCCTCCCGCCCAAAACGGTTTCCCGGGGGGATCGGGGCACCCAACCATACGTTCGGGGGGACCGAGTGGTCGCCCCTTTCCAAGATACTTCCAAGCATCACAACTATGCTTTATATTAGAATGGAACAGGTCGTTTTCAGATAAGCACTCATCCTCTCTCTACGGCACTCTCTTCACCCACGCATGCTGATACCCTCCTTTCCTTACAATAATAAAAACAATTATCCATCACTATTATAGAGATGAATACACATAATTCATTTGGTTTAAACAGTGTACTTAATGTTCGATTTGCACCCGGTATCAAATACAACATTTCTTCATTTACTTGGTCACCATGCAAAAATATTTTTAATGGTATGCTTATCTCAAACGAGTCTCTCCCTACGCCACTCTCTTCACCCATGCATGCTGATACCTTTCCTTAACCATTCCTTGCTTACATTCCATTTTTAAACAAACGCTCCCCTTTCTTTACCCGATTTTATCACCCATTACAAAACCAACAAGGTTCTTCCCATACCTGCTGTGAGCGTTTTAAAAGAAAAAGCCTTCCTTCTGCCTCCTTGTTGCAGCCATACTCGTCCCTTCCTTACCCCTCCCCCTTTATCACCATGCTTCTCCTCCCTATTCGCTCCCAATTGGCTCTGTATTAAGCATTTCCCGCAAATGCATTTACATGTCCGTTCACTGGACTCCATTTCCCATAATGCCATATACCGGTATCTCGATAACATGTGATCGTGCTCCAAGTCATATAGTGCTGTTGTTGATAATACACAATTTCAGCATATGGGTCTTGAATGGGGACATTGTTAGGCTTTGTGTTTATTTGCATTCATCACCTATGTTGAAGTATTGTTGTTAAATCAAAGGTAGACAGGTCCTATTGATGCACAATTTATTACAAAAAATGTAAGGTTCTATTGATTTGTTAGTCGCCAATTTCTCCTGTGAGATATCTTCTCAGGTGCTTTTTGATAATCTATCACCAAGACAGTTAAAATAAAGACATATTTTAAGACATCTTGGCACCTGCATCATGGTTGGGGAAATTGTATTAATGAATATGTTCATAGAAGTTAAATGCATACACTCTGCTCAGTAATCTCACTTTGCTGATCACTCCCATGAATATGGTAAACTTGAAAGTGCAAATCTAAATGAAAATGAACCTGCTGAGGAATACTCTGATGGCAGATGTATTGTTCTGAGATGGACTCACTCTAATCACTGGCTCAAAAACACTGACATGTAGATTTGCTTTTGATTGATATACATAAGAGGGCAGGAATAACCTCTTAACAGAAAGTAGAATTGGGAGCTAATTCACCATATAACCTTGGCAGGTGTAAACCACAGTCTCTGAATTTGGGCCCCTCAAACTGCAATACAATTAAGTAAGCAAGCCTAGCTTAAATATGGGATGGCCCAGTGCTTAATTTGTAACAAAATAAGTGCCAAGGCTCCCGTCAAGAGGCCACTGCAGCTTGCCCCACACATTGCCCCTGCTTTGCTGCCAATGATAGTAATAACACAACTATGAACACGAACACTCCTGCAAGTGTGACAATTCAGACTATTTCAGGCCCCCAGGATACAAGAATGGCTTGGGCGGCATGTAATACTCATTTTAAATGTATTTAGAATTAATAATTAAATGTTGTTGTGCTCATCTCTAAATTAGTCAGACAGTGCCACCTTGTGGCAGACTGTCACAAGCAGTTGACACTGTTGACAATGATGTGTCGGTGATGATCACCGGAAACACTGGCGCAAATTAGCCCCTTCGCCACGGGGGTAATTCCCCCGCTGTGCTGGGGTAAGGGGGGCGCGCACAGTGCCCGGGGGTCATCACGAGCTCAGCTCGTCACGCAGTACGGTGGCGCTGTGCTCGTTTCTTTAGAACGCTCAGCACAGCTGGGGAATGATCCCCGCGTGCGAGCGTTGCGGCCGTTATGACGAGCTCAGCTCGTCATGAGCACAGGGCAACCATGCCTCATGGTGAGCTGAGCTCGTCATGAGCACGCATGAGGTTAAACACAGGGTTGGTCCCTTTTAAGCTTGAATATTGAAATAAGGAATCGGCAAACTGAACCTACAATTCTTATAATAATAGTTTTGGGTTATAAAGAACTTCCTGTCTCCCTGAATGAAGGTGTTGGAGACCTGTTCTCAGTTGCAACTGAATCCCCTTTGTGTCAGCGTTCGGTAATGAGACAAAACATCGAGGGAAAAAATTCAAACTACTATAATATTGAGTGACAAATATCATGGAATGGAAATGGAAATATTTAGTGCAGCAATATCGTTGCCAAGAATATCGATTGGACGGTAAATAATACCAATTTGACAATAAAGAAGTCATTAATATTGTTTGTAAAAATATAGTTGTTTAAAATATATTGTTTTAATTATTATGTTTTAGTATATATTTTAAATGTATATGACATGTTTTTGTTTAATTATTGTTTATGTTTCTTACTATATTAGTTAAATTTTTTACAGTCATGAAAGTTAATTTAAATAAATGTCATGTTTTTTAGTTCTGTGAGTTTATAGGAGTATAGGGTAGGACGTAATTTAATTATAATAAATGAATGAAAATGTTCTTAATTCTTATCATTCATTTAATTGATATTTCATTTTAGTAATTGTGTTATTAATTTGTTTTATGTAAATGTGTTTTGTGGGTTGTGGTGTTTATAGGGGTAAAGGGTGGGAAGCAATTACTTTTTAATTTATTAATAATTATTTGTTAATTAATATAATTAATTAATTGCTCATTAATTATGTTAATTGTGTAATAAAAAAAATCGGTGTAGTTTGCAGGGTAATATGGGTAACATATGGAAAGTAATGTATTTTTAATTAAATAATAATTAGTTGTTAATTGATAATAATCAATTAATTGATAATTAATTATGTTGATTGTGTAGTTACTTCTTTTAGGTGTGGTTTGTGGGGTTAAGGATGGGAAGTAATTTATTTGAATGAATTTAGATTTAGATTTTCATAAATATCATTTCTTTAATTGATGAATAATTCTGTTAATAAAGCACTTTTTTTATTTAGATGTGGGTGTGGGTTTTGTGGGGTATGGGGTGAGAAGAAAGATCATTTTAAATGTTTTATATTGATATAAATATATTTGTATTTTGTATTCAGCATATTTTTTATTTTAATTACTGTTTTTAAAATATTTACATTTTGTCTAAGATATTTTACTTGCTTTTAATTGTGCACTGACTGGAGTGAGAGTAATACATTTTACCCCTCTGCAATCCAACATTTTGCCTACTGTTGCACTGACTGGAGTGAGAATAGTACATTTTACCCGTCCGCAATCCAAGACATTCTCTACTGTTGCACTGACTGGAGTGGGAATACTACATTTTACCCCTCCGCAATCCAACACTTTCCCTATTGGTGCACTGACTAGAGTGGGAATAGTACATTTTACCCCTCCTCAATCCAACACTTTTCTTACTGTTGCATTGACTGGAGTGGGAATGTGTCCCCGCCACAATCCAACACTTTCCCTGCAGTTGCACTCACTGGAGCGGGAATATTGAACTGTTTCCCCTCCGCAATCCAACACTTTCCCTGCTGTTGCACTGACTGGCGTGGGAATATTAATATTTATTTTTGTTAATTATAATATTTATTGTTGTGTTAATTTTACTGGGAATAGTAAATTGAAGTATTTTCCAATGTTATATTTCAATTTTTTTGTTTGTAGATTAATTATATTTAAATTAAAAAGCATATGTGTCTGCTTTTTATTTTAAATTGAATTGATTTTCTTATTTAATATTTTATGTTTTGGTATAATTAAATATGTATACATGTATTTTTGATAATATATTATTTACGATTTGTGTACTGAGATTAATATTGAAAATATTAGTTTAGTTGTATATGTATGTTCATTATATATATGTGTGTGTGTGTTTACATTTATAAATTTTATTTGTATACATTCATTTTAGTATTTAATATGTGTTTATTTTAATATTTTTTAGTATATATATTTAAAAATCGATATTTATTACAACTATATTATTGTAGATAATATTTTTTTAAATATTTTTGTACTTACCTTTTTAAGTATAGGCAGTTGATCTTTTTGTATTCTATATTTTATCCTCTATTTTTTTGTATTTTATATGTTTTTTTATATGTTTTTCCTCGATATTCTGTCAGTGAACCTCAGCATTTATTATAGTTGAAATGGAGGTGTTTGCAACTTTGTTTCGGGCACTTTACTGTGGAGCAACACAACATTAACAATTTCTATTGACTAAGGATGGAGAATGACTTTCATAAGACCAATTAGAAGACGGGCAACGTTCCTGATTTTACCTGGACAACACACCATCTTTCAGGAAGTACTTCAATGATGTTAGGGATCTTTCAATAATGTAACCTTTTCTACCACAAGGTCCTGCATAGCCCATCAGACCAAATTAAACCTTTTTTGTATTAAACCACCAGGGGACCATGCTGCTGAGGATTATGATCCCTAAAAACATTTAATTCTGAAATGCAGATAGCTTTGCTTTTCTTTACTGGAGAAATACACAAGCAATCTATCTGCTCACATCGATTTTAGAGCCTGCCTGCCTTTTGCATTATTTGCCATAGATTTAAAGTGCCTTCCTTTGATTTCAAACTGAATTGTTAGCACCATTGGCTTCAATTGAATATGGTTTCAAGTGTTTACCATATTTTCAATTATTGGTTGCCATCAAAGGTTTTATGGTAGGTAGCTGATATATTTTGAACTTCGTTTCCTATTGGATTCCTCTGCAATATTGATTTTTGATTTGTTGAATTGTTGCAAAATTCAGCCTTTAGCTTCATACACTGCACATAAAGATTTACTAAGGGCACATTTATGAGATATTTGTTTTGGCTGGTAAAAATCAATGTTCTAACCTGTGTCAGCTAGAGAATATTTATCGGCCAACTACTATGAGTGTCGGAAAGCGGATGACGTCGTAGGCTTTCCGACAATCATCGTCGGTTTCAATTCTGACCAACTGATTATGTTACAGCCGGTCGACTCGTAATTGAATTGGTTGGTCATGGAAACCCTGTCGGAACGCATGTTTGGTGATCCCTAGCAGGGTCCCCTCTTGTTTTTGGCCTCCCATTGGGGGTAGAGGGGTCGCCATAGGTGCCTCCTTGTTGATCCCTGCACCATGTGGCAGGCACCTCGAGGTGTCTGCCATGGGTTGCAGGGATGAACACAAACTCCCATTCTTCTATGCGAGCTTGTGTAACAGCCTGTTTACAGCTCTAACACAAGCTCCCATAGAGGAATGGTATTATGTGACCACACCATGTGCAGTCGCATTGTGATTGGGTGGTCGGTCCTGTTTCCGCCACAGTGTTGGGTGGGCAAAAGTCCGCCTGACATCGATAAAAGCCCCTAAATGTGTATAGCCGTACCCCTTGGATGATTATTTATAGTAGTTGGGCAGTAAACTCAGATCCAACAGCACTGAGGGGAATATTCTGCAGTTTCTCCTGTGGTTGGGTGCAAAAAGATTTATCATTGCACACAAAAACGTTGAGCTGCAGTACCCAGTATGAGCCATGTGACCCATGTAGCACATGCAAAGATCTTGTTACACAACATAAGTATTTGTAAAGCGCACATTCACCACTACGGGTATTTTGGCGCAGAATAACAGATGTTTGTTGTTACCCAACTCAATAGTACTCATTTTGTCGACTTCGGATGGATGAAAGGTTGTGTAGACCCGCCGATATTTGAACCTGTGACCATGAGGTCGAACACAGGCCCCTGAAGTAGATGCATTAGTTCACTGAGCCACCAGACCCTTCTATTGATGTTGTAGGGAATGGATGACTTATCTGTTATCGACAAAAAATCCTCATTCCCAATAACCATTTTAGTTTTTTTTCATTTCTGGCAAGAGTTCTTTTTTTTTAGAAACTACTCTAGTGGCCTCCAGCCTCCTAAATGTTTTAAGACTCAGGCAATTAAATGGTCCCCAAAAATCGTATTGATGTTGACGTTGGTAGGATAATGTCTCTTTTTTGCTGGATCCTTTTACGTGACATTACATCTACCTTATGCCCTTATTAGCAAATCCCAAAACCCAACACTCTCAACATCTGCAGAGAGTTTTCCTGTGACAATCAGACTCCCTTAATAGCTTGACTAGATTTAATCATCTTCATCTTGGCTAGGGAATTGTCCGATAGGTCCAGTATTGTCTTTTGGAAAGGAACAGAGGATGTCAACCAGCATTTCACTATATAGCTGCCATGACTTCTAACCTGTCCCTCATTCTCTGGTTCAATTCCAATGAAATGAAAGGACAGATCAAAACAGCAAATCCTAAAACAAACTGTTAGTATACACCTAAGCCAGGCAAACCCCACCACTCTAGTCAGGGTAAGGGAGTTACACACCCAACCTAATCCCTGCTCACCCCCTTGATAGCTTGGCAGAGCACTCAGTCTTATCCCAGAGACAATGTGTAAAGCTGTTGAGCACACACCACAAATAGTGACTCCACACAAGGTTATATAAAATATCTCATATATTGTATATAAAATACATGGATCACAATTACTTAAACCATAAATCACTATGCCAATTAGGCAATTGTCAAATTACCACATTTAGTGCTATAAAGCAACATACTTTTAAGTTGCACATGTCATAAAAGAACCGTCAGAAACACATTATCACTGTGCAGAATCGGTAGTTCCTACCAATGGTATTTTTTACCCTGTTACCAGGTATTTCATGCCGCATAGCACCTCATTGAGCATGAAACAAGAGGCAGTAGTTTATAAAATACCTTAAATACCACATGTCTCTCAAAGCACATAGGGTGCAGCAGAACTGCACTCCTATTATGTTTTCTATGGTGAGGTTGTTGGGGCTGAGAAGGCACTCAAATCAAATCCAGCCAGGAACGTAGGCAGCAGGAACACCTTTGCACCTACTACATGTAGTGTGGTGAGTTTTCAATTGATGTCCCCTTAATGTGGCCCGTTCCAGATCGGGGGCCTTCCTGGGCTCGCCCCGCTGGGGCCACAAGAGTAAATAAAAGAAATGCCCGCAAGGTATGTATTCACAACAGCAACTGCCTGCGACCATGTGGAGCAGTTGCTGAAACCATGGCAGCCTTTTTCCTGTTTTAAATAAGACGTGGGGAGACTTCATCTGGCCTTCCCCGCCGATGGCAATACCAGGTGCAGCTGCCCGTGACCTTGCACTGCAGCTGTGAAAGACAGGGAGGCCTCCTCAGAACCGAAACAATCAATGAGACATACTCCTCCCACTAACGGGAATGCCACACTCACCTTTGTGGTCGCACCAGCTCTCCACTTAACTTGAGATAAGTTGGTCCACTCTCCTCCCTCTGGCACCACTCTTCCGCGGCTGGGTCATGCCCTACGGGACATCAGAGTTACAAGGCAACGCGGGGAATCCCGCCTGGGATTTCCTTCTTGCCCTTTTGGCTCTGTAATCTTGTACAGCACGGGACATGTATGCAGAACCCCAGCTGTGAATCAACTTGGAACCAAGCAGCGGCCACAAGAGAGAGGGAGATTGCTTCCTTTGCCACAGGCTCTCCCTTCCCTTCGCTCAAAACCACGAAAACAGGGCAGTTCTGCACACGCTGAGGGAACAAAGCACAGAGATTTATGAACAGTGCTCCCTACATGCTGGGATGTAAACCAAAGTGCTCCTCTTGCACTTTCACTTCAAAATTAAGGGAAAGGGAAAGAACAGTCTAGTCCTTCCCCTCCAGGAGCAACAACTGCAGGCCAAACCACCCCTCACACAGCAGGGGCAGTGCTCCTCACACAACTCTTCAGCCCTCCTTTCAGATGTAGCAGGTTTACTTTGGGATTCAGCAAGGGTATGGAGAAGCCTTTTATCTCCCCGAGACTTCCAAGAGGAGGCTAGCACACACAAGCCCCTAGAGATTCATCACAAGCAGGATCCCACAGCAGAGCAAAAAGAGTCAGTCATTTTTCTCCACCACAGACAGAAGCAGCAACTTCAACCCAACCCACCCCTCACACAGAAGAAATAGCGCTCCTCACACAGTCCTTCCGCTCTTCTTCTTGGCAGGGTCCTCTTGTTTCATGCTGAAAGTCCTGGGGTTTGAGGTCTCATACTTAAACATCCTTTTGTCATTGTTCTCTTTGTGGCAAAGCATGAGCACAGGGGGTGAGACAGCTTTGTGCTTGCGAAACTCCTTCTTCTACTCTAAATGCAGATCAGGTCTACTCAGTCTAGTGATGAGTCACCCAGGCGAGGCAGGGCACACCTCAACCCCCATGTGTCTGTCTAGAGTAAATGCACAGATGAAAAAATATTTTGCCTAGACCCACAATTTTACAGTTTATATACACTAAACAATAGTAATTTCGACAATAAAATATATCAAAAGTAGATCATTTATTAAAAATTCATTATTCAACAGTAAAAAGCATGGTTATCACACAATGTTTGATCATAGAATCATAAAACCAGGCACTACAATTAATAACAATATCCAAAGCAAAAACAATTATTCACATAACGTCATTATGACCAGCATAATTGGGACAGACAAAAACAGGTTGTATGATATAGAGTTTATCTATTACTATTTGTACATCCAACAATCTGTCTAAGACACACTTTCTTATACATTCAATCAATTTGTATTAGGAAAAAGGTGTTCTTAATCTGGATTGTACTGTAGTTTGCGTCGACGTGTTTCAATGGTTTGTTGCTTGTCCCACCATCTTTTTCAAGACAATCAATTATTTCTGTCTCCGAAAAGATTTATACTTTCATTCCCTATAAGGATATAGAATGTATAAGTCACAAAACCATATAAACTGTGTGTCTCATTTCTGAAAGGAACTATTTCTCTAAACGGTTTTAACACAGAAATTAAATTAAACAACATATTCTCCTTTAAAATTATATGCGCTAACTGTAGCTTAGGATCGCCATTTATATAATCTCGGGAGTCTCACATATTGCTTTGAAAAAGGTTGTCATACCCCCAACATGCTGTCTTTCATGGAGGATCTCCTCACTATTGCCTCTCTGTACCCAGAAATGAAATATTATAAACTGATTTAGGACATGGGTATGTACCTGTGTTGTGTACAATTAAAAGCTCACTTATATATATCCGTTAGATTCTGCAGTTGCCGCGATAAATCTAAATAATAGACAAAACACATGGTGTTACTCTATCCTTTCCATCATTGCTCTCCTATTACCTATACTATAAGACTTCTTTGTCCTCACCTCAGAAAGGCAATAAGTTCCCACCGGGATAAAGATTCTCGTGATATCGGTCAAATAATCCTCGATTTGCTCGTTTTCGGCAAATGACGTAATTTGTAAGTGCTCCCTTGGCTCTGAAAAACATGGAGCATAGTAGGTTGTAAGCCTAACTATTGATGTTAATTGCATTTCTCCTATTAACATGACCAGAGAATCTGGATTTCATTAAAGACACAGAGGCTAACATTATGCATTAATCCTTTAATGCAACTCACAACAGCCGCTTACATCACAAAGAATAAGAATAAGAATGAAGTGACATAATGACAACAATATAAGGCATGAGCCAGAGAAGAGCTGCCTCTTTTAAATGCAATCGAACATCAGAACAAGGTGCAAACGAAGAATCAAGCTGCAAACTGGAACAAGGGTGCTGCAAAACGTTGGAGATAAGGAAGGAAGTCAAGGAAAATCCAAGGAAATCCATCAATTGGAATTATCTGAAAATAAAGTGAAGAACATCAAAGAAAGGAACAGAGTATCCAATAAAAAAATGAACATGAAGAGAGGATAACATGAGATACCAAAAGCTTCATCAAATGTAAACAATATTATACAAAGAAATAAATGATTACATTCTCCGTCCAAGGGAGGGACGGGGAGGGATAATGTTAGCCTCCGTGTCTTTAATGAAATCCAGATTCTCTAGTCATGTTAATAGGAGAATCGCAATTTCATTACAAGACAGGAGGCTACATTATGCATGTTGGTAGCCTTGAATAACAACGTCAGAAACATGTTCAATAGGTTACAGTAATGATGAGCAAAAGTAGAGGCATTAGACCAATCAGCAGACTTGAGGATAGCATCCATCTTACCACCAGACCAGTATGACTTGCTGGCCATTGCGCTTCTAAGAGAATGAGCTTGAAATTTGGAAAGGTCAATACAAGCAAATTTCATAGCCAATTTAACCCATCTGGCGATAGAGCAGGATGAGATGGGTTTAAAGGGTTTCACATAAGAAACGAGAAGTTGATTTGCATCAGGATGACGAAGGTCTTTCATTCTAGAATCGTATTCCTTCATGCAATCAACGACACAAAGTTTTTTACAGAAGTTTAAAACGAGGATAAAAAATAGAGTCAGACATGGTTTTAGTTCTCCTAAAAATTTCAAATTTAACACCAAAATGTCATAGCATCTATTAGAAATATCCAGAGCTTTGACGTCGGAGACTCTGTGACAAGAAACCAGGCATAAAAGAGAGGCAAGCTTTATGGAAAGACATTTCCTGTTAAGAAGAGAGGTGTCAGGCCATGAGCAAAAAAGGTCAAGCAGAAGTTTAACATCCTGCACAGATTGGTATTTAGGCCTAGAAGGTCTTTTTAGCCTAATACTTTTAAGAACTCTACAAATGATAACGTTCTTACCTACCGTTTTACCGTTGACAAGAGAATGTCCTGCGGAAACTGCAGATCTATAACAATTAATTGATCTATAGGAAAGACCATTGTCAAAAACTTCCACCAGAAAATTAATTATATTAGCAATAGAAGCCTCCACAAGATCCAAGTTCCTCTCCAAGCACCAACGAGACCATTTTCTCAAGATGCTATTATATCTGTAGTGAGTTCCTGGTGCCCCCGATTCTCCGATGAGAGTGAGAGCAGATTACGAAAGTCCAGACAATTCGTTAGATTGCCTGACACTTTCCAGGCAAGAAGGTTCAAACTCCCTGAAAGAACCAGGTAGTGATCTTCTCCGTTTGCATTTATGAGCAGACCTTGTGTTGCAGGAATCAGGAAGGGGATGTCGCAAGAAAGTTCCAGAGCTGTGGGGAACCACGCTTGAGAGGGCCAGAAAGGAGTCACCAGGATCAGTGAACACTGTTCCTGCCTCACTTTCTGAAGAACCCTTTGGATCATAGCGAACGGGGGAAAGGCATAAGGTCGGTGAGGAGTCGATGGTTGGAGAAAGGCGTTCACTGCCAGAGCGCCCGGGTCTGGTATCCAGCTGAAATACTGAGGGAGTTGGGAAGTTATTCGGCTGGCAAAGAGGTCCACATCGAAAGGGCCCCAGAAAAGAGACAAGGAATTGAAAACATTCACGTCGAGTTTCCAATCGCTGAAATCTTGAAGGAATCTCGAGTTCCAATCCGCTGAGAGATTGGATTTCCCGGGGAGATATTCTGCCCTCAGAGAAATCTTGTGTTCCAAACAGATCATTCAAAGTTTCCTTGCCAGATCGGAGAGATCCGCAAACCTCGTTCCACCGAGTCGATTGATATAAGAGACTGCAGACACGTTGTCCATTTTCAAAAGAACGGATCTGCCCTGAAGAGAGTGTCTGAAATTCATTAGGGCATAGAGACCGGCCGTCAGTTCTAAGAAGTTTATATGGTGGGATGACTCCGACTGAGACCATACCCCACCAGTGTCTTTGTCGAGGAGACGTGCCCGCGTCTGACTCCAAGACAAAGTCCGGAGTCGAAACCGAAGATACCCCTTCCGTTCCAAGCGTCCAAATTGTCCAGTCACCAAGAGAGTTCCAATCTCGCTTGATGATCTAAGGAAACAAGGTCTCTGTACCACATACCACACCTGAGGGCATTGTCTATTATTCTCTGGAGAGCACGGTAGTTGAGGGGTCCTGGGAAGAAAGCTTGGATCGAAGTAGAAAGTAGACCCAGGAGTCTGGCCAACTCTCGGAGAGTGAGGGATTCCTGTCTCAGAGCAAACCTGATCTCCTTCCGAATTTTGGCGATTTTCTTTTTGGGAAGTAAGAGGAGACATCTGGAGGTGTCCACAGTGAAACCTAGGAACTCTAGAGATTTGGAAGGGAAAAGAATGGATTTTTCCCGGTTTATAATGAAGCCAAGGTCCTCTATGAGGTTCGTGGAGATCTTGAGATCTTCCAATAATTGGGACTGAGTTTGAGACATGATGAGGATGTCGTCTAAGTAGATAATAAGTCGAATACCTCTTGCTCTGAGGATGGAGACGATCGTTCTCATGACCTTGGTAAAGCACCAAGGGGCGGATGAGAGGCCGAAAGGAAGTGCCTGAAACTGAAAGAGGTGCCCGTCCATATGAATTGAAGGAAGGGTTGATGTTCTATTGCCATAGGGATCGTAAAATAGGTGTCTTTTAAGTCCAATTTGACCAGTCAGTCTCCCTGAAGGAGAAGGTCCCTGAGAAGATGGATGTCCTCCATCTTGAATTGATGATAAACGAGGTATTGGTTTACCTCCCAAAGGTTTATCACCGGTCTCCAACCTTTGTCCGTCTTTTCGACTAAGAAGAGGGTACTTACAAATTTTCTTTGAGACCAAGGTACCTCGATAATGGCGCCTTTCTGGAGCATAGAGGAAACTTCCTCTTTGACAATTGCTAGATGTTCTAAGGAAAGATCCAGAGGTCTGGGTGTAATGGTCTGAAATGGGATGTCTATAAAGTCTATTTTGAATCCCCGGACTGTCTCGAGGATCCACGGGTCTTTTGTTAATCTTTTCCAAACATGATAGAAGTGTTTGAGTCTCCCCCCGACCCTGGAAGGGGGAGAAGTAAAAGCACTTACTTTGAGTGTTGTTGCTTGAAGCTCCACGGGGAGGGAAGCCTCTGCCACGGGAACCTCGTCCTCTCTGTGGATAAAATTGTTGGTTGGAGGGGTGGAAGCCTCTACCAGTGGCACCTGTTCCTCCACTTGATGAGAAGGGCCGGAAGTTTCCGCGGCCGGAAGAGCGGCCCCTTCTTCCGGCCTGTCCAAAAAGGTTTGTAGGGAAGATGCGTCTCATAATATTCTGGGCTTTATCCAGAGCGGTGAAAGTTGCAACATACTTTCCGATGGTCTTAATCATGTCTTCTCCGAAGAGGAGACCTTTGGGTTTACTTGAAGGTTCTTTCTCTGCAAGATCACCCAGTTTGGGGTTGATCCTGTTAAGGATAGTCTTCCTTCTCTTGATATTGAGACCAGAGTTAGCGTGACCTAGAAGTACAATCGCCCTCTGACTCCAGCCCCTAATTTGATTAATGTCGAGGGGTGAATTTGAAATATGGGATTCCTCTGCCAGGTCGAGGAGTCTAGTAAGAGGGCCGAGGACGTCAAGAAGGCGATCTTGACATGCCTTAAGGGCCCTTTCAAGACCTTTCCTTGGATCCTTTCCCAATTTGAATAAAAATTTTATGAGGTCAGGGTCGAGATTAGGGGTCTGGCAGACCTTGTCTTCGATACATGGCCTAGGGCATTCTGACCGCATGGTATTGCGTGTTTCTCTCTCTCTCTTTCTCTCTCTCTCTCTCTCTCTCTCTCTCTCTCTCTCTCTCTCTCTCTCTCGCTAGGGACACCCATCCTCTTTGTGCCGCGAGGGGCACCAATATATCTCGAGGCGCTATGACCTCCCAAAGTGCGCGAGGTGCTAGGACCTCCCAGGTTAAGTGGGGTTGTAAGACCTCCAGTAGTGCCTTCATGGTGTTTGACTTTCTTATGAGCTTTGGAGTATGCAGATTGTGGATCACGAGGAGTGTCGCCATCATTAATCAGTGGTCTTTTATTGGACATCACCTCTTTAAGTGTGTCCAGCATACATGACCCCATCTCTTTCTTCAGAAAGTTTTTAAAAGAATCACTAGTGTGGCTAGGAGAGCTTGCAACGGCGTCATCTGAATCCATGTCAGACATCGAGCCAATTTATGTCTGTTTGGATAAAGTATCTAAATTTATATTATGAATACATTGTTATTATGTATATAACTAATGATTTACAGTCTTACATTGAGTAAAATTAAATTGTTTAACCTAGGGCAAGTGTTATTTAAATCTAGGACAATTATTAATATTAAGTTAAATCCCCCTTTTTTTTAAAAATATTTTTTATGTTTAAGGTTATATACAGAGTGCACAAATATTATTAATTAGGCCTCGAGACAATTTTGCCCCGGAAATGTTCAGGGAAGGAGTAATCAATTAAGCAGTAAGGAAAACAGCTGTTCGTCGCGTCTAAATTGCTCGGAATAGAAACTGACGTGCTCGAGCTAGTAAATCTTCGATGAACAGTGGAATGACCCTTAGAGGGCAGGGCGCATAGTGCCACCGCTGCCAAGGGCCATTTCTCTGAATGCGTGTTAATTCGGAAGTCTGACGCATTGGCGGTTGAAGAGCGAGCGCGTCTATGGTATTGAGTTATGGATCCATAGGTATCCAGGGTCGTTATTTGAGCCCGAAAGCTTGCACGTTCAAGCGTGGGCCGGGATCCGAATATTTTGTTTATTTGATCGCGGAATGAGCGATTTGAATTTGCGTAAAACTAAACAGTTAAGAAAGGTCGGACATGGGTGAGGAGAAGAGGGCGGAGGTGGGGTAAAGACTACCATAAATTGGAAGTCGTAAGGGGAAGGGTTACAGGAGAGGTAACCTGTAAAAGGATCGTGAAAGAGCAAGTAGCTTCAGTTACAATCACATAAAGGGTTCTAACCAAGTAAACAGTGTACATGAGTAACAATAGGTAAACATACTATCTAATAATTAATCAAATATAATGAATATCAGTAATAACAAAGATAGCGTCAGAAGAGTAAGCAAGACAACTTATCTGTTTGTGAGCCGCATTTAAAAGAGGCAGCTCTTCTCTGGCTCATGCCTTATATTGTTGTCATGATGTCACTTCATTCTTATTCCTATTCTTTGTGATGTAAGCGGCTGTTGTGAGTTGCATTAAAGGATTAATGCATAATGTAGCCTCCTGTCTTGTAATGAAATTCAAACTCCCTGCAGCACATTCGATGAAACAATTGTTACCTTGTATTAATTAACGGAGCGGTTACAGTGACTCGTGGTGCCAATGAAGGGAATATTTCGAGGTGATGCGGGCCTTTTCACTGTTGCAATTTTGATTGCCGCTGTGTAAAAGATACTGATAAAAGCGTATTTTATACCCCTATTTAAGCAGTTGTGATTTGTATCTGTAATTACAGGTCGCATCGGACAAGACGGAATAATCTAACTTGCTGGCATTGCTCACCTTATGTTGGTAATGTGTCCGCCTGCTTCCTGCTCCGCAATTACGAGATTCCGTTAGAACCCGCTAGTTGCTCTCGTTTAAAAACGTTTAGTTCATCATTTCTATTGGTTCGCCGTTAGCGTAGTTATGCAAAACACCTATTGAAGCCTGAACATTGGATATTGTTGTACGCTCCAATGGTAGTGTCCAAACAAAGTTGCTCTATATTCAGTCGGTACTAGAGCCGCTTAAATATGTGAAGTACACTCCGATTCGCCTGCCAGAATCATGTGATTGGCTTCTGACTGACTCACCGCGTTTTCGGTTAATTTAGAGTTGGCTCTTTAATACGCATATTGCGTGAGTCTCCTGTATGGTACTATATTGCTATCGGCTATGACATTCCTATTTATTGAATCGAAAGGGGGCCCATTTTATACTTAATTTATGAGCTGCCGATATACCTTAATGTGCTCCATTTGTACCTTGTGTTACTCGGTAAACAGCCCAAACGAACAGGGTTAATTTTACAAAACTAGCACAATCTCATATTTTTACTTGGTTTTTAGATACATTTATTTTGCCCCCCTAAGTTATTAAAGACCGCTATACTTTAAACGAAATGCGTGGGTTCCCCAGAGGAATAATGTCTTTGTGTGTCAGGTCTAATCGCTCTGTAATTGTGTTTCTAAGTTGTACAGAGGCTGAGTGTTATAGATAAGAAGCGCTATATGAGGTTAACATCTAACTTTGTACAATTTTTGCCCAATCTTCTCTAGTCTTAAGTCCTGTTTCTACAGTATTAAGATAACACATGAACCACTGTTCCCTGATCTTTCTCTTAACTTCAGTGTCACCACCTTGTCTGTTTATCCTAATTTTTTCTAACACAAACCACTTTAAATCTTCACAGTTGTTGTTCTTTCCTACATAATGCTCAACAAGCGGGGCATTTATTTTTTTATTTCTTATCGCCGAGTTATGTTCCACTACCCTGGTCCGGAGTTCCCTGCTGGTCTCTCCGACATAACCAAGCCCGCAGGGGCACGTTAGGAGGTAGATAATGTTTTTACTGCGACAATTATTAAGGGTTTTTGACTTGAGGTTTTTCCCTGCGAACGTCATGTCCTTCCCTTCTATACAGTGGGGACATATGGAGCACGTACCACATTTGTGATTACCAATAGCCTGGCCTCCAGTTAATGTGATCTGTTTTTCTTTCGGGGTTTTGTAAGTTGTCACAAGGGAGTTCCTTATCAAATTATTCCTTCTAAAGGAGAATAAGGGTTTTTGCAGTGGGTTCTCTGTGTTGTAGTTAAGAATTGTTCAGTTTCTATTCACTATATTCTATATTTGATTACTTATATGTGAATACTGTGTCACAAAAACTACTCTATCCAGGGTTGCTTTTCTTTTTTCCTTTGTTTTGATCTAATAGGCTGTCCCTATCGTAGAATCTGGCTCTTTTTAATTAATTTTTAATTAATTTGTTTGGATATCCCCTTGCTTTCAACTTCTTTTTAGTGTTTTCTGCATGATAGTAGAAGTCCTTTAAAGATGTGCAGTTCTTGCGCAACCTTAAAAACTCCCCGAAGGGTATATTGTCTTTTTGTGCATGAGGGTGATTGCTTGAGTATAACAAGAGTGAGTTTTTATCGGTAGGTTTGGTGTAAAGTTCAACCTTCAGAGTTTCATCCTCACTTTTGATTAAAATATCTAAAAATTCCACCTTTTCATTATTATAGTGAGCTGTGAATCTAAGGTTTGGGTTACCCAAGTTGATCCATTCCAGAAAGGCATCTAGATCACTGCTGGCACTGTTCCATATAAAGATGATGTTGTCTATGAAACGGTGCCAGCATGTGACATTCTCAAAAAAGGATCCCAGCTCATTAAATATGTGATGTTGTTCAAACTTTCCTACGTAAGGGCAGGCCAGGCTGGGGGCACAGGTGGCCCCGATGCTGGTCCCGTTAGTTTGTAAGTAAAGTTCCTCTTTGAATAAGAAGAAATTTCTCTTTAGGATCAATTGGATACAAGACCCTAAAAAGTCCCTGTGCCCTGCCCTAGATCAACTTCCGCCAACACCCCTGCAATCGCATCAATAGTGCTGTCCTGAGGGATGTTGGTGTACAGGGCTTCAATGTCCAGGGTGACCAGGAACTGGGTCACCCTGTTGAAGCCCTGCCCCTCGAATATGGATATGGCATGAGCCGTATCTTTGATATATGATCTTTGTTTTCTTACCAATGGCTTTAGGAAGAAATCTACATACCTACTAAGAGGTTCTAGTAGTGAACCTATACCACTAATTATGGGCCTCATAGGTGGATCTACAATGTTTTTATGTATTTTCGGCAATCCATAAATTGCCGGAGTCATAGGGTGTGATTTAGTCATATATTTGTATTCGTTTTCACATATCCATCCTTCCTCTTTGCCCTTTTTAAGAAGTACGTCTACCTCACCTTTTAATTTGCCTAATTCTGCAAATTTGCTATGTTGGTAGTATTCTTTAACGTTTAAGAGATCTCTCAATTTTTCATCATATTTAGAGGTATCGAACACCACCACTCCTCCGCCCTTATCTGCGGGTTTTATAGTTAACTCTTCGCAGTTTTGTAATGTCGTTAGGGCTATTCTTTGTTCTTTATTGAGATTGTTGTTTAATTTGTTCTTTGAGCTGTTTTTATTTAATGTTTTAATTTCTAATTCAACAACTCTCTCAAAGGTCTCTACATTTTTATCTAATTGGTTCAAATGAGGTGTAAAGGTAGATTTTGGTTTAAGACCTGTTACATTGGGTTGTTCTGTGTAGGTCTTGTCCTCAAAGAATTTATTGAGAAGTATTTTCCTAAAAAAACTTTTTAAATCACTCTCTAATTCGAAAAAATTAAGTGGGTTATTGGGGGCAAAGTTAAAACCTTTTTGTAGAATAGCTTCTTCGTCCTTGCTAAGATTTCTACTAGAGAGATTTATAATGGGGAATTCATTTATCTCCAGTACTGCTTGTTCCGTGTGGCCAGAAATTCCTGGCCTCCATTTTGAGGTTGATGGTTTCGTGCTGGATCCTGGCGAGTGTATCCCCTGTAGCCCCTCTGCCCACGGTATTGGCGTCTCCCTAAAAAACCATCACGTTCAGGTGGAGGGCCATTTCTTCCTCCCTGACCACTTTCCTGTTCCTCCTCACTGCTGGAACCCGATGTTTCCGAGAAAGTGATAAGTTTGTTTCCACCTCTGGAATACATCGGTCTTTGATATTGGGGTTTTTCCCATTTCTGTTCTCTCTTATTATTGTAGTAATCCTTATTTGTATATGGGTACACTCCTTCTACCAAGTACCTTTCCACATCTTTCTTAAATTTTTAAAATTTTTTATTGGATAAGTATTCTCTATAACTATCCGCTTCTAGTTCTAACTCTTCTAGTTTTTTCTTGGCGTCCTCTAGAGCTGGATTTTGATTTAACTGGTTTTCCAATCCATCTAGCTCCTGGTTTTCTATTTCAAGCAGTTCTTGGGCTGTCTCTATAATTAAAATGAGCCAGTCGCGGCTGCATCGATTGGCAATTAATGTTCATGTTTCTATGAATTTTGGGGGTTCCCAAAACAGGCCCGGCTCATTCCTTACTTGTAGGCCAATCAGAATTACCCCTGCTTTCAAGTAATCTATAAGAAATTCCGCGTGAAGTTCAGTTCTTATTTGTTTTTCCTTTAAATTCAGAATCTTCACAAGTTATTCGTGAGTGGTGTTATTCAGCCCCTTTGAACCACCCTTACTAGACTTTAAATTCATAGGTTTGTTATATTGGTCTTCGGGAAATCCGAAGGTTTTAAGTTTGTCCATTTTAAATTAATTGGAAACCCCTTTGCTTTGAATAGTGGGTCTAACACCTATCTGATAAATGAGACTGAAAGCCTCTCCAGCCAACAGGCTGTACAATATAGTTCAAGACAAAGAGAGGTACCACTCACATGATCAAGGGAAATAAGGTAAACTACCAAAGATGAAAAAATATTTTCCCTAGACCCACAATTTTACAATTTATATACACGAAACAATAGTAATTTCGACAATAAAATATATCAAAAGTAGATCATTTATTAAAAAGTCATTATTCAACAGTAAAAAGCATGGTTATCACACCAACCAAGGGAGCACTTACAAATTACCTCCTTTGCCGAAAACGAGCAAATCAAGGGTTATTTGACTGATATCACGAGAATCTTTATCCCGGTGGGAACTTATAGACTTTCTGAGGTGAGGACAAAAAAGTCTTATAGTATAGGTAATAGGAGAGCAATGATGGAAAGGATAGAGTAACACCATGTGTTTTGTCTATATTTTAGATTTATCGTGGCAACTGCAGAATCTAACGTATATACATAAGTGAGCTTTTAATTGTACACAACACAGGTACATACCAATGTCCTAAATTAGTTTATATTATTTCATTTCTGGGTACAGAGAGGCAATAGTGAGGAGATCCTCCATGAAAGACAGCATGTTGGGGGTATGACCACCTTTTTCAAAGCAATATGTGAGACTCCCCAGATGATATAAATGGCGATCCTAAGCTACAGTTAGCGCATATAATTTTAAAGGAGAATATGTTGTTTAATTTAATTTCTGTGTTAAAACTGTTTAGAGAAATAGTTCCTTTCAGAAATGAGACACACAGTTTATATGGTTTTGTGACTAATACATTCTATATCCTTATAGGGAATGAAAGTATAAATCTCTTCGGAGACAGAATTAATTGATTGTCTTGAAAAAGATGGTGTGAAAAGCAACAAACCATCGAAACGCGTTGACGAAAACTACAGTACAATCTAGATTAGGAATACCTTTTTCCTAATACAAATTGATTGAATGTATAAGAAATTGTGTCTTAGACAGATTGTTTGATGTACAAATAGTAATAGATAAACTCTATATCAAACAACCTGTTTTGTCTGTCCCAATTATGCTGGTCATAATGACGTTATGTGAATAATAATTTTTGCTTTGGATAGTGTCATTAATTGTAGTGTCTGATTTTATGATTTTATGATCAAACATTGTGTGATAACCATGCTTTTTACTGTTGAATAATGAATTTTTAAAAAATGATCTACTTTTGATATGTTTATTGTCGAAATTACTATTGTTTAGTGTATATAAATTGTAAAATTGTGGGTCTAGGGAAAATATTTTTTCATTTTTGGTAGTTTACCTTATTTCCCTTGATCATTTAAAGGGTACCTCTCTTTGTCTTGAACTAGAGTGAATGCACAGTCAGAGGCACTCCCAATGGTAAACCAAGAAAATGCCCACTTTCCAAAAGTGCAAAAACAACAGTTGATGGACAGAATGCAGAACAATGCCATACATTCACCCCAGTACAGAGATCGGGGCCTAAATCCATTGTTTTGTTGCTCACCAAGCCATTCCTGTTTGAACCCAGCCATATGCAAATCAGTCTTGACCCTGTGGCTCATTGGAAGAGTCCAGCCCGAACTGCCAAGCCAGGTCCTCCTTGCTTTGCTCGCCCTAAGTTGGCAGGGTATGCCCAAACATGGATCCCTTGCTCACTTTGCCACTGGATTCAACCTAGCCTGGCTGATGAAAGGTGTTACCCAGAAACCGGTCCCAAGATGCTTGTTTCCGGTCCAAGGAAGACATGGCTTGGCAGTTCGGGCTGGACTGTTCCCATGAGGCACAGGGTCAAGACTGATTTGCATACAACTGTGTCTGAACTAGGGTGGCGAAGTGAGTTAAAGAATGATAATGGATTCAACCCAGATCTGTGACTGAGGGTGAGTCTCTGAAAAGTTTCAGAGCTCCGTCCATTTCCTTTTGTTTGCCACTTTCTAAAAGTGGCATTTTCAAATGCACAATTTAAAAACCACCATTACCAAAAGATGCATTAATAAATTTAGCCCGCACCCAGACGGATCTGCAGCACCCCACCCTCAGGGCCTTGAGACCCTCACAGGTGAGTAGTCGCGCTATGTAAACCATAATTGATTATTGTTTTTACTACTAAAATGTACTGTTATAAGTTATTGTCCGAGATCTTAGTCACTTTCATTAATGAGAACAATATATAATGTGAGAGGTAAGCGGTAGCAAGAAAAATGTGCAAGGGCATTTTGTGGTAATACGTGCATTATAATCAGAGATGTAACAACAACATTTACTAAGTATGCTACATAGGCACTAAAGAAGCAGCGCATACACCCACATGGTGTCCAAATCCAATATTCGTGGTGGGTGACTTTATGGAAACACGTTTTTTTCTTCAGTTAAAACACAAAAACCCCTACAGAATTAATTGTATTTATTGGATTTCTAAAAGGGTACAGTTGTATTTCTAAAAGGGTACTATAAATGTTCATTATTTGTCATGAAAATATTTTATCACAGTATTACAGAAATGTAGGGGCATATTATCAAGCAGGGCGTTAAAAATGATCGCCGTTTTAGCGGCCGAAAACTACCGCTAAAGCGGCGGTAATGGGCTTGATAATATGGCCTTGTGAATTCCAATAGCAACCCATGTTCTGGTGTGAACATGGGCTTCTATTGGAATTCTCCACGGCATATTATTAAGCCCATTATCGCCGCTTTAGCGGTAGTTTTCTGCCACTAAAACGGCGATAATTTTAACGCCCTGCTTGATAATATGCCCAGTAATTTTTACAGTGGTGTTCGCAAAGCAGCAAACAGTCATTCAGAATTTGGAAGACTCTCACTTCCATGGCATTTCCTAGCTTAAAAACAGCATACTTATTGTTTTTTTGTTATTTTTTTACATGGGCCCACCCTATCCAATATTGTCTTAGTATCTCTTGCTCAGAGAGGCCACTGTTTGCTTTGTCTCTTCTTGATTCTTCCTTCAGGTGAAAAACCTTCCCATATGGGCTGTAAGTACTTCCTCGAAGGCCTGGAGTCTTCCATTTAGCATATGCAGCTTACTGTTCAGTTCAGAGATGCACCAACCATTAAATTTTTCAGACACTTCCTCGTCACATTGACACCAATGATAAATGATGCACCTCATGATGTAGGGTATTGGGCGAGCAAGATGACCTAGGAGTAATGAAGATTACAAATACGTATTAAAACGATCAACCAACAAGTACCCCTATAAACCAGTAAGTGCCTCCCTCAGGGAATTGGGTGGCTGAACCGGAAAGCCTTGGCTGTTCCTAATAGACACCGTCCCAGTAATGTAGCACCTGCAGAATGTGATAAGAGGCCCGAGTCATGTCCCACAGATATTCATTGGCCTTTGGCTGCATGGGACCGACCCCCTTTGAAGGAATGGGGCCCCCTGGAGGGCTGGAGCCCCACTCCACTGCAGGGGCATGCCTTATTCCCCTGCTCCACCCACATACTATTAGAGCTAGCTTCAAGGCAGATCATGTCCAGACTACTTCCGCCTGAGTTTTCTCCCTTTTTCATCAGCCACAGTGCCAGGTCTTTCAGCGCCTTAGCTCACAAATGCCTTCCACTCTCTGATGGGACCCTAGAGGATATTTGGAGGGTAGTACCTTACACCTACCATCACCTTTGGAAGAGGAGCACGACTACATTAGTAAACAAGGGCACAAGGGTGGACTCCGGTATGTTTCGTGTCTATCTGTTGGGAGTGTAGTTAGCATTTGCACTGTAGATACAGTGGAACCGTAGAGAGGGTGTAAGGTGACAATACAACCCAATTATAGCTGTAATTCACAACAATACAGGTGTGAGGGAGACATTTATTTCTGTTTCCATTTGAGCCAATGTCACTCTTGCTACCTGCGCTCCGCACTCCGCTTTTGTTCAGGGAAGCACCCTAAGGCATCTGGTCAAAGGAGGATGGCACTAGTAGGTGCAGCTTCAGACTGCCTTTTCACCGCCATAAAGCAGTCCCTCCATTTCCTTACATCACTTCCGGTTCAGGATCCTCTTGGCAAGGATAAGCCACCCTTTCGTGTGATCAGCTCCTCTGTATAGACACTACTGCGTGAAGGTCCGAACGGACACTGCATACTGACAGCTGACACCCCACTTTAGCATCTTTTTCATGCTAAGGTCTTCTGTCTTAAAGTCACTCCCTGTGAGACACCTTCTTAAATAATATATACCGTGTAACACTCATTTGTTTCCAGAAATCGTAAGATGAGAACTGGAGAATTGTGTCCACGAAACAGGTTTTAAAATGTAGCTGAAATTAACTAATTTGAGAGGTGTACCTTATATTAAAATAATCGTCTCCACGTAGATTCGTGTTCTTGTGTACTAAGTGCAACGCTATATGTTTTCTAAACAATCTGTTTATTAATGAAAGCACCCAGGTTCCTGTGCTTTGATACAATACAAATTATTTATAGTTGGTAAACAAACATTTTGAATAACATTTTGAATATTACCAATGTCCTTAAATGTTTGGTACTTCTAAAACCATGGACTGACTCCATTTTGTAATAACATATGTTTGGGACAATAGTGTGAAAAAAATACTGCATAACATATTGTCAATTTGTTTTTTCTTGCCACTTAATTCAGTCCACCTTGCTGCATTATTTGCTCGAGTATTGCAGCACTGTTCCACAGGTTCACGTATAACAATAAAAATAATCTAATTGCACAGCACTGAGGGGCTCATTATGATGGCGGACTATTACGGTGATGGGACCAGCCGCGCGGCGGTCCCACCTGCTTAATTAGGATGCGCCCGCCATACTGGCGGCCACATCCTGCCCTTTTACCATTGTGGACGGTGCTGCTGGCTACAGCACCATCCGCAATGGTAAAAGGGCATGCACAGCATTTCCCTGCGCCACATGGCATGCACCATGCTGTGCCTGCCACTTGGTGCAGGGAACTGGAGGGGGGTTCCATGGGTACCCCCCAAGTGCACCCCCCACCACCTCACCCCCCAGAGGGCCCGCAACGGGGGCCCCCGAAGGCAATCCCGCCACCCATCGCCGCCATGGAAAGGCCAGTTTTAGTGGCCAAGTCCGCCCGGTCGATGCCGACCGGTGGAAAAGTGGCAGACACACTCTGTGTCCGCCGCGATACCGCCGCCATTATAATATGACCCCAGGTAAATCAGGTTGGGATGGCGGGCGGTGGCAGGCGGTGGCGATCCGTCCGCCATCCTAAAGACTCTCTATGTCTTAGGGCCTCATTTATGAGGCCCCTTGCAGCACCTCTACAGAACTTTTTTGAAGTTACGGTGGCGCAATGTGCACCGGCATATTTATAAGGCAGCGTAAAGCCACTTTACCTGGCTTTTCGTGTCCTCGTAAATATGTACCTACCACTTTCACGCAGAACACTGCATGAAAGGGTGTTCCATGGTTGTTGCTGTGGTTGTTCCCATGCAACACCCATGGAATCTGAAGCATTCCCAGATTTAGGAGAAATCGCAAACCTAATGCTTCCAAATCTAACGCCACTCCTGTTTTTAGGTCTCGACTATGCAGCACACATGCGCTACATAGGAAAAAGACCTTTAGAAATCGCTTCGCCTTTTCAGCCCAAAAACGTGCACACATTGCATTGCTTTAAATAGCAAAGTGTGCCCGTTTGGTGATTCCCTTACGTGAGCGAGCTTTCAAACCATCTGTTAATTACAAACAGATGGTTCCTGCTCGCTCCTGCAAGGGAAACAGGCGCTGGCCCCCTCCTCTCTCCTCTCCCCCTGCTGCCTCCGCCTCTCCTCGTCTTTTTTTT
Organism: Lissotriton helveticus; assembly: GCF_964261635.1. Classification (NCBI taxonomy): domain Eukaryota; kingdom Metazoa; phylum Chordata; class Amphibia; order Caudata; family Salamandridae; genus Lissotriton; species Lissotriton helveticus. The sequence continues at coordinate 1,433,169,555 of NC_136067.1, read as the reverse complement.
CCTTCAGCGGGAGGCATGCGCTCGCACTTTTTTTCTTCATGCAAACATTTTGAAGAGTCTCTGCCATGGTTTCCGGAAAACTCCATAGACAGTTCTACGCAGAGGACTAACAAAATGAGCGAGTGAGCGAGTGAGAGTGAGTATTCAGCTAGAACATTCCCTTGTCACTGCAGGGCACGATTTCAGCTCTTGCACCACAAGATGGCTGTACTGCCATGCGCGCTCTCAGCAGGTAACAGATCCGTAGTCGAGAAGCTGCAGAGTGGTTATCAAAGCGAGCCGTGTGCATGCATTTCACATACTGTGGAACTGGCAGTGGCGATGGCTAGTGTCCCCATTGCTCCAAAAACTGTGCGAGAGATAACATTGATAAATCCACTTACACAGAACCATTAACTGAAGGAGTTGGCGCGCTGCCAACAATATGTAGCATTAAATGGATCTACCATTTACAGCCTCGTTTCAAGCTACTCTTTGTACAAGGCGAGCAGGCTTTTCAACGTCGGCGGTGATCTCTTGTTTACGGGGGGCTCGGGTCTCGTTAAGAGAGAATGAGTAACAGCGCAGTGTTTATCATCCAGTGTCCGCCTTTGAAAAGGCGATTGCGGTAAAATGCATGTGCGGGCCTCCATGCAGGCCCTATCTCCCCCCAGAGCTCTGCCCCACCCTGCTGGCATGGGCAGGCTGCAAGGGGACCCACTGCAGGGCCCTACAATTTGTCACCATGGGATGAAGCTCGGGAAAGTGGTTCCAACTTATAAAACTAGAATCTACAGGACTCCCGGCGGCAGGGCTCAGGGTCTGGGAAAAGGGTGCGGGCGGAGTGAGGGGGGGGGGTTGAGGGGCAAGGTCAAAATTCAACAGGCGGTTGGCTGCACATACCAGTGGAACAGCCATGAGGGCAGGGGAGCCCACAATCCTGAATCACTATTGACACAATTATTAATTAGCATTAACACTATTAGAATGCATGAAATCTGTAATGAACGATTGTCTGTAATTGTCTGATTGAGTGAGAGCCATTAGCGTGACCACCGAGTCTGACTTCTGTTTTTTCCCTTCTCTGATGTCAGAGCAGCATGACTCCTGGCCCTTCTCTGACATCAGAGCAGCATGACTCCTGGTCGGATGTCACGGTCTGGTGCAGAGGGTCTCTACTAACTGCGTACCCCACAGACACAAGGGGGGCAGGGATGACGAGTGGTGCTCCTGCACCCCCAACCGACCCCTGTCTCTCCTGTCAGCAGCCGGTCTGGGGAGCCCCCTGCTGATGGAGAGCAGCTGTGTTGAACGATGACGAGCAGTTGTTAGTGAAGCTGGCAGCGCAGCTAGGCACCCTCCCCCCCCCCCCTGGAGAGCGCAGCTCTGGGTGTAGAGAAGTGTATATTTTACATCAGTAGTTGTCACTAACAGTTTGTTTTTTACCAATGGGTTTCGCGGACAATAATGACGCTCAAGGAATTTGCTTTTCGACAGCACCACTTACCTTTACTGAGAGCAAAATACCACCAAGAGTAATAACTTGCTGCAGTTTAGTGGTAATGTCCAATAACTGCCGCCAGTGCGTTCCATGGGATGAAAAATGTCTTGCGTTCCCTAAAGAGCCCTGGCTAAAGAAGGGCAACTTCGGAATGTTTCGGAGAGGTTCGGCCTATGCAATTAAGGGCGGGGTTTGAAACATTTCAATGAAAATACAGTGCTTCACAACTCATGCCACCTGAGCAGTATGTGGGTGCCTCTTCGTGAGTTTTATGTTTTTGCATTCAGAAAAACACAACAATGGACAAATCATTGCACAAGCCAGACCTATTGCCATAGCCAATGCTTGTTACCAGTATCAACTAAATGAGTAACAGTGATGATTTTGTTGTGAATAACTAGTAGAGAAAATGTTTCAATTCTGAAAATATGGGACCGTTAATTAAACATTACTAAGGTCTGTGGAAAGGGTAGTTGTCGGCTGTGTCTCACTCACTCCTCACATCGCTTTCCTCTGCAGTCTCTAACGGTTGGACACTTAGGCCTTCTTTCTCTTGACATGTTTCTGCAACCCTCCATCAGCATACGTCACACACCATCTTTTCTTTTCACTTTATCATTCCGCATGGACTTCCTTTCATTTACTTTTCACCATTCCCCGCTCACACACAATCCCACACCCCTGTAAGCTGTAAACACCACATTTTCTTTGGCGCTGTCCATATTTCCGCAGCAGTGCACCTTCTGCACACATCTTCTCATACTTACAGCTGGCACATATGTGACATCAGTCTTTGAGCAAGTCAGAAAGCCCAGGGTTGGATGTGCATGTCGTATGACCCCCTTTATGATCAAGCAGCGGGCACTATGAGAAATCCGCACTGCTTTCACCCACTGCTCGAGAGCGCCAACTCATGTCCAGTCGTAACACCCCTGGTCAAAATTCACCAGGCAGCCGGCCACATCTAGCAGTTCAGGCAGAATCTGCAAGCAAGAGTGTGCAACGGGGTGTAAGAAGGGTGGTCAGCTAAGGATGTGCGCGATGGTAAACACAGCTGCACTTTACTACCAACTGACTATGGGAAAGTAAGTAAACCAGCATTCAACGACAAAGATTTTACAAAACTCCTCAAGAGAGTTTAACAATTCTAAATAGAAAAGCAAGGCCTGCAATAGCAAGGGCAATAATTTTTTTGTTTATATATCTTTGTTGTTTTTTTTTTTTTATAACAAATAAGAATTTGCACAAATAGAACATCTACGTATACAAAACCACATTATGGCAGCATTTGTCTTCTTGGTGACAGGTTACGGAAATTCAGACAGTACACAATAGCTGTTGTGTCGCATTTGTAGATGGCTCATGATCGTAAAACACTGTATGCTACTTCCTGCTAACAATTGTGGTCTTTTGCTATACCAAAATGACAGACAGTTGCGCCCTTTATATTGTGATTGCATCTTATTCCGCCAGACGTCTACTGCAGGTGATTTGAATCGAAAGTCTACTTGAAAACAAGCATTGGCATAGCTAATAGGTCTCGCCTTTGGGACCTTATAAGGCACTTATAAGGTCCCAAAGGCGAGACCTATTGGCTATGCCAATGCTTGTTTCCTTTTTCTATGTTTGCTGCAGCACACATAGAAAGAGGAAATTGCCTGAAGTTATTGATTTTGTGCAGGAAGGTGTACCTTACTGCACAAAATCAATCACACCTACAGCTCAGGCCCCCCTGCATCATGGTACAAGGATGCCTGTGTTGGCGCATGGCAGCCCATTGTGCGCCGGTGCAGGGGAAAAGGACAAGAATGCACCGTATCTTATAGATTCCTGCCCTTTTGTTTTGACTAGGACAGCACAGCAAGATTCCTTGCGGCGCTGCCCTACGTTAAAACCTCATAAATGAGGCCCTTAGTTCACATCCATACAATAGAGCAAATCTGCAATAATATTTTCTAGATAACCCTAGAGGAAGATAACCCTAGAGGAAGAGCCACTGTTCAAAAACAATATATTTTGCTTATAAAGCGTTTACATTGAATCATCCACACAGAACTGTCTGGTGAGGGCAAATAAGAAGTGCAAGTAAATCTGGCTTTTATTGCATTGGAAGGTCTTTCCTTCGCAGTGATCCTGAAATGCGCCCTTTTAATATTAAGCCTTCAGCAAACATGTTCTCAGCAATAAGTTATGGATCCGAATTATACAAACAATAAATAGCAGGAATGGGCTGTTTTTGGCAATTACACCTGGCATAAATCTCTTACAGTGCCTGCAGTTATAGCTGATATCTGGTAGGTCAACAGAGCTTTTTGTCGAACACAATTTTACAGCTCTAATTATTTATAGTTTACGAGCATTTTAATTTTATCGTTTCACCAACAGTCTGCTGGGGATACGGAATGATGGCAGTTTAACAATCAGAAACACCAGTGCCAGCTGGAGAGTGCTTACCTTGGCAGGCAGTGGCCGTTTCATGGAAGGTACGTATTACTCTCTGCGTTTTATAGAAAACTAGCAGCCCGTCCCGACGTTGTCCGGGTATGAATTGCTGCCGGCCAGTAGTATATTGTTTTGTAGGATTTCGTTTTGATAGCATTTCTTATCTGTGACAGGCCTGTGAAACGCTCTGATTCACAGTGCACTGCTGATGCACTTAAGAGTGCGCGTTAAGTAGTGTGTGAACTCGAGTTTCCCTACTTTATTTTTCCTTGCAATATTATATAGCGCTAACTCGACAACATGGCATGAGCACAATTTACATTACACAAGAACACATTCCTTTGTGGTAGGCACGGGGAGACAAAGCGATTTGCCTGGAATCACAGGATGTTGAGCTGATGCCAAGATTCGAACGTAGCTCCCCAGCTCTAAAGTTCGCAATTCTAGAATTTGTGGCGGGAGGTGTGTCTTAAAGTGTATGTCGTTGCTGGCCATCAATGAGAGAGACCTGTGCTTTTTTCAAATCGGTGGTGAAAAAATATGAGTATGTTGCTGGAGATGTGGGCCGCCGTGCCACCAAGGTACTTACCGGGGGAGGGTAAACACCCATTATTCCGTAACTTTCTTTCCGCAGACCATCACTCCGCATACTTTCATTACGAAAGTACCATGACTCGGCAATGCCATTATAACACATGGCATTACCTTTTATATGCTGTTACCACGCATACATTTACACGAAATTCGTTGTAAATGCATGAATGGTAAAAGCATGTTTTTTTATGTTTGGATAAGGTAACTATGGGTATAGGGGTATATGTTTTGGGGTACTGAGGTATATGTTTTGGGGTGTTTGGGTATTTTAAGGGTTCAGATATAGTTTTGGGTTATGGGGTACAGGGGTAGTTTTAGGGTTTAGGGATAGGTATTGGTTTTGGGTTACTGGGGTATTTTTAGGGTTCAGGGCTAGGTTTGGGTTTTGGGGTATAGGGGTCTTTTTAGGGTTCAGGGGTAGATTTGGGTTTTGGGGTACAGGGGTATTTTAAGGGTTCAGGGCTAGGTTTGGGTTTTGGGGTACAGGGGTATTTTAGGGTTCAGGGGTAGGTTTGGGTTTTCGGGTACAGGGTTATTTTTATGGTTCAGGTCTAGGTTTGGGTTTTGGGGTACAGGGGTATTTTTAGGGTTCAGGGTTAGGTTTTGGGGTACAGGGGTATTTTTAGGGTTCAGGGGTAGGTTTGGGTTTTGGGGTACAGGGGTATTTTAGAGTTATGGGGTAGGTTTGGGTTTTGGGGTACAGGGTGTATTTTTATGGTTCAGGGCTAGGTTTGGGTTTTGGGGTACAGGGGTATTTTTAGGGTTCAGGGGTAGGTTCGGGTTTTGGGGTACAGGGGTATTTTTAGGGTTCGGGGCTAGATTTGGGTTTTGGGATACAGGGGTATTTTTAGGGTTATGGGGTAGGTTTGGGTTTTGAGGTACAGGGGTATTTATAGGGTTCAGGGCTAGGTTTGGATTATGGGGTACAGGGGTATTTTTAGGGTTTAGGGATAGGTTTGGGTTTTGGGGTACAGGGTATATTTATAGGGTTAAGATGGGTTAGTGTTTAAGGGTGTTGGGGTATTTTAAGGAGTAAGGGTGGGTTATGATTATGGGGTGCAGGGGTATTTAAAGGGAGCAGGGTGGACACCCGGAGCTGGAATGTACAGAACCTGGGAAGAAAAAACAATGAAATATTGGGCTTTTTTTCCGTAATCCCGCGCCCCGCACACGGCCTCGCCCCAGCACAGGCCCACAGCACACGATATGAGACATGGCATGAAGGGCGGAACGTACCACACGCCCCCAGCGTTTGTCACGCCCACAGCACACGCCCACAGCACAACGCAGACACGCCCACAAGGGACTACTTTGCTGGCACGGTTCTTTTACCTTTTAAATGTATATGGTGGGTGTCTGCATAGCCTATGTCCTTCTGCTGTAACTGCCCTTTCCAACGCTGTATTGGGTGTTGTGATTGGTGCTGTGGTTCCTGAGATTACCCGCCTCAAACGTTTGGGCTCTCTCTTTATTATATTAGTACTAGCAACCTGTCGCGACGTTGTCCGGGAGCAATTAGGCTTCAGGGCCCCCGCCCGCCCCGACGTTGTCCGTGGGTCCCCCGGACCCTTCCTCCATATATTGCAGTATTATACCTCTATGTTTACTTTGTACGCTTTTGCAACCTGCACACGTAACTTTTTCCTCCTGTAATGCACCGTTTGTCTGACTTTTTTAATGCTCCGTTTGCTTCCTCTTGCTACCTGCACACGTCACTTTTTCCTCCTATACCTCTATGTTTACTTTCTACGCTTTTGTAACCTGCACACGTAACTTATTCCTCCTGTAATGCACCGTTTGGCTCACTTTTGTAATGCTCCGTTTGCTTCCTCTTGCTCACGATGTACGCTTTTGTAACCTGCACACGTAACTTTTTCCTCCAGTAATGCACCGTTTGGCTCACTTTTGTAATGCTCCGTTTGCTTCCTCTTGCTCACGATTTTCATTTTTGCTTCATTTTTTCGCCGCTCACCGCTCCTAAATAAATAAATAAATAACCTACCTCATCCGCCGCTCACTGCTTCTCCCCACCTGTCCGCCGCTCCTCACCGCCTGTCCGCCGCACCTCACCGCTCCTCCCCGGGCCATGTCCGCCGGTCCTCCTCACTCCTGGACGCCGCTCCTCCCCGCGCTCCTCAAGTCGGGCACGAACGTCGCGGCCGGCGCTTCTTCCAAGGGACTATTTTTTTCCGGTAAATCTTTTAAATAACGTATATTTATTACGTTTATATAGCCTATGTCCATCTGCACACCCTGACGATTACAACGATGTATCGGGTGTGTGGATTGGCGCTGTGGTTCCCGAGTTTACCCGCCTCAAAGGTTCAAAGTTCTTCCTTTATAATAGTAGTATAGATAACAAAAGTTACATTTAATTTCTCATAGAAAACAAAATAACTATTATATTTGCTAAATAAAAGTATATACATCACAAACGAAAAAAGCCAATCCAGGCATATAATAAAAGAACAAAATGTAAACGTGTGCATAATAATATGAATTAAAAGCGTAACAGTATGTGGGAATTGCATAGGCTGATTTACTTGTTTAATATAGATTATTTGATTGTTTTAAATGATGTTCAATTATGCTCAACAGCGACTTCAGAGCACTTCAGCTTAAAAGTAGAGGACGACTAAGCAGACCAAGGTGAAAAAAAGAGATAAATACCTGCTCTGTTCAGATCACTTGTCACACTGTGTAATAGCATTCATTTTGCAGTCATAATTGTACCAGGACCGTCATGGATCTACACTTCTCATATCTTTTCACACCACTCACAAAAGTCAGAGTCAGAGGTAATCCTCCCACCCAGCATGCAAAAAAAGTGCTCTACACAAATATGCCCCTCCCAGCTTACTCCCCCAACCCCAAGCTAGACAAGCAAACATATAGCACTCTCACGTACAGGGAGACAAATAAACAAGGAGGTCCACACAAAGGCAGACTCGAAAAAACATACACACGTGCACTCATTACATGCTCACTGATTGGCAGTCAGATTCCCCCTTCGTAAACAAGATGGCATCACTGTTTGGCCCGGTCTATGAGAAGTAATGGAGAAACACGTGATTTGAAAACTTCAGGGCTGCAGTATTTGGGTGAAAATTAGCACCCACTAATTAGCGGTATCCGCTACTTAGCAGGTGTGCAATCTGAATTCGACATTGAGGGCCAGATTTATCATACTTTCACGCAATGCAGCAAGACACCTTGCTATACTCCGCTGCGTATAAGGGAGAGAGCGGAAATGCGCCATTTTTAACATTATGTGGCACATTCCCGTCCTCTCCTTGTGCTGGCACACAATGTGCTGCTTTGTGCTAATGTAAGCATCCTTATGTCATGGTGTGAGTTGTCATGTGTTATAGGCAGGATTGTTGAGGCCGGAAAGATCAGTTTCCTGCACCAAAAAAATCCTTAGGTCGAGTTGTACCAAGGTGTCACTCAACCTATGCAGTGCAGCAGCCTGAAATGCTGTGATGCACTGCATTGTGTGACAGGGAGAAAGCAGGAGAGTGTCATATCTACACAGATTTAACCACTCTCCTCCCCTCTCCCTAGCGCAGCATGGGATTGTGAAAACAAAATGACACACTGAACTTTGTATTCTAGTTCCTGTGGGAGACAAAGGGGAGAATACACTCTAGAAGTGGAAGCAGCTCTGCTTGTGGCACTCTCACTGCTTTTGGAGCCCAACACCTGTGACTTCAACATCCACCCCCCCCCCTGCACAGTAGAGCACCCATGTACCAAAATATAGAAGACCCTATTCCCTAGCAGTGTTATCTGGTCCATGTGGTAGAGGAGTGGGCGAGGACCTCATAGAAATGGAGGTAGTGGCAACATAGTGTGGGGCACTTCAACAACTGCAACCACATTTCAGACAACCCCCTGCAGTGTGGATCTACAGCCATGCACCACTGTTTAAACTGCCTGTTGGAAAGTGGATTTTTAGTAGTGGTAAATATTCATATACCCCTAGCAATAAGGCAACTAACTCAGTCTAAGGCTCAGAATAGGTCTCAGAAAATTATTCCATAGCTCATCCCTTCGTAGCGTGGCTGTTAGCAGGCAGGCTTAACTACAGAGATAGATATGTAAAGCATTTAAAAACAACAATTCAGTAAATAATTAAGATACACCACACAGCAAAAATCAAACATCCATTTATAAATGTACGAAATATTTTGTTTAAAATGACACCAAAATGAAAACAAAAATCCAATGTAGGTAACATGAGATATGCATTTTCAAATGCAATCTTTGTCAAGGTTCCACTACAATATGTGAACACCATATTATAAAGACATAACACAGTGCATTCAATAATAACCCATTTGAGAATGGGGCCCCTTTTCAGTAACATTTAATACCATGTACATTAATCAATCAATCAATACTTTTATAAAGCGTGACTACTCACCTGTGAGAGTCTCAAGGTGCTGGGGGCGGGACTTGGTCTGCGGTTCAGTTGTAGAGCCAGGTCTTGAGGTCATTCCTGAATTGCGGCAGCGATGGCGATTGCCTGAGGTGCAGGGGTAGGGAGTTCTAGGTCTTCGCAGCAAGGTAGGGGAAGGATCTTCCTCCAGCTGTGGTCTTACGGATTGATCTGACGGTGGCCAGGGTCAGTTGGGCATAGCGAAGATGTCTGTTGGGAGTGCAGAAGGAGAGACTGTGGTTGAGGTATCCAGGTCTGGCTTTGTAAAGGGCTTTGTAGGTATATTTAGCAGCATGCATGCCAATGAAGTTGATAATGTTTAACGCTATACAATTTATGAGTCTTCAATTTATCTTCAATCTCATTTGCAAACAACCACAGACCTCAAAACAAAGGGTCGTCCACTGAACATAATCCCTAAACATAAAAGTCCCAGCAAAAGAAGTACTTGAAAATAGGGAAACATTTTCCCCAGCCGGTTGTCCCTTATATTGGGAGGCGTAGGGTGACACAAACCGATAAGAAGAGTGCGTCTTGTGCTCTCCTCCGCGGCCCCACTGGCAATAATGTCCAGGATTGGTTCCCTAAAAAAAAGGGGGGTGGTGATGGACAGAGCATCTGAATTAAACAGAACACTCATACCCAGTCAAAAGATCAGGGCTTGATCCATCACCGTTTTTTAGCTCACTACACGATCCCAGTTCAGAACCTGGCTACATGCAAATTAGTCTGTCCCTGGCCCAGTGCATCATGGGAACAGGGCAGACCAAACTACCAAGCCAATTCTTTACTGGAAAGGAAACAAGCTTCCGGGGACCGGTTTCTGGCATTGCAGCCGTCTTCGGGCCGGCTTGCTTGAATCCTGATGGTGCAGTGAGCAAGGGACTCATGTCTGAGCATACCCTACCACTCCTCCAGGATTGGTTCCCTGACATCATGGGCCCTGCGTGACCCTAAACACACATTTTTAAAAGAGAGGTCCAGTACCGTTTGGCACCGACCGTTGCACTGTGTGTTTTCTTGATTTATGTATTAAAAACCTGCTGTGCCATTAAACAGTTCCTTTATTTACTGTTTTTAAAATTAATTGTTGCTTTTTTATGGGACAAAGAGCCCAAGCCCTTGCAGCCAAGCTGGCTTTGCTCCCCATCTGCCCTGTTTTCAAACCATTCAAGCTCTTTCTATACCTATGCCCCCAGAGTCAATGGGGCACATTAGGATGGCGGGTGGACTCCCGTCGTAAAAAGGGACCGCCCGCCATAAGGTGGGGGTCCCATGGATGCCATTAGGAAGCGCCGCCACAGTGGCGGGCGCATCCTGCATTCCTTACATTGTGGTGGGCGGTGCACTCAACACCGCCCGCCACAATGCCAGGAAGGCATGTCGTGCACAACATGGCAGGCACCGCGCGGTGCCTGCCATGTTGTGCATGGAACTGCAGGGGGGGCCCATGGGTACCCCCCATGTACACCCCCCTCCCTCAGAGCCCCTGGGGGCCCGCAACAGGCCCCCACAAGCAATTCCCACATACCCATTGCCGCCACGGAAAGGCATGCTTCTGCCCTCATAGTAATATGGCTGGCGGTGTCTAACAGACACCACCACCATATAAACTGCTTTTCTACCCGGTAGGCAATCGGGCGGATTGCCTTCCGGCGGAAAACCGGCGGATGGTCTTCCCTTCCACCGGGGTCTGGGCGGGGGGAAATTGGTAGCTGGTGGAGGTTTTTGGCGGGCGGATTGCCACCGCCATACAGGCGGTGGCGATTCACCCGTTATCCTAATGTGCCCCAAAGTCTTCCTTTCACTTCCCTTGAAACTTTGAGGGGAGGCATAAAAATACTCCCAGATATCCAAGGAAAATACGATTTACTGTTTTCACAGTAGGCTTTGAATATTTGAGGAAAGAATGTGTAAGCATTGTCATACATTAGGCAAATGGGGAGATTAAATGTACAAGTTATTCATGGACATTAGAGGGAAATGCAGTTGCACGAGCGCCAACAATTGATGGGCATAGACAGCCTAAACAGACAGTGCACCAGCACTTTTCTCATACCAGTAGGGAAGCTGGTGTGGGTTCCTACCTCCTGCCCACTGGGTACATGTATGGGCAGGAATCTGACCACAGGGTGTTGACTTAGGACTGGTGAGCTAGCGTGGTTCACCACAAAGCTGCCAGGGATCTAGCCCTCGCTGGCAGTCTGAACCAGGTGAATCACAGTGATGTGATTCCTTTTGGCCTTGGCCCAGTCAGTTCATCAAGTCAGGCTCGATAACAGTAAGTCCAAGACACACTAGCCCTCCTCAGGGGAAGGTAATCCACAGAAAGGGAGACCAAAGAAGCCCTCATTTCTTGGTAATCCCGAAAGGCACTCCTCATGGGAGATTGGCAAGTCCCCACTGCTACCAATGACACATGTTGGTGCCCCCAAGTTGAGGGGCACTGATGCAACTCCACTTCAGCACTTCACTTGAGAAGCAAAACACAGGTTTCTCTGGTCGCTTTTCACAGAGTTTCGAGCATTTTGCTCCTGGTAGTTTGCTCTAGCAACCAGGAAAGGGAGTTTTAGGGTTTCTGTTTTCTTAACATTTAGTAATTTTTGGAGGTGATTTTCTACTGTTTTCTCTCCAACAAAAGAGAGGCCAGGCAGGGAATGCCCCCTCATAGCTCCTCACAGCTTGCTGGTCATGACTCCTGTGCAGCAGACACTACCGTCTCTGCTGTCTGGCCTCCTTTAATTACTTCTTCAGCAGCACCCCAACACCCTAGAGGCAGGGTAAATGCTCTGCAGAACTTCCCTAGCCCCTGGACCTTCTTGTATGGTGTCTCTGTGTCCAGTAGGAGATAGGAGGGTTCACTTCAGGGGTAGCCACCACAGGATAGGACAACAAAAGTTCTAGAGGTACCCTCTCCTTCAGAGTCCCAAACAAACCCACCCTTTACCATCCCCCAAAGGGAGTGTCACAGGCCCTGGAGTCACAACTTCACAGAATCCAGGTAAGTACTAGACCAGAGTGATCCTTCACTCCAGACAGGGGTTCATCTATGATGAATCTGTCTGCTCTTGTCTTCTGCAGGTTTCAGTGATTTGCTAAGTTATTTCCTTGCGCTAGGTTTTAAAAGTGGAGTTGGAGAGTACTAGAGAGTAACTGTCTCTGTCAAATCTAAAAATACACATGATCCCTCCATTCCTGAGCCATCCCTCACGCTCTGCATAATGAGATTTTTTCGAAATGGCAGAATACATTCTTAGTCAGTCACAGATCATGTAGTGCTATTATTCATCTTCTGAAACTGAAGCAGCAAGCTAGTCCCTTTCTTCAATATTTTAAAGGTGAGCATCTTCTATGGTTGGTGCCAGAGGCCAATGGTAATATCTAGACAATGTAGATTTCTCCTCCACCCTCTCAGGAACAGGTTTAATACACTCCCAATTGATGTACTGTGTGAGGGATCTGAGCTTTTGATCTACCTATGGGTCAGCAGGAAAATACACCTCGCCTAGCAGACTGAGTGATAAAATACCTCTAAATACAAAAAGGGATTTGATCCAAATCAGGAATAGGGGCTGGGATCTCAATCAGTAAGAAAAACAATGACCCAGGAAACCATAGATTAACCAAATGTATTCATATACAACATGTTTACTCTAGGTTTATGTCTCCAATTACTTTGCCTGATTAACTCATACCTTAATTTTCATATCCACTGTAAAGGACCTCCTATACCCCAGCTGCAATATATTATCGAAAAAGAGAACAAATCATTTATTTACTCCTTAATTACCTGTTGCTATATTTAAATTCGTTTTCATCGCGTAATTCATATGCCCATACATATATTTATGAAACGTACATGGCGTTACATCAAGTCATTTGTGTGCAAAAATATGAATTCACAACGTTTATATGACAAAAAAGTACAATTACTTAAAACATAAAAAAGTAACAGTTACATAAATCATGAGCATAATGCATAAACAACATTGTTCATCACAGTATCACTAAGACATTCGCATGAAAAAGTGTCCCTTTAGTGTCTCATGAAATGAAATCCAATACATAGAAAAACCACATATAGAATTATTGAACATATAATATGCCTTTAAAAACATTTGTTACTTCCCTTGTCTAATCTAAAGAAAATCAATAGGCCATTGTGGGTTGTGGCATTCAATTGCAGTTTGGTCCCATCCTTGCTTTATGGTCCTCAAAAATGTTACTTGTCTACACCTACTCACAGTCAGTGTGAGGTAAGTTACTCTCAACCCCCTTATCTACTCATATGCATGTTGACCGTCTAAAGGCACCATTTTTTGATGGAAGTCTTCCTCAGGCCTAGAATTAGGATGTGTTTCACTCCAATAATACCGTTTTATGGTACCTAATAGTACTGTGGTGGAAAGCAGGTCAATACAAACAGGAATATTCAATGTGAATATTTCTCAAGAGTGGTACCTCCATTTTGTCCTTTCACATTTCTAAATATGTGAGGTAAATAGTGTGTGCTCCATTTGAATCATACCAGGCCATATCGAAGAAGAGTGGTGAGGCAAGATGGCGGCTGAGTGAGAGGTCGCATCAGCAGCACTTTGTGAGCCCGGCAGATTCTAGTACTATTAAATCTCGCAACCTTTTTTTTGGTAAAGAGAGGTAAAAAAAAAACGATCATGAAAGACTTATGGATATCCTGCTTGAACTTGAACTAGCACCAGGAGCGAGGAGTCTGGTGTTTGGAAATTATACGTGCCCTGTCTCATGTTTTTGCTTGTGGACCGCAAATGAGAACTGAGAAGTGAGACCGGTGTTGTGTAATATCTGGTATCCCCTCGGGATCGAGTATCCCCTTCTCTTCGGCAGTTTCCGGACGTCCTGCCTATTGGAGAGCTCAGACGAGCCCCCAGTAGCCCCGCCCACCCCAGGAGAGACGAATCTCGGCTCAGGCAGGCAAAACGAGCAGTGCGCCGAGCTGAGCTGCTGATGTAAATGCACGCATACAGCCATTGAATCCCTTACGTCTTGGAGACAGAAGAGGAAATAATTCACGGTGTTGAAATTAGCTCGTATTACAATTCTTTTCTTGGCCATCTCCAACTGCTTATTACGTTCCCGAATGCAGAGTTTTTTTTAAGAAGCACGATTACAAAGTGATTTACAGTAAAATCTTCATTGAAATGTTTTTCAAGTTTATGTTCGCTAATATGTCTGTGGTTTGTGAGCATATTATTGTGTGTCTGAGAAAAACCATGTATGCCTTTGTGCCACTTTCATCGTGAGCTGTGTTTGTATATCTACTTACTTTAGTTCAAGCACATAACTGGCAAGGTTTCAGATTGCTATGTGTGACATTTTCATAATTTTAGTGTAATTAATGAGCAGCACTTCAATGACAATGAGGGACACGTTTTGGCTCGCAAAGTTAAGCAATGAAGACATGAAAAACATGTACATTTCAGAAATTACTCCCATTTCAGCAGCGAGAACCTCTACGGCCCCCTGACAGACATTAAATTATGACGTCCAGTGACAATACCCAACTATCACAATTTCAGTGATAGTAGCATAGTGATGCAAGCAAAAACGCACAGGTCTAGGAACAGTCACAAAGAAGAACTTACATACAAGAGGGAATTATAAACTTATATTGTGTGAGAAACAGTACCAGAGTGATAAGCACAGTCGTGCACAATTGTCTAAAAGGTCAATTTGTATGCCAGCTTTTGTTTGGAATGTTGAGTTGAAGCAGCCGAGGGGCAGGGTGAGGGGTGCTAAAAACCGGCATAAGGATAATTGGAGGTAAGTAAACAATTTAATAAATAAAACGAATTTCATAGCGTGTCCTGCATCGCAAAATACGATGCAGCGCTCGCTACAAAATTCGTTTTATTAATTAAATTGTTTACTTACCTCCAATTATCCATATTCTGGTTTTTAGCACCCCTCACCCTGCCCCTCCCCCGCCCCGCCTCTCTGCCCCACCGCAACTCCCTCCACGGGCCACGGCTGAGTGGAAGCTATTATGCAAAGGCTCTACGGCCTGTCACCCTAAATGCATTACAATTAAACACTTCTACTAATTCCCTGTGCCTGTGTTCATTTGCATTCTTACTCAAACTCAAAGGTTTTGTCCCCTTTAAATAATTTTTACCTAATTCGTGAACATTATTATTCCAAAGCTAGTTCAAGAAGTCCACTTTTTGCTTAGATTCTGTTTCCATCGCTTTGTAAGCTATCAAAAATATTGCACTATAGTAGTGTCTACTCAATTATTACATTCAGCCCGCTTATCAAAAGTAATATTTTGTGCAACACAAGTGATACATGCGAAGTACACAAGAAAAAACACACAGCTCATACAGCTTAGCAGCTCGTAGGAAGCTGCTCTATTACAGAGAGAAGGTGATTGGAGGAGGAAATGCTGCCTGTACGTCCAAAGCTGGGAGAAGTGGCTCTGATTTACATGCACTCATACGAAGCAGACATTTTTTGCTGCAACAGGCAGGTAAGATATGCAAACGGAACTTGTAACATATTAAAGATTGTGGTCGCCATCAAATAATACTTTGCTTTTCTCTGGGGTGCCAGGGTCGGACAGACTTTTAGGGCAGTATGGCAGCTCCAGAAGGGCATTCGTGCACCTGCTTTTTGCCAGTGGTGGAAATGGATATGCCGTGTGTGAGAAGTTGGCTTGGCATAGGCTGTCCACTATTCTAGTGGGCACCTTGCACCAGTCCAAACCACCCTTATTGATGGTAGGTTTAAAGACAACCTATACAGAAAGCTATCGTAATGGTAGCTGTGGAGAGCAGCCTTCAGGCTAAGTCTTGAAGGAATGTAAAGCTGCTTGTTTTACCAGTCTATAATCTCATGAATGGCCAAATGAAAGGAGGACCACACCAGGTATATATATAAAATATATGTATTTATTCTAAACACATCCCCCTAGTCTCTTTAAGAGGCTAGAGGCAAAAGTACATTCAGTAAACTTATTTAGCACACAGTAAATTAGCACAATATATGTGGAGCCCTAGGGGCGTACCAAACCATATGTATGTATGTATGTATGTATAGATGTACTTATATAGCGCGATTTCTGTCACCAGACGGGCATCCTGGCGCTTAGACTGTCCTGACACTTACACATACATGATGTTTTCCAGCAGCAGATACATTTACGTTGCCCTAGGAAACAAATGGGTTTTCAGGGCTTTTTTAAAAGAATAAAAGTTTTCCAGACCCCTCAGACCTAGAGGAAGTGAGTTCCACAATCTTGCAGCCGTAAATCTAAAGGACCGGCCGCCAGTTCGGGACCTCAGAATCTTAGGTACGACCACCAAATGAGATGAGGCTGAACGTAGCAGTCTAGAAGGGGTGTACCAAGAAAAGCGGTCCGCAAAGGGAGCGGACCCTGCCCATGTAGGGCCCTAAATACCAGGCACAGTGCTTTAAAATCAATCCTCTGGGAAACTGGTAGCCAGTGGAGGTCCCTAAGTGCCTTAGCAGAGGAATCCAGGCGTCGACGTGAGAGGGCCAGTTTGGCGGCAAAATTCTGCACCCGCTGTAGTTTACTGACTAGATTAGCCGGAGCTCCCAAGAGTAGTGCGTTGCAGTAGTCAATGCGACTTAAAATTATGCTCCGCACTACCTCTGGTCTTACCTGTGCCGGGAGCAAGGGCAAAATCTTACGCAGCGAGCAGAGCAACGCCATACAGGTGGCCACCGTTCGATTCACCGATGCATCAAGCTGCAGGCTAGCGCTGAACATTACCCCCAAATTACGGACCGAGTCCGCGGGCAGACTAGCGCCCCGGAAATCGGGGGGCCAGAAATCCAGCGGAAGTGGTCTGGGGATACGGTCCAGGGAGCAGTGCAGCACCTCAGTTTTTGCGCTGTTGAACTGCAGGGAGTTATTGCCCAGCCATTCAGCCGTGGTGTTCATACAGCGATGAAAGGCCTCCTGAGACACCCCATCCTTGCCCTCGAGGCAAAAGATGAGCTGGGTGTCGTCAGCGTAGTTGGTGACCGTTATGCCAAAGGATTTAATCAACATGATCAGGGGGCGGAGGTAGAGATTGAAAAGAATGGGACTGATGGCTGACCCTTGAGGTACGCCCTGACCAACCCTTCTGGTGTTTGATTTAAAGGGTGGTATGGCCACTAGCTGGTGTCTATGATCTAGATACGACACCAGCCATTCAAGGGCCAACCCAGATACTCCGACCTCCGCCAGTCTCCTGATCAGTATTGTATGGCTGACCATGTCGAACGCGGCCGACATGTCGAGCAGCACTAGAAAGGCTGCTCGACCCTGGTCGGCCCGCGTTCGCAGGTCATCAAGAACGGTCACCAAAGCCACTTCTGTCCCGTGCGCTGGTCTGAAGCCAAACTGGGCCACATCCGAGCAGTTGTTAACCTCGAGAAAGTTGGAGAGGTGTTTAGTGGGCCATTTCTCAAGAATCTTAATAGGAAATGGCAACAGAGAAATGGGTCTGTAGTTAGCTGGACAGGCGGGGTCCAGATTTTCCTTCTTGAGTAATGGAGAAACAACCGCCAGTTTCCAGCTATCTGGGACCCGCGCCGAACTAAGGGACTGGCAGCAGATGGAAAAAAGAGGTGGAAAAAGCTCTTCCCGAAACAGCTTCCAGAATTTTGGTGGGAGTGGGTCAGACGGTGAGCCTGAAGATATACCGTCGGCCAATGCACAGAAATCCTCGAACGATGGTAAGGGCAGGATGTTCACTTCCGCTAGCCTGGCGCCCTCCTCCACACTGTCAGCACAGTTGGAATAATGCACAGTCTGACCAGATGGCAAGGCAAGATTATTTAAGATGGTAACAATCTTGTCCTCAAAGGCCTGTGCCAACGAGTCGCAGAGAGCTTGGGAGGCAGGTATGTTGTTTTTAGTACAAGCTGGATGGGCCAGATCTTTTACGATCTTAAATAGGGCCTGAGACTTGTTTGCAGCTGCCAGCAATAGTTCTTCCAGGTGTTTGGCCTTGGCCAGCTTAATCTGGGCCTTATAGGTCGCCAGAGCTTGTTTAAAACGAGCTCTACATGGTTCCAGATACTGTTTCCTCCAAGCACGCTCAGCCTGTTTACACTGAAGCTTGAGCTGACGGAGTTCCTCTGAGTACCATGGCATAGCCAGATTGGTCCTAGCTCTGATTTTACGCATCGGCGCCAGAGAGTCCAGAGAGGTCGAGATTTGCTGACAAAACGTCTCATAACTCCTGTCCACCGTGTCTCCCAATGCGAAGCCTTCAGGCAGCAGACTAGGCAGGGCGGGCTGCATAAGAAGTCTAGACCATTGTCTACCCATTCTAGTACCACCCACACTGCCCTTCGCCGCCGTGACAACTGGACAGGGGAGGGAGAAAAGGACGAGAGCATGGTCAGTCCAGCCCTGAGGTATGACGTCCTGCACAGACACTTGACCTGCGTCGGCAAGAAGCAGGTCAAGGATATGACCCTTGGAGTGGGTTTGCGAGAGTACTAGCTGTGAAAGCTCAATATTACGACAGGCTTGGACCAGCTCTACAAAGGCGGAATTAGTCGGACCATTTGGCCAAAGATTAAAATCTCCTAGCACCACCAGCCTAGTATGGGAATGAGACAGGTCGTAGATTAAATCTATAAGCTCAGGCACAGCGGATAGCGTCCCTGCTGGGGGTCTGTAGCATAGCAGCCCCGTGTATAACACACCTCCTGGACCCTTGATGGAAAGGCCGAATACCTCACATCCAACGATGGCCTTGATGTTTAGCTGAGAGAAGTTTAATGTCTCTCTAAGGATTAGTCCAGTTCCGCCTCCTCTAGCCACTACTCTGGGATTGTGTATTATTTTAAAACCCGGGGTACAGGCTGTTCCCAATTCCACCGCACTAGCCGATATGGTCCAGGTCTCAGTCATGAAGAGTGCGTCTAGATCATAGGTCTCTATGAGTAGCGCAATCTCTTCACAGTGCTTAATGAGCGATCTCACATTCAACAGGCCGCAGGTTATAGAATCTGGGTGCCTACCGATGGATCTATGCCCACGGTTTAAAAGAGTGCCGGTGCTCAGGCGTATGAGATCGTCACGGGAGTATAATGGGGCAGTACGTTCCTGGCAGGCAGAGAGTCCGGCGTCCGGCGCGTCCTGTGCGCGAAAGGGCGCAAATGGGCTTACCTCTGGCGAACCTCCGGCGATCCGCCTGCGAGCCCGCTGCGCGCCTACGCTGCGCGCCTTAGAGTCTACCATCTTAAATTGCCGTAAGCACACGAGTCCTGCAGTCAAACCACTAGCCCCCCAACCAAGATGGCGCCTGCTATTCGGCACACCCTGGTACCCTCACCCAAAATGGCGGCTCCAAACACCGCAGCGCGACCTCCCCAAGAGCCCAAGAAGCCCCTGAAGCGCTCTAATTCCCTCAAGTGGGGATGGGGACACAATTATAGTGCAGGTAAGAAACTATGCTGAGAGTAACCCCCCAGAACAGGCTGGAACGAAGAAATGCGCCTAGCGCTAGATTTATCAGCTCAAGCGCGCAGTAGAGCACAAGATTTAAAAGTTATTTTTAAAATAGCAAAATAGAGCAGCAAATGCCTCAGCGCGCAAAGGTCAAGTAAGACTGACCTGATAGTGAAGGAAGTTCCGTTTTTATGCCCTTTCCAGGCACACGAGTCCTGCAGTCAAACCACTAGCCCCCCAACCAAGATGGCGCCTGCTATTCGGCAGACCCTGGTACCCTCACCCAAAATGGCGGCTCCAAACACCGCAGCGCGACCTCCCCAAGAGCCCAAGAAGCCCCTGAAGCGCTCTAATTCCCTCAAGTGGGGATGGGGACACAATTATAGTGCAGGTAAGAAACTATGCTGAGAGTAACCCCCCAGAACAGGCTGGAACGAAGAAATGCGCCTAGCGCTAGATTTATCAGCGCAAGCGCGCAGTAGAGCACAAGATTTAAAAGTTATTTTTAAAATAGCAAAATAGAGCAGCAAATGCCTCAGCGCGCAAAGGTCAAGTAAGTCTGACCTGATAGTGAAGGAAGTTCCGTTTTTATGCCCTTACCAGGCACACGAGTCCTGCAGTCAAACCACTAGCCCCCAAACCAAGATGGCACCTGCTATTTGGCACACCCTGGTACCCTCACCCAAAATGGCGGCTCCAAACACCGCAGCGCGACCTCCCCAAGAGCCCAAGAAGCCCCTGAAGCGCTCTAATTCCCTCAAGTGGGGATGGGGACACAATTATAGTGCAGGTAAGAAACTATGCTGAGAGTAACCCCCCAGAACAGGCTGGAACGAAGAAATGCGCCTAGCGCTAGATTTATCAGCGTAAGCGCGCAGTAGAGCACAAGATTTAAAAGTTATTTTTAAAATAGCAAAATAGAGCAGCAAATGCCTCAGCGCGCAGAGGTCAAGTAAGTCTGACCTGATAGTGAAGGAAGTTCCGTTTTTATGCCCTTACCAGGCACACGAGTCCTGCAGTCAAACCACTAGCCCCCCAACCAAGATGGCGCCTGCTATTCGGCACACCCTGGTACCCTCACCCAAAATGGCGGCTCCAAACACCGCAGCGCGACCTCCCCAAGAGCCCAAGAAGCCCCTGAAGCGCTCTAATTCCCTCAAGTGGGGATGGGGACACAATTATAGTGCAGGTAAGAAACTATGCTGAGAGTAACCCCCCAGAACAGGCTGGAACGAAGAAATGCGCCTAGCGCTAGATTTATCAGCGCAAGCGCGCAGTAGAGCACAAGATTTAAAAGTTATTTTTAAAATAGCAAAATAGAGCAGCAAATGCCTCAGCGCGCAAAGGTCAAGTAAGTGTGACCTGATAGTGAAGGAAGTTCCGTTTTTATGCCCTTTCCAGGCACACGAGTCCTGCAGTCAAACCACTAGCCCCCCAACCAAGATGGCGCCTGCTATTCGGCAGACCCTGGTACCCTCACCCAAAATGGCGGCTCCAAACACCGCAGCGCGACCTCTCCAAGAGCCCAAGAAGCCCCTGAAGCGCTCTAATTCCCTCAAGTGGGGATGGGGACACAATTATAGTGCAGGTAAGAAACTATGCTGAGAGTAACCCCCCAGAACAGGCTGGAACGAAGAAATGCGCCTAGCGCTAGATTTATCAGCGCGAGCGCGCAGTAGAGCACAAGATTTAAAAGTTATTTTTAAAATAGCAAAATATACTAAGAAAGTGGTATAAGAACCACGACTGACATAGATACAAGGCCTTGAGAACCGCTGGGGCCACCAGGAACCACCCAAGGTAGTAACACAGGGGACCCACGGGGGACGCGTGTAGTGTCTAAACACAGCCGCGAATCACCATTAACTTCTAGGGGGAAAGTCGCGGTTGTGAAATTACAGATTAAGAACACTTAGAAGAGGACTTGGAGCAAACCCCTTTAGAACTAGGAGGTTCTAAAGTCAACACCCACGGGAGCACCGGAAGCTGGAAGCAGAGGGGACAGAGTCGGAGTCACTAGCCAGTGACCAGGAAGGCGATGAACAGATGCCCACCGATGTCGGGTGATGTCAGGTGAAGAAGGTGAAGCTTGACTCTTCATCCACGAGGACCAGGAGGCGTTGAGGACAACCAGGAGCTGGATTCGAGCTGTACCACAAAGGATGTTGAGTGCTGCAGAATCGGTTTCCGGATTAGACCCAACAAGCCTTGGCAACAGCAACCCATGCAGAAAGCAAAGATTGGCTTCGGTGCAGACCACCAAGGTCTGAAGGACTCACCCATTGGAGGGGAGTCAGGAAACATCTGAAGAAACCAGGAAAGCCAAAGAAACAGAAGAGCTACCTTCCTGGGGACCAACCAGTCGAAGGACCAGGGATCGCGAAGGGGCCTCAAGCAGAAATGCTAGAAGCAGGCTCGTGGAAGACTTGTGGAGTGTAGACCTACAATATTTGGTGCAAATGGTGCTCGGGGCTTGGACTACAAGTAGTCCAATGCACTGCTTCTGGAAAGCTTGGGAAGTTGATGCACTTGCAAATATGCACCGGTCCAGGAGTTCCAGTCCCACGTCACTCTTGAGGGCAGTGGGTCTCAGCTTTGCTGGGATCTCGTGTCAGCCTCGTAGAAGTCTGGAAGTCTATGTCCTGAGTCGCAAATCCATCGGGTTCTGGCAGGAGCCTTTGAAATGCAGACTGGCAAGATGCTTCTTTGGTGCCTGTGTGAACAGGGGAGTCACTCCTTGACCCCAAGGGAGATTTTTCCATCTTTTAGTCGATGTAGAATGTCAAAGTTCCAGGATATATGTTGCAGAGTTTTGTCCTAAGGACTGGGATCCCATACTTATACTAAGTTAGGGGGTTGGACATAGTCTAGGGACCCACCTATGGGAGGTTCCAGGGAGGGGGGTGGTTACACCCCTTTCCCTTTGTCCAGTTTCATGCCAGAGCATGGGCTGAGTGCCCCTACAACTGGTTTGAACTGGGGTATGCACAGGGACACCAAGTGTGCCCCAGCACTGTCTGAAAAGCATTCTATGAAGGCACCCACCCAGCCCCAATACACTAAAGCCTGTCTGGGAGGTGGTTACACCTCCCTGTGACAGGAAACCTATTGTTCAGGCCTCCCCTGCCGGAGTTTCGTCCAGCAGCAGGAGGTCAGACTTATGTCTGCGGCTGCAGCATCCATTTTGTGATGCTGGGGCTCTTTTAAACTATTAACGGTTAGGTAAGAGTATACGTGTCTTTTCCCTCCACACGAAAGCCTGTCTGGGAGGTTATAATACACTTAAGAGTATATGGTCTGGCTGCATCACAGAACAGCCTCAGAGAATAGATTCCGAAAGTTGCAGAGGGGTCCTGCTCATACATGGGCACCCTCTCACACAAAACCAAGCACTCTGCCTTCAGGAATGATAAGGCCTGCCATAGGAGTGACTTATAGATTTATATGTGTCAGTGATTAAAGGTAGATACAGGTAACCTATATCTTAGTAAGGGGTGCATGCACCACCTTACCCAGGCTGTAGTAGCATACCTATGGTGCCATTTTGGAAGACTTCCCAGGGGTGGCATAATACATGCTTCAGCCCCTGGTGGCCTCTGGTGTACCTATGCCCTTGGTACCTAAGATACCATATACTCGGGACTCACAAGGGTAACCCAGTAACCAATCTGCAGTGTACCTAATGTACATGCAATCACTTTAGAGAGGAAGCTGCTAGGCTGGGGTCCTGGTTAGCAGGGCCTCAGCCAGACTAAATTAAAAAAAACAGTGAAACACCAGCAAAAAGTGGGGGTAACCATAGTGAGCATATCCTACTCTCCTACACTGTGTTGTTTTTGCACTGGTGTAAGTTATCACAATACAGCCCACGATAACCTAACCAAGAACATTCCCGTAGTTTAAATGCCAACCTTACGTGTAATAGTGACATCATTCATAGTTCCTTCAGTCGTGTTTGTTGGGGTAAATAAAATAATAAACACTGTAGGAAGTAAGGATCACTAGCCTTGTTCCCATATTTACACTCTCGCGCCTCACCTCTCTTCGACTGATGCTTGTCTGAGTTTGTCATTACTCTTTTCTATATTTAGTGTCATTTATTAGAGCTTTGGGCAATGGGCGGGAATACTCCTTTTGTGTAAAGATAATGTTGATTTAAGTGCCAGACTGAAGCCCAGGCCACGTGAAAGCTGCTGTCCGCATTCAAGGTAATACAATATTTAGTTAAACGTAAAATGTAAACAGAACTGTCCCTGAAACTGATTACCTCAGGGGCAACAGTGAACCACAGTCCCTGCCGGCCCATAGCATACTGGAGAAGGCTCTGGACTACTCCGGAGCTGTTACCCTATGCAAATGAATTAAACCATGTAAGAGAAGCCAACACATCTTGTAAAATTACATGGCTACACAAAATCAAGGGTGCATTGGTGGACCTGGGGTTCAGCCACTTGTGGGAGGATCCAGGAGGCAGCACATTTCCATAAAAAAAACCTTTAAGGAGATCTATAGGAATATGGCTAAATTAAAGTATATGTTACCCGTCCAGAATACTTCCCTCTCGCAAACATTCTTGAAGCATAAGCATAGCACTCAGTTCAAGGCCTACTGGAACTTTATAACCAAACCATGTGACAGGAAATTGTGCAATCAGTTTAGGGTTGGCTTGCTTGCAATAAAACCATTTACTAAAAAATGGCAAAACACAACGGATATTATATGTCCATCATGTCAAATGACTGTTGAGTCAATCCCTCATATCCTGTTCACATGTCCAGCGTACAAATGCCCTAGAGACAAATGGCTTAAGCCGATCTGCCAAAACCTGGGCAGTAGATCCAGCATACATGCATTTCATATTCTCAAGACCAACACGCATGAACACATAGTAATAGCTACAGGCAAGTTCCTGAGCTGGTCTTGGGGGACACAATCAAACAATTTGAAGAAACAAGGTGCAACGAGTGGCAATCACACATAACAGAAATGTTTTATGCATACAACTTATACCATTTTATGGTTATCTGTTGATGTGTAATAGGGATGTGTTCTATTTATTTATATATTTATTTATGAGCTTATAAAGCGCACTTATGCCCAAAGGCGTCCTGGCGCTGCCTACTGACTCCGGAGCTATAACGGGGGGGGGGGGACTATTCCATAAATAACCAGGTCTTAAGCCCCTTTCGGAATGAAAGTTGCTCTGAGGCATTTCTGAGATGTCCCAGCAAGTTGTTCCAGGCTTTTGCAGCACTGAGGAGGAAACTGTTTCCTCCCCATCTGGCCTTTTTTACACGTGGCACCGCAACCAATCTGCCGTCGGCTGATTGAAGCGCTCTGCCCGGCACATACCATTTTATACCACTGCTCAAAAACTCTAGGCCTGTGCCCTGCAACACTTTAAAGACTGTGCACAGAGCCTTGAACTGAGCACGCCTTGGTACCGGCAGCCAGTGTAGTTGCCTAAGCCCCTCACGTACTGAAACATATCTGGGGATCCAGAGCAGAAGTCTTGCTGCCGCATTTTGAACCAACTGCAATCTGTATTCATGCTTCTTTCTCAAATTAAGATACAGACTATTACAGTAGTCCAAACGCCACAGTGTAAGGGCAGTGACAGACATCCTGAATCCCTCCACTGGAAAGAAGCATTTTCTTTTCTTTAATATCCTACGGATATGAAAACAGGACGGCACTACTCCACTAACCTGGTCTCCATAGTCCAAATTTTAGTCAATAATCACACCCAGATTTCTGGCCTTCCCAGTAGGGATAGGTGGACTTCCCAGTGCCTCTGGTCACATATCAGGGGTCCAAATGTTGGGATTGTTTCTGAACAAAATAACCTCAGTCTTCCCGGCGTTTAAATTAAGACAGTTGGAAGCCATCCATTCCGCCACGCACTTTAGACTGTCATGGAATCTCGCTGTCATATCCACTCGAGACCCTAGTTGTAGTGATAACACAATTTGAGTATCGTCTGCATACGATGTAAGTTGCAGACCGAAAGATCTTATCAAGGCCGCCAGAGGGCTGACATAAATATTAAAGAGCGTGGGGCTCAGGGAGGACCCCTGCGGCACACCACAGGGAAGGGCAAAAGGCTTTGATTTATCCACCCCCAGGTCTACTGTCTGAGTTCTGTCGGTCAAAAAGGACTTAAGGAGACTCCAAGCCCTGCCCCGCCAACCGGTCCATCAACACTCCATGATGGACCGTGTCGAAGGCTGCCGACAAATCCAACAGAATCAGCACAGCAGCCCCTCCCTGGTCCAGTGCTGCTCTGACCTTTTCCGTGGCCTTGATAAGGGCTAGTTCCATGCTGTGACCTGCACGAAACCCAAATTGCGTAGGGTCTAGGGCATTGGTCTTCTGAAAGAACAAGCTAAGTTGTTGATTGATGGCCTTCTCTAGTATCTTAACCGTAAATGGAAGACGGGATATTGGTCTATAACTATTGGGATCCTTAGCATCCAGGCTGTTTTTTTTTAAAAAGGGGGAGTATCGAAGCGGATTTCCACTTTCTGGGGTACTCACTCAAGTCCATGATCATGTTGAGCATGGGTATAAGAGTGGAGGTGATAACCTCGGGGCAGATTTTAAGAACTGCAGGTGGACAAGGATCATTGGGAGAGCCAGACCGAACTGTACACAGTAGGTTTAAAACCTCTGAGCATTGTAAAGGATTAAACCGATCTAGACTATCCTGGAGCTCCCTAGTTTTTTGTCCAATACTGGTTGCTGCTACCACCACCTCTCCGTGGGTTTTGGAAAAGGAGGAGAACATCCCTTCAACCTTATTCCTGAAGGACGAGGCCAGAGACTCACACAGAGCTGCACTGCTATGCGTGCAGGGCTTAGTTGGAATTGTCAGTCTGGTAATGGTCCTGAAGAGTTCTCTAGAAGAGGAATTCGCCCTCTCATTTGCTCAACAAAATAGGCCTTTTTGCCTCCAGAATCTGTTGCTTATAGAGAATAAGACTTCCTTTGTATTTTTCTTTGTTGGTTGGACAATAACCCCTTCTCCAGATCCTCTCAAGCCTCTTACACTCTGTTTTATGTTTTTGCAGAAGGTCGGAATACCAAGGTGCCAATGGCTACGCTCTCCTGGGAGTAAAAGATTTTATCGGCGCAAATTTATCACAGGCGTTCTCAATCCACCTTGTGTACAATTCCTCTGCCTTATCAACATTTGCTGAAAATTTGGGCACATTTGATGTCAAGAACTTCCCCATCTCCTCCCCATTTATATTTTTCCAGACCCTGACAGCAATCTTTTCCCTTGGTATAACTGCAGCAGGATTCCCGGATCCTAGGCGGAGAGAGAAAAGAATGGCCGCATGATCAGACCATGAGAGGGGTAGCACTTCCAGCATATCCAAACCGGCATTGTTGGAAAAGAATGGCCGCATGATCAGACCATGAGAGGGGTAGCACTTCCAGCATATCCAAACCGGCATTGTTGGAAAAGATGCCGTCTTCTAGTTCACTCAATCATGGAAATGAGCATTTGGAAATGTGTATCACCCAGGTCACTCACAATATATCACTGTGGAAAAGTCTGTGACACACAACCATAATTAAAACATTTTTAATCTATCCTTTGTTACTGGTTTTAATATTTTAGCAATTTATGAACTTAAAAAAAAGTACTTTTTAGCACTTTGCAAATATATTATATGCATTTGTGTAGGTTTGCACTGTACTGATTTGTTGTGTCTTTAATGAATGAAAAAATCGAAATAAAGACTGATTTGATTTGATTTGCATAGAGGCTAGCTCCAACAGCTGAAAGGAGATCTTCTCGATTGACAAAGAATTCACCACCGCCCTGGTCATAGCCCACACCATCACAACATCAAAGAAATACTGCAACAACCATTTGAACTTCTTCTACAGCAAAATAGAAAAGATCTACAGCAACTTTGAACAACAATCAGACCTCAAAGATCTCATTGTCAACCGGAACACCGCCAGCTGAGACAAACACCTGAATGAATGGAAAACAATCACTGAAGAAGATACCACAGCGATCATAAAAAAAGTACACTTAGGTGCCCCAACGGACCCATACTCCCATCACATGTACAGCGTGGGAGGACCCCCAATCATCAACACCCTCACCCACATCATCAATACCTCCATCAAATTGCCACCTTCCCAGAAGACTGGAAACATTGGGCGGCCAAGCCCTCCTCAAAAAACCATTGGCCAACTATCTTGAACTCCACGACCTACTGGACCACACCCAATCAGCATTCTGTAGCAACCACAGCACAGGAATGCCACTCATCATGGCTAAAGGCCAGATTTGCATCACACTGGACAATGGAGTGACCACAGCCCTCATCTTACTCAACCCATCTGCTGCCTTTGATACAGTGTCCCACCATACCTTCATCAGAAAACCGCACAATGGAGGCAAAAATGACCGGCCCCCAACTGGATAAGCTCTTTCCTCACTAGAAGAATATAGTGGGTCAGACTACCACCCTACACATCAGAATCCAAGAACCTGATCTGCACCATCAGGGCTCATCCCTTAGCCCAACCCTGTTGAAAATCAACATGACACCACTCTCCAACATCATCAGATCACATGGCATCTCCCTCATATCCTACACTGATGACACCCAACTCATCCTTTCTCTGACAGAAAAGTCCATCAGAGCCAACATCTCCTACTGCGTGATCAACGTAGCACACTAGGTGGCATCCAACTGCCTGAAACTCAACTGCGACAAGACGGAAGTGCTGAACTACTGAAACAAAAACTCTCCTTGAGACTCCACCTGGTACCCATCATAGCTCAGACCTGCACCAACCTACCACACCAGAAACTTGGGAATTTATCTGTACAACAAGCTCAACATGACAGCACATGCCAACACAGTCAGCTCCTTCTTCCTTATTCTCCACATGCTCCACAAGATCTCCAAATGGCCCTGCATATCAAACACACCGTCACGCAAGCCCTCATGACAAGCAGATTAGACTACAGCAATGCACTCTACACCAGGCTCTCTAACAATCTCCTCCACTGACTCTAGACTATCTAGAACACTGCAACAAGACTCATTATTGACCTCCCACCAAACATCCACATTTCACCACATCTTGGAGGGCTCCACTGGCTCTCCAGCCGCATATGCAGTCATTTCAAACTTCTCATGCACGCATACAAGGCACTGCACAACACTAGACTAACATACCTGAACAACCACATTTATTTCCACCAAAACACCAGACACATATGCTTAGCATCACTCTAACTCACACACATACCCCACATCAACAAAAGCAGAACAGGAGGCCGAGCATTTTACTATATCGCATTCAGGATTTCCCTTAAAACATTAGGAGCTCCTTGAATTACACATGAAGCCTGACTCATCAACAAATTCTGTGGGCCGAACACCCAACACCATTAGTCTAATGCCCACATGCCTGCTCAAGCACCTGGAGACCCTCATGAGTGATTAGTTGCACCATACAAATCCACATACCATAGCAGATTTTGCATGCAAACCTCTAGAAAGCATCCAATTGTGCAACTTTGTGAAGTTTTCTATTGACTTTCAAACAAATTGTGTGTGGAAAAGAAATTCTAGATTCCAGTAGGTGGAACAGCAAGCAAGGATGTGGTACAAAGGACTGAGGTTGAGACAACCAAGTTGTGCTTGCCGGCCCCTCCTGACACAGTGATAGAGTGGGTCTATCAGTGATGCTGTTGATGTAAAACAAGGTCCTCATGTGGCAACGTGGGCCTCGGTGGTGAGAAAGAGGCTGAAATATGCTAAGTCACACAAAGTCAGGGAAGAGCTTGCTGATGCACATAGCACATACTATGTTTAATGGCGCATGCTATTATGAAAAACGTAGACCTGGGATCTTTGATTCGGGTTTAACCCACTAATCAACAATCCACTATGCTGAAGTAAAATGCTTTTTGTTTGTGTGGCATCCCATCAAAGAACAAAGCAGGAGCTACACATAGAGACAGTTTATAAAGTGCATCTGCTGCTCTTAGCCTTACTTGATAGGGTAGTCCCTGCTCCCTGGAAATATCCAGTTGGGTGGATATGGCTACTGGTACCATGACTGGGGGTGAGCAAAAATGTAGCCAATTTGTGAACATAAGTATTCCACTTGTTCAGTCTGCCTGCTCAGAGAAAACGGTTTGAAAAACGTCTAAACTCCCCCAAAGGTGTCATAAAAAAATCAGAGGAGTTCTTGCATGAAACCAGACCAGATACATTCCTGTCCTCAAGAGACTTAAACTTTACATTGTCGCACAGTAACACATATGCAACACTTATTCACCTAGTAATCAAACCAGAAGATTGAGTCTTGCAAACCACTTTACATTTAAAAAATTCAGGAATGTCTTACTTTACTGTCTCTCTTTCCATCCTTGGGCACTTGCAAAAATCTACCAGTGGGCCAATTTCTGTGGAATAGGAGTAATTTAAGTTCCTTGGAGTATGACACTTAATCTAAAAATATAAGTGAAAAACTGATTGACAGGATCTACCTAAGTAATGTTGTCAACCTTGAATTAAGAAGGAACTCGACAACCTTGAGTAAAAGCTCTTTCAGATTGCCAGCCATCCCATCAGTAAATGAACCAGGTAATTCAAGGGACCACTTTGATATGTAACGGCCACAGAAACTACATCTTGCAATCAATGTTCCCTCTAACTTTTTTCCTCTGTGTGTGGCACTGTAAGGTCTCTGTGTGCTGCAGAAAAGGCTATGTGCACCAGTAACCCAGCCTTAGCGCTGCTGGTGCCCCGTGTGACAATGTTTGTTGGCGCCCCGAATGGCAACCCTGCCAGTGATTCCCTCACAATTACTCCTTAACAGTGTCCCTCAAGGTCTTCATTACCACTCTCTCTGAGATGTATTTAATTTGACTTATAGCGCCTCTCATACCAGTGTAGGGTGTACTTTACATTGCACACATATTGAACAGAGACAATGAATCGTAGGTCTCCAAATCAGTGTATAATAAATGTTACATATGACTGAGGACTGCCAGGTATAGGAGTAACATGTCATTCATACTCATAGGCAGCATAGTTTAAGAGTGCTTTGTCTGGAGAAGCACAAGCCCAGAATTTAAAATGTAACATCAGGGTTAGGATTTCTCTTTAATAAGAATTGCTTTATACCCAAATTAACCCTATTTCCAACATTAGGATAATGAATGGCTGGGGAAAAAAATCATAGCACTATAATCTATACCTTGCAGTGTGCATGAAGTTCTTTGATGACAGTTAATAGTTTACTGTTCTATATAAGGATTTTAATGTATAAACTGCAAGTAACAAAATTACCTCTCTGACAAAAGTAGTAACCCGCTAACCAATTTTCATTCTATGCACTTTGTGATCTGCATGGTACACATTCTATGCAGCAGGCATATTACCCTTTGCACCACCTTCAAACTTCCACTAGAGAAAATTCAGATCCCTCTAATACAACAAGTAACATTACACCTACAACAAGCCAGGACGTTTGACTTTGTCAATGGTTCTTATTTGCATATGATAAATAAGCACCAACTACACCTTCGTTGTAGATAACATTGCAAATGCTTCAGTTCTGACATCGTGACACTGAAAAAACAATAATGAGTCTACTTTTTATGAGCGGTGCCCCCAGCCACGATACATTCACGGTTTAGAAGTCAGGAGGCAGCAAGGGCGGCGAAGTAAAGTGAGGCGGTGTGGAGGGCGGTGCCCACAATTCATGGTGAAAGGAGCAGCTTGGTGGTGTAATCCTCAGTAAGACCAGTGTTGCGGTGCGAGATGCGGCAGTGCCTTCTGTAGTGCTTTAAGGACACGGAGCCAGCGATGCAGTGAGTTGCTTTTCCCTTCTCTGTGTCAACTGGTACAGAAGCGGTACCCCAAGGTCGGTGAAGTCTTTGCAGTCCCTGAGACTTCAGAACAGAAGGCAAGCTCTACTTCAAGCCCTTGGAGATACTGAGCACAAGTAAAGAAAGTTCTGTCCAGTCCTTTCACTGCCCAAGGCAGAGGCAGCAACTGCAGGCCAACCCAACAAAGCAACAACACTGCAAAGAGGCAGTACTCCTCATGGCAGCTCTTCCAGCTCTTCTTCCTGGCAGGCTCCTTGATTCCAGTGAGTTCTAAAGTCTGGGCCCCAGTATTTGTACTCAAAATTCCTTTGCTCTCTCAGGCAGAGAGTATCTGGGCCTAGTCCAAACCAGTTTGGTCCTCTCTGGCCCAGCTTCCCATCAGGAGGCGTAGACAGCATTGTCTAAAGCATACCAGGCCCACTGAGGTGCAAGGGAATCTCTTCCCACTACTTTAAAAGCAGCCCAGGTCTATTCAGCCCAGCCCAAACTCATCCAGGAAAGGCAGGACACCCCTTGACTCCCCAGTAGCTGTCTGAAGAGAAGGCACATCCCCAGCCCCTGTCACTCCAAAGCCAGACAGTCAATCCACTAACCCAGCAGAGGCACATATGATGGCTAAGCAAGAAAATACTTACTTTCTAAAAGTGATAGTTTCAAACACAGAACATAAAAATCTTTACTAAAAGATGTGTTTTTACACTCTGAGTCCAGGCATACTAAACCTCCATTTCCCTATCTTTTCTTAATGGCAAGTTATGCTTATAGGATGTTATAAGTAAAACTCCCATTCTTTCCTATGGGACAGATAGCCTTGCAGCGGGGAAAAAAAAATGAAACACACTGTAATCCACCACCAGGACATGTCACATACACCAGTACATGTCCTACCTTTAACATACACAGCACCCTGCTCACAGGGGTACCTTGGGCCTACCTTAGGGGTGACATACATGTATGAAAAGGGAAGATTAGGGCCTGGCAAGTTGGTGCACTTGCCATGTCAACATATCAGTTAAAAACAGCGTGCAGACAACTGAGTGGCAGGTCTGAGACCCCCTTTCAGGGCTGCTTCGGTGGGTGGCACAATCAGTGCTGCAGGCCCACTAGCAGCATTTGATTTACAGGCCTTGGTACTCTTAGTACACTTTACTACGGACATACTAGTGAACAAAATATGCCAATCATGGAAACACCAATATATAAAACATTTTACAACAGGAGCAATTGCACTTTAACACTGAACAGAAGGGAGAAAGTGCCCAGAGACATAAAACCAGCAAAAACAGAGTCAAAACCGGGAGGTCAGAAAGCAAAAACCCTGGGGAAACACGCCAGAAGATGCAAGGTCTAACACAGTGACTTTTTGGATCTCTAGTTACCACAGCATCCAACCACAGTACAATATAATTATTAACCTACAGTGCACGATGCAAACTGAAGAATAGACTATCGGCTGGTGTTTATGGGCCTGATGTCCTAGATTGGGCACCCTTGCATTCCACGCAGATCCTCATCAGAAAACTCCCTAATTACAGGACTGTAAGCAAGGTACCTGACATACTGGAACATGGAGATCTAAACCAGAATTCTAATTAGATGTCTCTTTCAGAAATGAACAGCATAAAGCAATCACTGAACACTCGGACCTCAACCTGGTCTCTGTGCTGCGGATAACTACATTTTGGTAGGCCTTTAAAGTGTATGTTGTAGGTAAGGGCTTAGCAAAGGAAGCGAAGACATTGAAATTGCTGTGATAATGATTAACATGACTTAAAAATTATCATAGGTAGTTGGAAAAGATTAAACACAGGATCATAATTATGCCACACTTTACTGATTGAATGAACCATTAAGCAATTACATGGAGGTTGCAGAGCACGAAAGGAGATTCTTAGCAAGCAAGCTGAGGAATCGTGTATTAATAAATAATTGTGCATTATTAACAATCTGGATAATCTTAATCAGCACTCAAATTTACACATTTACACTGACCTGATGCTATTGCATTTGAAACGATTTGATATGACCTGTTAGAGTGTGGCATCCGGGCTAACTAGGCCTCAATTGATTTTCAATACTAGCTTGCATTTATTCACAATGGTTACTGTTGTTTCAGTAACTATTTTGTTCTGACACCTCCGGATGACAATAGGCAGGGTTAGGGAGTATTCATTATTCACATAGTAGGTTAGTGCTTAGGTAGTCAGGCTGTACGATGTTTTTAAAGCCTGTATTCTGATTTGTTGAACGTGTATTGTCTTCCTCGCACCATGATTCAGCAGTTTTCATACTGTTCCATGAGGCGATTTCATACATAAATGCCCGATTTTGGGGGTGTCAGAAGTCTTTCCTATGCTACTAGTGATGCTGTCTGAGTTCTTACTGATTTTCCTGCATATTTGGAACTTGTTCTTTTATGTATTTTGCCTATTACTATGTATTGTTCTATTAAAGAGAGCCTTCACTGCAATGACGTTAGGCATATAAATGAGATTAGCTGCATTTGAACAGCATTCCCAATCCACACAATCAGTGGGAGTGTTTTTGTAGTGTAAGGTTTTAGGATACAGCACACTCCCAAAATTCAGGGCAATAGACTGGAGAAAGGTAGAACACCCAGTTGAGTGCTGGCAAAGTGTGAAACTGCAGTGTGATGGATGAAAGGTCCAACACCTACACCTACACCTAAAAAATGGAAACAAGACTTAAGTTATTGAAGTGATTTGATGGTCCTCTTTAAGGACTGATCCACCCAGTGGCAAGATTGTGGGACTTCAAGGACTCACTGAGAACATAACTTTTTTTTGTTTTTACAAATGTCTTTATTGGTCTTAGCACAAGTAGAAAAAGAAACAAAAAACCATAATGGTGACAATTCCAAAGTGCCACTCACAAATGATATCACATCAAACAAAATTAACAAATGTAAACGGTGGAGTCACAATAGCCTAAAGAAAACATAAGGAAATGATAGACTGAGCGCTGAACCTTTTCAGACACTCACTCCCAGTCACAGATCTGGGTTGAATCTATCATCGTTCTTTAGCTAACTTCGCCACCACAGTTCCTACCACAAAACCAGTCCCAGGATGCTTGCTTCCGGTCCAGGGAAGACCCGGCTTGGCAGTTTGGGCTGGACTGTTCCCAGGAGGAACAGGGTCAAGACTGATTTGCACATGCCTGGGTCTGAACTGAGGTGGGAAAATGAGCTAAAGAACGATGATGAATACAACCCAGATCTGTGACTGGGAGTGAGTGTCTGAAAATGTTCCATGCTCATTAGTCATTTCCTTGTGTTTGTCATAATAGCCTAGACATGTCACACCTCCAATCTCAGGTGTGGTAGCATGTCATAATGAAGAAGGCCCCTGTATTGACATGGGTGGCAGTATGGTGTATCGTGACAATAGTCCCTGGGGGTACAACATGATTTGGAAGGACACCCAGGAACGTGTACGCGCCAGTACAGGATAATCCACACATGGAGATATAAGATCCTGCAGGCCAGTGCCAGTGGTCACTCCGAGCCAGGACAACAATTCTGGGGGGCCTGAGAACCACACCCACGGTTGTAAGGGGCAGTGTTGGTGTGGCTGTATTACCTATGCGGAGTCCTTATAGGGGCATGGTCCCGCTATCTCATGTGCTGGCATGGCTCATCGTATGAGTTGTAGGATGGGACAGAAGGACCTAGGGTAGTGGTCAGGGTTCAGGGTGGACGTGCGTACTTTTTTGCCTCTAAGTTTCTGATATAGGTATCCCAGCACCCATCTCTAGAATCCCCCCTCCATGTCTACGTGCCAATGTAAGGACATCCAGGTCAGCTTTTGCCCATTTGAGCAATGTGGAGAGCCAACAGGGTGTATCGGTGGCTGTATGAGCCTTCCAGGACATGATGATTTGCCGTTTGAAGAGTATTATGGCTAGGTCAAGGAATCAATGAAAGTACTTATCTCTCTTAGTCTTGGGTCTAAGATCTAGTAGGCATGATTCCAGGATCAGCAGGACCAAGTGCTCTAGCAAAGTGGAAGTAATTCTGTGACTTCTCTCCAGGGCCGCTCCATCACCCGGTGCTCCCAGACCATGTGGTCAAAAACCTTTATCATCTGCTCTACATCTAGGGCATGCAGAGGATGCTGCAGGAAACAGGTGCTTGATGCGTTTCGGTGTGAGGTGTCCCTGATGCAAATAGTTAAATTGTGTGTAATAGAAGTGTGGATTACGTGAAACCCCCTTTACATGTTGTAACACCTGGGTCCAGAGACTGTCTGTGAATTGCATCTCGAGGTCCGCCATTCATCGGTCTTTAGCCCTGTCATACGACTCACAATGGGATGAGTGCAATGCAACATTAAGGGCCATAATATTTTTCTTTGGGACAGGATTCTGTGCAGTGTTGGTGTAGTGTAGTGATCGCATGCTGTCTGCCATGATATATCAGGAAATGGCCTGCCACAATGCCATACGTGTCCATAATCTCCAAAAGGGGATTAGTGCAGTCACAATGAAAAAGTCACCCATTTGGTCAATCTCTGCCTCTCTCCAAGGCGACATGTTGTGGTGTTGTTGGGTCACCTCCTGGAGTGCCAACAACTGTCAAAGTGGGATCAGTGGGGAGTATGGAGGATGGGACCCGTTACCTTGCTCGTATGCATGCCAGCACACATGGCCTATCTTTATTTGATGCGTCTCATGTGGTGGGCGAGCCCTGGGGTCCAACAGCCACATATATATGTGTCCAACTAAGGAGTCTGTAAATAGTTGCTCTCTCCGGTCAAGGGGCTGTGCCCAGCCAGCACATCGGCCACTGCAGCTGAGCTGCTGCATAGTACAACTCATAATTTAAACCACCCTCATGAAGCAGGCACTAGAGTATGAAGAGCACCACCTGTCTCCTGCCTGAGCTCCATATCAGCTCCAGCAGGAGACCATGGAGGTCCTGAATGAAGCGCTTGGTGAGGGAAAGTGGTAACGCTGCAAAGAATACAGGAGTCATGATAAGATAAGCATTTTGACGATTACCCGCCAGCCCAGCGGGGACAGCTGCAAGGACAACCATAAGGGAGGGATTTACAGATGTAGTTTGGGACCCTACCCATGTTAACGTTGCCCTCCACAAGTCATTATCCAAATGGTAGATCTGTACACCTAAGTACTTCAGCATGTCAAGGTGCTATTCCAGCCCAAACCGTAGCAGGGCCTTCCTGTTATACTCATGAACTGGAGAGAGGCGGAACAGGCAAGACTTAGACCAATGCAATCTTAAGCCTGATACTATTCCAAATTCCTCCAGGGTCTCCATGAGGGCTGTAAGTGTGACAGTGGCATCATACAGATAGATAGGGTCATCCTGTGCTTATAAAGAGATGAGATGGTGCTTGTCACGTACTTGGAGGCCCCTAAAGCTGCACTTGCAAGCTCTAGCAGCAGGCCTGGGGCTCCATGGTCAGGATACAAATCAATCAACGGGGATAGGTGGCAACCCTCACTGGTGCAGCTATGTATGTCAAAGCTGTCAGATATCAACTGTACTATCGGGTTCTTATAGAGGGTGCATATCTAATTAAGGTACACCGACCTGAAGCCGATTTCCTCCAGAGTTGCCAGAAGGTAATCCCACCCCAGTATGTCATACTCCTTATCTAAGTCAAGCGACACCACCAACTATTCCCCCGTCTCACTTAAGGCAGATTTCATCAGATGAAGTGGTCATCGTATGTTGCGAAAAGAATTGCATTCTGGAATAAACCCACATTGATCTACTTACGCTAGGGTGTTAGAAACAGCCAATTAGCAAGGCCCTTCCCTAATATCTTATAGTCTACATTTAATAGGGAGAACGGCCAATATCAGGGGACTTCGGGGCGGGATCCTGGACTGGTTTTGACCCTTCTATCAGCACCTTACGGAGCGAGTCTGGGAGCTGACCCTTCTTTCTAGCTTATTCAAAAACTTCAAAGAGAATCTGGGAAAGGTGTGCACTGAAGGTGGCATAATATTCTAGCGTAACTCCATCCGTACATGGAGTTTTATTTCATGCAATTTGGGTTATAGCCACCCGTATCATATAAATCTGAAGGGGTTCATCCAGTTCAGCTCATTAGAGTGGAATCAATCAGGGTAACAGTAGCCCATGAAGAAACCCTTTCATTCGGTTAACGAGGGCTGTCTACAGCTGCATACAGGGAGTGATAGTACTTTGCAGCAATAATGGCCACTTGTGTATTAACCACCATGCCACCCCCCCCAACTTGATTGCTCCTACTGATGGGTATGCCTGGCACTCTTAACAAGCCATGCCAATAGCCTGTCCTAACGCTCCCTTTCGCATGGAGAAGGTCAATAGTCATGTTTCCCCTACTGCGCATCTAGATCCCTGTGACTCTTTCTCAGCTGCTTGTGTCTTTCCGTTCTATCGGCCCACCATGACACCTTGGTCTCAAGTAGTGTCAACTCCCGCTCCATGTCCAGAAGCTTCGTGTGCAGGGCCTTACGTACGCCCTGACGTAGTGGCAATGCATTGCCTTCTGATGACCACCTTGTGGAAATCCCACTTCAGCATCGGGTATGGTGGTAAGTAGTTCTGCATCGTATTGCATGATTCCCATTTCCCACAACTCCAGTGTGCGGGTCCCGACAAATGCCCCATCAACAATCAGGAGACCAGTACAGTACAGGGCCATACCACTGAATTATATATAGGAAACTTCATCTCTGTGTCAAAAGAAAACACAAGATTTGTAACCCCACCTCCCTGACCAGGACTCCTCTGAGTGACCAGCCATAAACATTGAACGAATTAACAACAACCACAGAGAAATGTGTAATAAAATACATGTCCTCTTTGGAGAGTTCAGGGCTCCTGGACACATGGGCCGTCTCCAATGAGCTGGCTGCCCAACCCTCTCTCATGAGGCCCCAAGGTGTTTCCAATAGTCACCAGTAAGCAGTGAGGTCTCTGATGCACACAGTCTGATGGTTTCAATATCTAAGACCAGATTCACAAAAGTTGCATCAAAAGGGAACTCAAAACAGCCACCACCCCATGCTGTTAATTCACAATTGCAGGCAATTGCTAAAGAAAGACAAAGATTGGTTCCCTGAGCGGTAACACAATATATATATCTCTGTATTATACAGTCAAATTCCTGATCGTAAGTCCATGAGAAATTGAAATATTGAAAAATTGATGATATCAAGTGTTATTCCGCAGTCATTATTCTTGTATACTGTTGTTCTCAAGAAGACTTGTTAACACACAAATTGTCAGAGAACGGAATTTGTGTGTAAACAAGTCTTCTTGAGCATAACAGAATACAAGAATAAAGACTGCAACACTTGATGTCATCAATTTTTAAATTTCTCATGGACTTACGATCAGGAATTTGCTTGTATAAAACAGAGATATATATATTGTGTTACTGCTCTGGGGACCAATCTTAGTCACCAGTGAGCAGTCCACACCACTTATCACACTGCAAAGAACAAACCTCCACCCCACAGCGAAGAACAAGACCCTACCCCTCATAGCAGATCATCCACCAGCCATGGCGTCAACTCAGGCTCCTGGGAGCCCGCCCCAGCAGAGGCCATGGAGCCACTAGTATCCGACTGTCAGAGACACGGTTTGACTGCAACCCCTCAAAAGAGTTCTGCGACCCTTGATCCTCTGGTAGGTCGCTCCCCTCCCTCTGCAGCTCCGCCGTTGTCTCCTGTGACCTCTGCTCTTGCCTGCGCTTCTCCGCCTAATTGCCTGCCTGCCTACTCGTGACCAGCCCCTCTTCTCTTCTATATCCCTGACTGCTGTGTGACTGCCTGACCGCCTGCGGCCTTTTCCCCTGCCGTTCGGCCAGCTCCGCTTCCCCGGTGCTCCACCTCTCCTTTCCCCGCTGTCCCCCTCCCTCCCCGGCCTCCAGGCTTGCCGCCGCTGCTCCCCTGCGGCCCCGCCCCCCTGCTCCTCATTCGTCGTCCCTTTCCTCCTCCCCTGCCTCCCAGCTGAGCCT
The DNA here is from genome assembly GCF_964261635.1 of Lissotriton helveticus. Taxonomy (NCBI): domain Eukaryota; kingdom Metazoa; phylum Chordata; class Amphibia; order Caudata; family Salamandridae; genus Lissotriton; species Lissotriton helveticus. The sequence goes on along the minus strand of NC_136067.1, from coordinate 1,433,130,261 downwards.
CCCTCCCCACCGCGCCATATATGGCGGCCGCGCGCAGCGGGCGCGCCGCTGACGTGCCGAAAGCGCGCCTAAGGCAAGCCCATCTGTGCCGTCCGCGCCTGGACCGCGCCCAGCGCCACGACCCCTGGATCACCCTCCAGCTGCCACAAGGCCACTCCCACGCGCACCCATGGCCCCTTCACCTGTCAGAACTGCAGCTTCTCCTGCATCGTAGACGCCGAGACGACCGCCACAACGGAACCCAACCAGCTCCGCTGCATCCTGCTTAAAACACGCTCCACTCACAAACACGCCGTGGAGCTCTAGGACCTGCTCGATTCCACATCACCTGACATCGCCTTCCTGACCGAGACCTGGATGAACGAAGCCTCCGCCCCAGACATCGCAGTGGCCATCCCCGATGGATACAAGATCACCCGCAGAGAATCGCCATCCTCTACAAGAACGCCATCAGGGTCTCCACCAACACCGCCGACACCCTCAACGCCGCCGAACACATGCACTTCCAGATCCACACGGACCCCAAGACCACCCTGAGAGGCACCCTCATCTATAGACCACCAGGACCCCGCCCCTAATTCTGCAACTCCATCGGTGACTTCATCAGCACGCACGCCCTGACCTCCACCGACTACATCCTTCTCGGCGACCTGAACTACCACCTGGAAAACAACAGCGACAGGAACTCCTCCACCCTGATTGACAACCTCACCACCCTCGGACTGACACAGATCGTCACGACACCTACCCACACCGCCGGCCACACGCTCGATGCTATCTTCTCCTCCAGTCCCCACATTGTCTTCAGCCACGCCTCCGAACTCACCTGGACCAACCACCGCTGCGTCCACTTCACCTTCCAGAAACCCGTCGCACATCACCGCACCCTACAGATCGGTGGGAACCGCTGGGGCAAAATCACCAAGGAACTACTGCAAACACACCTCGCACTCAACCCCCGACCAACCCCACCGACCTCGAGGAGGGAGCCCGCACCCTCAGACTCTGGATGGAAGACTGCACCAACACCTTAGCCCCTACAAGACAACACGCCCACAGAGATAACAGACAGAGAGCCAGCTGGTTCACCCCGGAGCTCCTAGACTCCAAACGCACCTGTCGGAGACTGGAAAAAACCTGGCAAAACGAGAAAACTCCCGACAACCACGCAGTTCTCAAAACCGCCATCCGCAACCACCACCATCTCATCAGGACCACCAAGAAGGCCGCCTTCATGAACCGCCTCGACAACAACGCACACAACAGCAAGGAGCTCTTCAACATCGTGAAGGTCCTCTCCAACCCCAGCTCCTGCACCAATGACATCCCCCCGTCACAAGCCCTGTGCGACGCCCTCGCTGCCTTCTTCCACCGCAAGATTGCCGACATTCACGACAGCTTCAACCCTCAGACGAACCCCGCCAACCCCACCACGGCCCCATCGATACCCACCGACCACGACCGCCTCACCGCTTGGACCAGCGTCACTACTGAGGACACGATCAAAACAATGAGTACCATCCACTCAGGCGCCCCGACCAACCCTCTTCCCCACCACATCATCAACAAGGCAGACAGCTCCATCGCATCCCACTTGTGCAACATCATCAACCTGTCATTCAAGACCGTGACCTTCCCTGAGAGCTGGAAACACGCAGAGATTAACTCCCTACTGAAGAAACCCAAGGCGGACCCGAGCGACCTAAAGAACTTCCGGCCCATCTTCCTGCGAAGGTCATCGAAAAGATCGCCAACACCCAGCTCACCCGATACCTAGAAGACAACAACATCCTCGACCCCTCCCAGTCAGGCTTCCGCAAACACCGCAGCACCGAGACCGCCCTCATCTCCGCCACAGACGACATTAGACTCCTACTTGACAAAGATGAGACAGCAGCCCTCATCCTCCTGGACCTCTCCGCCGCCTTCAAAACCGTCTGCCATCACACACTACACACATGCCTCTACGACGCAGGGACCCGCGACAAGGCCCTGGACTGTATCACCTCCTTCCTCTCCGACAGAACCCAAAGAGTCTGCCTCCCTCCGTTCCAATCCAAAGTCACCAGGACGATCTGCGGTGTCCCACAAGGATCATCCCTCAGCCCGACGCTCTTCAACATCTACATGGCTCCACTTGCACGCATCGCCAGACTCCATGACCTCAACATCATCTACTACGCCGACGACACCCAGCTGATCCTCTCCCTCACCAACGACCCCCTCACTGCCAAAGCCAACCTCCACCACGGTATGAAGGCAGTCGCCGACTGGATGGAAGAAAGCCAGCTCAAACTCAACACGGACAAGACAAAGATCCACATCCTAGGACCCAACCCCTCAGCCTGGGACAACTCCTGGTGGCCCACTTCCCTGGGCACCGCCCCTACACCAACCAACCACGCACGCAACCTGGGAGTCATCCTCGACTCGAAGCTCACCATGACGAACCAGATCAATGCAGTCTCCTCAACCTGCTTCCACACCCTCCGCATGCTCCGCAAGATCTACAGATGGATCCCCACCGACACATAAAAAACCATCACCCACGCCCTCATCAGCAGCAGGCTCGACTACGGCAACGCCCTCTACACCGGAGCCCCATCTAAACTCCTCAGCAGACTCCAAAGAATCCAGAATGCCTCTGCACGCCTGATCCTCGACATCCCCCGCCGAGGCCACATCACCCCCTACCTGAGAAACCTGCACTGGCTCCCCATCGACAGAAGAATCACCTTCAAGCTCCTGACCCACGCACACAAGGCACTTCACAACACAGGCCCAGTATACCTCAACAACCGACTGTCATTCTACGCACCAACCAGGACACTCCGTTCCGCCGATCTCTCTCTAGCCACCGCCCCCCGCATCCACAGAACCACCTCCGGAGGCAGGTCCTTCTCCTACCGTGCCGCCAAGACATGGAATTCCCTCGGTCTACTCCTACGGCAGACAGAAGATCCTCAGACCTTCAGAAGACTACTCAAGACCTGGCTCTTCGACAACTAGCTGCAGCCCCCCCCCCAGCGCCTTGAGACCCTCGCGGGTATGTAGCGCGCTTTATAAATTGCCCGATTGATTGATTGATTGATTGGCCATATTGCAGCACCACTTCCCCTGCCTGTGCTCTCTCCCTGGCTGCCTATGCCATGAAGGGGCAGCTCTGGGTTCCCCGCTCCTCCTATGCATCAGCTGCAACGTCAGCTATTTACCAGAGTTCCGGTCATCGGTTGTAGGTTTCACAATTCCCTTAGCATGCAACCAGGTATATGCATATCCAGGAGTCAAGAAAGAATGGGCTCACTCATCATCAATCACCTTAAGTTTATCAGGAGAAAGAAGAGCATACTTCAGGCCTAGCTCCCAGAAGTGTTGCATGACCATCATATGTGAGTTGCAAAGATGCTGCAACTCCACAGTAAAATCTGGGTAAGCAGTGATGAGGCTGCCCTTAAAGTGTCAGTTACCTTTCATCCAAAACATAGGCAGCATCAAGTCTCTGTCCCTCTACTTAAGTAATTTCGCAATTACAAGACTTGGCTGGGTCCCTGGTGGCGGCGACCTCCCAGGTTGACAATGTGCTTTCTACACAGACAAGAACGTGGGTATATTGCCTGTCAGCACTTTGGTCATCCACCACTTTTCAAGGATGAGTTCCATACTCAGGCTCTCCAAGCACTCCAGAAATCCCAAGAAGTGGACATTAGTATGCCTCGAGCAGCCCTCTGTATCCTCCGATGTAGAAAGGCCACCTCAGCCCTCATGTCCTTTAGTTGGGTTTGCATCATGTTTAATGTTGACATATCCACATAGTCCACCAGTTTCCTGTGATCCATACAGAGCAGGTTCACATCCAAGGAGACTGCATCGACCTTGGTTTTCAGAGCAGCTTATGTGTCCAGAATTGCGTGCAATATCTATTCAAATTGGACAGAGTGACTGTGGAGAGTGGCTCAGAGTGCCACCTCCATCATCAGGGGGCGGCGGAAAGGTCCGCTGCATCCTCACTGCCTGGGCTGGGGATATTAGCAGTTTTGGGCTTCACAATCATGGTAGCATTGGTATCAACTCCAAGTGAAAGCTAGACAGTGCACCGTCACCCCAGACTCTCTACAAGGTTCGGGCTGCTGGTGTGTGCAGTGCAGTGCTGGAGTTGCATGTGGTGTCGCCGGGCCCCCTCAAAGGAAATGAATGTGAAAGCTTGTGTAATGTTATCAATATTTTATTTAAGTCTATAAACTGCTGTAGGAAAGTAGGATCTGCTTTCATGGTCACTCCCCTTTTTGCTGGTGTTCAACTGTTTCCTGACTAGTCTGTCTGTGATCCAGGTAATCAGGACCCCAATCACTGTGCTATCTCCCCAAAATGGTTATGGTAAGTACCTCGGTACATCCCTATTTGGCTATTGGGCCACCCTTGTAAGTTCCTAGTATATGGTACTAAGGTGTCTTGGGCATGGGTACCCCAAAGGTCCCCTATGGGCTGCAGCATCTATTATGCCACCCAGAGGGGACCCTCCAAACCACCACTACAGGCCGGCCATTGCAGCCTGTGTGAGCTGGTGCATGCACCACTCACGAGAGATGTAAGTTTTGTTATATCTCTAGCTCATTGCACTTGAGACCCATAAGTCACCCCTCTAGCAGGCATTTCAGTCCTGAGGGCAGGGTGCTTGGTTCTAAGTGTGAGGGTGCCCCGCATGAGCAGGACACCCCGGCGCCATATGGAGTCCATTCTCCCAGGTTGTAATTGCATATAACATATAGAGGGTCATTGCGCAATGACCTTCTCTAAACTGGCTGGAACGAACCTGCCATGTTTGGTATCAAACAGGTTGGAATCATAGCCCAACACGGTAGTGTTGGAGGTATGATTACATCCACAGTAGGGCCCCTCCGGTAGGCCCTCTATTCTCCCAGGACTGATCAAACAGAGCCCGACAGCAACCTAGGGCTGCTGCCGACCACAGACATGATTCTGCCCTCCTGCTGAGGGGACACGGGAAGGTAGGACAATAGGTTTCCTGTTGCAGGGAGGTGTGACCACCTCCCAGACAGGACTTCGTGTATTGGGCCGGGGCGGAAGCTCTTGCCAGCGTCACATAGTCTGCTAGAAGGCAACATTTGGGGCCCTCCTTGCATACTCCAGTTCAAACAAGATCAAGCAACAGTTGGCTACTCGCTCTGGCGCAAAACTGGACAAAGGACATGGGAGTATCCTCCCCACTGCCTGACCCCTTCTTGGGGAGGGACTCTGAAATCATCCTAACCCTCACCTTAGGGTACTTAAGGGCTTACCTGTGTGAGGGCACCTAGATTCGTTGTGGGATTCAATTCAGATTCAAATCCACTTCTTCTTTGACCGTCTGTACATCTTGGCCGAGTCGTGCTGACTGTTCCGAACTGATCGCATTGTCCTTCTGCTTCCGGACAAAGATTGCAACGGAGAAGACTCTGTCAACTTCTGGCCTCATCATCCTGCTTAATCGCTACAACATCAGTGTCCGTGCTCCATACAGGTGCTGTCCTGGGCCTGTGGACATCTAAAGAGATCCAAAGGAATTTCCCAGGCACTGCATCAAGAACGTGGGCTCCCATGGACTCCAAGAGGCTCTACAACACAGGCGGTGATTCTGCATTTCCTCGAGGCCTGAGCTGTACGATCCGTCGAGTTGACAGCAGTATCCTTCGTAGAACTTCCCGGAACCAAACCCCTGTGCACAGTGTTTCTACATCGCTTCAATCACCAGGTACCCTAACTGACTTGTGCCAAACAGAGTCGTACACATTGAGAGGTCCTGTTGACGATCTGTCCCCGCTATAAGTGACCCATGCTGACGCAGTTGGTTGGACGCTGTGGCTCAGTCCGAGCTATCGCTTCAGTGTACACAAGCTTGAAGCCTCTTCATTCACCTTTTGCTTTCTTGAACTCGAGTGGCCTTCTTCCGTGCCTTTTGGATGTCCCGGTGTGGCCTAGACTCTGTCCCCTATGCTTTCAGGTAATCTTCGTTTCGAACTAACTTCTGAGTTCCAACAGACTCTTTCGTCCTTTTGTGGTAAGACTGCAACCGCGACGTACGCTGATCAGTATAGAGTGTATGGTCAAGTATTCCTTCTTACCTGACCGTTGGGGGGGTTCCTCAACTCTCACCTGGGGTGGTTCCTTGGGTCCCTGACTCTTCTACGTCTCTTGGGTCCAGTCTCACCTTAGGTCGTGGTTCACTTCCCATTAATTTGATATATGGTCTGTCACCCTTCTGGGGTCCACTGTGTGTTGGTGCTAACTGCTATTCTATGTCCAAAGTATTGTGTGCATTAAATTATTTGGGTGGGAGATAGTGTAACCTGTTAGTGAGTGATTTAATAAATATCTATTTTTATAAGTACACAGTGTGGTTCTTTTTCATTTAGCCTATACTAAACTATTAGATACTGGTGAGCCAACCTGTGTTGCACTCCTCCTAGATTAAGCCTGAAGGCTGATCTCCACAGCTACCACTTAGAGAGCTTTATATGGTTATCTAAACCCCTAAAATCAACATAAGGGTCGCCCAGGTTAGTGCAGGGTGCTACACTTACATTAGTGAGCACCATGTATTGACCCAGCTTCTCACAACTTTAGTTATTCAATGGCTAAAGAGTAATGGGATACAATATATGATTGCCCATGCAAAAGCTGCAATATTTGGAATCCCCATACTAACAGATGTTACAAAATTCAAGAAAGGGTGCTAGTTGGCAGAAAAATCCTGTACTCAACAGGCCAACATAAAACCCATGCCCAATTGAATCCTTGTAATTTATAACCCTAAAAACCTAGGGGATAACAAATATTATAGTCCGTATGGGCCATTATATATAGTATCCCCAAAGGAACCGGATGTGAAAGTTTGTGGAATGAAATTAAAGATGTGAAAAGAGATTTCAATCTGTATCACCCATAAGGCAACTCCAGTTGGTCAATGGCTAAAAGGTAAGCCTTGAATATTAGGGGATACAAGATATTACAGCAATGTATGAGCTTTAATATGTTGTATCCCCATAGCAACAGGTAGTTAGAAAACTCAAGGAAGGGTGCCAGTTGGCTTGAAAAATCTCAGTTATTCAATAGATAAAGGGTAATCCATAAAAAGTAGGGCATACAAATATTACAGCCTTGCATAAGCCATGATATTCAGTATCCTCATAGTAAGAGATGTTGGAAAACTCAAAGAAAGATGTCAGTTAGCAGAAAAATACTGTGCTCACACGGCCAATATAAGACCATGTCAAAATGAATCTTGATATGTTCTAACCAGAGAAACATAGGGAATACCAAGTACTATAGTCTGTATAGGCCATCATATTTGGTATCCGTAAAGGAAACACATTTGAAAGATTGTGAAATGAAATCATGATTGCAAAAAGTGACTGCAATCTGGTATCAAATAAAAGGCAACTCCAGTTGGTCAATGGCTAAAAGGTAACCCTTGATAAGTAGGGGATACAAGATAATACAGCAACGCATATGCCGTAATCTGTGTATCCCAGAAGTAAAAGGTGTTGGAAAACTCAAGGAAGGGTGCCAGTTGGAAGAACAATACTGTGCTCACACATCCAACATCAGATTATGTCAAATTGAATCCTGGTAATTTCTAAGTCCAGAAACACAGGGAATACAAAATATTATAGGTGGTAGAGGACATTATATTTGGTACCTGCCAAGGCTACCGGATGTAAAATCTTATGCAATGATTTAAAATGTGAAAACATACTGTAGTCTGCTATCAAATAAAAGGCACCTTCAACGGGTCCGTGGCTATAGGCTAACCCATGAAACATAGGGGATGAAAGATATTACAGCAGTGCATGAACCATAATATTTGGTACCCCCAAAATAAACTATGTTGGAAAGCAATAAGAAGGGTGATAGTTGGCAGAAAAATACTGTACTCACCAAGCCAAAATAAAACCCATGCCCAATTGAATCCTGGTAAGTTATAACCCTAGAAACCTAGGGGATACCAAATATTATAGGCCATATAGGCTATTACATTTGGTATCCCCTAAGAGTACAAGATGCAAAATCTTGTGGAATGATCTACAAAATGTGAAAAGATAGTGTAGTCTGCAATCAAACAAAAGGCATTTCAACTGGTCAATGGGTAGAGGGTAAAGGGTAACAAATGAAACATAGGGGATACGAGATACTACAGCAATGCAAGAGCCATAATATTTGGTATCCCCATAGTAAATGATGTTGGAAAGCAAAAGAAAGGGTTCTATTTTGTATAGAAATACTGTGGTACCGCATCTAACATAAGGCAAAGTCTAAATGAATCTTTGTAACTTCTAAGCCGAGAAACATTGGGGATACCAATTATTATAGGCCGTATAGGGTATTATAGTTGGTATCCCCTAAAGATACGGATGCAAAACCTTATGGAATGATGTACCAAATGTGAAAAGATACTGTAGTCTGCTATCAAAGAAAAGGCAATTTCAACTATGCAATGGCTCATGGGCAACCCATGAAATATAGGGGATGCGAGATATTACGGCAGTAAATGATGTTGGAAACCAAAAAGAAGGGTGCCATTTGGTATAGAAATACTGTGCTCTGCCATCCAACATAAGGCGATGTGAAATTGATTCATGGTAACTTCTAACCCGAGAAACGCCTGGAATACCAAGTATTATTGGCTGTATAGGCTATTATAAGTGGTATCACCTCAGGGTACCGTAGGCAAAATCTTGTGGAATGATGTACATATTGGGAAAAGATACTGTAGTCTGCTATCAAACTAAAGGCAATTTCAGTTATTCAATAACTAAAGGGTAACTCATGAAACATAGGGGATACAAGATATTACAGCAATGCGTGAGCTATAATATTTTGTATCCCCATGGGAAACGATGTTGGAAAGCAAAATTAAGGGTGCTATTTGGTATACAAATACTGTGCTCCTCCATCCAACATAATGCGATGTCAAATTGAATCCTGGTAACTGCTAACCTAAGAAACGCTGGGGATACCAAATATTATAGCCCATAATAGCTATTATAATTGGTATCCCCTAAGGGTACCAGAGGCAAAATCTTGAAGAATGATGTACAAAATGTGAAAAGATACTATAGTCCGCTATCAAATAAAAGGCAAAGTCAATTGGTCAATTGCTAAAGGGTAACCTATGAAACATAGGGGATACAAGATATTACGGAAATGCGTGAGACATAATATTTGGTATCCCCTTAGTAAATGATGTTGGAAATCAAAAGGAAGAGTGCTATTTGGTATATAAATACTGTGCTCCTGCATCCAACATAAGGCGAAGTAAAATTGAATCCTGGTAACTTCTAACCTGGGAAACACTGGGGATACCAACTATTATAGGCCATACAAACTATTATAGTTAGTATCCCCTAAGGGCACAGATGCAAAATCTTGTGGAATTATGTACAAAATGTGAAAAGATACTGTAGTCTACTATCAAACAAAAGGCAAATTCAACTAGTCAATGGCTAAAGGGTAACCCATGAAATATAGGGGATACGAGATATTACAGCAATGCGTGAGCTGTAATATTTGGTATCCCCTAGTAAATGATGTTGGAAAGCAAAAGGAAGGGTGCCGTTTGGTATAGAAATACCTTGCTCTCGCATCCAACATAAGGTGAAGTAAAAGTGAATCCTGGTAACTTCTAACCTGGTAAACACTGAGGATACCAACTATTATAGGCCATACAAACTATTATAGTAAGTATCCCTTAAGGGTACAGATGCAAAACCTTGTGGAATTATGTACAAAATGTGAAAAGATACTGTAGTCTGCTATCAAACAAAAGGCAAATTCAACTAGTCAATGGCTAAAGGGTAACCCATGAAATATAGGGGATACGAGATATTACAGCAATGCGTGAGCTGTAATATTTGGTATCCCCTAGTAAATGATGTTGGAAAGCAAAAGGAAGGGTGCCGTTTGGCATAGAAATACCTTGCTGTCGCATCCAACATAAGGTGAAGTCAAATTGAGTCCTGGTAACTTCTAACCTGAAAAACACTGGGGATACCAACTATTATAGGCCATATAAACTATTATAGTTGGTATCCTCTAAGGGTACGGATGCAAAATCTTGTGGACTGATGTACAAAATGTGATAAGATACTGTAGTCTGCTATCAAACAAAAGGCCATTTCAACTAGTCAATGGCTAAAGGGTAACCCATGAAATATAGGGGATACGAGATATTATGGCAATGTGAGAGCCATAACATTTGGTATCCCCTTAAATGATGTTGGAAAGCAAAAGGAAGGGTGCTATTTGCTTTGGAAATACTGTGCTCCTGCATCCAACATAAGGCAAAGTCAAATTGAATCCTGGTAACTTCTAACCCGAGAGACACTGGGGATACCAAATATTATAGGCCGTAATAGCTATTATAATTGGTATCCCCTAAGTGTACCGGAGGCAAAATCTTGAAGAATGATGTACAAAATGCGAAAAGATACTATAGTCCGCTATCAAGTAAAAGGCAAAGTTAATTGGTCAATTGCTAAAGGGTAACCTATCAAATATAGGGGATACAAGAATTACGGCAATGCGTGAGACATAATATTTGGTATCCCCTTAGTAAATGATGTTGGAAATCAAAAGGAAGAGTGCTATTTGGCATAGAAATACTGTGCTCCTGCATCCAACATGAGGTGAAGTAAAATTGAATCCTGGTAACTTCTAACCTGGGAAACACTGGGGATACTAACTATTATAGGCCATACAAACTATTATAGTTGGTATCCCCTAAGGGTACAGATGCAAAATCTTGTCGACTGATGTACAAAATGTGATAAGATACTGTAGTCTGCTATCAAACAAAAGGCCATTTCAACTAGTCAATGGCTAAAGTGTATCCCATGAAATATAGGGGATATGATATATTATGGCAATGCGAGAGCCATAACATTTGGTATCCCCTTAGTAAATGATGTTGGAAAGCAAACGGAAGGGTGCCATTTGGTATAGAAATACTGTGCTCCGCCATCCAACATAAGGCGATGTCAAATTGAATCCTGGTAACTTCTAACATGGGAAACACTGGGGATACCAACTATTATAGGCCATACAAACTTTTGTAGTTGGTATCCCCTTAGGGTACAGATGCAAAATCTTGTGGAATTATGTACAACATGTGAAAAGATACTGTAGTCTGCTATCAAACAAAAGGCAAATTCAACTAGTCAATGGCTAAAGGGTAACCCATGAAATATAGGGGATACGGGATATTACAGCATTGCGTGAGCCATAATATTTGGTATCCCCATAGTAAATGATGTTGGAAAGCAAACGGAAGGGTGCCATTTGGTATAGAAATACTGTGCTCCGCCATCCAACATAAGGCGATGTCAAATTGAATCCTGGTAACTTCAAACCCGAGAAACGCTGGGAATACCAAGTATTATTGGCTGTATAGGCTATTATAAGTGGTATCTCCTCAGGGTACCGGAGGCAACATCTTATGGAATGATGTACATAATGTGAAAATATACTGTAGTCTGCTATTAAACTAAAGGCAATTTCAGTTAGTCAATAACTAAAGGGTAACCCATGAAACATAGGGGATACAAGATATTCCAGCAATGCGTGAGCCCTAATATTTTGTATCCCCATGGGAAACGATGTTGGAAAGCAAAATTAAGGGTGTTATTTGGTATAGAAATACTGTGCTCCACCATCCAACATAATGCCATGTCAAATTGAATCCTGGTAACTTCTAACCCAAGAAACGCTTGGGATACCAAATATTATAGACCGTAATAGCTATTATAATTGGTATCCCCTAAGGGTACCGGAGGTAAAATCTTGAAGAATGATGTACAAAATATGAAAAGATACTATAGCCTGCTATCAAATAAAAGGCAAAGTCAATAGGTCAATTGCTAGAGGGTAACCTATGAAACATAGGGGATACAAGACATTAAGGCAATCAGTGAGACATAATATTTGGTATCCCCTTAGTAAATGATGTTGGAAATCAAAAGGAAGGGTGCTATTTGTTATAGAAATACTGAGCTCCTTCATCCAACATAAGGCGAAGTAAAATTGAATCCTGGTAACTTCTAACCTGGGAAACACTGTGGATACCAACTATTATAGGCCATACAAACTTTTGTAGTTGGTATCCCCTTAGGGTACAGATGCAAAATCTTGTGGAATTATGTACAACATGTGAAAAGATACTGTAGTCTGCTATCAAACAAAAGGCAAATTAAACTAGTCAATGGCTAAAGGGTAACCCATGAAATATAGGGGATACGGGATATTACAGCAATGCGTGAGCCATAATATTTGGTATCCCTATAGTAAATGGTGTTGGAAAGCAAAAGGAAGGGTGCTCCTTGGTATCAGTACACTGTTATCCCCCATCCAACAAAAGGCGAAGTCAAATTGAATCCTGGTAACTTCCAACTCGAGAAACACTGGGGATACCAAATATTATAGGCTGTATTTGCTATTACATTTGGTATCACCTAAAGGTACGGATGCAAAATCTTGTGGAATGATGTACAAATATGAAAAGATACTGTAGTCTGCTATCAAATAAAAGGCTAATTCAATTGGTCAATGGCTAAAGGGTAACCCATGAAACATATGGGATACAATACATTACACAGTGGGTGAGCCATAATATTTGGTATCCCCTTAGAAAATGATTTTGGAAAGCAAAAGGAAGGGTGTTATTTGGTATGAAAATACTGTGCTCCTCCATCCAACATAAGGCGAGGTCAAATTGAATCCTGGTAACTTCTAACCCGAGAAACGATGGGGATACCAAATATTATAGGTTGTATAAGCTATTATAGTTGGTATCTCCTAAGGGTACGGATGCACAATCTTGTGAAATGATGTGCAAAATGTGAAAACATACTGTTGTCTGCTATCAAACAAAAGGTAATTTCAAATATTCAATGGCTCAAAACGTAACACATGAAACATCGAGGATACGACATATTACAACAAAGGATGAGCCATAATATTTGGTATCCCTATAGTAAATGATGTTGGAAAGCATAAGAAAGGGTGCTATTAGGTCTAGAAATATTGTGCTCCTCCAGCCAACATAAGTCAATGGCAAATTGAATCATGGTAACTTCTAACCAGAGAAATGCTGGGGATACCAAATATTATAGGCCCCACAGGATATTATATTTGGTGTCCCTTAAGGGTATCAGATGCAAAATATTGTGGAATGATGTACAAATTGTGAAAAGATACTATAGTCTGCTATCAAATAAAAGGCTAATTCAATTGTTCAATGGCTTAAGGGTAACCCATGGCACATAGGGGGTCCAAAATATTATGGCAATATGTGACCCATAATATTTGGTATCCCCTTAGTAAATGGTGTTGGAAAGCAAAAGGAAGGGTGCTATTTGGTATAGGAATACTGTACTTTCCATCCGAAATACGCCGAAGTCAAATTGAATCCTGGTAATTTCTAACCCGAGAAACACTGGGGATACCAAATATTATAGGCCGTATAGGCTATTATAGTTGGTTTTCCCCAAGGGTACGGATGCAAAATCTTGTGGAATGATGTACAAATTGTGAAAACATACTGTAGTCTGCTATCAAACAAAAGGCAAACTCAACTATTCAATGGCGCACGGGTAACCCATGAAACAAATGGGTTACTATATATTACAGCAATGCGTGAGCCGTAATATTTGGTATCCCCATAGTAAATGGTGTTGGAAAGCAAAAGAAAGGGTGCTCCTTGGTATCAGTACACTGTGCTCCCCCATCCAACAAAAGGCGAAGTCAAATTGAATCCTGGTAACTTCCGAGCCGAGAAACATTGGGGATACCAAATATTATAGGCTGTATATGCTATTAAATTTGGTATCACCTAAAGGTACGGATGTAAAATCTTGTGGAATGATGTACAAATATGAAAAGATCCTATAGTCTGCTATCAAATAAAAGGCTAATTCAATTGGTCAATGGCTAAAGGGTAACCCATGAAACATTTGGGATACAATATATTACACAATGGGTGAGCCATAATATTTGGTATCCCCATAGAAAATGATTTTGGAAAGCAAAAGGAAGGGTGCCATTTGGTATGAAAACACTGTGCTCCTCCATCAAACACAAGGCGAGATCAAATTGAATCCTGGTAACTTCTAACCCGAGAAACGCTGGGGTTACCAAATATTACAGGTCGTACAGGCTATTATAGTTGGTATCCCCTAAGGGTATGGATGCAAAATCTTGTGGAATGATGTACAAAATTTTAAAAGATACTGTAGTCTGCTATCAAATAAAAGGAACATTCAATTGGTCAATGGCTTAAGGGTAACCCATGACACATAGGGAATACAAGATATTATGGCAATGTGTGACCCATAATATTCGGTATCCCCTTAGTAAATGATGTTGGAAAGCAAAAGGATGGGTGCTATTTGGTATAGGAATACTGTGCTTCCCCATCCTACATACGGCGAAGTGAAATTGAATCCTGGTTAGTTCTAACCCGAGAAACACTGGGGTTACCAAATATTATAGGCCGTATAGGCTATTATAGTTGGTTTCCCCTATGGGTATGGATACAAAATCTTGTGGAATGATGTACAAAATGTGAAAACCTACTGTAGTCTGCTATCAAACAAAAGGCACTTTCAACTATTCAATGGCTCAAGGGTAACCCATGAAACAAATGGGATACTAGATATTACAGCAATGCGTGAGCCATAATATTTGGTATCCCTATAGTAAATGGTGTTGGAAAGCAAAAGGAAGGGTGCTCCTTGGTATCAGTACACTGTTATCCCCCATGCAACAAAAGGCGAAGTCAAATTGAATCCTGGTAACTTCCAACTCGAGAAACACTGGGGATACCAAATATTATAGGCTGTATTCGCTATTACATTTGGTATCACCTAAAGGTACGGATGCAAAATCTTGTGGAATGATGTACAAATATGAAAAGATACTGTAGTCTGCTATCAAATAAAAGGCTAATTCAATTGGTCAATGGCTAAAGGGTAACCCATGAAACATATGGGATACAATATATTACACAGTGGGTGTGCCATAATATTTGGTATCCCCATAGAAAATGATTTTGGAAAGCAAAAGGAAGGGTGCTATTTGGTATGAAAACACTGTGCTCCTCCATCCAACATAAGGCAAGATCAAATTGAATCCTGGTAACTTCTAACCCGAGAAACGCTGGGGATACCAAATATTATAGGTAGTATAGGCTATTATAGTTGGTATCCCCTAAGGGTACGGATGCAAAATCTTGTAGAATGATGTACAAAATTTGAAAAGATACTGTAGTCTGCTATCAAATAGAAGGCAAATTCAATCGGTCAATGGCTTAAGGGTAACCCATGACACATAGGGGATACAAGATATGGCAATGTGTGACCCATAATATTTAGTATCTCCCTAGTAAATGATGTTGGAAAGCAAAAGGAAGGGTGCTATTTGGTATTGGAATACTGTGCTTCCCCATCCCACATACGTCGGAGTCAAATTGAATCCTGGTAAGTTCTAACCCGAGAAACACTGGGGATACCAAATATTATAGGCCGTATAGGCTATTATAGTTGGTTTCCCCTATGGGTACGGATGCAAACTCTTGTGGAATGATGTAAAAAATGTGAAAACCTACTGTTGTCTGCTATCAAACAAAAGGCACTTTCAACTATTCAATGGCTCAAGGGTAACCCATGAAACAAATGGGATACTAGATTTGACAGCAATGCGTGAACCATAATATTTGGTATCCCTATAGTAAATGGTGTTGGAAAGCAAAAGGAAGGGTGCTCCTTGGTATCAGTACACTGTGATCCCCCATCCAACAAAAGGCGAAGTCAAATTGAATCCTGGTAACTTCCAACCTGAGAAACACTGGGGATACCAATTATTATAGACTGTATATGCTATTAAATTTGGTATCACCTAAAGGTACGGATGCAAAATCTTGTGGAATGATGTACAAATATGAAAAGATACTGTAGTCTGCCATCAAATAAAAGGCTAATTCAATTGGTCAATGGCTAAAGGGTAACCCATGAAACATATGGGATACAATATATTACACAATGGGTGAGCCATAATATTTGGTATCCCCATAGAAAATGATTTTGGAAAGCAAAAGGAAGGGTGCTATTTGGTATGAAAACACTGTGCTCCTCCATCAAACACAAGGCGAGATCAAATTGAATCCTCGTAACTTCTAACCCGAGAAACGCTGGGGTTACCAAATATTACAGGTCGTACAGGCTATTATAGTTGGTATCCCCCAAGGGTATGGATGCAAAATCTTGTGGAATGATGTACAAATTTTTAAAAGATACTGTAGTCTGCTATCAAATAAAAGGCAAATTCAATTGGTCAATGGCTTATATGGGATACAAGATATTATGGCAATGTGTGACCCATAATATTTGGTATCCCCTTAGTAAATGATGTTGGGAAGCAAAAGGAAGGGTGCTATTTAGTATAGGAATACTGTGCTTCCCCATCCAACATACGGCAAAGTCAAATTGAATCCTGGTAAGTTCTAACCAGAGAAACGCTGGGGATACCAAATATTATAGGTCGTATAGGCTATTATAGTAGGTATCCCCTAAGGGTACGGATGCAAAACCTTGTGGAATGATGTACAAAATATGAAAACATACTGTAGTCTGCTATCAAACAAAAGGTAATTTCAAATATTCAATGGCTCAAAAGGTAACACATGAAACAGGGGATACGAGATATTAAAGCAATGAGTAGGCCATAATATTTGGTATCCACATAGTAAACGATGTTGGAAAGCAAAAGGAAGGGTGCCATTTGGTATAGAAATACTGTGCTCCTCCACCCAACATAAGGGGATGTGAAATTGAATCCTGGTAACTTCTAACCCAAGAAACGCTGGGGATACCTAATATTATAGGCTGTATAGGCCAGTCAGTCAAATTTGCTTTATTCGAGATAAAAACTCATAAAAGCACAACAGATTTGTTCTATGTACAATACATTTGCAAGCTACAATAGATATGGCTCAATTTAAAAGTTAAAAAAAGAGCAATTTTTCTAAAAATAGATGTACAAAGCATTTTGATAGACTATTAAAAAACAGCAATAAAACAAGCAAGACACATAAAATCGCAAAATGACTCTCATAAGAACAGAAATAAAATTGGTCACAGCTCAGGATACAAATTTCCTTCTAATTGCCCATGCCCACCCCAAGAATTTGGCAGCTGCCACTGAAATGACCGGCAAAGTGCTAGTGCAAATTAATCTTTGGGCTACCTTGCTGTCCCTAGTGCCTAGCAGTTTGCACATTGCTCTTAACCAAACTCTTCGTGGCATTGAGTAGGCCCTACAGACAAATGTAAATGTAAATGTAGTATACTTGTAAAGCGCACAGCTGCCCCAGCAACGGGGCATCCCGGCGCTGTATAACTCTGGGGAACCCGTCCTGGCTTTCCCTGTGGGATGGTCCCTTGCTGGGAGTCCCCAAGGTGGAGCCAGGCATCCCCGGAATTGGTGGGGCCGTTGTGGAGATTAGGCAAGCTAATGCCCAGAGTTGCCGAGTGGAACCCCTGATTAGAGTAAGCACCGATACGAGAATTATCGAGTCCGCTGACCAAGGTCCACGACCCTGCTGCGTCGGGAATTGAACCCTGGTCCCAGGCTGACTTCTGCTCTCAGGCCTGCCGCCTCTAACCAGTGAGCCACACTACTCTACTCCAAAAAGAAGATGGGCAATGGTCTCGGGACCATTTTTACACGTCGGACAAACATTGGAATTGACTTCAGCCCATCTGCCTGTTAATGATCTAATTGGGAGTGACCCCACTCTGAGCTGGAAATAAAGTTTCTGATCCCCAGGCTTTGTAATGTCATCCCAGTAGGACTCCAAACTGGGAGAGACTTTCACTTCCAGGTAACGACCTTCCATAGAGGAAGGGTCAGCATCATTCCATTTCTGATAGGCTACCATTTCCCAGTACTTGGCTTTTAGAACCTCTTTGGATGGGAACTGGGATGTCTCGGGGTTCTCCCACAGCCCCTTCATGCCCATTATAACCAGTGTTTTGGACAATTCCTTCAACCAGCTGATCTTATGAAATGTGTCGGATTTAATTACATCCACGAAACCCTGGGCATAGTGCTCAAGTTCGGGGGTGACCCAGATACGACGCCAGTATAATATAGGTCGTAATCTGGCCATGTCCGAAAGTGCTTTCCTACCTAATTCATAGCGCAAAGGCTTCATGGGTGTACTTCTGGGGAGACCGACAAGATTTCGCAGAAATTTATTTCCAACAAGTGTTAATGAGACTAAGTTGTCATAGCCCCAGATTTCAGCTCCGTAAAGAGTTGAGCTGAGGGCTTTTGCCTCGTACACTTGGAGTGCTGGCTGTATTGGCTTTGTCAAAGATTTCCTATGCTCAACAGTTATAGCACCTGCATTTTGGCGGAATTTAAGAGCTGCCATTTCTATGTGCTTCTCCCAATTAACCACCTTTGCTATATGCATGCCCAAGTAGACAAAGTCCGACACCATTTCCACCTTTTTTGCCATCCATAAAAAAGTTCCCTTTAAAGCTGGGATGGGGATTAAAGACCATGAGCGTTGTCTTTGTTACATTAACTTCAAACCCGCGGTCATTACAAAAACCCTTGAAAATCTTCAGAGCACTCTGTAGGCCACTAGGGGTTTTGGAAACTATAAGCGTATCGTCTGCAAATAATAGGATCGGGATCTTCACTCCAGCCAGGGTGGGGGCATTTACAGATCCTAACAGAATACGCTCCACAACCCCGTTGATATACAGAGAGAAGAGCGTGGGGGCCATGGCGCATCCCTGCCGGACTCCGCGCACAACTGGGAATTCGGTAGTGACCTGCCCGTGCCCCCCCCCCCACTGGATTTGTGCGTGGTTTGACTCATGCAACCTCATCACTAATGATAAAATTTCCAGCAGCATACCCATCTGGCTTAAGACTTCCCACAGCTGGGACCGAGGAACTAAGTCAAATGCTGCTCGTAAATCGATAAAAGCAGCATAGAGGCTACCTTTTCCCTAGCAGGACCGTCTTCCAATGAAGTAAAGTGAAGCGAAATATCTGATCTGTGGTGCTAGTTAGCTTACGAAAGCCTGCTTGAAAAGGAGACAGGATCTTTTCTTCTTCGACCCAGATCATTATTTTGTCTAGGGTCATTTTCCCTATCATCTTTTGTACCGTGTCTATTAGGCTAATAGGCCTATAGTTCCCAGGCAATGTTTTGTCGCCTTTCTTGTGCACAGGAATTATAACAGCCCCTTGCCACGACTTTGGTACAGGGGCCCCTAGCGCCACAGCATTAGGCTGTCTAGGCTATTATAAGTGGTATCCCCTAAGGGCACGGATGCAAAATCTTGTGGAATGATGTACAAAATTTGAAAAGATACTGTAGTCTGCTATCCAATAGAAGGAAAATTCAATTGGTCAATGGCTTAAGGGTAACCCTTGACACATAGGGGATACAAGATATTATGGCAATGTGTGACCCATAATATTTAGTATCCACTTAGTAAATGATGTTGGAAAGCAAAAGGAAGGATGTTATTTGGTATAGAAATGCTGTGCTCTCCCAGCCAACATAAGGCAATGTCAAACGGAATCCTGATAAATTCTAACACGAGAAACACTAGGGATACCATATATTATAGGCTGCATAGGCTATTATATTTGGTATACCCTAAGCGTACTGGATGTGAATTCCTACGGAATGATGTACAAAATGGGAAAAGATACTGTAATCTGCTATCTAATAAAAGGCAACTTCAAGTGGTAAATGGCTAAAGGGTACCCCATGGAACGTAGGGGATGCGAGACATTACAGCATGGCTTGAGCCCAAATATTTGGTACCCCCTTAGTAAATGATGTTTTGAAGAAAAAGGAAGGGTGCTTATTGGCAAACGAATACTGTGCTAAGCCATTCAACATTAGACCACATCAAATTGAATCTTTGTAAGTTCTTACCCGAGAAACACAAGGAATACCAAATGTTATAGGCGGTAGAGTCCATTATATATGGTACCAGATATTACAGCAATGCCGAAGCTGCAATATGTGGCATCCCCATAGTACAATTATATGGAAAACAGAGGGAAGGATGACATTTGGCAGGAGAAAACTTTGTTCACCCAGACAACAGAATGTCATGTCCAATTGAATTCTGGTAAGGTCTATCCCGAGAAACATAGGGGATACCAAATATTATATAGCCCTTATGAGACATTATATTTGGTATCCTCCAAAAGAACCAGATGTGAAAGCTTGCACAATGAAATCAAAAATGTGAAAAGATGTAGCAGTCTGCTAGCAAATAAAGAGCAACTTAAGTTAATATGTGGCTAACAGGTAATGGTTGAAAAGTTGGGGATTCTAGATATTACAGCACTGCAGAAGATGTAATATGCGGTATCCCCACGGTAAAATATTATGGAAAACACAGGGAATGGTGCTATTTGGCAGGAAAATACTTTGTCCACAGAATGCCATGTCAAATGCAATCCTGGTACGGTCTACCCCAAGAAATATAAGGGATACCAAATATTATAGCCCAAACAAGGCATTATATTTGGTATTCCCGAAAGGAACCAGATGTGAAAGCTTGTGGAATCAAATGAAAAATGCAAAGAATTATCGTAATCTACTATCATATAAAAGGTAACTTGAATTGGTCAGTGGCTAAAAGCTAACCTGTTGAAAAGTATGGAATATCAGAAATTACAGCAATGCAGGAGCAGTAATATGTGATATCCACAGAGTAAAAGATGTTGGAAAACACAGTAAAGGGTGCTATTTGGCAGCAATATACTGTGTTCTTCTAGCCCAAAATATGCCATGTCAAATTGAGTCCTGGTAAGCTCTAACCCGAGAAACAGAGGGAACACCAAATATTACAGCCCTTGTAAAGCATTATATTTAATATCCCCAGAAGAACCCTGATGTGAAAGCTTACGGTATGAAAAGACAAATTATGAAAAGGTACTTCAGTCTGCTATCAAATAAAAGGCAACTTGAGTTGAAAAGTAGGGGAAATAAATTTTACAGAAATGCATGAGCTGTAATATGTGGTATCACTTCCGGAAAAGATATTGGAAAACTCAAGCAAAGATTCTATCTGGTAGAAAAAGTAATGTGTTCGTGGAGCCTACATAAGGCTATGTCAAATTGTATCCTGGCAAGTTCAATCTTCATAAAAATAGGGGCTACCAAATATTTTAGGCTGTACAGGCCATTATATTTGGTATAATCCAAGTGAACCAGATGTGAAAGCTGTGAAATTATATCAAGACTGTAGGCATCTAACAAATAAAAGGTCACTGGTCAGTGTCTAAAAAGAAACCTTTGAAAAGTGGGGACAAAGATATACTAATGCATGAGCAATTTTGTTTGCTACCCCCATACAAAACGATATTGGAAAACACAAAGATTGGTACGCATTGTTAGAAAAAAATATTGTGTTCACTTAACCAATATGGAACTGTCTAGTTACTTACCCATTTCAAATGTTTTCTAAATGTGAAATACAAAATTCTATAGAGCAAAGGGAGAGTGTGCTGTAACCAGTAGCACCCAAGATTGGCTGCTAGTCACTAACCAGACTAAGTATAGGGAGTATCCACCACCTAAAACCAAATAACATATTAAGGCTAAGGATATTTTATAGCTTTCAGTTTTTTTTTTTATTTGCAATATTTCCCCTTGAAATTGGCCTGCCCTTCCCTTTGCACCTGAAGCAACACACTTATAAACTCTGACTGTAACTTTTATGTGTTAAACTGAAGCTTGCACTGCAGGTATTTGAACGTCTGGATTCTCTTTGGGTTGTTGACCATAAAACTATTCATTGCCACAAAGCACTTTTAGTGTTCCCAAGCCAGTCAGTCTTCTCTTTTAAACTACAAAAGCACTTTGTATGCTGAAATTTTTCCGCCATACTGTCAATCTTAAAAGAGAAACTAAAAGGCCCAGAATGTCTATGTAGATTAAAAAGAGAAAATTGACATCTCTCTTAATAAAGAGAGACTTGACACTGGGGCTGCACCTGAAACAAATATCATTTGGTTATGTTTACTATTCCGAAACAGTGTTTACACATTAATAGGTATTTGTGTAAAATGCCCTATATTCATTTGTAACAATTACGCTTCCTTTTGATAATCATTGCAGAAAATGACCATATTTTGTGTGGCGTCCCTCCAGATTTTCCCTATATCTGCTTTGCTGGCTTTACAACTCTGTGGAATTTACCCCTTCTAGTAGAGTGCCTGTGTCCCCTCTTAGATATGGTTAATTTGGCTTATTTCTCATTGGCTGTCCCTACTATATGATGTAGAAAGTGAACACAGGATCCAGAAATGTAATGGCATTAGAGGACTGCAGTGCCTATGGTGCCATCAACTACAGCGGCAGGGCAAATACGGCTTCAGGCCTACCCTGTGTATTCCTGACTGCTTCACTGTAAAAATCTACTGTGCATTCATTCAACAAAACGTTTTTTGTTCGGTAAAATCATTTTGTTTAAATATCAAAAAGTCACTCCTGTGTAGGCCGTATAGCCCACAAGGCAGTGTGCATGGTCTATGAAAGTAGAACAGTAGAAATATACCTCCTAAATACAGTTTCTTTCTGCTTGCATTCTTCATCTGTTGTTGGGGAGAACTATTCTTTCTTATTCTTGCAGCGCAGCACGCCATGCTTTATCACTGTGCAACAAATGTAAAGCCCAGCTCGTATGTACAGACGCCCACCCCTGCATTTCTCTCATTCCCTGCCCACAACCCCCCATTTCTCTCAACAGTCAGTGGTGAGAATAAAATAGTGGAGGCTCACCTGGATGCTTTGAACTTAAGTGCATGAAGTCTGCCCTCTGTGTGAAAGTTCCTCTGCTAAGAGCTGTCTCGCTTCTTTCGCTAGTACTTGTTTTGTGTTGCTGCTGCTGCATTAGATTTGCAACCCCTCAACCATGATTACGCAGTTTGCGATCCCTTAATAAAGATGCTGCATCCTAACTTGATTATCTTCAGCTTTGATAGTATCTTAACTAATATGGCGCCCTTAGGGGGACAATGTTCGGGTGCTGCTCTGGTCAAAATAAGCCAGTTTTTGCCTTCCTTCTGTCTCCGGTGCTTGCTGAGCTGCTGAAGGCCCCTGAAGGGAGCAAAGAGCCCATGGGGTCCACGCTGCTGCAGCAGCAGCAGGTGAAACTGGGCCTGGCGAAGCTGGAGCAGGCAACGTGCATGGCCTTGGAGCTGCATTTGTTCAGGTAGGGCAGGGGTGGTGGGCTGTCCGGGCAGGTACAGTATCACAAGTTTGGTAGGAGTGTTTTTTAATACAATACATGCTGAACACCTGAAACTGTTATCTGCATCTTTGCAAGGCATACAAAATGTTTCTGGAGCGTGCTTTGGGTATAGTTATACTTCTGATTTAAGAGGCTAGACTATTGTTTTTTCAGAGCGCAGTGCAGCCTTATTTCTTCTTCGTAGTGCTTCAGTGAATGTATGGGTCAGGCTTTTGATGAGAGAATAAGGACTTTCACCTAGCCCATCAACAATAGCAGTACATTAAACATTCTGGGACTGTACTACAGATGAGTGCGCCAGCGGTCGCTGTGCGCCAGAGATTGTCGGATTAGTCGGCTAAAATGGCCGCTGAAGGGGAACTCTAGGGAAGAGCTCTGGGGCTAGGGATCTCCAAGTCTGGACTAAATCCCTGAACAACCCCTAAGCACGACCTAGGACTAAGCGGAACAACTGCTCGTTGTTCTGAGCCAACTAACAGCAAAAACGAACACAGGTATCGCAAGACGCTGAAAAGAATCCGGTACCTGGTCAGTGGACGAGGCTGACTCCCCTCCATGGACTCCTCGGATGACGGACCCTTCACGTTGCGGACCACCAGCTACGGAGCGATCAGGGAGAACCCTCAACGGACATTCCCTTGGATGTGAGCGGACCGGAGGGCTCTGTGGAATAATCGGCGGCAGCTCCGGTGCACACAGACTGACCCCCGTGGAAGGCGGAGCTGGGAAGCATCGATGACCGACAGGAAAGGTAGGAGCGCCTGCACCCCCCCAGCGCGGCCCTACTAGCTGGCAACTCCACGAGACCGCAAGTCCCCAAGATCAAGCATGGGAAAAAACGGGGGATTCCGCAACTAAGGAGGAACGAGAAGCGGCTCGCCTGTCCTTAAAATGGTGGCCGCATAGGACCACGCTAACAAATCGAACTCGCCAACCACCATCCGCGAGGCACAGATATAGAAATAGGACTGGCGTGCCAAGGAAGATAGACACCCTGACCCTGCCGAACCGACAATGAAAAGGGACCAACCAAATTAATAATCTGAAACTGAAAAAGGACTGGCGCCGGGAATCAAGCTAAGAAATAGTAAGAGAGAAAGGACTAAGGGAAATAATAAGGGACTAATAAGGGACTAATCAACCCCTAGAAGAAGAGTGGAAAGAAAGAAAGGACCAAGGAAAGAAAAAAGGTCTAAACAACCTCAAGAGAAAAAGAGAAAGAATCCTCCCTCCTCTCAGGACATCATCGGGGATAGCCTCGGCTGGCACCTGATCACTGGCTACTTACCTCCAGACAACCAGCTCTCACAATTAGCGATAGTTAATTAATTGATAAATTAATTTAATTAATTACTATTGATGGCATCATAATATCTACAAAGAACGGATTTGATGTGAATAAACAACAGAACTAATAAGGACCAATCAACTAGAAGATCTAACACAAAACAGTAGCTTGGAAGTCACTGTCACCTCCTATATCTTCCACACCTATAAAGGTATTATAACAATGAACAAAATATAGAACAAAGAAACTATACCTTACACCTCGAAACCAGGGTACCGAGTGACCACCACCCTCAGGGGATTTCTAGGTACTGAGTTACCACCACCCCCAGGGGGATTTCAAGATCTCTAGATCCTCCTGGTTATACTAGCTGGGAACTACTCAGTTCAAAACAGTCAATAGGCCTCCGCAGACCCTCAACGTGAAGCGAAAATGGAGGGAAGATACCAAGGATCGACTGGCTTCAATGCAAAGAGCATAGTCTACCCCTCAATGCTATCCAAAAATGCTGCCAAAAAATTCAAGCACAACACATTGAGAAAATACCCGGACACGCTGTTCTCTGACCCATATTTTGATATAGTCAAAGGCATCAAGATGAACGACCTTATATTCTATACAAACAAAACAGCCAAATGGCGTAACGCCCTGACTGAAATGCTGTTCACTAAAACTATAAAAAACATACCATATGGCACAAAAATAACGACCGCATTAACTAAAAGAAGTAAGACAGAATTATGCATTACTATATATAAAACGGGAATAGTGCTGATACAAGCAACCAACAGAGAACTTGACAAATTTGAGATAACTTTCCAAAACCTAAAGGAATACATAGATGGACTAAGCTACCAACAAAACTGGACACATCCAGATGACACACCTGAAAACAAAGACTCCAATACTAGAGACACTAATCAAAAGGACGACCAGAACAACTATATCACTAACACCGAAGATTCAACCGAAAACGTGTTGGTAATAACAGAGAATGAGATAGAAAGGACAGCGCTGTCCACTAACCCTGGAATCAAAGAGAAGAACCAGGCCCCAAGGAAAGAGCCGTTGCAGCTAACGCATAACTTCACCGCACTTCAAGAGTGTACCCCAGCCCCAAGCAAGTCCCTCTATGAAATTAACAAAATGAACAAGGTAGATGATATCGACCCTCCCCATCCTCCCTCGGAGATGAAACCTGAGTCTCTTAGTTCACTATCCACAAAAACACCCCTTACATCCCATAACATAAGAAGCAATGGGGACACCTCTTATAGAGCCAGAAATCACAACCAAACTAAGGATTCTGAGAAAAGACTTATGGCAATGAGAACGGATCATTCACGGAGAAGAGCAAAATGCAACACCCATCTAGCCAGGTCTATATCACATAAAAAATCATCCCGAACACAGAAAGAAGTCAAGGAGCTCCAGAAACTCATAGGTAACCTGGCACAAAATTCGATGAACGTCTCACAGACAATTGGAAAAATCTGGGAGATGGCGTTAAGTACGTATTCCAAGGTCTCACACATCCAGAATCTGATACTCAGACACAACAGACCTAACAGGACTAAGCCCTTGGCAAATGAAGAAACTCTGGCATTACTCCGATCCTATGAACAACCTGACTGGAATAGGGAGGAGAATATCAAAGTAGTACCCACTGACTCTAATAGAACATCCAGAAAGAATGACAGGAAAGCAATTCACCAAAATCTACAACATATTCAGCTAGTCGCACCTGAATCTGATAATGGAAAACGCATTAAGTCACAGAAACCCCTAAATTGTCTACTACTTAACTGTCGTTCAGCAACTAAACATGCATCAGACATAGCTGCCCTCATCATGAATAAGGAAATTGACCTGGCCATCCTCACGGAAACTTGGCTCAACGAATCATCTTCCCCCACCATGGATCTCTTAATACCACCACATTATAACATCGTCAGGTTAGACAGACCAAGGAATGTGGGAGGAGGCATAGCTTGCATTCATCGCTCAGAGATCAAGGTCTGCCAATTCCAATCTGACCCCCTAGAATCATGTGAATACCTTGGTATTAATGTAAGAACACCAAATAATCAAAGCTGCAACCTGCATGGATTCTACCACCCACCAGGAGAGAATGCTAAGTTCACAGAGCAACTGATGGAGATCATAACGACCAACTCCAATTCGGATGCCAATAACATATACCTAGGCGACTTTAACCTACATTGGGAGGACGGCAATGACAAACTGATCAACTCGCTTAAGGACTTCCTCAGTGAGCTAAAACTTATACAAGCATGCAACCAACCCACTCACTCACAAGGAGCGACCTTAGACTGGATCATCTCAAGAAACGATGAGACATCAATCCTCGCTATAGACCCTTGTGATTGGTCTGACCATCGCGCCATAACATTCGCGATACCTACAATGAAAAAGGGCAGGACAGTGCAACCTCGCAAGCTCAAGAAACTGATCCGAGACACAAAAGAGGCCAATATTGAACTACTGGTTGAAAGGTGTGAAAAAGATCTGAAGCCACCCAACAATAAGCAAAATGTCAATGAGCTGACGGATCACTACGTAACCTCGATCGGTAATATCGTCAATGACACCATGCCCCAAAAACTGAAAAAAGTCGCAGAGAAACCAAAAAATCCCTGGTTTAATGAGTCATTGAACGAGGACAGGCGCAAACTGAGAATGGCCGAAAGGAAATGGAGACAACATCCCTCCTCCCCGGAGCTGATAGCCCTCAGGAAAACAAGAAAAGAATATAACAAAAAGATAATCAACTCCAAAAAAGAATTTTTCAGAGCTGAATTGGACAGTGCCATAAACAGACCACGAAAACTCTTCGAGATTTTAAAACAACAGTCAAACAAACTCGCCAAAACGGTTCAAGAGAATACTAAAACTCCCATAAGCTGCGAGGAATTCTCCTCATTTTTCACCGAAAAATCCAAGCTGCTAGAAGTTGAACTCACAAATGCAGCAACTAACCTGATGACCCTTCCTCCACCTAAAATTGAGGCCAATGTCTTAACAGAGGGTCTCCAAACAAAAAACAAGGCAATATGGGATACATTTGAACTATACGACCAGGGAAAGATCGCCAAAACGCTGGCGGAACTCAGACCAAACAACCACTATCAAGACCCTCTACCGGGAAAGTGTATAAGAGAAATCAGCCACACTCTAGTTCCAATCTGGACCGAGATAATAAATGCCTCACTTGCACAAGGGACTCTCCCTGACTGCCTAAAAACAGGGCAGGTAGTGCCCATCATCAAAAAACCGACAGCTGATGCAACAGACCCGAACAACTATCGTCCAGTGACCAACATCCCTCTACTGGCCAAACTCATTGAAAAATGCGTGCAGGGCCAACTAAGCCAACATATAGCGAAATTCTCGCTACTTGACGATTGCCAATCAGGATTCAGAACAGGACACAGTACTGAAACTGCGATCCTGCACATTGTCGATGACGCCTTACAAGCCCTAGACCGTAACCAAACATGCCTACTGATCCTCCTAGACTTGTCATCAGCATTTGACACGGTAAAGCACGAAGTACTAATGACCAGGCTACAAGACAGGATGGGTCTGTCCGGAAACGTACTGAAATGGTTCAATTCCTTCCTACAGAATAGGACTCAACGATTCCTGGTTAATCAAGCAATCTCTTCCCCGAGCCCCAATGCAATTGGGGTCCCACAAGGCTCAACGCTATCCCCAGATCTATTCAATTTGTATGTAGAACCTCTCACGGAGATTCTTCACAAATCACAGATATCCTATCATATGTATGCAGACGACACGCAATTATACATAAAGATCGCCTCCCTTGAGGACATTGACCTAATGAACAAGACACTAAAGGAAGCTTTGCGATGGTTAACGATGAACCATCTGAAATTAAACGCCCAGAAAACAGAATTCCTGCTAATTTCACCGACAAGGAGCCAAGCTGAAGTTAAGGAATGGACTAAAATGGTGACGGCGCTAAATTGCGCCCCGACCCTAGTGAACTCAGCCAAATCACTAGGAATTACGCTAGATGAAAACCTTGACATGAAAGACCATATTAATTCAATGGCCAAGAGCGCCCGCTTCCACTTGAATTATTTAAGAAAACTGAAACCCTTTATCTCAGAGACGGATCTAAAACTGGCTATCCAATCACTAGTTATCTCTAGGATCGAATACGGCTGCACCACACTAGCTGGCCTACCGAAAACATCCACAGCACCATTAAAAGCCTGCCTCAACGCAGCGGCAAGACTCATTACGGGAACGAAGAAATTCGATCATATATCTCCTCACCTGAAAGCACTAAACTGGCTACCTTACGAGGCCAGAATTCAAATGAAGATGGCCTGTATTACACATAAAGCAGTTCACCACAACACCCCTAGATACCTAGCCAAGAAACTTAAGTTATCAGGAGGTAACAGAACAACTAGAAGCGCAAGAGAGTTGCTATTGCGACCAGCCTTTTTCCACAAGAAAAAGACCTACAACCGAGCATTCTCTGGAGCTGCCCCCAGAATCTGGAACTCAATCCCACCAAACATCAGGAAGATACAAAATACATTAACATTCAAACGAGAACTTAAGAACCACTTGATGAGTAAATACCCGACTTAGAGAAACCTACGGAGTACTAAGATGACCATTTACGCTAACAGAGGATTGTCCTCTTTATGAAAACTGGAAGATCAATACCTGACAATTGACTGTTGCCATACTCAAGCAGAGGCTTGACACATTACTACTACCTCATATACCTGTAAACTTATTACTTTATCTCTCAGACAAAACTATATAACCTCTACCTCACTCTATGTATTCATCCTTATTATTCTTTATATGCACTGGAATGCCATATAACCCTACCTCATCGAGCTTGGTTTGATACCTGGTCACTAGCCAAGCCTTACTAACCATCTAAGGCCAATTGCACATACATTGGAATTTATATATCTAATCACGCCCACACATTTTATTGCCTTCTACCTCATATCAATTTATTGTTGTTATTAATGCTATTATAATGGATATATGTTTGACATTAGGAATTTTTATAGCTAATTACGTCCATACATTATACTGCCTCTACCTCATATATATTTTGTTTGTTTATATTGTTATGATAATGTTATATGTCATTCTTTACCTGTTAAGCGCTCTGATACCCACGGGTCTTGTCCGCGCTATACAAAACTCTATAAATAAATAAATAAAATAAATAAATAAATAAATATGTCTGTGTATTTGCTTCTGTGCGCTAATACAATATGCGCACAGACGCAAACACTTATAAACACAGAGTTCAAAGTCTTCAACAACATCATGGTGCATTATACACGGATCCTCTGTTTTTTTTTTTTTTTAAACACACTTCATTGCCATTTATTATCAGTCTGGTTATCCACATATCCTGATACAAAAATATTATGGCCATAGTTGTTGGCAATATATCCCCCACCCCATCCTGCATTCCACTGCAGTTTGTAATGGATGTGTCCTTGTCTACTCTCATTTTCTGTGGGAATAATGTTGCGGTGGCCCCGTGGTCCCCCCCACACCCAACCAATCAAACACAGTGAACTAGATGCCCCGCACTGCTGTCTCCCCATTGTATCCCTAGAGCTCTGAAGGTTACCTCTCTCGTGTCTGACCGTCTGTGGAAGCCCTTCGTGGGTGCCCCCTGTTCTGTATGTACCCTCCCCTGTGATGGAAATTTATATATCCCTCAATGTCTGGGATCCCCCTGTGCCCTCTCATCCTGCCTTGGTCACTAGGGATGCTCCTATTGTGGTGGTCTCTCAGGGGTAGAAGCGTCAGACTCCCGTCCGTCTCACTGCATGTCGCCAATCATCGTCTCCCAAGCCCTGGCTCTCTCCTCCTTGCCTATCCCTTGCCTCGCATTTCTCAAGAGGACCCTGCTCTCGCATCATGCCCACGTTACTAGCTCCCGTTTCCAACCTTGCACACTGGGGCCTCTCGGGTCATTCCAGTTACAAGTGATTTCCCCCTGCACCAGGACAAAGGCGAGGCCTTGGAACCCGTCTGTGGTCCTAGTTTTGGCTGTGTGTGAAAACAAACTCAACAGTACATGTGTAGGTGTGCATGGGATTACCCTCTCCGTGATCCTGTGTCACTTCCTGCCAATAATGTGTTAAAGAAGTACAGCTCCACATCATGTGGATGTAGGTCGCTCCCACTGTAGTACATCTCGGGCATCGGGTTTCCTCCCTTGCAAAATATCTGTTAATACGTTCTGGGGTTAGATATTTATTTAGTTATTTATGAGACTTATAAAGCGCGCAAATACCCGTGAGTGTCTCGGTGCTGAGCACAGCAGCATCTACCAGAGCGGAGGGGATTATTGATTAAACAGCCAGGTTTTTGTCATTTTCCTGAATGCTAGCAAAGACTGTCATGATCTGATATTTAATGGAAGGAAGTTCCAGAGTTTTGCAGTGGCGACAATGAAGCGTTTGTCGCCCCATGAGGCAGTTTTGGTACGTGGCACCCTAAGCAGAAATGCATTAGAGGAGTGAAGGGCCCTATTAGGAATATAAGTAGCTAGCTTCTCAATAAAACACTGAGGTCCAATGTTACGTATAGCCTTGTACGCAATGCACAAGGCCTTGAACTTTATGCGATTTTTCACAGGGAGCCAATGATACTTCTGAATGACTTGGGAGATGGGCTTATATTTGTGGGTTCCTGAGAGCATTCTGGCCGCTGCGTTCTGGACTGATTGTAGTTTGTGAATGACCTTGTTTTGGGCATTCACAAGTAGCCCATTACAGTAATTGATGGTGACATAACAAGTGTACTGACCAAAGTTTAACCCTCGGTAAAGGGTGAAAATTGTAGAATCTTTTTGATCATTCACAGTTTATGGAATGAGGCTGAGACTACCGAATTAGCATGAGGAGCAAATGTCAGCCTGTCATCAAATATGACGCCCAGATTCCTGACCTTGGTGACTGGAAGAGGAGGGGATCCTGTGGGGACGGCCACCAGGCAGAGGACCAGATGGGGAACAACTTGCCGAAAGTCATAACCTCTGTTTTATCAGAGTTCAACTTAAGGCAATTGCTGGACATCCAACTGCTAATGGCCAGCATGCCCTGTTGAAAGTTGGCTGCTACCTTACCTTACCACCATCATTGTATATAGACAGCACCAGTTGCGCATCATCAGCATACGATGTTAGGCCCATCCCGTGTGCCTTGATGACTCTGACTAAGTCAGACACATGTATGTTGAAAAATGTCAGGCTTAGGGATGATCCTTGCGGCACCCCACACGGGAGGGACAATTGGGCAGAGTAAAAAGTGCCAAGGTTTACCGACTGGGTGCGGTTGATGAGGAAAGAAGTCAGTCGGGCTCTTGCATTATGTTGGATGCCCATTTTGGTGACACGGTCGATCAGGATGGTGTGATAGACCGTGTCAAATGCTGCTGAGAGGTCCAGTAGCATGAGAACGGCCACACCTCCCTCATCAAGAGTGATTCTGATATCTTCAGACGCTTTGATAAGTGCAGTCTCGGTTCCGTGGTCCCTACGGAAACCGAATTGAGTGTCGTCTAGCAGATGATGATCTTCAATGTACTTAGAGAGTTGAGTATTCATCACCTTTTCAAAGATTTTGGCTGGGAAAGGCAGGCTGGCTATTGGCCTGTAATTCTTAGTGTCAGATGGATCTAGGTTTGTTTTTTTAGCAACAGATTTATAATGATTTTCTTCTAGGTTGCGGGGTATATACCTGAAATAAACATAGCATTACAGATGCTAGATAGAACAGGTGCAACCTGTTCAATGTCTGGTAAAAGTACAGCTGGAGGACAAGGGTCGGTGAAGGAGCCCGATTTAACAGAGATAAGCATGGTGGAATGTATAAAAGCTAATCAGGTCATAGCGGGCATTTCTGGAGACTTTGGCTGCATGTTCGAGTAATTTCTCCCAATCCTTATCCAGTGGACTGGCGATGCACGACTCCCAATTGTCTTCGCCCACTGATTCTCGCTGCTCCACCTCACGTACGTATTTTGTTGACTCTCCCCATACCTGGAACAGTGTGGAGCAGGCCGATCAGTAAAGGCACCAGCGGGTACCCACTTCGGGTTTATATAGTCCTCTCCTGCGGCAAGGGCAGTCGAGTCCAAGCACGTGGGGTGTGGAGCCCAAATGCGATGCACGGGGGCAGCGCAGAAGCGATGCCGCAAGGAGTTCCCGAAAAGGGAACAATCTAACCCGGCACCTGTTCCCCACTCTCCACACAAGTGGCATTCGATCAATGTGGCCGGAGGTCATGTGGCTGCTCAGTATGTCGGTACGGGCAAAGCCCCCAACCCCGGTCCCTGTCTCTCTTGGGCCTA
Organism: Lissotriton helveticus; assembly: GCF_964261635.1. Taxonomy (NCBI): domain Eukaryota; kingdom Metazoa; phylum Chordata; class Amphibia; order Caudata; family Salamandridae; genus Lissotriton; species Lissotriton helveticus. The sequence continues at coordinate 1,433,097,222 of NC_136067.1, read as the reverse complement.
CTCCCCTCACTCAGCCCGCATCGGTGTGGGTGTTAGCTCGTCACCTGCTGCAGTCGTAGAGCACCTCCACCAGAAGTTCAAAGTCACAGTGTCCCGGCCCTCCTCGCCACTCCAATATCCTCTAGACCTCCCGCTGCCACCTCTCCTCACAGCTCCATGCGCAGCAGCCCCCTGCTCTCCATCTGTCAAGTCGCTTGAATGGTGGGGGTTGTGATCTCAGCTGAGGCGGTCGGACCCACCTCTCAGTCCCAGGCTTAGGAGGAGTGCTCCCTCCACTAGCGACACTGCCGGCTCCCAGATATGCAGCCAGTTCCACCAGCTCCACTGAGTATCCCGGGCACCTAGACCCTGTTAGGTGGGCCCCCGCTCTCAGTCGGCTGTCCCGCAGTACTCCACACACAGACCCTCCATGGCTCAGGGCACCTCTGCCTCCCCTCCTTGCTTCTTCACTGTCCGGAGCCCCCAGCACGTGCTTTAGTCCCAGCGGCCCCCGCTCCAAACTGGCGCCGTTTATCCGTTCGGTACCTGGCTTCGCAACGGAGGTCACCCCCAGGTCCTCGGTGTCATTTTCTCTGGCCGCTTCTCCCTCTCCACCTAAGCCCAGCTCCCGCCTCTTCATTCTGGAGACCGCGAAGTCCTGCTCATCCAGCGCTCCACCAGCTCAGATCGCCCCTCGAATCTCCATTGTGCGGGAGACGGTCACCCATTGCTCCCTCAGAGTTGTAGCTCGAAGAGCGAGCGCCAACTGGGCTATCCCGCGTCACCTCCTTTCAGCTCATTTCACAGTGAAGGTGAGCTGTTGCGCCCCGATTTTCGATTCCTGCCTGCTCCCCCGATCTTCACTTGTCCGGGGATGACTTTGCTAGGTGAAGGGCCCCTCTATATCGGGCAGGAAGGGCTGTGATGGGGGATCACTCGCAGGAGCTCCGGTTCAGGCTCCCCGCTCCATCGGCGTCCAGCCACACCCCCCACAGACTGATCCTCTGTAAGGCCGTTGGGAGCATAATCTGGCGCACAGTGACAATTAGTGCTGGCGCAGTCATCTGTAATGCGGCCCCGGAATATGATATCTTTTGTTTGGTCTTACAATCGAGTAAGCAACAGAGATACTGGGAAGCTGCTGCTGTGAAGGCTCACTCGGAAATGTTGCAGTCCTCAGAACAAAAAGACTGTAATGCTGCCCCTGCTGTGCCAGTCATGCCATCCCTTCTTTGGCCTCACACGGGTACAAGTTGCAAGGCTCCGGAAACATGTAGCATGCCTTTTGTGTGTATGACATGCACCTGAGAGTTTACATATAGGCCTATATTTAGCAGTCTCAATGCCACAGAGTGGCATAATTGTGTTCATCAACAGGGCATTGTCAATGTGTCCTTGCAACTTGCAGAACACCACATGCAAGTTCTATCAATGGGACCAGTCATCAGACTTTTACTTCATCAGTCATAATTAGTAACTGTCTCTTGTAAGGTTTGATGGAACACAGCATTTAAGATTTGAATGGGTTAAACCAGCGTCCAAATGTAATACTGTGTTGGAAGACTGCAGATTAAGCAGGCATCCAAGAAGCTGACAATGAAGCATAGTTTCGGCGTCACGGCACCAAACCACCACCAACTTCTGAATTGTAAATGGGATTTTATGTTTAATGAGATCTTGGCCACAATGTAGCCTGATATATCATACAGTCTTGACCAAAGGTCCAATAATGTACAAAACTTTCCTTTTTATAAATATTTTCTATATGTATCCATCTTTTTCTTTCCATACCAACCATCTTTAACTTTCCTACCCATGCATCACCTACCATCTTTTCATTCAACTGATCACCCAGACATCCATGCATGTACTCATACAGCTGTCCATCCATCCAAGCATTTATACAAATAGCCATCATTCCACCAACCCATCTATCCTAACTGCACCTCTGCTTCGTAAATGCTCACATTACCTGGATGGTAGCTACATAATTCCACTACAAACCACATACACTGACTTTACTCTATAACACATAAATATTTACATTTACAATGCCAATAGCTCTAACTCTCTTTTTCCAAGTGATCACTCCACTGCAAACAAAAACAAGCATTTGCAATGCCATAGGTCTTGCATTTGCGAGAGTTTAAGCTATCGGCATTGTAAATGAAAATGCCTTTTCTTTATCTGTTTTGTAATTAACACATAAATAAAAAATATTGTAATTTACAATGCTAATAGCTCAAACTCTTGTAAATACGAGACCTATTCCCTTGCAAAGAATCAGCCGCCATTGTCCCGGGCTGCTTGGAAAGTGAAAGCACCCATGGCGCGCTGAATGTTGCAGGAAAGCCTGTTCTGTCTGCAGTAGGAGAAACTCATTTGAAAACCAGCATTAGATTGTGCTGTGCAGCATGAGGCATAAGCGCGCACCAGGTTCCGTTCATGAAAAAAAGCCATGTGGGAAACCAGCATTAAGGTGTGCACAAGGACCTGTGCCTTAAAACAGCATTATGGAAAACCAACATTAGAGTGTGCTGTGCCGCATGAGACACGAGCGTGCACCAGGGTCCATGTATGAAAATTTTCATTAGTGTGTGCTTTGTAGCGTGAGGCATGAGAGTGCACAAGGATCCATGTGCGAAAACCAGCCATGTGGGAAACTAGCATTAGAGTGTCCTGTGCAGCGTGAGGCATGAGCGTGCACCAGGATCTGTGCACGAAAACCAGCTGTGTGGGAAACCAGCATTAGAGTGTGCTATGCAGCGTGAGGCATGAGCATGCGCCAGTCTCCGTATGCAAAACCCAGCCATGTGGGAAACTATTATTAGAGTTTGCTGTGCAGCACGAGACATGAGCGTTCACCAGGACCCTTGCATTAAAACTGGCCGTGTGAAAAACCAGCATTAGTGTGTGCTGTGCAACGTGAGATACGAGCGTGCACCAGGATCCGTGCGCGAAAGCCAGCCATGTGAGAAACCTGCATTAGAATGTGCTGTGATGCGCGAGACACAAGCGTGCACCAGGATCCGTGTATGAAAGCCAGCATCAAAATATGTGCAGTGCTACATGAGACACGAGCATGCACCATGATAAGTGCATGCAAAAATACCCCTGTGGAAAACCAGCATTAGTGTGTACTGTGCAGCATGAGACATGAGCGTGCACCAGAATCTGTGCATAAAAACCAGACATGTGGAAAAGTAGCATTAGAGTGTGCTGTGCAGCATGCAACACAAGCGCGCACATGGATTTGTGTAGGAAAACCTGCCGTGCTATGTGGAAAACCAGCATTAGAATGTGCTGTGCAGTGAGTGACATGAGCGTGAACCAGAATTCCTGTACAAAAACCTGCCACGTAGGTAGCTGGCACCAGAATTGATGCTGTGAGCCCCCAGCATGCACCAGGATCCGTGTACAAACAAAGACAGTAGGGGAACTAGTCCCAGAATATGTGCTGTGTAGCCTGAGACACGAGCGTACGCCAGTATCTGGGTTAGAAAACCAGCAAGGTGAGAAACGAACATCAGAATGTTTGCCACCAGTGTGCACCAGAAACCATGTATGACAAGCATTTGCAATGCAGTAGGTGTCGCATTTGCCAGAGTTTAAGCTGATGGCATTGTAAATGAAAATAACTTTTATCTATCTGTTTTGCTAATTAACACATAAATAAAAGGCATCGTCATTTACAATGCCAATAGTTCAAACTCTTGTAAATTCAAGACCTATTCAAAGAAGCGGTCCCCATTATCCCTGGCTGCTCGGAAAGTGAAAACATGCATGGCGCACTGAATGTAGCAGGAAAGCGTGTTGTGCCTGACGTAGGGGAAACTCATTAAAGAAAATAGAGCTTCAAGACTAAAAAAGACGTAGCGTGTAACAACTGAAGTAAAAGGGCCAGTCCTCATGGGAGTTTACAAATGAAGACAAGGCGGTGCTAAGGAGGGACTTACAAGCCTAATAACGAATCAGAAGCCACCATTTACGAAGGACAATGACACAAGCCAATACGAAGGACAATGACAAAAGCTAATGGCAAATACGAGAGGAGAGTGGGCGCGGCTTCTATTCCATGCTCCAATACATCATGCCACAGAGTAGCGCATGCGCTGCTGCTCAGGCTCATCCTAAAAAATAAGTAAAAAACATTGCCATTTAACAATGCCATTAGCTCTAACTTTCACAAAAGTATGAGACCGATTGTGTTGCCAATGCTTGTTTAATTAGCATGGACACAAAAAGATAGAGCAGCTGGTAAAATGCCAACTATGTTGTATGAGTCAAACTAAACATGCACTGTTATTTAACTTATTGTGCACGTTATGTTTGTCATTAACACCTTCTGACATATTCATTATATGAAAATCAAAACACTTTTTTCAGAGCGCTTTACACAGCACAAGTTACGTTTTTTTTACATGAGGACACACACTTTCATTTTAAGGCACGGGGAGATCAAGGGATTTGCCCAAAATCACAGGAGGTTTTGGCGTCTTAACCAAGACTCGAACCCATATCCCCAGGTCCGAGGTCGAGCGCCTTAACCGTTAGACTAAATCGTTTTCTTTTCCATATTTTAATACTTTGCTTTTTTCATTGCCTTTTTTTACCTTTACCCTTTAATCTTTCGCTGGTTTTGATATTATTTTTTACCTTATTTGAACCTCTGCCACTTTTTATTCTCTTCCTCTCATGTTATTTCGTTACAATTCGATGTGCTTCAGCAATAGTTTCTTTGCGTTCACATTTATTAACTTAATTGTCATTTCCATTACGGTTCCTTCTATTTATTTCTGTCTGTCTCTCTTCGTGTAAAAGTTTCTGATTATTTATTGCCAGAGCCGAGTTTGGCTTCCTGTTGAATCGTGTATCCATGCACTCAGCCCGAGCAGTGATCAACTGCTTCTGTCTGAACCTGCCCGGGCTGAGTTTCATTTCCGAAAAGTGCCGAAGAGCAGGGGATACAGGCTACCGTGGGGATACCACATATTACACAACACCGGCACCGACAACACTGGGCGTCATCTGCTCACACTGGACAGGTGAAGTAAATGATGTGCGCGGAACGTAGCTTGCGTCTCTCACTGCAGTGGTAAAGCGGTGACGTTCGAGCCAGCACCGAGAGAGACACTGAGAGAGGCTGCCAGAAGGGGGCAGTGAAAGTCTGTAAAAGGAGAAGGGGAGTAATCATAAAGAATGCTGCTGAAAAGAAACTATGGTATCTCGTTGCACTGGGGGCGATCGGATTATAAGGAGAGCCTCATACAGATAAGAGAGACCAGAGAGGCCAGTGGAAACAGTGAAAACAAATCATTTCCAGCTACAGTCGTGTTTGTTATCGATATTGGGATAACATTTGGAAAAACATATGTCCCCAAATTACATCAGCATCACAGCACATACAAACGAGGCGTTTGGACTACCAGTAAGACAAGTAAAGACTTTCAGATAATATCAGGGAGGTGGAGCAAATGTCGAACTGAAAGGAAAGGCAGGGAAGCGAAAAAAAAACTGTTGCAGCTTCAACTCTGGTGGCAACTACAGGTACAGAGACAAATCCTACAGTATCTAAGACAGAAAAAAACGGCTTATTGGTCAAAAGGCAGGACATGGAGCAAAGAGATGCTGTTGATGATACGGGAAGAACAGGAGGAGCAGCAACTATGCTGACCGACTCGGAATCCGATGGAGGAAAGATGGCAGGGGAAGGGGAAATCGCGGCCCAGCAAAGGACATGTGAGGCCCATGTACATGTACAACCCCAGGATATATCCCAAGAAATACTGGAACCTGCAGAGAACATTCCGATATCGGAAAAAGACCCATACTCATACAATCTGGAAAGAGCAATGGAAACAGCTCATGTTTCACAAACAAGCAACGATAGACAGAGAGGCCCTGAAACCAGAGGGTCCAAAGCAAAGGAAAAGGAAAAGGAAAAGGATTTGGAAAGAAATTAATCCCATGAGAGTGGGAAAAGTAAAGGCAAAAACGCGGAGAAAAATCAGGAAACAAAACTAGAGAAGGAGAAGGAGAAAAGAAAACGAATAAAAGAGAAAGAGAGAGAGAAAAGATCTCGAAAAGGAGAAGGGGAGAGATATCGAGGAAGATGCTAAACTGGAGTTAATGGCCAGGAAAGCTCAGAGGCTACAAACAATAAAAAATTTAAAGGCTAATGCAAAATATCCTGGCTCTCCGACCACTTCCCAGCCTCGAATTTCTAACATCTTTAGCCCTCTACATAAGGATGGTGCGACCAATGCCCTAAGGAACGAAAAGGTACAGACCAAATATCCAAATACTACAAGTAGAACTTCTGTAGACAGCCCCGTGGTGCCCCTAGAGGACTTTGAAAGAGAGGTAAGCGATGCGAACACCACAAACAAGATCGTAGCTCCAAATGGGGGCATCGAAGGGTCTAGGGAACTCATAAACATAAAAACAATGATGGCTAATCAAAGGGAGCATTCGGATCAAAGTAAGATGTTTCCACAAGGGCAAGATCCATATATAGAAAATAAATCATACTCCGAGGAAGACTCTGACTCAGATATATATCAAACAGGGGTGTCTATCTCTAGCGAATCTAGTGAACTAAGTGACATATGTAAAGCTAGCCCAGGTCCCCAAATGGAGACCTTATCTTCGGAGTTATCGGGCACACATGACTCAGGAAAACTGTGTGAAACAAACCCAAGGAAAAAACGAGGGAAAAAAAAGAGGATAAGAAGCAAACAAGAATGTAACCTCGTCAACGAAGAGACAACTGACCCTGGCATCAATACTGATCATGGCAAATCTAGAACAAATCCTCCGCGAAAAAGTACGATCGTAAAATCAATGGGAGAAAGGTCACGCCAGAAAAGCCACTACGCTGAGATAGAAGGAGGAGGTCAAATAACAACGGTAAATAGCTGTGGATCTGGATTGACAAGCGAACCCTCACTAAGTGATGTTCTGAGCTCAATAAAGAATTTTCATAAGGACGTTAAAAAAGAGAGCCAAAGGAATCATGTTGCCATTGACAAATTGCAAAGCGCAGTTAAAAAAGTTGCAAAGCGCAGTTAAAAAAGTTGAAAATATTTGTATTGAGATCTCCGAGAGAATGGCCACAGTAGAAACTCGTACCGAAAATTTGGAAACAGTTGTCATCAAGCTACAACAGACAGAAAAAGAACATGAGGGAATAATCAAAGATCTTATGGTGAAAGTCGAGGATCACGAGAACAGATCAAGACGGAACAACCTCAGATTTCTTGGTATCCCAGAAAATTTTGAAGGAAATGATGCCAGAGGGACAATGATCACTCTAATTAAATCTGCTTTCCCTGAATTGGAGGCCTGGGATATAGATAGAGAGATTCAGCGTGTTCATCGCTTTCCTTTGACTCTATCGAAACATTCTAGCACTACACGCCCATATCCCAGAGCTATGCTTATCTACTTTGGGAACTTTCTTCTTAGGGAAGCAATCTATGATCTTGCAAGACCCACAAGCCAAAGGGAACATAAAGGGTTCAAATTTTTTGTCAGGCCTGACTTTGCACATACCACAGTAGAGCGAAGGTGGAAAATGCGCCAATTATTTGCACCATTCGAAAAAACTGGTGCTAAGGTATTCCTACAGAATCCGGCACGGCTGAAAACTATATTTAAAGGTTCAACCAGAAGCTTTACAAGTGAAATACAAGCCAAAGAATACTTAAGAGAAATTTCAGAGATGGAGACCCGAAAGTCAGGGAAATAACTAAATAAGAGATAAAGAAATAACAGTAGAAAATTGAACATTCTGGGAATGCATGGGGAATTACTAGAATGGCTGAATTAGGTGGAGCATACTATTTGATTAAGTTTAAAATTTATATGCTGAAACAAACTCCGTACATGTAAAAAGGTTGCGGTTAATTACATTGTTTTTTTTTGTTAAAATCTGTCGAGGCCGCGGGGTGCGCTAAGGCGATCGGACCATACGGGCGCCCACACCTAGGACCCAGGACCTAGGATGCCTCATGGGACGGTATGGGAAGGGGAGGGTGGGGAGAACCAAGGGTGGGACATGGGAGAAGAGGGAGGGAGCATAGGACCAAGGAATGTCAATCACATTAAGGGCAAAAAAAAATATATTATCATAGTCACAGATAATCGTGCAATGACCAGGAAACAAAGACATGAATATGGCACCAGGCTGATGACAATAACTCTAATATGATATGGCTAAGTTAAAAATTGTTTCTCTAAATATCTGCGGTCTCAATGATATCAAAAAAAGACAGAAGGTGGCGGTGGGTTTACAATTAATGGAGGCTAATATCGTTTGCGTACAAGAAACTCATATCGAAGGCTCTCAGCACCACTTATTGAAGTCACTAGGATATAATGTAATTACTGCTTCTACTCAGGGAGGTAGAACTAAGGGGGTGGCAATCTTAGCTAAAGGTGGGGGGCTCCAATTTGATAGAGCACTTTCCGACAAATGCGGAAGATGGGCAATTGCTGAATGCAAGTACAATAAGGGCCGAAATAAAATAACAATTTGCACTATATATGGAAGTGTCCTTGATGAACCAGAGATATTAATAAAGGTTTCCAACGAGCTCGCTCATTGGTCTCTACCCCTTATAGTGTGCGGGGATTTTAACCTACATCTCCCCGGGGACTGGACCATGGTTCCGGAATTTAAATATCATGGTAGGAAACCTAGAGTCTTTCGGGCTTTGAAAGACTTATGTATGGTACATAGCCTAATAGATGGGTGGCATCATAGCCACTGGGGAGATCCTGGTTTTACTTTATATTCACATCCACACGCGAGACATGCAAGACTTGATTATATGCTCATATCAAATTCTCTGAAAAATGCATGTGTGATAGATAAATTACCACGCCTATTATCAGACCATAACCCACTAATTTTAACGCTTTCATACACTCCAAATAATCAGTCAGTCAGTCAGTCAGGATATCTTTATTCGACTTTTAACAAGTCATACAAAGAAACACACACAATAAACAATAAAACATAACATAGGATACATATGCACAAACATACATAGCCCAGCATTTTCATAAAAGTCATTTAAAACTACAGATAAAGTTAAATACTATACAAATGTTAAAACTATAAAGATTCATTCATAAGAAGCAAAAGTGAATCTAATAAAGGAAAAACCCTTAAAAATTACTAAGGCGAGTTTTGACCAGCAGCTTTTACCCTCGCTGCGGAAACTAAAAAATTCGCGATGCAAAAGGTAGTGCGGGGATTTGACAAAAGCTGTAAATAGAGCAAGGCTGGGCGGACCTGAGTAAAGCCTGCTTCTTTCAGGAGAGGGAGTAGATATTTTTTCCTCTGCTCCTGGAAAAAGCTGCAGAACATGACAAAGTGCAGTGTATCCTGCACCGAAAAGTCATCGCATCTACATGGTGGGGCTTCATCTGGCTTCTGCCATCCCTTATATGAACCAAGATGGTAATGTATCAGGTTAAACCTGAATTTGGTTAGCAGGAACCTGTGGTAGGGAACGGTTACAAAAATAAGATAAGGTGCAGTTGAGGGGGCGCTAACCAAAAGATTATGAGACCTAACTGATGGCTTCAATAATTCTGCGTCCTCACGGTGGGCTTCCTTTCTATACATGTAAGCTTTTTTTACGTGACCTATATCTTCAACCCTGATTTTGTCTGGACATAAAAAGAGCTCAGGGCGGCCCAGGTCAGTGAAAGATTTGCTTAGGTATGCCATCCATGGGATACTGCTATATTTATCTAATAATAAAACATCCTTCAAGATTGTATGGTTTAGTGGGAGATCTTCATTTAGCCATAATTTCAACCATAGAATCAGGGGTGCTAAACTCAGTAGGTCTGACAAATATGGTAGGCCCACCTCTTGATGGATTGAGTAAGTTGGGGTAGACTGAGGAACAGATAAGAGAGATCTGATAAATCTGTTTTCAGCTCTCTGGATAGGGTCAAGGTTAACATAGCCCCACAATGGAGAACCGTAAAGTGCTATGGCCACTGGCTTGCTCTTATAGATCTTTAGAAGGGCTTCCATGGGCCGGGCTCCCAGTTTGCCTGCAAAACCAAGAATCGCTGAAGAAGATCTAGTTACCGCCAACTTTTTGGCTCTTATCTGTGGTCCCCATGTTCCCTTTTGATCAAATAAAACACCCAAATAGGGGAATGTCGTTACCATTGAAACGGGAACCCCACTACAAAAGAAAGATTTGTGCTTTTTTTTAGTGCACTCGCGCCCCATTACCATAGTGTGCGATTTTGATACATTCACCTTCAGGTCCAAATTGTTCATAAAAATGCCAAATGCATCCAAAAGAGTCTGAAGGCCGACACCAGTTCGAGCAATTAGTACGGCGTCGTCAGCGTACAGGAGTGCCGGAATTTGCACATCCCCTGCACGTGGGACGTCCGCCTTCATGCCGCGCAGATGTGCCCCCAAGCCGTTGATGTAGATAGTAAAAAGCGTGGGGGCTAAAATGCAGCCTTGACGTACCCCCTTAAAGGATTTAAATAATGGGGTACATCTGCCATTATTTGACACTCGGACTGAAGCGAAGAGTTCCTGATGCATAGTGGCCAAAAACGAGACCAAGGCTTCATCGATGCCCAGCTCCGACAGGATCACCCACAATTTTGATCTGTTAACAAGATCAAACGCCGATGAGAGGTCCATAAAGGCAAGAAACACAGACCCCTCCTTGGCTACAGTATACTTGGAAATAAGGAGATGTAAGTTGGTACACTGTTCGATGGTTCCCTTTCTCTCTCTAAAGCCGTATTGCAAGTCTGATAGGCCTCCACGGTCCTCAAGATTCTCCCTCAATCTAGCTAACAGAACTCTACCCAATATTTTTATAGTCGAGTCCAGTAGGGATATGGGCCTATAGAAAGCAGGGTCGTCCCTGCGCCCTTTGTTTTTAAAAATGGGGACGATCGTGGATATGGCCCATGTGGCAGGCGCCGGGTTGCTGTTCACTGCGTTAAACAAATTAGCCATGACTTCGGCCCATAGTTTGGGAGAGAACATGAAGAAATCAGCCGGGACACCATCCGGGCCAGGTGCCTTGTGTTTAATGGTTGCCAGGAGCGCTTTTTCGACTTCTTGCGGGTTGAAGATAATGGGGTGTACGTTTTTCCTAGACAGCTGGCCCCTATTTCTGCTTTCGTCATCATCTCCCCCATATACATTCTTAAAAACGGAGAACCATGTTTCATCAGCAATCACACAGTCCATCGGTGCATTGTTATCTTCCGCAAATAGCGGTTGCCTTAAGATCTCCCCAAATCTCCTGCTATCCTTTAAAACAGCCGCGCAAACAAGATTATCCCAGGTTTCGCGTTTGATTGCGTTTTTGCGTTTTTTTGTGGCCGCCTTGTAGATTTTCCTTTTTCTAGAGATTTCAGCACTGTCCCTGGGTACAACTTTTAATGCCGCTAGCAGTTCTCTGTGTGCTTTCGAACATTCGTGATCAAACCAGCGCTTGTGACCTTGAACTCCCGGGGTGGATTTAACCAGGAGATCCTTCGAGACTTGGGTGCAGATTGCCTCGTATGCTGCAACTATGGTGTGCCCATGTGTACCCGGTTTTCTACAAAGCTCAACTTGGGCTTCAATTTTGGGGAAGCATTTTTTATAGAAATTTTCAGGTATCACTTTGGCCCACTTCACTCTTCTGTTTTGATCAGCAGGCCTCAAATGATGTGCCGCTTTTTCCGTTGCTGGGGGTGCCCCCATATAGACACCCCAGGCCACTTCAAGAAGAACTGGGTTGTGATCGCTGAAATGAGTGGGTACGGTGCGATAAGCCATAGTCCAGCTTAAAATTCCCCGAGTTACGAAAATATAGTCGATCACTGTGCCATTTAGGGTGCCGGTAAAAGTTGGAATTCTCAGAGTGCAGTCAGGTTCGATTAAATCAAAGTTGGCCAGGAGTTCCTCAAGCTCCTGCCCCTCTGCAGAATGTTCGAAATGAGGGCCCTGTATGGCTACATCCTCGGCTTCCTTTACGTCACTACCCTTGCAGGCTAATTCGCATAAATGAATATTAAAATCCACTCCAAATAATCATCCAACTAAGAGCTGGACGTTTGAAAGGGCTATGTTAATGAATGAAAAGTATTGCAAACATATGAAGGGGTGGATTGCTGGCTTTATCGCAGACAACCTCGGAAGCACTTCCGTAGTATTTGTATGGGATGCTCTTAAAGCATGCATAAGAGGTGAGACATTACAATTTTCTCTTAGGAGTAATAAGGAAGGGAAATCCCACTTAGCTGCACTACATTATAACCTGGGTAAAGCCGAAGAAGATCTGATTGTTGCAGCTCAACAAGGTCAGGGGCTAGACAATGCATTATCTCAGGTCGCCATTGCAAAAAATCTCATCACAGAAATAATAGTGGAAAAAGCCATCATTAAAGCATCAGTAAATAAGGAAACGATATATGAGCTGAGTGAACAGGTTGGGCATCAGTTAGCGATGTGTATTAGAGAAGAGACATCAGCAAGTACCATCAGAGAAATTCAAGACCCTAGACTAGGCTTAAAATCAGAACCAGATGAAGTAAGGGCCGCATTTCAGAGATTCTATCAAGATCTATATACAGAACCTATAAATGGATTGGGGGATCCAGATTCGTATTTAGATGTAAATCGAGGTCCAAGATTTGAGAAGGAGGACAAGGACATGCTGGATGAATTACCCAATTGGGCTGAAATCCTGCTATCTTTAAAAACATTAAAAAGTGGGAAAGCAGCAGGAATGGACGGAATACCATCTGAATTCTATCTGAAATTTGCTGATCAATTAAAAATAATAATGATGACTTTATTTGTCCACATATTCCAGGGAGGCTCTCCCCCACCCTCCTGGTCAGAAGCTAAAATTATCGTTTTCTTGAAAAAAAATAAAAATCCACTCGATTTAGGGTCATATCGACCAATTACTCTAATTAATGGGGACTCAAAAATCTATTCGAAATTCCTGGCGGCCAGATTGGCACCAATAATAAATAAAATAGTATCTAAACACCAACATGGATTTATACCAGGAAGGTCAACAACTGATCATGTTCAACGGGTGATCTCGCTGTTTGACTATACAGAGTCTACAGGAGACCCTATGGCGCTTATACTTTTGGACGCAGAAAAAGCGTTTGATAGGGTCTCCTGGAGATTTTAATGGATGGCAATGTCCTACAGTGGAATTAACGACAAATTCATTGTGGCCACTCGAGGACTATATAATAAACCGAGCGCTAGAGTATTAGTCAATGGGCTCCTTTCAGAGAACTTTGCGATCACGAGAGGAACCAGGCAGGGATGCCCCTGCTCACCCCTTTTATTTGCTATATATATCGATCCGTTTATTCGATGGTTGGACAATTGTGTATGTATAGCACCAATTAAAATACGTAGTCATAATACCAAAACTTTGGCTTATGCCGATGATATTGCGATTGTCACTGGAGACCCAAATAGAGCTATGCCTGTGATAGAAGAGGAAGCACACCTATTTGGATTGGTATCTGGATATAAATTGAAATCTAACAAAACCCAGATTGTGTTAAACAACAAGATTGTGATGGGGGACTCAAGAACTGAGGAGGCCGTTTACCTAGGGGTTACGATATGTGCTAAAATTCAAAATATTGTTGATATTAACCTAAAACCATTGATGTCCAGAACCAAGAAGGAGATGGTACGACTGGATAATTTACATCTAACCATAGGGGGTCGTTGTAATTTTATTAAGATGATTTTTTTCCCGCGGTTTTTATATTTTATTAGGACTATTTGCTTGAATTCTCCCCCACAATCTTTAAGACCATAGACTCTATGCTTTCAAGCTTCACTTGGGGATATAAGAAACCCCGACGGGCTCTTAAACGATTGGTACTACCGAAGGAAAAGGGAGGTTTATCCCTACCGAATTTTAAATTGTATTACTGGTCCACTGTTCTGAAATATTGCGCCAATTTGATTTCGAATGAAAGTATCAATCAAGAGATCCCGTCCCCTCAAGAACTTTTATTAGGTGAAGATTGTGCGGGATGCTTTTGGCGACATACAAACGATAATTATTTTAAGAAAGTCAAGTTTAGGACTATTATAGGGGCTTATAAAGCATGGAGTAGCATTCGCAAGATGCTGGGGCTAGGGTGCTTTTCATTTTACACACCAATAAACAGGAATAATGATCTGCCTTTAATATTTCATGATAGCTGTATAAACAGATGGGTCTCGGCAGGGATAATGCAACTGGGCTGCTTCTATAAACTAGTCTGTCTTAAGATGTTTGAGGATCTGCATGAGGAATATAATATTAGCCATAGGGATTTCTTCAAGTTTTTGCAGGTTAGAGATTTTCTAACAAAGAAAACTGGTGGGCGGGAGAATTTTCGGAAAAATCAATTGATGGGTAATATATGTAAAAAAATGCCCCCCAGGATAGGGGAAATCTATAAAACTTTGAATTTAATGGCCCCAGATGATATGGATAAATATTGCGCAATGTGGCAGGACCAACTGGGACTGTATCCGAATATCACCCGGATAGCATTTGACTTAGCATTAAACTCATTAATGTCGATAAAACTACTGGCACAATTTTATAAAACCTTCTTCTTCCTATATTATACCCCTAAGAAAATCGTTAAGTGGGGAACAGGGAAGGGAACAACATGTCCACGCTGCGCACTATATGGGGCCGACATTATACATATTTTTGCTACATGTAACACACTTACTAAGCTGATCAATGACATTTCGGAATTTCTATCAGAAATTTGTCAAACAAGAATAGAAATCTCAACGGAGGAAATCATGCTGGGGGTAGCAAATCGGGAAGTGCAGACAAACACCCAGGGGTTAATATTTGTGGCCATGGCAATACTTCAACTTACTATTGCCTCAGCCTGGTTAGATGCGGATCCACCTGCATTTCAACAATGGAGGGCTAGACTATTAGCCACTTGTAGCCTGGAAGTTGCAATTTATAAAAACAAAGGTGCTAAAAAAAGATTAATGGGCATGCGGATTTGGTCACCTATGTTACTGTGGATCCAGAGACATATATGAGTGTACTTTGTATAATTGCATTGTTTACATGTATATATATATATATATATATATATATTATTATTATTATTATTATAATTTTTTTTTTTTCCTTACGGCAAAGTATATTATACTTGATCAATCTCCATTGTATGTATATAATAAATCAATCTCCATTGTATGTATATAATAAGTTGTTTTTTATCTATTGCTTTGACATGTTTTTGGTCAGGGAAAGGGTGGGATGGGGAGGGTGGGAATGCATTTATCTGTAAAAAAATACCAATAAAAATATTTTTTTTTAAAAATGAATCATACCTAATGAATGAACAAGCAATTGTTGAAATGCTTCAATTTTCAAGACATAATTGTGAAAAATTACTTTATTATATTCCAAGTGTTTACCTTCATTGTGGGCAAGGAAAGAGGCAGAAGGACAGACTGCGGACTAAAATTAGCTTGATATGCCATTTAAACTCATAAAAAAATGGTCACCAGGTGATAACAGTCAAAAGTACTTTTATATTGCTTGATATTAAACTGGAGGTCACTATTACTCTAATTATTAGAGCTCTGCTCTACTCCTCTAGAGGGGAACAATGCCTCACTAAAATTATAAAGGTAGGTCATAGGCAATTAGCTCCCTACATAATTGAAATATTCAATGGCTCTTTTAGATTGAGAGAGATCCAAACATTTTTAAAAGAGACCTGGGTCACATTTTAAAGGAGACCTGGGTCACACCATTAAAAAAGCTCTACCCAGAAAATCTTATAATAGCACACCACTGGAAAAAAAACGAAACTCCACCAACTACGCAATGGAACCAACGAATATTGGCAATGATAGCTATGGAGCGCCTAATGAGCAACATTCAGGGATCCGATTGAGCATTTGAAATTAAATAGAAGCCCTTTGTCAGGCACCTGAGTATAGGGATGTTAGAAATGGGAGTCTTTAGTTGGCAGAGGTAGATACCTTTAACCAAATAGCTTCTTGTCGGAGTAAGGGGGATACACACTTTAGATAACCCGTGCTCACCCACTTGGTAGTTTGGCACAAGCAGACAGGCTTATTCCAAAGGCAATGTGTAAAGTATGTGTACGAACACACACTGTTACACACTGAAAACACCACAAATGGACACCACACCAGTTTACAAAAATAAAATATCGTTATCTAAACTAAACAAGACCAAAACAACAAAAATCCAACATTCAAACTCAGTAGAATGTCTTTAGAAAGGTTGTTGCAAAAGTAAACTTGTAGATGATGAAATGCGACACTTTACTCACAAAGTACCTGGGATGCGTAACGCAAAATAAACAAAAGGGTCGCAGAGAAGGTGATCCGTTGATTCTTCCTGTGCTCCGGTTCAGATTCGACAAGATGGCGCCTTGATGCTCTGCGACGATTCAGTGCGATGTGAGAAAATTGCGTCTTTACTGCAATGCGACAACGTGGAGGCGATGAGTGCACGCCAGACGGCCGTGCGGCGAACTCAAAGCCCCGACAGGCCCTGCGACGCGCTTACCCAGTGATGCGATGACACCCTCGGTGACTGAGACACGCTTCTCTGGTGTTGCGACAGCGATCAGCAGCAGAACGCTTCCTCAGTAATGTGACGGCCCTGCGACACACTTCTGCGGTGATGCGAAGTCACCCTCTGTGTGGCAGCATGCTTCTCTAGTGATGCAACGGCGAGCATTGGCAACACGCTTCCTTGATGATGCGACAGCGACTGCAGCAGCGGTGTCAAGCTACTCTTGTTGCAACACGCTTCCAGCTCCCTTCAGCAAAAAGGCCTCACATACAGTTACAGGCCCTCCTGGCAGACAGGAACTCCCAGCAAGGAAGTTCCTGGCAGCTGGGGGTGAAGTCCATTTGTGACTAGGACTTTAGAAACAGGAGGCCAGCTCTTCTCAGGCCCTTGGAGGCCTTTCTTCAGAGGGACACAACACACAGAAAAGTCCTTCTTCAAGCAGGGGACACAGCACACAGTAAAATCCTTTAATTCTCTCCTCAGTAGAAACAGCAGACTGCAGGCCAAACCCAGACACACAGCAAGGGCAGTACTTCTCCTCAGTCTCTTTAGCTGATCTTCTTTGGCATGGATTTCTTTTGGTCACGTAGTAGTCTAAAGTTCAGGGGTTTCAGCTCTCCTATTTATACCCCAAAAGTCTTTGTTCTCTATCTGTGAGGGGTCTTGGAGCCAGTCCAAACCAGTTCTGGGTGCACTTTGCCAGTCCACAACTTCTTCCTTTGTCAGTGTGGGTCAGGATCATCAAACGCACCACAGGAGGTGAAGCCAGCATTGTGGAAGGCGGTCACAGCCCTATTCAGCCCCAGGTGCTACTCCTCCCACCACTTGAAATGCAGATAGGTCTATTCAGCCTAGTGTTGACTCACCCAGACTCTCCTGGAGCCACCCCAGCCCCTGTCACTCTCAAACCAGACAGTCAATCCACAAACAGGCAGAGGCACACAGAAATGTTAAACAAGAAAATAGCCACTTTCTAAAAGTGCTATTTTCTAACACAGTATTCAAAAATCATCTTTACTAAAAGATGTGTTATTAAATTCTGAGTTTAGGGATACCAGATTTCGAATTTCTATCTTGCTCCTATGGGAGGACATGCAGGTAAACATGTTAAACAGCATTCCCTATTCTGGCCTATGGGCAAGATAGCCTTTCAATAGTGAAAAACGAAATTGGCAGTATTTCACTATCAGGACATGTTATCCACACTAGTACATGTCCTACCTTTTACATACACTACACCCTGCCCAGGGGGGGTCCCTTGGGCCTACCATAGGGGTGTCCAGTGTGTAAGGAAAGGGAAGGTTAAGACCTGGCAAGTGGGTGCACAGGCCATGTCGACATGGCAGTTAACAAACTGCACACAGGCACTGCAGTGGCAGGCCTGAGACCTCTTTTCGGGGCTACACAGGTGGGTGGCACAATCAGTGCTGCAGGCCCACTAGTACAAAAGGGGGTGGTGATGGACGGAGCATCTGAACCAATCAAACACTCACACCCAGTCAAAAGATCTGGGTTTAATCCATCACCGTCCTTTAGCCCACTCTGCCACCCCAGTTCAGACATGGCCATATGCAAATCAGTCTGACCCTGTGCCTCATGGGAACCGTCCAGCCCGAACTGCCAGCCCCACTAGTAGCATTTAAATTACCAGCCCTGGCACACTCAGTGCACTTTACTAGGGACCTACTGGTAAAACAAATATACCAATAATGGATAACCAATCACAATAGCAATTTACAGGGAGAGCATATGCACTTTAGCACTGATCAGCAGTGGTAAAGTGCCCAGAGTCCTATAGCCAACAACCAAAGTTCAGGAATAATAAAGGAGGAAGAAGCAAAAAGTTTGGGGATAACCCTGCAAAAATGGCCATTTACAACAGGGGATGACTAACTTGGCCATCCTCCCATGATGGAGGGTGCATACCTATTTCACAGACTAGGATAAGATGGACCATGCTATTCAGTTGTACATTACAATCACTGAGAGACTCCCTCAAACGATGTGTGGGAGGGACAATTGACTTGTAACTAATTTGGCTTCTTAGGATTACACGTGTGGTTATTTCATCCTTCTGTTTTTTGGAGTTGCATAAGGAGGGAAGAGGGGAGGGAGGGACGAGTGAACATGAGGTTAACATGAATCGAAGATGATGAGCGCACTTCATGTAGATAGACAAATGGGAGCATGGTGTTTAACTATAGCCAGTCCATCACCACCCCCTTTTGTACCGCTAACTATAGCCAGTGGCACTAACAGCTTTAATTGGCCTTTCTTACTTGTGTTTATAATGATTTGTGATTATACAAGTTTTAATTAAAAATTCTAATAAAATGTTATGAAACAAAAAAAGCTCTTCCTAGCTGTGTAATTTGATGTGATTTGATTTGCTACTTACATAGCACACATTTACATCCATGGGCATCAAAGTGCTAAGAAACAATAAGATGAATTCAGTTTACCACTGGGGCTCCTCACAAAAGACTGAAATACAGAAATGAATTAACAAAATAAAAAGGTTTTAAGAATTTTCTAAAACGAAATTGAGAATTAATGTTCTGAGAGCAATAGCAGGGTGTTCCTCAGTTGAGCGCCAGGCAGGCTAATGCAAGGCACACTAAAATGAGATTTTTTTCTAGGCGCAAAATGGAACGCAATTGTTTAAAATTTGATCATAGGTTTCTTTCGGGGATATGTGCTTGAGAAATTCATGTAGGTTAAGTTTGCTCAGTGCCATAGAAAAAGTTGTGCATGAGGTAGAGAGCGTTAATGTAGATTCTTGTTTGGTTAGGAGACAATGAAGTAGAAGTCTACCTTGTCAGACATGTTCATATTTTTTCAGTTGCCACCTTAACAGACTCAAAAATATCTGAAATATATGCAACATTCTGAAATGTGATAGACTTGTTTCAGGCAGTTGCACACATATCAGATTACAATAGTCGGTCCTCTACAATACACACTCAAAGGCTATTTAAGGATGGTACTCATTTGTCTAGAATGAGGTATTTACTAAGCATCTGTATCTCTAGAAATGGGCATTGAACACCTAAATAAACTGTGAGGTAAGGGAGAGATCCTTCTCAGGTATTACTTCCAATGAATTACCTTTTTCATCTAGAGGAGGGACATCTCCTTTGGACTAGGGCCAAATGCCAAAGTTCTCTTTTGCTGACATTTAGTTATATAATTTAACAAACATTTGTGACATCCAAACCTGGACACCCTGTAAGCATTCGATGAGATCGGAAGTTGAAGGTGTGGATACATGTTTAAGAGGTATAATTAATTGTGCGTCATTGGCGTAAGAAACTGTCAGACATCCATACAATCAGATAAGTTGGTTTAGTTGTCTCAAATATGCAATACACAACATCAGTAGTCAAGGCTGTACGCCAGTAGAGAAGTAAGGTTATTGTTTGGGTCCTTTCATCAAGGAAGGAGGAAAAACATGGATGGATGGAATTGTCTACTGTGCTGAAAGCCAGCAAGCGATACAGAATGTTCCAGGCTACACAATCACCCTGATCTAAAATCAGTCTTAGATAAATAAAGAGCACGCAGGAAGGGTTTAGCTAGTTGTTTGGTGACAATGCATATGATCAATTTGCCAAGGACTAAGAGTAGTTTAATGGACTGATAGTTGTTGGCTAAAAACCAATCTAGATTGACTTATTCCAAATGTTCCTACTGAGACTTATCTGGAATGAAATTAGGTGGGGATCTGTACAAAGCAGACTATAATAATTAGACAAAGACATCCACTCATTTTGTACCTAGATAATATCAAGCATATTAGTTTGGCTGCATAATTGTAAGAAATCTTGTATAGCAGCATCTTCAACATTATCAGTATAAATCTTAAAATCTCCAAAGATGGTGGTTATAGGAGCTTAGCAGTATTAGGCCGACGCAAAAGCGATTGATCTGGTGAGACTGCATAATATCACTGCTGTGCTCCCATCCCTCCTTTATATAACTTGGAAGAGATAGTGTTTGGAAGGTGTTCACCTCCTGAGCCTTGTTTCTATTAAAATGAATAGATTTATGTTCTTATGGAGTAGGGCATTCAAAGATGGGGGGAGATTTATCATTCAACTAGGTTTTGGTAAGAAAAGTAAGTTCCAGTGATGAGGTATAAGGAGATTGTGTAGTTACTTCTGGTGAGCATGCCAAGAACACACATTCAAGATGGCAGGAACAAGAATCCCAAATTCATTCTATTGCTGCTTGTTTGTCTCAGATTTAGGTCAAGAATTCAACATGAAGGTCTGTGAGAGGAGAGGAAGGTCACAGTAATTGTTGTGAGAATGTGGTTACTATCCAATTGCAAAACTTTATTGAGCAAACTGAGATTTTGTTTAATAAACAGTAAGGAGAAACAAACCCCCCAACTTGACAGCCGCCCCAATATGTTTAACATTAGGTGCTGGATACCCACTGGATGCCTTGGAGCCCTATTTGTTTGTTGTGATTGACTTCACGATGCCTGAAACAGAGCAGTTCCACATGTTGCCTAATTGAGATTTATATTGAAAAGTAGTTGAGTTTTGGATTAAATCAAATTGCTTGACTGCTCAATACATATCCACACAGCTATAATTTGTTTGTGGCTCACTGTGCTTGTACTGTGATTCACAAACAAGCTGTGAAAAATTGTTTGTGAATCATTCCTGAATATAAATAAAACATGATAGCACGGGCAAAATTAAATAATATGCTTCACCCTTTTAATTACCATGACTTACAGGGTTCTGTCCAGTTCCCGTTCTGGTCTCTTCTCCTCTAGGTAACAGATCTTTGCCACAGTATTATGATTTAAAGAGGTATTCTGACACCACCAGCAAATTTCAAATACAATTCCATGTTCAGTCAGTGATGAGAGTTTGAATATGTTTTAAAAGCTTTATTCTCATTCAAAGATTAGTAATTGTCTTTTTATTCTTTTTCTTTATTCTTATTAGTCAATAAATATGTAGTAAGTATACAGAATCTCAAAAAGAATCATATAGAAAAATAATGCATCAAGCGCGTTCCATATAGGAATAAAACCCGATTCAGACCAGAATTTAGTTAGTAGAACCCATGAAGACTTCAAGTTCAAAAAGGAAAAGAGGGAGATTAAAGGAACATAAAGCTCAAAACCAATTTTAAGCTGCAGAACTTCCCATAAAGAGTAGCCCATGAAACGTAGCCAATTCTTAGCAATTCAAATAAATGATTATATAGTTTAATGAATGAATGAGCAATTTGTATAGCGCAAACTAAGCCCAAGGGCGTCAAGGCGCTTGTTAGGTATGGGCGCATTTTGCGGATTCGCAGTCCGCGAATTCACGTGAAATGGCAAGAAAATCTGTGAGTTAGCGGGAAAATCCACGAACTAGCGAATTTTCACAAACGTGTGTCTGTAACTTTGCCACCGTGCCCAAAGGTGCCGAGGACCCTCGAGTTGAGCTGTCCATCATAGTGAGGAAAGGGCGGGAAGACGTTGCATACCCTAGTGTGTGTGGCGGGGCCAAACGGACGGGGCTTCTATGCGAGTTCACATGCCTCTTGTTTATAAAGGGTCAGAGACCGATCAGAGCAGCAGATGAGAAGGAAGCAGCCTCCTGGTCACAGTAAGTACACGGGGATTGCGCACGAGAAACTTGGGATGCAAAGACCTCCATCAAGGATTACATCTAATTGTAGGCAGTAGATATGGGGAGGAAGCACACCTGGACCGTGCTCACTAGTTATTTGGGCAGATTATAATTTGCGACTGAATTTGAGCTTCAACTAGGGCACCTGCTTATATCTGTAAGTGCTTCCTGTTGAGGTTTAATTTTTGTGACAGAAGCATCGTGCCAGAATGAATCCTGCCTGCATATTTATCCACGATGATGCCACCGGTTGTGCCATACCTCTACTCAACTGGAGTACTTTCTACTGGCTAATCAGTAAGTGCTACCTCGTTGGGTAAATGTATAGTGCTTTTGCTAAACTTCAGCTGCGTAAAGGCCCAGAAGAGTTGTCTCCAGTGACTACATGTGTCTGTAACTTTGCCACCGCGCCGACAGGCACCGAGGTCCCTCGAGTGAGCTGTCCATTATAGTGAGGAAAGGGCGGGAAGACGTTGCATACCCTAGTTTGTGTGTGGCGGGTCCAAACGGGCGGGGCTTTTATGCGAGTTCACATGCCTCTTGTTTATAAAGGATCAGAGACCGATCAGAGCAGCAGATGAGAAGAAAGCAGCCTACTGGTCAAAGGAACTACACGGGGATTGCGCTCGAGAAACTCGTGGATGCAAAGACCTCTATCAAGGATTACATCTCATTGTAGTCGGTAGATATAGGGAGGAAGCACACCTGCCTAGCCTAGACCGTGCTCACTAGTTGTTTGGGCTGATTATTTGAGCTTCAACTCGGGCATGTGCAAAAAAATCCGCCCGCGAGCGAATTTGAGAATTTTTCGGCAATTTCGCGAGATTCGCGGATTGCGAAATTGCTGAAAATTCGCAAATTCCGCTAGCGGAACGGATTTTGCACCTATACTTAGCTCTTGTATACAGATCGCCCACAGACAACTTCGAAAAACATGCTTAGGCCCTGTTCTTAGGAAAACAACCAGTACTTCAAGGACTTACGAAAGACAGAGTGTTCTTGTTGCTCTGAAAGGGAGACCGGGAGAGAGTTCCACGCCTTGGCAGCAGTCAGTGAGAAATCTCCCCCCCCCCCACCTCAATCTTTTGAGCCTCGGGACCACAAGAAGATTACGATTTGCTGACCTGAGGTTCCTTGAGGGCATATATCTTTTGATGATGCTATTTAGATCAGGCTAGTTGCAGTAGCAATTTGCAAAAATAAAGCATTGAATGAAGTAAGGATGAACTGAAGTATGAATGAACTAAAGCAGCAGTAGCCACAACTGTTAGTCTAGGGCAGGATAGCTGGTTCAATAAGCTTCGGGGACAATGAGTATTCCTTCTAACTAGGAACATGCAAGACTACACGTTGTAGACATTGTAGCAGGCTTCTTCCTTTCTGGGCCAATCAAATGGCAGCTCCACTCCATGCTCAGGTTCCTCTCTTCCTTTCCCATGAAAATACATGCGGCTTGTAATGTCTTATCACAAGTTAGGTACAGACATTCTTACTTAGTTCCCTTCTGGAAACATAAGCCTCCGTTCCCATAGACATTGATCGCAGGTTGGTCTTCTAAAATAATTGTTTCACTTCGCACACAATGAACTATGCTAAAGAAAAGAAACATTATCATTACAAAAATATTGTTTAGTCATGCATTTCATTAATATGAACAAGAAATATTGTTTTGAATGTGCAAATATTCTATTCAGGCATTATGTGAAATAGGGTGAGAATCAGAAATTAATCATTAAAACAATATGTTGCTCAGTAAAATGATAAATTTGATTAAAATGAGAACATTCTGCAGGTATGACAAATATTATAAGCATACCACATTAACCTCAGACTTCAAAATTATATTTGTGCACAGTTCAGCAATAATAATTTCACTTCTAGTTAAAGGAAGCTTACTTCTTAGTGTTTGTATGGCCTATACACATAGCTATGACTGCCTTTGGCAGTTTGCACATTTGAAATGTGTGTCATTTCAGCTTAATATTTTAAGTTAATCATGTTGTATGTTTAACTCCTAATCTAAATAATGTTCATATTTAACAAATCAACCTTATTAAATGTATAAACAACTTCGAGGCGCTGCGGTGTCAGCACGCTACTGCCTCATACAATTTAAATATATAGGGCCTGATTCACAGAACTAACTTAAGACAAAATCCTAAACTTACTGCCATTTACTCATTTTGGTATTCACAGTAGGCACTTACTCATTTTGGTATTCACAGAAGGCACTTACTCATTGATGAGTAAGTGCCTTCTGTGAATACCAAAATGGTAGTAAGTTTAGGATTTTGTCTTAAGTTAGTTCTGTGAATCGGGCCCATACATCGTATATATTTCACACAATCCCGTCTCTAGAGGATGGGTGTCATCCAGTCCCCCAAGTGTCTGAGATGGGAGGGGGAAGAAGGGACTTTCATGCACACGGTCTAGAGCTGTGCTGCATTGCAGCCGGTCTGGTAGTGGATTGCGCCCTGCCTGGGCAGTGTCTTATTGTGGGATCTCCCATCCGACCCGAGACTGTTCCTACTTCATAGCACTGATGGAATAGGTGGGACCTGGTACAAGCAACATTTGCTCTTTTTAGCCCTCATTCTCGTTAAGCGCGACATTGCCCAGTTGTGGAAGGGAGTGACCCCTCCGACAATTGGTGGGTGGAAAAAGGCCATTGATGGATGCATGGGAGCAGAGATTACGGTGTTCCAGACCCGGGGCTGCCCCCAGAAGCACAGGAAAATATTGTGCAGTTGGGCGATCTATCGGGGCATAGAATTACCCCTCCTACCATCCACGGACCCCCGATAAAATGTGTTCTCCTACACATAATTAGCCACCAAGCAACCCGAACAAAGTATGATACCATCTACACTTACAATCAATCAGACTTACTGAGCCTTGTGGGATCTGAGAATATCTGTGCCATATTTTTGTTGTTTTACCTGCAGGTTATGTAGGAGTTACAGTTTCATGTTTGTATTGGTACTCCTGATTTATTATGCCTTCAAAATATATGGAAAGGGCCATGGCCCATAATGAACCATGAAAACTCAATAATATAAGTTTAAAAAAATGAATAAACAACTTCAATTACTAGCATGTAGGTAACCATTTCCACTTGTATGCTTATTGTTCAGCACCCACCCAGTGCCGGCAACAATCTCAAGGGGAGCAGACAATGCTCCCAAAGATAGTCAGAAGCACACCATTCACCTATGCCCATCCCCATCCCCCACAACTACCATCAAACCTCCAAACTGTATTTCTGTTGACACTTTCTGCCTTCTTGAAGCAGGTGGAAAAGGTCAGGGTTTTTTCCATTGAAATCGGGAAAAACTGCATATTTGCAATAGGTATCGATAATTATCGCTGACCTTGTATACCACATTTTTTCTATCAATGGAATATTTCATCAGGCTAGCGTTGTATTAACAATGTTTAGCGCCATGGCGATAAATATGCCAGCAATATCGCCCTTTTCCATGGAACATCGCAGTTTTTTCAGCGATGTTCCATGTAAAACGGTGATATGCTTGATTATAGGACCCTGTGGTCGTATCACATAAATCCACCTCCCATGTTAGGTATGCCTTAGTCAGGAATTTAACAGACGTTCAATTCCTGCTTTAAGGCATACTTAGCGCGATTAAAATAATCGCTTCCCCGCGTTGTAAATATCGCAAAGCTGCCTTCGCGATATTTACCCATGTTGTTTCCACAGACACGCCTACTTTGCATCTCATTAGCGATGCGAAGTTAGGCATGCTGGAAACGGGAGCAAAATCAGCAAAACACCCAATAGCGTGTCTTTGCTGATAAGGAAATACAATTATTGCCGCTTTTCGGCCGAAAACGGCCGCAAAAGAGGCGATAATTTTATATCACTGCCTTGTTAATATGCCCCTCACTAACTTCGAGTCCAAACAGTTAATCCCCATTTTGAAGGGAACACGATCATAATGGTTTGGCTGCAGTGCAGAAATACTAGCTGGTAACGTAGGTTCCGGATCCCCGGTAACTTCGCACAAACGTCTGTCGAACTCCTAATGTGGTCCTTAATGTGTGAATATGACTAGAGAAATATCAGAATGGGGATTTGGGGGGGTGGCTGACCAGCGGGAGGCTCTCCCCCCCGGGAAAGTTTGGGGCACCAGGGGAGGGGGGGAAGGAAGAAGCTTGTCCCTCGGGGCTATCCTTAGGCGGCGTTTTGGGCTGGTTTTGGGCTGGTTGGGCTGGTTGGGCT
The DNA here is from genome assembly GCF_964261635.1 of Lissotriton helveticus. Taxonomy (NCBI): domain Eukaryota; kingdom Metazoa; phylum Chordata; class Amphibia; order Caudata; family Salamandridae; genus Lissotriton; species Lissotriton helveticus. The sequence continues at coordinate 1,433,070,739 of NC_136067.1, read as the reverse complement.
AGTTTTGGGCTGGCTGCTGTACTTAACCGGCCATTTTACGTCAATGCACACGTTTTCGTGGCAGTGACACAGCAGCCAGGGGGTCTTAGGAATTTGTGTGTATACTCCGGTGTTGTCTGGTGCCCGGTGCCTGCTTTTGGGGGTTAATAGCTCGATTGAGGAGAGCGGCGTCGGTGACGGCGGAGGAATAAATAAATCGGTTGTGGCCTGGTCTGCGGCGCGGTTTGCAGCTTGTGTGGCGCTCGTTGTAGGCAAGATGGCGGAGGGTGATGACCCGCGGGTAGCGGAAGCGTTGAGGCTCCTGAGCGAGGCGGGCCGCATGGACATCGTGCGGCCCGACCTCAAGGTAAGGCCGCAGCGGCGCGCTGCCAGTGGCGTCGCTGCGGCTGTGGCGGCATGTGAGCCGCCTCGGTCGCGGCCGGCTCAGCGGGGGGGGAGGGGGGGCGGCGGTGCGAAGAGCGGAGGCCGGCGCTCGGTGGCAGGGCCGCGGGGGAAGGCACAGGGCGCTAAGAAGGCTGGGCAGAAGGGGAGGAAGCGGCCCTTTGAGTTCGTGGAGGCAGTGGGGGGAGGGGGGGCGGGGATGGTTCGTGAAGCAAGGGTTGTGCTGGGAGGGCAAGGGGGGGTGGGGGAGGGCGAGGGGCCACAGGCAGTGCAGCAGGGGGGGGGGCAGGGGGCCGAGATTGGTGAGGGGGCCGGGGTGGGGGAGGGGAGTGCTGCTGGGGGAGGAGGGGGTCCGAGGGATGCAGGACAAGGGGGGCAGGGGGAGGGGGGTCAGGAGGGGCGTTTTCCCCGCTTTTGATTGAAGAAACGGAGGTGGAGGAGGACATGGGGGGGGAGGACACGGAGCTAGACTGGGGTTCGTCGTCATCGGAGGAGGGAGGGGGCGTGGGGGGCACTGGGGGGTTGGCGTCGCCGGGGCTGTGGGGGAGGGGTGGGGGGAGGGGTCGGGCGGACGGGCGTGTCAGACCGGAGGTCCGGGGAGGTGAGCACGGAGGCGTCGGGGCGGCGGGCGGGAGAGGTGGGTCGGGGACGGGGGGGTGGGTCGGAGGGCAGTGGTGGAACGGGGGGGGGTGGCGGTGAGGGGGAGGGGAGCGGCATGTGGGGGGCCTGGGGTGCTGGGCGTGGGGGGGGGGCGGCCGGGTTGGGGTTCCGGGGTGTGGGGAGGGCCGGGGGGCTGGGCCGGGGAAGGGGGGTGGGAACTGGGGCGCGGAGGTCATTCGGCAGGATGGGGGAGGGGAGCGGCTATGGGATGGGGGAGTTGGGGGGGAGCAGCGCGTGAGGGGGAGATGGGGAGTTTTATCACCCTGGCTTGCTGGACTCCACCTTTTTTCCTTGGCAGGAGCTGTTTGCGAGGCGCTCGGGGAGCAGCATGCGACTCCCACCCACCGAGGGGATGGGCCGGCTCTGTCTGGTGCGGGCGGCCGCGCTCCAACGAGGGACCTAACTCCTGACCGCAGCGAATGGAGGCGGGATGCGTCTCCGACAGCCCCTCCCCGAAGGGTCTTTACGGCCGCCGGGGGTGGGGGAGTGAGGATGGATGCGAACAATTCTGCGTTGACTGCGAGAGTGGACGAGGAGAGGGCGAGTGTGGATTTGGGAGAGTTGATGCGGGTGTGTTGTGAGAGAGCGGGTTTGAGCCGGCTGGAACCCCAAGTGGGGGGCCGGGGTGGTGTGGAGCTGGCTGATGGAGAATCGGAGGAAGAGGGTGAGATTAGGGAGGACGGGGGGGCTTGTAACGTTGTTGACAGTGTATTGCAGGTGCCAGCAAGGCAGGTTGAGCCCAGAGTGACGGCCCCCTCAGTTCCACTGGTTCCGCGGCGGGATCCAGCAAGGACGCCGACCTTGACGCCAGGTAAGCCGGATGACGGTGCGGGGAGGGGCAAGCGGCGTTGTGTGGAGGTTTCGGTGGGGACGGGGGAGACGGGGGGGATGGGTGGCGGTTGGTGCGGGGCCGATATGTACAGGATGCGGGGGTTGGCACGGATGGCCCGGCGCCGGGCAGTGACGGGTCGAGCGCGGGCGGCGGGGCAGCGGTGGCGGGTGAGTCAGCAACGGCGGGGGGAGGGAAGGAGAGTTGTGTGGTGCCGGTGCGTAAGCTACCGTACATGGGGCTGACCAAGCCGCTGGGGGCCCATCTTTCTGCTGCAACGAAGGAGAAGATCTGGAAAGGGGAGTATATTGACCTCTTGAAGCTTCTCCACCGGGAGTTGACGTCCAAGGAAGGGTCGAAGGAAGAGGAGCAGGAGTTGGCTAGGCGCCCAAAGGTGCCTCTGACGTTAGACAATTGGTCGGCGGCATCCCTCATATACGCGAGCGTGTACTGCGAGAAGTTCCCGGACCGGTGCGTCGCGATGTTTAAATACATGGATGTGGTGCGGAGGGCTCAGGTGACTTACGGCGGTTATGCGTGGTCACATTACGACGAGGAGTTCCGGGCGCGCATGGCGGCGGAACCGGATGCGCAATGGGGGGAGCTGGATTCGGATCTGTACCAGCAAACGATGGGAGGGGCCAAGTTTGGCTGCACCATTTACACGGCGAGCGGTTTGCCGCTGGTGCCGCCCCCCTTTGCGGCCCGCCCCACCCGTGGGGGGGTGGGACAGGGAGACTCTGGCAGCCAGGCCTCGGTCGGGGCCTGTTGGGATTTTAATAGAGGAGCCTGCGGGCGTGCGGCATGCCGGTTCCGGCACGAGTGCTCGTCATGCGGTCGAAGGCACCCGGTGCTGCGCTGTTGGGGGCTCGGAGGCCCGCCGGGGCAGCAACCTGGGCTGGGAGGGGACCCAGCCAGAGGGGGGCCGAGTGGGGGGAGGGGTGGAGGCAGAGGGGGAGGAGCGGGGGCTCTGGGAAAAGGCTCGTACGCCGGTTAGGATTGAGTGGATGGAGCCCTGGTTGGCGGCGTATCCGCGGGCGGAGGACGCTGCTGTGTTGTGTGGGGGTTTTCGGGAGGGGTTCAGGCTGGGGTACGAGGGCCCTCGGATTGCTCGCTGGGCGGACAATCTGAAGTCGGTGAACGCACATAAGGGCATTGTGCGAGAGAAACTGTTCAAAGAGGTCAGAGAAGGCCGGATGGCAGGCCCTTTCACGGCGCCTCCGTTGCCGGGCTTGATCATTTCCCCCATCGGGGTGGTGCCCAAGAAGGAGGAGGGGCAATTCCGACTGATATAACATTTGTCGTGGCCGGAGGGGGAATCGGTCAATGCCTACATTTCGGCGGAGTTGGCATCGGTGACTTACTCGTCGGTGGACGTCGCGCGAAGGCTCGTCGCGGCGGCGGGACGGGGGGCGTTGATGGCTAAATGCGATGTCAAGTCGGCGTTCCGACTGCTTCCGGTGCACCCGGCGGATCACCAGTTGCTGGGGATCCAGTTTGAAGGTCTCATCTTTGTGGACAAGGCACTGCCGATGGGGTGCTCCATTTCCTGCGCGCTATTTGAACGCTTCAGCTCTTTCCTACAGTGGGTTTTTTCCAGGCGCACAGGTTCGGAGTCAGTGACGCACTATCTGGATGATTTTTTCCTTGTGAGGCGGCCCGGTGCGGTGGACTGTCAGCGGCTGCTAGATGGTTTGGCCGGGTTAATGGTGGACTTTGGGGTTCCCCTGGCGCCAGAGAAAACGTGCGGTCCCAGTACGGTGTTGTCCTTTCTCGGTATCGAGCTCGACTCAATCGCCATGGAAGCACGCCTGCCGGAAGACAAGAGGTCGGCGATGATGGTTCTGGTGGATGGTATGTTGTCAAAAAGAAAGGTGATGGTGTGTGAGGTACAGGTGTTGTTGGGACATTTGAATTTTGCTTGCCGAGTGGTGCGGGCGGGCCGAACGTTTTGCCGGCGTTTGGGTTTGGCGTTGTCCGGTTTGACTTTGCCGCATCATCACGTGCGCCTCTCGGCGGGGATGAAGGAGGACCTGCGCATGTGGCGGGCGTTCTTGGAACGGTTCAATGGGGTGCCCATGGCGCCGGCGGAGGACTGGGAGTGGGACGTCACCATGTACTCGGATGCGGCGTGCGTTGGCGGCTTCGGTCTGTACTGGGAGGGACGATGGTGTGCGGAGCAGTGGCCGGAGCATTAGCAGGCGGGCGGGAGGAGCATTGCGTTCTTGGAGTTGTTCCCTTTGGTGGTGGCGGTCTCGGTGTGGGCAGGGGCTTTGGCTCACAAGCGCGTGCTTTTCCGTGTGGACAACATGGCTGTGGTGCAGGTGGTGAACAGGCAGTCGGCTAGGGACCCGCAGGTTTTGAAGCTGATGAGGGTGTTTGTCTTGCGCTGCTTGGAGAATGACATACTGTTTCAGGCGCGCCACGTCCCAGGAGTGGACAATGACATCGCCGATGCCTTGTCTCGTTCACAGTGGGAGAGGTTCCATGGGCTAGCCACGGAGGCGGAGGAAGTCAGGACGCCGGTGCCGGAGGAAATGTGGTCAGTGGGCGAGGCCGGGTCTTTCAGTTGGTGAAGACGTCGGTGGCAGTGTCTACGTGGAAGGCATACGAGCTAGCGTGGGAGGAGTTCCTGCAGTCAGGTGCGGTGTGACAAGGGGATCAGTGGCGGCGCGAGGAACAGGTGGTAAGGTTCATGCTGGCGCTCATGGATAGAGGGCTGACGCGGGTGTCGATTGCGGGCAAGTTGTCGGCGGTGGCCTTTATGGGTAAGTTGTGGTGGGGTTACCCCCCGTCGGCGGGTGAGTTGGGGACCCGGCTGCTGGAGGGGTGGGCAAGAGAGAGGGGGGCGGAGGTGCGGCTGCGCCGTCCCATCACGGTGGCTTTGCTGGAAGGTGTAATTAACGCGCTCCCGGCGGTGTGCAGGGATGAGGGCGAGGCGGTACGTTTTTCTACCTTGATGTCTTGGCTTTTCTTTGGAGCGTTTCGAGTGTCGGAGCTGCTGGGTGCGAAGGGGAGGCGGGGGGTGTTGTGGGGGGAGGTGGAGGTGCGAGCGCGGGAGGTGGCAGTGCATCTGCGGCGTTCAAAGACGGATCAGCGTGGGGTTGGGACCTGGGTGGTACTGGGGCCGGGCGGCCGGGAGGGGGTGTGCCCGGCGGCATGGGGTAGGAGGTTGATGGCAGGTGGTGGCGAGAAAGAGGGGGACGTTTTTGGCCGGAAAGGGGGGGACGGAGTGATGGCGTCTCAGGCTTTGGGGGTTCTGCGGCACGCCCTGCGGTACATGGGAGAGGACCCCCTGGCTTTCGGGACGCATTCATTTCGGATCGGGGCGGCGACGGAGGCGGCACGGAAGGGTTGGGGTAAGGAGGAGATACAGAGGCTGGGACGGTGGAAGTCCGATTGCTACAGGACGTACGTGCGGTTGAGGGAGGTGGAGGGGTTGTTGTAATGGTGATTCCCGATATTGATATGTGTGTCTTTGCAGGTGCTGTGGCGGGGCCGGAGGTGGCTGTTCTGAATTTATATATTGTGGGACACTCATTCGTCAAGAGGGCAGAACAGGCGGAGTGGGACAGGCATCGGACACTCAATTTGGGATTGGATGCGGGGTTGTATCGTTGTCATTGGCGGGGAAAAGGGGGTAGGCGGTGGCATGAGTTATTGCCTTTGTTGAACACAGTGGTGAGAGGGGGGGTGTGCCCGGATGTAGTGGTGATTCATCTGGGTGAGAACGATTTGGTGCAGTGCAAGGGGCTGGCGCTGCTTAAGCAAATGAAGAGGGACCTGCGGGAAATTAAGAAGCAATGGGCGGGATGCCACATTATCTGGTCTGAGTTTATTCCCAGGCGGGTGTGGAGGGGGGCGGAGCGCCCAGGGGCCATAGACAGGGCACGGAGGAAAATTAATCGGGAGATGCGAGAATTCTGTGCCAAGGAGGGGGTGGGACGGATGGAGCACCCAGAGTTGCGCTATGGCGCAGTGTATTTTTTCCGGGAGGATGGGGTTCACCTGTCCAGATATGGCATGGAGTTGTATTTAGTCCAGCTGAGGGAGGCGTTGGATGGGGCATTGGGGTTGCTCAGGTATCCTAGGAGGCAGGAGTCCTAGGGGGGGGTCGAAAGGCGTGAGCGTCTTTCGAGTGGCGCTTTCCTAAGGAGAGAGGGTGGTTTGCTGGAGGCCTGGGACTGCATGGTAGACGGGGGTGAGGTCATGGAGGTCACTGTGGAATTCATAGAGGGGTAGGTGGCTGAGCGGATGTGTTGTATTGCAGTTGCAATGTTGGGGTTTAACTTTAGGGGTGGGGGTGGGGGGCTGTCAGGCAGTTATTAATTAGTGAGCAGTAGTTTTGTTCGGCACAGGCCAAGGGGGATTGTATTGTAGGTGCACCTGATTCCAATAAAGCGGCCTTTGTCACACAATCTGGTTGTCTGTGTCAGTGCTCCCCCCCTCACCTACTGGTGTGCCCCAATGGGGATTTGGGGGGGTGGCCGACCAGCGGGAGGCTCTCCCCCCCGGGAAAGTTTGGGGCACCGGGGGAGGGGGGGGGAAAGGAAGAAGCTTGTCCCTCGGGGCTATCCTTAGGTGGCGTTTTGGGCTGGTTTTGGGCTGGTTGGGCTAGTTTTGGGCTGGCTGCTGTACTTAACCGGCCATTTTACGTCAATGCACACGTTTTCGTGGCAGTGACACAGCAGCCAGGGGGTCTTAGGAATTTTTGTGTCCCGCCCTCCCTCCCTTTGTAAGTACGTTCCTTGGTTTCTGGGGTGGTGGGGGGTTGGTCCTGGTCTTGAAGGGTTTTGTTGGTTGATGGTGCACTGATTAGGGACATTTGTGTTGTCGCTGGAACAGGTGCGGTTGCTGGGGGGCGCTTTTCTAAGGAGAGAGGGTGGTTTGCTGGAGGCCTGGGACTGCATGGTAGACGGGGGTGAGGTCATGGAGGTCACTGTGGAATTCATAGAGGGGTAGGTGGCTGAGCGGATGTGTTGTATTGCAGTTGCAATGTTGGGGTTTAACTTTAGGGGTGGGGGTGGGGGGCTGTCAGGCAGTTATTAATTAGTGAGCAGTAGTTGTGTTCGGCACAGGCCAAGGGGGATTGTATTGTAGGTGCACCTGATTCCAATAAAGCGGCCTTTGTCACACAATCTGGTTGTCTGTGTCAGTGCTTCCCCCCCCTCACCTACTGGTGTGCCCCAATGTGCCAAGGTTGTCTGGCAGGGATTTCCAAGGAGGATGCCCCCAACTGAGGTTAATATCTCTCTGAACATTCACTGTAATAATGTGTTCCCCACTCTTACTTTTCGCTAAACAAAAAGCCAACACATCCACTTTTGAATTTTCTATGTGATTAAAGAGGATGTTTTTAACACAACCACAATAAATATAGCTCAGCAAACAGCTCCAAGAAGCTGATGATTTGCAGCACTGAATCCTTGCCAAGTCAAGTGTTCCCAGCACTCTGCAGTCGCTAGCAATGCCACGTCAAACATATTTTTAGTCTCAAGAAAAATGTATATTTATATACTATAAATTAAATGACTGTGTCAGCAGATGAAAGTAGCGAAAATGTTAGGTGAGCCCCCAACTTGACAGCCGCCACTGATTACCAGTTATTAAAATACATATGTAAATATTTCTTTTACTCGTATGCCAGTGGATGTTGCCTTATTGCATTTTGTGCCCCATTGTCCCAAAAACAAAGATGCAAACATTTAGTACCACAATAACACAAAGATTAAGTTCCGATGTGTTACCAGTGAATGGTGTAACTGACTTGAGAAAACAATGTTCCATTTCTCACCCATCTTATTCTAGATTCTCTGTACAGAGTAAACCAAAAAGCACCAGCCTCATAAAGCCTAGTTATTGCAATGTGTTCCCACTGCACAGCTTTAAACAATTGTATTCTGTTTATGACTAAATATTTTTGTTTATAACTACCGTAGATGGAGGAAGAGCATGACATAAATCAGTTATGCATATGTTCAGAGCATACTATGCTATTTGGTACCAATGTTGAAGGAGGTCATGGCCATGACAAATTACTCAAGGTTTAACACTCTGAACATTCAGTGGCGTTGCTTAGTCATTGACAGTCATTGACAGTTGGAGTTGTGAATCCCAAATTTCCCAAATAAAAAACAGTTTGCTGCATAATGGAGGGGTAACGTGTCCCCGGTTTGGGAAGGCTGATCCAATGAGGAACAGGGTTAATACTGATTTGCATTAAGTGGGCCTATGTCTGGAATGTCACAGTGGCCAAAAATTATGGCTTGGAATGCTGCTCGAGCGATTGCTAGTGGTCCCTCTGTGTACCACAGCCTCCTCTTAATCAAACCTTTTTTTTACATTCACAAAGCAGAAGGGGTTTCAAATGGTTTACCGCTTCCTTTGAGGTTTCAGTAAAATATCAATGTTTTGTGACTGGAATCCGGTCGCAAAACATTTATACATCGCATACTACTTCTGCATTTAGAAGGGACTCTCCAGCTCGCCCCTTACAAATACAGAACAGGTATACATTTTTTAAGACATTTAGCAGTTCTGAAACACTTTTGAATGCTAAATGTGTTTAGTAGTTAGGATAAAAGATTTTAGCATTCTCAAACTCTCTGATTTACCTAATCAGCGGGTTTGTGAATGCTGAAACCCTTTGTACATCAGGTCCTAGGCCCTCTATATGTTTCTACCACTACTAATGCTCATTCTGTGGTCTTAGTCTTTCCTATCTATACTACTATTATAAAGGAAGAACTTTGAACCTTTGAGGCGGGTAAACTCGGGAACCACAGCGCCAATCCACACACCCGATACATCGTTGTAATCGTCAGGGTGTGCAGATGGACATAGGCTATATAAACTTAATAAATATACTTTATTTAAAAAATTTACCGAAAAAAAAGTAGTCCCTTGGAAGAAGCGCCGGCCGCGACGTGCGTGCCCGACTGGAGGAGCGCGGGGAGGAGCGGCGTCCAGGAGCGAGGAGGACCAGCGGACATGGCGCGGGGAGAAGCGGTGAGGTGCGGCGGACAGGCGGTGAGGAGCGGCGGACAGGTGGGGAGGAGCAGTGAGCGGCAGATGAGGTAGGTTATTTATTTATTTATTTAGGAGCGGTGTGCGGCGGAAAAATGAAGCAAAAATGAAAATCGTGAGCAAGAGGAAGCAAACGGAGCATTACAAAAGTGAGCCAAATGGTGCATTACTGGAGGAAAAAGTTACGTGTGCAGGTTACAAAAGCGTAGAAAGTAAACATAGAGGTATAAGAGGAAAAAGTGACGTATGCAGGTAGCAAGAGAAAGCAAACGGAGCATTAAAAAAGTGAGCCAAACGGTGCATTACAGGAGGAAAAAGTTACGTGTGCAGGTTGCAAAAGCATACAAAGTAAACATAGAGATATAATACTGCCATATATGGACGAAGGGTCCGGGGGACCCACGGACAACGTCGGGGCAGGCGGGGGCCCTGAAGCCTAATTGCTCCCGGACAACGTCGGGACAGGCTGCTAGTACTAATATAATAAAGAGAGAGCCCAAACCTTTGAGGCGGGTAATCTCAGGAGTAAAAAACAAGGAAATAAAGGAGGGTTCCAGGGAATGTTTAGCGACCACACAGTTACAGCCCCCTAATCACATCAATGTATCCAACACAAAGTAACTATGGGTCGAAGAATATGTCAAAATAATTAATGAAGTGTGTTAAGATGAGTCAGAGTGTGCTTAAGGTAGCTAAGAAAGCACACAACCAGACATCGCACTAAGTGGAAAAGAAATCCATCAGTCACTCGTCCTTTGCCGCCCTTTCATCCTTTGAACCACTTCCCACAGTGGAAAGTCCAGGTTGTTGCCACTTTGTCAGTAAGGGCTTAGTGTTATATAATAAGGCGCAAAAGGAAAAACTGTATAGTAACTGAGGAGCAGTGCAGGAATAAATTGTGAAAACCAAAGGAGAAAAGAATGTGCTCTAAGATAAAATTGAATAATGAACGCAAAACAACTTTATTCTGATGCCGTTCATTTCCAAAGGTAAAAGCCAATTGAGTGCAAAATAGCCAGTGATTAACCCTAATAGTCACTGACCCAGGGTGGTGGTCGACATGTTTCTGCGGTAGTTTAAAGATCTCTAAGTATCTCCCGCTTCTTCAGGACCTATACAATTTGCTACTGCTCAAAAGTGCGATATAGAAAGGATTTCTGATACAGATATCACCTGTTCACACCTGGTAGTCCTCTTAATTGTGCGGGGGATGTCCCAGGAGAAGACGTCGTCAAGACACAACAACATAAATAAAAGACACATACAAAGATAAAAACGACATTACCAAGATTAGTGTAAGTCATTTCATGTTGTCCACTACTCATATGGAAAACCTAAACAACCGATAACTAGTCGCTAGGTAACTCAGATCCCCTCACTCACCTCTAGGGTAAGAGGAACGTGCCACTCCTCACCTGGCTACAGCTCAGGAAGTCAGTGCACCGCCTTTGGTTTTCACAATTTATTCCTGCACTGCTCCTTAGTTACTATACAGTTTTTCCTTTTGCGCCTTATTATATAACACTAAGCCCTTACTGACAAAGCGGCAACAACCTGGACTTTCCACTGTGGGAAGTGGTTCAAAGGATGAAAGGGCGGCAAAGGACGAGTGACTGATGGATTTCTTTTCCACTTAGTGCGATGTCTGGTTGTGTGCTTTCTTAACTACCTTAACCACACTCTGACTCATCTTGACACACTTCATTCATTATTTTGACACATTCTTCGACCCATAGTTACTTTGTGTTGGGTAATCTCAGGAACCACAGCACCAATCACAACACCCAATACAGCGTTGGAAAGGGCAGTTGCAGCAGAAGGACATAGGCTATGCAGACGCCCACCATATACATTTAAAAGGTAAAAGAACCGTGCCAGCAAAGTAGTCCCTTGTGGGCGTGTCTGCGTTGTGCTGTGGGCGTGACAAACGCTGGGGGCGTGTGGTACGTTCCGCCCTTCATGCCATGTCTCATATTGTGTGCTGTGGGCCTGTGCTGGGGGAGTGGCCGTGTGCGGGGCGCGGGATTACGGAAAAAGAAGCGAGCGTTGTGCCCAATATTTCATTGGTTTTTCTTCCCAGGTTCTGTACATTCCAGCTCCGGGTGTCCACCCTGCGCCCTTTAAATACCCCTGCACCCCATAATCATAACCCACCCTTACTCCTTAGAATACACCAACACCCTTAAACACTAACCCATCTTAACCCTATAAATATACCCTGTACCCCAAAACCCGAACCTATCCCTAAACCCTAAAAATACCCCTGTACCCCGTAACCCAAACCTAGCCCTGAACCCTATAAATACCCCTGTACCTCAAAACCCAAACCTACCACTGAACCCTAAAAATACCCCAGTACCCCAAAACCCAAACCTACCCCTGAACCCTAAAAATACCCCTGTACCCCAAAACCCAAACCTAGCCCTGAACCATAAAAATACATCCTGTACCCAAAACACAAACCTACCCCTGAACCCTAAAATACCCCTGTACCCCAAAACCCAAACCTAGCCCTGAACCCTAAAAATACTCCTGTACCCCAAAACCCATACCTAACCCTGAACCCTAAAAATAGCCCTGTACCCCAAAACCGAAACCTACCCCTGAACCCTAAAAATACCCCTGTACCCCAAAACCCAAACCTAGACCTGAACCATAAAAATAACCCTGTACCCCAAAACCCAAACCTACCCCTGAACCCTAAAATACCCCTGTACCCCAAAACCCAAACCTAGCCCTGAACCCTAAAAATTCCCCGGTACCCCAAAACCCAAACCTAGCCCTGAACCCTGAAAATACCCCTGTACCCCAAAACCCAAACCTACCCCTGAACCCTAAAAATACCCCTGTACCCCGTAACCCAAACCTAGCCCTGAACCCTATAAATACCCCTGTACCTCAAAACCCAAACCTACCACTGAACCCTAAAAATACCCCAGTACCCCAAAACCCAAACCTACCCCTGAACCCTAAAAATACCCCTGTACCCCAAAACCCAAACCTAGCCCTGAACCATAAAAATACATCCTGTACCCAAAACACAAACCTACCCCTGAACCCTAAAATACCCCTGTACCCCAAAACCCAAACCTAGCCCTGAACCCTAAAAATACTCCTGTACCCCAAAACCCATACCTAACCCTGAACCCTAAAAATAGCCCTGTACCCCAAAACCGAAACCTACCCCTGAACCCTAAAAATACCCCTGTACCCCAAAACCCAAACCTAGACCTGAACCATAAAAATAACCCTGTACCCCAAAACCCAAACCTACCCCTGAACCCTAAAATACCCCTGTACCCCAAAACCCAAACCTAGCCCTGAACCCTAAAAATACCCCGGTACCCCAAAACCCAAACCTAGCCCTGAACCCTGAAAATACCCCTGTACCCCAAAACCCAAACCTACCCCTGAACCCTAAAAATACCCCTATACCCCAAAACCCAAACCTAGCCCTGAACCCTAAAAATACCCCAGTACCCCAAAACCCATACCTATCCCTAAACCCTAAAACTACCCCTGTACCCCATAACCCAAAACTTTATCTGAACCCTTAAAAAACCCAAACACCCCAAAACGTATACTTCAGTACCCCAAAACATATACCCCTATACCCATAGTTACCTTATCCAAACATTAAAAAAACATGCTTTTACCATTCATGCATTTACAACGAATTTCGTGTAAATGTATGTGTGGTAACAGCATATAAAAGGTAATGCCATGCGTTATAATGGCATTGCGGAGTCATGGTACTTTCGTAATGAAAGTATGCGGAGTGATGGTATGCGGAAAGAAAGTTGCGGAATAATGGGTGTTTACCCTCCCCTGGTAAGTACATTGGTGGCATGGCGGCCCACATCTCCAGCAACATACTCATATTTTTTCACCACCGATTTGAAAAATGCACAGGTCTCTCTCATTGATGGCCAGCACCGACATACACTTTTAGACACACCTCCCGCCACAAATTCTTGAATTGCGAACTTTAGAGCTGGGGAGCTACGTTCGAATCTCGGCATCAGCTCAACATCCTGTGATTCCAGGCAAATCGCTTTGTCTCCCCGTGCCTACCACAAAGGAATGTGTTCTTGTGTAATGTAAATTGTGCTCATGCCATGTTGTCGAGTTCGCGCTATTTAATATTGCAAGGAAAAATAAAGTAGGGAAACTCGAGTTCACACACTACTTAACGCGCACTCTTAAGTGCATCAGCAGTGCACTGTGAATCAGAGCGTTTCACAGGCCTGTCACAGATAAGAAATGCTATCAAAACGAAATCCTACAAAACAATATACTACTGGCCGGCAGCAATTCATACCCGGACAATGTCGGGACGGGCTGCTAGTTAATAATTAAGATTTATTATAGGCCAAACTTTCTCCACTAGAGTGTTGAAGATGAATAGTATTTCGCTTTGGATTGCCAGACCTCATCATAATCCACCTGGAACTTGCGATCAATAGAGCAGTTAATAATCTCATTCACTTTCATCGAGTTGACCTCTAACCCCTCACATGCACAAATTTATATACATAAGCAGCTTCCAATGTGTTACAAATTTAACACACATCTTATTTTGACTCATTAAAAGACCTTTTCTGGATCCAATGTATCTTGTACAGCAAGTAGTAATGGTGCTTGCTAGCATTAGAATGTGGAAATCCAATTGAAGTGAGCCTGCAATCAGAATCAGTAGGTATGTGATAAATAATCCTTCCACCGCCTTGCACTTAATTTTGCATCTTCCCATAATTATTATTTCATCAGTGGGTGATACCATAACAAAACTTCTATCCAAAATTAATCCATAATGTAATTTTCCTTTAGTGTGTTCGTCAATCAGCAAGTAAATGTATTGAGCTCCATCACATTTAAGTGTCCACAATATTTGCCAAATCATTTCAAAGGGAGTCGTTTACCTGACTGAATATGGCTAGTTCAGCCAAAGCAGGAAGGTCAAAATGGCAGACAAATAGCCTTTTATAGTGCCCACTGCAAGGTCTTGCTGGGATAAAGAAAGAACCAACAACACAACTTCTTTCAGCTTAGTTTGTAAAGGGCACGTGTTTCAGGCACCCCACCAGGCAAGGAATTTATCCCAGGGTTTAGATGGACTTCGTGGAAGGGTGTCTGGTAGTGACAATAACATCTCGGTCAGCAGCTCAAATCCAGCCAATTGTCACTGTTCAATGCCTACGCATAAAGATAGAGGATTAAGTTGCTGAGGTTCGTATGAAGGCCACTCCGTTGTTTCTGACACACAAGTTCCTCCCTAAAACTTAGCTTAAACAGAGGGCAAATACTCGTGCTCAAAAGCTCCACGAACCACACTCTTCTGGACCAATTTTAGCAATTAGGATGAGTTGGGCCTGTTCATTCTTGATCTTATTCAGAACTCAGAGCAGGTAGTGGCAGGTAGTCGTGCAGGAGTCCCTCGTTCCACTCCAGCTGAAATGCGCCTCCTAATTAGTGCTCTCCTGGAAACTCCAACACACAACATTTTTGACACTCTGCAGTGGCCAATGGGATATGTGAGTGCTCTCCCTACTGTTAGAATACCTCCTGTACCACTTCAGGGTGTACACTCCAGTTGTGATCTGCCAGACTACATCTGCTGAGTTTGTTTTCTCTGGCCTTCTCTCTGTTGGATTTTAGCATTCAGGGATTATGCTAGGTGGTGGGTTTCTAGAAAGATGTTTCTCCAGCCACTTCCAGAGATGTAAGGCCCCTTGACATAGGACTCAGGGCACCATTCAGCCCTGTGTGTTGCAATATCACATAGCAGTTGTATTGTACATAAAGACCTGCACGTACTTCCCCTTCATAGATGGCAGGAAAGAATTTAGGGCACCACTAATAGCCTGAAGCTAAGTTGGCATGCAGACTGTACTCCACTGGAGAAAGAAGGCCTCAGATCCTCAGATCTGCCCATTAAGACCCTATACAGTTCAGAAAATAGTTTATTAAAAATCATAAAAGATCACATACAAATGAACGAGATCAATACAAAAAGAAAGTATACAACACAATAAATCAAGGAAACAATTTAAAGATGATAAACTGCATATAGAACCAGCTATGATGAAATATGCAACAATTGTTAATATATTAACGTACAAAAGGATGATAAGATATTTGCTTATGAAAAGGAGATAAAACAATGATGGGAACTCAGGGAGGTTTAGCGACTTCTTGTTGAAAGGGGGATAGAGGCAGAGAACGAAGAGCACATGTATCAAAAAATGAAGTAACTGGATCCCACAACTGCTTCCGTTTGGGAGCCAAAGTAAGTGGATAAACATATTTTGTGTTTTTCATCTATAATTGACTCCTACTTACCCCTTTAACTCTTAGTAAAAGATATCCTGACCTATTACATACGTGTTGGACTTGTTCTGCACCTTATGCAGATTTGTTACACTTGCTTTTCAAATGCACTCCGGTTCACATGTTTTGGATCAAGGTATGGTCTCAAATCAATAATATTTTTTCCACTACACACCCGTTTCATATATCTCATATTTTTCTAGGTAGTTTATCCCCCATTTGGAGTCATTGCACTTTCAGCATAAAAATAGTTGATCTGCTTCTTGCAGTGGCTTTTCAGCAAATTACCAAGGCTTGGAAGGATCTCACTAAACTCTCGTATCAGGCTTGGTGGTATGCTGTATGTTAAAACCATTAAGACCCTATAACCTAGTAACAATGCATCAATCACAACAGTGAGCTCTGAATGGAGAAGAGACAGTGGTATATTGTAGGATAAACTGGGATTGCATGTAATGCCTATGTGACTGCAGGGCACCTTTATGAAAATACAGGTCTGCAAGTCCAGAGACACCATCCAATCTCCTGGGTGCAGGGCAGATAGAATCTAAGCCAATGTGAGCATTTTTAATTATTGTTCCACAGGATGGCATTTAGAGGCAAAAGATCCATTAAAGATATCTGGCCCCATTTGAGGAATATTCATCAGAATGTGCTTCTGGCAGCCTAAAACCAGTCCTTTTTGTTGGGGATATTCTTCCCTAGCGTGAGAGGCTCGGTTTGAGAAATGTTAACTGGCTTTCAATGTGTGATTTCAAAGATGTGGATAGACATTGGACATTGTGTGATGTTGTGTGGTATTCCTGAACACTGGACTCAGGGTTTTAATTTATACATATATTGTTTCACAGATTGACATTACAGCTGAATGTTCAATCTATCGTGAGGACTCACAGGTGGAGTCTTGTGTGTGACCTTAACAAATAGAGCTGGTACGAGGAACAGAAGCTCTTTTAGGGTAAATACAGTATCTAGAGATAAGTGTATTTTAAGGTCTTTCTATACGAAGGTTGTGAGAGTTATTGAGGTGCGCCCTATCTTTGCTTTTACTTTTGGCAGTCCACGGAAAAAGTGAATGGTGTGTCCGGTACTGGTGCCTAGGAGACTTTATTTGCCCTGAAGAAATTGCCTTCAAATTATGTGGCAATGAAACATGTTGGCGCAGTAAGAAATGGTTTGCATAAAAAGCAACCGCTTTTTTTATTTGAATGAGTGCACAGTTGAATAATAAAGTTGGTTCTGAGCAATGTGCATTTCTTTCAATTTTAATCACACATGGTCCATCGTGGGATGTGATTTTTTCACTGCTTACTTCACAGCACTTATTCTTTCTTTTGGATTTGTACACCACATTTTATTCATTTTTTTGAGCACGATGATTACCAATGATGATAAAAGGGGGCACAACTGGTGAGTACCAACCAGAGAGCTCGTTTGGTGGTGCACACGTGAGGGGTCGCCTTTCTCTTTCACAATTTTTCAAAATTTTTGTGAAGTTTCAGTTGATTTCGCTTGAATTTTATGCACTTTGTACAATTTGTGGTATGTGATGATATATATATATATATATATATATATATATAAGTGTGGTGACTGCCATCTGTAAAAACTTTTTTAGTTTTAAGTGTAGGCATAAGAATGGTGGGTGACTACCTCAGTACAGAAATGAGAGGAGTTCATGGTATTTAATTTTTTTATAAATCCTCCCCCCCATTTGAAATTGTTTGGCCCATAAAGAGGTGCCTTGTAACCAGGTCTTTATGTTTTTTGATAGTTTGCTGAGTGGAGGGCGACCTGGTGTTTCTTCCCTCTAAGCTCCTTTTTGTACGTATGGACATAATTCCCTGAACTTGGCTGGACAGTGAGAAGATCTCCCCCAACAAGTCAATGGTGTGGAACTTGACAGAAATTCAGAATTACCTGTCATCTTTTCACATGATCTTGTCTTTGAGACAGTTGCATCCAGATATCTGGCTTTGTAAGTTTTCCAAGCAGAAAATACCAGATATGAGGACCTTTTCATGGGGTTCAACTTTGTTGAATGTATGTTTTCAAAGGACCTTGCAAAAACGGTAGTATATTTAAGGAAAGCTCTACTGAGTTGGCCCTACTACCCACTCCATTTGAAATTTGATTAAGGTTGTGAGTTCTTGCACACCCTCAGATTATTATTGAAGTACGCCAGTTCTGGTTGAATATCGATGTTATTGCAAAGAACAAGAGTTTTGTGGACAGAAGTGTTTCTGGGTATTGTATCTGCCCTATTGTTTTCTAAAGGCGATGTAGACATCTTGTAGTTCCTTTTTGGAATTTGGTACACAGAATATTGAAACTGGGTCTGGTGCATGGGTTTCGAGATGCCAGTGAGTGTTCTCTTAAAGTCTTTCAGTGTCTTCGAATCAGGGGAAGGTATGTGTATGGTTATGTTAAATCTTGTAAAACTGTGTATTGTTACTATAATAAACTGATCGATTCAGTTTGCTATAGACCTCACAGTTTTCTCTCCAAAAACTATTTTAAGATTCAGTCAGTAATCTGGATGAAATGCACCTGACCCATCTTTTTCCATAATAGCTTAATATTTGATTGGTGAACGATTCCTGGAAAAAATAGTGTTCACGGTTTTAGAAGGTCTGTAAAGGTTATCTTTCTTGCTCATATAGTTAATTGCTAGTTGTAAAGGTGACACATACAGCCCCACCTGTGTACACTGACAAACGTAGGGCGTGCCTGGTGTATATGTCTGCAAATCGTAAGCCTCCACCTTAATTTGTCTGTGCTGCATTTATGTTTGCAATTGTTTTACTGACCCAGCTTCCGTGTGCAGCATGCCCTGAGATGACACCGCACTGACCCACACCTAAAGAGAAACAATATTACAACATGTTAGTTTCTTTTTATGGTAGAGGCAGGTTGTGTTTGTAGGAGAGACCCCCTTGGAGAGCATTCTTCACAGATCATTCACCCCTCGGTGAAAGGAAGAGAACAGAAGTCACTGGAGTAGAGAAAGTGTGCAGCTCCAGTGATAGGATCAAAAAGAGAAATTTAAACCTTGGAGACTGTGGTAGAAAGCTTTCTTTCAGAAAGTTGTATTTTCATTGAGTTCATTAATACCTGTAAACCCTGTAGTTCTTCACACTTGTAAAGACATCAGAGCATGTATATCTCTACTGCATTAAGCTGTTGGAAGGAGCAAAAATATTTTCTAAGACTGAGGGCGGAGGATTCCCTCCTCAAAGAGAAGAAGTCATGTCAGGTAGTTTCATCACTTCAGGCACAAAGAGGGGCTGGAATGGGGAGGGGGTTAGAAACATATTCACTGCAGCTCTACAAGAAACATATCACACCCGCCGATGTTTTTCATTGTGATGCAAAAGAAGTTCGTTTCCTGTTTCATCCACTAACTTTCCAAGACCTTCTTTCCTCTTTTAACAGTTTTGAGGCCACGTATGTGGGATCACAGAAGACAGAACCTCTGCCTCCCTTCCAGCCCAAGTGTCAGGCTGTGGTGGAAAAGAGAGTCAAACATCAAAATAAAAGTGGCCCGTTAGGGAATTAGATAGCTAGAGAAAATCCCACATTTGCAAATCAAGATCAGTTGTTAGCTTACAAGGACACACTTATGGCTGCTTTGCATGGTATGGGAGACTGCATGCATTTGTGCTTGCTTCAGGCAATGGTTGTAGTGATATCATAGAAATCAACTGTGAAAAAACAGCTAGCTCTCCAGACCATAAAAAAGACCACAAACAGCCAAAAATAGCCAACCCACTTCTGCTATTGGTAGATTGCTCCACAGGCCAGACCTACCTTGCTTGGCCCCCTTATACCAAAAACAGGCACTCTGTGCTAATTGTGATTAATGATTCATTAAATTAAAAGTGCTTCGAACACACAGAATGGGTAAACTTCATTGTGCCGTGTCAAACTATAAACAAAATCAAAACCTGACCTCACCTTCAATTTGTTTGAAGTGTGTTTTACGCTGCTGTAGTCTCATTAGGTGCTACAGATTGAAAAGAAATGTTGTTCCTGTTAGGTTTAGGGGTATGACGGATAGGGCCCAGAGAAATCTGCTTCCTCCTACAGCCCTCTTCAAAATCATTACAATGTTGCAGCTTCTCTAATTCCCTATCCAGAAGCCTCTACCTGTGGTCTAGCAGCGAATTTCCCTGCAGGCAGCTTCTTTTTCTCGCCTAAACCCTTAGCAGAAGCGAAAGCCATCTGTGCAAAAAGCGAGTCCTGATTTTTTATTAGAACTGCTGCCTTTGGGAGGACTTCACCAGTCCCAAGGAGCACTGCAAATCAAGCTTTTATTTTGAAACCAATCTCTGACATACTAGCAGTTGCATTTCGGGGGAACTGGCATTTTTATAGGGGTGCCCGGCCGCTTCAGGTCACCCGTGGCTAAGGCGCTGGTAATCTACCCGCCATGGATCAGGCAGGTGCTGACAAAGCTGAGCATTTACATATGGATCTGGTCTGTACCTGATACAGGAAAAGCAAAGTGCGTGGAGAGCCAGAACAGAGCGTTGTACACTGTAAGGAGACAACACCTCTTCATTGAATGAGATGAAGCACCAATCCCAGTGCTGCCAAGTGCACATAATATTACACATAAATTGTCTGTATCAAACCATCAAGACACATGCACAGCCTGTAGCGTAACGATCTAGAGTGTGTGAAGCCTGTGTGAGCCTGTTCTTGGACACACTGGGGGCCGTACTGCCTAAGCACAGGTTTCAGGGTTCACTGCTAAGGACGACATTATAGGTCCATGGTGACATCACCAGGACTCGGAGTAGTGCCCACCTGTCACAACTCTGTCCTAAGGAGAGGAGGCTGAAAGAAATTTAAAACATAGAATATTCTGTAGATTAACTCTTTAAGTCAAACGGAGGAATATTCTGTACCACCAAGAGGCCACGTTCATCTGGGAGGAACTGGGTAATATGACATCGGGCTGGTACCTTTAAAAGGCCACTGGGACTGGTGCCAAGCTACTCATGTCCATCAAAGCCATCATGCATGTGACTTACTGTGCCCTAGCCCTCTCAGACCTTTAGAGGCACCAATATGAAAGCAATGGTTGAACCTAGTGGAAAGTCACTGGACTGCCAGCAGCACTGTAAGGCCACACCAGTGGAATAATGTGCACTTTACAAATGACAATAACTTAACATCCCTCTACATCTTAAGGTAGGCTAAACGTTTATATTACCTGAGTAGGCCCACTCTACTTTCTTTCCTCAACAACTTTATGGAAGGGGCCTGAGGACCTTTTCCTTCTCTCCATGGACACCTCAGGTGCACAGACAGATAACAATGCTAGACTTAGTGAGTAAGTGATATAATTGTATCTTTCAATAGTAAGTTATTTATGGCTTTAGAAACAAATGGACGTAAGAAAAATGTGAGAGTGAACAGAATAAATGAAAAAATAGTTATACAGGCCGCTACGGTGGAAAATCAATAAATCTTAAAATATATTACTATTTAATGTAGCATAGTAGTTTGCCATGGCGCTAGTAACCATTTAACACAATTGTAGGAACATTGGTCCAGATTTACTAAAAAAAATCTGCAACACAGTGCAGAGATTAAAATTGCTTACTGTGTTGCATGAAGAGGATAGAGCAGAACAATGCTATATCTACTAAAATGGTGTGCTGTTCTGATCTTTCCCTGTGTTGGTGCATTGTTTGCTGCCATGCACCAACACAGACACACTTGCACAGTAGTGCACAGGTGTCTGAGTGTGGTAAGCATGTTTTTTTTACAGGGATGGTCCCTTCCTTTACAAAAACTATGCTTTAAGGTGTTTCCTTCTTTGTATGTGTGCTGTAAAATGCAGGTCATAGATCATAGCGTTGCCATCATTTTCCCATGCCAAGAATATTCATATCAAAAGTCACCTTGATTATAGTGTGACGCATTGTAGGAAAGTGGGTTTCTGTTGCAGTAACCCCCCCCCCTTTTTGCCAGACTGCTGATGCACTTTTACTTGGTGTGCCCTGGCTCCCTGCCAATCAGGTTCCCAGGGCCTGTGTTCTTTTCCCAAAACTAACCGAATTGGTACCTCTGGCCACAGGTCAGTCCCTGGTAAATGGTACCACAGGTACCCATGGCACTGTGACCAGAGAAGGCCTCCAAGGGCTGCAGCACTGATTGTGCCAGCCTTTGCAGGTTGCATGTATTGGTGCAGAACAAAAGTGAAGAGTCGAGATGGCACACATCCCTGTGTGCCCTGGCCTAGATCAGCCACCCCTCCAGCTGTGTGCACTATGTCAGTGGTGCGGGTACAGGTGCATTAGCCCTGTACCCCTACAGTGCCCAAATCCATTCTTGCAAAAAACACATTTGATGGACAGAATGTAGAACAATGTCATACATTCACCCCAGTACAAGGATCTGGGCCTAAATCCATCGTTATTTTGCACTCCACACCACCCTGGGTTAGACACTGGCTATATGCAAATCAGCTCTGACCCTGTGCCTCATGGGAACAGTCCAGTCCGAACTACCAAGCCATGTCTTTCCCAGATCGGAATCAAGCATCCAAGGACCGGTTTCTGGCTATCAGCCTTCATCAGCCTGGATAGCTTGACTCCAGTGGTGTGTAGAGCCTGGGACTCACGTCTGAGCATACCCAGCCCACTCGGGGTGAAAATTGCAAAAAACACATTTGATGGACAGAATGTAGAACAATGTCATACATTCACCCCAGTACAAGGATCTGGGCCTAAATCCATCGTTATTTTGCACTCCACACCACCCTGGGTTAGACACTGGCTATATGCAAATCAGCTCTGACCCTGTGCCTCATGGGAACAGTCCAGTCCGAACTACCAAGCCATGTCTTTCCCAGACCGGAATCAAGCATCCAAGGACCGGTTTCTGGCTATCAGCCTTTATCAGCCTTCATCAGCCTGGATAGCTTGACTCCAGTGGTGTGGAGAGCCTGGGACTCACGTCTGAGCATACCCAGCCCACTCGGGGTGAAAATTGCAAAAAACACATTTGATGGACAGAATGTAGAACAATGTCATACATTCACCCCAGTACAAGGATCTGGCCCTAATCCATCGTTATTTTGCACTCCACACCACCCTGGGTTAGACACTGGCTATATGCAAATCAGCTCTGACCCTGTGCCTCATGGGAACAGTCCAGTCCGAACTACCAAGTCATGTCTTTCCCAGACCGGAATCAAGCATCCAAGGACCGGTTTCTGGCTATCAGCCTTCATCAGCCTGGATAGCTTGACTCCAGTGGTGTGGAGAGCCTGGGACTCACGTCTGAGCATACCCAGCCCACTCGGGGTGAAAATTGCAAAAAACACATTTGATGGACAGAATGTAGAACAATGTCATACATTCACCCCAGTACAAGGATCTGGGCCTAAATCCATCGTTATTTTGCACTCCACACCACCCTGGGTTAGACACTGGCTATATGCAAATCAGCTCTGACCCTGTGCCTCATGGGAACAGTCCAGTCCGAACTACCAAGCCATGTCTTTCCCAGACCGGAATCAAGCATCCAAGGACCGGTTTCTGGCTATGAGCCTTCATCAGCCTGGATAGCTTGACTCCAGTGGTGTGGAGAGCCTGGGACTCACGTCTGAGCATACCCAGCCCACTTGGGGTGAAAATTGCAAAAAACACATTTGATGGACAGAATGTAGAACAATGTCATACATTCACCCCAGTACAAGGATCTGGGCCTAAATCCATCGTTATTTTGCACTCCACACCACCCTGGGTTAGACACTGGCTATATGCAAATCAGCTCTGACCCTGTGCCTCATGGGAACAGTCCAGTCCGAACTACCAAGCCATGTCTTTCCCAGACCGGAATCAAGCATCCAAGGACCAGTTTCTGGCTATCAGCCTTCATCAGCCTGGATAGCTTGACTCCAGTGGTGTGGAGAGCCTGGGACTCACGTCTGAGCATACCCAGCCCACTCTGGGTGAAAATTGCAAAAAACACATTTGATGGACAGAATGTAGAACAATGTCATACATTCACCCCAGTACAAGGATCTGGGCCTAAATCCATCGTTATTTTGCACTCCACACCACCCTGGGTTAGACACTGGCTATATGCAAATCAGCTCTGACCCTGTGCCTCATGGGAACAGTCCAGTCCGAACTACCAAGCCATGTCTTTCCCAGACCGGAATCAAGCATCCAAGGACCGGTTTCTGGCTATCAGCCTTCATCAGCCTGGATAGCTTGACTCCAGTGGTGTGGAGAGCCTGGGACTCGCGTCTGAGCATACCCAGCCCACTCGGGGTGAAAATTGCAAAAAACACATTTGATGGACAGAATGTAGAACAATGTCATACATTCACCCCAGTACAAGGATCTCGGCCTAAATCCATCGTTATTTTGCACTCCACACCACCCTGGGTTAGACACTGGCTATATGCAAATCAGCTCTGACCCTGTGCCTCATGGGAACAGTCCAGTCCGAACTACCAAGCCATGTCTTTCCCAGACCGGAATCAAGCATCCAAGGACCGGTTTCTGGCTATCAGCCTTCATCAGCCTGGATAGCTTGACTCCAGTGGTGTGGAGAGCCTGGGACTCACGTCTGAGCGTACCCGGCCCACTCGGGGTGAAAATTGCAAAAAACACATTTGATGGACAGAATGTAGAACAATGTCATACATTCACCCCAGTACAAGGATCTGGGCCTAAATCCATCGTTATTTTGCACTCCACACCACCCTGGGTTAGACACTGGCTATATGCAAATCAGCTCTGACCCTGTGCCTCATGGGAACAGTCCAGTCCGAACTACCAAGCCATGTCTTTCCCAGACCGGAATCAAGCATCCAAGGACCGGTTTCTGGCTATGAGCCTTCATCAGCCTGGATAGCTTGACTCCAGTGGTGTGGAGAGCCTGGGACTCACGTCTGAGCATACCCAGCCCACTCGGGGTGAAAATTGCAAAAAACACATTTGATGGACAGAATGTAGAACAATGTCATACATTCACCCCAGTACAAGGATCTGGGCCTAAATCCATCGTTATTTTGCACTCCACACCACCCTGGGTTAGACACTGGCTATATGCAAATCAGCTCTGACCCTGTGCCTCATGGGAACAGTCCAGTCCGAACTACCAAGCCATGTCTTTCCCAGACCGGAATCAAGCATCCAAGGACCGGTTTCTGGCTATCAGCCTTCATCAGCCTGGATAGCTTGACTCCAGTGGTGTGGAGAGCCTGGGACTCACGTCTGAGCATACCCAGCCCACTCGGGGTGAAAATTGCAAAAAACACATTTGATGGACAGAATGTATAACAATGTCATACATTCACCCCAGTACAAGGATCTGGGCCTAAATCCATCGTTATTTTGCACTCCACACCACCCTGGGTTAGACACTGGCTATATGCAAATCAGCTCTGACCCTGTGCCTCATGGGAACAGTCCAGTCCGAACTACCAAGCCATGTCTTTCCCAGACCGGAATCAAGCATCCAAGGACCGGTTTCTGGCTATCAGCCTTCATCAGCCTGGATAGCTTGACTCCAGTGGTGTGGAGAGCCTGGGACTCGCGTCTGAGCATACCCAGCCCACTCGGGGTGAAAATTGCAAAAAACACATTTGATGGACAGAATGTAGAACAATGTCATACATTCACCCCAGTACAAGGATCTGGGCCTAAATCCATCGTTATTTTGCACTCCACACCACCCTGGGTTAGACACTGGCTATATGCAAATCAGCTCTGACCCTGTGCCTCATGGGAACAGTCCAGTCCGAACTACCAAGCCATGTCTTTCCGAGACCGGAATCAAGCATCCAAGGACCGGTTTCTGGCTATCAGCCTTCATCAGCCTGGATAGCTTGACTCCAGTGGTGTGGAGAGCCTGGGACTCACGTCTGAGCGTACCCAGCCCACTCGGGGTGAAAATTGCAAAAAACACATTTGATGGACAGAATGTAGAACAATGTCATACATTCACCCCAGTACAAGGATCTGGGCCTAAATCCATCGTTATTTTGCACTCCACACCACCCTGGGTTAGACACTGGCTATATGCAAATCAGCTCTGACCCTGTGCCTCATGGGAACAGTCCAGTCCGAACTACCAAGCCATGTCTTTCCCAGACCAGAATCAAGCATCCAAGGACCGGTTTCTGGCTATGAGCCTTCATCAGCCTGGATAGCTTGACTCCAGTGGTGTGGAGAGCCTGGGACTCACGTCTGAGCATACCCAGCCCACTCGGGGTGAAAATTGCAAAAAACACATTTGATGGACAGAATGTAGAACAATGTCATACATTCACCCCAGTACAAGGATCTGGGCCTAAATCCATCGTTATTTTGCACTCCACACCACCCTGGGTTAGACACTGGCTATATGCAAATCAGCTCTGACCCTGTGCCTCATGGGAACAGTCCAGTCCGAACTACCAAGCCATGTCTTTCCCAGACCGGAATCAAGCATCCAAGGACCGGTTTCTGGCTATCAGCCTTCATCAGCCTGGATAGCTTGACTCCAGTGGTGTGGAGAGCCTGGGACTCACGTCTGAGCATACCCAGCCCACTCGGGGTGAAAATTGCAAAAAACACATTTGATGGACAGAATGTAGAACAATGTCATACATTCACCCCAGTACAAGGATCTGGGCCTAAATCCATCGTTATTTTGCACTCCACACCACCCTGGGTTAGACACTGGCTATATGCAAATCAGCTCTGACCCTGTGCCTCATGGGAACAGTCCAGTCCGAACTACCAAGCCATGTCTTTCCCAGACCGGAATCAAGCATCCAAGGACCGGTTTCTGGCTATCAGCCTTCATCAGCCTGGATAGCTTGACTCCAGTGGTGTGGAGAGCCTGGGACTCGCGTCTGAGCATACCCAGCCCACTCGGGGTGAAAATTGCAAAAAACACATTTGATGGACAGAATGTAGAACAATGTCATACATTCACCCCAGTACAAGGATCTGGGCCTAAATCCATCGTTATTTTGCACTCCACACCACCCTGGGTTAGACACTGGCTATATGCAAATCAGCTCTGACCCTGTGCCTCATGGGAACAGTCCAGTCCGAACTACCAAGCCATGTCTTTCCCAGACCGGAATCAAGCATCCAAGGACCGGTTTCTGGCTATCAGCCTTCATCAGCCTGGATAGCTTGACTCCAGTGGTGTGGAGAGCCTGGGACTCACGTCTGAGCATACCCAGCCCACTCGGGGTGAAAATTGCAAAAAACACATTTGATGGACAGAATGTAGAACAATGTCATACATTCACCCCAGTACAAGGATCTGGGCCTAAATCCATCGTTATTTTGCACTCCACACCACCCTGGGTTAGACACTGGCTATATGCAAATCAGCTCTGACCCTGTGCCTCATGGGAACAGTCCAGTCCGAACTACCAAGCCATGTCTTTCCCAGACCGGAATCAAGCATCCAAGGACCGGTTTCTGGCTATCAGCCTTCATCAGCCTGGATAGCTTGACTCCAGTGGTGTGGAGAGCCTGGGACTCACGTCTGAGCATACCCAGCCCACTCGGGGTGAAAATTGCAAAAAACACATTTGATGGACAGAATGTAGAACAATGTCATACATTCACCCCAGTACAAGGATCTGGGCCTAAATCCATCGTTATTTTGCACTCCACACCACCCTGGGTTAGACACTGGCTATATGCAAATCAGCTCTGACCCTGTGCCTCATGGGAACAGTCCAGTCCGAACTACCAAGCCATGTCTTTCCCAGACCGGAATCAAGCATCCAAGGACCGGTTTCTGGCTATCAGCCTTCATCAGCCTGGATAGCTTGACTCCAGTGGTGTGGAGAGCCTGGGACTCACGTCTGAGCATACCCAGCCCACTCGGGGTGAAAATTGCAAAAAACACATTTGATGGACAGAATGTAGAACAATGTCATACATTCACCCCAGTACAAGGATCTGGGCCTAAATCCATTGTTATTTTGCACTCCACACCACCCTGGGTTAGACACTGGCTATATGCAAATCAGCTCTGACCCTGTGCCTCATGGGAACAGTCCAGTCCGAACTACCAAGTCATGTCTTTCCCAGACCGGAATCAAGCATCCAAGGACCGGTTTCTGGCTATCAGCCTTCATCAGCCTGGATAGCTTGACTCCAGTGGTGTGGAGAGCCTGGGACTCACGTCTGAGCATACCCAGCCCACTCGGGGTGAAAATTGCAAAAAACACATTTGATGGACAGAATGTAGAACAATGTCATACATTCACCCCAGTACAAGGATCTGGGCCTAAATCCATCGTTATTTTGCACTCCACACCACCCTGGGTTAGACACTGGCTATATGCAAATCAGCTCTGACCCTGTGCCTCATGGGAACAGTCCAGTCCGAACTACCAAGCCATGTCTTTCCCAGACCGGAATCAAGCATCCAAGGACCGGTTTCTGGCTATCAGCCTTCATCAGCCTGGATAGCTTGACTCCAGTGGTGTGGAGAGCCTGGGACTCACGTCTGAGCATACCCAGCCCACTCGGGGTGAAAATTGCAAAAAACACATTTGATGGACAGAATGTAGAACAATGTCATACATTCACCCCAGTACAAGGATCTGGGCCTAAATCCATCGTTATTTTGCACTCCACACCACCCTGGGTTAGACACTGGCTATATGCAAATCAGCTCTGACCCTGTGCCTCATGGGAACAGTCCAGTCCGAACTACCAAGCCATGTCTTTCCCAGACCGAAATCAAGCATCCAAGGACCGGTTTCTGGCTATCAGCCTTCATCAGCCTGGATAGCTTGACTCCAGTGGTGTGGAGAGCCTGGGACTCACGTCTGAGCATACCCAGCCCACTCGGGGTGAAAATTGCAAAAAACACATTTGATGGACAGAATGTAGAACAATGTCATACATTCACCCCAGTACAAGGATCTGGGCCTAAATCCATGGTTATTTTGCACTCCACACCACCCTGGGTTAGACACTGGCTATATGCAAATCAGCTCTGACCCTGTGCCTCATGGGAACAGTCCAGTCCGAACTACCAAGCCATGTCTTTCCCAGACCGGAATCAAGCATCCAAGGACCGGTTTCTGGCTATCAGCCTTCATCAGCCTTGATAGCTTGACTCCAGTGGTGTGGAGAGCCTGGGACTCACGTCTGAGCATACCCAGCCCACTCGGGGTGAAAATTGCAAAAAACACATTTGATGGACAGAATGTAGAACAATGTCATACATTCATCCCAGTACAAGGATCTGGGCCTAAATCCATCGTTATTTTGCACTCCACACCACCCTGGGTTAGACACTGGCTATATGCAAATCAGCTCTGACCCTGTGCCTCATGGGAACAGTCCAGTCCGAACTACCAAGCCATGTCTTTCCCAGACCGGAATCAAGCATCCAAGGACCGGTTTCTGGCTATCAGCCTTCATCAGCCTGGA
The DNA here is from genome assembly GCF_964261635.1 of Lissotriton helveticus. Lineage (NCBI taxonomy): Eukaryota > Metazoa > Chordata > Amphibia > Caudata > Salamandridae > Lissotriton > Lissotriton helveticus. Next base: position 1,433,042,080 of record NC_136067.1, on the reverse strand, counting down.
TAGCTTGACTCCAGTGGTGTGGAGAGCCTGGGACTCACGTCTGAGCATACCCAGCCCACTCGGGGTGAAAATTGCAAAAAACACATTTGATGGACAGAATGTAGAACAATGTCATACATTCACCCCAGTACAAGGATCTGGGCCTAAATCCATCGTTATTTTGCACTCCACACCACCCTGGGTTAGACACTGGCTATATGCAAATCAGCTCTGACCCTGTGCCTCATGGGAACAGTCCAGTCCGAACTACCAAGCCATGTCTTTCCCAGACCGGAATCAAGCATCCAAGGACCGGTTTCTGGCTATCAGCCTTCATCAGCCTGGATAGCTTGACTCCAATGGTGTGGAGAGCCTGGGACTCACGTCTGAGCGTACCCAGCCCACTCGGGGTGAAAATTGCAAAAAACACATTTGATGGACAGAATGTAGAACAATGTCATACATTCACCCCAGTACAAGGATCTGGGCCTAAATCCGTCGTTATTTTGCACTCCACACCACCCTGGGTTAGACACTGGCTATATGCAAGTCAGCTCTGACCCTGTGCCTCATGGGAACAGTCCAGTCCGAACTACCAAGCCATGTCTTTCCCAGACCGGAATCAAGCATCCAAGGACCGGTTTCTGGCTATCAGCCTTCATCAGCCTGGATAGCTTGACTCCAGTGGTGTGGAGAGCCTGGAACTCACGTTTGAGCATACCCAGCCCACTCGGGGTGAAAATTGCAAAAAACACATTTGATGGACAGAATGTAGAACAATGTCATACATTCACCCCAGTACAAGGATCTGGGCCTAAATCCATCGTTATTTTGCACTCCACACCACCCTGGGTTAGACACTGGCTATATGCAAATCAGCTCTGACCCTGTGCCTCATGGGAACAGTCCAGTCCGAACTACCAAGCCATGTCTTTCCCAGACCGGAATCAAGCATCCAAGGACCGGTTTCTTGCTATCAGCCTTCATCAGCCTGGATAGCTTGACTCCAGTGGTGTGGAGAGCCTGGGACTCACGTCTGAGCATACCCAGCCCACTCGGGGTGAAAATTGCAAAAAACACATTTGATGGACAGAATGTAGAACAATGTCATACATTCACCCCAGTACCAGGATCTGGGCCTAAATCCATCGTTATTTTGCACACCACACCACCCTGGGTTAGACACTGGCTATATGCAAATCAGCTCTGACCCTGTGCCTCATGGGAACAGTCCAGTCCGAACTACCAAGCCATGTCTTTCCCAGACCGGAATCAAGCATCCAAGGACCGGTTTCTGGCTATCAGCCTTCATCAGCCTGGATAGCTTGACTCCAGTGGTGTGGAGAGCCTGGGACTCACGTCTGAGCATACCCAGCCCACTCGGGGTGAAAATTGCAAAAAACACATTTGATGGACAGAATGTAGAACAATGTCATACATTCACCCCAGTACAAGGATCTGGGCCTAAATCCATCGTTATTTTGCACTCCACACCACCCTGGGTTAGACACTGGCTATATGCAAATCAGCTCTGACCCTCTGCCTCATGGGAACAGTCCAGTCCGAACTACCAAGTCATGTCTTTCCCAGACCGGAATCAAGCATCCAAGGACCGGTTTCTGGCTATCAGCCTTCATCAGCCTGGATAGCTTGACTCCAGTGGTGTGGAGAGCCTGGGACTCACGTCTGAGCATACCCAGCCCACTCGGGGTGAAAATTGCAAAAAACACATTTGATGGACAGAATGTAGAACAATGTCATACATTCACCCCAGTACAAGGATCTGGGCCTAAATCCATCGTTATTTTGCACTCCACACCACCCTGGGTTAGACACTGGCTATATGCAAATCAGCTCTGACCCTGTGCCTCATGGGAACAGTCCAGTCCGAACTACCAAGCCATGTCTTTCCCAGACCGGAATCAAGCATCCAAGGACCGGTTTCTGGCTATCAGCCTTCATCAGCCTGGATAGCTTGACTCCAGTGGTGTGGAGAGCCTGGGACTCACGTCTGAGCATACCCAGCCCACTCGGGGTGAAAATTGCAAAAAACACATTTGATGGACAGAATGTAGAACAATGTCATACATTCACCCCAGTACAAGGATCTGGGCCTAAATCCATCGTTATTTTGCACTCCACACCACCCTGGGTTAGACACTGGCTATATGCAAATCAGCTCTGACCCTGTGCCTCATGGGAACAGTCCAGTCCGAACTACCAAGCCATGTCTTTCCCAGACCGGAATCAAGCATCCAAGGACCGGTTTCTGGCTATCAGCCTTCATCAGCCTGGATAGCTTGACTCCAGTGGTGTGGAGAGCCTGGGACTCACGTCTGAGCATACCCAGCCCACTCGGGGTGAAAATTGCAAAAAACACATTTGATGGACAGAATGTAGAACAATGTCATACATTCACCCCAGTACAAGGATCTGGGCCTAAATCCATTGTTATTTTGCACTCCACACCACCCTGGGTTAGACACTGGCTATATGCAAATCAGCTCTGACCCTGTGCCTCATGGGAACAGTCCAGTTCGGACTACCAAGCCATGTCTTTCCCAGACCGGAATCAAGCATCCAAGGACCGGTTTCTGGCTATCAGCCTTCATCAGCCTGGATAGCTTGACTCCAGTGGTGTGGAGAGCCTGGGACTCACGTCTGAGCATACCCAGCCCACTCGGGGTGAAAATTGCAAAAAACACATTTGATGGACAGAATGTAGAACAATGTCATACATTCACCCCAGTACAAGGATCTGGGCCTAAATCCATTGTTATTTTGCACTCCACACCACCCTCGGTTAGACACTGGCTATATGCAAATCAGCTCTGACCCTGTGCCTCATGGGAACAGTCCAGTCCGAACTACCAAGCCATGTCTTTCCCAGACCGGAATCAAGCATCCAAGGACCGGTTTCTGGCTATCAGCCTTCATCAGCCTGGATAGCTTGACTCCAGTGGTGTGGAGAGCCTGGGACTCACGTCTGAGCATACCCAGCCCACTCGGGGTGAAAATTGCAAAAAACATTTGATGGACAGAATGTAGAACAATGTCATACATTCACCCCAGTACAAGGATCTGGGCCTAAATCCATCGTTATTTTGCACTCCACACCACCCTGGGTTAGACACTGGCTATATGCAAATCAGCTCTGACCCTGTGCCTCATGGGAACAGTCCAGTCCGAACTACCAAGCCATGTCTTTCCCAGACCGGAATCAAGCATCCAAGGACCGGTTTCTGGCTATGAGCCTTCATCAGCCTAGATAGCTTGACTCCAGTGGTGTGGAGAGCCTGGGACTCACGTCTGAGCATACCCAGCCCACTCGGGGTGAAAATTGCAAAAAACACATTTGATGGACAGAATGTAGAACAATGTCATACATTCACCCCAGTACAAGGATCTGGGCCTAAATCCATCGTTATTTTGCACTCCACACCACCCTGGGTTAGACACTGGCTATATGCAAATCAGCTCTGACCCTGTGCCTCATGGGAACAGTCCAGTCCGAACTACCAAGCCATGTCTTTCCCAGACCGGAATCAAGCATCCAAGGACCGGTTTCTGGCTATCAGCCTTCATCAGCCTGGATAGCTTGACTCCAGTGGTGTGGAGAGCCTGGGACTCACGTCTGAGCATACCCAGCCCACTCGGGGTGAAAATTGCAAAAAACACATTTGATGGACAGAATGTAGAACAATGTCATACATTCACCCCAGTACAAGGATCTGGGCCTAAATCCATTGTTATTTTGCACTCCACACCACCCTGGGTTAGACACTGGCTATATGCAAATCAGCTCTGACCCTGTGCCTCATGGGAACAGTCCAGTTCGGACTACCAAGCCATGTCTTTCCCAGACCGGAATCAAGCATCCAAGGACCGGTTTCTGGCTATCAGCCTTCATCAGCCTGGATAGCTTGACTCCAGTGGTGTGGAGAGCCTGGGACTCACGTCTGAGCATACCCAGCCCACTCGGGGTGAAAATTGCAAAAAACACATTTGATGGACAGAATGTAGAACAATGTCATACATTCACCCCAGTACAAGGATCTGGGCCTAAATCCATTGTTATTTTGCACTCCACACCACCCTCGGTTAGACACTGGCTATATGCAAATCAGCTCTGACCCTGTGCCTCATGGGAACAGTCCAGTCCGAACTACCAAGCCATGTCTTTCCCAGACCGGAATCAAGCATCCAAGGACCGGTTTCTGGCTATCAGCCTTCATCAGCCTGGATAGCTTGACTCCAGTGGTGTGGAGAGCCTGGGACTCACGTCTGAGCATACCCAGCCCACTCGGGGTGAAAATTGCAAAAAACATTTGATGGACAGAATGTAGAACAATGTCATACATTCACCCCAGTACAAGGATCTGGGCCTAAATCCATCGTTATTTTGCACTCCACACCACCCTGGGTTAGACACTGGCTATATGCAAATCAGCTCTGACCCTGTGCCTCATGGGAACAGTCCAGTCTGAACTACCAAGCCATGTCTTTCCCAGACCGGAATCAAGCATCCAAGGACCGGTTTCTGGCTATCAGCCTTCATCAGCCTGGATAGCTTGACTCCAGTGGTGTGGAGAGCCTGGGACTCACGTCTGAGCATACCCAGCCCACTCGGGGTGAAAATTGCAAAAAACACATTTGATGGACAGAATGTAGAACAATGTCATACGTTCACCCCAGTACAAGGATCTGGGCCTAAATCCATCGTTATTTTGCACTCCACACCACCCTGGGTTAGACACTGGCTATATGCAAATCAGCTCTGACCCTGTGCCTCATGGGAACAGTCCAGTCCGAACTACCAAGCCATGTCTTTCCCAGACCGGAATCAAGCATCCAAGGACCGGTTTCTGGCTATCAGCCTTCATCCGCCTGGATAGCTTGACTCCAGTGGTGTGGAGAGCCTGGGACTCACGTCTGAGCATACCCAGCCCACTCGGGGTGAAAATTGCAAAAAACACATTTGATGGACAGAATGTAGAACAATGTCATACATTCACCCCAGTACAAGGATCTGGGCCTAAATCCATCGTTATTTTGCACTCCACACCACCCTGGGTTAGACACTGGCTATATGCAAATCAGCTCTGACCCTGTGCCTCATGGGAACAGTCCAGTCCGAACTACCAAGCCATGTCTTTCCCAGACCGGAATCAAGCATCCAAGGACCGGTTTCTGGCTATCAGCCTTCATCAGCCTGGATAGCTTGACTCCAGTGGTGTGGAGAGCCTGGGACTCACGTCTGAGCATACCCAGCCCACTCGGGTGAAAATTGCAAAAAACACATTTGATGGACAGAATGTAGAACAATGTCATACATTCACCCCAGTACAAGGATCTGGGCATAAATCCATCGTTATTTTGCACTCCACACCACCCTGGGTTAGACACTGGCTATATGCAAATCAGCTCTGACCCTGTGCCTCATGGGAACAGTCCAGTCCGAACTACCAAGCCATGTCTTTCCCAGACCGGAATCAAGCATCCAAGGACCGGTTTCTGGCTATCAGCCTTCATCAGCCTGGATAGCTTGACTCCAGTGGTGTGGAGAGCCTGGGACTCACGTCTGAGCATACCCAGCCCACTCGGGGTGAAAATTGCAAAAAACACATTTGATGGACAGAATGTAGAACAATGTCATACATTCACCCCAGTACAAGGATCTGGGCCTAAATCCATCTTTATTTTGCACTCCACACCACCCTGGGTTAGACACTGGTTATATGCAAATCAGCTCTGACCCTGTGCCTCATGGGAACAGTCCAGTCCGAACTACCAAGCCATGTCTTTCCCACACCGGAATCAAGCATCCAAGGACCGGTTTCTGGCTATCAGCCTTCATCAGCCTGGATAGCTTGACTCCAGTGGTGTGGAGAGCCTGGGACTCACGTCTGAGCATACCCAGCCCACTCGGGGTGAAAATTGCAAAAAACACATTTGATGGACAGAATGTAGAACAATGTCATACATTCACCCCAGTACAAGGATCTGGGCCTAAATCCATCGTTATTTTGCACTCCACACCACCCTGGGTTAGACACTGGCTATATGCAAATCAGCTCTGACCCTGTGCCTCATGGGAACAGTCCAGTCTGAACTACCAAGCCATGTCTTTCTCAGACCGGAATCAAGCATCCAAGGACCGGTTTCTGGCTATCAGCCTTCATCAGCCTGGATAGCTTGACTCCAGTGGTGTGGAGAGCCTGGGACTCACGTCTGAGCATACCCAGCCCACTCGGGGTGAAAATTGCAAAAAACACATTTGATGGACAGAATGTAGAACAATGTCATACATTCACCCCAGTACAAGGATCTGGGCCTAAATCCATCGTTATTTTGCACTCCACACCACCAAGGGAGAAGAACCTGGATAGACCTTCATCAATGGAGTGGTCTGACCAAGGACAGTGTTCTACTGTAGAGTCCATTCCCTGTATGGAGATGGACTACATCAACAATTTTACATCTTACCTCTCATTTGCATTAGCCACCTGAGGGCCACCTGAGGGGCCTGTGGTCTGTCTGAATCCGGAAGTATGTCCCAAACAAGTGCCCTTCAGTGCTTCTTCAGTGCCCAGATCACAGCAAAGGCTTCTCTTCAATAGCAGTCCACCTTTGTTCCCAGGGGAGTAACATCTTAGAGATTAAAGCCACAGGTTGGTCTAGGCCCTCTTCATTGAGCTGTGACAGAACTGTCCCAATACCATGATCTGAGGCACATGTTGTCGAAGCAAACTTCAGCCAGGCCCGCTAGTGCAAGGGGTTCGCCCTTCTTCGCACAAAAGTCCTCAGACAAGATGAAAGAAGTTGGCACGGAAACTGGAAATACAAAACATAACGTTTATTACACCTCATGAGGTGGTGCTACAATTCAAACAGCACCCTGCGGTATTGCAAGAAGTAGCACAAAGGGCTACTGAACGCATGGTTTATTTATACCCACACAGGGGCTCAAAAGAAGGCAGTACAAAGATTAAGAGCACATTTTATGTCCATATTAGGCAATATCGAGAAGCACAATCGATCAGAGGAGGAGCTAACAGTCTTGGGGTCTCGGCTAACACATTCCAATCTAAGGCTAACCATTAACAGATGCAGACCCTAACGGTCAGCGGCAAAACAAGGGGATGCTAATAATAGCCTGTTGCCAGGCAGATTCAAGTGCCATGGGTAGGAAGATAGGACAAAGCACATGGCCGACACGAGGTAGCGTGTGGCAGACAAAATGGCTGCCAAGAATCCAAAATGGATGCCGCTAAATGTCAAGACAACGGCCAAAACTAAGATGTCTTTTGCTAACGCTCAACTTAATCGCTGTTAAATTACAACAGACGACCCTTTTAGCGTTAGCTAAAGACATAAGCTCTTTTAGGATAATCTGTGCATTCATCTTGTACATCTATGCACATTATACTCGTCACTTCTTTATCTAATGTTTGCTGTGCTTTCACAGCATTTCGTTTAGATGGTATACAGGCAGTTATGCACATAGAACATAGCATTGGGCCACAGTGGATACACATACAACAGGTGAAAATCACTGCAATTGCAATACATAGAATAGTCAGCAACTTCCAACCCCAGCGGAAACTAGAGCCCAAAACCATCCAGCAAAAGTCCATGTGCCGTTTTTTACATGAATATCAGCAGCTATTTTATGCAGTTTAAGAATTGCTTCATATACAGAAGGCGAGTTGTCGGGGATAAAGACACAACAACTACAACACAACAACATAATCTCCTACGCCGACGACACCCAGCTGATCCTCTCCCTGACCTACGACCCCGCCGCCGCCAGAGCCAACCTGCACGATGGGATGAAAGAGGTAGCCGAGTGGATGACGACCAGCCGACTGAAACTGAACTCAGACAAGACGGAGGTCCTCATCCTGGGCTCCTCGCCCTCCGCCTGGGACGACTCCTGGTGGCCCCCCGCCCTGGGCACCGCACCCAAACCGACGGACCACGCACGCAACCTGGGCTTCATCCTGGACTCCTCCCTCTCCATGACCAGACAAGTCAACGCCGTCTCCTCATCATGCTTCAACATCCTACGCATGCTTCGGAAGATCTTCTGGTGGATCCCCACAGAGACCAGGAAGACCGTCACCCAGGCCCTCGTCACCAGCCGACTGGACTACGGCAACGCACTCTACACCGGAACCACCGCCAAGATCCAGAAGAGACTTCAGCGCATCCAGAACGCCTCAGCCAGACTCATCCTCGACATCCCACGACACAGCCACATCTCCGGACACCTGAGAGACCTGCACTGGCTCCCGGTCAACAAGAGAATCACCTTCTGCCTCCTTACCCACGCACACAAAGCTCTCCACGATCAAGGCCCGAGCTACCTCAACAACCGCATCAACTTCTACGCTCCCAAACGCCACCTCCGATCTGCCAGCCACGCCCTCGCCGCCGTCCCACGCATCCGCAGAGCCACCACAGGAGGAAGGTCCTTCTCCTACCTGGCCGCCAAGACCTGGAACTCCCTCCCGGCCAACCTGCGCCTGACCCAGGACCACCTCGCCTTCAGGAAGAAGCTCAAGACATGGCTGTTCGAGCAGTAGCGGCACCGCCCCCCCCCCCCAAGCGCCTTGAGACCCAATGGGTAGGTAGTGCGCTCTATAAATGTCTTTGATTGATTGATTGATACTACCAATAACTTTACATGCTCCTCCTCTATCTGCTAACATCACATCTAGAACCATCCGGTTCTGAAGAGTCACAATTCTAGCAACTTGCAGTTCTTTCGTAATGTTGCCAAGGGCTACAGCAGTTTCATTAGTGACAGCTTCCACAACTCTAGTCAATCGTCGTATTTTCCTGCTATTTAATGCAGCACCCACAAAAGGAAACAGACCCAAATTAAAATAAACATATTGCTGCAGACTAGCGTCTGTCTGATCTATGTCATAAATCCGTATTGCCCTTTTATAACGATTCATAGAAATGTTTCTGAACAATTTAAAATCGCGGTGGTATGAAGCAGGTGCCAGAAAAATAGGGGGCAATAAAAAAGAAACATAACATATACCAGACCACCCTAGAGGTAGTCTATGATACCCATGACTTCCACATACTAGATATGTGTTATGTGAAGCCAGGAAAGTGCTCTCATTCATACCATCCATGTTTAATACAACAACACAATCACTAGTTCCAACTGGAATTCGTCCAGTACTTTGTACACAAAGGTCTGCTTTTGTTCGTGTTACAGTAATTACAGATTCATTGCTTGTGGTAGAGTCTCTTGTATGGGTGAAAACATAAGGCGTAGAAGCATTGTCCGGTCGATATTCTTCCCATTCCCATATAGTTCCATTCGCTTGAGGATACCCATGTTCATCTTGGTAACACTCTTTATTCAGACGGAAGAGAAGTCCACCTACTGCAGGTTTTCTGTTCGAAAAGAGAAGAGTGTACCAGGCTCGACAAGAACCATTATGCGAAAAAGGAAGTGGGATAAACGGTGTTCCACCTTTCTTCTGATGAGCTGGAAGCATACCACATATCCAGCAATTTGTAGTGTTAGTTGCATTGTGAGTATGATGGAGCATCTGAACAAACGTATTATTCAAATAGGACTCTCGATGTTTATACTCATGATACGGAAGAGTGAAATGCTGGTGCTCTTCCGGGATTGGAGTAGTAGGAACCACAAAAAACTCACGAGCAGGAATCATCATTTCAACAGACCAAGTGATCACTGCTATAATTGTCAAAACAGCAAAAACACCTAATGCTCCTAAAATCTTTTTCTTAGTGGTTATCATAGCAGCAGAGTCAACTCTCTCAAAGATACTACAAGAACAAAACAAAAAAAAAATAGTCAATGAGCTCTTCTCCGTGGGTAGACGTTGTTTTCTTCGCCACAGATCAAAATGGGTGTCACTACACTACGCAGGGCTGATCCCCCCCACCTTGTCATATTGGCATTCCATTTCCACTACCCAAGGCGGTTGCTCAACCAGTCTTTATCAAAAAACAAAACTGTAGATCACTTTCTCGGTCTCAAGTTGTATCGCGTTGCTCCAGAAGTCGTCTGGTCCGGGAAGAACTCCGTAGATCTGTCAGGTGATGCAGCAGGGCCTTTCTCCGTCGTCAAGATCTCTCGATGATCGGTCAGCACAGCAGGTTCCACCAAGGTCGACAATACCTTCCGACAATGGGTTCTATGCACCCAATTCTTCTTGTTGGTAACCCGAACCGCTGTCCTCGTAGCAAGGAGCACTTGTTCTGGTCCACGCCATCTCGGCTCCAAGCTGCTTGACCTCTCAAATACTTTCACCATGACGAAATCACCAGGACGGAGTTCATGGCCTTCACCTTCAGATTTATCGGGGAGTGCTTCTCGAACCTGTTGATGAATGGAAACCAAACTGTCAGTTAATTGTGCCAAATAGTCCTTCATTAAAACACAAGGTACATCATACACAGAACTTGGTTTTGGAATTCCCCAAATATTCATTGGCCGTCCAAACACCACTTCATATGGGGTGAGACCTGTCCTAGAATGTGGTACTGATCTGATGGACAACAATGCCAATGGCAACGCATCTGGCCAAGTCAAGCGCGTAGAAGCTTGAATTTTCGCAATTTTCATCTTCAGAGTAGCATTATACCTTTCCACCAATCCTGCTGATTGTGGATGGAATACAGCATGGAACTTCTGCTTGAGTCCTAATCCCTTCAAGACATACTTGATAACTTCCCCAATAAAATGAGGTCCGTTATCATTCCATAGGAGTCTACAAACACCGAACCTCGGGAAGAACTCCTTCAGTAACACCTTAGCAGTAATAATAGCAGTATTACCCTTTGTGGGGTATGCCTCAATCCATTTACTGAAAGCACAAACCACCACTAGAACATACTTCAGGTTATTACAACGCTCAAGCTGAATGTAGTCCATTTGCAGGACTTCAAAAGGCGCAGTCGGTGTAACAAAACTCGCGTTCCCTTTCCAGTATTGTATTGCAAACAAATCAAGCAAGACTGTACTACCCTTTTAGCTGTGCTAGCAATTTCTGGATCCTCCCAAACTTGCGTAAGCATTTTCGTTATTGCGGAAGCTCCAACATGTGCTAGCCCATGTGCCTTCTGAACCATAGGTTGTACGAAAGCTATCGGCAGCTTCCATCTATCCATCTGTTTATTTCTCCAACAACCTTCGTCATCTAACTCTCCTTCTTCAGACCACTGCTCACGTTCTTTATCAGAGGCTGTCCTCTGTATCTCTCGTACCTCTTGCCTAGCATCATGCCATCTTTCAGCTTGTGACTTCACTACATAAATGTGAGTAGTGTTTCTCTACACAGCGTTTCACGTGCCACATGGTCTGCAAAGGCATTTCCTTGTCCAATCTTGTCTGTTACTTTCTTATACGCGCTACATTTCACTATGGCTACTTTCTTTGGGCATGTCAATGCAATCAAGAGATTATGCACTAATTCTCCGTGCATTATCTGCATTCCGTGAGATGTAAGAAAGCCTCTTTCCTTCCAGAGTAGGCCAAAATCATGCGCTACTCCAAAAGCATAGCGGCTATCTGTATAAATATTCACACATAAACCAGTACTAAGCTCACATGCTCGTGTCAAAGCTATCAGTTCAGCTGCTTGAGCCGATTTCTGTGGTATGCGAGCTGCCTCCACTACTGTTTCAAGCGTGGTTATTGCATACACGGCTGAGGTCGTGCCATCTGGTAATTTCAAGCAAGACCCATCAACCCACAATTCACCATCCACATCTGGAAGGGGCGTATCCTGCAGATCAATGCAACCCTTTGTCTGTTCCTCAGTCAGGAATATACAATCATGCGTTTCTTGCGACTGAGGCTGAGTCACCGGATACGGCAAAAAAGGGGCTGGGTTCAAAGTTGCACACCTCTTCAATGTAATGTGAGGAGCTAGCAATGTCAGTTCGTATCCTGTCAGACGCGCACTAGTTAAATGCTGCGTCTTTGTTTGATTCAAAAGGGCATCAACAGCATGGGGTACCAGCACTAACAGCTTGTGTGACAAAACTATTCCCTCACTCTGCCGTATTGACACAGCTGTTGCCGCAACTGAGCAAAAACACCCAGGTAATGCTCTAGCAACAGGATCAAGTACTGCTGAAAAATAACACAAGGACGTTGCTTATCGCCATGTAACTGGACTAAAACTGACAATGCACATCCATCCTTCTCATGTACGTAAAGTGTAAAAATCTTCGTATAATCTGGTGTACCTAACACTGGTGCTGAACAAAGAGCTCGTCGTAACTGTCGAAAAGCACTTTCACATTCATCTGTCCATGGAAGAGGTATGGGGGTATCTTTCGTCAAAGTGCTAACAAGGGCTTTACAATGTGTGAAAGTCCCAAAATCCACTGCCTACAAAACGAAGTAAGACCCAAAAATGCACGTACTCCTTTCTGTGTAGTGGGAACTGGCGTATCTAAAATGGCTTGTATGCGATCTGATGTCAATGCACGTCCCTCCTTAGACAAAAGGTGACCTAAGTAGGTTACCTTTGGTCTACAATATTGCAATTTCTTTCTAGACACTTTATGATGATGTGAAGCAAGAAAAGAAAGCAAAGATAGCGTACATTTCTCACACTGTTCTGGGGTGTCGGCTGCCAACAAGATGTCATCGACATATTGTATGAGAGCCACACCTTCGGGCAAAGCAAAAGAATCGAGTTCTCTTTTTAATGCTTGACTGTAAATACTCGGACTCTCAGTATAGCCTTGAGGAACTCTACAAAATCGATACGATCGATTATTCAAAGTGAAACCGAACAGATATTGGCTGTCATGATGAATAGGGATCGAAAAAAAAGCGCTCTTCAAGTCTATTACAGAGAATGTAGTAGCAGTTGGGGGAACCAAAGTAAGGAGTGTTGTGATGTCAGAAACCACAGGATACTGTGGTACGACAATCTTATTCACTTCCCTCAAATCTATAATGAACCTGTAAACTCTTGTATCAGTGTCTCTCTTCAGGATTGGAAGAATCGGACTGTTACAAACATTAAATGGGACTTCCTCAACAACCCCAACTTGGATGAGATCATGTACAATACGTATGAGTGCTTCCTCACCCTCCTGTGAGATCCTGTATTGTGGCAAACGGGGTAACACAGCTCCCTCCTTGACACTAATCTGAACCGGTGGGATAACCATTTGACCCACATCAGTGTCTGAGGTAGCCCACTAAGTTTTGGGAAGTGAAGCTAATGCAATCTCTTCATTAACCAAGCAAACTCTTTCAGGCTCGGAGTAATTATCATTCAAAATGACACGTACTCCTTCAGGGAAGCACCGTATCGTGGCTCTTAAATACTTCAACATGTCAAGACCCACAATGTTATCTGGTGTATTTGGGGAAAGCAAAAATGGACATGGAGCACTAAATTTATCAACATGGAATGCAAGTGGTTGTGACAATGGGCTAAGGGAAGGTGTTCCATCGGAACCTATCGAAGTAATAGTCGTGCCAGACAGGGGAGCCCTCGGAACCAATTGTTTAGATAAAGCGCTACGAGTAGCTCCTGTATCAACCAGAAAACGATCAGTAGAGCCCAAAACATGTGCTGTAACATAGGGACCTGTCTGATCTACTGGGACTTCAACTGATTCCTTACCCCATCCTAGGCAATCCTATGCATGAGCGGAATCGTAAAGATCAGGCTGGACATAATCAGACACTTGATATTGATTTTGTCTATCAAAAGTATTTCGATTATCCTGCATTCGCACATTCGTATCAGATCGGACACGATCATTCGTAGTTCCCCTAGGCCCCGAAAACCCTGAACGATTTCTCGTTTGTCCACGCCCTCGTGGATTCTGCTGGGCGCGCAACACTGGACAATCAGACATCCAATGGCCAAGCTCCTTACAATACGCACATTGATTATTAGCCAAATTCGAACGAGTGTAGGAGGGATTAGGAAATCGTCGTCCGCCTCTATCATAACTCCTGTCATAACCTCTATCAGAGCCTCTAGTGGGCGGTCCGTAAACCTGAGCCAACATAACCTTTGTTTTTAATTCTTTAGATTTCTTATCCTCACTACCCTTTGCTTCTAACTCTTGACACTCATAAAATTGAGCCATTGTTAAAACGGATGCTGGAGAGGAGGTAGTCCAAGAACTTTCACTAGCTTTTAAGCGGCTGGCTATCTGTGGTAGCATATTCATGACATATTTATCGACAAACAAATGTCTACCGGTATCATCCGTTAAAGACTGACCGCTAAAGTCGTGAAAGGTTTCCTCAAAACGTGTAAAGAAATCAGAAACTGATTCATCTACCTTTTGTTTACGCGATGCTAAAACAGTCCAATCAATCTTTTTAGGGGGAATAACTGTTTTAAGTTTAGTTAAAATCGCTGCAGCAAGATCTAGTATTAGCCGATGTGGCTTTTGGGCGGGCTCTCTTTCCGCGTCTATTCGTTCCAAGTCTTTCCATTCGGTACCAAAAGTACCCCGGTCATCAATTTTACGAACAGTCCGCCACATATCTGGGGGCAAAATTAGGCTGAAAAATAAATCTATATCGCATAGGGTCATAGTACAAGAATTTAAAGCGCCTTCAACTTCCTCATAAAAGGCGGCAGGATTTTTACGCGGATCAGGCAACACTAATTTAAGCGCCATTACGTCTGCTCTATTCCAAGGAGTGTACACCCAATTATAAATAAAGTATCCCTTAGCATCAACAGAAGTTTTATCGTCACTATCCCCCGTTCCCTTAGGAGGAACATACAAGGGCGCGGGTTCCCACATAGGTCTCATTTCGATTGGTATTCTCTTATCTGTCACGAGGATGGGGGACTGCGTCTCTCTGGGCGGATTGGGCTGTGGAGCGGCGTCCGCATTCTTTTTCTGCTCCTTCAGATGGAACGCCTCGTTTCGTAATTTAACCAGTCGTCTAATCACGTCTTCTACCTGGGAAAAAAACAAAAGAGCCATCACGTAACTGTTTACGATCATTTGCTATATCATTAGGTTCTAACACTGGAGAGTGTTTTCGAAACATTTCTACAACTTTGTCAGCAAATGTCGCAGAAAAATATATCTGCTCCTTTTCTGACCAATCCTTTATAATAGCTAAAAGATCGGGAGCAGAATCAATATTACGTAATGCTTTACGAGCAGCTTGCCTGAGTTCGGACAAACGCTCAACAGATAACATAGATCGAGTGTACCGCGCTTTCCGTTGTTCTGTGTCAGAATCCTCATCACCTTTGGCCGGGGCGGACGGAACGGCATACGGAGGTGGAGGTCGATCTAATAACAAAAAATCATCTTGCGGTTTATTAAGGACAGGATAGAGAGGCTGTCGGACAGGATATTGGCCAGATACCTGCAAACTATGTTCTTTCTCCTCTTGCTCCTTTAACTCTTTCACTTCTTTCTTTCGTAATTCCAGCGCTTTCTCATACACATTCTTTCGCTCTTCTTTTTCAATCAACGCTTGCTCACGCTTCTCTTGCTGTTGTACTTCTTTCTCCCACATACGCAAACATTCAAACATATCACGTCTAGACCTTTGCTCAAACATACATCGTTCCACATACTCAATCTTTCGCGCATCAAATGACCCATATAGTGGCCATAGTAACTCAGGATCCTTTTTGGTATATTTGTGCCACAATGTGCTGTACATTATGGCAGAAAGACCAAACTTCACGTACATATCCCTATTAGGCGTCCCTTCCGGGGGAGCCGGCTGTGATTCCTCAAGTCTCAAATTGGTACCCTTACAAAAGCAGCACACCCTTCGAAGTGCGCTGAAAACAGGCATCTCAAAAATATTGCAAAATATACAATATTATACGCAAAGTAGCGCTTAAGGTACTTTCTTAGTACGTTGCGCCGTTCAAATCAAATAGTTAAAGAAAAGTCTTCTCATTGCCCGCCTATATGAGTTGCAACACATATATTCATACAAATTCCAAATTCCAAGTACAAGTACAAATTAGACTAGTCTATTCCAAGTACAAATATGCCACAGCAAGCGTTCCTAAAAACTACCTTACCATACAGGCATCCAAGAACCTACAATAGGTGCCAAGAAACGGCTCTTACCAATCATAGGCTGTCCAGATTCCAACTGCCAAGTTCTAAATTCGACCAAACGGTCACTGCACAGCAGACCAACAGAAGAGATCTCAGTCGAGGACCGGCGCCGCCTGGATGATCGGATCGGAAAGGAGTGAAGAAACGCCTCGGGTGCCAAGACTCGGGTCTCCTCTGGCAGCGATCGCGTCCTTGGCGAGGTTCCAAATCTTCGTCACGACCAATCCTTCGGGCATCCGAGTCGCCGATGAGCCCCACGTTCCGGCGCCAATTTGTCGTAGCAAACCTCAGCCAGGCCCGCTAGTGCAAGGGGTTCGCCCTTCTTCGCACAAAAGTCCTCAGACAAGATGAAAGAAGTTGGCACAGAAACTGGAAATACAAAACATAACGTTTATTACACCTCATGAGGTGGTGCTACAATTCAAACAGCACCCTGCGGTATTGCAAGAAGTAGCACAAAGGGCTACTGAACGCATGGTTTATTTATACCCACACAGGGGCTCAAAAGAAGGCGGTACAAAGCATAAGAGCACATATTATGTCCATATTAGGCAATATCGAGAAGCACAATCGATCAGAGGAGGAGCTAACAGTCTTGGGGTCTCGGCTAACACATTCCAATCTAAGGCTAACCATTAACAGATGCGGACCCTAACGGTCAGCGGCAAAACAAGGGGATGCTAATAATAGCCTGTTGCCGGGCAGATTCAAGTGCTATGGGCAGGAAGATAGGACAAAGCACATGGCCAATACGAGGTAGCGTGTGGCAGACAAAATGGCTGCCAAGAATCCAAAATGGATGCCGCTAAATGTCAAGACAACGGCCAAAACTAAGATGTCTTTTGCTAACGCTCAACTTAATCGCTGTTAAATTACAACAATGTTTGAACTATACATTCCTTCAAAAAGTCAGGGGTCTTGAGCACATGGGCTGTGCACAAAGCCTGTTTGAGGGAGTCAAGGCTTTTTGTCAAGCCTCCATCCAGATCACCTTCTTGGGCTACTTGTTAGAAGTCAACTCAGCCAACATGGCAACAATGGTGCCATACCCCTTGATAAACCTCCTGTAATACCCTGTTAGTCCAAGGAAGGCCCTCACTTCAGTTTGAGTTTTTTGGGCTCTCAGGCACTTTACAACCTCCCATAAGGTGTCCTAAGTACACCACGGACCCTTTCTCTATCTGGCACTTGCTGGCCTTAATAGTAAGACCTGAATGTTGCAGGTACTGAAGCACTTCCTGCAGGTGGAAAAAAAATATGATTCTTCCAGCTTCTACTGAAAACAGCTATGACATTCAAATAAGCAGCACTGAAGACCTCCATACCTGCCAAGACCTGGAGGGGGGGGTGGCGTGGGGCAGAAAACCATACTAGACACCGGGGACCGGGGGCAGATCGGCCTGTTTTATTTGGCCCCACTAGACACCAGTGAGTTTATTTTAAATGAAATGGAAGCAGCCCCTTGGGCAAGGGTTGCTTCCAAGGGGCTTATGTATTGTGTATGTTTTTCAGCCCCCCCCCCTCCCCGGGCAGATTATTCCATTTTTTTACCCTTTCTGCCCCGGGGGGGGCAGAAAACACCATTAGGCACAAGGGATTCTGTTTTGTGTGTATTGGAAGCGACATGGTTGCTTCCAAGGGGGTAACATTTGGTTAATATACAGATATGTCTCTTTTTTAGGCTGTTCCGCCCAAGGCGGGAGGGGGGCAGAAAACCCTACTAGACAAAAGGGAAAGATCAGAAACCTCAACCGATCCTTTGGGCAAGATCACCCCCTATGTTTCTCAGCCCTATTTGAAGGCCCATCTGGCAGATTGCCCATTCGGGGAGTGATATAGCGTTTTATAATGTTAATTGTTTTATTTCTTGTGAATTGCAATTGTAATGCTTTATTTCTCCCTTTTTGTTCTAGTTCAAGGCTTTTGCTCTTTAGACTGTTCCAGGTTGCGGTTTCGTTACTGGTGGTTCTGCTGTTTGTGTAGTTGCATGTGTTTGGAAAGAGACTTTTTTTTGTACAATGTAAATGAGTTTCATTTCCCTGCATGAATGTGTTTTTTGCAAATGGTGTAATAATAGCAGTATGTTTGGCTTCTGTTTTTTGAGTCTCAAAATTTTTTTGCATTTGTGCTCGATGTGTATTTTATTGTCTTGTGAGTAATTGGTTTTGTTTTTTTCTTTCTAGTGGGATATCGTTGGTTTTTGTTGTGTCTCTGCAGAGTTGGTGCTGGTGAGTGTAGCTGTCACTTGCAAGTGAATCATATAGTTTTTGGAGTATATGGATCTTTGTGATAAAGGCACACATTTTTTTACTTACTTATTTTGCACAGTGTTGGTTGTTGTTGACTTGTTTGTGCAGTCTCCTTTCTTAGTAAGGATAATGACTAGCTGCAGGATAACTGCTCAGAAGGTTGTTGGTATGCTTTTTGAGTCTTCCTCTAACCATGGTTTAGAGACTGACTCTGCATCTGAGGTTGAAGTGGGAGTGGAAGATTCAGGCAGTGAGTTTTCTGTCCATAAATGAAAAATTGAGGAGTTAGGCCCAAAGGGATGTGGATTTAGGCAGGGCCATATAGCAACCAACAACAAGATTGCCTAAACCACACATTATTTTTAAAGTTTTACGATTCTTGCTCAATGGCCAAACTCTACCTCTTTTTGTTTGCACCGGTATTTTATTTATACCTTTTAATTTCAATTTTTTTAATATTTTCATTAAATCTTTTATGTGTGAAAAGAAAAAAAAATCCACTCTTCTGTAAAATATATACAAACAAATATACAAATTATTTACAACAAACCATTTAAGATCCACATATTCACTAAAACATACTTCACATACTACATCCAAATAGACAATTTTATGCAAAACTTATGACCTTAATAAACTGCAAATGAGTGAATCATTATCCACATTTTCAGACCAAATCCTTATAGTCAAAAGGAGCAACAAAACATTATTGACATATTTCATCAATACCAGAATTTGAATCAAACGGTTTGAAAACAGGATCTTGATTCCTTGTCTTATTGTGCTCCTTAAATCTGCCAACGCGTCTCGAATCAAGGGGAATCAATACCTAGATTCTCATCAGGGCTTTTCTGGTTTTCTGTACTAGATGTATAAAAAACAGAAAACATTTACAAGTTGTTTGTGCTTCCAATACATTATCACTACCTGTGTATTCCACTTAAGAATATACCTGAATAAAGTGCAGATATGCCTTCTTATGGAAATAAGCTGAATTTCAGGCTTTCACGATTTTTCTTATATTAAAGTTTTGACCACCATGTTTATTTCCTACAAAAAAAGGAGGAACTTTGTTTCAAGGAACGGAATAATTTCATTTAAGGCACATTCCAAGCAAAAAAAACGATTCAAAAAGGCATTGTGCCAATAAACCAAGAGGTTGTGCGCCAGTTACATTTCTTGAGTTTATACCATTAGAGCAGAGCCACATTTGTCCGGGGACCTGGTCCAACACACCCCACTTGCGCGCAATGGAAGCACGCGGCGGCCCAGAGTATTGGTGGCAGCGCTCTCATTCCACCGCCAAACTTCT
The DNA here is from genome assembly GCF_964261635.1 of Lissotriton helveticus. Taxonomy (NCBI): domain Eukaryota; kingdom Metazoa; phylum Chordata; class Amphibia; order Caudata; family Salamandridae; genus Lissotriton; species Lissotriton helveticus. The sequence goes on along the minus strand of NC_136067.1, from coordinate 1,433,022,445 downwards.
TTGAATGGCAGGAGAAGGTGCCTGCCATAATGCATCCATAGAGTCTCACATTAGTCGAGGGGTGACTGGAGGCTGGTAAGTACCAACAAAATGATCACATCACACAACAATACACTATCGTGCACAAGTGAGCCCTAATCAAACCGCCCACATAAAATCCCTGTGGAATGCACGCTTACAATATGAATGAGTCACAAATACAGCATTTCCTAAATCAATTCAACCTCACAGGTAGGTGGTCAGCTCATACACCCTGGCCTCCCTCCCAAACAGCATGGCTCCCCCTTCCCACCCCACGGCCATGTGGTAGCTAACCCTGTCAATTGTGCCTCCCAACAGGTAGCTAGTCATCTCACCGGGCAGGGGGATGGTGAGCCCTGACTGCAACACCACAACTCCCACATCTCTGTCTCCCCTCACAAACAGGATGGAGCTAAAAGTAACCATGAGCGGTGAACTACACTCTGCTCGCGGAGTTTGCGGAGTTTCCAGCACTCCGCGTTATGCAGAGCTCGCTGAGTTTCAAAAATCTTTTCCTCGCTCGTGTTCGTCAACGTCAAATTGGTGACCGCGAGCGAGGAAAATCAACCTCCTGGTGAGATTTTTCCCCTCCGTGATCGTCAACATCAGGTTGGCAAGTGCGAGTGTGGAAAATAAACACCCCAGTGAGATTTCTCAACGCCGGAGCACCGCGTAGCCAAAATACTCCCACAAGGATGTTGCTGCTCATAAATCTCCAAAGGAGTGATTTCCAGAGACAAAATTAATCTATAAAGGATTTCATCTCCCCACAATGCTCACCTGGCATGGCGTCATGCCGTAACTACTCCACCAGTGAGAAGTGAGGAGTGTGACCATGCGCACAACGATGTGCCTGCTGGCTATGCATCCCAGCAGGAAGAACGGACCGCATGTGGCAGGGCACAAAACAGAGCACGAAGGAAACCCGTACCAAGGCACACTCAGAAAAAGGGACGGTGCACAGCACCAGTGAGAACCTGTCCACTGAAAGACCTGTATGCACATCAACACCATGTGCGACTGCTGACATACTGACATAAATGCCTAGTAAAGCAAAGGCAAAAGTCATGCCACCTCAATTCAAATGTGGCAAACATGAACATCTAAGTTTTGCTGTGTGCAGAACATGCTGACAAAAGTGACCTTACTCCAAAAGATGACTCAATAGCAATAGCAGGCGACCATGCCATGGACAAGCCCAGCCAGCTCCCCTCCCCGCCCGAAAGCTAAAGCCTCAGTTGCATACTCCCTGGTCCGTCCAGGTGAGGAGGCCCGACATGGCCCCTCCTGCTTGCACAGGCCAGGCATTACATATATGAGAACAGTTGCCCAACATGTCCTTTTTATGCCATTGTGCTGACTCCCTTATAAGTCATTGTGGATAGTCATTTGTGGCCCACAGCACAAGCAGACTTCAATGAGTGCATGCACAATAAGCCTCTGTGTAGACAAGTAGTCACTCCCACACCAGCGCAAAGACCTTCGGATACCAGTTGTCTTGACCGTCCAGCGCGATTCACTCAGTGCTGAACACGGCTCGCCCTCTATTTTTGCAGGGGACTGACACACAGAGTATTAATAGCGTCTGATACTGAAGGATGTTGCACACTTTTTATCAGACTTGCGGGCTCTGGCCTTGTCCCTTCCTTCCATGCTTTTCCGAAAGTACCACCAGGTGTCAGTCCTCGAATTTGCACTTTGCGCGTACTGACCATTACTTTGGCTGTACAGCTGAGTGCTGGGTCTGAGATTGCTCTCATGCCATGTCTGACCATCCAGTGGGCCAGGCCGAGCCCTGTCAGTTGCTACTGTACCGTGACCGCATGCAGCTTATCTTCGGATGTGTCCCACTGACTGTGCTGAACATCAGTTATAAGCTGACTGCATTGGCTTGGACTGTGCTGTCCTCTGCGGTCTATTGCACTTGGTACCACAGACCAGGGCAAGTGGAGGCTGTCATCTGACTGTAGTGGACTTTGTCGTCAGGCATGAGTCCGCTTTCCATTATGCTGTAGCACACAAAGAAGACATGGCGTTGTTGTTTTGAAAGTACCTAGGCCTCAGGTCGAGGGTACACGCAGGTACACAGTGCCTCCCCTCTTTGCCCGGGTTTGACGCTGTCCCCCCTGCCAGGACGTTGGTCCCCCCAGGGATATGCTTACCTTGTTCCGGTGTACCATCCAGATACAGGTAAACATTGTGAAGCACCTGCACATTGTCTGCTGTCCATTCCCAGCAGCAACGTGCATGCAGCCAGGCCTAAGTAAAGGGGCTATCTGGCATCCTTTTGTTTGTACATGCTGACTTGGGTCCACCTTGAACCTTACAGTTGAATGTATATGCCATAGAGGTAAACATGTGCACACAGTTTGCCATGTCTACACAGGTACTTAAGGGAGGCATGCTATTGCCTTTGTTTTGTCCCTGTTTATCAATTCTGACACTGTTAAACTGTCAGATGGGTTAGTCAGTCCCAGTATTTGCACAAATCATGTTAGTTGCACGATTTTCCTTCTTTCAAAGCGCTACGTTGGTGGGTTGTGAGATCAATTGCATTTTGTCTTACCTGGTCAATCCCCCCACTTCATTGTTTGTGACTTGTGCCCTGCAAGTACCTTAGTACATGTCTGTCACATGAGAGGTGTCCGCAGAGCTTGTTCACTGCGCAGTCCAGGGGTACTGTCTGAACATTCTGTCCGTGGTCGTAGAAGCCTGTCCCTTGTCATTCTATTCTGTTCATTCCATCGCACCCCAAATCAAGGTCTCACAGCTGCTAGAGGACACGGATCTCCTTTGATTGACATGCCCCACACTTGGAGGGTCACCCACCCAGCGATGAGTGCGACACAGCCAATGTTGTGTAATCTCACCATGTAGAGTCTGGGTAATGGGTTCTGCTGAAAAAGGCCATAGACCAGGGACATCCCATACGACTCCTTCCTGCAAGTGATGGGGGAAATACTTGTGGTTGGACGTACAGAGGGCTAACTGATGCCACATCTTGCTTCATGTTCAATGGATATGTCACCGTGGTTACTGGTTAAGTACTCATGCATTTTCAACCTGTTCTGGCACTTCTTTAGCATGATTTGACACAAAACTTCAAAAAAAATTTGTCTTTAAATTGTCTGCTTGTGTATATGCACTTGGATGCCTCTGAGTGAGTAGGGGAGCAAGCGAGGCAGTATGGCAATGGTGTCCTGTATGTAGTGGTGCTTCTGGGTGCTCAGTTCCTGCATGCATGTGTTTTCAAATCCGGCGCATAGCCCGGTATGTGTACGGTATCTCAGGGAAATTTGTCTACGTCTTGAGACAACAGCAAGGCACACAGTGCTGGTTGCTCATTGTTGCATCACACTCAACGGAAGTAGTTGACAATGAGCTGTAGACGCTGGTCTTGGCCTTCTTCCTCACCAATGTCTTCATCACTGGGCATGTGTGGGTTGGGTGCAGGGGTGATGTTGCTGGTCTGCCAGATGTAGCTTTCATGTGTCAACCCCAGATACTCTGCTCACACGTGTGAGATGATTTGCTCCGCCTGCCATACCACTGGCACATTGATGGAGAGGTAGTGTTTGCGGTTCTCAGAGACGGGTTCACTTGCCTGTGGTGGTACGAGGCCAATATGTGTGCCATCAACATTTGGGATGCCTCCCACCCAGGGCCGGCTCCAGGAATCTTTATTTGTGTGGTTCAACGATGCATTCGGGTGGGCCACTGCATGCCCGAGTTGTCACTTATGTCTCTCGCCAGGCCTGCTTCAGGGCTCAACTTAACCTCTCCTCAGTTTTACAAGGGTCAGGAAGACACATTCTTTCCTTCCAGATTCTCTTGCTAGATGTTGTCACTCTCAAGAAGTGTATATTTTCCTTGAGAGGTCCTCCTGATGGGAGGAGGAGGTTTCCTGGGAGTATCAGGCAAGTGACACTTCTCATGCTCTCACTCATGCCCTCCACCTCGGATTCCCTCTCTGCCACCCTCGTCCATCGCCCCTCATCTCTCCATGTCTGCTAGCTCATGTGCATTTCATTTTTTGTATGGCGCTACTGATATGAATGTGGGGTGTGACAGTGTTTTACATCACACACACATTGTACAGAGACAATCAATCCTGCAAGTATGAAAGTACATCAGTCAACAGGGAATGTCACATGAGCCAATGAGGATTGCAAGGTGTGGTAATCGCATGTCATCCATACCGATGGGCAGGATTTTTGTGGGCATTTGGTCTGGAGAAGCCCTGACTCAGGACGTGTGTGGGGACATTTACAGGCAGTGGCAGCTAGGCGCACTCGACGCCACACCAGTACGTGTGTTGGGTGTGCTAGGGATTACATGTATGTCTGATTTGCAGACAATGGACACCTGTAAGTGTCTGCCTTTGCCACTGACCCTTCACAATTGGACCCCTGGCCAAGAGACGCAAGTCAGTTGTCAAGGAATGTTCAAGCGTGGTTCACAGGTTGGATGTTCCATTACACAACATTGGTACTTGGTACCGTGCAGGAGACCTGTGTCCTTTGTGACTCCTTCCCTCATTTAAGTCCATGATATCCAAGAGTCTCTGCTATATATGTAATTTCACTCTCCTTTCCTTGGACATTCCATGTGTGTGAAAACTTGGCTCACGGGCCACACTCTCTCATCCCTTCACAGTGTAGTGACCAGCTGGTCACTGTTTTAGTTGTTCTGATGTGCCACCCACTCCCAGAAGGATAATACCTCACTCGATCGTCCCCTCCGCGGCTTAGTTGTTTGGAGCCGCGGAGGGTACGATTGAGTGAGGTATTATCCTCACATATAGTGCTAATTAGCACAGGGTCCCCAGCATTTTCTGAAGGCTCATGAGGCCTCAGACTTCTGGATAGCAAGTGGACATTAAGGCATTACCTTATCACCATGTAACTTGACCAAAATAGGCAAATTTTACATTAATCAACTCACAGTATTGCCTATGTTTTTGAAGGTATTATACTGTCCTTTGTGAGTAGGGTAGGGAGCTGTGTACCTGTCCTGAAGAATCACTTTTCGAAACATGTTGACACAGACACACGCAGGAGGTTTTGTACATTGATACAGTAAACCTCCACCTCACTGTTTTTAACAATACCAGCAGGGCGGTTTATTAGAAATCCTCTTAGTCCTCACTTGCCAGGTATTTTTTAACATTCACTCACCATCCACTCCTGACCCTACCACTCACACCCTCACACACTACACATAGTGGTTACATCAAGTGCTCCCGCGTAGCCGTTGGTTAGTAGCACGCCGCGCTCCGTAGAGGGATGCAAAGATCCCTATGATGAAGCATGACACCAAGGGCCCTTTTGGTGTGTGAGGGGTATTTAAAGAACACAATGTGCTTCCCACCAATGTAGGAAACACTTCCCACCCAAAAACATATATCTTGTTTCACATATTCCTTGTGGGTGGATTCCATATCCTTATAATGTACAGCTGGGGGAACTTTATCGCATATATTACATTTCCACTTGTAAAGGTAGTATGAGTGTATATTTACTACTAATCTGGGCACCAGTTTCAGCTTTCCAGGCATACAACTGGGAATGCCATGTGAAATATTTAGAGAATTATTTTTCTGTAATGTGGATTGCATACACAGTAGGAGTCGATATTGGGGGAAGCCAGGAACGACATTTGCAATTGCAGATTTGTTTTCTCCACAAGAAAGCACATTCCCAGATTGTCAAAACCTTTCCCCTACACATGTTGAAATTTACAGGTATTCTCTACCTCTTCCCACCAACACTGTCACAAGAGGGGGGCATACTGGGCTCTATTCCCTGTGTGTGCTCTGTGCTCCATGCCCTATGCATTTGGGGCTCTATAGTCCTTTACAACATGCATTTAAATAGCAAAAAGCAGGCATACACTGTTACTTCATGATGCAGCTAATGGGGGTATAGACCCCAGATTTCTTTTTTTCTAATGTGCTTCTTGGATTAGAAATTAGGGAGCGGTCTTACAAAAATTCTTGCCTCAGGAATCATTAATGCTTCTTACAGTCCTGCTTCCTACCTGCTTTGAACAAAACAGGTCACAAAAAAAACAGCAACAGAACATCTTTCCTTGCCACCTATTAGCCTGAGTCAGGAGATAAATAGGATGATCACTAAGCAGTGGGGCCTCTTACAGACATCACCTAGGCTAAGCAAACATCTTAACTGATAGGCAGTATCATCAGTGAATTGATAAGTTCCAGTTACAACCTCAGAATCATACAGGCGGCAACTGGCCGCAGACGATCCCATGGATGCTATGCTATGTTATGTTATTGGTGTTTTTACAGTGCGCTAATCACTTGAGGAACTCTGTAGCCAGTGTGTGAGGCCATCCCCGGAAGGCTTCTTCGAAAAGCCAGTTCTCCAGCTTCTTGCAAAAGTCAAGAAAAGAGGAGGAGGCACTAATGGGTTCTGGGAGGTTGTTCCAGGCTTTATGAGCCAGGCATGAGAAGGCAAGACCCGCTGCTCAATGTTTATGTAAGCCTGGGGTGTGTGCTAGTGAGCAACTGGCAGAACGAACGAGTTTGAAAGGTTGGTGGAAATTAATGTGGCTATTCAGGTAGACAGGATTGGTGAGTTTAAGTGCTTTGTAGGTGAAAGTGAGGAGTTTGAAGTGTGCATGCTTGTGTATCAGGAGCCAGTGTAGTTACCTAAGGTATGGCTTGATGTGAGCTTGGCGTGGGAGGTGGAAGACTAGTCTGGCTGCTGCATTTTAGACAGTCTGCACTCTTCTTGTAAGCTGGTTGGTTATCCCTGCATACAAGGTATTCCCATAGTGTAATCTGCTGGTGATAAGGGCTTGAGTGATCATTTTGCTGGTGTTGTCATGTAGCCACTTGGAGATTTGCTTCAGTATCCTTAGGTTGTTGAAGCAGGATGAGACCACTGCTTTGTCTTGGGTGGCTGTGTCCAATTTGTTGTCTATGATGATTCAAAGGTTTCTTGCTGATGAACAAGGTGTGGGGGTGGGCTGATGTCTGTGGGCCCCTAGGTGGAGTGCCATGGCAAGGCACCTTTCCCAAAGACTACCACTTCACTTTGTGGGGCTTAACTTTCTCTTTCATGATGAAATTATTTTCATCATTAGAGACATTTCTTTATGCATTCTATCTGGTGTTTTAGTTTACACCAATTTTTGCACTCATTCCTCTTCTAAGCTACCATATTCAAAAGATTGGAAGGACCATGAGATGCACATTTCTATACTTTCTGATTTTAAGAAAACTCCCCGCAACTTGTTCCTGGATGTTAAAACCTTTTCTTACATATGCCTGGTATCATCTTCACCAATTAAAGATGGCGGTCGGACTATGATCATGACCGATAGTAGTTGTCTCTGATTAATTTATGAGATTCAAGAAAAGGCACTTTGCTTTATTTATTACTTGTGTTAAATATCACTTCTCAGAATTGATTATGAATGCTTAACTTTTTGCTGAGAACAAGCCTCACTTTCACCATACAAAGATGCCATTTGTGAGCATCCCTTTGTATTAACTTCGCTTGACTACAGGAAGAAATCACTTGTGGTACTCCTACTATGATGGTACTTTGTCTATTAACATACATGTCTTTTTCATGCTTTGTTTTACTTACATTGAAGAAACACAGGATGAATTATTTTACTTTTTGAATTTAGGATAACTTCCCTCAAAGTTTTTGGGATGCTTATGACATTACTTCAACATGCCTGTATCACAGTAAACATTTAAAGATGGTGATTGTTGTAGTCCTGTTGCACTAACTCTGTTCTATGACAGGTAGTAGTGGTTTCCAGTTCATCAGACACCTGCTAATTCTACATCACCAACATGGAAGCTACTGAGTACTTTCTAGTATTTTTAATCCGAATAACTACCAGTAATTTTTCTTTTTCCAGTTGTTCCAAAAGCTTTTTTCAATATGAATGTGGAGGCGACCCCTACGGTCTCCCCCGCTGCCCTGGGGAGCACCACCTTCCAGGGGTTTTATAGTTTTATAAATGGGTGAGACTCTTGGACTCGACCCAGCTCAGAGGACAGCCACCTCTCTGGGGCTTTATGTATTAGGAAAGGGGGGCTGCATGGACGTCCCGCAGCCCGGGAACCGCCACCACCTGGGGGCTTTCATTTTTTTTAAATTACAGGGAGGGGGCTGCAAGGACCCTCCCCCCCCCGCCGGTCCGGGGACCGCTACCTCCATGGGGCTTTAGCAAAAAAGAATGCGGGGGCTTCTCTCCCGGGGCACATATAAAGAAGGGAGGGGGGTTGTGTGGCCCCCTCATTGAGCCACAGATGGCTCTGGGGACCGCCACACCCCAGGGCCGGCTACTGCAATGTCCCCAGGTGCCCACTCCTGGGACATTGCAGTTTGCTATGGCTTTGCAGGAGCACCGCTTCACTACGTGCAAGCGTGAGCAGAAAAGGCTTTCACTTGCACGAAGTGGCAAAGAATTGCTTTTGGACAGAGGGAGCTTCTCCCTCTGTCCAAAAGGAATGCAGGTTCCTGCCGAAGGCGGGGAGCTGGCAGGGACCGCAGGGGCTTTCAGGCTCCCCCTGCGGATCGTAACGAAAAGTACTGGGTGCTTTGGGGTGGAGCAGGGCGCCCATTAGAGAAGCCAGGTCCATAAGGATGGGGTTCCCAGGTCCAAAATCGTCCCCTTTTCTTTTGTAAAAAAAGGGGAGGCAGGCTCTGGGTGAATGGTTCCCCATCGGTGAAATCGGCACAGAAGGGGGACTAATAAGCACCCCAATATTTAAAACAAATTATATATATATATATATTACCTACTGGCGGTCGCCAGTAGGTATATATAGTTAGGATTTTTTCTCTATGGGATTTTTGAAAATTCTATGTCTAATAACTTTGGCGTTTGTGGACGGAATTGGCTGAAATTTTCAGGAAAATGGCACATTTTGTTTCTGAGCAGCCCTTGAAAATTTGGGGGGGGGTCGTCAAGGGGGGGCCGAGAAAAAAGGGGGGTCCCAAAACATGTTTTTAACATTGAGTTTTCCATAGGGCGGTTGGCCTCACTTTTAGCCCGAACGGCTGAATGGATTTGCACAAAACTTGGCAAAATTGTAGGGACTGGTAGCCCGATGTGCCTTTTGTAGGTCTCAATATATGTGCTCCACTGGATTTTGAGAAATTAACGTTTAAAAAAAGATATATATCTGTAACAGCGGACCGGGCAGCGCTCCAGTACGCGTACTTTTCGCGCAACGGAGCTTTGTGAAGCGAAGCTGATTGGTTCTCCGGCGTCTGTAAACATTCCAAACAGTCCGTAGCGGCCGCCATCTTGTCTCTCGGTAGGATCGAGAGACAAGAGGCCAAAGCGAAGGGGCAAATGACCATAAGGGGGAATAGTAGATCCTCGCTGAACCCCTACGTTTGATGTGGAGGTTTTAAAAGGGCCCCGCGGGGCAAAAAAAAAAAAAAATAATAATAATCGAACGGCTGAATGGATTTGCACGAAACTTGGCAAAATATTAGGGACTGGTAGCCCGATGTGCCTTTGCTAGGTCTCAATATATGTGCTCCAGTGGATTTTGAGAAATTAACGTTCAAAAAAAGATATATATCTGTAACAGCGCTCCGCTTCGCGTACTTTTCGCGTTACGGAGCTTTGCGAAGCTGATTGGTTCTCCGGCGCCTGTCAACATTCCAAACAGTCCGTAGCGGCCGCCATCTTGTCTCTCGGTAGGATCGAGAGACAAGAGGAGGCCAAAGCGAAGGGGCAAATGACCATAAGGGGGAATAGTAGATCCTCGCTGACCCCCTACGTTTGATGTGGAGGTTTTAAAAGGGCCCCGCGGGGCAAAAAAAAAAATAATAATAATAATCGAACGGCTGAATGGATTTGCACGAAACTTGGCAAAATATTAGGGACTGGTAGCCCGATGTGCCTTTGCTAGGTCTCAATATATGTGCTCCAGTGGATTTTGAGAAATTAACGTTCAAAAAAAGATATATATCTGTAACAGCGCTCCGCTTCGCGTACTTTTCGCGTTACGGAGCTTTGCGAAGCTGATTGGTTCTCCGGCGTCTGTCAACATTCCAAACAGTCCGTAGCGGCCGCCATCTTGTCTCTCGGTAGGATTGAGAGACAAGAGGAGGCCAAAGCGAAGGGGGAAATGACCATAAGGGGGCATAGTAGATCCTTCCTGACCTCTTAGGTTTGATGTACCATTTTGCCAAGTTTGGTGTAATTCCGTTCAGCCATTCAGGCTGTAGACGTATATAAATGTCCTATGGAAAATTGCATGGGGAAAACACATTTGAAAGTGTTGAAATTTAGAACCAATTAAAATGTTAGTTTGGTTTTGTATTTGTGTGTGATGAAAGTTAATTGGTTATGTATATATGTCAAATGAGAGGAAACCACAGCCATTTTGTGATACTACTGTCTGAGGTACATTTGTGAGGAATTTTTGGTGGTGAATTTCTGGTGTTTGATTTACACAGTACTAACACTTCTCCTACTTTTAAAAAGGTGAGTTGTTAATTTGTAAGGGGAACTATGTTGTACACTTGAAGATAATTTGAAAAATGTTTTCTGTTATTTATTTGCAGTCCTTCTGTTATACTAAATACTTGATAAAGTTAGTTTTATATTATGTATTACTAAAAACGATAAATGAAAGTGATTATTTTTTTCTGCAATTTACAGCAAGCAATTTCAAAATAAAATGGCTCACAATGAAGAGACCGTGGCAATTTCTTTTGAATTGTCCACTACATTGATTGAAATTGAGAGCACCAATAATGAAATATTGTCACAAGGAGGAGATGACTTGTATGATTCCATTAGATTGATTGAAATGGACAGCACCAATAATGAAATATTGTCACAAGGAGATGACTTGAATGATTCCACTACATTGATTGAAATTGAGAGCACCAATAATGAAATATTGTCACAAGGAGGAGATGACTTGTATGATTCCATTAGATTGATTGAAATGGACAGCACCAATAATGAAATATTGTCACAAGGAGGAGATGACTTGAATGATTCCACTACATTGATTGAAATTGAGAGCACCAATAATGAAATATTGTCACGAGGAGATGACTTGAATGATTCCACTACATTGATTGAAATTGACAGCACCAATAATGAAATATTGTCACAAGGAGGAGATGACTTGAATGATTTTTTTGATCAATCTCTTGATGGCGAATTTATCGAATGTTTGGAGACCATAGAGTTACAAGAATCATCATTGCAGACTTTTCATGAGGACATTGCTGATGAGGACATGTTACTAGTTCTTTCAAATTTAGAAAATTCTGAAGAATAAATTTATATTTAGAAATCAAAAATTGTTTGAGACATTATTCATTTTTATTTTTAATTTATGAGGTTGTAGCGAAGTGATTGTAGTATAAAATGAGACTTATAGTATAGAGTGCAACATTTTTATGTTACATGGTAAGTTTACTCATATTTACTTCCCTTCTGCCACTATATTATCTCCAATGTGTATTTGACATCTCTTCTTCATCTCCGGCCTCCTTTCTCTCACTGTGTGTCTCCGATGCATCTTATCGCTGCTATTTTGTGTAATTACAGAAGAGAGTAAAATAAAATAGTTCGGAACGTGAAAAGGGGGCAAAGTAGAGTACTCCTCACCCCCTAGGCCTTTTTAGGCGGTCCCAAAAGGATCAGTTTCTGCTTTCCTGATAGATTATGGTATGAGTTCCATATACCACAATAACTTGCATTACAACATGCAAGATATCTATCTCCTTTTGGAGATATTCGCGCTAAGCGCGAATATCTCCAAAAAGTAACACCTGCCCTGAGCAGTTCTTAGCCATGTTATCCAATGGGAGGTGGATAACATGGCTAAGAGCATTAGCTCGGTAATGCATGAATATCGCTGAGTTTTTAGCGATATTCATGCATTGCGGCCGTTTATTATCGCATTTGCGATAAACCTTGATAATAGCAAGGTTTATCTTTGATAATTTCTGACGATGCTTAGCGGTAAAAAATTCGTTGGTAAGCATCGTTAGCGATAAATATCGCTTAACTTTGGTAATATGCCCCAACGTCTGTTAACGTTCGATTCGAAGGAAATGAGGAAGTGTTGAAAAACATTGTTTGCGCCATCTTGCCTTTTTTGAAATGCCACACTTTTGTGGTGCACGGCAGCCATTTTAGATGCCTTGACCAGACCCACTCTCTGCACGCTGTCGATTCGTAGCATGGCTCCTCACCCTCGCAAGCATCTTCCCCAGGCACTGGTCACCCCCGCTCTCTGTCTTATGCATGGGCAATAAACCTCCCCCCATCTGCGCTGCTCTTCCCTGAGAATCACACTCTGTGCCCGCCCGACACCTCCCTTTCGCCCTATTCACTACCGCACCCTCTGACACTCCTCTTCCTCTGTGTCCGATTGTCCAGGCTATCACCTAGCCCTGCAGATGTAGTTTATGGCCCCAGCTGTAAAGAATCACCCCTCTTCAAAGGAGTTATAGTAGATCAAGGCCCACACCCGATGAGATCCGTCACACCACACGTGTTCCTACTATCTGAAAACCATCCTGTATTGTGATTGGGGAGGGGACCGAGCCTGAAGCGGAAGATTCCAGGAATGACTCTTGGTACATCAAAGTTTTTACAATTATGTGTCACATTAAAAATATATAGCACTCCAACAAAGTAGTAGGAATATAAAACTTTAATAACATATAAATATATACAACAAAACAAAAACAGTAAAAACATTTAAACAACGAAGAGACCGTGGCAATTTCTTTTGAATTATCCAATAGATTTATTGAAATTGACAGCACCAATAATGAAATATTCTTGTCAGTAGCGGTCTGTTGTGCGAATAGTTCCAAGGCAGCAGAACGCGCTGAAATCTAGATGGCACGAAAGTGATGTCTAGTAAGTTGCCGCCCAGCAAATAACGGCGTGGGGCGCCGCGGGGGTGAGTGAGTCCAGTAGGCACCACAGCTATTCTTACCGGCATCGCAGAATTACTGCTGGGGACAATGCCTGTGTTGTAGCAGGGTCACAGCAGAAACAAAAAGGATTTTGTTGAAGATGTTGTTGGTTTTAAATTTGAAAACAGTTCTGGTGTCAACTGCTATGCTAATGTAGTGGTTAATGTTTTGTTTTCTCTAGAAAATGTAAAAGAGGGGGAGGCAGTCCAAAGTTCCGTTAAAAGGGCAAAGGAAAGGATCGGTGGTTTGAACTATCAGTGAAAAAGGGGAGGGGGTGCAACAATTTTTCCTACCGGGTCACACTGTGCTTTCACCGGAACTGAGGTCTGCAGGATTCTAGTAATTCAAAGTGAGGCTGGCGCCAGCATGGGAGCGCCGACGTCCCGCGGATACAGTTTCGTCACTCCACGGGCGATCATGGCAGTCATTCCCCATCGGGGGTCGGAGACTCCCGCGGCTCCTCTAGAATCTTCAAGGTCGTGGAGGACTACGGTGGTGGAGTCAACCAGTGACCGGGCCATTTCTTTATGCTGGGCCCGCTCTTGCCAGGTCGACCGCCATTTTGAGAGTTCGGTAGCTACTGGTGATCGCGGGGTCAAATGAGCGGACGGGCTCCACCCTGCCGGGCGAGACGTTGCAGCATGGCCACAGTGGAAGAACCCTTTTCCGGGCGCCTGGAGCGCTGAGGGTGCAGCTGGGAAGCCTCCACCTGGGGAGGCGGGAGAGGCCTGTTCGCACCGTCTCTCCCTCCCAGTGCACCCCACGGCGTCTCGCTTGAGATTTGTTATGGCCGGACCAGGCGATGAGGACGAGGGGGGGGGGGGGTCGGAGGCATGTGCAAGACATCCCCCCCCAGTGTTGTCGCAGCCATTATTCATGAAAGAAGAAGTGTCCCGTACGTCTTCGGGCAGGGCTTCCGGTAGATGTCGGCCGGACGCCCCTGGCTCTGGCCCCATGAACGGGTTTCTTGGTTTATCGGCTGCAGCCGGATCCCGTCGTCCTCGGCCCCCCGACCGTTGGTGGCCGGACCGGAAGAGCATGTGGCGGGAGTACCTGCAACTCTCAAGGGCCACCGCGGCCGGACTGGGAGAGAGAGGGGAGGGTCGAGGAGACATTTCCCCCCCTGCAACTGTTCAGCGTTGTAAAGGTAAAGGCAATCCCCTGGCCGGGTCCCGCTGGCCTCGGCCTCTCCTCCTCCTACACCCTACGTTAGGATCTCCTGGCCGAGGCGTGGCAGCAGGACCTGCCTTATATGGGCTGCTCCCGGCTGGGCGTAGCCGCAACCCTGCCCCACCTTGGAAGTTTCCAGAGTGGGGGCGGATGTTCTACTGACTTGCATTTTCCCTAGTCTATCGATTTTTTTGCCGTGGCAGGCGGTGGGACAGCGAGGGGTGATTTGGTTTCTCTTACTGTTTTTCTGGTCTCTCACCACTGGCATATTTTAACGTTTTCTTGTTTCTAGGACATTAATAGGTTTTATCATTACGTTATGTTATCGTTTCTTTGTTCGTTGTTTAATAAAAGTTCATGTTCATCAGTGGCCTACTGATTTTCGTTTTCCTATTCTTTTCTTTCCAGGTTGTTTCATGCTAAAGTTTCTGTTAACAGGATACAGTGATCACTTCGTTATTATTGCATATGTCCTTTTCACTAGGGGTGCTCTCTGGTCGGGCCAGATGACGTATCTCTAGTAAATGGTCCGGGTGAAACAGGTGCATCAATCAGTGGGGAGTAGATAGGCATGACAGATTACAACGGGGGAGAAAGGTCCGCATTACGTACCCTTTCACTACTTGCAAAGATTTTCCTACGTTTATTTGCAAACAGGGAATACCTCCAAAAAGAACTAATTCCCAAACAGTCAATGTTCGGACAATCAATCAATCAATGAGGAATGAAATAGGTACGACGTGTTAAAGGCTTGCGTTACCTACCCTTCACTATCTGCAAAGGGAGAGAGAATATTCCTATTCTTCCTCGTTTGCAGGCAGAGAAGATCCTTAAGAGAACCAACTTCGAACAATTCAATGCTCGATTGAAACAATCAACAAGGGTTACTGTGAACACAAATGAACGCCGCTTATGTACATACGCATTGCTATTTTCAACAGGTTGTTCCTAATGTTTCTATTTTAGCGAGGTCAAAAAGAGATCCCATTAGTGGCCTACTGATTTTGCTCGATTCCTTTTGTTTTTTTACACGATTTTTCGCTATCTGCAAAGACTAAACAGAGTATTGCGACTCTGTGCTTGTTTGTAAATAGAGAATGAACCATAGAGAACAATCAATCAAATGGAGAGAGAAGCAGGCACGACGGATTACAAAGGGGGCAAAGGGCTGCGTTAACTACCCTTCACTATCTGCAAAGAGAGAGTACTCCTAATAGAAATGAGGGGTGGGGGGCAGCATTCAAAGCAGATCAGTGTGCATAAACACGAAAATGTTTTTACTTACCATGTACTTGACATTCGACAGCTTATGATATTTGCTATTAAAAAACCATTGAAATTCACTGAAAAAACCATAGGTTATAGACCATATATAGTTAGGAATTAGCATTTACAAAACCTTGAAAATTCACTGAAAAAACCATAGGTTATAGACCATATATAGTTAGGAATTAGCATTTACAAAACCTTGAAAATTCACTGCAAAAACCATAGGTTAGAGACCATATATAGTTAGCTGGACATTTTATTGACATAAAACCAATGAAATTCCATATATAGTTAGTTGCACTAACTATATATCGCGCACCCGCAATCCACTGCTGATGATGTCACATATTACATCATTCATGACATGGTCAGTGACATCACTGATGACATCACTGATGACATCTCAAATGACAACACTGATGACATCACTGATGACATCTCATTTGACATCAATGACCACATCACTGATGATATCATTCATGTGACAATACAATGCATCTCCTCACATTTTAATATAACCTCTGTTTCACCCAGTGTTAAAAAGAGAGTATAATTTTTGAAACCATTGACACACCAATACTAGTTACTACATACGCACTCACTGATTGCTACGTCTACACACACCTTCACTCATTCACCCATACAATCATTCATACATACAATCACTCATCTTTACAACACTATCATATGCACTCATACACCTATACAGACACTCACAGTCTGCCACTCATCCATGGAGTTACTCACACACCTAGTCAGTCCTGTAAAGAATCAATGACACTTCCATTTTCTTGTCTATACAGTTAAACATAGAGCACCTTACATTTTCAAACATATACTAACACATACTTACCTTCTTATACAATCATTGATACAAGTACAGATTGATCTGCACAGAGTCACACACCTCCCAGCTAGCCACACACACACTCAGTCTCCCATACAAATACTTGGGCAATCAATCAATAACCCATATAGTTACTCATATAGCTACTGATCAACACATGCAGCAGTTTACAAAACAACAGACATAATGATGCACAAATTAAGACAGTTTAGTCACTAACCCATGCACTCAGTGAGACACATTTAATCACTCACTCATACAGTCAGTCATGCACCTACTAAATCCTTCGTCCAGACACTTACACATCCACTCATTCTTCAATATGTAAGACATATTTAAACTTTATAGAAACAAAAAATCACTGGATGTTGTTATCAGTGATGTCATCAGTGATGTCATTTGAGATGTCATCAGTGATGTCATCAGTGATGTCACTGACCATGTCATGAATGATGTAATATGTGACATCATCAGCAGTGGATTGCGGGTGCGCGATATATAGTTAGTGCAACTAACTATATATGGAATTTCATTGGTTTTATGTCAATAAAATGTCCAGCTAACTATATATGGTCTCTAACCTATGGTTTTTGCAGTGAATTTTCAAGGTTTTGTAAATGCTAATTCCTAACTATATATGGTCTATAACCTATGGTTTTTTCAGTGAATTTTCAAGGTTTTGTAAATGCTAATTCCTAACTATATATGGTCTATAACCTATGGTTTTTTCAGTGAATATATATATATATGACCCGCTTGCCTTGCATCAGATGAAAATAGCATTTGCCTTGAATTTCTGAACAACGAGGTGAGAAAGGGAGATGAGAGAGGCAACAACCTTTCTCTGACAATTTTGAATTTCCAGCATGATAAAATATATGTGCTGTTTTAATGAACATGCATGTGGGTACTTTATTTTGAACAAGACAAGATGCACTGATGAATATTTTAATCCTGACTGGTGATTATGATGCGATACAGCAATACAAATGTGGCACAATGGGTATTGACACTGAATAACAACACTGGTGCATGTAGGGATCTGTAGGATTGTGATATTATACCGTATGGTTGTATGGATAGAATCACTACCAAGTGTTTGCATTTCACTCACCTGTGATCAAGGCCTAATTGTCAAAATGTGTAAAAATATGAGATT
Source organism: Lissotriton helveticus (assembly GCF_964261635.1). Classification (NCBI taxonomy): domain Eukaryota; kingdom Metazoa; phylum Chordata; class Amphibia; order Caudata; family Salamandridae; genus Lissotriton; species Lissotriton helveticus. The sequence continues at coordinate 1,433,005,017 of NC_136067.1, read as the reverse complement.
GCTTCCACGAAGAAAATAAGTGCACTATGTTTTCTAAATTGGGCCTCGGCATCTCGTGTCTGTTGTATATATATATATTTACGCTAAACTTTGCACTTTGGGCACTTCTCACTTTAAGAATGAACAGAGAAAAAAGTTTTAAAAGTTTAAAAAGTAAACATAAAATGTAAAAATGGTTGTATAAAAACAGACTCTGTATCGTCATGGCGCATCATGTGATCAAGGCTCTTTGGGAGCTGACACGTGTTATGATGCTAGTGCTTGTGTGAACAGAATAAATAAAAAAATCTGCTCTTACTCGAGGTCCGTGCTCCGTTGTTTTTTCATGTGGATGGAAGAGTTGAAGCTATGGGCATATATATTGAATCCAACCTCAGTTCGAGTGTGAATAGTGATTCAGACTCTAATACCTCTCAAGTGGGACCCCGGCTGGGGTTTACCCGGTTCTCACTGGCACAAGAGGTGGAATGTCTACGCAAGGACAGACGCGAGACACTTCGCCCAAGGAAACCAGTGCAACAACAACAAAAAACAAAATCCGCAATGCTAAGCGCTACCGACGACGTAAAATCAACTCCAGGAACAAGTCAACCAAAAAAGCGAAATTTCAACAGGCGATGGAACAAAAAAAAAATGATTCAGGTACTGCACTTTCTGTGATCAATTTAACAGATACCAATTTTTCATCATCAGAATTGCGCATTTTGTCTATGGGACTCTCCTATTGTCCTCCCAGTGATTTTAATTATGTAAACACCAGAATAGATTTGTTTAAATTTGTTCGTAAATTAAAACTCCAAAAACATTTTGCTGGGAATAAACAGCGCACAATAGGGGTGAGGCAAGAAGCAAGCGACCGAGGGCTCTTGGTTCGTGATGCCCCTCTTCTCCAGGACATGAAATCCCTTAGACATGAACAGTCCACTTCACAAAGTACCCCGGAACAGCCTCCTGTCTTTGCAGGATGTCCAACTAAATTCAAGCCACGTTCCACGTTCACGCCTGTCTCCATATTTGACAATATTGATATATTCCATGAGTCAGCCACAAAGGAAATCAAGGCACTTTACTCCAAAGTTCTGTTAACCAAGCAACACAAGTATCAACACAATGACCAATGCATTAAGCTGGTAAAAAAGATTCAACAAAATGACAATATCATTGTAAGGCCATCCGATAAAGGAGGAAACATTGTGCTCTGGCCAAAACAACTTTATGTTCAGGAGGCCCTCCTTCAACTGAATAACCTTGATTGTTACAGACATTGTGATGTAGGGGTGGTAAGAAAAGCCCAGACAGACTTCTACTCCCTATTATTGGGGTGGCGATCTTATGGGCTAATAACAATGGATGAATTGAAATTCTTAAAAAATGACCACCCCATCACACCTGCAATGTACCTGATCCCAAAAAATCCACAAGGATCCAGATAAACCTCCTGGCAGGCCGATAATTGCTGCTTGCGGTGGTCTTTTAGAAAATACAACAATCTATGTGGATTCATTCCTGCAAGAACATGTTCTGAATTTACCCTCATACGTCCAAGATTCCAATGACTTTTTACGCAAAATCAAAGACATACAATGGGATCCAAGTTGGTGCTTAATAACTTTAGAGGTTATGTCTTTATACACCAGCATTGTACATAGGGACGGTATTAGGGCAATCAAATTTTATTTGGGATCTAGACCTATCATAATGTCTGAACATAAGAGGATGATTCTGTCCATGATTAGTTTTTGTTTGAATCATAATTTCTTTATGTTCAACAACCGGCACTACCAGCAGGTCAGGGGGGTGGCCATGGGGGCCTGCTTCTCTCCCAGTTATGCCTGTTTGCATATGGGATACTGGGAGAAGCAGGTCCTCCATGGTGAACACGCCGTTATTGCTGCAAAGTCTATTGTCTGTTGGTATCGTTTCATAGACGATGTGTTCCTAATCTGGCGTGGCACAAGATCTGAAGCAGAACAGTTTGTCTCCATTCTAAATGTAAATGATTATAATCTGACCTTTACATCAGACATCAGTCAGTCCCATGTGCATTTCTTAGATATGACCGTGGAGATCATAGATGGCGAGTTACAGACTAAATTGTATAGGAAGCCAACGGCAGGTAACACGGTGCTCCACGCAAGTAGCCATCACCCCGCCCACCTGATTCGGAGCATCCCATATGGGGAGATGCTCCGAATCAGACAGCTATGCAGTACCTTCACACTATGTAGTCAGGCGCAGGAAGCTAGTAAAATCAGGTTCCTGGCCAGGGGGTACAAGGCGGAGGAGATTGACAAAGCTATGCGCAAAGCAAATGCACTATCCCGTTTGCGGCTCTTGAGCCTAAAAACAAACAGAAACACTCTGAGCCTCAAGATAAACAATCGGTCAGACTAATTTGGGCGTACAATAGACAACATGGTGCCTTGAGAAAATCAGTAGCCAAATTTTGGAATCTGATCAAATTTGACCCTGTTATAGGAAGCACCATGCCGGCAAAACCTCTGATCACCTATAGAAAAGCCTATTCTATGCAGGATGCCCTGGTAAGACCTAGTCCAGAGGTGGCTTCTCGAGACAACTGGTTGGACGAGAGCAGAGGCTTTAGGAAATGTTCCAGCTGTAAGGCCTGCCTCCATATGGGTCAACAAATCGGAATATATTATTCCTTTTTCTGCTACCCCACGCAAGATCAATAAACAATTGACTTGCAAAAGTGAATACGTGGTGTATGTGCTGGAGTGTCCATGTGGCCTGCGGTATGTTGGGAGTACCAAGCTGCAGGTCCACAAGAGAATACTCCAGCACATACGGGCTATTAAAACCAATGATTCCGCGTATCCGGTAGCTCGCCACTTCAAAGAGTGTCACAACAACAACAGTGCACTCTTGAAATACTATGCCATCGATGCGATAAGCCCCTTAAGAAGAGGTGGTGATAGAGAGGGTGCTCTGAGGAGTTTGGAGACCAGGTATATCCTGGAGATGGACAGTAAGACCCCAGGAGGTCTCAACTCCACAGAAGATTTTTACACGTGCCTATAAACCTCATCTGGAATTCATTTGATCTAAACAACTGATCATTAGCCCAACAATCGGTTTCTGGTTTCGGGTATTCAGTAAATTCTAGCTACTGTACACATGGGCATGTTCTGGGACAATGCTAATGAAGGCCTTATATATCTTTCAGTCAATGTGGACTCAGCTATAAATATTCTTTCGACCTAGGCATAGGTTGATTTCAAATGCATATATGTAAGTCTTTATGGAAGAAAACAAAACCTTTTGATTTTCACAATCTTTAATCATAAGCACATTCACCTTGGTTTGAACAAGTATTGCTCTAAGTAGACTACAACACTTAGCTGAGTCAATATTGTGAGTGTATAGGGAGGCTGCGATAATGTATTTAAACCGATATTATCTCCTCCATGGCTTTGTCACAATATTGTGCGCCTTACATCACAAATATGCAGATTGCAGCATTATTATTCCAATTTTAAGGGACAGTCCAAATGATGTGATATTTAAACTCATTTTTAGAATTATGTACAGTGTGTTTACATTAGCAAAATTTATTTTGCAGGTTGTATATAAATAGTATCGGACAGTGGAAGTGTGTTTTAAAATGTATTTTATATTTTTTATATATTTCCGCCAAAATGATGTTGTTCTTAAATTGTGACATTGTTTAAGGTCTGTATTTATGACACATACTATGTACATACTCTATTGCTGCTTTTTGCACATCATGTACTATACAACAGGGATTAGCCTTTGATTGGAAAGATTCTATAGTCTTCTTTCAATGAATTTTAATCTGGAGAAAGAGCATGTGACTGAGTAACAACCAATCACTGTTCAAACCAATCACGCACTTGCACTTTAAATTTTGCCTTCCTCCACTTTTGCGTCATGTTACCAAGGCCTCTGGGTAGGCCGAAACGTTATGTCGAGGTGGGCCCTCCAAACTATTAAATAAAATACTGCTCACCTGCACTTGGGTCTTCCTCTCTTCTTCTGCGCCGATGGAATCCGTGACTGGGCTCTGGTGAGAGAATGCTGAGATCGTGGCTATATATCGCCAGTAGGTATATATAGTTAGGATTTTTTTCCAATGGGATTTTTGAAAATTCTATGTCGAATAACTTTGGCGTTTAAGGACGAAATTGGCTGAACTTTTCAGGAAAATGGAACATTTCGTTTCTGAGCAGCCCCTAAAAATTTGGGGGGGTTTCGTCAAGGGGGGGGCGAGAAAAAAGGGGGGTCCCAAAACGCGTTTTTCCCATGCAATTTTCCATAGGGCGGTTGGACTCACTTTTAGCTCGAACGGCTGAATGGATTTCCATGAAACTTGGCAAAATTGTAGATATTGTTTGCCCGATGTGCCTTTGCTAGGTCTCAATATATGTGCTCCAGTGGATTTTGATAAATTAACGTTCAAAAAAATATATATATCTGTAACAGCGCTCCGGTTAGCGCCCCGGTTCGCGTACCTGACGCGTAACGGAACTTCGCGAAGCGAAGCTGATTGGCTCTTTGGTGTCTGTCAACATTCTAAACAGTTCGGAGCGGCCGCCATCTTGTCTCTCGGTAGGATCGAGAGACAAGAGGAGGCCAAAACAAAGGGGGAAATGACCATAAGGGGGCATAGTAGATCCTCCCTGACCCCCTAGGTTTGATGTGGAGGCTTTAAAAGGGCCCGCGGGGCAAAAAGAAAAAAAAATCGTTTTTTTTGCGTGGGGAGCGCCCGGTACGCGCACCGGGAAGCGGTCCGGGGAGCGTACTATGAGGAAAAAAGAATGATAGACTTTTCAAATATTGTATGTTTATTGATTGTTCGTTTTGTTGTTTTTTTTGTTTTTTTTATTTAAGTAGCAATATGTAGGTACCAATGCAGAGTCAAAAAATTAATATACACCGTCTCCTTTGTAGATATCTTGCATGTTGTTTCAGAAGTTATTGTGGAATATGGAATCCATATCATAGTCTGTCAGGAAAGCAGAAAGAACATGGAGGCAGGAGATGAAAAAGAGATGTTAAATACACATTGGAGATAATATAGTTGGAGAAAGGAAGTATCTATGAGCAAAATTACTATGTAACATAAAAAAGTTGCACAGTATACTATAAGTCTGACTTTACATTATAATCAATTAGGTACTAGTTTATGAATTACATATACAAATGATCGCCAGTAGGTATATATAGTTAAGATTTTTTTCCAATGGGATTTTTGAAAATTCTATGTCGAATAACTTTGGCGTTTAAGGACGAAATTGGCTGAAATTTTCAGGAAAATGGAACATTTCGTTTCTGAGCAGCCCCTGAAAATTTGGGGGGGTTTCGTCAAGGGGGGGGCGAGAAAAAAGGGGGGTCCCAAAACGCGTTTTTCCCATGCAATTTTCCTTAGGGCGGTTGGACTCACTTTTAGCTCGAACGGCTGAATGGATTTCCATGAAACTTGGCAAAATTGTAGATATTGTTTGCCCGATGTGCCTTTGCTAGGTCTCAATATATGTGCTCCAGTGGATTTTGATAAATTAACGTTCAAAAAAATATATATATCTGTAACAGCGCTCCGGTTAGCGCCCCGGTTCGCGTACCTGACGCGTAACGGAACTTCGCGAAGCGAAGCTGATTGGCTCTTTGGTGTCTGTCAACATTCTAAACAGTTCGGAGCGGCCGCCATCTTGTCTCTCGGTAGGATCGAGAGACAAGAGGAGGCCAAAACAAAGGGGGAAATGACCATAAGGGGGCATAGTAGATCCTCCCTGACCCCCTAGGTTTGATGCTGAGGCTTTAAAAGGGCCCGCGGGGCAAAAAGAAAAAAAAATAGTTTTTTTTGCGTGGGGAGCGCCCGGTACGCGCACCGGGAAGCGGTCCGGGGAGCGTACTATGAGGAAAAAAGAATGATAGACTTTTCAAATATTGTATGTTTATTGATTGTTCGTTTTGTTGTTTTTTTTGTTTTTTTTATTTAAGTAGCAATATGTAGGTACCAATGCAGAGTCAAAAAATTAATATACACCGTCTCCTTTGTAGATATCTTGCATGTTGTTTCAGAAGTTATTGTGGAATATGGAATCCATATCATAGTCTGTCAGGAAAGCAGAAAGAACATGGAGGCAGGAGATGAAAAAGAGATGTTAAATACACATTGGAGATAATATAGTTGGAGAAAGGAAGTATCTATGAGCAAAATTACTATGTAACATAAAAAAGTTGCACAGTATACTATAAGTCTGACTTTACATTATAATCAATTAGGTACTAGTTTATGAATTACATATACATATGATTAAAGTCTCGAACAATTTTAGATTATTAAATATAAATTTATTTTTGTGATTCTTTTTCCAAATTTAACAGAACATTTAACAACAAATTGTCGGAAATGTCCTCATTTTCAATCAGCGAATCTACTGCATCTACACATTGAACTAATTCATGGTCCTGTGATTCATCCATGAAATCTGAGTCATCATTGTCCTCAATAACTTTTTCTGTGTTGTTCTCCAGAACAATTTTGAAGGAAATAATCTGCTCTCCTTCCATTTTCTTGCTGTAATTTGCATAAAAAATAAATATATCAGTGGAGATAGGGCACTGTTGGCTTTAAGTTCAGACAGGTACTTGTGAGTTTATAACAGAGAAGTTATCTATGGGCACTGTATGGTTTCAGGCGTGAAGTAGTACTATTAAAAAGTGCCTGTGAATAATTATAATAAACAAGCCTTTCTCAATGTCTAACTCTTACAGAGGGACAGTATATAACTATCTGAAAATGTTTTCCCAAATTAATTTAAAGTGCATAACATAGTTCTCCTTTCAAAGTTATAAAATAACATCTTACCTTTTAAAAACAAGTTTAAGTTGTCAGTGAAAATGCACTTGCAATGTACTTCAGGAAGTAGTAGTCAAAATGGCTGTGTTTCTCTCTCTTTCTTTATATATATTCAGTTACATAACCAATCAAATGTCAGGTAAAAAAAGTAGAAAATGAAAGTAACATTTTAATTGGTTGTCAATTCCAACACTTCAGATGTGTTTTGTGAAGTAATTTACCTCAGGGTATTTAGAGAGGTCTACAGGCTAAATGGCTAAATGGAATTCTAATCAAATTTGTGAAAATGGTAGGGATTGGTATGTAGTATGAGCTAATCTATATTTGGTGAAAGTGTCTCCAGTGGTTTTTCTGTGAATTACTTTCCCACCTTTTTTAAGCGAGCGCTTCCCGGTGCGCGCCCCGGTACGCGAACCGGCAGCGTTACGGGAGTCCTCCATTTTGTGTTTCGGTAGAATTGAGATACAAGATGGAGGGCAAATAATGTTCAGAATGGGTAGAAGGGGGCACGGTAGACGTATCCTGACCCCCTAGGTTTTCTGAGGGTGGCTGAGGAGGCCCATATGTGCGAAAAAAACCACATTTTTTTTCAAATTTTCGCGCGGTTAGCGTCCGGTGCGCGTACCGGGTAGCGCTCCGGTAAGCGAAAATCGTGAAAATTTGTAAAAAAAAAGTTACATTGAAAATTTGTTTATAGTGATCATAGTTAGGGTAGCTCGGAGAAGAGCTTTTGGGTCTGTGGTAGATTTAGGTACTTATAAGTAGGTACCAATACATAGTCTTAAATTCAGGATGAAAACTCTGTTCCCCTCATCTGAGAAGTGAACTCCATCTTCTCTGTAGATATCTTGCATGTAGTAACGCAAGTTATTGTTGTAGATGGAGCCCATTCCATGGTCTCTCATGTAAGCTGAAACAGACTTATTTACATGCTTCCTCGATTTCTCAATTTGTGGACAAAATTCGTTTGACAACCTCCATTTCTGTCTTTGGCATATATTTGAATATACCAAGGCAGTTTGAGGAAAAAGTGCCATCAATTGCTCAAAGGTGTCCTTTAAAAGCATTTCCAGACCTACCCCAGTCAAAGTGCCCAAGTCATTTCCTCCACAGTGCACAATTAACAGGTCAGGTTTTGGCAAATGCAAAAAAGTTTTCACCAATGGTATCAATTGGTGACATCTTAATCCTCTGTGGCCAATCTAGTTGATTTCCACATTTTGAAAATTGAGGTTGTGTAAATTTCTGTTATCAGCATACCTTTGAGCCCAGTAGATGTAACTATGTCCAACAATCCAGACAGAAAACATGGTGAGAGAACGTTCTGCTGCAGTCAGATGAAGTGTGGTAATGAAATGGCAGTTGAAACAGTAGGAGTATGTAATGAAAAAAACTGTGGAGCTTCTGTGCTAATGAATCAGTAGCAGTGATTGGTGGATTTTGATTGCTGAAAACAGAAAGTTAGGGTGCTTGGATGAGTTCTTTGAAAGATGTAATTTGAATGGTCAAGAAAAAATCATTTTATGAAAGATTGCACTGGATACGCAGGTGTACTGAGAGTTCAGAGTTCAATTGAAACATTGTTGTGTGAACTTGCAAACATCAGAGGTCTTTCAGGAGGTGGTTGCTATGGAAAAAAGGCAGAAAGGGCAGAAGGGGGAAGGGTGTTGATTTGAAAAAAGTGAGGGAAGAGTTTTGATTGGGTGACATGAGAGATATGTGTGATGAATTACAGCATTTCTCTGCCTTTGTTGGTTGCAGCCTCTGGAGTGCATACCCTTTGCTCTGCTAAAGACAAATTGGTGTGTGTCTGAGACTGTTTTAAAACTCAAAAAGTATTTGCTAAGGTGAGAAAAGATTAATTTAATTTAAATAGATAATAGTATGCTTTAAGGAGAAAATTATGAAGAAAGTTGTGTATTTAAAATGTTGCTTTGTGTCAAGTGTTTTACAAATAGATTTGGTTTCTTTGAGTTACATAGCCATGTTAAAAGTGACGCAAAAGTGGTGGAAGGGCCTTAAAAATACGCTTTCATGTGTGTTAGGGCATTTTAAGTCACTTCCCCATGAATGTGGGTAAATAAGTGATTTACTTGATGTGTTTAAAAACGTTTTTTGAAATCAATTAGGTTTCTTGATATGTACTGCTAGAGTTTCATAGGCTGCCTGGGGCATATTTAGAAGGACTTTGAGTCACTTTGATGTTATTTTTCCCATTTTAATTTAAGACATTTCCCCGTGGTGCAAGGTCCTTGTAAATACGCCCCCATGTGTGCTTGGCAAATTTAGACTTTGTTTCTTTGAGTTACATAGCCATGTTAAAAGTGACGCAAAAATGGTGCAAGGGCCTTAAAAATACGCTTTCATGTGTGTTAGGGCATTTTATTGTCACTTCCTCATGAATGTGGGAAAATAATTGGTTTATTTGATGTGTTTAAAAATGTGTTTTGAAGTCAATTAGGTTTCTTGATATGTACTGCTAGAGTTTCATAGGCTGCCTGGGGCATATTTAGAAGGACTTTGAGTCACTTTGATGTTATTTTTCCCATTTTAATTTAAGACATTTCCCCGTGGTGCAAGGTCCTTCGAAATATGCCCCCATGTGTGCTTGGCAAATTTAGACTTTGTTTCTTTGAGTTACATAGCCATGTTAAAAGTGACGCAAAAATGGTGCAAGGGCCTTAAAAATACGCTTTCATGTGTGTTAGGGCATTTTAAGTCACTTCCCCATGAATGTGGTTGAATAATTGGTTTACTTGATGTGTTTAAAAACGTTTCTTGAAGTCATTTAAGTTTCTGGATATGTACTGCTAGAGTTTCATAGGCTGCTTGGGGCATATTTACAAGGCCTTTGAGTCACTTTGATGTTATTTTCCCCATTTTAATTTAAGTCATTTTCCCGTGGTGCAAGGTCCTTGTAAATACGCCCCCATGTGTCCTTGGCAAATTTAGATTTTGTTTCTTTGAGTTACATAGCCATGTTAAAAGTGACGCAAAAATGGTGCAAGGCCCTTAAAAATACGCTTTCATGGGTGTTAGGGTATTTTAAGTCACTTCCCCATGAATGTGGGTGAATAATTAGTTTACTTCATGTGTTTAAAAACGTTTCTTGAAGTCTATTAGGTTTATTGAAATGTACTTCTAGAGTTTCATAGGCTGCCTGGGGCATATTTACAAGGCCTTTGAGTCACTTTGACGTTATTTTCCCCATTTTAATTTAAGTCATTTTCCTGTGGTGCAAGGTCCTTGTAAATACACCCCCATGTGTCCTTGGCAAATTTAGATTTTGTTTCTTTGAGTTACATAGCCATGTTAAAAGTGACGCAAAAATGGTGCAAGGCCCTTAAAAATACGCTTTCATGTGTGTTAGGGCATTTTAAGTCACTTCCCCATGAATGTGGGTGAATAATTAGTTTACTTCATGTGTTTAAAAACGTTTCTTGAAGTCAATTAGGTTTCTTGAAATGTACTGCTAGAGTTTCATAGGCTGCTTGGGGCATATTTACAAGGCCTTTGAGTCACTTTGACGTTATTTTGCCCATTTTAATTTAAGTCATTTCCCCGTGGTGCAAGGTCCTTGTAAATACGCCCCCATGTGTGCTTGGCAAATTTAGATTTTGTTTCTTTGAGTTACATAGCCATGTTAAAAGTGATGCAAAAATGGTGCAAAGGCCTTAAAAATACGCTTTCATGTGTTTTAGGGCATTTTAAGTCACTTCCCCATGAATGTGGTTGAATAAATATATTTATTTATTTCTAAATTTCATCTGCAACCCTGAGTAGGACTCACCTCAAACAAACCTCTGGATAGGCCACACCTTATCGGCATCCTGAATCATTCATTTAAAATGTTGGGGGCAGATTTATGATGGCCGTGTGCCTCTTTTGCGCCGCTCTTGCGTCACTTTTGTGACGCAGTAGTGGTGGAAAAGATGCACCATGTTGCAAGATAGGCCTCACTTCATCTGCAACAAGATACCGTCAGTTTAAACTGTATACATTTAGGACAGTGTAGGGGGCATGGAGAAGCTGAGGTTTCTGTTAGTATCAAAGTTGTTGCATACAGTGCTCACCTTCTACGTACTCTTTCATATGCTAGACTACATCTGCACAATGAGATACCTAAGCAAAGGAAACACAGGTGATGTGATTGTGAAATGAGCAAAAGAAATTGCACGTTTTTCAATCACATCACCTGTGTTTCCTAATATTATGAATCACATTGTGCAGATGAGGTTTAGGCCTGTCCAGGGACACAGAGGAGGTCTGGCCTTTGTTCAAGAGTGCAGTGCACATGACTCACTTAATTGGTAGGCCTGCACATGTACTATCTCCTCTGTACTCTTCAACAAGCCTAAATTTCATCTGTAACCCTGAGTAGGCCTCACCTCAAACAAACCTCTGGATAGGCCACACCTTATCGGCAATCTGAATCAATCATTTAAAATGTTAGGGGCAGATTTATGAGAGCCGTGCGCCTCTTTTGCGCCGCTGTGCGTCACTTTTGTGACGCACAGCGGCGCAAAAGATGCGCTATGTTGCGACATATTTACAACTTGATGCATCTAGGCAGATGTGTCACGCTGTAAAGTCCTGTGCCACATGAAACCTGACGCAGGTTTCATGTGGGCGTTTTGTTGCAGGGTGGGCATTCACTTGCATGAAAGCCCTGTAAAACTAACACAGTGAAATTGACAAGATTTCACTGAGTCAGCTTTATGGCATTGCTACGCTTTCATGTGTGTTAGGGCATTTTAAGTCACTTCCTCATGAATGTGGGTGAATAATTAGTTTACTTCATGTGTTTAAAAACGCTTCTTGAAGTCTATTAGGTTTATTGAAATGTACTGCTAGAGTTTCATAGGCTGCTTGGGGCATATTTACAAGGCCTTTGAGTCACTTTGACGTTATTTTCCCCATTTTAATTTAAGTCATTTTCCTGTGGTGCAAGGTCCTTGTAAATACGCCCCCATGTGTCCTTGGCAAATTTAGATTTTGTTTCTTTGAGTTACATAGCCATGTTAAAAGTGACGCAAAAATGGTGCAAGGCCCTTAAAAATACGCTTTCATGTGTGTTAGGGCATTTTAAGTCACTTCCCCATGAATGTGGGTGAATAATTAGTTTACTTCATGTGTTTAAAAACGTTTCTTGAAGTCAATTAGGTTTCTTGAAATGTACTGCTAGAGTTTCATAGGCTGCTTGGGGCATATTTACAAGGCCTTTGAGTCACTTTGACGTTATTTTGCCCATTTTAATTTAAGTCATTTCCCCGTGGTGCAAGGTCCTTGTAAATACGCCCCCATGTGTGCTTGGCAAATTTAGATTTTGTTTCTTTGAGTTACATAGCCATGTTAAAAGTGATGCAAAAATGGTGCAAAGGCCTTAAAAATACGCTTTCATGTGTTTTAGGGCATTTTAAGTCACTTCCCCATGAATGTGGTTGAATAAATATATTTATTTATTTCTAAATTTCATCTGCAACCCTGAGTAGGACTCACCTCAAACAAACCTCTGGATAGGCCACACCTTATCGGCATCCTGAATCATTCATTTAAAATGTTGGGGGCAGATTTATGATGGCCGTGTGCCTCTTTTGCGCCGCTCTTGCGTCACTTTTGTGACGCAGCAGTGGTGGAAAAGATGCACCATGTTGCAAGATAGGCCTCACTTCATCTGCAACAAGATACCGTCAGTTTAAACTGTATACATTTAGGACAGTGTAGGGGGCATGGAGAAGCTGAGGTTTCTGTTAGTATCAAAGTTGTTGCATACAGTGCTCACCTTCTACGTACTCTTTCATATGCTAGACTACATCTGCACAATGAGATACCTAAGCAGAGGAAACACAGGTGATGTGATTGTGAAATGAGCAAAAGAAATTGCACGTTTTTCAATCACATCACCTGTGTTTCCTAATATTACGAAGCACATTGTGCAGATGAGGTTTAGGCCTGTCCAGGGACACAGAGGAGGTCTGGCCTTTGTTCAAGAGTGCAGTGCACATGACTCACTTAATTGGTAGGCCTGCACATGTACTATCTCCTCTGTACTCTTCAACAAGCCTAAATTTCATCTGTAACCCTGAGTAGGCCTCACCTCAAACAAACCTCTGGATAGGCCACACCTTATCGGCAATCTGAATCAATCATTTAAAATGTTAGGGGCAGATTTATGATGGCCGTGCGCCTCTTTTGCGCCGCTGTGCGTCACTTTTGTGACGCACAGCGGCGCAAAAGATGCGCTATGTTGCGACATATTTACAACTTGATGCATCTAGGCAGATGTGTCACGCTGTAAAGTCCTGTGCCACATGAAACCTGCGTCAGGTTTCATGTGGGCGTTTTGTTGCAGGGTGGGCATTCACTTGCATGAAAGCCCTGTAAAACTAACACAGTGAAATTTACAAGATTTCACTGAGTCAGCTTTATGGCATTGCTGAATCAAATCCTTACGCCTGTTTGAAACAGGCATAAGGAGTGACGCACCATGCAATGTGTGGCTTGCCCCTGTGCATTGCAGTAGACATGTCGCGCTTCCGACGTGATTCCTGCAATGCGCCGCTTTTGTGGCACAGATGCGTGACGCATCTGTGCTGTTTTTGCTCAATGGTGCACCGCATTGTAAATGCGGCACATCATGGGTGGCAGAGCAGCGGCGCACGTTAACTGGTGCATCCCTGGGGATGCGCCAGTTAACATAAATCTGCCCCTTTACATTTAAGTAAGAGCAGGGGACACAGAGTCGGTGAGGCTTATCCAAGGTTAAGAAGAGATGAGTCCTGTTCACTGAAAACTTGGACATAGGCCTCACCTCCTCAGCATCGCTGGACATGGTTAAATAATATCTGCAAAATGGTTACTCTTGTTAAACAATTTTACTATTATAGTCTCTGAGAATTGTCTCTTACTCTGCAACATCTCATTGTTGTTCTCTTTCTTTAAAGATAACGACAACATCAAGCATGAGTGATAATGAGCAATCTGTTGATCTTGATCTTATCATTGAACTTGTCATTGAAACGTCAGTGGAAGTAGATCCCTTGGATGATTTATATCCTGTGGATGATGAAGAATATGATGAGGATGCCGATTTGTCAGAATTGAATGACATAGGGTGGGAAGCTGACCTGCTCGAGCCTATGGAACTATAAAGACTTATTTTTAAAAGTTACTGGAAATGAAAAGTAACCATGTTAACCGTTTTATTTAAAATTAAATACAACTTCAAAAACAGCTTGTGTGAAGTGTCTTTAATAAAATAGTGAAATATGCTAATAAAATTAGTTCAGATTCACATATAAAAGGGCACAGGTCAAATGTAGAAGCATTCCATTTCTTTGCTACTTTTTGTGAGTTTTAAATTTGCCTATGCTCTAAAAATTATTGTATGTAGAATTGACAAGTAGTTTGTTCATTTTTTGACGACTGTTATTGATTTACTGTTTGGTAATAGTGGTTAATAACATTTTTATTATATTTTACCACAGATTCAACTGCAGATCATTTCAAAATTACACAATGCCATCGAAGCAAAGAAGGAGAAAGGCTACAAAACGTCAAACACAGCTGCTTACTACATGCTTGCAGCAGTCCTCTACAATAAAAACTTGTCAAGTCACCAAAAAAGCTCCGGGTAAGAGAACGAAATCTTTCCTAAGAAACATTTCCAGAAAAAAAAGTATCACTACAGAACATGTTTTAGTTCAGAAAAAGAGAGCCAATTTAAACGGAAAGGAAAGGCCACTCAAAAATGTTACTGCTAGAGCAGGAGATAACTCTGTGCATGGTAGTAGAAGGAACAATCAGTTTAGGGACATTCGTAGACGAATGTTCCGCAACAGGATAATTGGCAATTTGTTAAAAAATATTAAGAAAGGTCAACAGAAAGTGGCTTTTTATAAGAGAAAGAGAAACATTGAGAAAATTATTGATCAGGCATTCGAAATTAAGCGAAAGTTATTTATTTTGATAATCAATAGAATTAGGAAACTAAACAAGGTAATTTATGATTTCAAAACAAATAGTAGATGGAAGAGAACAGTTAATCGTAGTAATTTTTGTGAAGTTTTTTCAGGAGAATGGATGCATAGTTCAAGTTGTGAGGCATTTTTTAATGAGGAGAGTTATTTCCAGGATAATGATTTGGTGCATGCAGTTGACACCAGTGGTCGAGCATATGAGGTGAAAGATGGCTGTCCGGTTGAAAAAGAAAAACTTGTGTCAACAGAGGCAGAAGAGGTGTTAGGTAATGAGGTTTTAGGAAGACGTCCTAAGGGACCAGTGTACACCTGGAAGTGTAGTAGTTTTTGCAGTGTGCGACAGGATTCCATCAATTAGCTTTCTGATTTTGTACGGACATTTAATAAGAAAAGTTTAAAACAGAAAATGAAGTTGTTGCAAGAATTAGATCCTTGCAGAGTGAGAGAAGTGACAGATTTGCATGGTCTTTCATTGGCTTGTCTTTCCAGGAGAGTATGCCAGAGTGTTTTTCATCATTTCAGGATGCTAGCAGTGCATCATAATAAAGTGAGGAAATTGGTTAGAATGTTGTATTATGCTAAGAGTCCAGCAATTATGCTTAAACAATTATGCACTGCTCTTTTGCATGGTTCTGAAGTAGATGTGAAGAAAATGTGTGAAGAAATTGAGTGTTGTTACTTTGCAAGTAAAGAGGAGAATGTTGAAATTGACCCAGAAGAAGAAGGTAATGTGGAAGAGAGTGTACAGATTTCCTGTACAGATAATTTTCAGAAGGAAATTGCCACGTTTCAGGTGAAATCAAGTGAGAGGCCTAATTTCACTTGTGTGTGTTGTCGACGCACTTATTATAAGAATCAGACTAAGTTAGTGGATTTATATGCAAAAAGTGAAAGGGAAAATAATAGTGAATGGAAGGATTTCGCAACATACTTGATGGTAGAAAATTGTTTTGATTTGGGATCGGATCTACGTGTGTGTACTTATTGTTGTAGCAAATTAAATCAAAACCGATGCCTGCTAGAGCGGTTCATAATAATCTGGAATTGGTTGACATTCCTTCTGAATTGAAGGATTTAAATACTTATGAATCTATTTTGATTCAAAGTGTCCATCCCTTTCAGGCTATTGTACGAATGGAGCCAAAGACTGGGAAATTGCCTCCATCAGATTTACAGAGAGGATTAAAGGGAAGAGTTGTTTATTTGCCTCTAGATTTGAAGAAAAACATTAATACAATTGGAGTAGAGAAAGTGGAAGAGGAACCTCTGGGTATCTTAGTTAACGGGGTTCCGACAAAGAGTAAAAAAATCTGGCAAGATTTAGTGGATGTTAGGAAAGTCAAAAAGGCAACATTGTATTTGATGAAAAACAATCAGCACTACAAGAATGTATGTGTTGCAGAAGAGGAAGTAAGTGAAGAAGAGAACAGCGATTTGTGTGCTGGACAAATTGAGAAAGTAGAACCCTCTAAAAATGAAGAAATATATGCACATTATAGTGTTCATCCTTTGCATTCCAAGGAAGTCATGGGGAATGCTATTGAGTTGTTTCAAATGAAACAAGCCAAAGGGAGTCCCATTAGTGTTTGGGAGGAAAGTTTGGAAGCTTGGTGTTTCCCACAGCTATTTCCAACAGGTCAAGGAGGAAGATATGATGAGCGACCTCATCAAATTCCTGCTTCTGAATACGGACTTTATGATTGTATGCAGAAGATCCTAGGTTTCGTCAATGCATTCCCTATTTGTTTCATCTACTGTTTGAAAGTGATCTGTCTGGACTGTCATATGCAGTGAACCACATTTTGAAAAGTGGTGTACAGATGCAAAATATCTCGGCAAGGGACTTTATGGATAAAGTCAATGTGCAAGACAGTATTTTGGATTCTCTCCTGATTAATCTCATGGCGTGTCAGCGTGGTACTAATGAGTACTGGTACCGTCGTCATGGTGATTTAAAATGTATGCTGAGGAACTTAGGAACTCCCACATGGTTCCTCACTCTCAGCTGTGCCGAGTATGGATGGGAAGACTTACTTGAATTTCTACGAGAGGCAAATGGAAACATTGAAAATATCGAATTCAAGACACCCGGAGAACTGTGCTCTTTGGATCCAGTGAATGTATGCAGGTACTTCAATCATAGATTTGAAGCTATGATGTCTTTCATCATGAACAAGAAAAATCCACCTCTTGGAGAGGTGTTGGATTTCTTCTGGAGAAAGGAGTACCAAGCAAGAGGTGCTCCTCATATACATATGCTGCTATGGATCAAAGATGCACCCAAATTTGGAACAGATCCGGATGACTTAGTGATGAGTTTCATAGAACAGTATTCTACATGTGCTGTTCCAAAGACAAAGGAAGACAAAAGTCTTAGAGAACAAGTTTTACGCCTCCAAAGCCATCGTTGTGGAAAGTACTGTCGTCGTAAATTCAGAAACAAGGACAAGTTCTACACAAAATGTCGTTTCGCCTTTCCACGACCGGTGATTTCTAAAGGAAGAGTGAACAGTTTGATGTCTTCGCTGCGACATAATGTGACGAGGAAATCACCCAAAAATACATACAATTTGAAAAGGAATGAAGAGTCCAAGTACATCAACGACTACAACCCAGTGATTTTGTCCATGTGGAATGCTAACATGGAAATACAGTTTGTGGCTGATAACTGTATGGCTGTGGCTCGGTATGTTACATCTTACATCACCAAAAAAGAAAATACAGAATTGAAGGATATGTGGGAGGACATTTCCCATGAAAAGAGCCTCAGTAAGAAGTTGTACAGTTTCAGTCTGAAGATATTGTCGCATCGAGAAATCGGAGCTTACGAATGTTCTAACCGGTTATCTTCAGCAAGTCTCTATGCCAAATCTAGGAGTATCATTTGGGCGAGTCTTGGTCTTGCTGCAACGCGTAATCGAGTTCTGAAACCTGTTCGGGAAATTGAGTATTTGGCGGAAAAGGAGCCAAACAGTACCGATATTTTGAAGACCAACATGTTGGATACATATTATCCAAATAGAAGCAGTCACCTCGAGAATGTTTGTCTGTATGAGGTTCTACAAAATTACATATTCAAGAGGAACATAAAAGAAGATATTGATAAAGGAGTGTATGCTGTAATTGGAAGTGAGGGATGTCTGGTCAAGCAAAGAAAATGCCAATTGGTAAACCATCGAAAATTGAGTGGCAAATCTCCTGAAAGAAAAGAGTTTTTCTATTTATCTCTTTTGCAACTTTTCAAGCCTTGGCGTGCAGAAGTGGAACTGCTTGGAGATTTCCTCTGTTACGAAGACTCTTTCAATGCCGCCAAGGAGACCATAGAATGTCCTGTTTTTCCCAAATATCTAGAAATGTTGAATGCAGAAATCGAGCAGGAAGCAACGATTGCAGCCGAGATTGCTAGAGACAGTTCTCAGGACAGTCAGAGTTCTGTTTCATTGAGTCAGGATCCACTAGGAGGACCAGTTATCGAAAATGAAGCTGCCACTGCCATGATTGAAGTGGAAAGAGCCATGGCACATGCTCAGGAGGATGCGGTTAACTTAGAAGACTTGGAAAGACAACTCAACGTTGAGCAGAGGAAAATATATGATGAAGTTACCAACCAAATTGATCATGGATTAAGTCATCAGAAGAAAGAGTGCTCATGTACGTCGTTGAAGCCTGTCCGACTGTACGTGAGTGGAAAAGCGGGAACTGGAAAAAGTTTCCTCATTAAAGCAATTTCATGTTATTTGCAGAAAAGGACTGAGTCATCGCTGTCTTGTGTTGTCACCGCTCCAACTGGATTGGCAGCACATAACATTAAAGGTATTACTTTGCATCGTCTACTGATGCTGCCAGTGGAGCATGATAACAAATTACAATACCACAAGTTATCTGGAGATGCTTGTTGTGAAGTTTCCAGAGTCTTGAGGAAAATGAAACTTCTTATCATTGACGAAGTAAGCATGGTTTCCAATGTCATGCTTGCCTTTGTGCATTTGAGAATGCAAGAAGTTCTCAAAACAGAGTATGATGTGTTATTTGGTGGCAAACACATCATTGTTTTCGGTGATCTTCTGCAGCTGACACCAGTGAAAGGACAACCAGTGTTTAAACTGCTTACGCATGAAGATACCAGGAAGTGCCTAGGGAGCATTGGCAACGTTAACATATGGTTAAACTTCAATTATGCTGAGCTGCGTGAAAATATGCGTCAGGCGAAGGATGAAGATTACAAGAATATTCTACAAGATATTTGAATCGGGAAAGTGACCGAGCATGGGAAAGAAGCTTTACATGCACGATTACTGTCACATTTG
Source organism: Lissotriton helveticus (assembly GCF_964261635.1). Taxonomy (NCBI): domain Eukaryota; kingdom Metazoa; phylum Chordata; class Amphibia; order Caudata; family Salamandridae; genus Lissotriton; species Lissotriton helveticus. The sequence goes on along the minus strand of NC_136067.1, from coordinate 1,432,985,887 downwards.
TATCCAGAAGAAGACGTTCTGCCAGAGAATATTTTTCAGAAAATTACTGAGAAGCAATCTGGAATATGTTTGATGCCAACTCTTGCAGAATGTGCCATCTTCAACAACAAAATGTTTCATTTAGAAAACCAAGAGATTGTGAAACTGGAAGCTATTGACAGAATAGAGCATATGGGAGCAACAATTATTTTGTCTGAGAATTTGAAATCTAAATTGGATTCATTAGAGAAGACTATATCTAAAACTGCTGGTTTTGAAAAGACTCTGAATGTGTGCTTAAATTGCCGTATCATTTTGAGAAGGAATTTACATGTTGAAAGAGGTCTGGTAAATGGATCAATGGGTAATGTTGTTGATTTTGAGAAATACAGAAATAGAGATGGAATTGAATTTTTAAAAATTAAATTTGATGGCATTGAGGAAGTACAGCTAATTGGTCGTTGCTCTGCTAGGTTTTTGCTTGTAAAAGACTTATATGTTCGCCGTAAGCAGTTTCCTGTTTGCTTGGCATATGCGGTGACAATCCATAAATCGCAAGGTTTAAGTGTAGACAGTGCATTGGTGAATATTGGCAGTTCTGTGTTCAAGGAGGGTATGGCATATGTGGCATTGTCACGAGTCAGAACTTTATCGGGATTGTACTTGATTGAGTGTGATGTCACAAACATTTGTGCGGATCTAGATTGTGTTAAGGAATACAATAGGTTAAGAAGAGAGTATGCGCCACATTTGCCTCAATATCCTTTGTTTGAGAAACGTGTGGTAGGCCAGAAATGAAGAAATGTGACCAATAGTAGAGAGGTTGTAGCAAAAAGACGAAAAGTCGATGAACCTGAAATTATAAGCAGAAAGAAAAAGGATTCTGTTGAAGATGTTGTTGGTGTCAACTGCTATGCTAATGTAGTGGTTAATGTTGTCTTTTCTCTAGAAACTTTAAAAGAACAGATTGTGATCAATTCGGATCAAAGTTTTTGCTGCTTGTTGAATTCTGTGTTAGAGAAATGTAGCACTGATAGAACAAAAATAGAAAGTGAGTCTGAAATTCGAAATCTGTTAGACAAATGTTCAGGTCAAACGCAATTCTCTCAAAATATTCAGCAAGATTGTCAGGAGTTTTTAATGTATATGCTTGATGTATTGCAAGATGAAGGTGTAGATGTAGATCATCTGTTTGGCCTTTCTTATCAATGGCAGCATGACTGCGAGAACTGTAGGGTATCAAGTACTACTAGTGTAGACTCAGAAAGATTTATATATTTAACTTTGCCAGACAGTAAATCAGTGTCCTTTAATAAGCTAGTAAAAGCAGCCGATCAAAACATGGAGTGTAGCCAATGTAAGTCTGCAATGCTATCCACATTATTTATACGAACATATGGCCAGTATGTCATTTTAATGTTCCAACGATGTAGGCCTGATGGAACAAAATTGACAACTTTAATTAAAAATTTTGTGGCTTCGCAGTTGTCAATATCAAGAAGGACTTTTGTAACTGCAGCAATTATATATCATGATGGTCCTTCAACAACATCAGGACATTACACAGCTTATTTGAAGTCTGGAAACGGCTGGTCATTCTGCAATGATACTGTTTTAACTTTCAAAAAAAGATTGCCTTTTGACCTTAAAAATTCTTACCTGGTGTTTTTAGAACCAAAACTTTAGGGTAGGAATCTCGGGATTTGCTCTGAGGAATTTCAAGAGGTTGTAATGGCTCCTACACTATTTGGCCTTGAGGATAAGTGTAGTTTAGAGTCAAAAGTTATTTTTGAGTTTTAAGTAGTTCCTGGGAAAAAAAAGGTTTTCTTACAGAAAGTGGTGGGCACGGATTAGTTAAAGGACAACAGAGTATTTCCCAAAGCAAACGGTGTTCTTACCATAACACTTGACGTCATGGAAAATAACTGCACTTTGAATGAGTTCAGAAAAACTGTTTCTTTTAATAAGCTAATTCAAGCAGCCAATCAAAACATGGAGTAGAGGTAATGTAAGTCTGCAATGCTGTGCCCATTATTTGTACAAACTTTTGGTTATAATGTCATTTTAAAATTCCAACTATATAAACCTGATGAAAGTAAGTCTTCAACTTTAATTACAAATGTTGTGGCTACACAGTCATTGATTTTAGGAAGAACATTTGTAACTGCAGCTATTATATGACATGATGGTCCTTTGACAACATCCGCTTATTACACAGTTTATTTACAATGTAAAAAAAGCTGATGTTTCGGAAATGATTCACATTTGACTATAAAACAATGTTGCCTTTTGACTTAAAAATATTCTTACTTTCTGTTTTCAGAAGAGAGAATTTTGGGTAGGTAACTGGCCTATAATGATTCTAGGAGTTGATATAAGTTTATGTACTGTTTTAAATTGCTTTGTGATTAAAAGTGATGTAGAAAATTAAATAATTGTAGTAGTCATAGAGGTAGTGTAAGTGTGCCTCATAGTAAGCAGTATCAATGTCATAGGAAATGTGGAACATGAGTGAGCAAGAAGGGTGAGATATTACTAGTACAGGATTGTGAAAGTGATCTTGAACGTTTTCTTTCTGAAAGTTGCGGGGGAAAAAAATGACGGGATTTGCTTAGAAGAATTCCAAGAGTTATAAATGGCTCTTACACGATTTGGCCTTGAGGAAAAGTGCGGTAGAGAGCGAGAAGTCATTTATTGTTTGTAACATATTTGTCAAAACGATGGAGCTTTTCTTTCAGAAAGTGGCGGGCTGAAAATAATAACAGCACAACAGAGTATAAGCTGTTCATAGGACATCCTTCGACGTCATGGAAAGTAAGTTACTTTTAAGGAGTTCTGATTTCTGATTGGTTATGTTATATGGGTTTTTTAAACACAATCATTTTGATTGTGTTTTTTTTCCCCCGCTGTTATATGATGAATACCTTCAACTCACTATTTTTAGTGAAATTTGATATATTCTGAGAACAGCAAAAATAAACCATTTAACATGTATAATTAATTCTGTACTTTGTATAGTTAATTTTAATTTGTACTCGTCTTATCTCATGCTCACTCATCTTTTACTACCTTCTGTCAATCCTCCTTACATACTCACATTGCGTTTTGTTTTATTCTCTTTCACCCTTGCTCTCTAACTCCACTTATCTTTCAACCTTTGTTTCCCTAATCCAACTCTGCTTTTTTCTTTTCCCCCTTGCACCATTTTCCAGCTTTTAGACCTTCTGATTCGCTTGTCTTTTCCATCTTTCCTCCCTTTGTTTTCTAAATTAAATATTTTTGGGTTCTCCTTTTTTGGTGCAATCAGTTAGTATAACTCACCCTCACTCATTTATCTTTCTTTGTTGCCTCACTCAGTCTATATCTGACACTCTTTCCTTCACTTCCTCTGTCTCCTCTCTCCCTCACTCTCTTTTCCTTATTCACCCTTTCCTTATATAGTTTACCTTACTCACTTTCTTTTAGTAGCTTACACAACTTCAATTTAGTTTTCTCTTCTATCCTTCTTTTCTGTCACTGAAAGTATCTTCCTTTTTTTTCTCTTAGTAATTTACTCTATTACAATTTCTTTTTGTCTCTGACTGTCTATCACCGTTTCTTTCTCTTTTTTTTCTGCATGTTTATCTCTAACTTTATTTCTTTGTAAAATTCGATGATTCTCAATCTTTTCCCTTGTCTTTTCTAATTTTTAAATACATGTTTTAATATTTTTCAAATTTTTGTTGTTTCTTTCACAGATTGAAAGTATAAAAATAACAAGTGACTAAGTTATCGACAATTGTAAGGTAAGTGTTTTGTACTCTTTTCGTTACATTTCTATCACATTTAACTTCTATTAGTTCCACTGCTTCATTTCTTTAACCCTCAGTTTCCTGCCTTTGCTACTTCCCTCATTCCTTTTTCTATTACTTACTTACTCTACTCCTTCCACTCCTTTTCTCAGTCCCTCTGTTCTCATAGTTCCTCACTCCTGTTCACTCACTCCGTCTCTATTACTCTCACTATCTCTGACTCATCACTCTTTCACTACTTGTTCATTATGCTTTCTCCCTGTAGTTGAAGCACACTAAGGGGCATATTATCAACACAGGCGATAAAATTATCGCTGCTTTTATCGGCAGAAAACTGTCGCAAAAGCGGCTTTAGCGGCAGTTTTCTGCCGATAAAAGCAGCGATAATTTTATCGCCTGTGTTGATAATATGCCCCTATGTTATTTACATTTCTTTGCTGTTTCAATCATTCCTTTTCTGTCACTTCTTCTTTTCTGCTTTCTGTTTTTTCTCTCTGTTATTCCACATGTTTTAACCTTAGTCACTATCATACATCTTGTTTTATTCCTATTTACTTTCGCTCACTGTTTTCTTAACACTTTCCCTCAGGATTGTTCTTTTAGTCCGGTTCTATCCCTACCTCTCATTCCACATCCTTTACTGTTTTTCTTCTTAATTTGAACATTCACTCACATTCTCTAAGAAACTCTTGTTTATTATTCTTCTACTCTCCTTTTTTTCTTTCACTTATCTATTTTGTTTTTCACAATTATACCCTCTTCCATCTTTTCTTCGGTAAAGAGATCTATTAAACAGTATCTCTGTGTTACTCCCTCTAGCTGTCTTTCTTTTAACATTACTCTCTGTTTCCTTCCCTTATACTTACTCTTCTTTTTAAAAAAAAAAAGAAATTATTTTGGTTTGCTTCCGGTTCGCGTACCGGAGCGCGAACCGGGAAGCGAATCAAAAGAAATAGAGGTTGCCAGAGTGCTAAACATTCTAGCAATTTTTTATAAAGGGGAGGTAGTTCTGAAAAGAACTTTTTTTTTATTATTTTTGTTGTTTTATATTTTTTTTATTTTTTTTCTGAACATTTTTTTACTTTTTTTGTATTTTTTGAACGGTTTTATATTTTTTTTGTTTTTTTTTGGGGGGGGAACGAAAATGATTCATTATAAAGCGCTCAACAGGAGCAAAAAAAAAAGATAATTTATTTTCTGGGGCGATTTGGACAATTATGATTGTCGATAGCTCTGTTGATTAAAGTGATGCTACTCTCCCTGTAGCAAATCAATTGGCCGCAAAAAATGCACACATGCTTCACAATCCCAAACTTCAGCTGGATATTTGGGACCATCTCCCTCGCCTCTGGTCCCGTCACTGCCTCTTGATTTGATGTACTGGCCACAGGACGGGGGTTATCCTGCAGGTCACGTACCTGCGCAGCACTATAATTATTAGGGTGCCACCTCTCCATATGGCGATGCATGGTGTAATTGCCATAGCTATATTTCTTATCTGTCCCTCTGGACAGATCTTTTTTGCAGATAAGGCAAGTAACATAGCGGGCATTTACTTTTTTTTGGCCCCGGGGATATTTGAAAAATTGGCAAATTAAATTTTCCTTGACATGGGACCTCCTAGGCTCTTCAGGCAAAAACTGCCTCTCTTGCTCCTCTTCCTCTTCTTCCTCTTCTTCCTCCTCTTGCTGAACGATAACCTGAGGAGGTGGTCCTCCCTTCCTAGGAGGTGGTGGTGGTGGGGGTGCACCAGCTGCAGCTACAAGACTTGCCATTTCTAAGTAATCAAAAAAGGTCTTCCTCTCACAAAGTTGAAAGTCAGAGTGAGGAAACAAGGAGGGTTTTTCATCATTTGGGAAAAAAAATAGTTCTAAACCAATGAAAAGTGTTATTTTTAGGTCACATGACCTAGCCTTACATCATTAGGAAACCAAAAGTGAAATGAAGCAATGAAAAGTTTTATTAACAAGTCACATGACCTGTTATGCTTACATTACGCGCTCCGCGCCGTGCCCCGGATCGCTTCCGGGAAGCTGCGCTTCGCGCCTCGCGCACCGGAGCACTTCCGGGTGCGCTAACGCGGCGCGTCATATGACGCATTACGCGACAACGTGATACGTCGCGGTTACGCAACGCGTCACGATGTTGTTTTCTAACACGGCAGTTGCGCAAACGGAACGTTTACCGGTTCGCGGACTGGGTCGCGGCAGCAAATTGAGCTAACGGGAAGCTACCCGGTTCGCGGACCGGGAGCAAAACAAAAAAAAATAATAAAAAAAAATACATAAAAAAATTGTATTAAAGACATATAAAATATATTTTTCGATTTAAAGAAGAATACATTTTAAAGCTTTTGATATTTGCTATTAAAAAAACATTGAAATTCACTGAAAAAACCATAGGTCATAGACCATATATAGTTAGGAATTAGCATTTACAAAACCTTGAAAATTCACTGAAAAAACCATAGGTTATACACCATATATAGTTAGGAATTAGCATTTACAAAACCTTGAAAATTCACTGAAAAAACCATAGGTTATAGACCATATATAGTTAGGAATTAGCATTTATAAAACCTTATTTTACTCACACAAAACCATTGAAATTCGCATATATAGTTAGTTGTACTAACTATATATCACGCACCCGCAATCCACTGCTGATCATGTCACATATTACATCATTCATGACATGGTCAGTGACATCACTGATGACATCACTGATGACATCTCAAATGACATCACTGATGACATCACTGATGACAACATCCAGTGACTGTATGTTTCTGTAAAGTTAAAATATGTCTTACATATTGAAGAATGAGTGGATGTATAAGTGTCTGGATGAAGGATTTAGTAGGTGCATGACTGACTGTATCAGTGAGTGATTAAATGTGTCTCACTGAGTGCATGGGTTAGTGACTAAACTGTCTTAATTTGTGCATCATTATGTCTGTTGTTCTGTAAACTGCTGCATGTGTTGATCAGTAGCTATATGAGTAACTATATGGGTTATTGATTGGTTGCCCAAGTATTTGTATGGGAGACTGAGTGTGTGTGTGGGTGGCTGGGAAGTGTATGACTCTGTGCATAGATGTGTGAGCAGTTGATTCACTAGATGAATGGGTTCAAAAGTGCATGTGGAAACAGCTGTATGGGCGGTTGACTGTGTGCATGAGTGTATTGGTGAGTGAATGGATATCTCAGTGCTACATGTCAAAGTAAGTACATATGTAAAACACAGTACATGTGAGAGTTGACATATATAAATAACTGTGCATAAGAGCCAGTGAATGTGTGAGTGGCTGTATGGATCATTGTGAACTTGTATCAGGGATTGTATAAGAGAGTAAATATGTGTTAGTATATGTTTGAATAAGTAAGGTGTGTATAACTGTATAGTTGAGGAAATGGAGGTGTGATTGATTCTTTGCATGACTGACTAGGTGTGTGAGTAACTCCATGGATGAGTGACAGTCTGTGTGTGTCTGTTTACACTGAGTGTATCTAAGGTTATATTAGAGTCTGAAGAGGTTCATCGTATTATCACATGAATGATGTCAACAGTGATGTGATCAGTAATGTCAAATGAGATGTCCAAAGTGATGTCATCAGTGATGTCATTTGAGATGTCATCAGTGAGGTCATCAGTGATGTCACTGACCATGTCATGAATGATGTAATATGTGACATGATCAGCAGTGGATTGTGGGTGCGCGATATATAGTTAGTACAACAAACTATATATGCGAATTTCAATGGTTTTGTGTGAGTAAAATAAGGTTTTATAAATGCTAATTCCTAACTATATATGGTCTATAACCTATGGTTTTTTCAGTGAATATATATATATATATATATATATATATACATAGAAAGGCCCCAAGGGATGGGATCCTGGGGCCGAAATTGGCCCAGGAGGGGTGCCGCTCGCCTGCTTCCCTATGAATTATATTTAAAAAAAGAAAAGTCGTAGCCCCCTCAACCATTGAAAAAAGGCCTTGCCCTTGGGTCCCCAAGTTGTAAAATGGCCCAGGGAAGGGGGCTCAAGCAGCCACCCACCCTTACAAATAACAAAAGTAAACAAAACCTCTGGCAAGTCGCCAAAGGCTGCACCCCTTTCCCACCACTATGCAAACACTCCTTCTGGTGCACTGCCAGTTGGGAGATTAAGTCCACTTGGGTTTTGAGGGTCCTTGCGGTCCAGGAATCCCTTCTGTTACCTCTAGTAAGTCCCAAACTGCAGGATTGCTGACAGGACCCGTAGGCCACACACCCTTTCTCCACGCACACCGCTTGGCGCGCTGCTGGTTGGGGAATTAATTCCACTTTACTCCTAAGGGCCTCAGAACTAAAGTGGACTTCTTACCCCAACCAGTAGTGCACCAGGAGGTGCATTTGTAGAGTGGTGGAGAAAGCCTTCGTGGCCTCAAACAACCTCCTAGCAAACCAGCTGTGTAGAACTTACTTGAGGTAACAGGGGTGTAGTTGGCCCCTATGGAACCTCAACTAGTAGTGTGCCAGGAGGCACGCTTACAGAGTGGTGGTTAAAAGGGGCGTGGCCACCAAAAACCTCTCAGCAATCCCACTGTGTGGGACTTACTGAAGGTAACAGGAGAGGCTGTTGGCCTCCAAGGACCCTCAAGAGCCAAGGGGAATTCATCCCCCAAGTATTAGTGTGCCAGAAGGCACGTTTGCAGAGTGGTTGGGAAAGTGTGCAAGGCATTTAAAAACCCTTAGACATTCATTGTAAAAAAACAAAGGTTACAGGGACATAATAAATAGGCTCAGGCTTCAATTGTACAAAACCAGTGAAATTCAGCCATTATAGTTACTGAGCTAACTAAAACTTGTGCCCCTTCAATGCACTGCTTATGATCTGACATATTGCATCACTCATGATATGGTCAGTAACATCACTGGTGACATCTTAAATGACATCACTCATGACAGGTAAATACATATATAAACACATAACTTAAAATAAAAAAGAAACTAATTTTCATAATAGATTTAAACAATATTCACAAAACAATGATGTCTGGGAATAACAGATATACTAATCCCACTCCAGTTTATGCAACAGTCGGATAAGGGTTGGACTTATAAGGCATAAGAATTGCTATTCCCACTCCAGTCTGTGCAACAGGTGGAGAAGCATTGGACTTTGGTGGGATTAAATTTACTACTCCCACTCCAGTCTGTGCAACACTAGGAAAAGAGTTTAACTTTGGTGGGGTAAGATTTACTATACCCAATCAATCAATCAATGAATTAAAATATTTGTATAGCGCGCTACTCACCCGGAGGGTCTCAAGGCGCTTTGGGGAGGGGAGTCCGCTACTGCTCGAACAGCCAGGTCTTGAGTTGCTTCCTGAAGGAGAGGTGGTCTTGGGTCAGACGGAGGTGGATGGGGAGGGAGTTCCAAGTCTTGGCTGCCAGGTAGGAGAAGGATCTTCCTCCCGTGGTGGTTCTTCGGATGCGTGGAAAGGCGGCGAGGGCATGGCTGGTCGATCGTAGCTGGCGGGTGGGAGTGTAGAAGGTCAGGCCGTTGTTGAGGTACCTGGGGCCCAGGTCATGGAGGGCCTTGTGTGCGTGGGTGAGGAGTCGGAACATGATTCTCTTGCTGACGGGTAGCCAGTGCAGGTCTCTCAGGTGTCCGGAGATGTGGCTGTGTCGGGGGATGTCCAGGATGAGTCGTGCGGAGGCGTTCTGGATGCGTTGGAGTCTTTTCTGTAGTTTGGCTGTGGTTCTGGTGTAGAGGGTGCTTCCATAGTCCAGTCGGCTGGTGACGAGTGCCTGGGTGACCGTCTTCCTGGTTTCGGTGGGGATCCATCGGAAGATCTTTCAGAGCATGCATAGGATGTTGAAACATGACGATGAGACGGCGTCGACTTGTCTGGTCATCGAGAGGGAGGAGTCCAGGATGAAGCCCAGGTTGCGTGTGTGGTCCGTTTGTTTGGGTGCGCTGCCCAGGGCAGGGGGATACCAGGAGTCGTCCCAGGCAGAGGGTGATGATCCAAGGATGAGGACTTCCGTCTTGTCTGAATTCAGTTTCAGGCGGCTGTTCATCATCCACTCGGCTACGTCTTTCATCCCTTCGTGTAGGTTGGTTCTGGCGGTGGCGGGGTCGTTGGTGAGGGAGAGGATCAGCTGGGTGTCGTCGGCATAGGAGATGATGTTGAGGTTGTGTTGGCGTGCGATGGCCGCGAGGGGGCTCATGTAGATGTTGAAGAGGGTGGTGCTGAGTGATGATCCTTGTGGTACGCCGCAGATGACTTCGGTGGCCTCGGATCTGAACGGGGGGAGGCGGACTCTAGTCTGCACATCAGTACGAAAAGCATTGGACTTTGGCGGGGCAAGATTTACAATTCCCACTCCAGACTGTATGATAGTAGGGAAAGCATTGGACTTCGAAGGGTTTAAATGTACTATTCCGATTCTAGTCTGTGCAACAGTAGGTGAAGCGTTGGACTTCAGAGGAGTAAAATGTACTATTCCCACCTAGTCTGTGCAACAGTAAGGAAAGCATTGGACTTCGGAGAGGCAGTCTGTGCAACAGTAGGGAAAGCGTTGGACTTTGGAGGGGTAAGCTTTACTATTCTGACTCCACTCTGCACAACAGTAGGGAAGTGTTGGACTTCGGAGGGGTAAGATTTATATTCCCACACCAGTCTCTGCAACAGTAGGGAAAGTGTTGGACTTGGAGGGGCAATATATACTATTCCCACCCCAGTCTGTGCGGGAGTAATGAAAGTGTTGGACTTCGGAGGGGTTACATATACAATTCCTACTCCAGTCAATGCAACAGTAGGGAAAGTACTTTACTTCAAACACATTAAATATTTGAATAACTCTATTAATTTAGAACAACTATAAAACACCTAATATGAACATTATTGATTAACCCCCAAATATTATATATATAAAAGATTTGAAAACGATTTAAAACAATTTACGTAATTATTAAACAAATAATTAATCAATTATCAATTAAACAAAATGGAATTTATGTAATACTTAATTACCTTCTCACACTATACTCCCACAAATATAACTTAACATATAACTAAAATAAATAAGTATAACACAATTTGCATACTTGATAATCAAATAACTAATTAAGTAACAATTAAAAATTATTTGTTAATTATTACTTAATTATCATCACTCCCTGCTCTCCTGCAAAAGTATCAACCCACAACTAAATCATAACCAAAATAAATAAATATTACATAACATACATAACTAATTATCAATTAAATTATCAATACCAGAGAAACATAGATAATTTATTATTAGTAAAATTAACTTCCTACCGTGTATCCTTGCAAACTCAACAGCCCACACCTATTACATAACTAATATATAAAGTTAATTTACATAATTATTAATCTAATAAAGAATAACACATGAATAATTCATTATAAAATAATTATTACTTAATTAACTCCCCCCCATACCACAAAAAATCCAGCAGCACACCTAATATACATATAACTAAAAATATAAATATTGCATAATCTAAATACATAATAAAGAAATAATTGATAATAAATTCATAAATATTTGTTACATAATTATTAATTAAATAAATTAACACCTTAGATCTGGATAAATTCAGCAGCTCGCCCCTAATATATAACAAGAACTATATAATTATTAGATAATCTATATAATTGATAATCAATTAAATAATTATTAATAATTTAAAAATACTTGATAATTATTTATGACTTAATTACCTTCCCACACCTTACCCTTTACAAACTTACTGTTAACAATTAAATTAAAAATGATAAATCTCTTAAAATGCAAATGATATTTACAAATATTATAAACAATTAAACAAACAATAACCCAAAATTAATATACGAACTAAAACACATTAAAATAATTCTAAAATTATATTTTTTACAACCATATTATTAAAAACGATATTAACAACACAATATTCTTAAAAACTGTATTACTTACCTGAAAAAATTGATATTCTTGACAACCATATTTGTGTATCACAATATTTTTTATCAGGATATTTTTTCCAATTTATATGTATCCCAGGATTTACAACTCAAAATGTTGTCAAAATACCTACTGACCTGAAAACAGACACATCGAGAGAAGCATTAGTAGCAGCATTTGAATTCTTCAGGTCTTGGAATGGCTAATATTAGCAAAAATATATGTTGATATAAAGTGTTCTATCACAAATTAGGTATTAGAATACATATAGAGTCATTGCAAGCACACTGAATTGGATCTTTGTATTTTCTTACTAAAGTGATAATATATCAAAGGTTGAAGGGGAGGGGTGTAATTGTTTGCAGTTTTGTTATTTATCCTCGCCCCTAGTGCCTTAACAGGATCACACTCAGTTTTTTATTGAGGTGCATTGTGTGAACTAATTGTGCATCTATTAAAAAAGAAGTCTTGTGAGCACTTTTTACATTCCAAAACATGTTACCAAGAGTGTGTCTGAACCTAAGACCTTAAGTTACACAGTGCAGGAAATTAAGGAACTTTTAAAAAGGCCATTAACCATAAATCCAGCAGTGGATATTTCTATCTTGGCCCACAAACTGAAGGTGAAAAACTTTCTAGGTTGAAAAAGATGTGGATTCAGACACATCTACAAGGGGACGTTTTATTATCATATTTGCATGCCACCACTATACCCATATGATTAAAAGTAAAACATGCCCTTGTCTTCTTTATAGACAATACCAAAAACGAGGGGAACCTTAGCAGTATTGGCACAATCAATCAAAACTGCTAAACGAAAGAGTAGCAAAACATAATTTACCCTGCATGCGAAACAAGGTATGCCATTACAACCTGGTCATTACAACGACTGCTTTGTTACATTGCATGGCATTGTAACTCAGCCACTACAACGATTTGCAGTAGGGGGTAGAAGGTGTTGGATTTAAAATCCAACACCTTCCCTTACTGTTGCACAGAATGGAGTTGGAACAGTAAATCATACTATTCCAACATCCACCGCCCCCCTACAGCAAATCGCTGTAATGACTTGCGTTGTAATACTATGCAATGTAACAATGCGGTTGTTGTAATGACCACATAGGAATGGCATGCGTTCTAAACAGATTCATTATAACGTGGCCTATTCGAAAGAGTAAAAAGGAGCTAGAACTTATATATCAACTTGAAGAAGCCATAAAAAGGAACACAACAATATCAGATGTAAGGGACCTTTTGGCAAAGATTTAAAAATAGATTACTGAATAAAAACCACTACAGAGAACTTAAAATAGACAAAGCTACAAAGAGAAGTGACAAACTGCTCATTGTAATGGGTGAATTCATATTCACAAAAATATTACTGCACACAACAGAACACCAGAATATTACCACAATTTCATTGTCGCAACAAAAGGAGGTTCATCACCGTTTCTGAGAGTTAATCATACTCAGATACTATCAATGACTAGGAACTCTCAACAAGCAGTTTTGAAGGATGGAACAGGGGCCCAGAGCTGGACTGGCCGTAGCGGGCACCTGGCCCTATTCCAGTGGGATGGAAGAGTGGGGGCCGTTTTTGTTACTGGGGGCCGGTATCGGCCCTCTGTAACAAAAGCAGCAGCATTGTTTCCCACCAGCACCCTTCCCCGATCTGTTCAACGTAATTGCCAGGGCTGGCTTGCGTTCTCAGTATGGCCCTGCAGGTGCCATATTTTAGGACGTGGTCATGGTAGGGGATGTGGAAAACAATGAAAACACACAAACCAAGGCACGAGACAACTCTGGATGAGGAAACAGGTCTAGAGATGTGTCTATGAGTGATAATTCATAACTATAATATGTCAAGCAGGTGTTTGTATGAAGCCAAAACCAATATTTTGATAAATGGAATGGCCATTTGTGCCAGATAACGTCAACACGAAATTGGAATTCCGACAATTCTTCAGCAAACTACATTTAAAATTTTGTTTCCACCAATGAAAACTCTTCAACCATAGGAGAATCTGCCCTAAAACATGGTCACTTTCTACCCAACAACACGCATTATGTCATGGAATTACTAGTCTTTGGGAAAATCCATTCTTTTTAAAATAGGTAAAATTGAAAATACAAATGTGTAAAAAACAATCATCTTATGAAGAACTGCAGGTGATCTGGAGATTAAAACCAGAGCTAGACATGATCAGTAGACCAGTAGCTAAAGGAGGAGTAATTGTGTTAATGAACAGACAAGATTATGAGAATAAAATACTGTTTAAAACTGTCACAATAGGCACACTTAAAGAAAAATACCAACTGATCCTTCAACATCCATTAAGGAAGAACATTTCTCAAATCTTGGAAATCAGGAATTGGAGCTGGAGGGCTGAAGATCAAAGAAAAGGATTCATAATTAACAAACATCATCGAATGTTAGTGATATACACAGTGAGGGTTGCTTACATTTGAAAGTGGTGAGGCGAATATTTTGGCTAACTTAAGGGCTCTGTGAGAAACCAGCAATGCCCCTAGGCTCAATGCCAAAGCCTTCGATAGTGGTCCGTTATGAGCAGTGTTTATAATGAGCCACGACTGTGATCTCTGGATTGGAGGCTGAAGGCAGTGTTAGTTTTTTACAGTGTGTGTAGTTGGGTCAAAAAGCATTTAGTTTTCTACAGTGTGTGTAGTTGGGTCAAAAAGCATTTTAAATTAAAAAAAAGTTTACTTACCCATTGCCTCAGTGTTCTTCTCCAGTCACGGCGGTCCATTGCTCTAAACGCAGGGACCTCGGACTCAGCTCCCCTAACCAATCCAGACGCTGCTCTCATGCTGCTGATAATATTGCCAGCATGAGAGAAGCACCAGATTGGTGGGAGCGGGCTGGCACTGCGCTCATTCATATCTAACAACACTTGGGTTGGAGAGTTTTAAAGCATGCATGTCAGGCTGGCCTCCGCAGTACAGCCAGCCAAACTGGCATGCACATTTAAAACTGGAGTAGCTCCCACTCCTCCCTGATACTGCCAGCAGTAATGGTGCCACCCAGCCCTCACACTCAGTTGGACTGGATGCAATGAGAAATTAAACAGTAACAAAATAATGTTATTACCATTTTTTCATGTTTGCTGAGCTCACAGCAGGAGGGGCGACACTCCGCCACCCTAATGGAGAAACCATCGCTGCTGGTACCTTTAAATGGATAGTCCTTTCTAATAGTAGAATAAGGGTACCTTTAAATAGACATTTCTAATGGGCGAGTAATGGAAGGTTACCATGAGAAAAAGGTTTATCAATATAAAGCACTGCTGAATTTCCTCCACAATACTAACTATCAGGTGGACGAAATGCAACTGGTGGGGGTTACTCTGCATTTTGAGTTTCTGCTAAAAATTAGAAGAGTTTTTACTTACTACTGGACTCTCAATGAGGCTGAAGTCTCAGATGGGTTGCATAACCTACAATAGCTAAAGTGGGTTCTGATCTGCAATCGTTCTTGAGACAAGATAACGTCAAACAATGGCTCTTAGTGGACAGAACCTTTTTCTTTTATGTTCTTTAAATATTCGGCACTCACATCTCCACTTTCGTTTCCTTTACTCTCTTCTGTCTTTCTTCTGTTCCCAAAAGTTATTTTTCCTCTTGAATTTGTGTTTTGAATGGTTTACTTTTCAAATTTCATTGCATATAGTGCCTTTCGGGAAAGTGCATACAACACTACAGGAAATGCCACATAAAATAAGCTAGTTTTAATTAAGCAATAGAAAGGATTCCACAGATGATATGTCTTCGAGTTTAAAAAATACCCAAAATAGGAAACTCAGCCCTACGCTTGGATATGAAACTACAAATTGTGTACTCTCTCAGGGAGATTAGTAACTGTGTTATAGAGCATATTTTCAGAGGCAGGAAATATAAATGAGGGTAGAGAACTGAATTCCGTTTATAGACAGGAAGCCGCATTTCTGTGGGAAAGTTAGCCACATGCTTGAGAAGTACTATAAAATGCATTCCGAAGCAACAGAATTAGAATGAACTTGTTTGTTAATTTAATGTTTTCTCTTTGTGCTGGGATTTTTGCCAGGCCATTTTTGTTAATGTTTTAGTGCCCCTATGTCTCCCTGCCATTCCAGCTATATACTTGTTAGGGTGTCTGCATCCCTGACCTTCTGTCTTCGTCGGGTCTGTCTATTTTTAGCCTATGTATTTACTTATATATAATCGTTTTTTCTTTCTTTTTAGAAACGAGCCTTTTCTTGAATACCTGTGTACATTGCAACCCCCTCATTTGTACATACACGTCCGACAGTTTCGTGAGATTAGGCATAGTATCGTGAGTTAATGAGTGACTTACATACAGGCCCCTCACAAGGTATTTGGTGTCATCCATTGATTTACGTCTTGTTAGCTGCCATGAATTAAAAGGCCAGGCTATATGCAAAATATTAATACATTTTGCACTTCGAGCACAAGCCCTCGAAAAATCCAGGCACAGGAGGAATATGTCATCTCTGCCCTGCCCCCGTCCTTTCTGGTGGCCATGCTTACACAGACTGACGACCATTCACCAAAATGCAGTGCTTAATTTGTGCCGGTGCTTACCGGTGCTGATGTTCAGCACCGGCACTTAATTGCCAGCACCGGGGTTTATGACTGCCACATGGTAGTGGTGTCTGCCAATTTAGGTACGAGCGCAACAACTTCTGTTTATTATTTCCATTTCAATTTACAATTATTAGTATTTGCCTCTACAGCCATTCTTATATCTTTGGGGGCCTGTAATAGTATGAATGGTCACACTTTTAAGAGTGTGGTGATTAGTAGTGTGTTGGTGCTGTCATTCGCAGTGCTGCCAGGGGCAACGGAAGGTGCAAGGTCCAGTGTCCTCCTGTCGAGAGCCCCGGCACTATGTTTTTTACAAATTAAGCACTGCCAAAATGGCAGGAGTAGCGGAAAGGAAACCATGAAATAGTTGCCATTTGATGGCATCACCATTCGTTCCTGTAAAGCCATATGATTGCTGCTGAGAGAAGAAGTGAAAGCAATGAGTGGAGATAGCAAACGTGGCTCTCAGACCTGTTTACTTTCTCTTACAATTGTTGCCCTCGTGGCCTCTTGCGACCAGAAGTATAAGAAAAGTTTTATTGGTATAATCTGCACGCATTAGTTCATAAATATATCAAAAGCAATTATCCTGTTTCGCCTATGACCGAAAGGGCTATTGATTTCCAGAGTTGATGTCCAAGAAGCCTTAGTCCTGTTGGTGGTGCACTCTTAAATGACATTAGGGAGATAGAAACTCTATTTCACTAGTTGCTGTTCACTATTAAAAGTGCTCTTACTGTTTCTTCTAATTCGTTATTATCTCTTTTCATATGCAATGTATGGTGTTTGTACGCTTTTCGGGTTCAAAAGCTTATTTGGGATTTTAATATATATTTTTTTGCTTTCTAAACAGAAGAACAATTAACAATATATATTTTTTGCACCTCCACATCAACTTTTTAAGATATGTCCTAATTATTAAACAAACAACCATGTATATCAACATATACTTTCCTTCTTTCCCAGAAAAAGACCTGGAAACCGGTTTAAAGTTTGGCAGATGAGTACCCCATCACAAACGTGCCTGATATCCCGTCCAACTTATTATGTCATGTTAAATAAATGTATAGAGCGCACAGTTACCTGAAGGTGTCCTGGTGCTTAGCTCAACAGCCAAGATAGCAGGATAGCTAGAAGACCCAGGTAAACGAATTGCTAAAGAGCCAAGTTTTCAGTGCCTTCCTAAATCCTAATGCACTTGTAATTAGATGGACGGGATAGCCATCATGTTGTGATGGTGTAGCCGTCTGGAAAACTCTAAACCAGGCTACTGGTTCTTTATAATGTCTAGTCTTGTTCGTGATATAGTCAGTTGTTAGAATCGGCTGGCCTCTAGTTGGCAGAGGTATACACTTCTGACAAATAGGGACCCACCTCCTTTAGTCAGGGCAAGGGGATCACACACTCAGATAACCCCCGCTCATCCCCTTGGTAGCTTGGCAGAGCAGACAGGCCTATCTCGGTGTGTTAAGCATTTATGACCACATACAGTAATAAAGTGAATACACCACAAATGGACACAACACAGAAGGTATTATAAAAATAAGGATGTTTATATAAGGCTTAGCACAAGACCAAATAACAACAAAAATATACCACAATCTCAATAAATACTCTTTGGAGTTAAAATAATAGTTCAGGTAAAGTCTCTTCCTAGTAAACAGTTCTTTAGCAACAAAAGTAACTCTTCTTCTTTAAAGCACAGTTCTTGGCAACAATGTAACCCCCACAGGAGTCACACGACATCGAGGCAAAGCTATTCCAGAGGTTCGGCGTCGACCGCGAGGAGCGCTACGTCGAGCCCGGAGTCGAAACAGACCCCACCAACACAGTACCTTGGAAAATTAAGCAAACGATGATCTACGGCGTCGAGATGTACCGGCGTCTAGTCGTCGGTGTCGATCGGGTCTCGGGGTCGGGGCGATCTGCAGCGGCGTCGACAGGTGTCAAGCTGGAGCAGCGCTCACGGTGGCAAAGCAGGATACGGCGTCGTCGTCGATGTCGTTGTTGCAAGAGTGAGCAGCGCTCACGGCATCGAGAAGGGCTGCGGCGTCTAGGCGATCAGCAGCGGCGGCACTACTGGCGTCGATCGGGCCCGGCGGCCGGTGTCGAAGGTGCGGGACACTGGAGCCATTACTCACGATGTCGAGCTGGATTTGGCGGCGTCCGACGACGTCGAGATTGCTGGTTTCTTTCAGATGCGCTGGACTCCCACGGTCCAGCAGCAGGCAACTTTAGCAGATGATGAAGTCCTTTAGCCCTGTGACTTCAACAGGAGGCTGGCACTCTTCCAGCCCTCGGAGATTTTCTTGGCAAAGCTTGAGAGTACACACTCAGTTCCTTTCTCCTTGTTCCTAGGCAAAAATAAAGAAGCAACTGCAGGTTTCCCCCCAACAAACAGCACTCTGGCAGAAGGGGTAGGCAAGTCCTTGGATCAGCAGGCTTCTTGTCCTTGGTCCTAGGTTTCCTTGTCAGAAGTGATCTAAATTCTTCGGGTCAGGGGTCCTTCTCTTATACCCCTTTTCTGCTTTGATCCCTTTGTCCATGCAGGGGGATTTCCACCATCCTGGGTTTGTTGTGGGTGTTGCCAGGTCGAGGCACCTGGCCTATTCACTGTGCAGGGCAGGGTCTTCAGCTGCCCAGCAGGAGGTGGAGCCAGTATTGTCACTGGCAGGGGCAGGGCCATCAGTCGCCCGGCAGGAGGTGGCGCCAGTATTGTGTCAGGCAGGGCAGGCTATCAGGAACTACTCTTCCCCCATTCTAAACGCAAATGCCTCATTCATCCCACACTGACTCATTCAGACCTCTGGATCCACCCAGCTCCTGTCACACACACAAAAAACCAGCAGAGACCGGTAGACAGTTAGACAAGAAACTAGTCACTTTCTAAAAGTGCTAGTTTCAAACTCAGTATCTAAAATCCATCCATCCTAAAGGATGTGTTATCAAATTCTGAGTTCAGGGATACTAAACTCGACTTTCCACCATTCTCTCTGGGTCTGTTAGGGTTATATAGTGTAATAATTCCAGCAGCCCAGCCTGGCCTAAGGAGAGCAGGTAGCCTTACAATAGTGAAAAACGAAAATGGCTGAAATTCACTATTAGGACATGCCACACACATCAGGGCTTGTCCTACCTTATGCTTACAATGCACCCTGCCCTTGGGCCTACCATAGGGGTGACTAACATGACGTTTAGGGAAGGTTTTAGGGACTGGCAAGTAGGTGTACTTGCGCAGTCAGCATGGCAGTACCAGACTGCACATAGGTTCTGCAATGGCAGACCTTAGACATATTTTTCTAGGCCGCTTTTGTGAGTGGCACAACCAGTGCTGCATGCCCACCTGCAGCATTTGTATTTACAAGCCCTGGCACTCCTGGTGCACTATACTAGGGACTGACAGTAAACCAAATAAGCCAAACATGGAATCCAATTAATATATTAATTTAACATAGGGAGCACTTGCACTGTGGCACTGATCAGCAGTGGCACAGTGCCCAAAGCAATTTTCCAGCAAAACATCGTAAACAGAGGAGGCAAACAGACAAAAAATGGAGGAGAGACTCATGCCAATGATGCCAGGTCTAACATCAGTCTTGTTCCCTAGTTCAACAACACGTTAAAAAGCAAAAAGAAGAGTATTCCACCATACGTGTTAAAATTCAATCAATCATAGAATAGGAACGTTCATAAATGCTAATTTCTCCATTGAAACTCAGGGTCTTGTTGCTAAACCGATTCAATGAGAACAAGACTGAACAGATCACAAACAACCCAAAACTTTATAACCAATCTTTTTTTTTCTAAATACCAATGACTGTCTTTAATTTTTTTGTTTTAGAGAAGAAAATACTTAAACCCCTGATGAAGGACTTAAACCTGATACTTTCAGAAATAAATACATTCTATATGATACGAAAAAATGACAATGAATTGGAACAAAGAAAAAGAAAAGTTTCTCAATGAACTGCCATGACCTGGTAATGCGGAGAGCGGCAGGAACGTTTTTGTAAAAAAATGTAATGTAACTTATCCCATCGTAAGTCGACTTCCCTGATCCCCAGCTGCCCCCCCAACCACCATCTCACCATTCTTACCTGTGCCGGCCGCCACTGGACATGAAGTTTTGATATCCCTAATTATGTAAAAGTGTGCACCAGCAACAGGACAAAGGGTTCTGAGCATCAAATTAGGTATCATGGCCAGGGAATGCACCTGCTACCTCTAACTACCACTAACTAATGTAGATGCTTATATCTCACACACACATAATAATGCATTACATATTAGTTCTGTAAAATTCGGTAAATAATTTGCCACAGTAATGGCTTTCTTGTAGAGCACTTGTAGAGCACTGACAAAAATATCACACTATTAATATTTCACTAACATTACCCTGGGCTAATACGAGGAACATTTCTAATTTGAGTATGGAACAATCCGGTGTTTTTTCATTTTAAATTGAATTAGACTAATTGACTGATTGCAGGTCCTATGGTTATGTAAATTATGTTATAGTATCTGTTCATGTTTGTTTATGATTGTCATCTTTCATATTTATTTTTTATTTTAGCTCCTTCAGGGGAGCACTAATGTACAACTGGCGGTAAAAGGTGCTGTACAGAGGGGCACATGGAAATTTACAGTAGATGAGACATTTTGATGTGCACCATGTCATGGGTAGTAACTTCAGCCAGTCCTTGGTTCTTTGCCAGTCGAGTTTTATGCAATAGTTTTTTTTAAACCTACACTCTAATGGTACAATAAAAACTCTTAATAGGCCTATTTATACCCTTGTTGCTGTCCCACTGGCTCGTCAGAAAGTTTGTTTTTGAAAACAAAAAGAGCAATGGAAAAAAAGCAATGGCTTAGACACAGTGGGCTTTTTTTCCCTGTGGGGGATCATTGTTCCATTTCCTTGCCTGTGACTGTCATGTATTGTGTGGAATTCACAGGGACGGATATCGAATCACAGTCATCTGATTCTAATTCGGGCAATGTGATCAGTATTATCTAAGATCCCTATAACGAATTCACATTAAGGTCAGTGATAAAAGTGGGTGGGATTGACAGCGCACTCTTGCCCCTACTTTTCAAATGTAATGGAATTCGTTCCCCTACTTCTTTATTTAAAAAAATGCGTCCCAGGACTGCAGAAAAAGCCAAGGGCTATAGATGAGGCTCGGCCTTTCGGTGATATTGGGGTGGGCAGAGAAGACAAGGACAGTGTCCACGTCTCCTACTCTGCCACTGGCAGCTGCACCCCTTACTCTTATTCCATCTCTTTCTGTCTCGCTCCACCTCACTTGCTGAAAACTCTGGGGCATATTACCAAGGGTCATTATCGCCGCTTTAGCAGGACTTTTTCCCGCTAAAGCGGCGATAATTTTATCGCCCTATTACCAAGCTGTCGCTAACACCAGTTAACGACAGCTTGTAGGCGATAGCGGGCATTTTGGGGCCCGCTTTGCATGTCAGCGATAATTATCGCTAATGACATGTAAAGTGGGCGTGCCAAAATGTCAGCGACTGAAAACAGTCGCTGCAATCGCTATCGCCTATGATCAACACAGCCTTGGGACGGGTAGCAGAAAAAAGGGTGAAAATATGAAAAATAACTAATTACAGCAAGGTAGATTAGTTGCAAAGTGGCCAGATTGGTTTAATTCACAGCCAAACACATTAGCACCACTTTACAGAATTTGCCAGTGAAGGGCTACTTTCGTTTTCTCATCTTCGTTTGAACAACATTCTTTTTCCCATGTGGGGAAATGCAAAATTCCTGGAGTTGCTGCAATACCTGTTTGATGGATTGAAAGGAAAATGATTAATGTGATCCTTATCTGCTGTTTTCCTTATTTAATTATAATAGGTGTAATGCAGTTCTGTTTACGGGGATGTGGTATTTTTAAACCATACTGCTTTCATTTTGTAAGGATATAAGCAATAGTCATAGAAATGGGTGCCTTCTGGGCCCTGTAGTCATGTCCTTAACTTTTCAGGCAAAAACACTCATTGATTTCATGTAGAAGTGAGGAAGGTGACCAGTCCCCCTTTGCAAAGGCCCCTCCACTTCGCAGAAACACAAGTCAAATTTGTTTGTAGCTTTTGATCCCTTTGAGTTGCAAGCAATTGTTTTTGTTAAAATCGACAGGTTATGCAGCTGATTATATATTGTGTGGCATATATGGCAGAGCCATCATTTTGTTGCAAACAGTTGCAAATTAGGTTATTTTATCATTTAAGTTTGAACTGCTCTTGTCGAAAAAGGGAGAAGTGCTGTTGACAGAAACTGCATGGCTCAGAGAAAAAAAAATGTTATTCCACTTTTAAGCTAATTTTGGAAATTCTGTGATCAAAATACATTCACAAAAAGGGATATATTTCCAGTGTCAATAACTTATATTAAACCTTTACTAAACATGTTTGTCCATTGGTTGAACTAAATAATGTAATAAGCTGTAAGTGGTCAGTGAAATGCCAAACATACACTAAAAATTGGGACGCTTTGCTCTTTCTGGCCACACTTCTGACTCTGCCCACTGACCCAATCCCTTGGTTATTCCTAACCTCGGATTCTCTGTGGACCGTTCCCCTACTTTGTTTCCCATTTCGACCACTGCATAAGGTTAGAGGTCTCTGGCGACAGTGACAGCTGAAGCTTTGCTAGTGGTGTCCCTTGAAGTCACCACCAACAAGTATGGCAGGCTTGAAGCACTGGTAATTTACTGCAGATGTGTCGCTCTGCCAAACTCTAAATGACCCCCTAAGTCATAGACTGAAACGTTCAGTTGGCCGAAAACAACATAAATATTGAAGGTGTCAACATGTGCCTCATCATAGAAATTCACATGGATTTTTATGACAACTTGACATGTTTTTGTTATGCTGAAAACCTTTAGTCCTTCTTCCAGCGCTGGTGGTACCCTGAGCAAGAGTCTTTTTTGGTGCTCCACCCTGACTTTCTTCTTCATTGACTCCCTCACTACTACTTTTAACAGTTCCTCTCATCTAGTAGTAGTAGTAGTAGTAGTAATAAGCTTTATTCAATAAAATTTATCATAAAAGCATGTACATATAAAAATTTGAATACTAAAAACCACTAAAATGCATCATATTATACATTAAATTCCAAAGAGTTAAAAACCACAAAATTAAAAAGAAAATGGGGGATAAAAAAGAGGGGAAATCCATTTTCACAAGGCCAATAAAATTGGATTACAATCATAGAGGATATTGCACTAAACATTGTTCTCTTAGAGCTTCGCTCTTATCTTTTCTGTCAACCATGCGCATCTCAGTTGTTGGAACGTACCACGTTTTTCGCCTGGATCTTTGTTCTTATCAATCATGCGCATCCCAAATATTTGGCTACTCCGCAAATCAATGTCAAAAAAGAAGTATCAGTCTTTAGGATACCCAATGGAGCACAATGGTTCATTAGGCCTACCATTTTACAGACCGGTTTGAGCCATTTGGCTCTAGCCATCCTGTAGGCCGGGCATGCAAAAAAGAAATGGGCAATAGACTCATTGGGGAGGCACAGCCTGGGCAAGGTGCTGGTGTTGAATTGGGCCCCTTCCAAGATGATGTCACATTATTAAGCGGGAGGGTTCCTAATCTCATCTTCATATATAGGACCCTGTCCCTGGGAACCTGTATAAAATCGAGTTAGGGTTCTAATTTGCAGATGGATTTATGCTCGAAGAACACCTCAGTAAGTTTCCCTGTTTTGGGATTAGATAGCTCTTGCATCTGCACCCAATCCCAATAGGCACGCTTTAGGTCCTGTTTGGATGGTGGGGTCTGGTTAGCCCAAGCATCTCTGAATCCAATATCGGTTAAAAGCTACCTAAGGTCTACTATCCATTTAATCCTGCTCCCTGTGTCGGCTGTTACCAATTCATCGAGGGCAGCAGCATAGTTGGACAACTCAGCAGTCCTTCTTATGCGTGCCCAAAAGAGCAGGGGACGAAGGCGTGCAATGTCCTGAATGGAGCATCTTCCCATATCATACAATAGAGGCTTCAAAGGGGTGGAAATAGGAAGGGAGATAAGGTCTCTTGAAAACTTGTTTTCTGATTTAGCAAGCTCACTAGTGTTCTCGAAGCCCCAGGGTTTGGCCACGTATAGGTCTGAAGGTAATGCTTTGCCGTCATAGACCGCAAACGCCGGGGCAACTGGCCTACTCGCAGACAGATGTTGTTCTCTGACGATATCCCCAGACACCCGCTTGTGGCTTAGGAGCATCTTAGCGAGATGGGAATTACCAAATAGTCAAAAGACTCGACCGTGTCTAACGTTTTGATGGGTTGATGGTCATTAATTTGGTTTTGTTTGTATTGGTTGTCAACCCACGAGAATTGCAAAAAAGTCTAAATCTATTTAGAATTTTTTGAAGGCCACCCGGTGACTTGGAGATCAAGAGGGTATCGTCGGCGAACAGAAGGGTTGGTGTCTTCTCCCCCGCCAAAGTGGGAGCGTCAGTTGGTTCCTCTTTGAGGTGATCCACCACCCCATTAATAAATAGCGAAAACAGGGTGGGGGCCAGCACGTATTCCTGGCGCACCCCCCTGTTCACCACGATCCTCTCTGTCAATTGCCCTTGTGATCCCCACCTAATTTTAGCATAGTTGTCATTATGCAGACGTTTGAAGAAGTCAAGGATCTGGGGGGAGATACCCAGTTGTTGTAGGACCTGCCAGAGCTTATCCCGGGGCACCAGGTCAAATGCAGTCTTCAGATCTATGAAGGCAAGGTACAGGCTGCCGTTCCCTATGGTCACTATTTTCCAATAGATCATGAAGAATCTGAACACCTGGTCCATTGTTCCCACCTTTTGCCTAAACCCCGCTTGATAGTGAGACAGGATGTTTCCATCCTCCATCCATGTTCTGATCCTCATAAGGAGCACCCTTCCACCCACCTTCTGGATTACATCGATTAAACTAATCAGTCTGTAGTTGGCAGGGTCCTCCTTATTTCCCTTCTTGAATATTGGGACGAACTCCACGCCTTTCCAAGAATCCGGGACAGGAGATCCCCTTACTAATTAATTCATTACAAGTAAAATAAATTGCAAAAGCAGGTCCCCGGGAAGACCGTCGGGACCCGCTGCCTTTCCAGGAGCGATGCTATTTATTGCTAGCTCAACCTCTTGGAGCTCAAAGCTGTCCAATGACTGGGGGGCACCAGTGATGGTTGGGGAGGTCTCAGTGTTTGGGGACGCAAGACGTTCTTCTCCCGAATAGAGATTGGAGAAGTGTTCATGCCATTGCTGACCTGTGATATGGTTAGGGATTAGGTCAGATCCTTTTCTGTTCCCTCTATTAATTGAATCCCAAAATAGTGTTGCGTCCCTCTGTTTCGAGGCATGTTTAAGTTCCTAATAGAAGTGAAGGGATCGCTGCACTCCCATGTAATAGAAAGGAGCTAAGGAGTGTAGTTCAAGTTCATAAGGTCGGGGTGCTCAAGAGGTTCACCTGCTGTCTAGAAGGTGCTGGCGTAAACTGACAAAGAGAACTTTACTGTGGTAAGGTGGGGACTCTTGAGCACGCCAATAGTAAACGTTGTAAGTTAAGACGATTTAATTGATGCGTCTTGGCAAGGAAATGGTGGTCAACAATTTTATTCAAAGTGTCCACGTATTGAATCGATCATGCGTTGTTTTGAACATCAATTTTTCTCTCGAATCATCATGAATTCAAATGAAAATACGAATTACATCATAGTACATATTCACCCCGATGCATTTCGAGCCAGGGCGGCTCTTCTTCAGGGGGTTAAGTATCTAAAAGAAAACAAACCGGGGGTAAGTGGAATGAACAGGAGACCGAGGATAGACTGAATTACGTAATGAGGGGTGCTAAGTTATGGGAACATGTGTTTAGAAAGGGGTTTGTGGTTGGTGAGAGTGAAAAGAGAGCGAGTAGAACCCAGAGAAAAGAACATTATGCGTGGCTGGCTGAAATGAATAGGTCCGGTAGCCAAAGAACGTCTCTAAGTATATTTAACGTGACAAGGCGGGTGATAAATGTGCTCAACGGCCGTATTTAGAAACGCGTGAGGCGTGAATGGAGAACGGGAAAGTGCTTACCAAGTACACGGCGAAAATAAAAAGTGCGGTTATCTTCTACGATGAATGGTGTAACAACGAAACAAAACAACTGGCGGGGTGAATGGTGAAAAACTAAAGCTTACCCGAGTAACCGGTGAGTCAAAAATGTGTATGTCCTCCAAGGAAGCGTTTGTGGATAGAATGCCGTAGCACCCGGAACAGGGATATAGAGATGGGACTAGCGTGGTCTGTGTGAGAAAGTGAGAACGGACATGCAAGGTGATCTGCGAGGGGATGCAGAAGTGTAAAGAGTGGAAACACAAACGAGGGTCAATAAAGAGCAGAAAAATTTGAACGAGAAAAATGAACATAAGCTCGAAGAATGTGATTATCAGAGGAAACTGAACAAGATGAATAACAATGTAAATAGCGAGCATGTAAAAGAAAGGGTGGGAAAAATGTTAGAAGAGAAGTCAAGATGCGTAGGAAAAGGTGAAAATGTCAGAAAAAAGCAAGGTGAGAGTGGGAAATGAAAAATAAGAAGGAGGTGGGTGAGGGATAGGAAAAGTATGAGCAAAAGGGAAGAAACCAAATAGTAATAGGGGAGCTGCCATCAGAGAAAACAATGAGACAATATAGTACAATCAGGTACATTGTGGGCAAGTCAAAGAAAGCTGCTGTATTCCAGTCTTTCATTGAGTCCTTTGGGAGCAATTGCTTGCATCTTATGGATCCAAAATAGTTCTCTCTGTAAGAGATATTTCTTGGGGTCGATACCAGTGGGTTTTGTCACTACCTCCAAGATTTGGAAGCGGATTTGGCTGAGTGTGTGATTGTGCTGCATATAGTGAACAGCTAAGATGTATTTTGTGTTCTTAGTTCGAATGTTGCTGCGATGCTCAGTTAGTCTGGTTTTTATCTTTCGTTCAGTTTTCCCCATGTATGGTAGGCCACATGGGCATTTTAAGAGATACACGACATTACTGGTGTCACAGGTTGCATTCACTTTCAACCGAATCATGGTTCCTTGTGAAGGGTGTAGAGCGGTATTACCAAGGATGTTACTGTTGCAGTTAGCACAGTTGTGGCAAGGGATGGTTCCTTTGTAGATTTGTGTGGTTTCTTGGCGTGGTTTGAGCATTTGTTGAAGATTCTTTGATCTTTGGTATGCAAATATTGGTTGGTGTTGAAAAATCTGATTGAAGTCGGGTTCCAATTGTAACACTTGCCAGTGGTTCTTAATGATGTTTGTAATGGTTTTACTTGCAGTGGAAAATTTCGAAACGAACACGCTGCGTGTAACTGTGGCTTGTGCTGTGACTTTAGGCTTGAGTAAAGAATTCCGTTCAATTTTGGTGACTTTCTCATATGTTGTTTCTACTAGTTGAGCAGGGTAGCCTCTTTTTAGAAATTTGTCTTTAATCATTTTGCAATCTTGCTTGTAGTTGTCAAATGTGGAGGCGATCCTTTTGGCTCGTAGTAACTGTGAATACGGTAAGTGTCTTTTTAGGCTGGGTTGGTGGAAACTGGTATGGTGGAGGAAGTTATTGCAGTCGGTTGATTTAGTGTATATGGATGTTTCTAGGACATTGTCTTTCAATTGAATGTCTACATTAAGAAACGCAATCCTTGTGGGGCTGATCGTGTGGGTGAATTGAATTCTGTCGTTAACTGTGTTGAGGGTTTGAAGTTCCTGCCAGTGGGCCTCATCCCAATTATGTTTTGCTTCCACCAGTGCCTCGGAGTAATTTTTCCTTGCTGTTTTAATTGTTGGTAAATCTTTCTTTCTAACAGCAAGAGATAGCACCACCCTCTTTTCCCTGCAGCTCAGAGAATACCATGGATTGATAGGCCTTACTCGATCTCGCTTTGGGGCTGGTTTCCCTTCTACGATAAAAAATGAACTTAGCTTATCGATTGATTCTTGATAAAATTGATGAAAATTGGATTGCTTCCCCTTTTCAGTATAAAGCACCACTAGTTCCCTGTTCTTAGACTCAAGGACCTCCCTGATGCTTTGCAGTTTATATTCTTGTTGGGAGAGTTTGTGCCATTTAAGGAGTGTATTGCAATTGGAGGGGATTACCTCTCTGGTTGACATTAAGGGAGGATTGCGTGCCCTTGTCCCAAAGGCTCGCCAGATATTGTTAACTTGTAGACATAGAGGATTATGGTCACAGTCTATGGAGGGCGTGACTACCATATCATCAAGGTCCCCCCATAGTCGAACATCAATAAGAATATAATCTATTCTGGACGGGGAGCTTATCCTATTAAAAGTATTGGCTCCGCTTAAATCAGAGCGTGTCCTCCCATTCACAGCTCTTAGACTGTATTCCAGAGTGAGGACATTAATTTGAATAGCTCTCTAGGACCACTTCTTAATGGGGTGTAAACTAAGCGGCGGGATAACCCATTTTGCATCCTCTTCGGCGGTTCCCAGAAGATCATCCGCACTCAGAGGTTCGAATATAATGTTAAAGTCCCCAGCTACTACAATGTTGGAGTGTGACGGAATGCGAGATAGCATTTTTTCCAAAGATGTTTTGGTCGGTGATGTCTGGGCACCTCCAGAACCTCTTGCATAGATGTTGAATAATTCAATTGGCTGTACCATTGGGTGTGCCTCTAACAGTCAAGTGCAAAATATCCCGTGTCAGACAGGTGTGTGTGGCGATCGTCCAGTTAAGGGAAATACTAATCCAAATTTGTAATCCCCCAGAAGGGCGTCCCTTGCCTGAAGTAGTAGCTTGAATAAAATAAGAAGTATAGCCAGATTTATATAAGGGAGAAAGAACTCCATGTCTCCTGGAATAAACATATCTCAAACTTTTCAGCAAATGTATTCCTTTTGGGGAGCAGTAATTTCTTCTCTAGCCCGCTATATTCCACGAGAGGAGATTGAGCATCGTTGAGTTAGTCGTGGCCTCCACTGCTACACTATCAAGGACACCTAGCGGTGCCCATGCATCTTCTGCAACCAATCATGTCCATTTAAAATTCCTATAGATGGGGAGTTGGCAGGGGCATTAGTCTATCTACGTCTGGCTCCAATTAAAGCAGTGGTACTATTTTCAGTGGACCCTGGATTTAGTCAACCTACCCTGTTCAGGACAGACCCCCCTCCCCTTCTCCCTGCTGTACCATGGTCTGCCACCCCCGATGGTGCCCAAAGTGGAGAGCGTCTGATCTGAATGGCCGAATGCTCTGGAGAGGAGGTGCGGAACTTCAAGGCCAGCAAATTCTCAGTGAGAAGAGCATCAGTTAGCAACAGCTCAATGCAGTCTAGCTCAGATTTTTGCGATTCAATCCTCCTCACTTTGAGGATATCCTCACGAATTATGGACCTGCACCCCCTCACATGTCGCAACCAATATATTGCCTTGTTGCGGAGTGACTCACTGCTTTCATACCGCTGCCTACAGGAGGGTTTTGGTACTTTCACCATGTAAACT
Source organism: Lissotriton helveticus (assembly GCF_964261635.1). Lineage (NCBI taxonomy): Eukaryota > Metazoa > Chordata > Amphibia > Caudata > Salamandridae > Lissotriton > Lissotriton helveticus. Next base: position 1,432,956,036 of record NC_136067.1, on the reverse strand, counting down.
GTTGCCTGAGTGTACATGAGCGTGTCCGGAAGGGGTTGTCTTTGGGGTCTCGAGGTGTTAGAAGGGGTGTGTCGAGCCCCGGGAGCTTTCATTGAAGCGGCATAGGATTTTTTAGAACTAAAGCCTGGGGCCATAGGAGGTATGACATTTCCTGGATCTCGCAACCCAGAAGGGGTCCCACCACCCCCCTCACGAAGAGTACTGATCAATGGTCTGTTCAAATGTGGAGAAAATGTAGGGGGACAACGAGATGGCAGCTGGTAAAGGAAGCTTGACCCTGCAGTGTAAAGCTTCCACCATTTTCCTAAAAAAGTCCACCTCTTTTTGGAGTTCCACTTTCTGCAACAACCCCTCATTGGAATCTCTACATCCACATTTCTTTGCCGAGTCACCAGCGCCAGTAGGGTTGCAGTCATTCCTTATTGGGGGTACAGTTCCTTCTGCCAAATGCTCCAGCACTGCGAATCTATTGGAACAGGGGATTGGAGGAGAGTACTCATCACCTCGACTGGCACTTGTGACCCCTAGGTCATTTCGATTTGGAGATGGTGAAGAAGATGTAGGTGGAGGAAATTCCTCAATGCCCTCTACCGGTAGACACTATGGAGAATTGGATTAGTGAATTGGTGAGCCTGTTTTTTTTAACATAGATGGAATTATTTGTTGGGGGTTATTAACTAATGCCTTCTCCTTGTAATCTGTACCAGTGTCAGATGCTACATTGTTACCTCCTAAAATCTCTTCACATTCGGTTACTATTGTCTCTATTCTGTCAGGAACACAGTTGTTGGCTGCATGGCTCGCTTTTTTAACCTTTTTACCTTTCTTGTTCCCAACTTCCCCCTCACCCTCCATTGATTTCCTTTTACCCATTGGGTGCGTATGGATATCAGAATGGGGCTTTAACAACAACGTGCTGAGAGAACGCAACTTTCGCTGCCTACAGTTCGCCAATGGTGATAATAGAGATAATAAAGGCCCCCAGGTGTGTGCCGGAAAAGTCCCACGAAGTGATGGTGAAACAGTACCTTGTGTCCCACAGCTAAAATGACAGGGGGGGGGGCCCTGCTCTGCCTCTTCCTGGCGATGACGGTCTAGGACAGGCCCGTCCTTGGCCCGGGCGAAGCCCGGCGTGCGCCCACGCACGTCTCGCGTTGCGGGAGGCACGTGATGTTTAAATAGCGCTGCCGGTGTTGAAGGAGGGGCTCTGCCACACGCTGACTGCCCGGCTGTCTCCTGGGGCAAGAAGTCCTCACAAGAATGCCCCCGCTGAATCCACGAAGCGTCTCCCGCGAAGCGGGAGGCGCAAGCTGTTTATCAGACGCTCCGCTGATGAGGGAGGGGCTCGGCCACACGCTGGCTGCCCCGCTTTCTCCTGGGGCAATAAGTCCACACAAGAATGCCCCAGCTGATTCCACGAAGCATCTCCCGCGAAGCGGGAGGTGCGAGCTGTTTATTAGGCACTGCCTGTGATGAGGGAGGGGCTTGGCCACACGCTGGCTGCCCCGCTGGCTCCCGGGGCAAGAAGTCCACACAAGAATGCCCCCGCTGAATCCACGAAGCGTCTCCCGTGAAGCGGGAGGCGCAAGCTGTTTATCAGGTGCTGCCGGTGATGAGGGAGGGGCTCGGCCACACGCTAGCTGCCCCGCTGTCTCCTGGGGCAAGAAGTCCACACAAGAATGCCCCCGCTGAATACACGAAGCATCTCCCGTGAAGCGGGAGACGCGAGCTGTTTATCAGGTGCTGCCGGTGATGAGGGAGGGGCTCGGCCACACGCTGGCTGCCCCGCTGTCTCCTGGGGCAAGAAGTCCACACAAGAATGCCCCCGCTGAATCCACGAAGCATCTCCATCTATCTTTAGCCCCACTCCCACATACATTTCATTTGTTTTATAGCGCTACACACTGGTGTCGGTGTCAGAGCACCTTTCATCATACACACATTATAGAGTGACAATGAATAATACATGTGTAAATTAGTCTATAGGAAATGTTAAATAAGAAATGAGGATTACAATGCGTTGGAATCACATGTCATCCATACTAGTCAGACGTATATTTTAATATGTTTGGTCTGTAGAAGCACAAAAACTGGTTTTAAAACAAACCACAGTGGTTGGTGTTAACTTTACTAATAGAAATAAATTTGTAACCAAACTGACCCTTTTTAGCAACATTAGGATAATGAAAACTGGGAAATACAAGGTTTCAACCCTGTGCCTTGCAGTTTGCATACAGCTCTTTTATGACAGGTCATAGGTCATTGTGCTATATTAGGATTGTAATTTTTGAACTGCAAGCAACAAAATGACCTCTGTTACAATGGCAGTAACCCACTGAGCTACCTACATAAATTACAGTTCTGTGATCTGCATGGTACACATTTTTTTACAGCAGGCATATTAACTCTCTGCACTACTTTATGATGAGTCAGTCATGCCACTAGACAAAACTTTCTCTCTCTTCAACAGGAACATAAATCACCAGTAATCTTGGTATTTTTATTGTTGCTTGAAAACTGTCTGACACTCAAGGAACTCTTGGTCTGCAGAACATTCGTTTTTAGCTCTGTCTCCTAGGGCATCAGGTTATGCTGATTATCCTGCTATGATTGTTTACAAATTATGTTTCAAAAATAAATCTTCTCACGTGATTGATATTTGAATAGTAAAGTTTTATTCAATAGTTTCGTGTTTGGCTTAGATGTTGTTTTCACATCTCTTTATTTATCCATTATTATTTCTGGATCCTCTTTTTAACAATTTAAATCATCAACTGATTATCTTTATTCCCAATGCATTTCGGCGCTCTGCGCCTTTGTCAAGGGATCAATCTGTTAAAAAACAACAATAATGCATTTCATTACTCCAATGTTTTCATGCCACCTCATAAATGTTACATGTAATTGATTCTGATATTTCACCATTGCATAACTCGCGGCTGTACCTCCTCAAAACAAATGTATATATACACACTTTTAACCTTTTTTATCGGCATGCTAGCATATGTTTTCGTATCTCCCCAATAAAGTTTCTTGAAAAAACCCTTCAATTATCTGGCTAAACATTTCGTGTTGCCGGCAAACTTACACTAATTGTTTACATTTTATCTCACCCTGTGCTGCAATAAAGTTACTATCTCAATACCGTAACTGTTTAACAACGAGGGGTAAACCTCTCTGTATATTGTGGTGAGCCCTCCGTGGAGAGCAGCGCTTACCGTGTTGGCGTTCTCGGTCCGTTTCTACACTCTATGCATGCTGGGAGTGCTGCTAGTAACGCGTGTGTGTTGTTCGTATATTTAAAAGTACAGTGCTTTCCTGTGCATCTAAACTATTCTTAAAGGCGCAGATGCAGTTTAAACACTTCAATACAACGTTTATCGATATTTCATATATTCCACCCAATAAACATGTCAGATATTTTCTTATTCACAAATAACAAGCAAATCCAATCCTTTCATTTAACCCTTTGGGTTTCATGGTCTGTAAAAAATAAATCCAATGGTTTTCTCTTTTAATCAAAGTTTTCCTATTGTCTCTTCCTTGTACTTTGTCCACCTGTTCCAAGATGCAGGCTTTCAAATCATCAATTTGGTGTTGTGCCTCTACGAGTGTGTGGCTATTGAAGATTTTGTCATTTTGGTTCTGATGTTGCTTTTGTGCTCATTGAGTCTTACTTTTAATTTTCTTTCTGTTTGTCCCACATACTGCCTATCACACGGACAACTTAACAGGTAGATAATGTTTGTGGAGTCACATGTTCCGTTTACTTTCAGACTTACCAAATTTCCACTTTGTGTGTGGTGTATATGTTCGCCTTTCATAATGTTTCCGCAATTGTGACAGTTTAAACAGGGAATTGTTCCCTTGTATTTGGTGGGGGGTCCTTTTTTGGTGTTTGGTTTAAGTAGTTCGCCAATATTCTTGGACCTCGTGTATGCAAAAAGCGGCTCTTGACTAAATTGCTCTTTGAAATCCGGTTCAGTGGCTAATAATACCCAATGTTTCTTTATGATTTTTTTGAAATGGTAGCTCATGGTGTAAAACTTACTGACGCATGTGATGCGTTGATCTTCTTGAGAGCTTCGTGGTGCGAATAGTTCTTTTCTGTTTTTTTGCGCAATTCTTCCCTTTGCTAGTTCTAATATAGAGTCTGGGTATCCTCTATTTTTGAATCTTTCCATCATGGATTCTGATTGAATTTTTAGTTGCTCTGGTTCCGAGTCTATCCTTTTTACCCTCATCAGTTGAGAAAATGGTAGATGTTTTTTAAGTGATGGAGGGTGAAAGCTGTTAAATTGTAAGGTATTGCTTCTGTCAGTGTCTTTTCGATATAGATTCGTTTGAAAGCCTGTCGGGGTCTTTTTTACTTCTACGTCCAAAAAATGGATTTTGTGTGTGCTGATTTCCCATGTGAACTGAATTCTTTCGTCAATGTTGTTCAATGTTGAGATTTGTTCAATCAATGTTTCAGGCGCACCTTCCCATGCAATGAAAATATCGTCTATAAACCTGGTGTATAGACGAAGATGACTTTTCCATGTTGTTTTTTGTAAGATGTGTGTTTCCTCGAAGTTTTTCATGAAAATGTTCGTGTATGTGGGCGCTGCTGGATTTCCCATGGATGTTCCGCTTTTTTTGAGAAACCACTTTCCTTTGTAGCTGAAATAGCTGTGCATTAAGATGAATTGTACCAGTTCCAACAAAAATAGTTGCATTTCTGAATCATATTCACTTTCTAGTAGTGCTTTTTCAACAGCCTCTAAACCCAAATTGTGGGGTATCGACGTATACAAAGATTTCACGTCTATTGTTGCAAGTGATATTTGTGGATTATCTTCAATGTTGATCTCTGCTAGCTTTGTTAAAAAATCAGTGGTGTCCTTAATATACGATTGTGCTGCCATGGCGCTGGATTGCAAATATTTATCCACAAATTTCCCTATTGGTTCTTGTAAGCTGTTCCTCATAGATACTATTGGTCGACACGGTGGTTTTTGTTGGTCCTTATGAATTTTCGGCACCATGTAAAAAGTTGGACTTTTGGGGTATTCTTGTATAAGGTATCTTTTAGTACGTTCCTCTATGGTGCCATTGTCTACTGATTTCTGAATGATTTGTTGCAAGGTTTTTTTTATTTCTTGTGTGGGGTCATTATCAAGTTGCATGTACAGGTTTTCATCGTTTAAATGCTCCATCACTTGTGTCTCATAGTAAGATGTGTCCATTATAACAAGTGCGCCGCCCTTGTCGGCCTTCTGACAGATGATGTCTTCATTGGTGCTGATAGCCCTGATTATGTCCTGTTGTTTTCTCGTCAGGTTGCTGTATTTCTTAGTACTCTGAGTTTTGAGGTTTTGTATGTCTTGTTTGCATAGTTGCTTTTTAACAAAGCTAGCAGAGATCAACATTGAAGATAATCCACAAATATCACTTGCAACAATAGACGTGAAATCTTTGTATACGTCGATACCCCACAATTTGGGTTTAGAGGCTGTTGAAAAAGCACTACTAGAAAGTGAATATGATTCAGAAATGCAACTATTTTTGTTGGAACTGGTACAATTCATCTTAATGCTCAGCTATTTCAGCTACAAAGGAAAGTGGTTTCTCCAAAAAGCGGAACATCCATGGGAAATCCAGCAGCGCCCACATACGCGAACATTTTCATGAAAAACTTCGAGGAAACACACATCTTACAAAAAACAACATGGAAAAGTCATCTTCGTCTATACACCAGGTTTATAGACGATATTTTCATTGCATGGGAAGGTGCGCCTGAAACATTGATTGAACAAATCTCAACATTGAACAACATTGACGAAAGAATTCAGTTCACATGGGAAATCAGCACACACAAAATCCATTTTTTGGACGTAGAAGTAAAAAAGACCCCGACAGGCTTTCAAACAAATCTATATCGAAAAGACACTGACAGAAACAATACCTTACAATTTAACAGCTTTCACCCTCCATCACTTAAAAAACATCTACCATTTTCTCAACTGATGAGGGTAAAAAGGATAGTCTCGGAACCAGAGCAACTAAAAATTCAATCAGAATCCATGATGGAAAGATTCAAAAATAGAGGATAACCAGACTCTATATTAGAACTAGCAAAGGGAAGAATTGCGCAAAAAAACAGAAAAGAACTATTCGCACCACGAAGCTCTCAAGAAGATCGACGCATCACATGCGTCAGTAAGTTTTCCACCATGAGCTACCATTTCAAAAAAATCGTAAAGAAACATTGGGTATTATTAGCCACTGAACCGGATTTCAAAGAGCAATTTAGTCAAGAGCCGCTTTTTGCATACACGAGGTCCAAGAATATTGGCGAACTACTTAAACCAAACACCAAAAAAGGACCCCCCACCAAATACAATTGAACAATTCCCTGTTTAAACTGTCACAATTGCGGAAACATTATGAAAGGCGAACATATACGCCACACACAAAGTGGAAATTTGGTAAGTCTGAAAGTAAACGGAACATGTGACTCCACAAACATTATCTACCTGTTAAGTTGTCCGTGTGATAAGCAGTATGTGGGACAAACAGAAAGAAAATTAAAAGTAAGGCTCAATGAGCACAAAAGCAACATCAGAACCAAAATGACAAAATCTTCAATAGCCACACACTTCGCAGAGGCACAACATCAAATTGATGATTTGAAAGCCTGCATCTTGGAACAGGTGGACAAAGTACCAGGAAGAGACAATAGGAAAACTTTGATTAAGAGAGAAAACCATTGGATTTATTTTTTACAGACCATGAAACCCAAAGGGTTAAATGAAAGGATTGAATTTGCTTGTTATTTGTGAATAAGAAAATATCTGACATGTTTATTGGGTGGAATATATGAAATATCGATAAACGTTGTATTGAAGTGTTTAAAGTGCATCTGCGCCTTTAAGAATAGTTTAGATGCACAGGAAAGCACTGTACTTTTAAATATACGAACAACACACACGCGTTACTAGCAGCACTCCCAGCATGCATAGAGTGTAGAAACGGCCTGAGAACGCCAACACGGTAAGCCCTGCTCTCCACGGAGGGCTCACCACAATATACAGAGAGGTTTACCCCTCGTTGTTAAACAGTTACGGTATTGAGATAGTAACTTTATTGCAGCACAGCGTGAGATAAAATGTAAACAATTAGTGTAAGTTTGCCGGCAACACGAAATGTTTAGCCAGATAATTGAAGGGTTTTTTCAAGAAACGTTATTGGGGAGATACGAAAACATATGCTAGCATGCCGATAAAAAAGGTTAAAAGCGTGTATATATACATTTGTTTTGAGGAGGTACAGCAGCGAGTTATGCAATGGTGAAATATCAGAATCAATTACATGTAACATTTATGAGGTGGCATGAAAACATTGGAGTAATGAAATGCATTATTGTTGTTTTTTAACAGATTGATCCCTTGACAAAGGCGCAGAGCGCCGAAATGCATTGGGAATAAAGATAATCAGTTGATGATTTAAATTGTTAAAAAGAGGATCCAGAAATAATAATGGATAAATAAAGAGATGTGAAAACAACATCTAAGCCAAACACGAAACTATTGAATAAAACTTTACTATTCAAATATCAATCACGTGAAAAGATTTATTTTTGAAACATAATTTGTAAACAATCATAGCAGGATAATCAGCATAACCTGATGCCCTAGGAGACAGAGCTAAAAACGAATGTTCTGCAGACCAAGATTATTCTCCAATCACTCGAGAGTAGTGAGTGATACCTAGGAGCACGGAAAAAGCAAGCAACCAATAATTCAACCGACGGTGCACATCCCTGCATCATAATTGTATCACTCAAGGAACTCTGCCATTACCTTAGAGGTGACTTACATGAAATAGAGAGAGTTTAAGTCTTGGCAAGGGGATTATTTTGCCAGGTCAAATTGGCAGTTTAAAATTGCTAACAGGCTACAATGGCAGGAGACATGTTTTAAGGAGCTACATAAGTGGGTGGCACAATAGGTGCTGCAGGTTCACTAGTAGCATTTAAATTGCAAGCCCTTAGTATATGATATACCACTTTATTAGGGACCAAAAAGTAAATTAAATATGCCAATCAGGTGTAAACCAATTCTCCTAATTTGTAGGGAGGGAGTACAAGCACTTTAGCACTGGTTAGGAGTGACAAACTGCAGAGTTTCCTAGGTCAACCAAAACGAATTTAGCCAAAAAACAGGAGGAGTGAAGGCAGAAGGTTTGGACTGAAAGGTCTAACACCCACCAGTGTGGACGACATGTGACTCCTACACCTTGTTGTCCTTTTTGTCTTATGTAACATTTCTTCTTCACTGATATAGACATGTATGATTCATTGTATTTGTGGAATGTGTGTGTGATATAAAGTGCTGGTTTGAGTAGCGCTATAAAACAAATGGAATACTGGTGAGATGGGCTATAAAGCAATGAGGTAAAGTGTAGAGGGTGGTTGACCAGGAGAGAAAGAGGTCATGTGGGGGGGGGGGCAACAAAGATTGTTGCCCCAGGAATGCTTTCTGTGAAGAAAAGATATATTTTATAAAAGCATTAAAACTAATGAAATCAGCAAGTGCACTTAAATGCATTGTATGAAGAATTTAAAATCTATTCTTTAAGTATGACAGTGGCAGTTCAACTGGAAGTAAAGCCTGTAATTACACTTATCACGCCAAAGTTGTGGGGCCTTTTCTCGGTGTCCTGAAAAAGTTTGAATTTACTGGCCATTAATATGTAATGTTGTTTAACACTACCATTCTGTGGCCTCAATACTGTTGCACCCAAGCTAAATTTTCGATTGCTCACTTTAAGCACTCTACTGTCCCAAAGAAGCATGTTTGAACAGTCAATGTTCTACACAGGGGGTGGTGTAGGGTTAGAAACACAGTAGCAGCATACACCTTAGGTAAATATCAACCCCTCTTTTACTTTTCAAAAGAAAATGACTTCATTATATGTATGGTAAATATTCTACAGCATAAACTAGATAGGATATCAAAAAACACAAATACCTAACACTTTCTATGATTTATATGCAACCTCAAAAGTCTTTACAGCTTTTGCTTTCTGGGCACTAGGAATCTACTTACCATTGAGCACTATGGCCAGTGTTTAATTTGTGCAGGTGTGTGCCAGTGCTCTGCACCAGCACCTATTGTATTTATTAGAACCCACAAAATGGTAGCACTGTGTGTGTATTTTCTAGTTGTGCTCATTAGTGGAGAATTTAGCTTTTTAATGTATATTAAAATGTTAAAACTTGCACTTAAACGTATAGTTAAAGGTAACAATCGAGTGGTGCCAACTGCAGTGGACTCCTGTTAAATACCTTGGGTCCTCACACTTGATTTTATTATTACATTTAAGTACCAATTTTGGTAAATGTTAACTGATGAGGGAAGCTTTGGAATTTTGGTCTACAAAGGTAATTAATCAATGGACCTCAGGTGCCATACAGCAGGATACTATGTTACAGTTTTAGTAATTGACACTTGCAGCCCCAATGGCGCGTAATGGTTCTTTCCACTTTTGGCTCAAAACCCCCCACCAAACCAAGCTGCTTCCAGTCTGGTGGAAAAGTTATTAAGGGGCTTCACGAGGACTGTTGGGGTCTTGTGCAGTCCTGTCTTAATAATGTCTTCCCACCAGTGCTGGTGGAGGGCATTACTCCAGAGGACAATGAAAATGGACTCAAAGCTGAAGATAGTGACTCACTAGTGCGCCAGTTCAAACTAGATTTTTCAGGTACAGGCCACTTAACTCAGAAAACACTAGTTGTAGTCATAATTTTCCGATTAAATCTGCACCCTTGGATAATGGATGCCCACCTCATGCCCTGCAGGGTCTAGTGGCTTGCTGTCTGTACCAATCTAATACTATTAAGCCAGGGACAAATACTAGACTCTCAAGCACAGTAGAGTGGGTATGTGTCCAACAGGTATGGTGGTGGGGGTCAGGCAAGACTAGGCTCACCCTTCTACCTGCTTGAGGTTATTGGAGCAGCTCCTCAATCCAGACCTCATCTCAATGGCTTCAGGGTGGTAGAAGATGAATTTTTAAAAAACAGAAACATAGAAAGCATATTGGAGGAAACAAAGTCATGTATTCCTTATTAAAGTAAACTCATTTATAAGAAAACCCTAAAACATTGAAAACTAGAGAAAACATTTAAATGTAAATAACATTAAAATAAAAATGTAAAGGAGCATTCAATTGTAAACACTATTTAATTGAAACTACAGTACAAACAGAACAGTGTCATGAGTGATTTATTGAATGTTAAACAAGGAGGCAGAGTTGTTAAAATGTCACTAGAAATAGAACTCAAAACAGTTTATAATTGAACCAGCACACAGATTAAAGTTCTCATGCAGCGCTCATCATTTTAGAAGACAGCTGCAACAAGGGGGGGATGTTTGTCTGTTTGGATTACAGTGCTAAAGGACCACCGTTCCCTGACAAAGGATTTAAACTTTTCAAATGTAAAATAGATAAAACCATGGCTGTATTACACAGATTCTTTTCTTTGTTTCCAGAGACTCTGTTGTGTTTTAATACCAGATAAGAGTTCATTTGAATGGTGTAAATGTGCAATTTCAAACTAAATCCAATGGCTAGAAAAAACTCACGTTTTCTGTATATTTCCATGTTGTGGAGAAACAAGGTGAAACCAATTACGAAGTTTATCATGTGCTGTACACCAAATGTAGTATAAACTTTGCAATGCTCTTGTGGTCTCAGGTATGTGGGCAGCATCACATACCCAGTATGCAAAAGAATCCTTGAACATCTAGAGCAATCACGAATCAAGATAAACATTACCCATTTGCAAGACACTTATAATACATCGCTACAGTGATAGGAAACAACTGAGGTTCATTGGGATTGACCACATCATAGCAGACCCTCGGGGAGGGTAGGGCGAGACGGTATCACTACATTGAGGAAGCGGCAATCTAGATTCACCATTGAGCTCAACACCAAGGCCCCACATGATCTCAACTCAGACGAGGAGCTACATGTCCATTTAGATTATTTGAGTGTGGTTTTCAGAGTTAAAGTGTTGATCTTTTGCTACTTATGCTTGTTGTACATAGGATATTAATCATGCTCCCTCTACAATATGTGTAACATTTTATGTATTTTATCTTACAAGGATAAAAGGAAGGAACTCTCATCTGGTGTGTTGGGATCGAGAGGAGACCCCAACTGGGGCACCCTACCCTTTCCTTTCTGAGCACATGGAACTATTGGGTGATAAATACACTTTTAATTTTTTTATTTTATTGATATTTTGTGGACTAGTAATGTTATTTTGTATCATAATTTGTTTCATTTGCTTGTGTCCATCTTGTTTATGGAAACTCTCGAGAGCGCCTTTCTCACTGTGTTTAGAACTGGGAGCAGTGACACCTGGCGCGTGTGGTCATAAACACCCTCTTTAGACTTCCCACGCCTACCTAGGCTAATTTGAGCTGTATACTTGACACAACTGGCCTTCATGCCAGCCCAGACTCATTATAACTGCCTCCTGCATGCCTTCACTTAGCTGCAGTTGCTTTGCCGTTTTCTTTATGGCTTTTTCAAGCCAGCCCAACAGGCGGCTATTACGATTCACTCATTAATTGCTTATTTCTCACAGGGACATGACCTACTGCAGCCCCCATCCACTGGCAAACTATTTTGCAACATCACAAATTTAAAGTGATGTTAAAGGAGCATATAAGGCTTCTCATAATATTTGCCCAATAGGGCTATTACTATATATAAAAACTGGATGTTTTTGGTTCCCAGTATTTCCTGAAAATCGGTGACAGTTATATATTAACCTTCCCTCTGTCCCTATTATAGCACCTGGGTTGCACCAAGCCTGTATTGCCAACTGGGGCAAACACTGCATACAATGACCAAACATTTCATTTATTTTAATATTAGGTATTCATTACTGCATTTTACATGCTTGATGCTGTAGAGCTGGCATAACATGTACGCATATATTTTCATTTGCTTTACATCATTCAGTTAATCTATGTATACAAGAAGTCGCATTACATAATCTAGAGCATATACTTTTTATGCTTCCTTCTGTACATTCTAATATGGCGGCTTAGTTTTGTAAATCACTGGCAGTTGTACCTACGTGTCCTCTTTTGAAGTTTATGTTCATTTAAAATATGTCATATGGGTATCACACCCAGCCTGGGCGTGAACAAGGCTGTAGTATTGTAACGTATTCCAATAAAGCAATTTAAACTAAGTGAGTGCACATATATATATATATATATTCACTGAAAAAACCATAGGTTATAGACCATATATAGTTAGGAATTAGCATTTACAAAACCTTGAAATTTCACTGAAAAAACCATAGGTTATAGACCATATATAGTTAGGAATTAGCATTTAAAAAACCTTATTTTACTCACACAAAACCATTGAAATTCCATATATAGTTAGTTGTACTAACTATATATCGCGCACCCGCAATCCACTTCTGATCATGTCACATATTACATCATTCATGACATGGTCAGTGACATTACTGATGACATCACTGATGACATCTCAAATGACATCACTGATGACATCACTGATGACATCTCAAATGACATCACTGATGACATCACTGATGACAACATCCAGTGACTGTATGTTTCTGTAAAGTTAAAATATGTCTTACATATTGAAGAATGAGTGGATGTATAAGTGCCTGGATGAAGGATTTAGTAGGTGCATGACTGACTGTATGAGTGAGTGATTAAATGTGTCTCACTGAGTGCATGGGTTAGTGACTAAACTGTCTTAATTTGTGCATCATTATGTCTGTTGTTCTGTAAACTGCTGCATGTGTTGATCAGTAGCTATATGAGTAACTATATGGGTTATTGATTGGTTGCCCAAGTATTTTTATGGGAGACTGAGTGAGTGTGTGGGTGGCTGGGAGGTGTATGACTCTGTGCATAGATGTGTGAGCAGTTGATTCACTAGATGTATGGGTTCAAAAGTGCATGTGGAAACAGCTGTATGGGCGGTTGACTGTGTGCATGAGTGTATTGGTGAGTGAATGGATATCTCAGTGCTACATGTCAAAGTAAGTACATATGTAAAACACAGTACATGTGAGAGTTGGCATATATAAATAACTGTGCATAAGAGCCAGTGAATGTGTGAGTGGCTGTATGGATCATTGTGAACTTGTATCAGGGATTGTATAAGAGAGTAAATATGTTTTAGTATATGTTTGAATAAGTAAGGTGTGTATAACTGTATAGTTGAGGAAATGGAGGTGTGATTGATTCTTTGCATGACTGACTAGGTGTGTGAGTAACTCCATGGATGAGTGACAGTCTGTGAGTGTATGTTTATACTGAGTGTATCTAAGGTTATATAAGAGTCTGAAGAGGTTCATCATAATATCACATGAATGATGTCATCAGTGATGTGATCAGTAATGTCAAATGAGATGTCATCAGTGATGTCATTTGAGATGTCATTTGAGATGTCATCAGTGATGTCATCAGTGATGTCATTAGTGATGTCATTTGAGATGACATCAGTGATGTCATCAGTGATGTCATCAGTGATGTCATTTGAGATGTCATCAGTGATGTCATCAGTGATGTCATTTGAGATGTCATCAGTGATGTCATCAGTGATGTCATTTGAGATGTCGTCAGTGATGTCATCAGTGATGTCACTGACCATGTCATGAATGATGTAATATGTGACATGATCAGCAGTGGATTGCGGGTGCGCGATATATAGTTAGTACAACTAACTATATATGGAATTTCAATGGTTTTGTGTGAGTAAAATAAGGTTTTTTAAATGCTAATTCCTAACTATATATGGTCTATAACCTATGGTTTTTTCAGTGAATTTTCAAGGTTTTGTAAATGCTAATTCCTAACTATATATGGTCTATAACCTATGGTTTTTTCAGTGAATTTCATTGGTTTTTTAAAAGCTAATATCTGTAGCTGTAAAATGTATTCTTCTTTAAATCCAAAAATATATTTTATATGTTTATTAATAATTTTTTTTTTTTATATTTTTTTTTCTTCGCTCCCGGTTCGCGAACCGGGAAGCTTTCCGTTAGCTCAATTTGATACCGCGACCCGGTCCGCGAACCGGTAAACGTTCCGTTTGCGCAACTGCCGCGTTAGAAATCAACATCGTGACGCGTCGCGGAAGCGCGACGTATCACGTTGTCGCGTAATGCGTCTTATGACGCGCCGCGTTAGCGCACCCGGAAGTGCTCCGGTACGCGAACTGAGACGCGAAGCGCAGCTCCCCGGAAGCGATCCGGGGCGCGTCGCGAAAGCGCGACGTATCGCGTTGCCGCGTAATGCGTCTTATGACGCGCCGCGTTAGCGCACCCGGAAGTGCTCCGGAGCGTGAAGCGAGGCGCGAAGCGCAGCGACCCGGAAGCGATCCGGGGCGCGTTCCGCAGCGCGTAACATAAGCGTAACAGGTCATGTGACTTGTTAATAAAACTTTTCATTGGTTCATTTCACTTTTGGTTTCATAATGATGTAAGGCTAGGTCAGGTGACCTAAAAATAACACTTTTCATTGGTTTAGAACTATTGTTTTTCCCAAATGATGAAAACCCCTCCTTCTTTCCTCACTCTGACTTTCATCTTTGTGAGAGGAAGACCTTTTTTGATATTTGAGCAATGGCTTCATTGGTAGCTTCAGCTGGTGGACCCCCACCACCACCACCACCTCCTCATGGGAAGAGAGGACCACCTCCCCAGTTCATCAGCAACACAGAGGAGGAAGAGGATGAACAAGAGGAAGAGGAGACAGAAGGACCACAGTTTTTACAAGAGCAGCCCCGGGTTTCTCATCGGAAAACCAGTTTTATTTGGCATTTTTTTTCAATCCCTGAAGGGCAGAAGAAAGTTAATGCTAGATATGTCACCTGCCTCATATGTAAAGAGAAGTTATCGAGAGGCACCTTAAAAAAGTATAGCTTCGGTAACTACACCATGCATCGTCACATGAGCAGGTGGCATCCATTAAACTACAGCCGGGCAGAGATGCGTGACCTGCAGGACAACCCACCAACTCCTGTGGCCAGGTCATCATCACAGATATCTTTGACAGGAGCAGAGGCACGGGAAACCGTGCCAAACATTCAGGACAACTTTGTCCATATGAAGTTTACCTGTTTGTATTGCGGTGCATTACTGTCATGTGGCAATATGAGCATTACCTTAATCAACCGAGCTTACGAAAATCACAATTGCCCTAAACGCCCCAGACAGTAATTTTTTTTTTGCTCCTGTTGAGCCCTTTCCAATGCCTGTTTTTTGTTGTTTCCCCTCCATCAAAAACAAAAAAAAACATAAAACTGTTCAAAAAATACAAAAAAAACAAAAAATGTTCAGAAAAATACAAAAAAAATATAAAACAACAAAAACATTAAAAAAAAGTTCTTTTCAGAACTACCTCCCCTTTCAAAAAAAATTGCTAGAATGTTTAGCACTCTGGCAAGCTCTATTTCTTTTGGTTCGCTTCCCCGTTCGCTTCCCGGTTCGCGAACCGGGAGCGAACCAAAAAAAAAAAAAAAAAAAAAAAAAAAAAAAAGAAGAGTAAGTATAAGGGTAGTAAACAGAGAGTAATGTTAAAAGAAAGACAGCTATAGGGAATAAACCAGAGATACTGTTTAATAGATCTATTTACCGAAGAAAAGATGGAAGAGGGTATAATTGTGAAAAACAAAATAGATAAGGAAGTGAAAGAAAAAAAAGAGAGTAGAACAATAACAAAGAAGAGTTTCTTGGAGAATGTGAGTGAATGTTCAAAATAAGATTAAAACATGTGGAATAACAGAGAGAAAAAACAGAAAACAGAAAAGAAAAAATAACAGAAAAAGGTTAATTGAAACAGCAAAGAAATGTAAATAACATAGAGCCATATCATCAACATAGCCAATAAAAGTTTTGCAGCTTTTATCGGCAGAAATGTGTCGCTAAAGCCGCTTTTGCGGCAGAAAACTGCCGCTAAAACCACTTTTGCAGCAGTTTTCTGCCAATAAAAACAGCAATAATGTTATTGGCTGTGTTCATAATATGCCCCTTAGTGTGCTTCAACTACACAGAGAAAGCATTATGAACAAGTAGTGAAAGAGTGATCAGTCAAAGACACTAAGAGTAATAGAGACGGAGTGAGTGAACAAGAGTGAGGAACTATGAGAAGAGAGGGACTGAGAAAAAGAGTGGAAGGAGTTGAGTAAGTAGGTAATAGAGAAAGGAATGAGGAAAGTAGCAAAGGCAGGAAACTGAGGGTTAATGAAATGAAGCTGTGGAACTAATAGTAGGTGAATGTGATAGAAATGTAACGAAAAGAGTACAAAACATTTACCTTATAATTGTCGTTAACTTACTCACTTTTTATTTTTATACTTTCAATCTGTGAAAGAGAGAACAAACATTTGAAAAATATTAAAACATGTATTTAAAAATTAGAAAAGACAAGGGAAAAGATTGAAGGACAAACAGTTTTTCAACAACTTTGACACTTACAGAAGCTTCTGCTTCTCCATGCCCCCTACACAGTCCTAAAGATATACATTTTAAACTAACAGTATCTTGATGCAGATGAAGTGAGGCCTATCTTAAAACATGGTGCATCTTTTGCACTGCTGTTGTCTCACAAAAGTGTCGCAAGACACTAACATTTTAAATGATTGTTTCAGGATGCCAATAAGATGTGTCCTATCCAGAGGTTTGTTTGAGGTGAGGCCTACTCAGGGTTCCAAATGAAATTTCGAGTTGTTGAAGAGAACAGAGGACATAATACATGTGAAGGCCTACCAATGAAGTAAGTCATGTCCACTTCACTCTTGAACAAAGGCCAGACCTCTTCTGTGTCCGTGGACAGACCTAAACTTCATCTGCACAATGTCATTCATAAACTTAGGAAACACAGGTGATGTAATTGAAAAATGTGGAGTTTCTTTTCCTCATTTCACAATCACATCACCTGTGTTGCCTTTGGTTAGGTATCTCATAGTGCAGATGGAGTCTAGCATATCAAAGAGTACATAGAAGTTGAGCAGTATATACAACAATTTTGACATTTACAGAAGACTTCGCTTCTTATCTTGTTGGAGATGAAGTCAGGCCTGTCTTGCAACATGGTGCATCTTTTGCATCACTGCTGCATCGGTTTCATGTGGCACGGGTTTTTTACAGCATGACACATCTGCCTAGATGCATCAATTTGTAATTTTGTCGCCTCATAGCAAATCTTTTGCACCGCCGCTGCATCACAAAAGTGACGCACAGTGGCGCAAAAGAGGCATACACCTATCATAAATCTGTCCCTAACATTTGAAATGATTGATTCAGGATGACGATAAGGTGTGGCCTCTCCAGAGGTTTGTTTAAGGTGACGCCTACTCAGGATTGCATATCAAATTTATGCTTGTTGAAGAATACAGAGGAGATAATACATGTGAAGGCCTACCAATGAAGTAAGTCATGTCCACTTCACTCTTGAACAAAGGCCAGACCTCTTCTGTGTCCGTGGACAGACCTAAACTTCATCTGCACAATGTCATTCGTAAACTTAGGAAACACAGGTGATGTAATTGAAAAATGTGGAGTTTCTTTTCCTCATTTCACAATCACATCACCTGTGTTGCCTTTGCTTAGGTATCTCATAGTGCAGATGTAGTCCAGCATATGAAACAGTACCCAGAAGTGCAGCACTGCATGCAACAACTTTGACACTTACAAAAGCTTCAGCTTCTGCATGCCCCCTACACAGTGCTAATTATATACATTTTAAACTGATGGTATCTTGCTGGAGATGAACTGAAACCTATCTTGCAACATGGTGCATCTTTTACCCAAAAGTGACCCACAGCGGAGCAAAAGAGGCGCACGGCCATAATAAATCTGACCCTAACATTTTAAATGATTGTTTCAAGATGCCGATAAGGTGTAACCTATCCACAGATTTGTTTCAGGTAAGTCCTACTCAGAGTTGCAGATGAAATTTAGGTTTGTTGAAGAATACAGAGGAGATAATACATGTGCAGGCCTACCAACGAAGTGAGTCATGTCCACTGCACTCTTGAACAAATGTCAGACCTCCTCTGTCTCCAGGAACAGGCCTAAACCTCATCTACACAATGTGATGTGTAATGTTAGGAAACACAGGTAATATAATTGAAAAACGTGCAATTTTTTTGCTCATTCCACAATCATATCACCTGTGTTTCCTTTGCTTAGGTATCTCATTGTGGAAATGTAGTCTATCATATGAAAGACTACGTAGAATATGAGCACTGTATGCAACAACTTTGACACTTACAGAAGCCTCACCTTCTCCATGCCTCCTACACAGTTCTACATGTACATCATAAATGCAAACACTACAGAATTAATTATACATGTTAAATGGTTTATTTTTGCTGTTCTCAGAATGTATCAAATTTCACTAAAAACAGTGACTTGAAGGTATTCATCATATAACAGCGGGGAAAAAAAACACAATCAAAATGATTGTGTTTAAAAAACCCATACAACATAACAAATCAGAATTCAGAACTCCTTAAAGTTAACTTACTTTCCATGACGTCGAAGGATGTCCTATGAACAGCTTACACTCTGTTGTACTGTTATTACTTTCAGCCCACCACTTTCTGAAAGAAAACCTCCATCGTTTTGAAAAATATGTTACATACAATAAATGACTTCTCGCTCTCTACCACACGTTTCCACAAGGCCAAATCATGTCAGAGCCATTTATAACTCTTGGAATTCTTGTAAGCCAATCCCGTCATGTTGTATTTCCGCAACTTTCAAATTAAAATGTTGAAGATCATTTTCACAATCCTGGACTACTAATATCTTACCCTTCTTGCTCACTCATGTTCTACATTTCCTATGACACTGATACTGCTTACTATGAAGCAGACTTACACTACCTCTATGACTACTACAATTATTTAATTCTCTACATCACTTTTAATCACAAAGCAATATAAAACAGTAGACAGCATTGCAGACTTACATTCCCTCTACTCCATGTTTTGATTGGCTGCTTGAATTAGCTTATAAAAAGAAATAGTTTTTCTGAACTCATTCAAAGTGCAGTTATTTTTCCATGACGTCCAGTGTTATGGTAAGAAGTTATGTCTCTGTACTACACTTATCCTCAAGGCCAAATCGTGTAGGAGCCATTAGAACTTCTTGAAATTCCTCAGAGCACATCCCGAGATTCTTTCCCTAAAATTTTGGTTTTAAAAACACCAGGTAAGAATTTTGAAGGTCATACGGCAATTTTTTTTTTTAAATTAAAACAGAATCGTTGCAGAATGACCAGCCATTTCTAGACTTTAAATAAGCTGTGTAATGTCCTGATGTTATTGAAGGACCGTCATGATATATAATTGCTACAGTTACAAAAATCCTTCCTGATATTGACAACTGTGAAGCCACAACATTTTTAATTAAAGTTGTCAATTTTGTT
Source organism: Lissotriton helveticus (assembly GCF_964261635.1). NCBI lineage: Eukaryota > Metazoa > Chordata > Amphibia > Caudata > Salamandridae > Lissotriton > Lissotriton helveticus. The sequence continues at coordinate 1,432,936,543 of NC_136067.1, read as the reverse complement.
CCATCAGGCCTACATCGTTGGAACATTAAAATGACATACTGGCCATATGTTCGTATAAATAATGTTGACATCATTTCAGATTTACATTGGCTACATTCCATGTTGTGATCAGCTGCTTTTACTAGCTTATTAAAAGAGACTGATTTACTGTCTGGCAAAGTTAAATATATAAATCTTTCTGAGTCTACACTAGTAGTACTTGATACCCTACAGTTCTCGCAGTCATGCTGCCATTGATAAGAACGCCCAAACAGGTGATCTACATCTACACCTTCAGCATGCAATACATCAAGCATGTACATTAAAAACTCCTGACAATCTTGCTGAATATTTTGAGAGAATTGTGTTTGACCTGAACATCTGTCTAACAGATGTCAAATTTCAGACACACTTTCTATTTTTGTTCTATCAGTGCTACATTTCTCTAACACAGAATTTAACAAACTGCAAAATCTTTGATCAGAATTGACCACAATCTCTTCTTTTACATTTTCTAGAGAAAACAAAACATTAACCACTACATTAGCATAGCAGTTGACACCAGAACTGTTTTCAAATTGAAAACCAACAACATCTTCAACAGAATCCTTTTTGTTTCTGCTTATAATTTCAGGTTCATCGACTTTTCGTCTTTTTGCTACAACCTCCCTAGTATTGGTCACATTTGTTCATTTCCGGCCTACCACACGTTTCTCAAACAAAGGATATTGAGGCAAATGTGGCGCATACTCTCTTCTTAACCTATTGTATTCCTTAACACAATCTAGATCCACACAAATGTTTGTGACATCACACTCAATCAAGTACAATCCCGATAAAGTTCTAACTCGTGACAATGCCACATATGCCATACCCTCCTTGAACACAGAACTGCCAATATTCACCAATGCACTGTCTACACTTAAACCTTGCGATTTATGGATTGTCACCGCATATGCCAAGCAAACAGGAAACTGCTTACGGCGAACATATAAGTCTTTTACAAGCAAAAATCTAGCAGAACAACGACCAATTAGCTGTACTTCCTCAATGCCATCAAATTTAATTTTTAAAAATTCAATTCCATCTCTATTTCTGTATTTCACAAAATCAACAACATTACCCATTGATCCATTTACCAGACCTCTTTCAACATGTAAATTCCTTCTTAAAATTATACGGCAGTTTAAGCACACATTCAGAGTCTTTTCAAAACCTGCAGTTTTAGATATAGTCTTCTCTAATGAATCCAATTTTGTTTTCAAATTCTCAGACAAAATAATTGTTGATCCCATATGCTCTACTCTGTCAATAGCTTCCAGTTTCACAATCTCTTGGTTTTCTAATTGCAACATTTTGTTGTTGAAGATGGCACATTCTGCAAGAGTTGGCATCAAACATATTCCAGATTTCTTCTCAGTAATTTTCTGAAAAATATTCTCAGGCACAACGTCTTGTTCTGGATATAAATTTGACAGTAATCGTGCATGTAAAACTTCTTTCCCATGCTCGGTCACTTTTCCAATTCTAACATCTTGTAGAATATTCTTGTAATCTTCATCCTTCGCCTGACGCATATTTTCATGCAGTTCAGCATAATTGAAGTTTAACCATATATTGACGTTGCCAATGCTCCCTAGGCACTTCCTGGTATCTTCATGCGTGAGCATTTTGAACACAGGTTGCCCTTTCACTGGTGTCAGCTGCAGAAGATCTCCGAAAACAATGATGTGTTTGCCACCAAATAACACATCATACTCTGTTTTGAGAACTTCTTGCATTCTCAAATGCACAAAGGCAAGCATGACATTGGAAACCATGCTTACTTCGTCAATGATAAGAAGTTTCATTTTCCTCAAGATTCTTGAAACTTCACAACAAGCATCTCCAGATAGCTTGTGATATTGTAATTTGTTGTCATGCTCCACTGGCAGCATCAGTAAACGATGTAAAGTAATCCCTTTAATGTTATGTGCTGCCAGTCCAGTTGGAGCGGTGACAACACAAGACAGCGATGACTCAGTCCTTTCCTGCAAATAACATGAAATTGCTTTAATGAGGAAACTTTTTCCAGTTCCCGCTTCTCCACTCACGTACAGTCGGACAGGCTTCAACGACGTACATGAGCACTCTTTCTTCTCATGACTTAATCCATGATCAATTTGCTTGGTAACTTCGCCATATATTTTCCTCTGCTCAACGTTGAGTTGTCTTTCCAAGTCTTCTAAGTTAACCGCATCCTCCTGAGCATGTGCCATGGCTCTTTCCACTTCATTCATGGCAGTGGCAGCTTCATTTTCGATAACAGGTCCTCCTAGTGGATCCTGACTCAATGAAGCAGAACTCTGACTGTCCTGAGAACTGTCTCTGGCAATCTCGGCTGCAATCGTTGCTTCCTGCTCGATTTCCGCATTCAACATTTCTACATATTTGGGAAAAGCAGGACATTCTATGGTCTCCTTGGCGGCAGTGAAAGAGTCTTCGTAACAGAGGAAATCTCCAAGCAGTTCCTCTTCTGCACGCCAAGGCTTGAAAAGTTGCAAAAGTGCTAAATAGAAAAACTCCTTTTTTTCAGGAGATTCGCCACTCAATTTTCGATGGTTTACCAAGTGGCATTTTCTTTGCTTGACCAGACATCCCTCACTTCCAATTACAGCATACACTCCTTTCTCAGTATCTTCTTTGATGTTCCTCTTGAATATGTAATTTTGTAGAACCTCATACAGACAAACATTCTCGAGGTGACTGCTTCGATTTGGATAATATGTATCCAACATGTTGGTCTTCAAAATGTCGGTACTGTTTGGCTCCTTTTCCGCCAAATACTCAATTTCCCGCACAGGTTTCAGAACTCGATTACGTGTGGCAGCAAGACCAAGACTCGCCCAAACGATACTCCTAGATTTGGCATAGAGACTTGCTGAAGACAACCGGTCAGAACATTCGTAAGCTCCGATTTCTCTATGCGACAACATCTTCAGACTGAAACTGTACAACTTCTTACTGAGGCTCTTTTCATGGGAAATGTCCTCCCACATATCCTTCAATTCTGTCTTCTCTTTTTTGGTGATGTAAGATGTCACATACAGTTATCAGCCACAAACTGTATATCCATGTTAGCATTCCACATGGACAAAATCACCTGGTTGTAGTCGTTGATGTACTTGGACTCTTCGTTCCTCTTCAAATTGTATGTGTTTTTAGGTGATTTCTTCATCACATTATGTCGCAGCGAAGACATCAAACTGTTTACTCTTCCTTTAGAAATCACCGGTCGTGGAAAGCCGAAACGACATTTGGTGTAGAACTTGTCCTTGTTTCGGAATTTACGACGACAGTACTTTCCACAACGATGGCTTTGGAAACGTAGAACTTTTTCTCTTAGGCTTTTCTTCTCCTTTGCGTTTGGAACAGCACACGTAGAATACTGTTGTATGAAACTCATCACTGAGTCTTCTGGATCTGTTCCAAATTTAGGTGCATCCTTGATCCACAACAGCATATGTATGTGAGGAGCACCTCTTGCTTGGTACTCCTTTCTCCAGAAGAAATCCAACACCTCTCCAAGAGGTGGATTCTTCTTATTCATGATGAAAGACATCATAGCTTCAAATCTATGATTGAAGTACCGGCATACATTGACTGGATCCAAAGAGCACAGTTCTCCGGGTGTCTTGAATTCGATGTTTTCGATGTTTCCATTTGCCTCTCGTAGAAATTCAAGTAAGTCTTCCCAGCCATACTGGGCACAGCTCAGAGTGAGGAACCATGTGGGAGTTCCTAAGTTCCTCAGCATACATTTTAAATCACCATGACGACGGTACCAGTACTCATTAGTACCACTCTGACACGCCATGAGATTAATCAGGTGAGAATCCAAAATACTGTCTTGGACATTGACTTTATCCATAAAGTCACTTGCCGAGATGTTTTTCATGTGTATACCACTTTTCAAGATGTGATTCACTGCATATGACAGTCCAGACAGATCGCTTTCAAACAGGAGATGAAACAAATAGGGAATACATTGTCGAAACCTAGCATCTCCTGCATACAATCGCAAAGTCCGGTATTCAGAAGCAGGAATTTGATGAGGTCGCTCATCATATCTTCCTCCCTGACCTGTTGGAAAAAGCTGTGGGAAACACCGAGCTTCCAAACTTTCCTCCCAAACACTAATGGGACTCCCTTTGGCTTGTTTCATTTGAAACAACTCAATAGCATTCCCCATGACTTCCTTGGAATGCAAAGGATGAACACTATAATGTTCATATATTTCTTCACTAGTAGAGGGTTCTACTTTCTCAATTTGACCAGCACACAAATCGCTATCCTCTTCCTCACTTACTTCCTCTTCTGCAACATATATATTCTTATAGTACTTATTATTTTTTTTTCAAGTACAATGTTGCCTTTTTGACTTTCCTAACATCCACTAAATCTTGCCATATTTTCCTATTCTTTGTCGGAACCCCATTAACTAAGATAACCAGAGGGTCCTCTTCCACTTTTTCTACTCCAATTGTGTTAATGTTTTTCTTCAAATCTAGAGGCAAATAAACAACTCTTCCCTTTAATCCTCTCTGTAAATCTGATGGAGGTAATTTCCCTGTCTTTGGCTCCATTCCTACAATAGCCTGAAAGGGATGGATACTTTGAATCAAAATAGATTCATAAGTATTTAAATCCTTCAATTCAGAAGGAATCTCAACCAATTCCAGATTATTATGAACTGCTCTAGCAGGCATCTGGTTTTGATTTAATTTGCTACAACAATAAGTACACACACGTTGATCCGATCCCAAATCAAAACAATTTTCTACCATCAAATATGTTGTGAAATCCTTCCATTCACTATTATTTTCCCTTTCACTTTTTGCATATAAATCCACTAACTTAGTCTGATTCTTATAATAAGTGCGTTTACAACACACACAAGTGAAATTAGGCCTCTCACTTGATTTCACCTGAAACGTCGCAATTTCCCTCTGAAAATTATCTGTACTGGAAACCTGTACACTATCTTCCACATTACCCTCTTCTTCTTGGTCAATTTCAACATTCTCCTCTTTACTTCCAAAGTAACAAAACTCAATTGCTTCACAAATATTCTTCACATCTATTTCAGAACCATGCAAAAGAGCAGCGCATAATTGTTTAAGCATAATTGCTGGACTCTTAGCATAATACAACATTCTAACTAATTTCCTCACTTTATTATGATGCACTGCTAGCATCCTGAAATGATGAAAAACACTATGGCATACTCTCCTGGAAAGACAAACCAGTGAATGACCTTGCAAACCTGTCACTTCTCTCACTCTGCAAGGATCTAATTCTTGCAACAACTTCATTTTCTGCTTCAAACTTTTCTTATTAAATGTCCGTACAAAATCACAAAGCAAATTGATGGAATCCTGTCGCACACTGCAAATACTACTACACTTCCAGGTGTACACAGGACCCTTAGGACGTCTTCCTAAAACCTCATTACCTAACACCTCTTCTGTCTCTGTTGTCACAAGTTTTTCTTTTTCAACTGGACAACCATCTTTCACTTCATAAGCTCGACCACTGGTGTCAACTGCATGCACCAAATCATTATCCTGGAAATAACTCTCCTCATTAAAAAATGCCTCACAACTTGAACTATGCATCCATTCTCCGGAAAAAACTTCACAACAATTACTACGATTAACTATTCTCTTCCATCTACTATTTCTTTTGAAATCATAAATTGCCTTGTTTAGCTTCCTAATTCTATTGATTATCAAAATAAATAACTTACGTTTAATTTCAAATGCCTGATCAATAACTTTCTCAACTTTTTTTTTTCTCTTATAAAAAACCACTTTCTGTTGACCTTTCTTAATATTTTTTAACAAATTGCCAATTATCCTGTTGCGGAACATTCGTTTACGAATGTCCCTAAACTGTTGTTTCCTTCTACTATCATGCACAGAGTTATCTCTTGCTCTAGCAGTAACATTTTTGATTGGCCTTTCCTTTCCGTTTAAAATGCTTCTCTTTTTCTGGACTGAAACATTTTCTGTAGTAATATTTTTTTTACTACAAATATTTCTTATAAATGTTTTTGTGCTCTTACCCGGTGCTTTCTTGGTGACTTGACAAATTTTCTTGTTAGAGGACTGCTGCATTATTTCATGGACCTGCTGTCTTTGACGTTTTGCAGCCTTTCTAAGTCTATCCTTGGTTGGCATGGTGAAATCTTGAAATGAAATGCAGTTGAATCTGTGGTAAAATATAATAAAAAATGTTATTAACCACTATTACCAAACAGTAAATCAATAACAGTCATCAAAAACTTAACACACTACTTCACATTTTTACATAGAATATTTTTTAGTGCTTGGCAAATTTAGAATACAGAAATAGCAGAAAAGAAATGGAATTCATATTCATTTTACCTGTGCTATTTTATATGTGAATCTGATCTAATTTTATGAGCATATTTTAATATTTTATTGAAGACACTACACATAACCTGTTTTTGAAGGTGTCTTTATTTTTAAATGAAACGGTTTACATTTTTACTTTTCATTTATTATAAATTTTTATATGTTTATAGTTCCATAGGCTCAAGCACGTCAGCTTCCCAGCCTATATCATACAATTCTGACAAATCGGCATCCTCATCATTTTCTTCATCATCCTCAGAATTTAAATCATCCAAGGGATCTACTTCCACTGATGTTTCAATTACAAGTTCAATGATAATGTCATAATCAACTGATTGCTGATTGTCACTCATGGTTGATGTTGTCGTTATCTTTAAAGAAAGAGAACAACAATGAGATGTTGCAGAGTAAGAGACAAATCTCAGAGATTATAATAGTAAAATTGTTTAACAAGAGTAACATTTTGCAGCTATTATTTAGCCATGTCCAGCGATGCTGAGGAAGTGAAGCCTATGTCCAAGTTTTCAGTGAACATGACTCATCTCTTCTTAACCTTGGATAAGCCTCACCGACTCTGTGTCCCCTGCTCATACTTAAATGTACAGGGGCAGATTTATGCTAAATGGCGCATCCCCATGGATGCACCAGTTAATGTGCACCGCTGCTCTGCCAGCCATAGTGTGCCGAATTTACAATGTGGAGCACCATTGAGCAAAAACAGCACAGATGCGTCACACATCTGTGCCACAAAAGCAGCACATTGCAGGAATCACATCATAAGCGCAGCATGTCTACTGCAATGCACAGGAGGAACCCTCACATTGCATGGTGCATCACTTCTTATGCCTGTTTCAAACAGGCATAAGGATTTCATTCAGCAATGCTATAAAGCTGACTCAGTGAAATCTTCTAAATTTCACTGTGTTAGTTTTACTGGGCTTTCTTGCAAATTAATGCATACCTTGCAACAAAACACCTATATGAAAACTGACGCAGGTTTCATGTGGCACAGGACTTTACAGCATGACACATCTGCCTAGATGCATCAATTTTTAAATATGTCGCCACATAGCAAATCTTTTGCACCACCGCTGCGTCACAAAAGTGACGCACAGCAGCGCAAAAGAGGCACACACCTATCATAAATCTGTCCCTAACATGTTAAATGATTGATTCAGGATGACGATAAGGTGTGGCCTATCCAGAGGTTTGTTTAAGGTGAGGTCTACTCAGGGTTGCAGATCAAATTTACGCTTTTTGAAGAATACAGAGGAGATAATACATGTGAAGGCCTACTAATGAATTAAGTCATGTGCACTTCACTCTTGAACAAAGGCCAGACCTCTTTTGTGTCCGTGGACAGACCTTAACTTCATCTGCACAATGTCATTCGTAAACTTAAGAAACACAGGTGATGTAATTGAAAAATGTGGAGTTTCTTTTCCTCATTTTACAATTACATCACCTGTATTTCCTTTGCTTAGCTACCTCATAGTGCAGATGGAGTCTAGCATATCAAAGAGTACACAGAAGTTGAGCAGTGTATACAACAATTTTCACATTTACAGAAGACTCAGCTTCTTATCTTGTTGGAGATGAAGTGAGGCCTGTCTTGCAACATGGTGCATCTTTTGCATCACTGCTGCATCGGTTTCATGTGGCACAGGTTTTTTACAGCATGACACATCTGCCTAGATGCATCAATTTGTAATTTTGTCGCCACATAGCAAATCTTTTGCACCGCCACTGCGTCACAAAAGTGACGCACAGTGGCGCAAAAGAGGCATACACCTATCATAAATCTGTCCCTAGCATTTTAAATGATTAATTCAGGATGACGATAAGGTGTAGCCTATCCAGAGGTTTGTTTAAGGTGCATGAAGCTCTAGCAGTACATATCCAGAAATGTAATTGATTTCAAAAAACGTTTTTAAACACAACATATAAATCAATTGTATACCTACATTCATGGGGAAATGACTTAAAATGAAATTAAAATCGTTTATGAGGAAAAGGAATGCTTTTAAAATTTATGACAAGGAAATAATGGTGTCTGCTTCTTCATTTCATTTCTCTTCAGCATTTTTGGGTCACTTTTAACATGGCTATGTAACTCAAAGACTCAAAATCTAAATTTGCCAAGCACAGGTGCGAGCATATTTACAAGGAATTTGCACCACGGGGAAAGGTCTTAAATTAAAATGGGAAAAATAACATCAGAGACACTCAAATGCCTTATAAAGAAGCAGACACCTTTATTTTCTTGTCATAAATTTTAAAAGCATTCCTTTTCCTCAAAAACGATTTTCAAGTCATAATTTGAAAACACTGCACATGGGGAAATGACTGAAAATGTCCTTAAGACACATGAAAGCGTTTTTTGATTGCCTTTGCAGCATTTTTGGGTCACTTTTAACATGGCTATGTAACTCAAAGACTCAAAATCTAAATTTGCCAAGCACAGGTGCGAGCATATTTACAAGGAATTTGCCCCACGGGGAAAGGTCTTTTAATTTAAAATGGGAAAAATAACATCAGAGACACTCAAATGCCTTATAAAGAAGCAGACACCATTATGTCCTTGTCATACATTTTAAAAGCATTCCTTTACCTCAAAAACGATTTTCAAGTCATAATTTGAAAACACTGCACATGGGGAAATGACTTAAAATGTCCTTAAGACACATGAAAGCGTTTTTTGATTACCTTTGCAGCATTTTTGGGTCACTTTTAACATGGCTATGTAACTCAAACAATCAAAATCTAAATTTGCCAAGCACAGGTGGGAGCATATTTACAAGGAATTTGCACCACAGGGAAAGGTCTTACATTAAAATGAGAAAAATAACATCAGAGACACTCAAATGCCTCATAAAGAAGCATACACCATTATGTCCTTGTCATAAATTTAAAATGCATTCCTTTTCCTCAAAAACGATTTTCAAGTCATAATTTCAAAACACTGCACATGGGGAAATGACTTAAAATGTCCTTAAGACACATGGAAGCGTTTTTTGATTGCCTTTGCAGCATTTTTGGGTCACTTTTAACATGGCTATGTAACTCAAACAATCAAAATCTAAATTTGCCAAGCACAGGTGGGAGCATATTTACAAGGAATTTGCACCACGGGGAAAGGTCTTACATTAAAATGAGAAAAATAACATCAGAGACACTCAAATGCCTTATAAAGAAGCATACACCATTATGTCCTTGTCATAAATTTAAAATGCATTCCTTTTCCTCAAAAACGATTTTCAAGTCATAATTTCAAAACACTGCACATGGGGAAATGACTTAAAATGTCCTTAAGACACATGGAAGCGTTTTTTGATTGCCTTTGCAGCATTTTTGGGTCACTTTTAACATGGCTATGTAACTCAAACAATCAAAATCTAAATTTGCCAAGCACAGGTGGGAGCATATTTACAAGGAATTTGCACCACGGGGAAAGGTCTTACATTAAAATGGGAAAAATAACATCAGAGACACTCAAAGGCCTTATAAAGAAGCAGACACCATTATGTCCTTGTCATAAATTTTAAAAGCATTCCTTTTCCTCAAAAACGATTTTCAAGTCATAATTTGAAAACACTGCACAGCTCCTATGCACAAAAACACCCTGTCAGTACTAATACTTCACATTTTCTCCAATTACAATTTCTCAAAGAAACATAATCTATTTGTAAAACACTTGAGACAAAGCAACATTTTAAAAACACAACTTTCTTCATAATTTTCTCCTTAAAGCACACTATTCTCTATCTAAATTAAATAAATCTTTTCTCACCTTAGCAAATACTTTATGAGTTTCAAAACAGTCTCAGAAATACACTAATTTGTCTTCAGCAGAACAAAGGGTATGCACTCCAGAGGCTGCATCTATAGAAAGCACAGAAATGCTGTGATTCTTCACACATATCTCTCATGTCACCCAATCAAAACTCTTCCCTCACTTTTTTCAAATCAAAACCCTTCCCCCCTCTGCCCTCTCTGCCTTTTTTGCATAGCAACCACCTCCTGGAAGACCTCTGGTGTTTGCAAGTTCACACAACAATGTTTCAATTGAACTCTGAACTCTCAGTGCACCTGCATATCCAGTGCAATCTTTCATTTAATTATTTTTTATTGACCATTCAAAATACATCTTTCAAAGAACTCATCCATGCACCCTAACTTTCTGTTTTCAGCAATCAAAATCCACCAATCACTGTTACTGCTTCATTAACACAGAAACTCCACAGTTTTTTTTCATTTTAAACTCTTATTTTTTCAACTGCCATTTCATTGCCACACTTCATCTGACTGCAGCAGAACCTTCTCTCGCCATGTTTTCTGTCTGGATTGTTGGACATAGTTACATCTATTGGGCTCAGAGGTATGCTGAGAACAGAAATTTACCTAACCTCAATTTACAAGATGTGGAAATTAAGTGGTTTGGCCACAGAGGATTAAAATGTCACCAATTGATACCATTGGTGAAAACCTTTATGCATTTGCCAAAACCTGACCTGTTAATTGTGCACTGTGGAGGTAATGATTTGGGCACTTTGACTGGGGTAGGTCTGGAAATGCTTTTAAAGGACACCTTTGAGCAATTAATGGCACTTTTTCCTCAAACTGCCTTGGTATATTCAAATATATGCCAAAGACAGAAATGGAGGTGGTCGAACCAATTTTGTCCACAAATTGAGAAATCGAGGAAGCATGTAAACAAATCTGTTTCAGCTTACATGAGAGACCATGGAATGGGCTCCGTGTACAACAATAACTTGCGTTACTACATGCAAGATATCTACAGAGGAGATGGAGTTCACTTCTCAGATGAGGGCAACAGAATTTTCATTCTGAATTTAAGACTGTGCATTGGTACCTACTTATAAGTACCTAAATGTACCATAAACCCAAAAGCTCTTCTCAGAGCTACCCTACATCTGATCACTCACAATTATTATTTTACTCTAACTTTTTTCACTAATTTTCAACAAAGTACGCTCCCCGGGGCGCTACCCGGTACGCGAACCGGAAGCTAACCTCGCGAAATTTTTAAAAAAAATGGTTTTTTTTCGCACATATGGGCCTCCTCAGCCACCCTCAGAAAACCTAGGGGGTCAAGATAAGTCTACCGTGCCCCCTTCTACCCATTCTGAACATTATTTGCCCTCCATCTTGTATCTTAATTCGACCGAAACACAAAATGGTGGACTCCCGTAACGCTTCAGGTTCGCGTACCGGGGCGCTCGCCAGTTCGCGTACGGGGGCGCTCCCCGGGAAGCGCTCCATCAAAAAAGGTGGGAAAGTAATTTACAGAAAAACGACTGGAGACACTTTCACCAAATATAGATTAGCTCATACTACATACCAATCCCTACCATTTTCACAAATTTGATTGAAATTCCATTTAGCCATTTAGCCTGTAGACCTTTCTAAATACCGTGAGGTAAATTACTTCACAGAACACATCTGAAGTGTTGGAATTGACAACCAATGAAAATGTTACTTTCATTTTCTACTTTTTTTACCTGACATTTGATTCGTTATATACCTGAATATATTTAAAGGAAGAGAAGGGAACACAGCCATTTTGACTACTACTTCCTGGTTTACATTTCAATTGGATTTTCACTAATCACTTCAACTTCTTTGTAAAGGTAAGTTGTTATTTTAAAAACTGAAGTATATTGTGCACTATCAGTTAATATGGTAAACTTTTTCTGATAGTTATATACTATCCCTCTGTAGTAGTTATAGATTTAGATAGACTTCTCTGTTATAGTTATGGATGGAGTTAGGTTTCTCTTGTATAATTATGAATTTACTTACGTTAAATCACATACACTTTTTTATATTCCTACTTCCACTCTGATACTATACACTGCCCAAAGATAAATTCACTGATAAAAACTGCCTATCTAAAATTAATCCCAACAGTGCCCTATCTCTACTAATATATATTTTTTTTATCCAAATTTCAGGCAACATGGAAGGCGAACAGAAAGTTTCATTTCAAATTGTCCTGCAAGAGAGCAGCCAAGAATTAATTGATCCAAATTATATAGAATTTATGGATGAAACTTGGGACCAAGAACTACTGCAATGTGTGCAAGCAGTAGATGACCTCCTTCAAAATGAGGACATTTTACACACTCAGAGATTACAAGCTATGTTCAATGAAAATAACAACATTTCAGACAGTGAAATGTTAGAAATGTTATTAAATTTTGAAACACAATCACAATAATAAATAATTGCTTAAAAAATAAAGAAATAAAAAAATAATCAACAAAACCAACAATCAATTAAAATACAGTATTTGAAAAGTCTATCATTCTTTTTTCCTTATAGTACGCTCCCCAGAACGCTTCCCGGTTCGCGGACCGGGCGCTCCCCACGCAAAAAAACAAATGTATTTTTTTTTTTGCCCTGCGGGGCCCTTTTAAAGCCTCCACATCAAACCTAGGGGGTCAGGGAGGATCTACTATGCCCCCTTATGGTCATTTCCCCCTTTGTTTTGGCCTCCTCTTGTCTCCCGATCCTACCGAGAGACAAGATGGCGGCCGCTCCGGACTGTTTAGAATGTTGACAGACACCGGAGAGCCAATCAGCTTCGCTACGCGAAGTTCCGTTACGCGTCAAGTACGCGAACCGGAGCGCTGCCTGGAGCGCGCTTACAGATATATATCTTTTTTTGAACGTTAATTTCTCAAAATCCACTGGAGCACATATATTGAGACCTAGCAAAGGCACATCGGGCTAACAGTCCCTACAATTTTGCCAAGTTTCGTGCAAATCCATTCAGCCGTTCGGCCTAAAAGTGAGGCCAACCGCCCTATGGAAATTAACATGGGAAAAACACGTTTTGGGACCCCCCTTTTTTCTCGGCCCCCCCTTGACGAACCCCCCCCAAATTTCCAGGGGCTGCTCAGAAACAAAATGTTCCATTTTCCTGAAAATTTCAGCCAATTCCGTCCACAAACGCCAAAGTTATTAGACATAGAATTTTCAAAAATCCCATAGGGAAAAAATCCTAACTATATATACCTACTGGCGACCGCCAGTAGGTAATATATATATATATATATATTACCTACTGGCGGTCGCCAATAGGTATATCTAGTTAGGATTGATTTCCATAGGGAAATCGCAACATTCTATTTGGAATAACTTTGGCGCCGGTTGAGCAATCAGGCTGAATTTTTCAGCAACTTTGCCTCGCGGCGCTCCGCTCCTTCCCTGAAAGTTTCGGGGGGATTCGTCAAGCGGGGGCTGAGATAAAAGGGGGGTCCCAAAACGTGTTTTCCCATGTTAATTTCCATAGGGCGGTCTGTCGCACTTTTAGCTCGAACGGCTGAATGGATTTTCACCAAACTTGGCAAAATTGTAGGGAGTGGTAGTCCGATGGGCCTTTGCTATGTCTCAAGATATGTGCTACAGAGGATTTTGAGTAATTTAGGTTTAAAAAAATGTATATATCTGTAAGCGCGCCCCGGAACGCGTACCGGGGAGCGCTCCGGGCGCGCCACGTGACTTGCGCACGGCAAGCTGATTGGTTGTCGGGTGTCTGTAAACATTCGAAACAGTCAGCAGCGGCCGCCATCTTGTGTCTCGGTAGGATTGAGATACAAGAGGTGGCAAAAATCAAAGGGGGAAATGAGCAAAAGGGGGCAGGGTACACCCTCCCTGACCCCTAGGTTTGATGTAGGTTTTTTTTTTTCGTGGGGGGGGGCGCCCTGTACGGGCACCGGGGAGCGTATCAGGGAACGTACTTAGGTGAAAAATAGTGAAAATAATAGTGTAAAATAATCATTTTGAGTGATTACAGGTAGGGTAGCTCTGAAAAGAGCTTTTGGGTTCTGTGGCTGTTTTAGGTACCTAAAAGTGTGTCACACCCACATGCACACAACCCCATACCCACACACCCACACACTCCCCACACACACTTCACACACGCACACCTCCACCCACACTCAAACACCCCACACCCCCACATCGACACCTTACACATCCACACCCACACCCACATCCCACACACCCACACTCAAACACACACCTCACCCCCCCTTCCACCACACACACACACACATGCACACACACACAGATATCTCACAGACACACCCCACACATCCCACACACACATCTCCCCCCCCGAAACACACACAGACAACTCACAGACACATCCATACATCCCACACATACATACACATCCTACACACATACCTCCCACACCCACACACACCCCACACACACCTCACACACCCACACTCCCACCTACACCCAAACACCCCACACACTCACACCCACACACACACCTTACATACCCATATCCACACCCACATCCACATACCCCACACACCTATACACCTCATCCCCCCCAGACACACACACACACATACACACCTCACAGACACCCCCCGCACATCCCCCACACACACCTCCCCCACGCCTACACATGGGGAAAACTCGGTGAAACACAAAAATAATAATTTAAAGTGCTTAGAGGTAGGGTATCTCTGAATAGAGTTGTTGTGTTGTTTGGGTGTTTTAAGTACCAACATGTAGGTACCAATGCTGAGTCTTAAAGTCAATGTACACCGTCTCCTCTGTAGATAATTTGCATGTTGTTACAGAAGTTATTGTGGTATATGGAATCTATACCATAGTCTTTCAGGGAAGCAGAAACAACATGGAGGCAGGAGATGAAAAAGAGATGTCAAATACACATTGGAGATAATATAGTGGGAGAAAGGAAGTAACTATGAGCAAAATTACTATGTAACACAAATACGTTGCACAGTATACTATAAGTCTGACTTTATATTATAATCAATTTTGTACTAGTTTATGAATTACATATAATAATGA
Source organism: Lissotriton helveticus (assembly GCF_964261635.1). Lineage (NCBI taxonomy): Eukaryota > Metazoa > Chordata > Amphibia > Caudata > Salamandridae > Lissotriton > Lissotriton helveticus. The sequence goes on along the minus strand of NC_136067.1, from coordinate 1,432,921,283 downwards.
ATAATGTCTCGAACAATTTTTGATTATTAAATATACATTTATTTTTCTGATTCTTTTTCAAAATTTAATAGAACGTCTAACATTTCACTGTCCGAAATGTTCTCTTGTTGAGTGAACATAACTTCCAACATTTGACTGTCAGAAACGTCCTCATATTGAATTAACAAATCCACAGAATCTACACATTGTAGAAGTTCATGGTCCCGTGATTCATCCATGAATTCCAAGTCAATGGGTTCAATGATTTCCTCATTGTTCATCTCTAGGACAATTTCAAAGGAAACGTTCTGTTCTCCTTCCATTTTTGTGCTGAAATTTGCATTAAAAAAAAATCAGTAGAAATATGGCACTGTTGGGTTTAAGTTCGGACAGGTAGTTTTGATTTTTTAATAGTGAAGTTAACTTTGGGCAATGTATGGTAACAGGCAGGAAGTAGAAATATTAAAAAGTGCCTGTGAAGAAGCGTAAGTAAATTCATAATTATAGCAGAGAAGCCTAAGTCAATCTATAAATATAACAGAGGAGCCTATCTCTATCTATAACTATAGCAGAGGGACAGTAAATAACTATCAGAAAATGTTTTTAAAAAATAACTTAAAGTGCCCCTTACAAATTATCAACTTACTTTACAGAGAGGTGAAGAAGACAAAATGCGAAAATCCTTTCAAGATGTACCTCAGGTAGTTGTAGTCAAAATGGCTGTGTTTCCCTCTCATTTTTCATTTATATTCATGTACATAACCAATCAAATGTCAGGAAAAAAAATAGAAAATGAAAGTAACATTTTAATTGGTTGTCAATTCTAACACTTCACATGTGTTTTTGTTATGTAATTTACCTCAGGATATTTAGACAGGGCTACAGGCCAAATGGCTCAATGGAATTCCACTTTATTTGGGAAAATGGTAGGGACTGGTATGTAGTATGAGCTATTCTATTTTTGGTGAAAGTGTCTCCAGTGATTTTTAGGTAAATTAACTTTCGAAATTTTTTAGGGGAGCGCAGCCCGGTATGCGCTCCGGTACGCGTACCGGTAAGCGCTACGGGAGTCCTCCATTTTGTGTTTTGGTAGATTTGAGACAGAAAATGGAGGAAAAAACAACGTTGGAAATGGGTATAAGGGGGTATCGTAGGCACTCCTTGACCCTCTATGTTTTGTGAGGGGGTCTTAGGAGGCCCAAATAGGCAAAAAGAAACAAAAAAATAATAATTTTTCACGGGGTGCGCCCGGTACGCGCACCGGGGAGCGTACCGGGGAGCGTACTATGGTGAAAAATAGTGAAAACAGTTAAAAAAAGATACTCATTTGGAGTGATCAGAGATAGGGTAGCCCTGAAAAGGGCTTTTGGGTTCTGTGGCTGATTTAGGTACCTACAGGTAGGTACCAATGCACAGTCTTAAATTCAGGAGGAATATTGTATTCCCCTCATCAGAAAAGTGCACACCATCTCCCCTGTATATATCTTCCATGTTGTAACGTAAGTTATTATTGTATATTGAACCCATTCCATAGTCTCTCATGTAAGCAGAAACAGATTTATTCACATGTTTCCGTGCTTTCTCAAATTGTGGACAAAATTGATTGGACCACTTCCATTTCTATCTTTGGCATATATTGGAATATACCAAGGCAGTTTGTGGAAAAAGTGCCATCAAATGATCAAAGGTGTCCTTTAAAAGCATTTCCAGACCTACCCCAGTCAAAGTGCCCAAGTCATTTCCTCCACAGTGCACAATTAACAGGTCAGGGTGTGGCAAATGCAAAAAGGTTTTCACCAATGGAATCAATTGGTGACATTTTAATCCTCTGTGGCCAATCCATTTTATGTTCAAGTTTGATAAATCAAGGTTGTGTAAATTTCTGGTACTAGCATACCTTTGAGCCCAGTGGATATAGCTATGTCCAATAATCCAGACAGAATACATGGTCAGAGGAGATTCTGGTGCAGTTAGATGAAGTGTGGAAAAGAAATGGCAGTTGGAACAATAGGAGTTTGCAAAAAAAAACCTGTGGAGTTTCAGTGCTCTTGAATCACAAGCAATGATTGGTAGAATGAGATAGGTGAAAACTGAAAGTTAGGGTGCAGGGTTGTGTTCTGTGTAAGAAGTAATTTGAATGGTTAAAAAAAGTCATTTAAAGAAACCTTACATCAGATAAGCCGGTGTATTTGCAGGTCAAACATCCTTGCAGAGGTGATTTGCAACATTGTAGAATAAACTTTTAACCCTGGCAGGTCAGTGGGGAGGGAGTTGCTATGGTAACAGGTAGAAAGGGCTGAGGGGGGGGAAGGGTGTTGGTTTGAAAATACAGAGGGAAGAGATTTGATTGGTTACCATGAGCAATATGTGTGTAGAATTAGAGGTTTTCTGTGCCTTTATGGTTTGCAGTGTCTGGAGAACATACCTTTTGCTCTGCTAAAGAAATATTGGTGTGTGTATCTGACACTGTTCTGAATCTCCTAAAATATTTGTAAAGGTGAGTTATGATTCATTTAATATACATAGAGACTTGTATACTCTATGGAGAAGATTTGGAAGCAAATTGTGGTTTTTTAATGTTGGTTTGTGTCATGCTTTTTGATAATGCTTGGTAAAAAGTTTTTACTGCATAGAGTAATTGTATTTTGTAAAATTGTGAAGTTTTAGTCGTGACATGGAATGCTTCTACATCGGACCTGTGCTGTGTTTTGTAAATGTGATGTAAAAACGATTTTGGGGAAAATAAATAGTTTTTACATTTTTTAAATGGAGTAAAGAATGTGTACATGTTTAATAGAAATACATTTGACTCTTTACAATGATGTTACCTGTGTTAACTCAGTGTAGGAAGCATATTGAGTTTGTTTGCATAGAGGAATTGTATTTTGTAAAATTGTGAAGCTTCATGTGAAAGCGTTTGCCTCAGTCTTATTCCTGTTGTGAGGCAGGTGCAAGATTTTGCCTCAGTCTTATCCCTGCTGTGAGGCAGATGGTTGTAAATATGATCTGTGCTGTGTTTCCTAAATGTGATGTCAAAAACGATTTTGGGGAAAATAAATGGATTTTACATTTTTGAGTATAATGTGGCGCAAAGGTTTAAAAAATGACGCATACATGCGTCACTTTTTAAATATGGGGAAAAAAAGGTACATGTTTGGGCTTTCCTGGGGAGCCTAGGTGGTGAGGCTTGTGTCTAAGCGTGCAGTGGACTAGGCTTCATGAAGCTCATCCCTGTCTGCATTCTTAGACACAGGTGTCTATTTGACTCTTTACAATGATGTTAGCTGTGTTTTAAAACAGTGTAGGAGGCATATTGAGTTTGTTTGCATAGAGGAATTGTATTTTGTAAAATTGTGAATCTCCATGAGAAAGCGTTTGCCTCAGTCTTATTCCTGTTGTGAGGCAGGTGCAAGATTTTGCCTCAGTCTTATCCCTGCTGTGAGGCAGATGATTGTAAATAGGATCTTAGCTGTGTTTCCTAAATGTGATGTCAAAAACGATTTTGGGGAAAATAAATTGTTTTTACATTTTTGAGTATAATGTGGCGCAGAGGTTTAAAAAGTGACACATCTACCTATATGCATCAATTTATAAATATGGGGCAAAAAGGTACTTGTTTGGGTTTTCCTGGGGAGTGTAGGTGGTGAAGCTTGTGTCTAAGAGTGCAGTGGACTAGGCTTCATGAAGCATATACCTGTCTGAATTCTTAGACGCAGGTGTCAATTTGACTCTTTACAATGATGTTACCTGTGTTTTAAATCAATGTAGGAAGCATATTGAGTTTGTTTGCATAGAGGAATTGTATTTTGTAAAATTGTGAAGCTCCATGTGAAAGCGTTTGCCTCAGTCTTATTCCTGTTGTGAGGCAGGTGCAAGATTTTGCCTCAGTCTTATCCCTGCTGTGAGGCAGATGGTTGTAAATATGATCTGTGCCGTGTTTCCTAAATGTGAGGTCAAAAACGATTTTGGGGAAAATAAATTGTTTTTACATTTTTGAGTATAATGTGGCGCAGAGGTTTAAAAAGTGACGCATACATGCGTCACTTTTTAAATATGGGGAAAAAAGGTACATGTTTGAGCTTTCCTGGGGAGTCTAGGTGGTGAGGCTTGTATCTAAGTGTGCAGTGGACTAGGCTTCATGAAGCATATCCCTGTCTGCATTCTTGGACACAGGTGTCAATTTGACTCTTTACAATGATGTTAGCTGTGTTTTAAATCAGTGTAGGAAGCATATTGAGTTTGTTTGCATAGAGGAATTGTATTTTGTAAAATTGTGAAGCTCCTTGAGAAAGTGTTTGCCTCAGTCTTATCCCTGTTGTGAGGCAGGTGCAAGATTTTGCCTCAGTCTTATCCCTGCTGTGAGGCAGATGATTGTAAATAGGATCTGTGCTGTGTTTCCTAAATGTGATGTCAAAAACGATTTTGGAGAAAATGAATGGTTTTTACATTTTTGATTATAATGTGGCGCAGAGGTTTAAAAAGTGACGCATCTACCTACATGCATCAATTTTTAAATATGGAGCAAAAAGGTACTTGTTTGGGTTTTCCTGGGGAGCGTAGGTGGTGAGGCTTGTGTCTAAGAGTGCAGTGGACTAGGCTTCATGAAGCCTATCTCTGCTGCATTCTTAGACACAGGTGTTTTGAGGCAAAATATTGCACCTGTCTCACAACAGGAATAAGACTGAGGCAAACGCTTTCACATGGAGCTTCACAATTTTACAAAATATAATTACTCTATGCAAACAAACTCAATATGCTTCCTACACTGAGTTAAAACACAGGTAACATCATTGTAAAGAGTCAAATTGACACCTGTGTCTAAGAATGCAGCAGAGATAGGCTTCATGAAGCCTAGTCCACTGCACTCTTAGACACAAGCCTCACCACCTACGCTCCCCAGGAAAACCCAAACAAGTACCTTTTTGCCCCATATTTAAAAATTGACACATGTATGCGTCATTTTTTAAACCTTTGCGCCACATTATACTCAAAAATGTAAAAACTATTTATTTTCCCCAAAATCGTTTTTGACATCACATTTAGGAAACACAGCACAGATCCTATTTACAATCATCTGCCTCACAGCAGGGATAAGACTGAGGCAAAATCTTGCACCTGCCTCACAACAGGAATAAGATTGAGGCAAACGCTTTCACATGGAGCTTCACTATTTTACAAAATACAATTCCTCTATGCAAACAAACTCAATATGCTTCCTACACTGATTTAAAACACAGGTAACATCATTGTAAAGAGTCAAATTAACACCTGTGTCTAAGAATGCAGACAGGGATATGCTTCAGGAAGCCTAGTCCACTGCACTCTTAGACACAAGTCTCACCACCTACGCTCCCCAGGAAAACCCAAACAAGTACCTTTTTGCCCCATATTTAAAAATTGACGCATGTAGGTAGATGCGTCACTTTTTAAACCTCTGCGCCACATTATACTCAAAAATGTAAAAACCATTTATTTTCCCTAAATTTGTTTTTGATATCACATTTAGGAAGCACAGCACAGATCCTATTTACAATCATCTGCCTCACAGCAGGGATAAGACTGAGGCAAAATCTTGCACCTGCCTCACAACAGGAATAAGACTGAGGCAAACGCTTTCTCTTGGAGCTTCACAATTTTACAAAATACAATTCCTCTATGCAAACAAACTCAATATGCTTCCTACACTGATTTAAAACACAGGTAACATCATTGTAAAGAGTCAAATTGACACCTGTCTCTAAGAATGCAGACAGGGATATGCTTCAGGAAGCCTAGTCCACTGCACTCTTAGACACAAGCTGCACCACCTACGCTCCCCAGGAAAACCCAAACAAGTACCTTTTTGCTCCATAATTAAAAATTGATGCATGTAGGTAGATGCGTCACTTTTTAAACCTCTGCGCCACATTATAATCAAAAATGTAAAAACCATTCATTTTCTCCAAAATCGTTTTTGACATCACATTTAGGAAACACAGCAAGATCCTATTTACAATCATCTGCCTCACAGCAGGGATAAGACTGAGGCAAAATCTTGCACCTGCCTCCCAACAGGAATAAGACTGAGGCAAACGCTTTCTCATGGAGCTTCACAATTTTATAAAATACAATTCTATATAACTATATAACTCAATACTTTCTCGGGAAGCATAGGTGGTGAAGCCTGTGTATAAGAGTGCAGTGGACTTAGACATAGGTCTGATCTTCTTTGTACTTGTGGACAGAGCTTTCTTCCACTATACTCTTCAATACAGGCCTCACCTTTTGTGCACCCCTGGAGAATCCTCACCTGATCTGTAACCCTGTATAGATCGTTTGCTTTTTGTCATTGCTTTGTTGTTTGGTAATAGTGGTCTATAATGTGCTACTTTTTTCTTTAACACAGATTGAAATCGTTATTTGAAGAGTAAGCAAAGATGCCCACAAAGGAAAGGACAAAGAAACAACGTAACCGGGAAAAATCAAAAACAGCAACGGAATTACAGCATTCTTCCACAACAAATACTTCAAAAAACAGGAACAAAGCTCCTGGTAAGACAACTAAGTCTTTTTTACGTAACATATGTACATCCCAAAAAAAATGATGGACACCATGTAGAAAAAGAAAATGAGAGAGTAAAATTGAAAAGGAAGGAGAGATCTTCAAAGAATCCTAAAACTGGAGCAGGAGAGAATAATATGTATAGGAATAGAAGGCAGAATCAGTTTAGAGACATTCGTAGACGAATGTTTCGCAATATAGTGGTTTTAAATTTGTTAAAAAACATTAGGAAAGGTAAACAGAGAGCTGCTTTTTATAAGAAAAAGAAAAGTGTAGAGAAGATTGTTGATCAGGCTTTTGAAGTTAAGAAAAAATTATTTATTTTAATAATCAATAGAATTAGGACACTTAACAAGACAATTGATGTTTTCAAATCAAACAGTAGATGGAAAAGAGTAATTAATCGGACTCATTTTTGTAAAGTTTTTTCTGGAGAATGGATGCACAGTTCAAGTTGGGAGCCATTTTTTAATGAGGAGAGTTACTTCCAGGAGAATGATTTAGTGCATGCAGTTGACACCAGTGGTCGAGCGTATGAAGTGAAATACGGTTGTCCGATTGAAAAAGAGAAACTTGTGCCTAGAGAACCAGAAGAGGTGTTATCTGATGGAGTTTTAGGGAGACGTACTAAGGGTCCAGTGTACACTTGGAAGTGTAGTAGTATTTGTAGTGTGCGACAGGAATCAATTGATTTGTTTTGTAATTTCTTACGTACATATAGTAAAAAAAGTATAAAGCAAAAAGTGAAGTTGTTGCAAGACTTAGATCCTTGCAGAGTGAGAGGAATCACAGGTTTGCAAGGCCATTCACTGGCTTGTCTTTCTAGAAAAGTCTGTCAGAGTGTTTTTCATCATTTTAGGATGTTAGCAGTGCATCATACCAAAATGAGGAAATTAGTGAGAATGTTGTATTATGCAAAAAGTCCAGCACTTAAGCTTAAACAATTAAACAGTGCTCTTTTGCATGGAACAGAATTAGATGTGAAGAAGATTTGTGAAGAAATTGAGATTTGTTATTTTCGTGAAAAAGAGGACAGTGTAGGCCAGGGTGTGGAGCATGGGGAACATGGCGGCAGGCTGCCGTCTGCCGTGGGAGCTCCGGACCGGGAGGTGGTTTTCTCCGAAGAGAAGGCAGCGATAGAAGCTCTAAAATGGTGAGGACAGAGCGGACGATATAGTGGCTCGTTACGAGGCAGTTTCTTTTTTGACGAGGCATTCCTTGTGTTTTCTTCTCCCCTTCACCAAACGGAGAAACAAGCACCCGGCACTAGGACCCAGGAGAAGACCCAGGAGAGACGGTGACGGTGATGGAGTCGGGACGTGAAGGGTGCCGGCCGGCGGGTGAGGTAGTTGCAGAACGCTCTCAGGCGGGGTAGTAGGAGCGTGTACAGGCTCCTTCCCTCACCCGAGCTTAGATCCATGGTGGGAAGGGAAGCTGGAAAAGCAGCTGGTGAAGCGACAGGAGCAGGCATCACACCGTCGAAGGAGAGGAGGAGTTCTGGCGGTGCAGTGCGGGGTCCAGGTGACTGGGCTTGTGCTTGGGGGCATGCTAGGCGGTTGCTGACAAGAGTAAGCCTCAGCTCCCCTCTAATTAACAATTTTCTCCACCACGCACTATCTAAGGAGGGGGGCAAGGAGGGGGATCAAGTGTTTAAGAACTCGAGGGGTATTGTTGTGCTAAAACTGAGCAGTGGAGGGACATTATGTGAGTTGCAGAGTTTGTTACGGGACAAGGGCATGGACATAGGAGCAAGCCCAGCCTCAGTGATTTCACACACATATCTTCGGCAAGAAGAAGAGATAGTTGTTCTCTCGGGGAGCCTTTTCGGGGAGGAGGATAAGAGTAAGACTAGAAAGAAAGATAGGGGAAGTAGTAAGGAGCCTTTTAACGCACCCCCCGTCCCACCTGCCAGGAACAGATATCAGCTGAGGTCGAGACTTGCAATACAGAAGACAGGAGCCGAAGTCCCTTACACTGCTAAGGCAGGAGCCATCCCAATCCCAATCTCCCCGATAGAAAGAAGGAGGGACAGGAGGGGTAATAACTCGGGGGAAGTGAAGAAGCAAAGGCAGAAGCCCCTGAAGGCGCGCGGGACAAAACCAAAGCCCACCCCTTCCTTAAAGGCCTATTTTAAAATTATGGAGAAGGTGGTAGATATCTCAGCAGGGGGGGAGTAAGGAACTACCCGGGTTGGGACTTACAGATAATACAGTTGATACCCTGAGTGTTCCTCTCCCCAGCCCCTCCGGCTCCCCTGGCTCACTCAGTCACCCACCATCAGAAGACCCGAAAGGTGCAGCTGCACCAAGTGTCTGCAGTCTACTTGATCATACTCCTCCCATCATACCAGGCGTCTCCTTCACAGTTCCTCTCAAAAATAGCTATACGGTGTTGGCAGAGTTAGAGGATAACGTAAGTCAGGAGAGGTTGGAGGAAGAGCTAGTGCAAGTAGAAGAAGATAGTACAGAGGGGATAGGACAGAATTCATCGCAAGCGGCTCAAGCTAGTCCCTTGCCTCCTGTAAGAACGTTGTCAACAACCCCTGATGCAGGTTTGTTACAGGTTGGGGCTCTCCTTTTAAGTCTCAGAGAGGACCTTTTGACAAAACTCGATCAGAAATTTGATACATCCGAGGCAAACCAAAAAATCATTCATGAGCAGTGTGCTAGTTAAGAACAAAAATTGGTGGATGTAAGCAAACGCACAGAGGTGCTCGAGGAAGAAGTTAGCCTGTTAACGGGGGCTTCAAAAAGACATGATAGGGACATTGAGGCACTAAGAACACAAAATAGGGCTCTACAGATGAATGTGGAAAGACTCGAAATTCACTCTAGAAGGAACAATTTGAAAATACCAGAAGGGACAGAAAATGGGGATGTCAAGGCCCTCATTTGTAAAATCCTTAGAGAGGGTGTCCTTAAGGATAGTCCAGATATAGACCTTGAGGGCGAGATACAAAGAGCCCACAGAGATCCCTTTCGGCAGCGTCAAGGGAGGTTAGGTCCAAGAAAAATGTTGGTGAATTTTCTGTCCTTTTCGGTCAAGGAATTAATCCTGAGTAGAGCTCTGCAGGAAAAATCCCTACAATTCGGATCAGCTAACTACTTGATCCGATCTGATGTGGGGAAGGTAACAGCACAGAGGCAGTGGGAGTTGGGGAGCCGAATGCCTGAGCTTAGGAGTTTGGGGGCACAGGTGCAGATGAAGTTCCCTGCTTTTCTGAGAGTAGTTTGAAAAAACAAGACATCCAACTTTAACTCAGCCCAAGATGTTGACTCCTTTCTCACTTTGATGCGAGAGAATACGCGTCAGTAAGAGATATTAATTGGTAAAAGGCAGTAGGACGTAGGAAACTCCGGGGGGGCAGAGATTATAATCAGCAAGAAATATAGTTCAGAATTTAAGTAATACACGTATACACGTATCACGTATCACGGTGAACAATGGGGTAAGTGAAAGGGAAGAAAACGGGAAAAGGGGAAAGAAGAAAGGAAAAGAAAAAAAAGAAGAAAAAAAAGGTGAAGAAGGGAGAAGGGGAAAAAAAAAGGAAAAAAATATATATATATGTATATATAACGAGAGAATGCAATCTGAAAGGGGAGGAGAAGAGAGATGGAAAAAAGGGGGAAAGGAAGAAAGGGTAGAAAGGAAAAAAAAAAGAAAAATATGAATGACCTCCTTCTATTGTTTTTTTTCTTTTTTTTTAGCTTTTGTCGCATTTACTAAGTCAAACAAACCACAAGGGTCACCCTCAGGGGAGGGGGGTGGGAGGGTGGAGAGCAGGGGGAAAAAGAAAAAAAACTAATCCTCATATATGTTTGAAACTAAACCACACACAGGTAGGGAACCGGCTTAGAATTCATAGAGTGATTATAGGGAATTATGGCCAATATGATAGGTAGTATAAAACTAATAAGCTGGAATGTTAATGGGTTAAGGGATAGGAAGAAAGCAAGAAGGGTTATTGATTTTTTGTTCAGATCAGGGGCACATATCTGTTTACTGGAGGAGACGCATTTGGAAAGGGAAGAATGTAATCAAATCTTTGGGAAAGGTAGATGGGTCCAGGATGCTGTCTCCTCGGGCCAAAGCGGCAGTACACGGGGGGTGGCCATAATCATTAGAGCAGGCATGGGGATCAGGCTAATTAAACATGAAACAGACAACTCAGGCAGATGGTTGATAACTTCCTTGATTGTAGGAAGTACCCCTTTAGTTTGTGCAGTCTACTATGGCCCGAATTTAGATGCTCCGGGGGCTCTGCTGAAACTTAAAACCAACTTAATAGATACAGCAGGCCCCATAATTTTAGGGGGAGATTTCAACTTGATATTCGATAGAGAACTAGATAGAACATCAAGAGTGAGATTTTCCCCCCCTAAAAAAACAAGTCAGGAATTGAAGAACCTTATGAGGGATTTTAACCTGATAGATATTTGGAGACTTAAAAACCCGGGGGGAAGAGATTATTCTTTCTACAGCAGAAGGTATGGGCATCATTCTCGGATAGATTTTTTCCTGCTAGACAATAACCTCTCATCAGCAGTTGACTCCATAGCATATGTTCCGGCAATTCTGTCAGACCATTCAATGGTGGAAATGGTGGTCAAATTAAAACAGGAAAAACAACAAAGGAGATGGACATTGGACCGGACATTGTTACTGGAAGAAGGGGTCAGACAGGACCTAGTGACCCAGTCTGAAGAGTTCTTTAGGGTCAATACTGGATCGGCAAGTAAACAAATTGTGTGGGAAACATATAAAGCCTTTTCCCGAGGTTTATTAACAACCCTGATGATCAGGAGGAACAGTCTGAGGAAAGAGCAAAGAGAAGCTGGGATTCTGAGAATCAAGCTCAAGGAACTGGAGTTGCAGAGGGCATTGGCCGAGGAGTCGGATAATAGGCCACTCCTCCAGAGGGAATTGGACGGTTTGCGAGCAGAATTCCAAGCGGGGATGGATAAGGCTCTGAAGGAAAAGTGGGACACAAGTAATCTACAACAGTTTGCCTATGGTGAGAAGTGTGGGCGTCTCCTAGCTTGGAAGGCTCGAGCGGACAGAACTAGATACCAGATAGACAGTTTGGTATTAACAAGCACAGGGGAAAAAACCAACGAGGATGACCTCATCAGGGAAGAAGCAAAGAGATACATGCAGTCTTTATACGGAACTAACCCCTCTCTGGGTAGGCAACAAGCAGAATCGTGGTTTGCAAATGTACAGCTCCCTGAGTTGTCGGATTCTGACAGGTCTTATCTCAGTTCAGAAATCAAGGAAGGGGAAGTCAGGGCTCAGTTGGTGAAAATGGCTAAGGGCAAAGCCGCAGGTCCTGATGGGCTGCCGGTCGAACTGTTCAAGATCGTTTTAGAGCAGATTATAGGGGTTCTGACTCTATTGTTTAACGAAATCTTACTCTTGGGGGGGGCAGGTCCCTAGGTCATGGGCGGAGGCGACGGTCACATTACTGTTGAAGCCAAATAAGGACCCGAGTAGGATAGAGTCCTATAGGTCCATTTCACTATTAAACGTGGACTATAAGGTATTCTCGGGGGTGCTGGCAACGAGATTAGCAAAGGTTGTAAAATCGGTGGTACAGTGTGACCAAAGGGGCTTCATCCCGGATAGGCAGCTCAACGAGTTGACCTTTCAAGTTGTGGCAGCGATGGATGTTGCTCAAGAAATGAAGCAGCCCCTGACCATAGTAGCAGTCGACGCCGCAAAGGCTTTTGACCAGGTGGACTGGGACTACCTCTGGATGGCGATGGAAAAATTCGGCTTTCCTATGAGTTACATAACTGCCATTAAGCTCCTATACTCAGCCCCGACAGCTAAGGTTCTAGTAAATGGTTCCCTGACTGAGCATTTTTTTATTTTTCGAGGCACACGACAGGGATGTCCCTTATCCCCCCTTTTGTTTGATTTGTATATAGAGCCTTTTGTTTGTCTGTTAAGAGCGGATCCAATAATTAAACCCTTTAAGATCGCGGATATGGAGTTGAAACTGGCATTGTATGCTGATGATTTGCTAATGTATACAATAAATCCTGATGTAGCAATACCAAGACTATTAGATCTAGCTAAGGGGTTTGGTAATATTTCAGGGTATTCTATCAATGCTGAAAAAACGGAAATAATGGAATGGAATCAGCAGATTAGCTCGATGGGGAAAAAGAATAAAATGAGGTATTTGGGAATCCATCTGGTCAATAAGATTGAAGCAATCCCCAAAACCAATCTAGAAAGGGTCATGAAAGACACAATCGCTCTGTTACAACGCTGGTCCTCACTACCTTTAAATATCTACGGGAGAGTGAACCTTTTGAAGATGATAGTCCTTCCTAAAATTACATTTTTATTTAATGCTATCCCCTTATCTTTTCCAGTACCTTTAATTAAAAAACTCCAAGGAAAATTGGGTTCATTTATTTGGAATGCCAAAGGTCCTCGAATAGCGTGGAAAAAACTAAGAAGAGGTCTCAAGACAGGAGGGCTCGCCTTCCCTGACCTACTGTTGTATTTCCACGCTTTTCATTTTAAGCACTTTAGAACCATGGCGGGCCGTCTGGACGAATCATCGATGGGCTTGCTATTCTCTGCCTTGTTAAAAGATGTACCTCAGGGATTAACTTTTTTCCTGTATAAGTTTGGGGAAAAAAGTGAGGTTGAAGTTCTTGAGGTCAGCTTTGAAAAACTGGGTATTTGTAAGGAACAAATTAAATATTTCTTATTATGCACCGCAGGCACCTATATGGGACTCACCAGGCCTTCCAGTCTGTCTAAATGATCATTTATCCTTACCATTGAAGCAGGCAGGGTTGGAGAGTTGGGGAGACTTGCAGGGAGATGGCCAACTTTTAAGTTAGGATATATTGTCGAATCTAACTAGGGGATCTCTGACGCGGTTTAAATACTATCAGCTATCAGGCTGGTGGGCAACGAGACCTGTGACACCCGGAGAAAACAATCCCCCTAACCCCAAATTTGAAGCGGTAACTAGAAGGGGTAAGTGGAAGAGCCAAATATCTTTTTGGTATTCGGCATTGTTAGAGGGTGAGGATGTTACGGAGGCTGAAATCAGCAAATTGTGGTGCAACGCTTTTACCCCGGCTAGTGGGTCCTTCATGGATTTCTGGCACGACTCTTTCAGGGTGTTAAACGCCGTTATCAAGCCTGCAGCTCTGAAAAGAAATCATATATACACTATGTACAGGGTTTATATAACTCCCAAAAAACTGGTCAAGTTTTCGAACATAGATTACAACTGCCCAAGGTGTGGCCTTCTGAAAGCAGATGATGTACATATGTTCGTAGATTGCCCGGAATTGGTGGAATATTGGAGTAAGATAAGGGAATTTCTAGAAGAAGTCCTCTTAATGGCTATATCAGTCCCAAGGTTTACAATAATGTCTGGGCTAGTCACGAACTATCAGGTTAATGATCTTCCCACGAAATTTGTATTCTACATTATCCTGTTAGCAAGGCGTGAGATCTGCAGGGCGTGGAAAGATCCAACTCCCCCCACCTTTGCTAACTGCCTGAGGCAGATTATGATAACGAGCAAATCAGATGTGGCATGTGATCCCAGAAGCGAGACGAATGTTTGGGCGGCCATGGCGGCATGGCAATCTCGATGATTGGTATTCCAATGATTTGTCTGGAGCCCTGCGGGTTCCCCGATCTCCTAAGTAGCATGGGGCGCCCAAAGATCGGCAAAAAGAGGAGTTTGGAGGGGAAAGCAGTGGCTACTTGAGGGTACGGGCAAACCAAATTGCATCTGGTCGAAATTAACAAGGGCCGGTACAGAATGACCAGTGGTGCATGGAGGAGCCAGTTTCCCATCAAGAGTTCCATCTGTGATATATGAGGATTACCAAAAATAAAAAAAAAATAAAAAAAGAGGACAGTGTAGAAATTGAGACAGCAATTCAAGGTAATGTGGAAGACAATGTACAGATTTTAAATACAGAAAAGTTTGAGAAGGAAATTACCAGGTTTAAGGTGAAATCAAGTGAAAGGCCGAATTTTACTTGTGTGTGTTGTCGACGGACTCATTATAAGATTCAGACTAGGTTAGTTGATTTATATGCAAAACGTGAAAAGATGGATAATTATGAGTGGAAAGGTTTAGCAACTTATTTGTGGGTGGAGAATTCTTTTGATTTGAGTTCTGATCAGCGTATTTGTAAATATTGTTATGATAAATTAAATCAAAACAGAATGCCTGCTAGAGCTGTTCATAATAATCTGGAGTTGGTAGACATTCCCCGTGAATTGATGGATTTAAATACATATGAGTCTATTTTGATTCAATGTGTCCATCCTTTTCAGGCAATTGTTCGCATGGAGCCTAAGATAGGGAAATTGCCTCCTACAGATTTGCAGAGACGATTAAAGGGAAGAGTTGTTTATTTGCCCCTAGATTTGAAAAAAAATATTGATACAATTGGTATAGAAAAAGTAGAAGAGGAACCTTTAGTTATTCTAGTTAATGGGGTTCCAACAAAGAGTAAAAAAATCAGGCAAGATTTAGTGGATGTTAGGAAAGTCAAAAAGGCAACGTTGTATTTAGTCAAAAACAAAGAGTACTACAAAGATGTATGTGTTGCAGCAGAGGAAACAGCTGCAGATGAAGACAGTGATTGTTCAGGCGGCCAAATTGAAAAAGTTGATGTGTCTAGAAGTGAAGAAATATATGAACATTATACTGTTCATCCTTTGCATTCCAAAGAAGTAAGGGGGAATGCAATTGAATTGTTTCAAATGAAAACAGCAAAAGGAAGTCCCATTAGTGTGTGGGAAGAAAGTTTGGAAGCTCATTGTTTTCCACAGCTATTTCCAACAGGTCGAGGTGGACGATATGACGATCTACCACTTCAAATTCCTGCATCTGAATATCGAACTGTAAGATTATATGCTGAAGATGCAAGGTTTCATCAATGCATTCCCTATTTGTTTCATCTACTGTATGAAAGTGACTTGTCTGGGCTTTCTTATGCAGTAAACCATATTCTGAAAAGTGGAGCACATCTACAAAATGTTTAGGCGAGGGACTTTATGGAGAAAGTGAATCTGCAAGATAATATTTTGGAATCTCATCTAATCAATCTCATGGCATGTCAGCGTGCTACAAACGAGTATTGGTACCGTCGTCATGGGGAATTGAAATGTATGCTAAGAAATTTAGGAACTCCTACATGGTTCCTCACTCTTAGTTGTGCCGAGTATGCATGGGACGACTTACTTCAATTTCTACGAGAGGCAAATGCAAATATACAAAATATAGAATTCAAAACACCTGGAGAACTGTGTTCTTTGGATCCAGTGAATGTATGCAGATATTTCAATCATAGATTTGAAGCTATGATGTCTTTTATTACCAACAAAAAAAATCCTCCCCTTGGAGAGGTTTTGGATTTCTTTTGGAGAAAGGAGTATCAAGCGAGAGGTGCTCCTCACATACATATGTTGTTATGGATCAAAGATGCACCCAAATTTGGAACAGATTCGGATGAGAAAGTGATAAGTTTCATTGAAGAGTATTCAACATGTGCTGTTCTGAAAACTACTGAAGAAAACAGTTTAAGGCAACAAGTTTTACGCTTTCAATCCCATCGTTGTGGAAAGTACTGTCGTCGAAAATTCAGAAACAAGGACAAGTTCTACACAAAATGTCGTTTCGGCTTTCCACGACCAGTGATTTCTAAAGGAAGAGTAAATAATTTGATGTCTTCTCTGCGACATACTGTGACGAGGAAATCACCAAAAAATACATACAATTTAAAAAGAGACGAAGAGTCCAAGTACATCAACGACTACAACCCAGTGATTTTGTCCATGTGGAATGCTAACATGGATATTCAATTCGTTGCTGACAACTCTATTGCTGTGGCTCGATATGTGACGTCTTACATCACAAAAAAAGAAAAGACAGAACTAAAGGAAATGTGGGAGGACATTTCACATGAAAAGAGTCTAAGCAAGAAATTATACAGTTACAGTCTGAAGATGTTGTCGCATCGAGAAATTGGAGCGTATGAATGTTCTGATCCATTGTCGTCAGCAAGTCTCTATGCCAAATCTAGAACCATCATTTGGGTGAGTCTAGGTCTTGCTGCAACACAAAATCGAGTTTTGAAATCTGTACAAGAGATAGAGTATTTGGCGGAGAAAGAACCAGAAAGTACAGATATTTTGAAGACAAACATGTTGGATACATACTATCCAAATAGAAGTCATCACCTTGAGAATGCTTGTCTCTATGAAGTTCTGCAAAGATATATTTATAAGAGGAACATCAGAGAAGATATCAATAATGGAATATATGGAGTCATTGGATGTGAAGGATGTCTAGTGAAACAGAAAAAAGGTCATTTGATTAATCATCGCAAATTGAGTTGTGATAATCCAGATACAAGAGAATTTTATTATTTGGCTCTTTTGCAACTGTTTAAACCATGGCGTGAAGAAGAGGAACTTCTTGGAGATTTTCTCTGTTATGAAGACTCCTTTAATGCAACGAAGGATACCATAGAATGTCCTGTTTTTCCAAATTATCTGCAAATGTTGAATGAAGAAATAGAGCAAGAAGCCACAATTGCTGCAGAGATTGCGAGAGACAGTTCTCAAGGCAGTCAGAGTTCTGCTTCATTGAGTCAGGATCCACTAGGAGGACCAATTATCCAAAATGAAGCTGCTACTGCCATGGATGAGGTGGAAAGAGCTATGGAACAAGCTCAAGATGATGAAGTTAACTTAGAAGATTTGGTGAAACAACTAAACCTTGAGCAGAAACAGATATATGACGAAGTCACAGAACAGATTGAACATGGATTCAGTCATGAGAAAAAGAGTGCTCATGTACATCATTTAAGCCAGTCCAACTGTACGTGAGTGGAGAAGCGGGAACTGGAAAAAGTTTTCTGATTAAAGCAATTGCAACTTATCTGCAGAAAAGGACTGAATCACCGCTGTCTTGTGTTGTTACCGCTCCAACTGGGCTGGCAGCACATAACATTAAAGGGATTACTTTACATCGTTTACTGATGCTGCCAGTGGAGCATGATAACAAATTGGAGTATCACAAGCTATCTGGAGATGCGTGTTCCGAAGTTTCGAGAGTCCTGAAGAAAATGAAACTTCTTATCATTGATGAAGTAAGCATGGTGTCAAATATAATGCTTGCTTTTGTGCATTTGAGAATGCAAGAAATTCTTAGAACAGACTATCATGTCTTATTTGGAGGAAAACATATTATTGTTTTTGGAGATCTTCTGCAGTTGACTCCAGTGAAAGGACTACCTGTGTTCAAAATACTCACTCATGAAGATACCAGGAAGTGCTTAGGGAGCATTGGAAACGTTAATATATGGTTAAACTTTAAATATGCAGAACTGCTTCAAAATATGCGGCAGGCAAAGGATGAAGATTATAAAAATATTCTACAAGATGTAAGGATCGGAAAAGTAAGTCAGCAAGGGAAAGAAGCTTTACATGCACGATTAATTTCAAATTTGTACCCAAATGAAAACATTCTTCCAGAGAACATTTTTAAGAAAATTAACGAGAAGAAATCTGGCATATGTTTGTTGCCAACTCTGAAAGAATGTTCCATGTTCAACAACAAAATGTTACAGTTAGAAAATGAAGAGATAGTGAAACTGGAAGCTATTGATAAAATAGAGCATATGGGAGCAACAATTATTTTGTCTGAAAATTTGAAATCAAAATTGGATTCATTAGAGAAGACTATATCTAAAACTGCTGGTTTTGAAAAGACTCTGAATGTGTGTTTGAATTGTCGTGTCATTTTAAGAAGGAATTTAAATGTTGAAAGAGGTCTGGTAAATGGAGCAATGGGTTATGTTGTTGGTTTTGTGAATTACAAAAATAGAGATGGAATTGAAATTTTAAAAATTAAATTTGATGACATTTATTTATTTTATTTTATTTATTTATTTAAAACTTGTAATGCGCAACAGCTACCCACAGTGGGATTCCCGGCGCAAGGGATAGACTAAAGAAGAAATTAAAAAAAAAAAAAAAATAACAACAACACTGCTGAGTATTAGCAACAAGAACTGCAAGGGATAAATAAAAAAGCAAGGTCTTCAGTTTTTTGCGAAAGCAGAGCATGTTAGTCTCAGTCTTCAGGGCAACAGGCAGGGCGTTCCAATATTTGGGGCCTAGATGAGAGAAAGATCTTCCCCCCATCTTCACCAGTTTGAATCTGGGAATGACATAGTCACAATTGACCGATGATATTAAGGTACGGCTGGGCCTGTAGGGTTGGACTAGACTCTGGAGGTACAGTGGGGCAGAGCCATGTTTAATTTTAAAAAGGTAGCATAAGGCTTTAAATTTAATACGGCTCGAAACCTTGAGCCAGTGAAGATCACGGAGAGCCTGGGAGGCCGAGGATCTCCTCGGGATGTTACAGAGGAGTCGGGCTGATGAATTTTGTACGACCTGTAGTTTATTAACAGTCGCAGCATCCTCACCAAGGTAAAGGACGTTACCATAGTCCAGGCAAGATGTTACTAACCCCTGGACTACGGTTCTCCTGGTGGCATGAGGCAGCATCCAAAGAATTTTTTGGAGCCATCTTAAGGTGGTAAAACAGATGGCCGCCACCTTGGTGGCCTGTTGCCTCATAGACAATCTGTCGTCTATGAGGAAACCCAGGTTGCGTACCACCGGGACTGGTTGAGGGATGGGACCCATAGCACTGGGCCGGTGTTGCGGACCCCACAGATCTTTCTGCTTCCCCAAGATGACAATCTCGGTTTTGTCACCGTTTAGCTTGAGGAGATGCCTCTGCATCCACTCAGCCACAAGTGACAGACCGGTTTTCAAACCAGACACACTATTGGCTTCGGTGCTGGAGAGGGAGAAGACAATTTGCGTGTCATCGGCGTATGAAAAAATGGTCAGCCCGGCGTCCTCTGCGATGGTGGCGAGAGGTTTGATGTGAATATTAAACAGCAACGGGCTGAGAATGGACCCCTGGGGGACACCATACGCCGATGGACAAATCGCAGATGCAGCTTTCGGAGAAAAAACCTGGAAAGTGCGCTCACTTTAAAAGGAGGCAAACCAGGCAAGTGCAGGGCCAGCTATTCCAAGGGACCGGAGAGAGTTCAATAAGATAGAATGAGACACAGTATCGAACGCTGCGCTCAAATCCAAAAGGATGAGGGCAGAAGTTTCTCCGCGATCGATACCGTGCCGAAGCCTCTCCGTTACCCCTAGTAGTGCAGTCTCGGTAGAATGGAAAGCACGAAAACCGGACTGGGAGGGGTGTAAAAAGCCCTGATTTTCAATGAAATGAGTGAGCTGCGTATTAACATGCCTCTCCAGTACCTTCGAAAAAATAGGCAGCAAGGAGATGGTTCTGAAATTAGAGAGGTTTGATGTGTCCGCACCGGCCTTTTTCAGAAGTGGGACCACCATCGCGTGTTTCCAGTCCTGTGGCACAAGAGACTCACTCAGAGAAGCGTTTAAGAGTCTCATAAGAGGGCGCCGACATTCAAGATCAAGCAGCTTTAAGATCTTTGCAGGCACCGGATCACGCGAAGAGCCAGATCTAACACTATTCAGGCAGGCAAGGAACGAGTCATCATCAAACAGAAGCCAGTTAGTTATCATTGCCTTTGAGAGCGGGGGTGCAGCCACAACCGTATACCCCGGTTGAGATTGATTTGCTATGATGGGGAGACTCATGGAGTTATTAATACGCTCGACTTTAGCGATGAAAAATTCCGCAATGGAATTGCACTGAGCTTCCTCCAAAACCGGGGGAGTCGGTATGGTGTCTGCTCCTGTCAATTTTTTGACCACTGCAAATAGAGTGCAAGGACAGTTCTGAGCTTGCGCCACTGTGTTTACCGTGTATGCAGCTCTTGCATCTTTACACCTGGAGTGATATTCCTTCAGTGCATCTTTATAAACGATCTTCCGGGAAGCCGAATAAGTACGCCTCCATTTTCTTTCTAAAGCCTTGCAATTAGTTCTCAGGGCCTTTAGATCGGCCGAGAACCATGGGGCCGGACATCGATGAAGTTTAGATAGTCTCGGAGTAGAGGGAAGCACGATATTTACGGCATTCGTGAGCCAGGATGTTTTTGTCATGTTCAATTCTTTGAGAGGGGCCTCGTCATTCAAGGGGTGGGTATCGAAGAGATACTGGTTAAACTTCGAGATGTCAAGTTTACCCCACCTATGGATTAGTTCACCCTTGCCCTGTCTATTCAGAATAGGTTGTTTGATGTCAGATAGGGCGAAATGGACTGCAAAATGGTCAGTCCACTCCAGAGGACAAGCACTCTGTGAGCAATCAAAGGAGAGGTTGTAAATAATCGGATCCAATTGATGCCCAGCAGAGTGAGTAGGGCCCGAATTACACAGCATAAGGCTCAACACCTCTAAATCATTTAGAAAACTCTTACTGATGGCACATGAGGGGTCTTCAAGATGTAAATTTAAATCTCCAAGAATTGTGAAATTTGCGGCCCTAAGGATTAGGGGGGCTATAGAATTGGCAGGCGAGGATGTCCAGGTGTGAGCATTGCTGGGAGGGCGATATATTAGGAGGCCAGATAGAGTGAATTGGGGATTGATTGCGAGTTTGAAAAGCGCCGCCTCACATCCAGAAAGGGGGAAGGCCTCAAGTTTGCAAAAATAGCAAGACTTGAAGATTATTTTAATGCCCCCACCCTTTCCGGGGTCTCTGTCCTGTCTCAATATAACATAATTATTAGGGACGGCACTCGCAATGTCAGGGCCGGAGCTGCCATGAAGCCAAGTCTCCGTTAGGAACAGGGCATCTGGCTGCTCAGCGACCAAAAAAAATCAAAAATATTTGATTTATGTTTGGGAAGGGACCGACAGTTAATACTCCAGAACTGGAGGATGGGGTATCTAGAGAAGGATATCTTTGTCCTTCTTCTACCTCGCGTTCGAACCAGTTTCATGGCCTTACGAGTAGACATTTTGCCTGTACGAAATTTACAACCCTCACAATAGAAGTTGTGGGTCGGTAAGGAACATAAGGAACAAGCAGAAAAAAAAGGGGGGCGTAGTGATTTTAAAAACTCACCAGTGTATGATAAAGTAGGTACAGCTCGACATGCTGATGGAGGCATAGCGGCTGTTAAAATCCCTGAGCCCGGTCTGGCCCAGTCTGACGCGGACGGGCGCAGACGGGCAGGACTCTGGCACGACTCAGGCGCAGGGAAGGCGCGACCGCTGCGCGTCACCGCTGCGCGCTAGAGGGAAGGTTTAAGAAGGGCGGGCAGAGGAGGTCCGCAAAACTAGAGCGCTCGGTCCAGCGCTTCTAGAGCGGCACATTCACACCCAAGATGGCGGCCAGAAAGCGAGCAAGAGGCAGAAAGCCCACAGACCCGAACCCGCTAAGCAGCGGTGAAGATAACAATTATAATGCAGGTAGGGGCCAGGTACCCTCTTAAAAACAGGGGAAAATAAAATAAAATAAACCAAAATGCAAAAACGGGCGTTTTTTAAAAGCGCGAAGCGCTAGCTTGTAATTCAGCTTGTAATTCAGCTTGTAATTCAGCGTGCAGGTCGCCAGCATGTAGATGTCCAAGTTGTTTGTTCAGGCTGACCCACTAGAGGCCAGCCTTAAGAAGGGCGGGCGGAGGAGGTCCGCAAAACTAGAGCGCTCGGTCCAGCGCTTCTAGAGCGGCACATCCACACCCAAGATGGCGGCCAGAAAGCGAGCAAGAGGCAGAAAGCCCACAGACCCGGACCCGCTAAGCAGCGGTGAAGACAACAATTATAATGCAGGTAGGGGCCAGGAACCCTCTTAAAAACAGGGGAAAAGAAAATAAAATAAACCAAAATGCAAAAACGGGCGTTTTTTAAAAGCGCAAAGCGCTAGCTTGTAATTCAGCTTGTAATTCAGCGTGCAGGTCGCCAGCATGTAGATGTCCAAGTTGTTACATTGATGAAATAGAACAAAACTGTCGTTGTTCAGCTAGATTTTTGCTCGTGAAAGACTTATATGTTCGCCGAAAACAGTTTCCTATTTGTTTGGCATATGCGGTGACAATTCATAAGTCTCAAGGTTTAAGTGTAGATAGCGCTTTGGTGAACATTGGAAGTTCTGTGTTTAACCCCTTCGACGCTCATGACGAGCTGGGCTCGTCATGCAGTAGCCTCCTGCTACGCTCATGACGAGCCCAGCTCGTCATGAATGTGCGAGGATCGGCAAATCCCAGCACAGCAGGGGAATTCCCATAGCATCCAAGAGGTTAAAGAGGGTATGGCATATGTGGCATTATCACGAGTCAGAACTTTATCAGGATTGTACTTGATTGAGTGTGATGAAACAAAGATTTGTGCAGATCTAGATTGTGTAAAAGAATACAATAGGTTAAGAAGAGAGTATGCTCCACATTTGCCTCAATATCCTCTGATTGAAAAACGTGTGGTAGGCCGAAAAAGAAGAAATGAGAGTAATTGCAGTGAGGTATCAGCAAAAAGGCATAAAGTAGATAAAAGTGTAATTGTAAAGAGAAACAAAAAGGATTCTGTTGAAGATGTTGTTGGATTTCAGTTTGAAAACAGTTCTGGTGTCAACTGCTATGCTAATGTAGTAGGTAATGTTGTTTTTTTTCTTCAAAATTTACAAAGACAGATTGTTGAAAATCTGGAACAAACATTGTGCTGTTTATTGAATTCTGTGTTAGACAAATGTAGTAGTGATAGAGCAAAAATAGAAAGTGTTTCAGAAATTAGAAATCTTCTCGATATATGTTCAGGTCAAAATCAATTTTCATAGAATATTCAGCAGGATTGTCAGGAATGTTTTATATATATGTTTGATGTATTACAAGATGAAGGAGTAGATATAAAAAATCTATTTGGCCTTTCTTATCAATGGCAACATGACTGTGATAACTGTGCTTCATCAAGTACTACTAGAATAGACTCTGAAAGATTTATATATTTAACTTTACCAGACTGCAAATCAGTGTCTTTCAATAATCTAGTTAAAGCAGCGGATCACAATATGGTGTGTACCCAATGTAAGTCTGCAATGCTGTCCACATTATTTCTACAAAATTATGGTCACTATGCTATTTTAATGTTCCAACGATGTAGACCTGATGTAACTAAATTGACAACTTCTATTAACCCCTTCGACGCTGATGACGAGCTGGGGTCGTCATGAGGTAGCCTCCTGGTACGCTGATGACGAGCCCAGCTCGTCACGTAACATGCGAATCCATAAAAGTCAGCGTACGAGCGGAATTCCGCCCGCACGCATGCGGTTAAAAATGTAGTGGCTTCTCAGTTATCGATATCAGGAAGAACCTTTGCAACTGTAGCTATTATTTTTCATGACGGTCCTTCTACAACATCAGGGCATTACACATGCTATTTAAAAACTTCTAAAGGTTGGACCCAATGTAACAACACTCATTTGACTTTCAAACAACGTTTGCCTTTTGGCTGTATAAATTCATACCTAGTGTTTTTACAGCCAAAATTTAGGTAAAGGTAATTGGCCTATGAAGACAGGAGGAGTACTCATATATACTCATACATCTGACACTATTTGGCCAAATGGAAAGGTGCAAGAATGAGTAAAGAGTCATGACTTAAAAAAAAGGAGTATATTAACATTTTGAAAATATTTCAGATGTTCTTGGAGCTTTTCTTGTAGAAAGTCGATGAAATGGATTTCTAAGTGAACAGCAAAATACTATGCAACGAGAAAAGGACCTCCATGATATACTATTTGGCCTCAAGGAAAAGTAAGTCAATCAAAGATTAGCGTACATTTGTCATTTGTCAGTATATAAGGGTTTTTTAAAAACACAATCTTTTAGATTGTGTTTTTTTTCCCGCTGTCATATGATGAGTAATTTGAACTCACTGCTTTAAGTGAAATTCAATATATTCTGAGAACAGCAAAAATAAACTATGTAACATGTTGTAGAAGTTATTCTATACTTTGGATTGTGTAAATTAAATTGTATTCCCATTCTCTGACATCCACTCTCCCTCGCTTATCTTTGTTTGCTCCTTACTTTTGACCTCTTCTCTCTATTTTTCATTTACTACTTCTCTGTGCTCAGTGCCTCACTCTACTTGTGTTATTTTCACTTGTGTTTATCTACCTTCTATCACTTCTTTTACAACAACTTCACTGCTCCTCTCTCATCGTTCTTCACCCCATTTCTTTTACTTTGGTTCCGTTACTATCCATCATTTCCTTTCTTTCAATGTCCTTCTCTTTACTTTCATCACCAAATTATTTTCTCTCAGTACCACTGTTTTAGTCGTCTTCTCCTCTCTTTCCTTTTTTTTGCTCACTTACTTTTTTTCTTTTCTCACTCATTGTACTCCACCTCACTCAGTTTTTCTCTTAGTGTGTCTACCTTATAACTTCCTCAGTCCATTTCCTTCAATTGTTGTATATTATTCTGTCTCCCTTCATCCTTTCACTCTATGACTGTTCTTCACTTACTCTCAGTTATCTTCTATTCCTCATTCTTCTAAATGCATCCTTAATTAGACTGTTTTCTGTCTCAGTCATTATCTTTTTACTTACTTCTGTTTCCTGATTTAGTTTTGCTAACTCACATTGTTTTAGTATCTTTCTTACCTTCAGTTCATTTCTCTGTTCTTCTCTCTTTTTTTGTCAGTGAAACCATATGCCTTACTCTTTGTAATTTGCTCTCTTTCTATTTCTCTCTTTTTGTCCTTCTACTTTACTTTATTTCGCTTTCTGTGTCCTTCACTCTAACTTTATTTCTAAATAGAGCGTTATTATTTTTTACCTCTTCGTTTGTATCTTTTAATTTAAAATACATATTTTACTAATTATAACTTATTTTTCTTCTCTCTTTCACAGATACCAACTGTAATAAAAAAATTAAAGTTACATTTATTATATGGTAAGTATGACTAAAAAAATGTACTTTGTTATCACCCTTTGCTTTAAGGTCACTAACATTTTCTCAATCTACCTCACTCCTGTGTTTTTACTCTGCTTCTCTCACTTATTCTTATTCTCCATGTTTACTCCCCTTTCTTTATTTACCCTCTCATATTCAACTTCTTTTGATCCCTATTCTTGACTTCACTTATGATCCCTATTCTTTACTTCACTTACCCTCTGTTCCCTTCCTTTGCTTCTTCACTCATTCTCTTTTTCTTAATTATTTACCTTACTCCTACACATATACCTCATTCCCCTCCCAACACATACATACACCTGTAAAATACACCCCACACACACACCACACACACACCTCATAGACACAAAAAACTCCCACACACACTCCTCAAAAACACACACACATTCCATACACACACATACATTGAACACATATACACCCCACACTCATACACTTCTCACACATATTTCACAAACCCTCACCTCTACCCACACCAAAACACTCCACACAACCACACCCACAGACACATCTTACACGCCCACACTCCGAACTACACCCACTGACTCCCTGTAAGTCACACACACTGCATTACTTATCTTTTTTTGCTGTTTTACTCAAGCCCATTCAGGTACTGTTTCCTTTACTCTCTATGTCCTCTCTCTTTGTCACTCTCCATGTGTTATCCTAATTCAATTTTTCTCCCTCTTTCACCCGTCTTTACTTATACTATGGGTAGCGCACCGGGGAGCGTAACAAGGGGAAAACCAAGAGAAACAGTAAAATAATATTTTAGAGTGCTTTGAGGTAGGGTAGCTGTTGTGTTGTGTGGGTGATTTACTTACTGCACTCCTTCCACTCCTTTTCTCAGTCCCTCTGTTCTCACAGTTCCTCACTCCCGTTCACTCAGTCCGTCTCTCTTTCTGTAATTGTCTCTGTCTCTTCACTTCTTCACTACTTATTCATTATGCTTTCTCCCTGAATTTCAAGCACACTACGTTATTTATATTTCTTTGCTGCTTCAATTATTCCCTTTCTGTTACTTCTTCTTTTCTTCTTTCAGTTTTTTCTCTCTGTCAATCCACATGTTTTAACTTTAGTCGATTTTATCCATCTTATTTCATCCCTCTTTAGTTATGCACACTACTTTTTTCTCTCTCTCCCTCACCAGTGTTATTTAAATCTGGTTCCGCTATTACCATTTATTTGTACATCATTTTTTCTCTTTCCTTTTACTCTTTACAGCCACTTACATTCTTCCTGTGCCTCTGCTTTAGTATTCTTCTTCTCTCTTTCTTTGTTTCACAGCCTTATATTTTTTTCATTTTCTCTCTTACACTTTCTTATATCTTTTACACTGTTTTACTATGTATTACACAGTACCTCTGTGTTGCTCCCTCTTGCTGTCTGTCTCTTAACATTACTCTCTCTTTCTCTTTCTCTTATGCTCTCCTTTTCTTGGTTTTTTTTTCTTTTTTTTTTTATTGCGCTAACGGGGCGCTCGCCGGTGCGCGCACCGGGAAGCGCACCCATGAGAAAAATGAAGTCAAGAGTGCTAAAAATGTTAGTAATTTTTTTAAAAATGGGAGGTAGTTCTGAAAAGAACTTTTTTTATGTTTTTGTTGTTTTATATATTTTTTATTTTTCTGAACATTTTTTTTTTTTTGAACAATTTTATAATTTTTGGGTGTTTTTTGGGGGGGAACAACGAAAAACAGGCATTAGAAAGGGCTCAACAGGAGCAAAAATAAATAAATTTACTTCTTGGGGCGTTTTGAGCACTTGTGGTTTTCAAATGCTCTATTAATTAAAATGATACTCATATTCCCATAAGAAATTAGTTCACCACAATAAATGCACACTAGCTTCATGTGCACAAAATTCTTTTGAATACTTGGGACCGTCTCCCTCGCCTCTCGTCCCGATAGAGTTTCCTGTGACGATATACTGACCACAGGAGTTGGTGGATTATCCTGGAGGTGACGCAGCTCAGCAACGCTATAATTGATTGGATGCCACCTCTGCATGTGGCGGAGCATAGTATAGTTTCCAAAACTATACTTTTTGTCTGTACCTCTAGACAAAACATCTTTGCAAATGAGGCATGTCACGTATCGGGCATTGACCTTTTTTTGGTCTCGAGGGTAAGAAAAAAATTGCCATATAAAATGGTCTATGTGGTGGGATTTCCGGGGCTCTTCACGCAAGAACTGCCTCGGCTCTACGTCCTCTTCCTCTTCTTCTTCCTCTTCCTCTGGGTTTGGAAGGAACTGTGCAGGTGGTCCTTCCTTCCTAGGTGGTTGTGGTGGTGGTGGGGGTCCACCAGCTGCAGCTACTACAGATGCCATGACTGAACAAGCAGAAACAGGTCTTCCTCTCACAAAGATGAAAGTCAGAGTGAGGAAAAAAGGAGGGGTTTTCATCATTTGGGAAAAAAAATAGTTCTAAACCAATGAAAAGTGTTATTTACAGGTCACATGAACTGTCACGCTTAAGTTACGCGTCCCGCTCTGCGCCCGGAGCGCTTCCGGGGTGCTGCGCTTCGCGCCTCGTTCGCGCTCCGGAGCACTTCCGAGTGCGCTAACGCGGCGCGTCATAAGACGCATTACGCGGCAACGCGATACGTCGCGCTTACGCGACGCGTCACGATGTTGTTCTCGAACGCGGCAGTTGTGCAAACGGAAGGTTTCCCGGTGCGCGGATCGGGTCGCAGGACCAAATTGAGCTAACGGGAAGCTACCCAGTGCGCGGACCGGTAGCGAAACTAAAAAAACAAACAAAAAAATTATATACATAAAAAAATTATATTAAATACAGGTAAAATATATTTTTCCTTTAAAAGAAGAATACATTTAACAGCTTTTAATATTTGCTATTAAAAAACCATTGAAATGCACTGAAAAAACCATAGGTTATAGACCATATATAGTTAGGAATTAGCATTTACAAAACCTTGAAATTTCACTGAAAAAATCATAGGTTATAGACCATATATAGTTAGGAATTAGCATTTATAAAACCTTATTTTACTCACACAAAACCATTGAAATTCGCATATATAGTTAGTTGCACTAACTATATATTTCGCGCACCCGCAATCCACTGCTGATGATGTCACATATTACATCATTCATGACATGGTCAGTGACCTCACTGATGACATCACTGATGACATCTCAAATGACATCACTGATGACATCACTGATGACATCTCATTTGACATGACTGATCACATCACTGATGACATCATTCATGTGATAATACGATGAACTTCTTCAGACTCTAATATAACCTTATATACACTCAGTGTAAACAGACACTCACAGACTATCACTCATCCATGGAGTTACTCACACACCTAGTCAGTCATGCAAAGAATCAATCACACCTCCATTTCCTCAACTATATAGTTATACACACCTTACTTATTCAAACAGATACTAACACATATTTACTCTCTTATACAATCCCTGATACAATTTCAGAATGATCCATACAGCCACTCACACATTCACTGGCTCTTATGCACAGTTATTAATATATGTCAACTCTCACATATACTGTGTTTTACATATGTTCTTACTTTGACATGTAGCACTGAGATATCCATTCACTCACCAATACACTCATGCACACAGTCAACCGCCCATACAGCTGTTTCCACATGCACTTTTGAACCCATACATCTAGTGAATCAACTGCTCACACATCTATGCACAGAGTCATACACCTCCCAACCACCCACACACAGACTCAGTCTCCCATACAAATACTTGGGCAGCCAATCAATAACCCATATAGTTACTCATATAGCTACTGATCAACACATGCAGCAGTTTACAGAACAACAGACATAATGATGCACAAATTAAGACAGTTTAGTCACTAACCCATGCACTCAGTGAGACACATTTAATCACTCACTCATACAGTCAGTCATGCACCTACTAAATCCTTCATCCAGACACTTATACATCCACTCATTCGTCAATATGTAAGACATATTTAAACTTTACAAACATACAGTCACTGGATGTTGTTATCAGTGATGTCATCAGTGATGTCATTTGAGATGTCATCAGTGATGTCATCAGTGATGTCACTGACCATGTCATGAATGATGTAATATGTGACATCGTCAGCAGTGGATTGCGGGTGCGCGAAATATATAGTTAGTGCAACTAACTATATATGCGAATTTCAATGGTTTTGTGTGAGTAAAATAAGGTTTTATAAATGCTAATTCCTAACTATATATGGTCTATAACCTATGGTTTTTTCAGTGAATTTTCAAGGTTTTGTAAATGCTAATTCCTAACTATATATGGTCTATAACCTATGGTTTTTTCAGTGAATATATATATATATGTATATATATATATATATATATATATATTACCTACTGGCGGTCGCCAGTAGGTATATATAGTTAGGATTTTTTCTCTATGGGATTTTTGAAAATTCTATGTCTAATAACTTTGGAGTTTGTGGACGGAATTGGCTGAAATTTTCAGGAAAATGGAACATTTTGTTTTTGAGCAGGCACTGAAAATTTGGGGGGGTTCGTCAAGGGGGGGCCGAGAAAAAAGGGGGGTCCCAAAACACGTTTTTCCCATGTTAATTTCCATAGGGCGGTGTGTCGCACTTTTAGCCCGAACGGCTGAATGGATTTGCACGAAACTTGGCAAAATTGTAGGGACTGTTAGCCCGATGTGCCTTTGCTAGGTCTCAATATATGTGCTCCAGTGGATTTTGAGAAATTAACGTTCAAAAAAATATATATATCTGTAAGCGCGCTCCGGGCAGCGCCCCGGTTCGCGTACTTGACGCGTAACGGAACTTCGCGAAGCTGATTGGCTCTCCGGTGCCTGTCAACATTCTAAACAGTCCGGAGCGGCCGCCATCTTGTCTCTCGGTAGGATCGAGAGACAAGAGGAGGCCAAAACAAAGGGGGAAATGACCATAAGGGGGCATAGTAGATCCTCCCTGACCCCCTAGGGTTGATGTGGAGGCTTTAAAAGGGCCCCGCGGGGCAAAAAATAAATAAAAAAAAAATGTTTTTTTTGCGTGGGGAGCGCCCGGTACGCGCACCGGGAAGCGGTCTGGGGAGCGTACTATAAGGAAAAAAGAATGCTAGACTATGATATTTTGAAATATTGTATGTTTATTGATTGTTCTTTTTGTTGTTTTTTTTTTTGTTTTTTTTTATTTAAGTAGCAGTATTTATGATTATTAAATATAAATTTATTTTTGGGATTGTGCACAGTATACTATAAGTCTGACTTTACATTATAATCAATTTGGTACTAGTTTATGAATTACATATAAAAATGATTAAAGACTCAAACAATTTTTTAATATTAAATATAATTTTATTTTTCTGATTCTTTTTCAAAATTTAATAGAACGTCTAACATTTGACTGTCCGATATGTCCTCTTGTTGAGTGAACATAACTTCCCACATTTGACCGTCATCATAATGAAGTAAATAATCCACAGATTCTACACATAGTAGAAGTTCATGGTCTCGTGATTCATCCATGAATTCCAAGTCAATGGGTTCAATTATTTCCTCATTATTCATGTCTAGGACAATTTCAAAGGAAACGTTCTGTTCTCCTTGCATTTTTGTGCTGAAATGTGAATAAAAAATAAATATATCAGTAGAGATAGGGCACTGTTGGGTTTAAGTTCAGACAGGTACTTTTGAGGCATGAAGTAGTACTATTAAAAAGTGCCTGTGAGAAAGCCTATGTAAATTCATAATTATACCAAAGAAACCTAAATCAATCCATAATTATAATAAACAAGCCTTTCTCAATGTCTAACTCTTACAGAGGGATAGTATATAACTATGTGAAAATGTTTTCAAATTTATGAAATAATATCTTACCTTTTAAAAACAAGTTTAAGTTGTGAGTGAAAATGATTTTGCTATGTAGTTCAGGAAGTAGTAGTCAAAATGGCTGTGTTTCTCTCTCTTTTTTTATATATATTCAGGTACATAACCAATCAAATGTCAGGTAAAAAAAGTAGAAAATGAAAGTAACATTTTAATTGGTTGTCAATTCCAACACTTCAGATGTGTTTGTGAAGTAATTTACCTCAGGGTATTTAGAGAGGTCTACAGGCTAAATGGCTAAATGGAATTCCAACCAAATTTGTGAAAATGGTAGGGATTGGTATGTAGTATGAGCAAATCTATATTTGGTGAAAGTGTCTCCAGGGTTTCTTCTGTAAATTACTTTCCCACCTTTTTTGATGGAGCGCTTCCCGGTGAGCGCCCCGGTACGCGAACCGGCAGCGTTACGGGAGTCCACCATTTTGTGTTTCGGTCGAATTAAGATACAAGATGGAGGGCAAATAATGTTCAGAATGGGTAGAAAGGGGCACGGTAGACGTATTTTGACCCCCTAGGTTTTCTGAGGGTGGCTGAGGAGGCCCATATGTGCGAAAAAAAACAATTTTAAAAAAAATGTTCGCACGGTTAGCTTCCGGTTCGCGTACCGGGTAGCGCCCTGGGGAGCGTACTTTGTTGAAAATTAGTGAAAAAAGTTAGAGTAAAATAATAATTGTGAGTGATCAGATGTAGGGTAGCTCTGAGAAGAGCTTTTGGGTTTATGGTACATTTAGGTACTTATAAGTAGGTACCAATGCACAGTCTTAAATTCAGAATGAAAACTCTGTTCCCTTCATCTGAGAAGTGAACTCCATCTCCTCTGTAGATATCTTGCATGTAGTAACGCAAGTTATTGTTGTACATGGAGCCCATTCCATGGTCTCTCATGTAAGCTGAAACAGATTTGTTTACATGCTTCCTCGATTTCTCAATTTGTGGACAAAATTGGTTCGACCACCTCCATTTCTGTCTTTGGCATATATTTGAATATACCAAGGCAGTTTGAGGAAAAAGTGCCATCAATTGCTCAAAGGTGTCCTTTAAAAGCATTTCCAGACCTACACCAGTCAAAGTGCCCAAGTCATTACCTCCACAGTGCAAAATTAACAGGTCAGGTTTAGGCAAATGCATAAAGGTTTTCACCAATGGTATCAATTGGTGACATTTTAATCCTCTGTTGCCAATCCACCTAATTTCCACATTTTGTAAATTGAGGTTAGGTACATTTCTGTTATCAGCATACCTCTGAGCCCAGTAGATATAACTATGTCCAACAATCCAGACAGAAAACATGGTGAGAGAAGGTTCTGCTGCAGTCAGATGAAGTGTGGCAATGAAATGGCAGTTGAAAAAATAAGAGTTTAAAATGAAAAAAACTGTGGAGTTTCTGTGTTAAGGAAGCAGTAGCAGTGATTGGTGGATTTTGATTGCTGAAAACAGAAAGTTAGGGTGCATGGATGAGTTCTTTGAAAGATGTAATTTGAATGGTCAAGAAATTTTTTTTTATGAAAGATTGCACTGGATATGCAGGTGCACTGAGAGTTCAGAGTTCAATTGAAACATTGTTGTGTGAACTCGCAAACATCAGAGGTCTTTCAGGAGGTGGTTGCTATGCAAAAAAGGCAGAAAGGGCAGAGGGGGGAAGGGTGTTGATTTGAAAAAAGTGAGGGAAGAGTTTTGATTGGGTGACATGAGAGATATGTGTGATGAATTACAGCATTTCTGTGCTTTTCATGGCTGCAGACTCTGGAGTGCATACCTTTTGCTCTGCTAAAGACAAATTGGTGTGTTTCTGAGACTGTTTTGAAACTCATAACGTATTTGCTAAGGTGAGAAAAGATTCATTTAATTTAGATAGAGAATAGTATGCTTTAGGGAGAAAATTATGAAGAAAGTTGTGTATTTAAAATGTTGCTTTGTGGCAAGTGTTTTACAAATAGATTTTGTTTCTTTGTGTTACATAGCCATGTTAAAAGTGACGCAAAAATAGTGCAAGGGTCTTACAAAAATGCTTTCATGTGTCTTAGGGTATTTTAACTCACTTCCCCATGAATGTATGATTATAATTTGTTTACAAGATGTGTTTAAAAACGTTTTTTGAAATCAATTAGGTTTCTTGATATGTACTGCTAGAGTTTCATAGGTTGCTTGGGGCATATTTATAAGGCCTTTGAGTCTCTCTGATGTTATTTTTACCATTTTAATTTAAGACCTTTCCCTATGGTGCAAGGTCCTTGTAAATACGCCCCCATCTGTGCTTGGCAAATTTAGATCTTGATTATTTGACTAACATAGCCATGTTAAAAGTGACCCAAAAATGTTGCAAGGGCCTTAAAAAAAACGCTTTCATGTGTCTTAGGCCATTTTAAGTCATTTCCCCTTGAATGTAGGTATATAATTGATTAAGATGATGTGTTTAAAAACGATTTATGAAAACAATTAGGTTTCTTGATATGTACTGCTAGAGCTTCATAGGTTGCTTGGGGCATATTTATAAGGCCTTTGAGTCTCTCTGATGTTATTTTTACCATTTTAATTTAAGACCTTTCCCTGTGGTGCAAGGTCCTTGTAAATACGCCCCCATCTGTGCTTGGCAAATTTAGATCTTGAGTATTTGACTTACATAGCCATGTTAAAAGTGATCTAAAAATGGAGCAAGGGTTTAAAAAAACGCTTTCATGTGTCTTAGGGCATTTTAAGTCACTTCCTGATGAATGTAGGTATATAATTGATTTAGATGATGTTTTAAAATGTTTTTGGACATCAATTAGGTTTCTGGATATGTAGTGCTAGAGTTTCATAGGTTGCTTGGGGCATATTTATAAGGCATTTGAGTCTCTCTGAAGTTATTTTTCCCATTTTACTTTAAGACCTTTCCCCGTGGTGCAAGGTCCTTGTAAATATGCCCCATCTGTGCTTGGCAAATTTAGATTTTAATTCTTTGACTTACATAGACATGTTCCATACAGTTCTCACCTTCTGCGTAGTCTTTGATATGCTAGACTCCATCTGCACTATGAGATACCTAAGCAAAGGAAACACAGGTGATGTGATTGTGAAATGAGGAAAAGAAACCCTAAATTTCATCTGCAACCCTGAGTAGGCCTCATCTCAAACAAACCTCTGGATAGGCTACACCTTATCGTCATCCTGAATCAATCATTTAAAATGTTAGGGACAGATTTATGATAGGTGTGTGCCTCTTTTGCGTCTCTGTGCGTCACTTTTGTGACGCAGCGGCGGTGGAAAAGATTTGCTATGTGGCGACATATTTACAACTTGATGCATCTAAGCAGATGTGTCATGCTGTAAAGTCCCGTGCCACATGAAACCGATGCAGCACTGATGCAAAAGATGCACCATGTTGCAAGACAGGCCTCACTTCATCTCCAACAAGATAAGAAGCTGAATTTTCTGTAAATGTCAAAATTGTTGTATACACTGCTGAACTTCTGTGTACTCTTTGATATGCTAGACTCCATCTGCACTACGAGATACCTAAGCAAAGGAAACACAGGTGATGTGATTGTGAAATGAGGAAAAGAAACTCCACATTTTTCAATTACATCACCTGTGTTTCCTAAGTTTATGAATGACATTGTGCAGATGAGGTTTAGGTCTGTCCACGGACACAGAAGAGGTCTGGCCTTTGTTCAAGAGTGAAGTGGATATGACTCACTTCATTGGTAGGCCTGCACATGTATTATCTCCTCTGTATTCTTCAACAACCCTAAAATTCATCTGCAACCCTGAGTAGGCCTCACCTCAAACAAACCTCTGGATAGGCTACACCTTATCGTCATCCTGAATCAATCATTTAAAATGTTAGGGACAGATTTATGATAGGTGTGTGCCTCTTTTGCGTCTCTGTGCGTCACTTTTGTGACGCAGCGGCGGTGGAAAAGATTTGCTATGTGGCGACATATTTACAACTTGATGCATCTAAGCAGATGTGTCATGCTGTAAAGTCCCGTGCCACATGAAACCGATGCAGCAGTGATGCAAAAGATGCACCATGTTGCAAGACAGGCCTCACTTCATCTCCAACAAGATAAGAAGCTGAATCTTCTGTAAATGTCAAAATTGTTGTATACACTGCTGAACTTCTGTGTACTCTTTGATATGCTAGACTCCATCTGCACTACGAGATACCTAAGCAAAGGAAACACAGGTGATGTGATTGTGAAATGAGGAAAAGAAACTCCACATTTTTCAATTACATCACCTGTGTTTCCTAAGTTTACAAATGACATTGTGCAGATGAGGTTTAGGTCTGTCCACGGACACAGGAGAGGTCTGGCCTTTGTTCAAGAGTGAAGTGGATATGACTCACTTCATTGGTAGGCCTTCACATATATTATCTCCTCTGTACTCTTCAACAAGCGTAAATTTCATGTGCAACCCTGAGTAGGCCTCACCTTAAACAAACCTCTGGATAGGCCACAGCTTATTGTCATCCTGAATCAATCATTTAAAATGTTAGGGACAGATTTATGATAGGTGCGTGCCTCTTTTGCGTCTCTGTGCGTCACTTTTGTGACGCAGCGGCGGTGGAAAAGATTTGCTATGTGGCGACATATTTACAACTTGATGCATCTAAGCAGATGTGTCATGCTGTAAAGTCCCGTGCCACATGAAACCGATGCAGCACTGATGCAAAAGATGCACCATGTTGCAAGACAGGCCTCACTTCATCTCCAACAAGATAAGAAGCTGAATTTTCTGTAAATGTCAAAATTGTTGTATACACTGCTGAACTTCTGTGTATTCTTTGATATGCTAGACTCCATCTGCACTACGAGATACCTAAGCAAAGGAAACACAGGTGATGTGATTGTGAAATGAGGAAAAGAAACTCCACATTTTTCAATTACATCACCTGTGTTTCCTAAGTTTACGAATGACATTGTGCAGATGAGGTTTAGGTCTGTCCACGGACACAGAAGAGGTCTGTTCTTTGTTCAAGAGTGAAGTGGATATGACTCACTTCATTGGTAGGCCTGCACATGTATTATCTCCTCTGTATTCTTCAACAACCCTAAATTTCATCTGCAACCCTGAGTAGGCCTCACCTCAAACAAACCTCTGGATAGGCTACACCTTATCGTCATCCTGAATCAATCATTTAAAATGTTAGGGACAGATTTATGATAGGTGTGTGCCTCTTTTGTGCCGCTGTGCGTCACTTTTGTGATGCAGCGGCGGTGCAAAAGATTTGCTATGTGGCGACATATTTACAACTTGATGCATCTAGGCAGATGTGTTATGCTGTAAAGTACTGTGCCACATGAAACCGATGCAGCAGTGATGGAAAAGATGCACCATGTTGCAAGACAGGCCTCACTTCATCTCCAACAAGATAAGAAGCTGAATCTTCTGTAAATGTCAAAATTGTTGTATACACTGCTGAACTTCTGTGTACTCTTTGATATGCTAGACTCCATCTGCACTATGAGATACCTAAGCAAAGGAAACACAGGTGATGTGATTGTGAAATGAGGAAAAGAAACTCCACATTTTTCAATTACATCACCTGTGTTTCCTAAGTTTACGAATGACATTGTGCAGATGAGGTTTAGGTCTGTCCACGGACACAGAAGAGGTCTGGCCTTTGTTCAAGAGTGAAGTGGATATGACTCACTTCATTGGTAGGCCTGCACATGTATTATCTCTTCTGTATTCTTCAACAACCCTAAATTTCATCTGCAACCCTGAGTAGGCCTCACCTCAAACAAACCTCTGGATAGGCTACACCTTAACGTCATCCTGAATCAATCATTTAAAATGTTAGGGACAGATTTATGATAGGTGTGTGTGCCTCTTTTGTGCCGCTGTGCGTCACTTTTGTGATGCAGCGGCGGTACAAAACATTTGCTATGTTGTGACATATTTACAACTTAATGCATCTAGGCAGATGTGTTATGCTGTAAAGTCCTGTGCCACATGAAACCTGCGTCAGGTTTCATATAGGTGTTTTGTGGCAGGGTGGGCATTCATTTGCATGAAAGCCCTGTAAAACTAACACAGTGAAATTTAGAAGATTTCACTGAGTCAGCTTTATAGCATTGCTGAATCAAATCCTTATGCCTGTTTGAAATAGCCTAAGGAGTGATGCACCATGCAATGTGTGGCTTCCTCCTGTGCATTGCAGTAGACATGTCGTGCTTATGACGTGATTCCTGCAATGTGCTGCTTTTGCGGCACAGATGCGTGACGCTTCTGTGCTGTTTTTACTCAATGGTGCTCCACATTGTAAATGCGGCACACCATGGGTGGCAGAGCAGCGGTGCACGTTAACTGGTGCATCCCTGGGGATGTGCCAGTTAACATAAATCTGCCCCTTTACATTTAAGTATGTGCAGGGGACACAGAGTCGGTGAGGCTTATCCAAGGTTAAGAAGAGATGAGTCCTGTTCACTGAAAACTTGGACATAGGCCTCACCTCCTCAGCATCGCTGGACATGGCTAAATAATAGCTGCAAAATGTTACTCTTGTTAAACAAATTTATTATTATAGTCTCTGAGATTTGTGTCTTACTCTGCAACATCTCATTGTTGTTCTCTTTTTTTAAAGATAACAACAACATCAAGCATGAGTGATAATGAGCAATCAGTTGATCTCGATCTTATCGTTGAACTTGTGATTGAAACATCAGTGGAAGTAGATCCCTTTGATGATTTAAATCCTGAGGATGATGAAGAACATGATGAGGATGCCGATTTGTCAGAATTGTATGACATAGGGTGGGAAGCTGACCTGCTTGAGCCTATGGAACTATAAACATTTATTTTTAAAATTTAACGGAAATAAAAAGTAAAAATGTAAACCGTTTCATTTAAAATTAAACACAACTTCAAAAACAGGTTATGTGTAGTGTCTTTAATAAAATAGTATAATATGCTCATAAAATTAGATCAGATTCACATATAAAACAGCACAGGTAAAATGTAGAAGCATTCCATTTCTTTGGTACTATTTATGAATACTGAATTTGCCTATGCACTAAAAATTATTCTAAGTGAAAATGACAAGTAGTGTGTTAAGTTTTTGACGACTGTTATTGATTTACTGTTTGGTAATAGTGGTTAATAACATTTTTTATTATATTTTACCACAGATTCAACTGCAGATCATTTCAAAAGTAGAGAATGCCAAGTAAGGATAGAATCAGAAAGGCTACAAAACGTCAAAGACAGCAGGTTCACAGATGTTTGCAGCAGTCCTCTACAAAAAAAAATCATCAAGTCACCAAGAAAGCACCGGGTAAGACAACTAAATCATTCATAAGAAACATTTGTAGAACAAAAAGTATTACTACAGAAAATGTTTCAGGCCAGAAAAAGAGAAGCATTTTAAACGGAAAGGAAAGGCCAATCAAAAATGTTACTGCTAGAGCAAGAGATAACTCTGTGCATGATAGTAGAAGGAAACAACAGTTTAGGGACATTCGTAAACGAATGTTCCGCAACAGGATAATTGGCAATTTGTTAAAAAATATTAAGAAAGGTCAACAGAAAGTGGTTTTTTATAAGAGAAAAAAAAAAGTTGAGAAAGTTATTGATCAGGCATTTGAAATTAAACGAAAATTATTTATTTTGATAATCAATAGAATTAGGAAGCTAAACAAGGCAATTTATGATTTCAAAAGAAATAGTAGATGGAAGAGAATAGTTAATCGTAGTAATTTTTGTGAAGTTTTTTCCGGAGAATGGATGCATAGTTCAAGTTGTGAGGCATTTTTTAATGAGGAGAGTTATTTCCAGGATAATGATTTGGTGCATGCAGTTGACACCAGTGGTCGAGCTTATGAGGTGAAAGATGGTTGTCCAGTTGAAAAAGAAAAACTTGTGACAACATAGACAGAAGAGGTGTTAGGTAATGAGGTTTTAGGAAGACGTCCTAAGGGTCCTGTGTACACCTGGAAGTGTAGTAGTATTTGCAGTGTACGACAGGATTCCATCAATTTGCTTTGTGATTTTGTACGGACATTTAATAAGAAAAGTTTGAAGCAGAAAATGATGTTGTTGCAAGAATTAGATCCTTGCAGAGTGAGAGAAGTGACAGGTTTGCATGGTCATTCACTGGCTTGTCTTTCCAGGAGAGTATGCCAGAGTGTTTTTCATCATTTCAGGATGCTAGCAGTGCATCATAATAAAGTGAGGAAATTAGTTAGAATGTTGTATTATGCTAAGAGTCCAGCAATTATGCTTAAACAATTATGCGCTGCTCTTTTGCATGGTTCTGAAATAGATGTGAAGAATATTTGTGAAGAAATTCAGTTTTGTTACTTTGGAAGTAAAGAGGAGAATGTTGAAATTGACCCAGAAGAAGAGGGTAATGTGGAAGACAGTGTACAGGTTTCCAGTACAGATAATTTTCAGAAGGAAATTGCCACGTTTCAGGTTAAATCAAGTGAGAGGCCTAATTTCACTTGTGTGTGTTGCTGACGCACTTATTATAAGAATCAGACTAAGTTAGTGGATTTATATGGAAAAAGTGAAAGGGAAAATAATAGTGAATGGAAGGATTTCGCAACATACTTGATGGTAGAAAATTGTTTTGATTTGGGATCGGATCAACGTGTGTGTACTTATTGTTGTAACTAATTAAATCAAAACCAGATGCCTGCTAGAGCGGTTCATAATAATCTGGAATTGGTTGAGATTCCTTCTGAATTGAAGGATTTAAATACTTATGAATCTATTTTGATTCAAAGTATCCATCCCTTTCAGGCTATTGTAAGAATGGAGCCAACGACAGGGAAATTGCCTCCATCAGATTTACAGAGAGGATTAAAGGGAAGAGTTGTTTATTTGCCTCTAGATTTGAAGAAAAATATTAACACAATTGGAGTAGAAAAAGTGGAAGAGGAACCTCTGGTTATCTTAGTTAATGGGGTTCCGACAAAGAATAAGAAAATATGGCAAGATTTAGAGGATGTTAGGAAAGTCAAAAAGGCAACATTGTATTTGAAAAAAAATAATAAGTACTATAAGAATGTATATGTTGCAGAAGAGGAAGTAAGTGAGGAAGAGGATAGCAGATTTGTGTGCTGGTCAAATTGAGAAAGTAGAACCCTCTAAAAGTGAAGAAATATATGAACATTATAGTGTTCATCCTTTGCATTCCAAGGAAGTCATGGGGAATGCTATTGAGTTGTTTCAAATGAAACAAGCGAAAGGGAATCCCATTAGTGTTTGGGAGGAAAGTTTGGAAGCTCGGTGTTTCCCACAGCTATTTCCAACAGGTCAAGGAGGAAGATATGATGAGCGACCTCATCAAATTCCTGCTTCTGAATACCGGACTTTACGATTGTATGCAGAAGATGCTAGGTTTCGACAATGCATTCCCTATTTGTTTCATCTCCTGTTTGAAAGCGATCTGTCTGGACTGTCATATGCAGTGAACCACATCTTGAAAAGTGGTATACAGATGCAAAACATCTCGGCAAGTGACTTTATGGATAAAGTCAATGTCCAAGACAGTATTTTGGATTGTCACCTGATTAATCTCATGGCGTGTCAGCGTGGTACTAATGAGTACTGGTACCGTCGTCATGGTGATTTAAAATGTATGCTGAGGAACTTAGGAACTCCCACATGGTTCCTCACTCTGAGCTGTGCCGAGTATGGCTGGGAAGACTTACTTGAATTTCTACGAGAGGCAAATGGAAACATTGAAAACATTGAATTCAAGACACCCGGAGAACTGTGCTCTTTGGATC
The DNA here is from genome assembly GCF_964261635.1 of Lissotriton helveticus. Classification (NCBI taxonomy): domain Eukaryota; kingdom Metazoa; phylum Chordata; class Amphibia; order Caudata; family Salamandridae; genus Lissotriton; species Lissotriton helveticus. The sequence goes on along the minus strand of NC_136067.1, from coordinate 1,432,880,215 downwards.
CAGTCAATGTATGCAGGTACTTCAATCATAGATTTGAAGCTATGATGTCTTTCATCATGAATAAGAAGAATCCACCTCTTGGAGAGGTATTGGATTTCTTCTGGAGAAAGGAGTACCAAGCAAGAGGTGCTCCTCATATACATATGCTGCTGTGGATCAAGGATGCACCTAAATTTGGAACAGATCCAGAAGACTTAGTGATGAGTTTCATACAACAGTATTCTACGTGTGCTGTTCCAAACGCAAAGGAGAAGAAAAGCCTAAGAGAACAAGTTCTACGTTTCCAAAGCCATCGTTGTGGAAAGTACTGTCGTCGTAAATTCAGAAACAAGGACAAGTTCTACACCAAATGTCGTTTCGGCTTTCCACGACCGGTGATTTCTAAAGGAAGAGTAAACAGTTTGATGTCTTCGCTGCGACATAATGTGATGAAGAAATCACCTAAAAACACATACAATTTGAAGAGGAACGAAGAGTCCAAGTACATCAACGACTACAACCCAGTGATTTTGTCCATGTGGAATGCTAACATGGATATACAGTTTGTGGCTGATAACTGTATGGCTGTGGCTCGGTATGTGACATCTTACATCACCAAAAAAGAAAAGACAGAATTGAGGGATATGTGGGAGGACATTTCCCATGAAAAGAGCCTCAGTAAGATGTTGTACAGTTTCAGTCTGAAGATGTTGTCACATCGAGAAATCGGAGCTTACGAATGTTCTGACCGGTTGTCTTCAGCAAGTCTCTATGCCAAATCCAGGAGTATCATTTGGGCGAGTCCTGGTCTTGCTGCAACGCGTAATCGAGTTCTGAAACCTGTGCGGGAAATTGAGTATTTGGCAGAAAAGGAGCCAAACAGTACCGATATTTTGAAGACCAACATGTTGGATACATATTATCCAAATCGAAGCAGTCACCTCGAGAATGTTTGTCTGTATGAGGTTCTACAAAATTACATATTCAAGAGGAACATCAAAGAAGATATTGAGAAAGGAGTGTATGCTGTAATTGGAAGTGAGGGATGTCTGGTCAAGCAAAGAAAATGCCACTTGGTAAACCATCGAAAATTGAGTGGCGAATCTCCTGAAAAAAAGGAGTTTTTCTATTTAGCACTTTTGCAACTTTTCAAGCCTTGGCGTGCAGAAGAGGAACTGCTTGGAGATTTCCTCTGTTACGAAGACTCTTTCAGTGCCGCCAAGGAGACCATAGAATGTCCTGCTTTTCCCAAATATCTAGAAATGTTGAATGCGGAAATCGAGCAGGAAGCAACGATTGCAGCCGAGATTGCCAGAGACAGTTCTCAGGACAGTCAGAGTTCTGTTTCATTGAGTCAGGATCCACTAGGAGGACCTGTTATCGAAAATGAAGCTGCCACTGCCATGAATGAAGTGGAAAGAGCCATGGCACATGCTCAGGAGGATGCGGTTAACTTAGAAGACTTGGAAAGACAACTCAACGTTGAGCAGAGGAAAATATATGACGAAGTTACCAAGCAAATTGAACATGGATTAAGTCATGAGAAGAAAGAGTGCTCATGTACGTCGTTGAAGCCTGTCCGACTGTACGTGAGTGGAGAAGCGGGAACTGGAAAAAGTTTCCTCATTAAAGCAATTTCATGTTATTTGCAGGAAAGGACTGAGTCATCGCTGTCTTGTGTTGTCACCGCTCCAACTGGACTGGCAGCACATAATATTAAAGGTATTACTTTGCATCGTCTACTGATGCTGCCAGTGGAGCATGATAACAAATTACAATACCACAAGTTATCTGGAGATGCTTGTTGTGAAGTTTCAAGAGTCTTGAGGAAAATGAAACTTCTTATCATTGACGAAGTAAGCATGGTTTCTAATGTCATGCTTGCCTTTGTGCATTTGAGAATGCAAGAAGTTCTTAAAACAGAATATGATGTGTTATTTGGTGGCAAACACATCATTGTTTTCGGAGATCTTCTGCAGCTGACACCAGTGAAAGGACAACCTGTGTTCAAAATGCTCACGCATGAAGATACCAGGAAGTGCCTAGGGAGCATTGGCAACGTCAATATATGGTTAAACTTCAATTATGCTGAACTGCATGAAAATATGCGTCAGGCGAAGGATGAAGATTACAAGAATATTCTACAAGATGTTAGAATTGGAAAAGTGACCGAGCATGGGAAAGAAGTTTTACATGCACGATTACTGTCAAATTTATATCCAGAACAAGACGTTGTGCCTGAGAATATTTTTCAGAAAATTACTGAGAAGAAATCTGGAATATGTTTGATGCCAACTCTTGCAGAATGTGCCATCTTCAACAACAAAATGTTTCATTTAGAAAACCAAGAGATTGTGAAACTGGAAGCTATTGACAGAATAGAGCATATGGGATCAACAATTATTTTGTCTGAGAATTTGAAAACAAAATTGGATTCATTAGAGAAGACTATATCTAAAACTGCAGGTTTTGAAAAGACTCTGAATGTGTGCTTAAACTGCCGTATAATTTTAAGAAGGAATTTACATGTTGAAAGAGGTCTGGTAAATGGATCAATGGGTAATGTTGTTGATTTTGTGAAATACAGAAATAGAGATGGAATTGAATTTTTAAAAATTTAATTTGATGGCATTGAGGAAGTACAGCTAATTGGTCGTTGTTCTGCTAGATTTTTGCTTGTAAAAGACTTATATGTTCGCCGTAAGCAGTTTCCTGTTTGCTTGGCATATGCGGTGACAATCCATAAATCGCAAGGTTTAAGTGTAGACAGTGCATTGGTGAATATTGGCAGTTCTGTGTTCAAGGAGGGTATGGCATATGTGGCATTGTCACGAGTTAGAACTTTATCGGGATTGTACTTGATTGAGTGTGATGTCACAAACATTTGTGCGGATCTAGATTGTGTTAAGGAATACAATAGGTTAAGAAGAGAGTATGCGCCACATTTGCCTCAATATCCTTTGTTTGAGAAACGTGTGGTAGGCCGGAAACGAAGAAATGTGACCAATACTAGGGAGGTTGTAGCAAAAAGATGAAAAGTCGATGAACCTCAAATTATAAGCAGAAACAAAAAGGATTCTGTTGAAGATGTTGTTGGTTTTCAATTTGAAAACAGTTCTGGTGTCAACTGCTATGCTAATGTAGTGGTTAATGTTTTGTTTTCTCTAGAAAATGTAAAAGAAGAGATTGTGGTCAATTCTGATCAAAGATTTTGCAGTTTGTTAAATTCTGTGTTAGAGAAATGTAGCACTGATAGAACAAAAATAGAAAGTGTGTCTGAAATTCGAAATCTGTTAGACAGATGTTCAGGTCAAACACAATTCTCTCAAAATATTCAGCAAGATTGTCAGGAGTTTTTAATGTATATGCTTGATGTATTGCATGCTGAAGGTGTAGATGTAGATCACCTGTTTGGGCTTTCTTATCAATGGCAGCATGACTGCGAGAACTGTAGGGTATCAAGTACTACTAGTGTAGACTCAGAAAGATTTATATATTTAACTTTGCCAGACAGTAAATCAGTCTCCTTTAATAAGCTAGTAAAAGCAGCTGATCACAACATGGAGTGTAGCCAATGTAAATCTGAAATGATGTCAACATTATTTATACGAACATATGGCCAGTATGACATTTTAATGTTCCAACGATGTAGGCCTGATGGAACAAAATTGACAACTTTAATTAAAAATGTTGTTGCTTCGCAGTTGTCAATATCAGGAAGGACTTTTGTAACTGCAGCAATTATATATCATGATGGTCCTTCAATAACATCAGGACATTACACAGCTTATTTGAAGTCTAGAAATGGCTGGTCATTCTGCAACGATTCTGTTTTAATTTTAAAAAATAAATTACCTTTTGACCTTAAAAATTCTTACCTGGTGTTTTTAAAACCAAAATTTTAGAGAAGGAATCTCGGGATTTGCTCTGAGGAATTTCAAGAGGTTCTAATGGCTCCTACACGATTTGGCCTTGAGGATAAGTGTAGTACAGAGTCAAAAGTTATTTTTGAGTTTTAAATAGTTCCTGGAAAAAAAGAAGATTTTCTTATAGAAAGTGGTGGGCAGAGATTAGTTGAAGGACAACAGAGTATTTCCCAAAGCAAACGGTGTTCTTACCATAACACTTGACGTCATGGAAAAATAACTGCACTTTGAATGAGTTCAGAAAAACTGTTTCTTTTTATAAGCTAATTCAAGCAGCCAATCAAAACATGGAGTAGAGGGAATGTAAGTCTGCAATGCTGTCTAGATTATTGGTCCAAACTTTTGATTATAATGTCATTTTAAAAATCCAACTATATAAACCTGATGAAAGTAAGTCTTCAACTTTAATTACAAATGTTGTGGCTACACAGTCGTTGATTTTAGGAAGAACATTTGTAACTGCAGGTATTATATGGCATGATGGTCATTTGACAAGATCCGCTTATTACACAGCTTATTGAAAATGTAAAAAAATTTGCTGTTTCGGAAATTATTCCCATTTGACTACGATACAATGTTGCCTTTTTACTTAAAAATATTCTTATTTTCTGTTTTCAGAAAAGAGAATTTAGGGTAGGTAACTGGCGTATAATGATTCTATGGGTTGATATAATTTTATCTACTGTTTTATATTGCTTTGTGAATAAAAGTGATGTAGAGAATTAAATAATTGTAGTAGTCATAGAGGTAGTGTAAGTCTGCTTCATAGTAAGCAGTATCAGTGTCATAGGAAATGTAGAACATGAGTGAGCAAGAAGGGTAAGATATTACTAGTCCAGGATTGTGAAAGTGATCTTGAACGTTTTCTTTCTGAAAGTTGCGGAAATAGAAAATGACGGGATTTGCTTACAAGAATTCCAAGAGTTATAAATGGCTCTTACATGATTTGGCCTTGTGGAAACGTGTGGTAGAGAGCGAGAAGTCATTTATTGTATGTAACATATTTTTCAAAACGATGGAGGTTTTCTTTCAGAAAGTGGCGGGCTGAAAATAAAAACAGCACAACCGAGTGTAAGCTGTTCATAGGACATCCTTCGACGTCATGGAAAGTAAGTTACTTTTGAGGAGTTCTGATTTCTGATTGGTTATGTTATATGGGTTTTTTAAACACAATCATTTTGATTGTGGTTTTTTTTCCCCGCTGTTATATGATGAATACCTTCAAGTCACTGTTTTTAGTGAAATTTGATACATTCTGAGAACAGCAAAAATAAACCATTTAACATGTATAATTAATTCTGTACTGTTTGTATTTATGATGTACATTTAGAACTGTGTAGGAGGCATGGAGAAGGTGAGGCTTCTGTAAGTGTCAAAGTTGTTGCATACAGTGCTCACATTCTACGTAGTCTTTCATATGATAGACTACATTTCCACAATGAGATACCTAAGCAAAGGAAACACAGATGATGTGATTGTGGAATGAGCAAAAAAAATTGCACGTTTTTCAATTATATTACCTGTGTTTCCTAACATTACACATCACATTGTGTAGATGAGGTTTAGGCCTGTTCCAGGAGACAGAGGAGGTCTGACATTTGTTCAAGAGTGCAGTGGACATGACTCACTTCGTTAGTAGGCCTGCACATGTATTATCTCCTCTATACTCTTCAACAAGCCTAAATTTCATCTGCAACCCTGAGTAGGACTTACCTGAAACAAATCTGTGGATAGGTTACACCTTATCAGCATTTAGAAACAATTATTTAAAATGTTAAGGGCAGTTTTATGAAGGCTGTGTGCCTCTTTTACGCCGCTGTTCCGTCACTTTTGTGTAAAAGATGCACCATGTTGCAAGATAGGCCTCAGTTCATTTCCAGCAAGATACCGTCAGTTTAAAATGTATATAATTAGGACTGTGTAGGGGGTATGGAGAAGCTGAGGCTTCAGTAAGTGTCAAAGTTGTTGCATGCAGTGCGTACTCTTTCATATGCTGGACTACATCTGCACAATGAGATACCTAACCAAAGGAAACACAAGTGATGTGATTGTGAAATGAGCAAAAGAAATTGCGCGTTTTTCAAATACATTACCTGTGTTTCCTAACATTACGAAACACATTGTGCAGATGAAGTTTAGGCCTGTCCAGGGAAACAGAGGTAGTCTGAACTTTATTGGTTGGCCTGCACATGTATTATCTCCTCTGTACTCTTCAACAAGCCTAAATTTGATCTGCAACCCTGAGTAGGCCTCACCTGAAACAAACGTCTGCATAGGACACACCTTATTGCCATCCTGAAACAATCATTTAAAATGTTAAGAACAGTTTTATGATGATTGTGCACCTCTTTTGCGCTGCCATTGCGTCACTTTTGTGAGACAACAGCAGTGCAAAAGATGCACCATGTTCCAAGATAGGCCTTACTTCATCTGCATCAAGATACTGTTAGTTTAAAATGTATATCTTTAGGACTGTGTAGGGGGCCTGGAGAAGCAGAAGCTTCTGTAAGTGTCAAAGTTGTTGAAAAACTGTTTGTCCTTCAATCTTTTCCCTTGTCTTTTCTAATTTTTAAATACATGTTTTAATATTTTTCAAATGTTTGTTATCTCTTTCACAGATTGAAAGTATAAAAATAACAAGTGACTAAGTTAACGACAATTATAAGGTAAATGTTTTGTACTCTTTTCGTTTCATTTCTATCACATTTAACTACTATTAGTTCCACTGCTTCATTTCTTTAACCCTCACTTTCCTGCCTTTGCTACTTCCCTCATTCCTTTCTCTATTACTTACTTACTCTACTCCTTCCACTCCTTTTCTCAGTCTTTCTCTTCTCATAGTTCCTCACTCTTGTTCACTCACTCCGTCTCTATTACTCTTAGTGTCTCTGACTGATCACTGTTTCACTACTTGTTCATTATGCTTTCTCTGTGTAGTTGAAGCACACTAAGGGGCATATTATGAACACAGCCAATAAAATTATTGCTGTTTTTATCGGCAGAAAACTGCTGCAAAAGCGGTTTTAGCTGCAGTTTTCTGCCGCAAAAGCAGCTTTAGCGACACATTTCTGCCGCTAAAAGCTGCAAAACTTTTATTGCCTATGTTGATAATATGCCCCTATGTTATTTAGATTTCTTTGCTGTTTCAATTATTCTTTTTCTGTTACTTCTTCTTTTCTGCTTTCTGTTTTTTCTCTCTGTTATTCCACATGTTTTAATCTTATTTTGAACATTCACTCACATTCTCTAAGAAACTCTTCTTTGTTATTCTTCTACTGTCCTTTTTTTCTTTCACTTCCTTATCTATTTTGTTTTTCACAATTATATCCTCTTCCATCTTTTCTTCGGTAAATAAATCTATTAAACAGTATCTCTGGTTTAGTCCCTATAGCTGTCTTTCTTTTAACATTACTCTCTGTTTACTCCCCTTATACTTACTCTTCTTTTTTTTTTTTTTTTTTTTGGTTCGCTCCCGGTTCGCGTACCGGCGAGCGAACCGGGAAGCGAACCAAAAGAAATAGAGCTTGCCAGAGTGCTAAACAGTCTAGCATTTTTTTTATAAAGGGGAGGTAGTTCTGAAAAGAACTTTTTTTTTAATGTTTTTGTTGTTTTATATATTTTTTTTATTTTTCCGAACATTTTTTGGGTTTTTTGTATTTTTTGAACAATTTTATGTTTTTTTTGGTTTTTTTGGGGGGGAAACAACAAAAAACAGGCATTGGAAAGGGCTCAACAGGAGGAATTTTTTTTTTTTTTTTTGGGGCGTTTAGAGCACTTGTGGTTTTCATATGCTCTGTTTATTAAATTAACACTCATATTGCCACATGAGAGTAAGGTACCGCAATATATACAGACTATCTTCATGTGGACAAAGTTTTCCTGAATGTTTGGCACTGTTTCCCGTGCCTCTGGCCCCGACAGAGATACCTGTGCCGATGTCCTGGCCACAGGAGTTGGTGGGTTGTCCTGGAGGTCACGCATCTCTGCCCGGCTGTAATTTAGTGGATGCCACCTCTGCATGTGACGGTGCATAGTATAGTTGCCGTAACTATACTTCTTATCTGTGCCTCTAGATAAGTCCTCTTTGCATATGAGGCACGTCACATACCGAGCATTAACTTTTTTCTGTCCTTCAGGAAAAGAAAAAAACTGCCAAATGAAACTATTTTTATGATGAGATACCCGGGGCTCCTCTTGTAAAAAATGTGTTGCCTGTATTTCCTCTTCCTCTTCTTGATCCTCTTCCTCCTCTGTGTTGGGAAGGAACTGTGGAGGTGGTCCTCTCTTCCTATGAGGAGGTGGTGGTGGTGGTGGGGGTGCACCAGCTGCAGCTACTAGTGAAGCCATTTTCCACTCAGCAAAATAGGTCTTCCTTTCACAAAGTTGAAAGTCAGAGTGAGAAAAAAGGTGGGGGCTTTCATCATTTTGGAAAAAAAATAGTTCTAAACCAATGAAAAGTGTTATTTTTAGGTCACCTGACCTAGCCTTACATCATTAGGAAACCAAAAGTGAAATGAACCAATGAAAAGTTTTATTAACAAGTCACATGACCTGTTACGCTTATGTTACGCGCTGCGGAACGCGCCCCGGATCGCTTCCGGTTCGCGCTCCGGAGCACTTCCGGGTGCGCTAACGCGGCGCGTCATAAGACGCATTACGCGGCAACGCGATACGTCGCGCTTTCGCGACGCGCCCCGGATCGCTTCCGGGGAGCTGCGCTTCGCGTCTCAGTTCGCGTACCGGAGCACTTCCGGGTGCGCTAACGCGGCACGTCATAAGACGCATTACGCGACAACGTGATACGTCGCGCTTCCGCGACGCGTCACGATGTTGATTTCTAACACGGCAGTTGCGCAAACAGAACGTTTACCGGTTCGCGGACCGGGTCGCGGCACCAAATTGAGCTAACGGGAAGCTTCCCGGTTCGCGAACCGGGAGCGAACAAAAAAAAATAATAATAAAAAAAATTATTAATAAACATATAAAATATATTTTTTGATTTAAAGAAGAATACATTTTACAGCTTTTGATATTTGCTATTAAAAAACCATTGAAATTCACTGAAAAAACCATAGGTTATAGACCATATATAGTTAGGAATTAGCATTTACAAAACCTTGAAAATTCACTGAAAAAACCATAGGTTATAGATAGGGCTCCCGGTTTAATGGTATCTATTTTTTTGCCATTTCCGTCTGTATTTATCCATATTTATTTTTTGGGCATTTTTTCTGTATTTATCCACATTTATTTTTGCCACAAGCAAAAGTCGAAGCTACGGCTAGTATTTTTCCACATTTATTTAAATTGACAATGCACACCTGCGCCCAGTTGTTATTGGTCAACACAATACATTCATTTGAAAACTTTGCCATTGTAGTACAAGCACATGTGCATTTCAAGAGACTTTGCAGACATTGAGGCTCTTTCTGGTTTGTTAATTAAATGAAGACCACTGAAAACCCGTTCAATATTTGCTGAGGATACTGGAATGGCCAAGAGATTCAAAGAAAGATTACACAGCGTTGGCCATTCTTGCTTCTGAGAACGCCAGTATGTCATTGCACTGATGTCTTTTTGTGGGATAGGGTGCATTACATATTTCTTGAATTCTTCTTCTACAACATTCATTACATCATCAGAAGCTCCAACCAACATAAATAAATCTTTGTAATCATTGAAGTCCTGACTAAACTGAACTTTCTTGAATGGGTCCAGGATTGTAACCCGTTTCCAAAAAGAGCTGTAACTCATTTGCCTAGTTATGTTACGAGCTAGGACAGCATCCCACTTGCTTTTAAGTGCATCTTTAAAAGTAATCATCTCTATTTTTAGGGCATTTGCTTTTTTCTGTGGTAACATTTGCAATAGACTGGCGATCATTGGGTCTTGCGTATAGTCTTGCTCTAAAGCCAAAGTCATGTCAACATCTATGGCTGAATATATTTGGTGGGCATGTGTATCTTCTGACTCAAGCTTTTTCTGAATGTTTATGAAACCAGTGAGAGTTTTAACAATGAAATGCAACTTGACATAGAAAGATTGATGGTTTGCACTGTTGGGGCCGAGGAGTTTACGTAGGTGATCAATTTTGGATCCAGTGGCTTCTTCATTGTTTACAAAAGCAAGGAAGTAGTGCCATATTTCCAAAAGTCTTACTGCTCCCTCATACCAGCTGAACCATCGGATCACAACAACTGCCCTTGGGTATCTCATTCTTCCATCTACATTTCCTTGTGAATAAATGCGTTTTAAGTTTCGCGCATACTTAAATACTGCTCCAGCCTTTATAACAAAATCATACATGTCCCGGTTCTCAGCCTGAGTCAGAGCATAGGAAACAGCAGCATGTATAAGATGACATGGATCTTTTACATGGATGGTATTAATCCTCTGAGCAGCGCGCAAATCAGTTACTGCCTTTGTCATATAGGATGCAGAATCAGAACATATTGCAACAAGATCATGCCATGATTTCCCCAACTTTTGAAGCACACTGTATACAATTAAGGCAATTTTAGCAGAATTACACTCATCAGATACAGTGATGTCGACTAAGGCTGAGCGGCGACCCTTTGTTTCATCATCACTGTAATATGTGACCAATGTTCCAATGGCTGGGTCACCATGCACCTCTGTGGTTTCGTCAATTGTTAAGGAGATAGGGACATTTGCTACAGCTTCACGTATGTTTCCGAGCTGTGCTTCAAACACTTCAGGGAGATACTTCTCGTACATTTGGCTAGATTTGCACATTGTCCTTGCTGCAGGGCACAGCTGCCTAATCAGGTCTCCAATTGGACCATCAGTCTGGTGAAGTGGAACCCCACCTTCACAGAGAGCTTTCACAAACTTGTGCGGGATATCCACAGCCTCTTCAATATTTTGGCGTGCACGAGTTGTGCATTGCTCCATGGTCATTTGCTCCATGCGGGCCTTCTTTACAACTGGAGCCGAAAGTCTCTCGTGGGTTTTGCTGCTCAGGTGGGCTTTGATGTTATCCGCTGCCCTGCTTTCAATGTCAACAGTTGTTCGACATGACTTGCAGGTGAACATTTTCCTCCCTTTAAGGGATACGGCTTCAAATTCTGCATACTCCTGAACGTAATCGTCAATGTCCTTGCGTTTGCGGCCCATCTCTCTAAATGTAAGGATTCAACAATTAAGCAGCCATAGGTTTGATGTTTAAAATACTGTATGTGACCATGAAAAAACACTAAGCCATTATCTGTACTGCAGAATTGGGTATGTAGGAATTCAAATCCATCAATGTTTGCCGTTGATCTTAGCTTGTACATTTTTAGTTGCTAATAGTTTCTTTTTTATCAAAATATGTTTACATATAGCAATTGTTTCTTCATTGATATATTCACACTCACTCAGTAAGTTGATTTATAGAGCTCAGCTAATCATCTGAGAGGGTGTCTAGGCACTTGCAGGGTCTGAGAGACTCATTTAAATAGCCAGGTCTTAAGATCATTTTGAAATTCCAGAATAGATGGGGCGGTCTGGAGCTGGAGTGGGAGGTTGTTCCACGTCTTCGCTGTGAGATAGGAGGCGAAATATCCTCTTTTATGATGTGCTTTTGCTGTGAAGAGTTACCATCACCGTAGGTTTACACCATACTGACTTAAAACTAGGCGTTTTATCGACCTGATAAGGATGAAAGGCCGAGTGGACCCACCGGATTCAAATCTTTTGTCAGAGAGACCCTTTTGTTACTTGCAGTTAATAAGTAAAAATATTAACATACAACAGTGAGCTCTTAACTGTCACGTAAGAGATGTATGCAAATTGCAAGGTATACGTTAAAGCGTTATGGTTTTTCTTCCAGTCTTTGATTATCCTAATGTGGCAAAAAAGGGTTCATTTGGGTAGAAATCAATTGTGTATCTATAGGTTACATTAAATACCCTCCACCACCGCACCGCATTCAGCACACACAGTAATTTAGAAAATAAACAAAAGCCCCCACCCACATGATGACTGTGAACACGACCCTCTGCTGGGGCATGGGGGGGCAGGGGAAATCCTCTTACCTTGCCTGTAGAAACGGCGGCGGGCTGGTGCAGAGCTTGAGTGGCAGAGCCCTGCAGTTGCTGAACGTCGAGAAGGGCTGGTGCAGGTGCAAAACCTGACGGTGGCAGGAAGGTGTCTTCATACCGGGCAGGGAAAGAAGAAATAGAGTCAGGTGAGCCCCCAAATAAAGGGAAAAAGTTATGAGGGCGAGGCCGTAGCTGTGTTAAGGCAGGTGGGGGACAGAATCATGGCTCTCGAGTCAGTCTGACCTCTCCCATCCCGAGTTTGAGAGAGTAGGTACTGTTGATTCCCTTCCTTAGCTCTTCCTTTCTTGTGGCATTGGCACTCTGGGCGGAGGGCAGGTCATTACAGGCGAGCGTGGGATCGCTTCAGCAGCCCCCAGTAAAAGAAAATTGTTTCAATGAGGCTCTATTAGGGGGCCGGTATGTGACACACTGCAGCATGAAAACTGCAATTACGTTCTAATCGCGCCATTCGCAGGGGGCCTATCTCCATCAATCAATTCACAGTGACAAACACAGTATGAATGCGAGACCTGCTGAAGGGTGAGGATTGAGCACATGTTCAAACACTTAACTATACAGTCGATTCACAAAAAAGCAATTGCATTGTACACACAAGAAGGCAAACATCGCCAGTGCTGCTGACGTCATCTTGTAAGAATGTTATGACCGAATTATCAGGCTAATAATTTCAGCTGCTCTTTCTGTCACCCCAGCTGTCTTTTTGTTGTGCGTGTGCTGAATTCCACAGGGTGCCTTAGTTTATCGCGGTGGTGGAGGGACAGGGCCCGCGCCATTCCACGATTGATGGCCTACTTAGCATGAGGTTAATCCTAAATAGGCCATCAATCGTGGAATGGCGCCTCGGCGGGCCTTTCCCTCCACCACCGCGATAAATTAAGGCACCCTGTGGCATGTGCACACAAGAAGGCAAACATCGCCAGCGCTGCTAAGTTTCATTTATCCAAGGCCCCCACGCTATTGCAAGAATACAATTAGTGCACATCTATGATCTTGCCATCTTTCGGTTTGTACCTTTGCGGTGACTCGTGTGCTCAGTCCGAGTAAATATCGCGCATATGAAACTGCTTTGACAAAATCAAGTGAACACACACATGGATTGCTCTTTGTCGTCCCCCCCCCCCCCCAGCCCCAGACAATTGTGCGATCTGCATAGCCACAATGCTCCGTCTGTTGTGTGTGCTCATTGCCACAGGGTGCCTTAGTTTATCGCGGTGGTGGAGGGACAGGGCCCGCGCCATTCCACGATTGATGGCCTACTTAGCATGAGGTTAATCCTAAATAGGCCATCAATCGTGGAATGGCGCCTCGGCGGGCCTTTCCCTCCACCACCGCGATAAATTAAGGCACCCTGTGGCATGTGCACACAAGAAGGCAAACATCGCCAGCGCTGCTAAGTTTCATTTATCCAAGGCCCCCACGCTATTGCAAGAATACAATTAGTGCACATCTATGATCTTGCCATCTTTCGGTTTGTACCTTTGCGGTGACTCGTGTGCTCAGTCCGAGTAAATATCGCGCATATGAAACTGCTTTGACAAAATCAAGTGAACACACACATGGATTGCTCTTTGTCGTCCCCCCCCCCCCCCAGCCCCAGACAATTGTGCGATCTGCATAGCCACAATGCTCCGTCTGTTGTGTGTGCTCATTGCCACAGGGTGCCTTAGTTTATCGCGGTGGTGGAGGGACAGGGCCCGCGCGCCATTCCACGATTGATGGCCAACTTAGCATGGTAATGCTAAGTAGGCCATCAATCGTGTAATGGCGCGCGGGTCCTGTCCCTCCACCACCGCGATAAACTAAGGCACCCTGTGGCATTCAGCACAAACAGGGATTTCAAAATAAATAAAAGTCCCCACCTCTCCCTCATGAACATGATAACGGAAGACGATCTCTGCTGATGCTGGGGCATGGGGGGGCAGGGGAAAGCCTCTTACCTTGCCTGTACAAACGGCGGCGGGGTGGTGCAGAGCTTGAGTGGCGGAGCCCTGGAAATGCAGAACGTCGAGAAGGGCCGGTGCAGGTGCAAAACCTGATGGTGGCAGGAAGGCGTCTTCGATCAGCAGGGAAAGAAGCAATAGTCAGGTGAGCCCCCATATAAAGGCAAAAAGTAATGAGGGCGAGGCCGTAGGTGTTGTCACGCCCACACACATAGGCTTTATTCCCACGAGGATTGGCTCAGGTGAACGGCTGCCCTTTAAAGACCCTGTGCCAATGTGCCGATTTGTCCACACGAGGGCGCCAAAAGACTGATTTGAAGGGATTTAAAAATGAATGCAGGCAGCGGCAGCGCGGCAACATTTGCCAGTGTTTTGCCGTTTATATATATAAATACAGACAAAGGAAATATAGATTTCCGTCTGTATTTATATGTATTTATCCGTAAAAACGGAAAACCGGGAGCCCTAGTTATAGACCATATATAGTTAGGAATTAGCATTTAAAAAACCTTTTTTTACTCACACAAAACCATTGAAATTCCATATATAGTTAGTTGTACTAACTATATATCGCGCACCCGCAATCCACTGCTGATCATGTCACATATTACATCATTCATGACATGGTCAGTGACATCACTGATGACATCACTGATGACATCTCAAATGACATCACTGATGACATCACTGATGACAACATCCAGTGACTGTATGTTTCTGTAAAGTTAAAATATGTCTTACATATTGAAGAATGAGTGGATGTATAATTGTCTGGATGAAGGATTTATTAGGTGCATGATTGACTGTATGAGTGAGTGAATAAATGTGTGTCACTGAGTGCATGAGTTAGTGACTAAACTGTCTTAATTTGTGCATCATTATGTCTGTTGTTCTGTAAACTGCTGCATGTGTTGATCAGTAGCTATATGAGTAAGTATATGGGTTATTGATTGGTTGCCCAAGTATTTGTATGGGAGACTGAGTGTGTGTGTGTGGGTGGCTAGGAGGTGTATGACTCTGTGCATAGATGTGTGAGCAGTTGATTCACTAGATGTATGGGTTCAAAAGTGCATGTGGAAACACCTGTGTGGGCGGTTGACTGAGTGCATTGGTGAGTGAATGGATATCTCAGTGCTACATGTCAAAGTAAGTACATATGTAAAACACAGTACATGTGACAGTTGACATATATAAATAACTGTGCATAAGAGCCAGTGAATGTGTGAGTGGCTGTATGGATCATTGTGTACTTGTATCAGGCATTGTATAAGAGAGTAAATATGTGTTAGTATATGTTTGAATAAGTAAGGTGTGTATAACTGTATAGTTGAGGAAATGGAGGTGTGATTGATTCTTTGCATGACTGACTAAGTGTCTGAGTAACTCCATGGATGAGTGACAGTCTGTGAGTGTCTGTTTACACTGAGTGTATCTAAGGTTATATTAGAGTCTGAAGAGGTTCATCGTATTATCACATGAATGATGTCATCAGTGATGTGATCAGTAATGTCAAATGAGATGTCATCAGTGATGTCATCAGTGATGTCATTTGAGATGTCATCAGTGATGTCATCAGTGATGTCATTTGAGATGTCATCAGTGATGTCATCAGTGATGTCATTTGAGATGTCATCAGTGATGTCATCAGTGATGTCATTTGAGATGTCATCAGTGATGTCATCAGTGATGTCACTGACCATGTCATGAATGATGTAATATGTGACATGATCAGCAGTGGATTGCGGTGCGCGATATATAGTTAGTAAAACTAACTATATATGGAATTTCAATGGTTTTGTGTGAGTAAAAAAAGGTTTTTTAAATGCTAATTCCTAACTATATATGGTCTATAACCTATGGTTTTTTCAGTGAATTTTCAAGGTTTTGTAAATGCTAATTCCTAACTATATATGGTCTATAACCTATGGTTTTTTCAGTGAATATATATTGCCCCTGCCACATTAACGTTTGTCCACTGGGACACACCACCAGCAGCACTCACCTGGCTGTTGCATTATGGACCCTGCAGTTCCGACGAGCAGCAGGCATCGTGACTTCACTCCATTGGTGGGCGTGGCGCCTATCTACAAATGGGATTGCGGCAAGGAGTACTTTCTCGAGCAGCAGAGTCGCCAGAACACTGTCGATGGCATCTGAGGAAGGCCTATGTCAGGCCGAAATGCATTATGCCCAACAACAGCTTTAATTAAATGGTGTCTCCGGTTTCCCCGCTGTGGCCTCTGCTTCTGCTTATTTTGGGAGGAGATGTTTGTTAATATATATATATATATATATATATATATATATATATATATATATATATATATAGATATAGATATAGATATAGATATAGATATAGATATAGATAGATAGATAGATAGATATATAGATAGATAGATATAGATAGATACATATATGAAACAAACAACCACCTCCCACTGCAACACCATGGAAGCAGGCACGGACACAAAGTGGTTCAGGATTCGGCATCTTCTTTTTTTGTTTAGGTCACCCTCAATCCCAAGCACAAGGAGAGAGGCGTTTCAGGCCTTCATCAATCTACTTTGGCACTATACTGCCCCTGTGTTATATAGCCCTTCCCACTGGACTGTTAAGTAAACATAGAAAACATACTATGAGGTAACGGCTAGGGCGCTCGACCTCGGACCTGGAGGAACTGGGTTCGAGTCTCGGTACCGACGCCAAACTTCATGTGATTCTGGGCAAATCTATTAATCTCCCCGTGCCTAACAAAAATGAATGTGTGTCCTAATGTAACCTAACTGGTGCTATGTAAAGCGCTCTGATACCCAATTCGGTTCGGGTCTAGTTTGCGCTATATAAAACTCTGCCAAAATAAAAACTAGCAGCTAAAAACATCATATGCATGCTGACTACAGCTGAAAAGCAGCATATAATGCAGGTAGAACATTTCATACATAATAATGTGCGCAGTGTGTGTACTTAGTTTAGCTTGTAATACCTATTATAAATACAGCATGGACTATTGTGCATGTAAATTACATCAACATCCAACCAAGTGGGATTAATATGGGCATTGAAACCGTGCAGCCAAACATAAATCCTGTGTTGCCTTTGAATTAGAAAATGTATCAGGACAAAATTAAAAATAATCGATGTTGCCGTTCATTGCTTTTCAAGTCCTTTAAGCTTTGCGAATGCCCCGGTTAAAGCTCTCCCGAGCTACTAACATATCCGCATCAACATGACCTCTGACCCAAAATGCAAAGTCACAGTGAATTCTGCCGTGATGTTAACATCACACTGCTGCTGATAAGAGGCATGGGGACCGGATAAAGTGAAGTCCGATCTCGGGGTTACATATTCAAACAAAGAGAACATTTTTACCTCCAAGTCAATCAAGCACGTGCTCCAAACCCCTCGAGACTTCGAATCCCATAATGCAACTGAATAGTCAGCAACTCCGTAGGCAATCCGAATGCTGTTATAATTGCAGGGTCAGTGTCCAAGGCGTCTCACACCAGGGCAAACCTCTTTTTGGAGTAGTTCTACTTTCTGCAACAACCCTTCATTGGAATCTCTACAACCACATCTCTTCGCGGAGTCACCAGCGCCAGTAGGGTTGCATTCATTCCTTATTGAGGGTACAGTTCCTTCTGCCAAATGCTCCAGCACTGCAAATCTATTGGAACAGGGGATTGGAGGAGAGTACTCATCATCTCGACTGGCACTTGTGACCCCTAGGTCATTTCGATTTGGAGATGGTGAAGAAGATGTAGGTGGAGGAAATTCCTCAATGCCCTTTACCGGTAGACTATGGAGAATTGGATTAGTGAATTGGTGAGCCTGTTTTTTGAACATAGATGGAATTATTCGTTGGGGGTTATTAACTAACTAGCAGCCCGCCCCGGCGTTGCCCAGGGCAGAAGGGGGCTGGGGGCAGCATCGCAGCAGGAGTGGTGCAGCAGAGCGGCCGTTTTGTTGGTCCTGGCTGCTTCTGCCCACGCTTTGTTTCCCCCTACGTCCTGACTTTGAGCAAAATGCTTTTTGAGCACTCAGTGTTTATGGCCCCCGCCCGTCGTTGGTCCTGGCCGCTTCTGCCCACGCTTTGTTTCCCCCTAGGTCCCGACTTTGAGGAAAATGCTTTTTGAGCACTCAGTGTTTATGGCCCCCGCCCGTCGTTGGCCCTGGCCGCTTCTGCCCACGCTTTGTTTCCTTCTACGTCCCGACTTTGAGGAAAAGGCTTTTTGAGCACTCAGTGTTCATGGCCCACGCCCATCCCTCAGTGCGCACCCGCGGATGCTTCTCTTACCTCATCCTCGCTCCTCCCCGCGCTGCTGATTTTACCGCTCCACTGCTCCTCCTCTTCTCGCCGCTCCGCAGCTCCTCCCCGCGCTCATGTCTACCGCTGTTCCTCGGGCTCCTGTACGCCGCTCCTCCCTGCGCTGCTGATGTCAGCATGCACGTCGCGGCCGACCGGCGCTACTTCCAACGGACTACTTTTTTTTTAATCATAAATTTTTTAAATAAGGTATATATTTTTTTTTTATATAACATATGTCCTTCTGCTTGTCCTGACGTTTTCAAACATGTATTGGGTGTTTAGAATGGTGGTGTAGTTTTCGAGTTTACCTGGCTCAAAGGTCACAGTTCTCTCTTTATAATAGTAGTATAGATGCCTTCTCCTTTTACCAGTGTCAGATGCTAGATTGTTACCTCCTAAAATCTCTTCACATTTGGTTACTATTGTCTCTATTCTGTCAAGAACACAGTTGTTGGCTGCATGGCTCGCTTTTTTAACCTTTTTACCTTTCTTGTTCCCAACTCCCCCCCCCCACCATCTATTGATTTCCTTTTGCCTATTGGGTACGTATGGATATCAGAATGGGGCTTTAACAATAATGTGCTGACTTCGCTGCCTACAGTTCGCCAATGGTGATAATAGAGATAATAAAGGCCCCCAGTTGTGCGCCGGAAAAATCCCACGAAGTGATGGTGAAACAGTACCTTGTGTCCTGTAGCTAAAATGACAGGGGGGGTGGCCCTGCCCTGCCTCTTCCAGGCAATGACGGGCTAGGACGGGCCTGCCCTTGGAGTTAAACACGGCACTGCAAGGACCAACAGGCCAGAGGGGTGGTCATGCCCACTGGGCGGGGAAGCAATTAGTTTAAAGTACTGCCTATCGCCAGTTCTTGAAATTCACATAAGCCCTAAACCAATGATGAAGTGTCTGGCGACACGAAACGCGTCGGGATGGACTTTATTTCGGTGAAGCACCGAGCTGTCATTTGTGCTTTCCTGCAATAAATTAAAGTTATGGCAAAGTATGCGCACCTGGTTGGGCTCCTTCACTGCAGGCAACTGTTTTGGACGGAATTGAGCGGCCCAGTCTGAGCTGCGAATAGAGCCCCGCTGCATTTCAGTGCAGTCCCGCTATTGTATCAACCGACGCAGTGGCTGAAGGCATGATGACGGCCTTTTGAGGATTTAAGCAGTACTTGTGACAACGACAGTGTGTTCCCAACCCACTGTGGAGTTATTTGGAAACGTGAACTGAACGGTGGCTCACTCGAGCTAAACACAGCACTACAAGGACCAACAGGCCACTTGGGTGGCCACGCCCACTGGGCGGGGAAGCAATTAGTTTAACGTACTGCCTATTGCCAGTTCTTGAAATTCACATAAGCCCTGAACCCATGATGAAGTGTCTGGCGACACAAAACGCGTCGGGATGGACTTTATTTTGGTTGACTTTGAATCTTTGGGATCTGTTTTGAAGAAAAGACGCAAACCAATTATATACAGTGTCAGACAAACCTATTCTTTGTTTAAGGAGTTCAAGCAGGTTGTCCTGTTTGACGGTGCCAAAAGCAGACAATAGGTCTAGAAGGATAAGTAGACAAGCTTCATTTTGGTCCAGGATTTTTAGAACCTCGTCAATTACATGAGTCTTGGCCGATTCGATACTATGATACTGAATATGACAGGGAGGAACAGCGAATCAGTTTAGAACAAAAGGTCTTTCAGATTTTCATTCCAAGTCAAGAGGCTAGGTTTATGCATTAACGACCTTTAATGCCACCCTACAGCAGCACTAAACGTGACATCACAATATTAAAAGATCTAGGAATAGAACACAACTAGTCACTATTTAAGGCAATATCTTCTAACCTTCTTCCTCTCTTAAATGGTGATTTTGTAATCTAACTGGACTTTTAATACTGAAGCAAGGTGTCATTTGATGTGTTTAGAGTGTTTTTTATTGAACTAAAGTCGTTTTTATACTGAAGGTGCGGTACGTGTTCTTGTTCAGCATTAACTAATTATTAGATGGACTACACTTCTTCTGGTGGCGAGCAATACTGCTTACCATTAGATTGCTGTGCCACTGATTGGAAATTAGCCTCTTAATAAGTTTGATGATTTCGACTTGCAAATATTTTTCTCTAACTAGCCTGGTCTGTTGCCAAGCATAAGTGTGTTGTGCTCGAAAACCTCTGTGATTTGTTAGTCATCTTAAGTTGGACTGCCTGTCACTGAAACAAATAAAGGGGCTTTATTGTGATTGTATTTCTTCAGACCCAGCTACAAGTGAGAGATTGTATTTCTTCAGACCCAGCTACAAGTGAGCCATGCAAGGACTTGCTGAATCATTCTAAGTCTAGTGGCAGTTGAGACAGACTGGGTTTTGGGAACCACAGAGGAGGCTCCGCATTACTCTTGTTTTGAGAGATTTTCCTAAGCAGAAACAACATATTATTTTGTTTCAAGAAGGAAAATGAGTCAGATGAGAATTCTGGATATATTTTGAAGGGTAGTTAGTCAGGAGGTTCCAAGGAGACTAAAACAGACTGAAATGAAGGCTTCCATGAAGGAGGCAATTAATTCAGTTTTAGCACAAATGGAAATAAAAATGTGCTGTTCCAGATGATGAATTTTAATCTTTGTGAGAAATTGGGTTGTTGGTTGACTTGGCCCTGGTCATGCGACAGCCCAATTCCCTTGCAGGGTGAACAAGAAAAGTCACTAAATTAACCTGCGCTTAAGCGATGGCGTGTAAGGGTTTTTGTGCAGGAGGAAGGTTGGAAGACATGAGCAGGGATCAGTGGAGCATGTGGCTAATGTGATTATAGGAAGCTTTAAACATGCATATTTCTAGCCTCGGCTCTTGTAGTCACATGATGAATTTCTAGTTAATATATAGAAAGAAGCGACTTTACTAGCAGACTAACCTCAAATGGGAATCTCAGAATCATCGAATTCAAATGTATTAACCAAATCTACCAAACACCACTTAAGTTACATAAAATTGGCCTCCGGGACAACAGTAACTGTAACGATGTAATCGCCCGGATACAGATTTTTGGCACCTAGCGACGCAGTGTGATCTTGTCATGAAATACTGGGAAGAGGTGATTATGTATCTAAGAACCATGTCTAATCTAAACTTGCAATGTACACCTGCAATCTGCTTTCTATGCTTTATGCCGCAGGTAAAGGGTACAGTGGGGAAGTTTTTAAGGATTGCTCTGTTATTAGCAAATCGCCGAATTGCATTTAATTTAATTTAATTGTGGGTTTATATAGCGCTAGAATCAACTCCCGGAGGAGTATCTCCGCGCTTCAACCGCTGGGGAACCCGTCCTGGCTCACCCTGAGAGATGGTCCCTAATGGGTATCTCTAAGGTGCGACCAAGCATCCCCGGCGGTCTGGGGGGCCGTTGTGAAGATGAGGCAAGCTAATGCCCAGAGTTGCCGAGTGTGGTCCCTGACTGGAGTAGGCACCGAGGCGAGAATTATCGAGCCCACTGACCCTGGTCCACGACCCTGCCGCGTCGGGAATCGAACCCTGGTCCCAGGCCGTCCTCTGCTTACGGGTCTGCCGCCTCTAACCAGTGAGCCACACCACTCCACTGGGAAAGTTATTTCGCCCCACAGATTGAGCACTGGATAAAGATATGGGGCCTCATTTATGAAAGCCTTGCGCCACCGATGCGTCACTTTTTCCCATGTTAAAAGTGACGCACCGGCGGCGCAAGGCCTTCATAAATAAGGCCCATGATATTTTGCAAAGAAAATCTCGTACTTTATGCAGAAGAACTCCCATACTCGTCCAAGCCTAAAGACATCTGGGAACCGTTGAGGCACTATCAGGTAACAAAAGCCCGAAGCGAACCCACACCTGATGATTAAACGGTATCATTAAGTGACACGCGCTCCTTGTTCTGTAATTTTGATGTAATATGTGGTGATCAATCTATCCACCTGAGAACTGTGAAATGTACAATCAATTTTGTTTTGTTGTTCTTTGATTGTTTTATGCACAATACGCTGTCCGCGTGGTGGCAATATTTTTTGTTGCTTCTCGAAACTCAATAAACAGATTTTAAAAAAATATATATATATAGAAAGAATCTGGTTTTCATTAAAGACACTAGGCATTATCCCTCTTGCCTCACCAGCATGTAAGATTTTCATTTAAAAAAAAGAGAGAGGAAGAAATAAAGGGTTAATTAGTTTTTGATAAACACTTTTTATTTGAAGGATATGGGGGCATATTTACATTGCCTGGCGCATCTCTGCAAATCAGCAGAGATGCGCCAGGAAAGATACGACACGCAAGTTTATCCTTGCGCCACCCATGATGCGCCGCATGTACAATGCGGCGCACCATGATGCAGGAATAAACAGATGCGTGTCGCATCTTAGGCGTAAAGTTGGAGCAGTGCTGAAGTTGTGTTGCGAGCGGCACGCAACTCCAGCACTGTTCCAACTTGCCCTATTTCTAACGTGGTGCATCAAGCCTTACGCCTGCTTCAAGCAGGCGCAGGGTTTTGACGCATCAGCGTTGGGAAAGTAACTCAGTGAAATCTTGTAGATTTCACGGAGTCACTTTTCACGGGTGTTCCTGCGACAGAACGCCCCCCCCTGTGTGGACACGCCCACATCAATCAATCAATCAATCAGGTCATTTGTAGAGCGCACTACTCACCCGTAGGGTCTCAAGGCGCTGGGAGGGGGGGGGGTGCCGCTACTGCTCGAACAGCCAGGTCTTGAGCTTCCTCCTGAAGGAGAGGTGGTCTTGGGTCAGGCGCAGATTGGTCGGAAGTGAGTTCCAGGTCTTGGCGGCCAGGTAGGAAAAGGATCTTCCTCCTGTCGTCGCTCTTCGGATGCGGGGGACGGCGGCGAGGGCGTGGTTGGTTGATCTGAGGAGGCGCTTGGGAGTGTAGAAGTTGATCCGGTTGTTGAGGTAGCTCGGGCCTTGGTCGTGTAGGGCTTTGTGCGCGTGGGTGAGGAGCCGGAAGGTGATTCTCTTGTTGACCGGGAGCCAGTGCAGATCTCTCAGGTGTCCGGAGATGTGGCTGCGTCGGGGGATGTCGAGGATGAGTCTCGCCGAGGCGTTCTGGATCCGCTGGAGTCTCTTCTGGAGTTTGGCCGTGGTTCCGGCGTAGAGGGCGTTGCCGTAGTCCAGTCGGCTGGTGACGAGGGCTTGGGTGACCGTCTTCCTCGTCTCGGTGGGGATCCACCGGAAGATCTTACGTAGCATGCGCAGGATGTTGAAGCATGACGAGGAGACGGCGTTGACTTGTCTGGTCATGGAGAGGGAGGAGTCCAGGATGAAGCCCAGGTTGCGTGCGTGGTCCGTCGGTTTGGGTGCGGTGCCCAGGGCGGGGGGCCACCAGGAGTCGTCCCAGGCGGAGGGCGTGGAGCCCAGGATGAGGACCTCCGTCTTGTCTGAGTTCAGTTTCAGGCGGCTGGTCGTCATCCATTCGGCTACGTCTCTCATCCCTTCGTGCAGGTTGGCTCTGGCGGTGGCGGGGTCGTTGGTCAGGGAGAGGATCAGCTGGGTGTCGTCGGCGTAGGAGATGATGTTCAGGTTGTGTTGGCGTGCGATGGCCGCGAGGGGGCTCATGTAGACGTTGAAGAGGGTTGGGCTCAGCGAGGATCCTTGGGGTACGCCGCAGATGACTTTGGTGGCCTCTGACTTGTACGGTGGTAGGCGGACTCTTTGTGTTCTTCCGTCGAGGAAGGAGGTGATCCATTCCAGTGCCTTCTCCTGGATTCCGATGTTGCTGAGGCGCTGTACTAGGGTGCGGTGGCAGACAGTGTCGAAAGCCGCGGAGAGGTCCAGGAGGATGAGGGCCGCTGTTTCTCCGTTGTCCATCAGAGTTCGAAGGTCGTCGGTGGCGGCGATGAGGGCGGTCTCGGTGCTGTGGTTCGCTCGGAAGCCGGACTGTGAGGGGTCGAGGGATCCATTCGTCTCGAGGAAGGCGGCCAGCTGTTTGTTGACGGTCTTCTCGATGACTTTGGCCGGGAACGGGAGGAGCGAGATGGGACGGTAGTTCTTGAGGTCGGTGGGGTCTGCTGTGGGTTTCTTGAGGAGAGCGCTGAGTTCGGCGTGCTTCCAGCTCTCAGGGAAGGTGGCGGAGTCGAAGGAGGTGTTGATGATGTCCCGCAGGTGGGGTGCGAGGACAGCGTCGGCCTTGTTGAAGACGTGGTGAGGGCAGGGGTCAGTCGGAGATCCTGAATGGATGGAGTTCATGGTGCGGATGGTGTCTTCGGTGCTGATCGGAGTCCAGGTGCGGAGGGTGGTGGTGGGTGGCGTCGTTGCGGTTGTGGCTTGCGTTGGTTGGTTGTTGAAGCTGTTGTGTATGTCCGTGATCTTGTTGTGGAAGTAGGACGCGAGGGAGTTGCAGAGGTCTTGCGACGGTGTGATGTCGTTGTTTCCGGCGTTGGGGTTGGAGAGCTCTTTCACGATGTTGAAGAGTTCCTTGCAGTTGTGTGCGTTGTTGTCCAGCCGGTCCTTGTATTCATTTTTCTTGGTGGCGCGGATCAGTTGGTGGTGTTTCCGGGTGGCGAGCTTGAGGGTGGTCATGTTGTCCGTCGTTGGTTCCCTTCTCCAGGCTTTCTCGAGGGCTCGACAGTTCTTCTTGGAGCTCTTGAGTTCGTCGGTGAACCATGGTGTTTTTCTGCTGCAGGATCTGCTGGGCGGGGTCCTTAGAGGGGCGAGTTCGTCCGCGCAGTTGCTGATCCACTTCGTGAGGTTGTCGGCGGCCTGGCTGGGGTTCGCTGAGTTGGCGGGAGGGTGCTGGCTCAGGGAGGCGGTGAGCTGGTCGGCTGTGATCTTGTTCCAGCTTCTTCGAGCCACCTGTTGCTGGCGGTGGTGGATCGTCGTTCTTCTGAAGGTGAAGTGGACGCAGCTGTGGTCCGTCCAGTGGAGTCCTGTTGCGTGGCTGAAGGTGACGTCTTTGCTGGATGAGAAGACGGCGTCGAGTGTGTGTCCGGCGAGGTGGGTGGGGGTGGTCACCAGTTGCTTGAGTCCGAGGTTGTCGAGGTTGTCGAGCAGGGTGATGGTGTTGCGGTCGTTGTTGTTCTCCAGGTGGAAGTTGAGGTCCCCCAGGAGGATGTAGTCGGCGGAGGGGAGAGCGTGCGGGCTGACGAAGTCGGCGATGTCCTCGCTGAATCGTGTGCGCGGTCCCGGGGGTCGGTAGATCAGGGTGCCTCTGAGGGTGGTCTTCGGGTTGGTGTGGATCTGGAAGTGCAGGTGTTCAGCGGTGGTGAGGGTGTCGTCGGTGTTGGTCGTGATGCGGATGGTGTCTCTGTGGACGCAGATTTCATGTGGCGCAGGGCCTTACACCGTGACGCATCTCCATAGATGCGTCACGTTGTAAATGCCTCGCAGGGATGGGCCACGTTTACACCGCCTTGCGTGACGCAATAGCGGCGTAAATGTAGCGCAAGGGGCTTGTAAATATGCCCCATGGTCTCTACAGACGCCTAGTGAGATTATATTATGTCTTTCAATAAGGTTATTGTGTATTTTTGTTTTGTTGCAGAAAATCAACCCTGAAATTTGGAAAATAATGATGAATCGTGGTGGTAGAGGTTGGATGTGAAGATAGGAGTTTTGCCTTGTTGCACATTTAAAAGAGGAACAGGATTCTGTCAAATGAACTAATATAGTGATTGGTGGTGCTCTATTACTGTTGTTGATTGTTAGAACCGGGAGTCTCTGGTTGGCAGAGGTAAGTACCTTAGCCCAAGTAGGGACCCCTGGTTCCGGTCAGGGCGACGGAATAACCCTCTGAGATAACCCCTGCTCACCCTCTAGGTAGCATGGCGCGAGCAGTCTAGGCTAAACAGAGGCAATGTGGATAACATTTGCACTTAACACAACAATAATCCCCAATCCACCACAAACTGAGACCACACAGGTAAGTATATTTTATAAAAATATATAGCTTTATCTAGTTTCAGCCTGTAAATGAAGCAGTTGCATGATAATCACTTCTTTAGACAACTTAGCATTTTATCTTACAGGTTGCACTTAATTTCTAGGATGGTACTTGTAAATAGGCAGTTCTTGTCATTTAAAACAATAGTCTCAGGTTCCAAACAAAAATAGTCTCTAGTCTCTCAGATCAGGAGTCTAAAAATAATGCTCCTGATTCCTATTCATTCCACTCTCCAAAACGAGCATTAACAAGCAGTGCCAAAGCGAAGTTGTCCACCACCAACCTTTGTAGGCGCTTAGCCCCCCAAGCGCGGCAAGCGTGCCTCCCCCGGTATCCGGGGGACTTCTTTTCTGCGGTGTGGGGGCTTCCGCGTGCACCGGATGGTCTCAGGCGCCTCGCGCCTAGAAGCGCACACTCGCTCCTTGCCCCGGCCGGTCCCCTGGTGCTCTCCCGCCCGCTCTCGGCAATCCAACGAGCGGCGGGGGATGCAGCACCTCGGGGGACGACAGGCCCGGGGCGGGGAACGCACGCAGACTCACTCCCTCGGCGAGGACGGTCAGCCAGCTGCTCCGGCGGTCGGCCCCTCGCTGGGGGAGTAATCCGGTCGCGATTCCCTCGGCGGCTTCCAGGCTGCTCCACGCTGCGGCCAATCAGGTCGCGGCCCTCTGGTCGAGCCCCTTCAGTGCCCGGGAGTCAGCCAATGGCAGAGCGGCTCCCGGGGCAGGCTGGCAGTGACGCTCCGCTATTTCGGCCAATAACGGCCCACTACAGTTGATGATGCTGCGCCGCACGGGCCATTCCCGTCGTGGCGTTAGTGAGGGGGCTCGGCTCCCTCCACCAATGGGAGCACGGCGCCTTCGTTCTTTGGCGCTTCAGCTCCCCTTCGCTAGGAAATCCACGGAGGGTGTTTTCTGGCCCGGGCCGCGTCGGTGATTTGGCGGCAAGGTTCCCTTGGGTCCTGGGATCGCTGCAGGACGTCTCTGTGGCCCCCCCAATCAGCAGGAGGGGAAGAATCCTTGTTAAAGGACCACACCACGGTCTCTCCTCGCTCCTGGAATCTGTGCCGATGAGCACAGCGAGCTCCAGACAGCTGGCAATTGGGACCCACGGGTTGGGGCCGCTCCCCACGCGATCTTTCTGTAGTTTATGGCAAAGCTTCAGGAACCTTTAGCCCTGGGTTCCAAGCAGGAGGCCAGCTCTTCTCAGGCCCTTGGAGATTCAAGTTGCAGACACAGCACACAGCAAAGTCTTGGCAGTTTCAAGTAGGCAGGGTCACAGCACACAGCAAAGCCCCTTTCTTCTCCTCAGCTTCCAGGTAGACAGTAGAACAGGTCAGCCCTTAGAGCACACTGCAAGGCAATCTTCCTTTGGTTCTCTAGCCGTCCTCCTTCCAGCCGAGGTTCCTTCTTGGTTGCAGAATTTCAGAATCTAACCTTCTGTAGTCAGGGGTCCTTTCCTTATACCCCTCAATGTCTTTGAAGTCTTTGTGCATGGAGGCCCTTGGTCCAGTCTAAACCAGTTCTGGGGGTTGCGGAGCACTGAGGTGTCTCTGGTTTTCTTCTTCCTGTCAGCCTCAGGGCCAGAGGTGTCCGTTGACCATCAGGAGGGGGCTAGCAGTGGGAGGCAGACCAGCACAGCCCAGCACTTATCAGGCATTCCTTCCTCCCACCTCCCAGGCAGGCAGATGTGCCCTTTCATCCCCGGGATGGCTCCGACCCTCTCCTCTGGGGCTCTGCAGCCCCCCCGGTCACATCCAGACCAGGCAGGCATTCCACAAACCCAGGCACACAGAAAGGTTTAGACAAGAGAACAGCCACTTTCTAAAAGTGCTATTCTCCAACACAGGATTTAAAAGCACCCTTCACTAAAAGATGTGTCATTAAATTCTGAGTTCAGGGATATCTTTCACTTATGTCCCATCTTGTTCCTATGGGAAGATAGGCTGGTATCACATGGGCCCAGCCTCCTCCATGTTACTCTATGGAGCAAGATAGCCTTTCAGCAGTGAGCACATAACATGGCTGCAGCCCACTACCAGAGCATACTACCTGCACTAGCACATGCTCTACCTTATCCATACACTGCACCCTGCCCAGGGAGGTACCTCGAGCCTTCCATAGGGGTGACTGATGTGCACAGACAGGGAAGGGTTAGGCCTAGCCAGTGGGGACACTGGCCAGGCTGACATGGCAGTCACTGACTGCACACAGGCTCTGCGCTGGCAGGCCTGAGTCACCATTTTAAAGCTACTCATGTGGGTGGCGCAATGTGCGCTGCAGGCCCACTAGTAGCCTTTGTCATCACCAGCCCTGGCACACACAGTGCACTTTACTAGGGACTTCGTGGTGATACAAATATGCCAATCAGGTATATTCCATCAATATCACAATTTACAGAGGGAGCACTTACACTCTGACACTGATCAGCAGTGGCAGAGTGTCCAAAGCATCATGTCAGCAAAAACGAAATCCAGCACAGCATCAAAACACATGAGTCAGAGGCAAAAAAGATGGGGGAAGAACCACGCCAAAAGGTGTCAGGTCTAACATTGATATTATGATGTCATGTTAATAATTTTAAGCTGCTGTCGAAGTGGCATTAAAGGCGGTAGATGCATAATCGCATCCTCCACGTTTTTAATGAAATCCGGATCCTCTCTTGCTAATAATTAAAACATTCTCATTCTCATGAGGCACCAAATACGCAATCAAAATCGTGCCAACCTTGAAGATTGACTGCCTCACATGTCACAAGACATCATAATCAATCTTCTCCATGGTTTCCATAGGAATGCCCAGGCATCCTCAGCAATCAACCTAAAAGCACTTTAAGAAACAACTGCGCCTCCTACGCTTGTGGATGGACATAGGGGAGCATAACATGTCCCCCCCCCGTGTGCATGCAAAACAGTTCCTGCACAAAGTCCATGCCGTGCAGGAGCCGTGTGAGGCATTCCCATTATGGTGACTTTATCAAAGGCGTCGCCGCCTTTGAATGAGGCACCCCTGGGACCGCCTCGCTGCTCGCCTCGCAGACTAGTTAAAAGTTGGAATCTGGAAGGAAGGCGGCGGCAACCTTAGGCGGAGCGATGGCACAGGAGTGTGCCACTCCGCCAAAAGTCATAATCAGGCTTTTTATGCTGAAAAAGAGGGTAGCATATAGAAACATCTGTGTTAGAAAAACCATGGAGTTTGGTGAGTCCTTAGGTTCTTATTGGAACAGGAAAGGAGGAATCAAAATACTGTCTCCCCTGTTTAATCATCATTGTACTATGTCTTTATTGCTTTCTTCATTTTTTGTTATACTCTTTTGTCCCTGCATATGTACTTATTGTGTGTTTTGATTTGTCTAAAAACAACCAATAAAAAATATTGAAATTGAAAATAATTTAAAAAGAACTTTCTTTTGTTCAAATATTTTTTTGTTTTTCTAAGAGGGAAAATTATTTACCTATCTCCTGAGTAAAAACCCTCCTCATTTTGTAAGGAACCGATTGTAGCAAAAAAGATTTGAGAAGGGACAGTGCATACTGCTATTTTTCATTACAGTTAGGAATAACACCTAGATTCCTCACTTTTGTATTTTCAGAGCAGGGAAGATGATATTACAGGTGCACATTAATGTAGAAAACGAAGGAGCTGTAGTTATATACATAAAACAATAATAATATTTGAAGATAACGCTTCGTACAACTGTCCTTAAGCACAGGAAATAACCAGTGTTATTTTTACTTAATATGCTACTATTTAAAATGAAGACCTTAGCGGGCTGGGTAGCTTTTCCTACCTATAGAATCTTATGGCAAACATTTAACTTACTAAAGTCATTCTCAAGGCCTCACGGGCTTGACCTACGTCTATTTTGTGCACAAGGGATATTTTTCTTTGAATTATTTAATTTTAATACACCATTTAATAGATTTCGTGATGTGTAAAGACCTGTTGCATTTTGATTTAAACTATACTTATCTCAAGCTAAATAATCACTGAACTCTTTTTAATGCAGTAAATAGTTTGATTTGGTACTAATTTATGTGAAATATATGTACCTATTCTACATTTTTTTTTCAATAGGAGGAGAATGCAAACTACCTGAAAGAATTCTAGAAGAAAATAAATATACTCCTACCAGAGTGTTCAGAATCATTACGTTTTAACATAATATAATCAAAGTATGTAACATTATATTAAACACAGAACTGTCAGATGTAATCTAGTTAAATAAATGCACGGTTTATGTGAATCTAAAATCTTGCTAGGGTCAAACACAAAACAAGCAAAACAATTCCATGTTTCTCAATAATGCTCTCATTACAGTAATCAGTAATTGGTCCTTTAGAAATGTGTTAGCCAGAACTCTGCTAGGCGAGGGTGAAAGGAAAGTCCAGTGGGAATTCATAAACACCTTTTACCATCCACTTTCCTCTGTCTTTAGGTTTCGCCCTTGAGAGCAATGCTATCTAATTGGTCTGTGGCAGCTCAAGGGAGCAGTCTACAAGGCGTGAAATCCGCGTCTAATGTTAAGCCATTTAAGTCGCTTGCCTCCGAGATTTAGGTCTGAATTTATGAAGGGCAGTGTCATATGGTGCTGTAAAACCTGCACATCAAGGCAGAAGCACATTGTGGGGCAGCTTTACTGTGCCAAACTCAGAACTTGTATTAATTCCTCCTTCCCTGTCTCAGTTGGCTAAATATTTATTTATATTGACATTTGTGGAGGAAGATTCCAGGGCCAGTGTTTATATTTTGGCGTCAGCTATTGGCGCAGATCTGCTTTCCTACTTGTGTCTTAAACATGGCATTATCTAGTATTTCTCTATATGACCAGGACAACAGCTTTCCAGGATTTTTCTGTTACGCATTATTGTTTTCAAATGCATTAATAAGATTGCTTCAGTGGGCGTGAGACCAGACTACAACTTCCGTTCCAGAATGCAATCGTTTAAGTAAAGGTACTTCCACGGAAAGATGCAATCCTGTTAACACGAAGAGAGGTCGCAAACTTAGATCAACAGGCTACAAGGAAAGAAACCTTGGGCCTCATTTATGAGGCCGTGCGTCACTTTTACGCCGCCGGTGCGTCACTTTTTGTGACGCACCAGCAGAGTAAATAATGTGCCTTGTTGCACCATATTTACAAAGTGACGCATCTAGGTAGATGCGTCACTTTGTAAACCCCTGCGCCACATTATACTGCGTCAGTATGCAAGGGGGGCGTATTGACGCAAGGATGGGTCGTAGAAGTGACGCAGTGAAATCTATGAGATTTCACTGCGTCACTTTTAGGACGCCGTTGCGTCAAAATCTTGCGCCTGCCTCACAGCAGGCGTAAGACTGACGCAGGCCCTTTCACATGGGGCTTGCCCCATGTGAAAGGGAGCATTGCTGGAGTTGCGTCACTTTTGTGACACACTCCAGCAATGCGTCACTTTTGCGCTTACAGATACGTCAGAAATACTGACGTATCTGTAACTCCTTGCGACATGATGCGTCATATATTAAATATGACGCATCATTGGTGTCGCAAGGAGTGCGCAGTGAAAAGTGACGCATCGCTGTTTTCACGCAGCGATGCGTCACTTTTCATAAATGAGGCCCCTTGTATTATGTAGTCCCTCCACCAACCCCCCCAAAAATCTAGTAAACTAATGATACCTCGTAAAATATTAGGCATTTGGAATTACCACTTGAAGAATTACAGTACACAGTGGAGAATGAAGGCTAAACTTCTTCAGTTACGAATTTAAGCTTTTAGTTGTACAGTCTGGCTGCTGATGATGAAATACACCCTTTATATTACATAAAGTTGGTGAACACGATTAGTTCATAAAATGGGCTTTCAGCAGACTGATAGGAAGTCCACAGATATCATAAAACGGTTACTTTTTCAAAACATGTGTCTTTCACTGAAACATTACAGTCATCAATCATGATTAATATAGAGACAATTGAGAATGCTGAGTAAATACATTACAACAATTCCTTGCAGAAACAATAATGTGCTTAAGTAGGAACGAATAAGTGACCAGATGCCCCTATCCCTCATGGTCATAGTACATACTAAAATGGAAATTACGTCAGCAAAGTAGTGCTGTAGGCCAACAATGATATTTACAACCAGACTGAAGTGAATCCACCATTTAGGCCTATGGCATATTAAATAAGTAGTGTAACCCCAGCCTTGAAGGCATAACACAAAAATGTCCTTGAAGGGATTTAAAATTATTGCATACCACAGAGCCCTGGTTTTGGATTAAATCGAAATACTGCCAGGAGGCATTCAATCATTTTAACCCCCCAACTCCCTTTGCATGGGCTTGCTAAGATTGCTTTGTCCTGATCATTTTACTCAGCCATTCTTAATACACAGGAACCCTGCAGATTTACCTCATTTGGAAAATGAAAGAGCAGGCTATAATGAAAACAATTGACAAGAAACTTTGTCCTGATTTTGGTAAACTCAAAGATTGCCCATCTTTTTAAAAGACCAAAAAGTACCAAGGCAGGATCTAAATCAATTTTTACCCAACAGCAAAACTTAAAGCAACAGACAACTTGAGCCTAAATTCCCATTAACATAGGACAGGAAAAGAAAAATGTGGCCTGCCCCCTTCACCCTGGTGTTTACAGCAAAAGCAGCAATTCTCACATGCCAATAACATTCTATCTAATGCTGCTGGAGCACAGTAGGTCATCCAGCGAGAGATAAACGGCATCCTTTTAAAGTTCGCCGCTCTCAGCGAGTTATGGCCTAAATTGCAATATGGTCTGCTAATTTCCATCTGCGAAATGATCATTTGCTGTTAGCTGAGGTATCTAAAATATTCTTATTAACATTTGGTTATAGAACAAGATTCTCTTTTAGCCAGTACCAATTCCCTAGCCCGACCATCCTTGCCCTAAAAAAAGCTTGAAATACAGAATGACTATCATGATGGGATCAACATTTTCAGCCCTGCAAAAGAGGTACAATCTGATGATCGCCCAAGAAATATCGATGCTCGTATTCACTGCAGCAAGCAGAAATCTCGAGCCAGGTCATCCCTCTACCATGAAGAAAATGGTCCAGCTCTCTGAACCCGGAATTATCCCAGAGGCTAACTACAGCTGGGGAGATTGCTAAGCCCAGATGCCCAAACTCCCGAAGTGTGAGAAACACCCAGCCTGAAGAAACTTTATTAAGATGATATATACTCAAAAGCCTGACGCTTAAATCTAGTAAGACTTTACATCTAGTTTTTTTGGGGAAATTTCAGAACCTTAATTAAAACTGGTCATTGAGGTCCAGCATCCTGCATCATTCTATAGAGAAAAAAGGAGTCCATTGTGCCTCTGCCGACCAAGACCCTTGCACACAAATCCAAGAGTGCTACTTGATAGTAATTTTGAAAATGGGGAGAGGCCAACACGCCTTGTAAAGTATCCAGCTGGACGGCGGAACATTTAACCCTGGGTGCTTTGTTGTTCTCAATGAACCACCTAAAAAGCACAACCATATCAGCAAAATAGCTACTATTAACTTTAATGGGGATGTTAGAAAAGAAGAACACGAGAGGAAGAATATACATCTTAATAAGAGCCACTCTTCCAATCAAAGTCAGGGGGAGAAAAGTCCATCTATCGAGCAGCCCCTTTATTTTATGAAACATTGGGAGATAGTTCAACTGAAAAAGCTTGGAAAACCATCACCCTTCCAGCCACAAAACCTGTCTAATCCCTTGGAATTAACGTCTTCAGGAATTTTGCCCTTTTTGAAAAAGCTGATGATAGTTGATTCCTTGATATAAAATGAGACTTCTCTCTCGTCTTTGACATAATTGAGGGAGAGGACGTAGCCTTACAGCTAGAGCGGTCAACATGGAAGCTGGGGAACCGGGTTTGAGTTTCGGCAACGACGCTCAACATCCTGTGATTCTGGGCGTAGTCAATCCTTGACGTGACCAGGGCCATGATGACAAGGATCAGTGCGTCTCTGGTAAGAAATCTGCAGATTTTACGTATCCTGCGTAGATGGAAGAAGCATGATGACGTAACCGCACTGATCTGGGGCCAAGACTCTTCACGGAGTTGACGGGGCGGGGAGGGGGCCCACGTGAAGGAGGCCAAAAGCTGTCATTCCATGGATTAGCTGCTCCACCTACCAGGACAAGCTCAGTCTTAGTAGGATTCAATTTGAGCTGGCTATGGTACATCCATTCCGAGATCTCAAGCATGGTGGACTGAAAAATAGTGCGAGAGGAGAGAGAGGTGTCAATGGGAAAAATTAACTGTAAATCGTCTGCATAATTGAAGATGGTAGCAGGAGATTTATGCAGAGAAGTAATCGGAGGTTGCATGTATAGATTAAACAATAAAGGGGATAGGGCGGAGCCCTGAGGGACACCGCAGGACAGAGGAGAGTAAGAGGCAGAAAAAGTAGACAGATGCACAGCCTGAGGAGACTATCCAGGAAGGACCGGACCCATTCCAGAGCCATGCCCTCAATGCCGGCGTTCCTGACACGGTCGATCAATATGGCATGATCGACCGTGTCAAAAGCCGCCGACAAGTCCAACAGGACAAGGGCTTGGGAGATGTTATTATCGGCACCCTTTCTAAGGGTGTCCATGACAGCCACGATGACCGACTCGGTGGAGTGGAGAGGGCGGAATCCTGCTTGCTGGGCCTCCAAGAAAGATGAGGACTCGATGAAGGCACTCAGGCATCGGGTGACATGAGTTTCCAACATTTTCCCTAAATAGGGGAGGGGAGAGATGGGTCTATAATTACTCAAGACCGTAGGGTCAGCATTGGTCTTTTTTAAGATAGGTGTCACCACTGCCTGTTTAAAATAATCTAGAACCACCCCTGTAGCCAGCGAGTTGTTAAGTAGGGCCAGGGGAGGACCAGGGCAGGCCAAGAAGACTTCCCTAAGAATCTGGGGGGGACAGCAATCAATAGGGGAGCCGGAGCTCACTTTGTGCAAGAGTGAACAAAACTCAGAAAGGGAAATTAGGGGAAAAACCTCCAGACAGCAAGGATTCCTGGGAGGTAAGGAAGGGGCGTGGGGGGATAAGGGCAGAGGAATGTTATTCTTGATGGTAGTGATTTTATCCATAAAAAAACATTGAGTGAATCACATAAGGATTGAGAAGGTTGGGGTTGAGGAGTGACTCGGTCCGGTAGAGAAAGCTCATTCACTATGGCGAAAATGTCCTTTGCCTTAGAGGCAGACTCCATGATTTTTTGGGAGAAGTAGGTAGTTTTGGCCAATAGAATAGATTTTTTATAGGCTCTCAGACGATCAACGAACTCGGTTTTCAGCTGATGCTCATAGTTACGCCTCCAGCGGCGCTCCGCTTGGCGTAAGGCCAGTTTATCTGCCTTCAGTTGGTCAGTAAACCAACACTGGGCGTCGTGAGGGCGCCTGGTTTTGATGTTTTTCAGGGGGGCGATGGTATTACAGGCAGATAATAGCCATTGTTCGAGGAGGAAGGCCTGATCAGGCACCAGAGTTGAGGTCGGAGGGATTGTAGAGGCAAGTATGGAATGAAGTTCCTCTAGGTTGGCTTTTTTCCAGTTTCGGGCAGTAAAGTTGGTCGAAAGGGGAGGACGAATAGGAATGGCCAAATTAAGAACAAAGGAAATAAAATAGTGGTCTGACCAAGAGCAAGGGGTCACATTAGGGGATGAGATATCCAAATTGGCTGTCCACACCTGATCTAGAACGTGGCCTTTACAGTGAGTGGGGTTTGTGATGTGTTGATGGTAATTTAGACCTGACAAGAGGTCCGAGAATTCCTTCGAGAGGTGACTTTCCCGAGGATAAAAGGGCCAATAGTTAAAGTCACCAATAATCATAACCTTAGCATGGTTGATAGTAATTTGAGAAATAAAATCACCAAACTGTCGGGGGAAAGAAGGCATGGAATCAGGGGGTCGGTAAATAAGAACCACAACAAAGGAAGACCTAGGGGACAGAAATTTGACAGTGAGACTATCGGTTCTAGGAATCACTGCACAGACTAAGGTGGTGAAAACATACTGGGAGCGAATGATAGCAGCCACCCCCCCTCCGACTTGCCCCGCAGGTCGATTAGCTTGCAAGATATAAAAGCCGACAGGGATGGCAGCAAGAATATCAGGGACAGAGTCTTTGGTCAGCCAGGTCTCTGACAGAAGAAGAATATCCACGGATCTCTCGTCCAATAGTTGGAAGATTTCCAGCTGGTGTTTCACCAGTGACCGCGTATTAAGATATATCACGGACAGTGGCGCAACCCCCAGCGGTGGTGGATAGAGACGAGGGGATTTTGGCACAGGACAAGGAGTCAGATTCACATGGCTGAGGGTGCTTAAAGAGGCAGAAATACCGCAGTTTAGTACAGCCTGTTCAGCATGAGCTGGTAGGGGGAAGGGGCGGCGAAGCGATAAAAGGTCTGAGGAAGAATAGGAGATGGGATGGGCATTACGAATGGCCCCAGCCCCCGGCTGGCTGCGGACGGGCGCAGACGGGCTTAACTTTGGCGCAACTTCGGCGCGAAGTCGGCGCTCCCGCTGCGCTTCCGCCAGGTCGCCATTATATACCACGGGAGAGGTGACCCGCTAGACCGCTGACCTGCACGATGGAGAGGCAGGGCGGAAGTGGGGAGAAGGGCAGGAAGTGGTGCTCAAAGCTGTGACCCTCCGCACAAACGGCACAATGCCGGGGCGGAACGGGGTCCAGAGCAAAGAAGACAAGTAAGGCAAGCCCGAGCCCAATGCCCAATGGTATGCGATAAACAAATACACGTAAGCGCTGTAATCACAGTTTAAAAAGTAAGCTAGTATTCAGCTATTACAAAAGGTTAAAATTCAGCAGCAGCGCAATATCAATGAGACATTTTTGATCTGCTAATAACAAACTGTCCAGCTGGGCCTACCGTTCTGAGTTGCCTTGACCTCAATAATGACTGAGATAAGCGAATGATCAGGAAAAGAATTGGCACAAATATCAGACCCTGCCCTTGTAATCGAATGAAAGGAGACAGAAATCAATATGAGAAATGGAAAATGCGGGCATGAAAAACAGGTGAATTGTTGAATACCGGGGGGGGGGGGGGGGGCGGTCAGCCCTTCAGGGATCTACTAAATGGAAATCATTCTTAAGGATATCAATAACCTTTTTAGTTGTAGGTTTAAATAGTTTTTTTTATCGGTTAGAGGTATCGATGGCAATTAAACCCCTCCCCTCATAATAATCAACCCGGCCGCTCCCAACGCAATCTTATATATCGGTTGCAGAAGTTCAGGCTCATCCATCAAAGAGGAATACTAATTCACTTAATTAAGGAGTAGCCCATTAACCACGGCCTTAACCCAGAGCCAGCTGTCCTGCATATCCCTTATTAAGTTGCTATGGACCTAGTCCAGGCCTCTACCCAAATAGATCGCAACCCCTGTTACTGCAAGACCAGCTGAGGCAAACAGCGCTTGAGAAAGCTGCCTTGGTATATGAACCTTCAGTGAGTTGCCTTTAAGATGACTCTTTTGTAAAAATAATACTTCAAGGGAAAAATAAGCTAACCATCTCATCAATGCCCCACACTTGTGTCTATTAACATTGCACAATAACATTCTGACTGTGTGATCCATTATCAAATACTGTTTATCAGAAAGGATCTTACTCTGAATCCCTTCACCTTAATCAAAGAGGACTCTGAACATGCTGCTCAGATTTTGGTGTATACAATTTCTGAATCCCACAACAGTTTCCAATGGAAATGTTAAAAAAAATCGACTTATTTTAAAATATTTGTGCAACTGCTCCATTTTTGATGTATATAGAAATAGAATTTCTGAACCCCCATCCGTTCCCACTTGGAATTCATATAAAATCTGTGCATTTTTTCTATATATGTACCGACCCCCAACCCTCCTTCCAACTTACAACCCCCCAGTGACCGCAGAAAACAAAAGGAAAGCCACCCCCAAACAGAGGGGAAGTGCCCTTCATATTGTTATTGTTATTGTTAAAAGCATTTTTACCGCGCACGTTCACCAAGCGGTTTCATGGCGCTCCTGACAAAGACGAAGAGCTTGGGCGGAGGTTTTACTCAAATGCTGACTGAAACAGGAGGGTTTTTAACCACCTGCGAAAACAATCATAGCTGGGACAGTGACGAAGTGCAGTTGGGAGGGAGTTCCAAGTGGTGGGGGCCATGACAGAGAAGCTCAGACCTCCATGCTTTTTCCGTCTGGTTTTGGGGATGACAAGTAGATTAAGTGATGCTGAGCGGAGATCTCTGTGAGGGACATACCGTGTCAGACAAGAGGAAATAAAGACAGGGGCACGATCTGATAAGGCTTTGAAGATAGTGCATCCAAGCTTGAAGGTGCAGCGTTTGGTAACAGGGAGCCAATGGAGGCTGCGCAGAAGGGGAGTGACATGCTGATGTTTCGGCTGGTGGAAGATCAGGCGAGCTGCCTGATTCTGCACCAGTTGTAGCCTGTGTAGATGGTATGCTGGAATCCCGACATACAGAGTGTTAGCATAGTCGAGTCTGGAGGTGATAAGAGCTAGTATGACAAGAATCAGGGCATCTCTGGTGAGGAACCTACTGATCTTACGGATCCTCCTTAGATGAAAAAAGCAGGATGAGGTGACTGCGTTGATTTGTGGCCTCATAGAGAGGTCACCAGAGATGACCACCCCCAGACTCTTCACAGTGCTAACAGGACTAGGTGGCGCCCCCAGTGATGAAGGCCAGAAAGTGGAATTCCACTGATTAGTAGGACCCCCCACCAGTACAAGCTCTGTTTTTGTGGGGTTCAGTTTCAGTTGGCTATGAGACATCCACTCTGCAATGCCAAGCATGGTAGACTGAAAGTTGAAGCGGGAGGAGGGAAGTGAATCAATGGGAAAAATTAACTGAAGCTAAGAGGGGCTGTAAATACAAGTTAAACAATAAAGGTGAGGTACCCCGCAGGATAGAGACGAGTAGGGTGCAGAGAAAGTAGACAGAAGCACCGCCTGAGTCCGGTGGTCCAGGAAGGATCTGAGCCAATCGAGGGCCACCCCCTGGATGCCGGCATTGTTGACACGGTCTATCAAAATTGTATGATCGACCGTGTCAAAGGCCGCCGACAGGTCCAAAAGGACAAGGGCCTGTGAGGTATTATTATCGGCACCCTTCCTAAGGGCATCCATGACGGCCACAATGACCGCCTCGGTGGAGTGGAGGGGTCTGAAGCCAGCTTGTTGGGCATCCAGGAAGGAGGAATCCTCAATAAAGGTGCTCAGACAGCGGGTGACATATGTCTCCAAGATTTTTCCCAGATAGGGAAGGAGGGAAATAGGTCGGTAATTACTTAAGGTAGTGGGATCGGCATTAGTTTTTTTAAGGATAGGTATTACAGCTGCCTGTTTAAAGGAGCGCGGGACCACCCCAGTGGCTAGAGAGTTATTGAGCAGAGCCAATGGGGGGTCGGGGCATGCCAGAAAGGCCTCTCTAAGAATCTGAGGGGGGCAGCAGTCATTAGGGGAACCTGAGCTAACTTTGTGGAGTAACGAAGAAAATTCTTTTGGAGAGATTGGAGGGAACTCCACAAGTCGGCTAGGGTTCAAAGAAGGAAGGGGGGAGGAAAAGGGGATGAAGGGGAAGGGATGTTATTTTTGATGGTAGTAATTTTGTCCTCAAAGTAAGAGTTAAGGGAATCACACAAAATTTGGGTCGGTTGGGGTTGAGGCGTAACCCTATCAGGCAGGGAAAGCTCGTTAACAATGGAGAAAATATCTTTTACTTTAGTATTGGAGTCCAGTATTTTTGGGGAGAAGTAGGCTGTTTTAGCTGATAAGATGGATTTTTTGTAGGTGTTCAGAGATTCTGCATAAACAAGTCTTAGCTGGGGGTCATAATTGCGCCTCCAGCGGCGCTCTGCCTGCCGGAGGGCAAGTTTATCCACCTTAAGCTGATCAGAAAACCACCGCTGAGCGTCATGAGGGCGCTTGGTTTTAATAGTTTTGTAAGGGGCAACTTTGTCGCAGGCGGATAACAGCCATTCTTCGAGATGGACAGCCTGGTCAGCCACCGAGATCGAAGGTGTGGGAACGGAGGAAGCCAATAAGGCATGAAAATCAGTCATGTTGGCTTTCTTCCAATTACGAGCGGAGAGATTATTGATAGGAGGGGGAGACGGGATATAGAAAGATAAAGAAAGAAAGATATAAAGCAATGGTCAGACCAAGTACAGGGAAGTACGGAGGGAGGGGAGATATCAAGATTGGCCGTCCAGACTTGGTCTAGAATGTGACCCTTGCAATGAGTAGGAGTATTGACGTGCT
The DNA here is from genome assembly GCF_964261635.1 of Lissotriton helveticus. Taxonomy (NCBI): domain Eukaryota; kingdom Metazoa; phylum Chordata; class Amphibia; order Caudata; family Salamandridae; genus Lissotriton; species Lissotriton helveticus. The sequence goes on along the minus strand of NC_136067.1, from coordinate 1,432,839,785 downwards.
GGTGAAAATTAATACCTGCTAACAGGTCAGTGAACTTCGCAGAAAGATGGCTTTCGCGGGCGTCAGATGGCCAATAATTGAAATCTCCAATGATCATGAGATTGGCATGATTAATCGTGAGTTGGGAAATGAGCTCACCTAAAAGTTGGGAGAAGAGGGGCATGTAGTCAGGGGGCCTATAAACAAGGACACAAACAAAGGCGGACTTGGGTGAAGAGAATTTAAGAGTAAGACAGTCTATTTTGGGAATAGGGGTCATAGTCAACTCTGTAAATTTATGTTCGGAACGAATGATGCCCGCCACCCCGCCACCGATCTTCCCAGCCGGGCGGTTAACTTGCATGATGTAATAACCAACAGGGATTGCCGCAAGGATGTCAGGGGCTGAATCCTCGGTTAGCCACGTTTCGGCTAAGAGGAGAATATCGATGGCACTCTCGTGCAATAATTGGAAAATTTCTAACTGATGGCTCACTAAGGAGCGGGTATTGAGATATGACACCATCGCGCCATCGCGCTATCGCGCCCCTCCAACCTATCACGTCTGCTAGATCTCGTCCTTCGTCACCCTGGTTCTCATCGACTCTTAGGGAGGAGAAGAGCCGTTGTAAAAAACTTGAACGTCTATGGCGTAAAAACTATGATTCAGAGGCCAAATCTATTTACAAAGCCGCTTTGAGAAAATTTCTTTCCTTAAAACGGTCGACAATGAGAGATTTTTTCTCTCTCCAAATTGAGAAATCTAGGAATTCCTCCAAATCCCTTTTTAAAATTGTAAAGCATTTTTCGCATCCTGCTGCCTTATCTTCCCAGATTCTGGCTAGCCAGGTACTATGTAATGGTCTCTCTGAATACTTTCAGGAGAAGATCGTGACCATCAGGTCTTCCTTCCCCGCAGAGGGAATTTCACCGGCCCCTAGTGAGATAGACGGGGACAATCCTCTCCTGGAATCTTTCAAGGAGATGACTATTGAGTCTTCTCAGAGATTAATTACCCAATGTAAATCTGGTTCCCCTCTTGACCTGATTCAGGCTAAAATGATGGGTATTTTAGCCCCTATATTGATTGAGCCCCTCCTTGATATCTGGAATTGCTCTCTTGGTTCAGGCCAGTTCCCCTCTATATGGAAGGAGGCCATGTTGGTCCCGATCCTCAAAAAGGCGAATTCAGATCCTGGCCTTTTCTCAAACTATCGGCCCATTTCCCTCCTCCCTCAGTCAGCTAAGATCTTGGAGAAAGCAGTTCAACTGCAATTGGCTGAATTTCTGGAGACTAATATGCTCCTCCACGATTCTCAGTCGGGATTCAGAGCAGGCTTCAGTACGGAGAGGGCTCTCCTTGAAGTCTCCGAAACTGTCAGAGAGTGTGTGGATAGGGGCGAGGAGGCCATGTTGGTCCTCCTCGACCTATCCGCCGCCTTTGATACGGTTTCCCATACGATCTTATTGGATCGCCTGAGCCAGGTGGGCATAGGAGGTATTGTGTTGACCTGGATCAGCTCCTTCTTGAAGGATCGTTCTCAGAGGGTTTTTTTGAGGCCTTTTACATCGGCTGGGAAACCCCTTCTCTGTGGTGTCCCCCAGGGCTCGGCCTTGAGCCCTTTGTTATTTAATGTGTATCTTGCCCCTCTGGCCAAGGTGGTAGAATCTTGGGGAGTCAGAGTGATCTCCTACGCTGATGATACCCAGCTGGTGTTTTCTTTTAGGGATCACTCTGACACCTCTTTTGCCAACTTTCGTCAGTGTCTGAATAACATCTGCAACTGGATGACCACCAACCACCTCAGGCTTAATACTGATAAAACGGAGGTAATGTTTTTTAATCAGAAAACGACTATTCCCTCTAGCCTGTGGTGGCCAATGGTCCTTGACCCCCCCCCCGATACCAGCCATCACAGTTCGCAATCTTGGTTTCCAGTTTGATAATACCCTCTCCTGTGCTCCTCACATTAACAAAACTACCTCTGCTTGTTTTGCGAAATTGGGTATGATTAAAAAGATTCTGCCATACCTCCCATTGAATGCTCGTAGAACTGTGGTTCAGTCATTAATTACGTCTCACTTAGACTATGCCAACAGTCTCTACGCAGGTGCCCCTTTGTACCAGATTGAACGTCTACAAATCGTGCAGAATGCCGTGGCTAGATTGATTGGTAATATTCCTTATCGACAATCCGTAGCATCCTATCGTAAAAAACTGCATTGGCTCCCTATCACAAAACGTATCCACTTTAAGATACTGATACTTGCTTTTCGAGCCTTGAACAACCTCGGCCCAGGCTATCTGAAAAAACGGCTTGTTCTTTCACATTCTGTGAGATCCTTACGATCTAATAGTCTACGTCTCCTGGTTGTCCCACGCTTCCGCCTATCTAGAGTAGGCGGTAGAGCATTTGGAGTAGCAGCAGCCAGACTGTGGAACAATCTCCCCTTGGAGCTAAGATTTGTCTCCACTGAATCCATCTTTCGCCGCAAACTTAAGACTTGGTTGTTCTCCTCTTAATTTTCTGTTCTTTCTCCTTTTCTCTGGGCTCATTAGTTGTTAGCGCCGGGACACCCCTTCGGGGGTAGCCGTGCGCTCTATAAAATCCAAAAATAAATAAATAAATAAATAAAGGAACAGGTTTCAGGGACGTGGAAGAGGGGGGGGATGGCGAGGGTTCATCATGGCAGGAAGGGGTTTCCAGGACAGGAATATCGGAAGGGACAAAGATACCGCAGTCCTGGGCTGCCCTGGCAGCACGAGCAAAAAGAGGCCCTGGGCATTTGAGTCTTTGGAGATCAGCGGAGGAATATGTAATAAATTGGGCATTACGACTGAGCCCTGGGCCCGGTCGGTCGCGGACGGGCGCAGACGGGCTTGACTTATGCGCGAATTCGGCGCGAAGTCGGCGCTCCCGCTGCGCTCGTCCGCTGCGCTTCCGCCAGACCACCATTATTATAGAGGTGAGGGAACACTAGACCGCTAACCTGCGATGAGTAGGTTCAGGGCGGAAGTAGTGTCACGAGCAGGAAGTAACGCTCCTCTAGATGACCCGCTGCACAAACGGCACAATGCCGGGGCGGAACGGGGCCACGAGCGTGTCAAATGCAAGTAAGTATATAGCGCTACAGTATGCACAACATAAATGCAAAGTTGAGGATTTTAAAAATAAAGTTTCAAAAGTGCTATTAAAATCAGCAGTTTTTAAAATATAAACAGCATCAAGAGCATACACACAACCGCAGCCTAGCTCGCCGCGTTTGTCACTGGGCGGGTGCTGAATTCGTGAAATAAATAGAGGCAGGATCGGCAACACTAGACCGCTAACCTGCGATGAGTAGGTGCAGGGCAGAAGTAGTGTCACGAGCAGGAAGTAACGCTCCTCTAGATGACCCTCCGCACAAACGGCACAATGCCGGGGCGGAACGGGGCCACGAGCGTGTCAAATGCAAGTAAGTATATAGCGCTACAGTATGCACAACATAAATGCAAAGTTGAGGATTTTAAAAATAAAGTTTCAAAAGTGCTATTAAAATCAGCAGTTTTTAAAATATAAACAGCATCAAGAGCATACACACAACCGCAGCCTAGCTCGCCGCGTTTGTCACTGGGCGGGTGCTGGATTCGTGAAATAAATAGAGGCAGGCTCGGCAACACTAGACCGCTAACCTGCGATGAGTAGGTGCAGGGCGGAAGTAGTGTCACGAGCAGGAAGTAACGCTCCTCTAGATGACCCTCCGCACAAACGGCACAATGCCGGGGCGGAAAGGGGCCACGAGCGTGTCAAATGCAAGTAAGTATATAGCGCTAAAGTATGCACAACATAAATGCAAAGTTGAGGGTTTTAAAAATAAAGTTTCAAAAGTGCTATTAAAATCAGCAGTTTTTAAAATATAAACAGCATCAAGAGCATACACACAACCGCAGCCTAGCTCGCCGCGTTTGTCACTGGGCGGGTGCTGGATTCGTGAAAAAAATAGAGGCAGGCTCGGCAACACTAGACCGCTAACCTGCGATGAGTAGGTGCAGGGCGGAAGTAGTGTCACGAGCAGGAAGTAACGCTCCTCTAGATGACCCTCCGCACAAACGGCACAATGCCGGGGCGGAACAGGGCCACGAGCATGTCAAATGCAAGTAAGTATATAGCGCTACAGTATGCACAACATAAATGCAAAGTTGAGGATTTTAAAAATAAAGTTTCAAAAGTGCTATTAAAATCAGCTGTTTTTAAAATATAAACAGCATCAAGAGCATACACACAACCGCAGCCTAGCTCGCCGCGTTTGTCACTGGGCGGGTGCTGGATTCGTGAAATAAATAGAGGCAGGCTCGGCAACACTAGACCGCTAACCTGCGATGAGTAGGTGCAGGGCGGAAGTAGTGTCACGAGCAGGAGGTAACGCTCCTCTAGATGACCCTCCGCACAAACGGCACAATGCCGGGGCGGAACGGGGCCACGAGCGTGTCAAATGCAAGTAAGTATATAGCACTACGGTATGCACAACATAAATGCAAAGTTGAGGATTTTTAAAATAAAGTTTCAAAAGTGCTATTAAAATCAGCAGTTTTTAAAATATAAACAGCATCAAGAGCATACACACAACCGCAGCCTAGCTCGCCGCGTTTGTCACTGGGCGGGTGCTGGATTCGTGAAATAAATAGAGGCAGGCTCCGCAACACTAGACCGCTAACCTGCGATGAGTAGGTGCAGGGCGGAAGTAGTGTCACGAGCAGGAGGTAACGCTCCTCTAGATGACACTCCGCACAAACGGCACAATGCCGGGGCGTAACGGGGCCACGAGCGTGTCAAATGCAAGTAAGTATATAGCGCTACAGTATGCACAAAATAAATGCAAAGTTGAGGATTTTAAAAATAAAGTTTCAAAAGTGCTATTAAAATCAGCAGTTTTTAAAATATAAACAGCATCAAGAGCATACACACAACCGCAGCCTAGCCCGCCGCGTTTGTCACTGGGCGGGTGCTGGATTCGTGAAATAAATAGAGGCAGGCTCGGCAACACTAGACCGCTAACCTGCGATGAGTAGGTGCAGGGCGGAAGTAGTGTCACGAGCAGGAAGTAACGCTCCTCTAGATGACCCTCCGCACAAACGGCACAATGCCGGGGCGGAACGGTGCCACGAGCGTGTCAAATGCAAGTAAGTATATAGCGCTACAGTATGCACAACATAAATGCAAAGATGAGGGTTTTAAAAATAAATTTTCAAAAGTGCTATTAAAATCAGCAGTTTTTAAAATATAAACAGCATCAAGAGCATACACACAACCGCAGCCTAGCTCGCCGCGTTTGTCACCCCCCCCAAAGTGCACCAGCCTAAGCAGGGTGCCTTAACACTGGTATCTTTGCACTGACACCCCTCCCCCCAACAGGGAAGAGAAAGGCAAAACGGAGAGAAGGTTCCTAAGTACATTTCAACTGCCACCTACTAAGATCTCTATTTTGGACAACAATATTGGTAACACACTTAGGTCATATTGGAAATATGCTGCAAAAGCTCTCCTTTATGTTTATGTTTGTGTTTTGTAAAGCGCATGGCTGCCCAAAGGCTTTCCCATGCTGGTGAGTGCTGTCCTGAGAGCTACAATCATGTGTAAATTAACTGGGAAACAGCCAAGTCTTTAGGTTTTTCCTGAAGGAGATTTAATTCGGCAATGATCTAAGGTCAAGCGGGAGGGTATTCCACAGCCTCGGTACCAAATGGGAAAATTATCTGCCTCATCATCTTGGCCTTTTAGCTATGGTTGTCCTAAGGAGATGCAGTTGGGAGGATCCGAGGTGTCTGGTTGGAGTTTACATAGATATCAGTTGTCTGAGCTTTACTGGGTCGTTTTTGTTTATTGCCCTGTAAGCAATACAGAGGGGTTTAAACTTGATTCTGACTTCAATCGGCAGCTAGTAGAGCTGTTTAAAAGATTATTTTACCAATAGGTGACTTGGGACTTTTAATATGAGCCTGGCTGTCACATTTTGCACCACCTTTTTGTTAAATATTTAGAAGAGCCCACATAAAGTGAGTTGCCATCCAGGCAGGAAACTTTAAGAGACTGAATTATGTTTTATTTAGATGATCTGGGATCAGTTTGAAAATCTTCCTGATCATTCGGAGTAGTGAAAAGCAAATTACTGACAATTTCTTTGTTTGATAGTCCATTGTGAGAGTATCCTCCAGCCAAATGCCTACGTTTTTTATGACAGGTTTGGGAACAGGAGAGTTGCCCATGTCATTGGGCCATTGAATCAGGGGTTTGCTTATGGCAAGGTTTCCCAGTATCATAAGCTCCGTCTTCTCTCCATTTAGCTTCAACCTACTGTTTGACATCAAAGACATTACAAAACAAATGGAATTGCCCCTTTTACGAAAACCTTCCATTTGGATTGGTGCACAATTGTTTCTTGTGCACCCTTTGCTTTAATTAAGTGAAGCATTTTGACAAAATTCTTCTGCCTTTTGGCTGCAGAGGCATACAAATAAAAAAAGAGGAAGCTAAGGGGTACGTCAGATGTAGAAAACTGCCTCCGGTGAATTGCCTTTGACATTACTTGCTCTTTGACTCGATAGTCCCCAAAATAAACATGAATTGCACATTGTACATGGTTATTTTCAGCTAGGAAATAGCTGCCATGGAAGATTATGGTCTCGTGTTAATGTCAAATCTCCAGAAAATTCTGGCAGAACATGGTTCTTAATAAATGAATCACCCACTGAAGCATTTGTTGGTCCTCACAGCCCTCCGTAATCCCTGCAATGTGCATGTTGGAAAAAAGTGTGTGATTTTCAAGTTCCTTTATCATATTTTCATGAAAAGACTGTTGTTTATGGAACAGGCTGATTTATATCTGTGTGTAACAAGTTAGTCCTCCAACTTAGAAATCAGGAATTCAGCCTCCTTTAGCCTCTGCGGGAGCTGAGGATTTGAATCCTGGATTTTGCGGCACCTTTTATGTAAGGCAGATGTCTTTGACGCTTGAGAGTCCTTCATCCCCCTAATCTCATCCAAGATAAGATTAAGCATATTTTTAACTTCTAATTGCACAATGGGGCTTTCATCACTCTGCTGAAAAGTCTCCTGCTGTGACTTAGCCCTTCCAAACGGTTTAGCCCCCCCCCCCCCAGGCTCTGTCGCCAATCCATTCAATTGGGTAGCACTAGATACTTTCTCCTGAGGAACCAATGAAGATGACTGCAGGATATCATGATTAGCCATTCAAGCAAAAGCAGATACTAGATAGAGAGGGGAAGAAGCAGTCGACTGTGTATCCTGTGTATACAATGACCACAGTGCCAGCTTTATTTTTTGGAAACAAAGGATATTCCTTAACTGTGCTAGGGCCCTGACCCAGGTTTAATTTGGACTTCATAGAGGTGGCTATATCTATCCCAGCCATCTGTGCCTCAGAATCCAGAGAATGTTTACCAGCCTGCAAAGAAATGGAGTCTGATACTTCGAGATTGAAATGTTTAGTGGCATCTGCAAATGTCTGATTATCATAAAGGTTTCCTGTGCCCTCAGCCATCATTAGCTCTTTTTGTAACAAGGAAGTACAGTATACTGCAGCAGCAGTGTTACCGGCTATAGACGTGGTGATTTCAAGAGGAAAACCATTCTGCTGCTGCCTCCAGCTTGCCGGCCCCACAGCCCAGAAGCCGCAATGCAACTGCATGGCATGGAAATGGTGTCCTGGCATACTGATGGGGAAATGGAGGGGCTGCGAGTACTCAACCGTGGATCATGTGGGATCTGCCTGAGGAAGACCTCCACAAAACTGTTCATATTCAGGGCCACCATGTTTGTTTAAAAGTTCACTCAGTGGTGATGGGGTGGCCCAGAGAGCTGAACGTTTGCTGCTGTAACAAATTGTGATTTGTGATCTGCAGGTGATGATCATGAATACTGGCAAAGATGGCTCACCTTCCATGCGCTCAGAGTAGAATATAATCTTAACCTAAAACGAAGGAAGAAAGAGCTTCAACATGAGGCATGGGACAACCTTGCACTCGCTGCTGAAACTTCAAACAAAAAGCTTTTTTGGGATACAGTGAATTCTAAATTACTTAAAATTGAATCTGTCCCAGAACTTTTAACTTTTGTGAGTAGAGAGGAATGGGTGGCCTATTTTCGAGTATTTGTAATCCCAGCAGTACATCCTTGGTAGATTTAAATATCCAACACTACTGGCCTATTATCCCGCTTGATATAACTCTGGATGAAGTCCTGATAGGTATAGGAAATAGCAAAGGAGGGAAGCACCAGGGGCTGATGGTGTACCCATTGATGTATACAAATCCCTACCGGAATTCTGGGGACCCATAATAAGTTTTTAATGTTGCTGTAACTGAGGGTTGTCCGTCTTCATGGGGGGAATCTGTTATCATTCCCAAACTGTTCACCCTGCACACTCACACACTGTTCACCCTGCACGCTCACACAATGTTCACCCTGCACGCTCACACACTGCTCACCCTACACGCTCACACACTGCTCACCCTACACGCTCACACAATGTTCACCCTGCACGCTCACAGACTGTTAACCCTGCACGCTCACACACTGCTCACCCTACACACTCACATACTTCACACTCTGCACTCACACTGTGCACTCACAACTCTGCACTCGCACTCTTCACTCTGCAAACTCACTCTGCACACTCACTCTGCACACTCACTCTGCACTCACTACTCTGCACTCACTACTCTGCACTCACTACTCTGCACCCACTCCTCTGCACCCACTACTCTGCACTCACTACTCTGCACTCACTACTCTGCACTCACTACTCTCACTCCTCTGCACTCACTACTCTGTACTCACTACTCTGCACTCACTACTCTGCACTCACTACTCTGCACTCAATACTCTGCATCACTACTCTGCACTCACTACTCTGCACTCAATACTCTGCACTCACTACTCTGCACTCACCACTCTGACTCACGACTCTGCACTCACCACTCTGCACTCATTACTCTGCACTCACTACTCTGCACTCACTACTCACTACTCTGCACTCACTACTCTGCACTCACTACTCACTACTCTGCACTCACTACTCGGCACTCATTATTCGGCACTCACTACTCGGCACTCACTACTCGGCACTCACTACTCACTACTCAGCACTCACTACTCACTACTCTGCACTCACTACTCACTACTCTGCACTCACTACTTTGCACTCACGACTCACTACTCTGCACTCACTACTCTGCACTCACTACTCACTACTCTGCACTCACTACTCACTACTCTGCACTCACTACTCTGCACTCACTACTCACTACTCTGCACTCACTACTCTGCACTCACTACTCACTACTCTGCACTCACTACTCACTACTCTGCACTCACTACTCTGCACTCACTACTCTGCACTCACTACTACTACTCTGCACTCACTACTCACTACTCACTACTCTGCACTCACTACTCACTACTCCTGATAGGTATAGGAAATAGCAAAGGGGGAAAGCACCAGGGGCTGTTGGTGTACCCATTGATGTATACAAATCCCTACCAGAATTCTGGGGACCCATAATACCTAGAGTTTTTAATGTTGCTGTAACTGAGGGTTGTCCGTCTTCATGGGGGGAATCTGTTATCATTCCCATCTACAATAAGCATTGGAAATGCAATAGGTCTCTGTTTATTTGATTTAGAGCTAAAGGCATTGTAAATGGCAATGTCTTTTAGCCATGTGTTATGGAGTGTATGCATGTGGTGTGTAATGGAATTATGTGGTTTGGATTGGAATTGTTCACCCTGCACACTCACAAACTGTTCACCTTGCACACTCACAAACTGTTCACCCTGCACACTCACACACTGTTCACCCTGCACGCTCACACAATGTTCACCCTGCACGCTCACACACTGCTCACCCTACACGCTAACACACTGCTCACCCTACACGCTCACACAATGTTCACCCTGCATGCTCACAGATTGTTAACCCTGCACGCTCACACACTGCTCACCCTACACACTCACATACTTCACGCTCTGCACTCACACTGTGCACTCACAACTCTGCACTCGCACTCTTCACTCTGCACACTCACTCTGCACACTCACTCTGCACACTCACTCTGCACACTCACTCTGCACTCACTACGCTGCACTCACTACTCTGCACTCACTACTCTGCACCCACTCCTCTGCACCTACCACTCTGCACTCACTACTCTGCACTCACTACTCTGCACTCACTACTCTGCACTCACCACTCTGACTCACCACTCTGCACTCACCACTCTGCACTCACCACTCTGCACTCACCACTCTGCACTCACTACTCACTACTCGGCACTCACTACTCGGCACTCACTACTCGGCACTCACTACTCTGCACTCACTACTCTCACTACTCTGCACTCACTACTCAGTACTCACTACTCTGCACTCACTACTCTGCACTCACTACTCTGCACTCACTACTCTGCACTCACTACTCTGCACTCACCACTCTGACTCACCACTCTGCACTCACCACTCTGCACTCACCACTCTGCACTCACCACTCTGCACTCACTACTCGGCACTCACTACTCGGCACTCACTACTCGGCACTCACTACTCGGCACTCACTACTCACTACTCTGCACTCACTACTCACTACTCTGCACTCACTACTCACTACTCACTACTCTGCACTCACTACTCACTACTCTGCACTCACTACTCTGCACTCACTACTCACTACTCTGCACTCACCACTTTGCACTCACTACTCTGCACTCACTACTCTGCACTCACTACTCTGCACTCACTACTCTGCACTCACTACTCACTACTCTGCACTCACTACTCTGCACTCACTACTCACTACTCTGCACTCACTACTCACTACTCTGCACTCACTACTCTGCACTCACTACTCACTACTCTGCACTCACTACTCACTACTCAGCACTCATTACTCTGCACTCACTACTCTGCACTCACTACTCACTACTCTGCACTCACTACTCACTACTCTGCACTCACTACTCACTACTCTGCCCTCACTACTCACTACTCTGCACTCACTTCTCTGCACTCACTACTCTGCACTGACTACTCACTACTCACTACTCACTACTCTGCACTCACTACTCACTACTCTGCACTCACTACTCACAATTGCTTTGTAACTGAATGTGATTCTTGTGAAAGGGCAGCAAGCCATAACTCATAGTAAAGTCAGCCAATGACTAAAGTGGGCTTACACATTACCCCCTTAATGCCTGCTGGAGTGGGTGACAGAAATAACATAATGCCACCAACCACAGACTAATGGACGAATTCTGTCTGAAACCTCTGTAAGTAACTTTGTTATACACATAATTTCAGCTAAACCAAAAGGGAAAGGTCTTGATTAGCACAAACCTAAAAAAGGTCAATTAGTCTGGTATTGGCTGCAAGCCTCAAGAAAGAAAGAAAGAAAGAGAGAAAAGAAAGAAAGAAAGAAAGAAAGAAAGAAAGAAGGAGACAAGATGAGTGAAGGAAGGAAAGAGTGGAAGGAAAGAAAGAAGGAAGGAAGGAAGAAAGAAGAAGGACAGAAAGAGAGAAGGAAAGAGAAACAAAGAAACAAAGAATGTAAAGAGAAAGAAAGAATGAAAATAAAAAGAAAGGAATCAAGAAAGGAAGAAAGTGAGAGTGTAATAAGGAAAAAAGGTGTGAAAGAAAAAAGTTAATAGAGGACAACTTAATACAGAACAGTTTGAAATTGACACAATTTGGTCTGATATGCCGCAAAACAGCAGCAATCACGGAATCAAAACACTCCAAATGGAATCTACAAGGGTATTGGCGAGAGATAGGATCTGATAAAGATGGAAAGTGCATCAGAAATGTCCTGCTATCACATCAGGCTCTAAACACAAAGGAAACACAAAAGTAATTATGAAGTAAAACCAAAAACACTAGCACTGAAAGGCAGTAGCTTTTGTGTAGATGTGCTCCTTGTGAGAGGGCAAAATGTAGTCACTCAAAGTAAAGTTAACCAGTGGCTTCAGTAAGCTGGACCATTGCTCCATGCTATACGCTGTAGTGAGTGGAAGCAAAATGTGAAGGTCACAATAACAGACCAATTGATGAAGAGAGGTGGGTGAAAGCCATTATAGGTAAGTACGCTACACATATTTTAGTAAAATCAAACGGCAGAGGCTAATACCCCACCCAAAAATGGACCCACAGCACATAATTGCATTATATAGGACCTGAAAACCTTAATGGGAACAATTAGTCCCCTTGTGCCCTACCTCCCTGGTACTACAGCACCTGCTGCACAAATGATAGCTATGCCCTTGCACTCTTTGAAATAGGAACTGTGAGAATATCTGATTTTTCTGAAGTGGATCGGCAATAGCCTAAATCTCAATTACTTCCTCCCACATTTGCACTTGGCCTATACATGAGCCCTGTACCAACGCCATAGGTTAGATTCAGCGAAATCTATTGTAATGGTGAGATTTAGCCAGTCATCTATTACACAGAATATCTCTGTTGTAATTATAAACCTGATATGTATTAAATTAGGTTAAAAAACAATGTATGTTTCATTGTACAAAGTAAATACGGACTGCATGCTGAGGTCCACCACATCTAGGTACTGCAGGAAGGTTGGGTCAGAAATCACTATGTTGTTGTTTTTTTGCACACCAACCCCACCTGTATTTTTGTATTGCAAGTCTCTGATTTTGCATTTTTTTCTTACCTCAAAAGCACACAGTACATCAAGCCCATAATTCTTTCAGACACAACAACAAATTTGCATTCATGTTTTCGCAGATGTGAAGATTGGGACACCTTAGAGAGAGACGTTCTTTGAAACTAATTAACATTAAAAAAAAAACTTTGTTTGCTTCTTTAAATAAATATGGCATTTACTTTCATTTTTAAAGGTATGGGCTCAAATCATGCTATTACATTTGAACAATTATTCGCCCTGCTAATCTCTAAGATCAATGCATAGATCACTTGTGATAAACCACTTAGTAGAAACGCTTTGCCACCAGAAAAGTGCATTATAGTAGACGCATGTTTTTTTTGTTTACTCGTGTGCATTGACCCATCAACAAGAACAATATGAATCAGAAAATCTGTGCTTTGGAGCCCGAGAGGCCCTGCGACACGCTTCTCTGGCGATGCGATGGCGAACCTCTTGATGGCGTCACACTTCTCTGGTGTTGCGACAGCAGGGAGCTTCCAGGAAGACACGCTTCCTGGGAGATGCGGCACGCTTCTCCAGCAATGTGACGACTACAGCTGCGGCTGTGTCACGCTTCTTCTCTTTGCGCCGTGCTTTCAGCTCCCAGCAACACGCAGGCTTCTGCAGATAGAATTCCCAGCAAGGAAATTCACAGGGGAGCTGGAGGTGAAGTCTTTTGTCCCTGAGACTTCAGCAGGAGGCAAGCACAAGTTCAAGCCCGTGGAGTAATATTCTGCAAGATGATGAAAGTTCTTAAAAAGTTCCTTCTCCTTTTCCTTGGCAATAAGAAACCACTGTTGGCAAACCCAGCAAACAGCACACTGGCAGAGGGGCAGTCCAAACTCCTGCAGCTTCCTTGGTTCTTCTCCTTGGCAAAAGGTTTGACTTGTTCCCCAAAGTGATCTAAAGTTCGTGGGTCTGGGTCCCAATATTTATACTGCTTTTCTCTTTGTTCTCTGAAGGCAGAGGGGCCTTTGCCCAGTCCAAACCAGTTCTGGAACACTCTGTTGACATGACTCCTTCTTTTCTTTCTCTGTGCAGGGCAGACACATCAAACATCTTTATACAATTTAAAGAGCGGCTGTTGCACTGTCTTTCCTGGCCGCTATAGAGGGAAGTCATGCTGCCCTTGCTGCGGCTGGCGCCCCAATCGCGCTTTATTATCATCTCCCAACAATAACATCATCTGTGCTGAATACCCCTGCATGCTGTTAAATACTAGATCTGCGTGCAGACACGCACAAGATATTTTTGAGCTTCTCGATACGGAGAAGCCACTATGCCTCATGCTCACTGAGACGTGGTGGGGAAAATTCTCTAACCCGGACGTCACTATGGCTATTCCGCCTGATTATAATATCTTCAGGAAGGATAGAGCTAAGGGAAGGGGCGGTGGAGTGGCACTGGTGGTGAAGAAGGGCACAGCATGCGCTATTTTGCCAGTGGACGATATCAGCGGCTCTGAGACCCTTGCGTTTGCGATCACTCTGGCCCCGCACCAATCAGTTAAAGGACTACTAGTATATCGACCACCTGGCCCTTTTGGAACTTTTTTTGAGGACCTTGATTCGGTTCTGCTGGGACTGGCCCTGAAGGCAGAGCACTGCATAGTAGCCGGGGATTTCAACTTCAAGTTGGATGATCCGTCGGACCCGGACGCTACTAAGTTATTAGAGGCTATGGCCCCGCTGGGCCTTATTCCTTACCTTCAGGGGCCCACGCATGATAAGGGACATACCCTTGACCAGGTCTTCTCAACATCCCCGCTTGAGGTGAAAGAGATTCTTCCGGTGCTATGGTCGGACCACTGGCTCGCTAAATTCTCGATTAGGGGCACAGCTAAATCATCTACTTTTGTGCCACAGCAGCGGGGCCGAGAGCCTAGGGCTTACCATCGAGTGACACCTGCGATGCTGGCCCAGGCCGCCCTGGATCATCCCTGCCCTCTCACAGGTGACCTGGAGAAGGATTTGGAGTCCCTGCAAGCATGGCTTTTAGACAGGCTTAACGATCTCGCCCCGGTGTTGGCCCCCCGCTTGACACCGAAACGGGTTTCGGCTCCTTGGTTCACCGCAGCACTGTGGGCTATGCGGCAGCAGTGTAAGGTGGCCGAAAGAGCCTGGCGGGCACAATACGACGATGCGGATAGGCTGACCTATAAGTCGGTGGTTAAGGCCTATCACCGGGACATTCGTCTTGGAAAAAGAGCCTACCTTGCAGGGAGGATAGAAGCCGCCTCCAACTCCTGTAAGGAGATTTTCACCATAGTGAGAGAATTCATGGCCCCTCGGTCCACTACATCTGAAGAGAGGCCCTCTGAATCCTGGGCTTCGGATCTTGCTGATTTTTTCACTAGCAAGATCAGACTTATACAAGACTCTTTTCCACCGGGAGCATCGGCGGGGCCGATCAACTCTGAGGCTGCTATGTTCCCTCTGGCCCCCCCAGATGTGACGTTGGCTGTGTTTCCATCTATTTCAGCCCCTGCTTCCTTAGTGCTTATGGGCAATCTTAAATCTGGGTCGCCTTTGGACCCGTGCCCTGCCAAATTCTTGGCGAAAATTGCGGAAGTGATCAATCCGCTGGCGAACCCTCTCCTGAATCTCTCGTTGAGCCAGGGAGTGGTTCCGCCGGCCTGGAAGCAGGCAATGGTCATCCCTCTGCTTAAGAAGCCCGGTCTTGACCCGAAGGCCCCAGTTAACTTTAGGCCTATCTCTCTGTTGCCAGCCCTCACGAAAATTCTGGAGAAGCACGTCCAGACGGTGCTCTCCAGTTTTTTAGAGACACACGAGATTCTGCACGCTACCCAGTCTGGCTTTCGCCCAAATCTCAGCACAGAGACCGCACTCCTAGAGGTTTCAGAAACCATTAAAGGGGTTCTGGATACTGGGGGCAAAGCCATGCTGGTGATGTTGGACTTGTCGGTGGCTTTCGACACCGTCCCCCATGATAGCCTTCTCGCAAGACTCTATGAGATCGGCCTACGAGGGACGGTGCTCAGCTGGTTTTCTTCCTTTCTAGCTGGCCGTCGGCAAACGGTCTGGGCCTCCCCAGATTCCGCCGTGATGCCGCCTTTGGGAGTCGGGGTCCCACAGGGCTCTATATTGAGCCCGACCCTTTTCAACATCTTTATGGCCCCTTTGGCGGCGTTGGCGGAGTCATTTGGGGCCCAGATCATATCCTATGCAGACGACACCCAGCTCCTCTTCTCTTGTAAGAGTGGAGGAGACTTTGATGGGGAGAGTATCCGGGATTGCCTTGGGGCTGTTTTTAATTGGTTCCATCTGAACAGCCTCAAGTGCAATTCCGATAAGTCCGAGGTACTCTTCCTTGGGTGTGATACGGAGCCAGACTGGCAGGCCTGGTGGCCCATTAATATGTTTCCCCCGTCTTGTTCCTCCCAAACTGCTAAGAACTTGGGGGTCAAGATAGACAAGGGGCTAACGTTGAAAGCCCAGATCCTCGGTGTGACGGGTACGTGCTTCGGCCTCCTAAAGATGCTGCGGAGGTTTCTGCCCTTTTTGTCGGAGGAGCACAGGAAGATGACGGTGCAGGCTTTGGTCGGCTCTAGGTTAGATTATTCTAATGTTCTTTACCTGGGCCTACCAGAGTACCTGCTACAGCGGCTCCAAGTCGTGCAGAACGCTGCCGCTAGGGCGATTTTTGGATTGAACAGACGAGTAAGTGCTGCGGGTTTGCTGCAGACGTTGCACTGGCTTCCCATCCGCAAACGGATTGCCTTTAAGGCATTGACTTTGGCCTATAAAGCGCTCCATGCGGTGGGAGCGAAGTATCTCCAAAAGAGACTTGCCTTTTACCATCCGGCTCGTTCTCTGAGGTCAGAATCTCTGTTCCTGGTGGCTGTCCCGCGTGTGAAGAGAGCCCGCCTGGGAGGCCGCTCCTTTGGATTGCTGGCGCCACAGATGTGGAACTCATTGCCGCTCACACTCTGGGGGGCCACCAGTTTACTTGCCTTTAGGAAAGGCCTCAAAACCTGGCTGTTTATTCAGTAGGCCGTTCCGCTGTTTTCTCTTTCTGTGTTCTTTTCCTCTCCTTTTTTTTAATGTGTTATGTTATTGTGCTGCAGTTCTTCTTACTTAAAGCGCCGGGACACTCTTTTTGAGTAGCCGTGCGCTATACAAAAAAAAAATAACATAACATAACATAACATAACTCCCCACAGGATGTGGAGCCAGCATTGTGGAGGGAAAGCACAGCCCTGGAGCACTTTGTTGACATGATTCCTTCTCTTCTTTCACGGTGCAGGGCAGAGACATCAGCCACACCCCAGGGGGTGGAGCCAGCATTGTGGAGGGAAGGCCCAGCCTTATTCAGGTCCCAGGTGCAACTCATCCCTCCCATCTAGATGCAGATCTCCCTATTAACCACTGGGCTGACTCATTCTCTCTCCTGGAATCCCTCAGCCCTGTCACTCAAACTCCAGACAAGGAATAGACAACCTGGCAGAGGCAGGCTTGGATAGTTAGACAAGAAAATACCTACTTTTGAAAAGTGGTATTTTCAAACGCAGAATGTTAAAACCAACTTTACTAAAATATGTATTTTATCATTCTGAGTTCAGGCATACTAAATTTGAATTTCTACCATGTTCCCTGAGTCAGTGAGGATTATAAAATGTAATAATCTAACTGCCCATTCTGGCCTATGGAGAACAGGTAGCCTTGCAATAGTGAAAAATCGAAAATGGCTGTAATTCACTATTAGGATATGCCACACACACCTTGGCATGTCCTACCTTATACTTACAATGCACCCTGAGCTTGGGCCTACCATAGGGGTGTCTGATTTGAAGAAAAGGGAAGGTTTAGGGACTGGCAAGTGGGTGCACTGGCCTAGTCGACATGGCAGTCACAGACTGCACACAGCCTTGCAATGGCAAGCCTGGACACACTTTACAAGCTGCTTCTGTGGGTGGCACAACCTGTGCTGCAAGCCCACCATCAGCATTTGATTTACAATCCCTGGGCACACATGGTGCACTGTACTAGGGTCTGACAAATAAATCAAATAACCCAATCATGGAATCACTAATCAATACATCAAGTTAACACAGGGAGCACTTGCACTGTGGCACTGAATAGCAGTTGCACAGTGCCCAAATCATATAACCAGCAAAAACATATCGTAGGAGGCAATCCGAAAAAATGGAAGGGAGACTCACGCCAATGATGCCAGATCTAACACGGCTGAACTGACTTCTCTGTTGATATTTATCTTAGATACTAATTCTCAATTATTCCCCTGCCATACTTGTGCAACATTTTCTGAATAAAGGTGGATTATAATAAAAAGGAAGTGTGATGGGACACCCTGTTTTATCAATACCTTCTACAGTTTCTATCTTCGTACATGATCAAAAGCTGCCTGAATATCCATGAGAGCTACATTTAAATAAAATCAATGACCTACCATTTAACTATCGAAAAGTGGAAAACTAGGTACAATGTGCTAACCTTCCATCCTGTTACTGGGAGAGGATCTGACTTTCCTCAACCTACACCTAGATCTTTTCTAGTACATGCTTACAGAATTTTCTTTTGAAGACTGTCGATCAGGCTGATTGGCCGACATTCTTTCGGAAGGAACATTCAACTTTTTGTGGTTTAAAAAACACTCAGCACCTTTACCTGACTCTGGAATATTGGCACTTTCCCCTATCATATTTCAAAGTTTATTAATAGGGAAAGCCCAGAAAGTTGGTTCGAATTAAACAAGTTGGCTTGAATTTTATCCAACTCAGGTGCCTTGACAGGTTTCCTGCCATTAATGGATTTTAGGATATCTAATGCAGAAAATGTAACCAAGGAGATGCTTCTGCTTTCAACAGGTGTTAATTGTAGACACAATTGCTCCCTTTCAGCAGATCTAATTAGAGAATCTTATAGAACTCAGAGAAATGCAGTTCCCATTCATGGGGTTGTATATTCTCCTCGTAGTTCAATTCAATTCAATGCAAATCATAAAAGCATACAATAAACAGTTATATGCAATAAAAACGTACATTGTGATAAAAAACAGAATATTTACAAGTGAAAAATATGAGACCAACCTCGTGGGTATTAGTCCAGTAATTTGATAACATTCTATATAAAAAAAAGAGTAAAACTTTTTCCATTGCCACTTATTGTCGCTTAATTAGGACAATTAACAGCATACAAAAGAAATAAGTTAAAAACTTTCCATATTTATAATAAGATAAGTCAAAAAACTGACTTTTGTGCAATATTCAGTCTAGGTTCATTCGATGACGGACAATATACTTAAGAAAACTAACTGTTATGAGGACCATCCACTCTCCCTCCAACAGCTGCAAATAGAATAATGCCGGTCGACATTGTCTATAGCCGATTTGCCGTAGCAGTGGAACAAGCCATTTTTTCCTAAAATCGTTATAATATTTACAGAAAAGAATGGTGTGCATAGTAGATTGCAAAGAGGGAGATCTTTAGCCCAGTTGTTTCGAGTAGGGAGTGCAACCAGTCGATGAAAAAGATTCATCCTGAACCTTACCAAAAGATAACGCTCATAACTCGTAATGTTATATGTAAGGTACGGCTGTATAGTGGCTACCGTTTGTATCATCAGGCTGTGCACAACTGATGGTTTCATAACCTCATTCATCAGTCTCAGTTCTTCAAGATGAGCAAGACATTTCGCCTTTAGTGCCTTCCTCGGTACCTCACGAATTAAGGAGGGATTATGATAATATTTGTCCCAACCCAAATCGTGAAAGAACCTTCTAATATACCACAACCACCTAGATTTGTGAGCGTTGTCCATGGCTAGGCAATCGGAGAGAATAGACTGTGTCAGAGTTGCTTTGTCCGATGTCCAAATTCTGCGCCATAATAAGAGGGGCTCAACTTTCGCTAAGTCCGTCACGTGTGAAAGTCCCAGCTCTGCGTGACAGGCAAAGGTACCCGTACTCCTATGTACCGCGAGAAGGTACCTCAGAAAGAAGTTTTCCACCCTCTGTATACTGTCCGTGGGCACAAAACCCCAGAGACCCGCCCCGTACAGGGCCACAGAGAGGCATTTAGCCTTATAGATCATGATGATTTCAGGGGGAGCTCTCTTACCCAACTTCCTGGAAAAGTTAACAAGGGCTGTAGTAGTTCTTATAAAGAGGAGTTTTCTAGTTTCTACTGCCGGTTTCCAGGATAGTTTGTGATCTATCATTATGCCCAGATACGGGTATTTCTGTGTGGTCGCTAGTTTTTCCTGCTTCAGATAGATGTCCCTCATTTTACATTTATGACCAGTACCTGCCCTCATGACAAAGGTTTTACTGATATTAATGTTTAGGTCAAGACCTGCCATAAATGTGGAACATCTATTCAAACTCTTTTGGAGTTCAAGGGGGGTACAGGCTAGTATAACGGTGTCGTCTGCGTAGAGTAACGCGGGTATTGGGCGGTTATTCACCACAGGAAGGTCCTGGCACCCCTTGATCATCTCTCTTTCCAGTCCGTTGGTATATAATGTAAAGAGGAAGGGGGCCAGGACACAACCTTGCCTAACCCCTTTTTCTACTGCGAACTCCGCCGTTAACTCTCCTCCCACCCCGTAGCGCACCCTTGCTGAAGCATTTGAATAGAGTTCCCTCAGAAACTTGACCAGGTTCGATGGTGCCCCCATGTCCACTAGTAGTGTCCAAAGTTTGGAATGGGAGACACAATCGAACGCAGACGATAAGTCCACATAAACCATATACAGGTCTCCTCTTTTGATGTGAACGTACTTATCTATCAAGAGTGACAGGTTTAAAGCCTGATCAATGGTCCCCAATCCCTGTCGAAACCCGTACTGGAGATCTGAAATAATCCTACCATCGTCCGCCCAGTCTTGCAATTCCTCGAGAATGACTCGACCCGCCACCTTTCCAAGGGAGTCTAAAAGAGAGATTTGGCGATGGCAGGTTACCGACCCCCAATCCCCTTTTTTGAAAATGGGAACTAGTACTGATTTGGACCATGACCATGTAGTACATGTTGCATTCAGGACTCTGGTTAGAAGAGGGGTCCAAAGGTCCATCTGGGCTTTAAAGAGATCAATGGGAACACCATCTGGACCCGGTGCCTTCCCATTTTTACTTGCTCTCAGAGCCAGAGCAACTTGCTCCAGTGAAAACTGTAGGTCAATGGGGTAGGGGCTATCTGAATTGTCTCGGGAATTGGGGTCCTGGGGGTTGGGGTCCTGAGGGTTGACAGCTTCTGGACCGACCGCAAAAATCCTGGAGAAGTGGTGGGCCCAATCCTTTTCCTCTATTGCTACCTCTAATTTTGGATGGTCAGTGTTATCAACTAGAAAAGGCGATTTGACCACTTGCCTGAAAGCAATGGAGTTTTTATGGGTACAGCTTTCATGGAGTTGGGCCCAGAGTTGATTCTTTAACTCTTCTTTCCTGCTCTTTAATACGGAATTGTATATTTTCCTAAGACTTGTTATCTCGTGTGGTATCCTGACTGATATCCTTAGAAAAGTTTTTAGTTTTGAATAAGCAACCGTGCACTCGTGATTAAACCATCCCTTCCTTTTCTTTGATTTATGTTTGATTTCTATCCACAGGGCTTCGTTTATGGCATGAATAATCATGTCAAAATTAGAAATAACTTCTATTTCTGTCGTGTCTGGGGCAAGACATTTCATAATGGAGGGGAAGGCCTTTACTATCACTGACTTTGTTATTACTGTAGGATCTACTTTCCCCCATTTCAACGCATATCCATTTAACCTGTTCAGTGTCATGTTGTTTTGTGCCAAAATAGAACCAAGACTACTTTTTGGGTTATAGGACAGTGGGAAAGAGATGCTAACTGGATAATGGTCACTTAGCGCAATTGTGTGTCTAGTAAATACTGTATCTATAATCCTCTTCCCATTTGAGACCAGGATGTAATCTATAATTGTTTGATGTCCTCTCCCATGAAATGTAGGAGCCATTGGTGACTCTTCATTATCCAGCGTATTTGATTGTACCAAAGCTAACTCAAACAAGGTTTCATTTAAGTGACTACCTAGAGTTGAATGTCTAAAATGTGAGATGGGGTTATCACTCTCATCGAGGATGCCACAGATGTTGTAGTTACCAACTGGGCATGGTCTCAGATTAAAATCCCCCCCCCCCAAATAATTACCACCTCATTGGCTGTCTTCCTTGTTTTGGATAATAGTATAGAACGGATCAAGGATACCAAATTCACTGCATCTACGTCGGGGAGATTATTATAGAATTTACTATAAGGAAATTATCCCTTTTATTCAAAGATATACTAAGAATCTGAAAATTAGGCTCCAGTTTTATAGGGACTACTTCCATTGTATTGAGGAGGTTTGAGATGTAAATAGTTAAACTTCCTTTCGCTCTACCCGATGTCGATGGTTGAGCGGATGTAAAATAGGTTTTAAACCCTTCTATGTGAATCGCATCAAGTGACCAAGTCTCTTGGAGCGCTATAATATCAAATTTGGGAATAAAGGCCTTGCATTCATCGTTTATCACCTTAGAACGTTGCCCTGCTATGTTCCAGAATAAGGCAGAGATACAAGGTTTATTTCCATTCCCATTACATCCCACGGTACCTATTGTGGTTTTGGTTGCATGTTTAAGATTTAGGTCCTGTTCAGGGACAAGAACAGAATGAACCTGGTTTGACCCTGTGGAATTAACTAACAGGTCTATGGCTATAACCTGAATCTGTATGTGTTTTGACCGGGGCTCAGGGACGTTGTGATAAGGATTTGGCTCTATGCTTATGGATAGCACTCTTTGTGGACTGTCGACAGTGTCCTTCGCTGTGCTCTGGAGATAAAGTCAGTCCACTCCTTCCATCCCCGAAAGGGCCGCATAGCGGTTATAAACAGGTATAGAACGATCATCCTGATATCGGGATGGGGCCCTGGGATTAGTTATGGGTGCCATTAAGGATCTGGGATAAAAGTAGGTCAGTTCACGAGCTGTAATGCCATTGCTACCATTTTCTGGGAACCAATTTGTAATATATCTAACTGCTCTATGGACTCTAAAATTAATAATAATGATATCCCCCATTGTATCTTTTGTTCTGTGGCCCAGCCAGGGGAGACGCCGCACATGTAAAATTTCGCCGTTTATATTTGGGGGAAGTGGTCAGTTCTGTCGGAGCCAATATATAACTTTGTTTTTAGCTGTAAATAATCTTCTCTCTTCCCATCCTCTAGTACTGGAACTCCCGTAAGAACCACCACAAGCGGAACCGCTTCCGGTGGCAATTCTACTTGGTGCCTCTTAGGCTTCATTACCCCAGATGGACTATCATGGCTGTTATGGTTTTGAGCATTTCCTAGAGGGTGAGGTTCCCTCCCATATGAGCCTCTTTATCCCTATTTTTATCATTTTCGTTTTGCCGTAATATTTTAGGGGATATTGGTCTAAGGGGTTTTGAATTAGTTGGCTTATTAGTTTTAGCTTCCTTTTGACCAGTGGGGTTTAAGGATGATACAATAGTTGAGGGCGCTGGAGTAGGCTTTGGTAAGTCTTGATTAGCCCTGTGTTTTTTTCAATTACTTGTTCCAAAGTCCCCAATTGGTGCGCCATTCTTTTTAATCTCTCCATTAAAGGCAATAAGAGGGATCTAATTAATTGTTCGATACTTCCCATTAAATCGGAACTAGATGTTTCTTTTATTGGATAGTGTGGTGGAGTAACTAAGACAGGTGTTATAGGTGCATTAGGTAAAGGGCTTTTAGAAGTTTTGCCGAAATCAAATTGATTACTATTACTTTTCTGTGGTCCACTCCCCCTCTTCCTTCTTTTTTTGGAGGTGGTCCTTCGACTGGAGTGTGCTTAGGATTTTTTATTTTTTTTGGGCAATCTCTACTATTGGTGGAGGTGTATCTGCTAGAACTTCTACCTCTAGTATCGAGTTACAAAAGGAAGCTGAGGCATTTATGTTCAGTTCAGTATTTATATCGAGTAAAGAAGTTCTATCTTGCAGGAGTAGTGGGATGCTGTCATTGCTAGATAGATCGAGCCCCTCGCTTTGTGTGTGATTACTAGTGTGTGGCGAAGTGGCTAGCTGTATCGGACCCAAGGATGAGCGCTTGTTTTTAATAAGCTCAACAGAGCGGCGGCGCGCTGGCCCGTCGCTCAGCAAGAGCAATTTCCCTTTCAATTTCTGAGGTAGCCCTGGTGACATAGTTATCTAACGTTCCTCTGTTTACCCCTCCTGGCAATGAGGATTTTCCTTTGGAAATACGCGAAGTCATGGTGCGTGCTAAAGATAATGAGGTGCTAGTTAAACCACACTAAACCGCTAAATTAGTGTCAGACAATTAGGTGCTCAGACAGTATTTACGAAATGCATTTGACAAAAGTTGGAAAATGACAGCTTACTGAAGTATTGTTCGAGCAGTCCTGGCCGTGTAATAAGGGGATCGGCCCAGCCCGGCCTCGTTTGGCCCCGGACGGCCACAGATGGCCCACCCTTTGCCCGGGCTTAGCCCGGCGTCGCCCGCGAGCAGTCCCGCAACTCGGGAGGTTATGCGGTAATTTATGCGCCGCTTGGCGCGATGCTCCCCAGGTGCGGCTCCGGCCACTAAGGCTGCTGGTAGTTGTGGTCTCCTTGCAGCAGGGGCCCCCCCTCCACTCAGCGGCCACTCAGTGGTGTTAGTCGAGTGTGGCAGCGGGAGGCGGGAGGCGTGCTGCGGGCGTTCAGAGCAGGCAGGAGAAAATCCAATAAAGACAGGAGCAGGCGGACTAAGACACCGGACACCAGAAACAAAGGTGAAGAGATGTTCCCCTCGTAGTTTCATTTGGGCAATTTTACGACCATGGAGTGCAATACACCAAAAAATCGAGGAGTCAAGTGTCTGTGCCACTTCTAACAAATCATTCCAGATTTTTGTTTCCACATTCTGTTTTAATGTTTAAAGCATGATTTCTAATTTGCCTTTGTCTTCATAACTCTAGATTTTGGACTGTTTTTAAGTGCAATAATGAAAGAATTTGTGGCAACTTTGCATTCTGTATTCAACAACCCATGCATATTGTAGGGCTATTGGCCTGCTTTAACTTCTTTAGAGAAATATTCTTTGAAACAAATGAAAACATTTATACTGGCTGAAAAGTCGTGAAACTGGTGTCATTAGAACAGTCAAACAATTTCACCATCAGCTTACATATTTCTGTAATGATATTTGGTGAAGAGACTATATGAGCCCATTTAATAGCTCGACAGTTGTTAGGGATAACAATTTTTCCACCTATTTCGTTGGTGCAATCTGCTTGGTCCATAAAAAAGTCCCATTTCATTGTTAATATAAGGGGTTCATGGTCACTTTCTACTATTGATAGAATGACCTTAGCCACCATTTTGTTCTATATTTGGAAATCTAACAAAATACAATCATTATTGCATTGTTGTAAGGCACCCATCTTAAAGGTGTAATTTCTGAAAACGTCTGAAGGAGATCGGACATTACAGGCACGAATGCCCTGGTCAAAGGCATTGCAACAAGCTGCAACTCCCACTTGGACCAAGTGGTTTTGTGTGTAAAGATAAAGAAGCAACTCCTCAATATTTGTCTTAGTTGTGAAATCATGTGTAATTCCATGTATTTCAAAAACATGTATTGAAGTCACCTGCAAAAATCACATATTGAGGCTTACCACATTATTAAGAATGATAGACTCCTTATTAGGGGGAAGAATCCTATCAGAGATATTTATTGAGACAACTGATTCGTGAGAAGGGAGATCAATAGTCAGTCCTACAATGTTTTCTGAGTATGTATCAATTTGCCTTAATTTACAAGATAATAATGCTTTTACACAGATGATAAAACTGCCTGAATATCGGCCGAATGTTTAGTGTATGGGATTCAAAACTAAATGTTTTAGGGCCCAGTCTATGAAGTGAAACAATAGCCCACGTCTCATTAAAACAGCACAAGTTGTCAATAAATGAACACCAATCAGAACCTGCCATCTTAGACTTGATTCCAGCTATGTTCCAGCTAGGAAGAGAAGTTGGGTAGAGCCTTAAGTAAATGTCTACCAGCTATTCAGTATCCTGGGGGCCTCCATTTATACCAGTGGAATTACTCAGAAAGCAAGTCTGCACTACTGGTTGTAGAGCATGTCCTGTCATCCCACTCAATGAGCCCATACAGAGTCAGGAACCTCCCTCAGGAGAATCAAGCAGTTGCCTCAATATGGATTAATGTTGCAATCAAATGTTTGGAATGAGTTAATCATGATGACACAATTTCTGCACTTTGAAGGGGTCTTGAACTTAATTCCTGAAGTTCCTATCAGGTGTGATCTATGTTCTAAGAAAATAAGACTAAGAACAAACTTTGAATCTACTAGAATTACCTGAATATGGTCCCATTTAGCTGCTGGGTCAGAATCAATCAATCTATCAATCAGCAGTTTAGAGAGCGCACTACTCACCCGTGAGAGTCTCAAAGCACTGAAGGGGGGGTGCAGGCAGCTCCGAGGTCATCCGAAGAGCCACGTCTTGAGGTCTTTTCTGAATAGGTGCAGTGTTGTGCTTCATCTGATGCTGAGGGGGATTTGTTTCAGGTCTTGGCCACTATTTAGGAGAAGGATCTGCTACACGTTCTGGCCCTGTGGTTATGAGGGACCGTGGCTAGGGCTAGGTCAGAGGAGCGGAGGTTTCTAATGAGGGAGTGGAAGGAGATTCTTTTGTTGAGGTATTGGGGTCCGGTGCTATGTAGGGTTTGTAGGCGCCTGTGAGCAGTTTAAAGTTTATTCTTTTTTTGACGGGGAGCCAGTGGAGGTCACGGATGTGCAGCGATGTGGTCATGTCGTGGGATGCTGAGCATGAGTCTGGCCGCAGCATTCTCAACAGTCTGAAGTTTGTGAAGGAGTGTTGATTCTGGCGTAGAGTGCATTTCCATAGTCCAGTCTGCTGGTGATGAGTACATGGGTGATGGTCTTCCTGGATTCAGGGGGATCCATTTGAAGGTCTTGTGGAGTATGTGGAGGATGTTGAAGCATGTGGTGGACACAGCATTGATCTGGTGGTCATGGTGATTGAGGAGTCAAGTATGATGCCATGGTTGCGGGTGTGGTGCATAGGAGTGGGTGGGTTTCTGAGGGCGGGGGGGCCAGCAGGTTTTGTCCCATGTGGAGGGGGTGGACCCGCGGATGAGGACTTCTGTTTCTCCGAGTTGAGCATCAGGCAGCTGCTGCTCATCCAGGATGCAAAGTCCTTATTCCTTCTTGGAAACTGTGCCTGATGATGTCGGGTTCCTTGGTGAGGGAGCGGATGAGCCTGAGTTTTCTGATGATGGTTGCAAGGGGGGGCCATGTAGACATTGAAGAGCATGGGACTGAGGTACGATCCTTGCGTATTCCACATCTGATCTCTGTGGGTTTCGGGGGGAAGGGTCGAAGTCTTATTCTTTGTGTTCTGCCTGAGAAAAAATACTGAATCAAGTCTAGGGCAGTTCCCTGGATACCAGCGTTGTGGAGTCTGTCGGCTAGTGTGGGGTGGGAGACTGTGTCGAAGGCTGCTGCGAGGCCTAGTAGGATGAGGGCTGCAGTGTGGGCTTGATCGAGGAGGGTGCAGATGTCATCCGTGGCCGCTGCGAGCGTGGTCTTTGTGCTGTAGTTGCTGCGTTATCCGGATTGAGAGGGGTTGAGGATGTTGTTGGTTTCAATGAAGTGTGTTTGGTGGGTGTTGACAACTTTCTTGTTGACTTTGGTGGTGAAGGGGAGTAGAGAGATGGGCTTTTAGTTCTTGAGGTAAGTCGGGTCTGCGGAGGACTTCTTGAGAAAGAGTTTGACTTCGGCGTGTTTCCAGACATTGGGGAACGTGGCTGTTTCGAGGGCACAGTTGATTATCCGTCGTAGTTCTGGTGCGATGGCAGTGGCGGCCCTGTGGAAGGTGTACAGTGGGCCAGGGCCAGTGGGTGCTCCAGAGCGGATGATTTTAATAGTCTTTGCGGTGTCTTCTGTGGTGACAGGGTCCAGGTAAGGAGTGTCGGCTGTGTGGCATCGCTAGTGGAGTGTGTAGGGATGGTGCTGTGGTCTAGGTCGTCGAGGTTGTCGTAGTACGTCCTCATATTGTGGTGGAAGAAGGAGCTGAGGTTGTTGTAGAGGTCTTGGGAGGGAGGGACGTCAGTAGTTTTACTGTGAATGAGGCTTGATATATAGAAGATCTGATTGAATGATGGAACCCCATTGCCAGGTGTTTCTGATCCAGTATTTGACCTTATTTGTTAAATAACTGTAGTCTTCAAAGGCACCCTGGGTTAGTTCAGGGCATTTACCAGAAACACATTGTTTGCCCTAGTGGTAGTTTGAGATCCTGCTGGTGTTTTATTGGATAGTGGCCCATGGTAGATTGAATAACCAACCCTATTTCTCCCCTCCTGGAAGTTATACCCCAATAAATTGAATGGCTTATTGGCCATAATCCCATTCTGAATGCTATGTTGTAATAATGCACGCTTATGGTGGAAATTTGGCTTCTACACAAGAATCAGACAAGGACACCCCAAACACCCTCCTCATTTAATGAAGGTGCATAGATCTCTGTTGGGGATTGGATGTAAATGTCATCCATGGATGCAACACTTGTTCCATCCTACTTTGATCTTTTGCTGTACTAGTATTGCTATGACTCATTATATGGTCTTCTGAAAGTGACAACATTTTTCAAAAAAGCAATACTATGGTTGTTTAAATGGATCATTAGCAATCTATCAGCAAGCTCATAACCTGCCTAAGGTTACTAATCTCCGATTTTAATTCTCTTATTAGACTACATGCATCATTAAGGGTTAAGGGAATTTAATTCCACAATGTGCCCCAGTGTCTTATTACCATCTCTAGCACAAGTGGTGGAAAAAACATTAGGTTCAAGTCTATTAGAACAAATAACTGTCAGTTTGATGTGAACACAATTGCTCACCACAAGTATAGGGCGCTCAGCAGTGTTATTATCTAGCTTAGAATCCACCAGGCTACTTTCAGAGGCTTCAATATCTTCATAAACAATTTGGGTACCTTTTTCAAAGTTAATGTGATGGCCTACTCCCAGTTCTCTTTATTTATTATTTTATTTTAGAAGTTTTCAATAGCGCTAGCCAGAACCGAGGGTATTGGAGCGCTTTACAGTGGATTTGGAGAAGACAGGTATAGAACAATATAGCAAAGATAGATTCATACATGTTCAAATATTAACAAAATTGTCTGGCGCCTGCGGGCGACTTTGAGGTAGCACCTTTAAGGAAGTCAGAGTTGCAGGGTGTGCTGTTGAGGTAGAGTTCGGGAATGCACGGTTGAGGTAGAGGATTTTTAGACGGCTCTTGAATTCTGGAAAGGAGGGGGTAGTTCTGATGTCCACAGGGATGGAGTTCCAAATTTTAGGAGCCTTGCCAGCAAAAGAACGAGCTGCAGTTTTTTGTTTCCGGGTTTTCAGGGGGATGAGTAGGAGGGAGTTTGAGCTTCTGAGACTTCTGGATTGGCCGGCTTTCTTGAGCTTGGAGGCTAAGTATTCCGGTTTCCCTGTGTGCAAGGCTTTGTGTGTAAGGCAGGCCACTGGGAGCCATTTTAAATCTCTGAGTGCGGGAGATATGTGGTCGAATTTCTTTGTACCGGAGACCATTCTGGCAGCTGCATTGAGGGTCGTTTTGAGTGGCGCTAGGTGGGATAGGGCTGTGCCTGATAGGGTTGCGATCCCATAGTCAAGTCTGGATAGCACCAGTGCTTGGGTGGCTTGTTTGAGATCTCTCTGCGGAATGTGTGGTTTAATTTTGTTGAGGAGCTTCAGATTGAGGAAGGCGCTCTTAGCGGAGTTCTTGATGTGGTTCGTCATTGATAGTTTGTGATCAAGGGTGATTCCAAGTGATTTTACCGAGTTAGTCAGAGTGAGATTTCCTTTGAGAGCATCGATAGCTTTCACCCATTCAATGATTTGTGAGTTGTCCTCCTTGTTAGAGATGAGGAGGATCTCGGTTTTATCTTGGTTGAGTTTAAGGTGGTTCGTCGCTAGCCAGTCTTGAACTTCTTTGAGAGTGTTGTTGAGTCTAAGGATGTCGTTAAAGGAGGAGGTTTCTATGTAGATCTGTGCGTCATCTGCATAGAGGTGGAAAGGGATGTTGGCTTTTTTCAGTATGGTGGTGAGGGGTACCATATATATGTTGAACAGTTGAGGAGAAAGAACAGATCCTTGTGGGACCCCTCTGGTCACTGGGAGCGGGTCGGAAGTGAAGGATTTGATTTTGACTCTTTGGGAGCGGTTCTGAAAGAAGGAGGAGAACCATTGAAGGACCACATCATCCGCACCTACTCGTTCTCTGAGGGCCTTGATGAGCAGCCTGTGGTCTACCGTGTCAAATGCCGCTGACAGGTCTAGGAGGATGAGTAGGCAACAATGATCTGAATCAAGGGAGTTGCGGATGTCATCCACTATGTTCAGGATTGCGGTTTCGGTGCTATAGCCTTTTCTGAAGCCTGATTGGTTGTGGTCTAGAAGGTTGATGTTGTCGATCTGATTGTTTAGTTGGCGTAGTACACATTTTTCTAGGATTTTGGCTAGGAAGGGCAGATTGGAGACTGGTCTAAAGTTGTTCAGGTCATTAGAGTCTAGGCCTGGTTTCTTCAGAAGTGGTGTAACCTGACCGACTTTGAGGCAGTCAGGGATGATGCCAGTTTTTAAGGAGCTGTTGATGATTTCACACCAGAGTGGGGCAAGGATGAGTTTCAGGTCTTTGGCCATTTGAGAGGGGATGGGATCAAGGTTGTGCGATGAGGGTTTGGATGATGAGATAAGATTGAGGATCTCAGCTTCGTGGATGTGGTCGAAGGAGGACCAAGTAATTGAGGAAGGATCTCTAGAGGTGGTTTCTGTCGCTGTTAGGTCGTTATTGCCATCAGGATGAGGGTTGATGTCGAGAGATAGTTCGATCTTGGTGATTTTTTCATTGAAGAAGGTGGCGAAGTTATCACATAAGGTTTTGGAGGGCTGGGCATGGATAGTAGATGGCTTGGATGTTTGTTTTTGATGATGTCAAAGAGTTCTCTTGGTCTGTTGTTTGACTTGTCCAGCGCGTTGCAGAAGAAGTTTGTTTTTTCACTGTTGATATGTTTCTTGTACCTTCTTCTGACTGATCTGAGTTCCTCACAGCTTCTGGAGGAGGGGTTCTTTCTCCAATGACGTTCTGTGGCTCTGAGATGTCTTCTTTCCTCGTTGATGTCCTTGTTAAACCAGGTTTTCGACGGGATGTTCCTATGTTTTTTTTGTTTTAGGGGTGCCAATTGGTCTAGGATGGCGGACGTGGTAGTGTTGTAGTGTGAGGTGAGTTCAGTAGCTGAGAGGCCTTCCGCAGAGATTGGCAGGGAGGAGGCTATTCTTTCTTCTAGTTCAATCTTGTTGATTTGTGATAGGTTCCTGGACCATGTAGGGGGGGCTGTGATGGGTGGATGGGACATGGTCTGTTGCGTGAGGTGGAATAGGATTAGGTGATGGTCTGACCAATCTACCGGAAGGATATGGTCTATAGAGATTGCATCATGTTGGGCGATGATGGCGTCCAGGATTGCCCCTTTGTTGTGGGTCTCTTTTGAGCAGTGTTGGGTAAGGTTGTTGGATTGTAGAAGTTCGTTTAGGAGTTTTATTGTGGCACTGTTCTTATTGTTCCAGTGGAGGTTAAGATCACCTAGAATGAGGCTGTTGGATTCTCTGAGAGAGCAATGGGCGATCAGGTCTGATAGTTGTTCAGTGAACATGGCGTTGTTACCGGGGGTATGATATAGTAGGTGGCATTGCAGTAGATTGTTGTTGGTGGATTTGATGTTGGTAGTAAGGCATTCAAAGGAGTTGTAGTTAAAGGTATCAGTTTCGACCACTGATAGGTTGCTGTTGTGGATAATAGCTACACCTCCGCCTTTTTGGTCCTTGCTATCTTTATTGATGATGGAGAAGCCCGGGGGAACAAGCATATCTAGGATAGGTGGGGAGGAGTCGTTTAGCCAGGTCTCGGTGATGAATGCTACGTCTATGTTATGGTTGAGGATGGATTCTGCTAACTCTGTAGAATGTTTAGTGGCAGATCTGCAGTTTATGAGCATGCAGTTGGTCTGGGGAGAGTCTTTTTTTATTGGTTCGGTAGGAATGGTGATGAGGGAGATTGGGGGTCTGGGGGGTTTGGGGGCGGCATGATCATTTCTGAAGCCAGTGATTACCTGTATAGTGGACTGAGGGAGGTGGGTGGTGGGGGTTGTGTAAGAGGCGGCCAACTCGTGTGCCTCTTCCCAGGACATGGCTTTCGCCGCTCTGTTGGGTCTCCGGGGTTGGGACGCGGAGGGGTAGTGTGTGTTAGTTGGGAGTGATGAGTTAGTTGACCTGGAGGGAGTGTGGGTGTAGGAGAGGTTGGAGTGGGTGTTGGGGGGAGGGTTGTGGGGTGTCAAGAGGTGTCGAGAGGTTGGTAAGGATAAGATTCAGGCCTTGTATTATAATGTCGATTTGGTTCTCGATGCGGGTGAGGCGGCAGTGTGACCCTCTTGAGTGGGGAGGTGTCGCTTCTGGGAATTGTCTCTTTGGCTGGGAGGAGAGTAGCTGTGGTTGTGTTGGCTTTTGGCATTAGTTAGGATGTCAGATTGGGTTGTGGAGTCTGATTGTGTTGTGTTCTTGGGAGGAGGAGTGGGTGGATGGGCTGCGTTAAGCGGTTATTCATGAGGGGCAGTGGGGGTTGGGTATGGAGGGAGTTGAGGCTGGTCATGGGGTCAGCAGGTGTTGCTAGGGGGGTGTTCAGCATCGGGAGTGTTTCTAGAGAATGGGCTGTGGCTGAGGGAGAGGCCGTGTCTTTGTTTTCAGGGGGATTGGAGAGGGATAAGGATTGCACAAGGGTAACTGTGTTCCCGGGGAAGGTGCCGGGAGAGTGTTCAGCGTTGGGGGCTGGTGGCCTTGGTGAGCATCAGGCGTGACAGAGTTAGTGTGTAGAGAGGGGAAAAGGAGGTCAAAAACCTCCAGATTGGCGTTGTTGGCTTGGATCAAGACTGTGCCGTTGGAGTATATGGTCACTGAAGTGATCCCGTGGTGGGGCATGTGATTCGGGGAGTAGAATGAGAGCTTGCAGCTATGGATCGTCTTGGTTGTTTTGGTGATTAGGTGTTTTTCTCTCGGGTTAGAGATCCAGTAGCCTGGTCTGGCTGTGTGGAAGATAAGGTCCATTTTTATTTGACCTTTCGAGGGACAGTGGTAGACATCCGCAAAGAGGGATTCAGGGAATTGTCTGATCAGTTTGTGTTTAAGGGATTTTTTTGCCTTAGGTGTGAGGCTGGGGGGCGGGGTGATAGAGAAGGAGTTAGGTCCATGTCGTTTTATGAGGGGAGAGGAAAGGGGGTTGGAGTCGATTGTCATGGTGGAAGGCATTAAGGCTGGGGAGTCCGAGTAAGTGATCCTTGTGGAGCTGGGTAAAAACTCTGGTAGCCCGTTGGGGTGGCAGGACTGAATTTGGGCTGCGGGAGGGGTGGGCCGAGGGAATGGGGTGGTAGAGTCGGCTTAATAATGTAGGTGGGAAAATCTAGGAACTCGGTGGGCGTGGTCGGGGTGACTATGTGTTGTGTTAGCGGTTGGGGTCGTGGTCGAGGGGGGGGGTCGCTAGGTATCTAGGCTAGGGAAGGGGAAAAGGTGGTTGGAGGGAGCGTTGTGGGATGGGGCTGCGGAGTGTGTGTTAGCGGTGAGGGACGTGGTCGAAGGGAGGGGGTCGTTAGGTATCTAGGCTGGAGAAGGGGTAAAGGAGGTGGAAGGGGGCCTTATGGGATGGGGGCTGCGGTGATTCCGGGGAAGAAAGGGGTAGAATTAGGGAGTTAAGAGTTCTGGGATGGTGGGGAGACCTAGTAGAGAGATTAGGGGTTTGGAGGTCTGTCTTGTGCCAGGGGTTGGCTTACCTGAGGCTTTAATGGGGTTCGCCTGCAACTGGGACCTGTGCATCCAGGGAGCAGTTCTCGTTGTCACGCCCTATTTAGTTCAAGAGGAAAGAGCTGATTTCAAGAGGAAGTAGACAGTCGCGATTCCAGGGAGTTGATGCTGCGGCGAGGGTCCTCTGTGATTACTTGGTGATGTCTTCAGTGCAGGTGGATGTTAGGAGTTTTAGGCTCGATGAGTTGACATGGGCGCCATGTTGAAGACAGGCTGGGTGTGATCGGTAGCGGTCCTTTAGTTTGTAGTGCCGATGGTTCTGTCTCTGGTTATGTATAATGATTCTTGAGCTCCTGTATATCCGGGGATGGGGAGAATCCCTTGGGTTTGGTTGTGGATGGCCAGGTATCTTATGTCCGATGTGTGGGTGCCATCTTGAGGCCAGGCAGGAGGCAGACAGTCGTGATTCGTGTCTCCGCAGTCTCAGGATTTATTCTGAGCAATTAAGATGTTTCTGCGAATCTGGGAACGGATGTCCTGATGTCAAGGTAGGACGGGTGGAGGCGCCGTTCCCTTATGTGGTGCACGATGATGCTGGGCGTTTTATGGGTGGTGTCCTGTTCTGGGCGCCATCTTGAGGCCAGGCAGGGGCAAGTCAATCGCGGTCCGAGTCTCCGCGGTCATGGGTTGGTTTCAGCAGTTGTAATGGTCCTGTGAGAGGATGATCAGATGTCAGGGGAAGACGGGTGGAGGCTTCGTACCCCAGTCGAGAGCCGATGTTTCCAGCCGATTTTAAGCGTGGTGTCCCGTTCTCTGCGCCATCTTGAGGCCAGACATGTGGAAAGTCAGTCGTGGACCGTGTCTCCCTGTTTCTTTATGTTAACCTACTCAATTAAGATGTCAAAAGAATCAGTTGTACAGTTATGAACTGCATGTTTGGGTGTTTTTTTGATATTCTGTAGACATGCCAGGTTACCCATGGCTTTCTTTTTCCTTATGTGCCAGTATGAAAAATAAACCAAATGTACTACTAAAGGGAAAGCTGCACACCATAAAACCACTCATAACACAATTGCAGGTTCAAATAGCAATGCTAGACTGAATCGAACAAAGACATCTTGCGTTTCCTGATGTTTAACTAGACAGTGCTTTTCAATTGAATGCTCTGTAATCAACGGCACATTTGTACAGAATTACTGCTGTTGTATATCACATGTGGGAAGATGACTATATTGTTAGAAAATGTTACTGGTACATAATTTATAATGTATTGAACGATACAAATAAAATAAAATAAATTCTATAAAGAAAAAAGTTTCCTGATGTTTTTATATTCTCATATGTATTATAGACATTAATACCTATTCACCCAGTTCCCAAAACCTCTATACATAACCAAGTGAGATTCACCATTTGTATAAGTTTCCTGACATACACCTGATTTTCATATTGCTATGTTCGTAGATAGTGCAGAATCATCACAGTGTGGAGATATTGCTCATTGAGGCTTATAGAAGAATTAAAGTCTCTTTTTGTTGTAATAAAAAACATATGCCATTATTTAGCCCATCTTATTTTGTCACATAAACCAGTGAAAAAGTGAGACAATGGTGCTGTTCCTTCATTCTGTATGCACTAATACAGTGTTTACTAGAGTGTATGTCTAGAAATTGACTGTAGGTGTTGTTACCTTCTGAAGTCCCCAACCAAGCTGTGGAGCAAGGTAACACTGTAAATGACTGAATTGAATAAATACAGTAAATTTCTGCCCTTTCACTTTGGCGTAGGGCAGTGCGGCAAGCTGACGTGCTGTGCTGCCCTACAGAAAATCCCCATAAATAAAGGCCTCAGTGTCTGTAATTATTGAAGAAGAACTCTATCTGCACTGAATTTTGATAAATGTGTGTTGTAATTAAAGGAAGTCCTAGAGCCAGGTATTAAACAAGCTGGATTTAATGAAGCTTAGTCCCAAGTTCAGTTTCAAGTAAATAAGTTAAGATGAGGAATACCCCACCAGGAGCGGCCTCCCTGCCACTCAGCCTGCCTGCCATCAACTGCCACTCCACACAAGCCAGGCACCCAGGATTCTATAATGTCATCAGGCATTGCAAGAGCCACACCAGCTGGGTAGCAGGGAAGTCACCCAAGCTAAGTATAACAATGTGTCAAAACTTGGTGCCTTTTTAGTTAGAGAATTTTGACCCCTTACATTCTAAGATACAATTTTCAAAGACACAAAAGAGAAACTAGACAATAAGTTAAATCAGACATAACACTAATGGAAGTGTGATGTGAGCCATGTAAAAACTAAAAGGGTTTGGTGATGTGAAGGAAATGCATTGAAGAGATATACAGGAGAATAGAGCAGTGGAAAGCTGCAGTGAAAAATAGAGAGAAAAAAAGAGAAGCGATAGAAAGAGAGATTCTTGACCATGTGTAAAGATAAACAATATATTGGAGGTAAAGAGGATGAAAACCATACCTAAAGACATTTAAAAAAGGATGGGGGAGGTGAAACCAAATGGAAAGGATAACATGTCTGCAATCCAGAGGGGAAAGTGCAAGGTGTACTGCAGAACATAAAATGAAGGACAACCATAGGCATAGACAGGGAACCAATATCTACAAGAGAAAACAAGTTAGTGAGGAAAAGCAAAACATTTAAATATATATGGTCAATAGTACAACAAAATCACATCATAATCACAACATTTCTGTAGGAATATGTTAAATCAGCGAGCTAATGTTTAAATAAGCAGGCACTGTAGTGCAAATAAATTAAAAGTTAGGGGATCTTGAGGAATCCATGTTCTCAATTCTGCAAGTCTCAAAAAAACTCTTCAATTTATTTATTTGAAAGGTTTTGCATAGCGCGGACATGACCCCGGAGGGTATCAGAGTGCTTTACATAGTTATAAGTAGACAAAGGAAAAAAGGTAGGTGAGAGAAAACATGGAAACAGTGAGGCAGTAGACAAAAGGGAGCTGGCTAAAAGAAGGGCAATATACATCAAGAACAACCCACACACAATCAGTCACTTAGAGGCAATAGGAGCAAAGCATCAAGTACAGGGCATAAATCATTAGAACAGTTTGTTCAAAAGTAGAGTTTTGACTTCCCTTTTGAAGGCAAGAGTAGAAGCAATGAGTCTTGTATCTATGGGAAGGGAGTTCTAAATTCTCAGGGCGATGCCAGAGAACGTACGATTGTACGTTTTAAGCTTCTTAAATTTCTTGGGCATGAGCAGCAGTGTGCCGGAGCTTCTTGTTGACCTGGAGCCACCCGAAAGTTCCAGTTTGTTTGACAGGTAGATTGGGGTGTTGAAGTGTACTGCTCTATGAGTCATACTTACGATCTTAAGTTGTATTCTAGCTTCAAAGGGAAGTCAGTTGAGCGATTTAAGTTCCGGTGAAATGTGATTAGACTTCTTGGAGCCCGTGATGAGTCTAGTGGCAGCATTTAGAGATGCTCTGATAGGTGCTAAACTGAGCTTAGACCACAAAGAGTTGCACTGCCATATTCTAGTCTGAAAATGACAAGTGCTTGCACCGCCGATTTAAAGTCATCTTGGGGAAGGTAGGGTTTGAGTTTTCTCAGGATGCAGAGTTGAAAGTTCGCTCCTTTGGATGCTGATCTGATATGATCTTGCATGTTTACGTTTTTGTCTAGCACAACTCCCAGTGATTTAGTGGAGTCAATGATGTGTGGTGTGCAGTTGTGGGTGGTGAGGTTACAGAGAACTTTCAAAACAGGGGGGTTTCCTTAGTGGGTGCAATGAGGAATTAAGTCTTGAGGGTGTTTAATTTGAGATAGTTGGAGGTAAGCCAGTTAAGGGTTTTGTGAAGGGTTCCGTTAAGAGATTTGATGTCTTCAGGAGAGGAGATTTTCATGTAAAGTGGGTGTTGTCAGCATACATGTGATATTGGATGTTGGAGTCTTTATGAATTACAGTCAGTGGTTCAAGGAAGAGGTTGAAGAGAGTTGGGGAGAGTGAGGAGCCTTGGGGAACACCCAGAGTGCAGAGACCCGGGTTAGAGAGAAACTGGTTGGATTTGACTCTTTGTGTTCGGTTGTTGAGGAAAGAGGCAAACCATTTAAGGACCGTGCCAGAAAGCCCCATTCTGCGTTCCAAAAGGAAGAGTAGATTGTCATCTTTAACAGTGTCAAAAGCTGAAGAGAGATCGAGAAGGATTAAAAGGCAGGTTTCATTTTGGTCAAGTAAAGTGAGAGTGTTATCGACAATGTGAGTGATGGCCGTTTCAGTGCTGTGCCCAGTGCGGAAACTCAATTGGAATTGGTTGAGAAGCTGGAAATGCTCAATAGTTTTGTGAAGTTGTTCGTGAGCGCATTCTCCAAAAGTTTCGCCAGGGTTGGTATGTTTGTGATTGGGTGGTATTTGTTCAGGTCAAGAGGGTCCGCCGCAGATTTTTTTAGAATAGGGAGCACTAGGCCTGCCTTTAGGCAGACCGGGATCTCACCTTGAAGAAGTGAGGCGTTGATGATTTTTGACCAGGGTGGTGCTAGTGAAGCGAAAATTTCTTAAAGAAGTTAGGGGGGAGAGGGTGATTGAAGTGATTTGAGGGTTTAAGGGTAGAGAGAATGTTGAGGATAGTAATGTCATTGAGGGGAGTGAAATGGCTCCAAGAGGCATTGTTTTTGAGTGAGAGACCTAGAGGCGAAGGTAGGGGTGTGGCGACAGACGCGTCAGGAGAGGGCGAGAGGGTGAGAGCAGCAGACCTTAGGTCTGATTCGATTCTATTAATCTTTTCGAGGAAGAATTCAGCCACCGCATCGCAGTTTGGTTGCGGACGAGTGGTGTGCTGAGATTGGGTAGAGGTGTTGTTGGATTGTGATTTAATAAGCTCAAAAAGTCTTCATTTGATGTCATTTTATGTTTGTAAATCACTTTGAAAAAGCAATTATGGAATAATCCAAAACAACATCAAGGAAACAAAGCTTTGGTCTCATACTCAGGCATTATTTGCGCCTGTCAGCAGTACTCTTAGCATTACCTAACCACGAGTTTCACTTTATCAGTTTGGCATGGAAAGTACTTTTAGCAAGTCTGTATATTCCAGGGAGTAAAGAATAACCCCTCTAGGTGTTTTGGAAGTGGAAACAACAGAAGGTAAGTGACCTAGTCAATGTGCTTGCTGGATGTTGAGCAAGGTCAGGTCTGGCAAGTTCAATAACTTAGCAAAGAAGGATTTGAAAAATGTAATAGAGTAAATACACTCAGTGCCCTCAGGTAAACCATATAGATGTAAATTATTTCTTATATTTCTATTTTCTAGGTCTTCAACTTACCTCTAGAGAACAGAAACTATTTCCTGAAGGTTATTTACTTTGAGGGTACTGACAGTAAAGTGTGATGTGTGTTATTCAGCTGATGAGAGTCTCTTTTACAAAAGCAACCATCTTTCACTGAGAGTTTGTAGTTTTGCATATAAGGATACAAGGCCCTGATTGCTAACAGCAGAAAATCCATTGAGAAAGAAGGAAGATATTCGGTGGGAAAGGTTAAATCTGTTTAAGTCGCCTGGTTGACATTTTCCCTGCAGCAAGTGACAAAGAAGCAGCAGATGAAGATGAGTTGGAGGTAAAAAACAATACCTCTTTGTAAAGGGGTGCACAAATCTTGCATCATTAAGATCTGCAAAAGTGCAGAGCGGTTTTAGCATATCTGTGAGAAGAACCCTGAATTGGTGTTTTTATATTTTTCAGTCTGCACAAAAAGAAGAACAAAAATATGTATAGTTTTCAGTTTACTTAACAGTCAAAAATGGTATGAATATAATAGCCTTCCTTTTATAGAGGAGTATGTAGCCTAAAAGTCACAGTTGAGAGCAGGTATAGGACGGGCAGGGCTGACAGCAAAAGTAAATTAAACTACTGTTTTCCTTAGAAGTGCAGATAAGAAGTAGAATGATGAAAAATTGTGAAGAGTTGAAATGAGTATAGAAAAATATTAAGTTGAGTCTCTTGCAATGAAAAGTGTCAAATAGGTGCCTTTATATAATTACCATACAGATGTCATTCAATTAAGAAGTAATTGGTAGCACACAAAACTGAGTGGATATGGTGATAAAATCTTCACAAGAGGTGCCTTTTAAAAAAGGAGCTGTCATAAGGAAGAAGTGAGAGCAAATCTGGTATCAGGGGGAACCAAAATATGAAAGGAGAGGCAGTCCTCATGTCTTCCCGTACTTCTGCACTACTTCAGCATTGTAAAATGGTGGGCGCTTCTGAAGAGGAGAAACATGTAGCCAATTGAAATCATAATGCACATGTCTCTCTGTTAGCCTGCAATATGAAGAGCTGTGCTGAGCCAAAGGACGAGCACTAAGCTGCCTTGAGAGAATGTCAGCGGGCAAAACTAGCACAATGCAGCATTCTCCTCACGCCGCCCTGTGGGGAGTAAGTCAGGCAACGCCGTGTTCCTCTAGCATGAAGCCACACCCCCACAGATACTTCACCCTAACATTACTTAAGTCTGTCTCGAGTGTTGCGCTTTCTACAGTATATTTTGTTACTTAGGGTTTTAGCAGAGAAGCAGGCATAGTGCCTCCTTACATCAGAGTACATGTGCTCCCATATTGGCCTACATATCAGGAAACCCATGTTTGTGGCATCTCTTAGTCATTTCTGTAATGATGCTCTTTCAGTGAATGCAGAAATCATGTGCAAAATGTGGAAAACCATGCACATATGAGTGAACAGTAAATCCACATGACATACTATCTGCTCAATAATGGTATGTTACATTCTTCAGTTTCTGAAGATATGCTTCAATGCTATTGGAGGTACTATGAGGACATGAGTGCAGTCTGTGGTATATATCATACTTGGAAAATGCACTAGTATGTAGAACCTTGTGCGACATCCTTAGTTTACAGCGTGGTGGTTCACTGGAAGGAATACACTGTTGATTATTGTGGCAAAAGGGCATATTAGGGATGGCCTATGGTGTCTGAGATACTAGGCTGTGAAATATTGTGTGCTAATGCTATACTGTTCTACAATTCACATGTGGCACAGAAAAGAACGCAATACCTTCAGCAATGATGGTATTACTTTCCTGGTAACTAGAGGCTGTGGCATTTGCCATGTGGGACACATTGTAGATCATGGTGCCCATACAAGTGAAAATTCTAGGTTTTCAATTTCTTTATTTCATGTAAACTGCCAAACAACAGCACATTGATTCACAATAAACAGTTTCTATATTCAATTGATACAATAAAAGAGTTTTTAAAAGTTCAAGAGACCCATAACCAATGTTCCCCGAATGGGAATTCTACAAAAATCAATCAATCAATCAATCAGGTCATTTGTAGAGCGCACTACTCACCCGTAGGGTCTCAAGGCGCTGGGAGGGGGGGGGGGTGCCGCTACTGCTCGAACAGCCAGGTCTTGAGCTTCTTCCTGAAGGAGAGGTGGTCTTGGGTCAGGCGCAGATTGGTGGGAAGTGAGTTCCAGGTCTTGGCGGCCAGGTAGGAGAAGGATCTTCCTCCTGTTGTCGTTCTTCGGATGCGGGGGACGGCGGCGAGGGCGTGGTTGGTTGATCTGAGGAGGCGCTTGGGAGTGTAGAAGTTGATCCGGTTGTTGAGGTAGCTCGGGCCTTGGTCGTGTAGGGCTTTGTGTGCGTGGGTGAGGAGGCGGAAGGTGATT
Source organism: Lissotriton helveticus (assembly GCF_964261635.1). Taxonomy (NCBI): domain Eukaryota; kingdom Metazoa; phylum Chordata; class Amphibia; order Caudata; family Salamandridae; genus Lissotriton; species Lissotriton helveticus. The sequence continues at coordinate 1,432,798,521 of NC_136067.1, read as the reverse complement.
CTCTTGTTGACCGGGAGCCAGTGCAGATCTCTCAGGTGTCCGGAGATGTGGCTGCGTCGGGGGATGTCGAGGATGAGTCTCGCCGAGGCGTTCTGGATCCGCTGGAGTCTCTTCTGGAGTTTGGCAGTGGTTCCGGCGTAGAGGGCGTTGCCGTAGTCCAGTCGGCTGGTGACGAGGGCTTGGGTGACCGTCTTCCTCGTCTCGGTGGGGATCCACCGGAAGATCTTACGTAGCATGCGCAGGATGTTGAAGCATGATGAGGAGACGGCGTTGACTTGCCTGGTCATGGAGAGGGAGGAGTCCAGGATGAAGCCCAGGTTGCGTGCGTGGTCCGTTGGTTTGGGTGCGGTGCCTAGGGCGGGAGGCCACCAGGAGTCGTCCCAGGCGGAGGGTGAGGAGCCCAGGATGAGGACCTCCGTCTTGTCTGAGTTCAGTTTCAGGCGGCTGGTCGTCATCCATTCGGCTACGTCTCTCATCCCTTCGTGCAGGTTGGCTCTGGCGGTGGTGGGGTCGTTGGTCAGGGAGAGGATCAGCTGGGTGTCGTCAGCGTAGGAGATTATGTTGAGGTTGTGTTGGCGTGCGATGGCCGCGAGGGGGCTCATGTAGACGTTGAAGAGGGTGGGACTCAACGAGGATCCTTGAGGGACGCCGCAGATGACTTTGGTGGCCTCTGACTTGTACGGTGGTAGGCGGACTCTTTGTGTTCTTCCGTCGAGGAAGGAGGTGATCCATTCCAGTGCCTTCTCCCGGATTCCGATGTTGCTGAGGCGCTGTATTAGGGTGCGGTGGCAGACAGTGTCGAAAGCCGCGGAGAGGTCCAGGAGGATGAGGGCCGCTGTTTCTCCGTTGTCCATCAGGGTTCGAAGGTCGTCGGTGGCGGCGATGAGGGCGGTCTCGGTGCTGTGGTTCGCTCGGAAGCCAGACTGTGAGGGGTCGAGGGATCCATTCGTCTCGAGGAAGGCGGCCAGCTGTTTGTTGACGGTCTTCTCGATGACTTTGGCCGGGAACGGGAGGAGCGAGATGGGACGGTAGTTCTTGAGGTCGGTGGGGTCTGCTGTGGGTTTCTTGAGGAGAGCGCTGAGTTCGGCGTGCTTCCAGCTCTCAGGGAAGGTGGCGGAGTCGAAGGAGGTGTTGATGATGTCCCGCAGGTGGGGTGCGAGGACAGTGTCGGCTTCGTTGAAGATGTGGTGAGGGCAGGGGTCAGTCGGAGATCCGGAATGGATGGAGTTCATGGTGCGGATGGTGTCTTCGGTGCTGATCGGGGTCCAGGTGCGGAGGGTGGTGGTGGGTGGCGTCGTTGCGGTTGTGGCTGGCGTTGGTTGGTTGTTGAAGCTGTTGTGTATGTCCGTGATCTTGTTGTGGAAGTAGGACGCGAGGGAGTTGCAGAGTTCTTGCGACGGGGTGATGTCATTGTTTCCGGCGTTGGGGTTGGATAGCTCTTTCACGATGTTGAAGAGCTCCTTGCAGTTGTGTGCGTTGTTGTCCAGCCGGTCCTTGTATGCATTTTTCTTGGTGGCGCGGATCAGTTGGTGGTGCTTCCGGGTGGCGAGCTTGAGGGTGGTCATGTTGTCCGTCGTTGGTTCCCTTCTCCATGCTTTCTCGAGGGCTCGACAGTTCTTCTTGGAGCTCTTGAGTTCGTCGGTGAACCATGGTGTTTTTCTGCTGCAGGGTCTGCTGGGTGGGGTTCTCAGAGGGGCGAGTTCGTCCGCGCAGTCGTTGATCCATTTCGTGAGGTTGTCGGCGGCCTGGCTGGGGTTCGCTGAGTTGGCGGGAGGGTGCTGGCTCAGGGAAGCGGTGAGCTGGTCGGCTGTGATCTTGTTCCAGCTTCTTCGAGCAACCTGTTGCTGGTGGTGGTGGATCGTCGTTCTTCTGAAGGTGAAGTGGACGCAGCTGTGGTCCGTCCAGTGGAGTTCTGTTGCGTGGCTGAAGGTGACGTCTTTGCTGGATGAGAAGACGGCGTCGAGTGTGTGTCCGGCGTAGTGGGTGGGGGTGGTCACCAGTTGCTTGAGTCCTAGGTTGTCGAGGTTGTCGAGCAGGCTGATGGTGTTGCGGTCGTTGTTGTTCTCCAGGTGGAAGTTGAGGTCCCCCAGGAGGATGTAGTCAGCGGAGGGGAGAGCGTGCGGGCTGACGAAGTCGGCGATGTCCTCGCTGAATCGTGTGCGTGGTCCCGGGGGTCGGTAGATCAGGGTGCCTCTGAGGGTGGTCTTTGGGTTGGTGTGGATCTGGAAGTGCAGGTGTTCAGCGGTGGTGAGGGTGTCATCGGTGTTGGTAGTGATGCGGATGGTGTCTCTGTGGATGATGGCGATGCCTCCTCCGGTCTGGTTGTCGCGGTCCCTCCGGGTGATCTTGTAGCCCTCTGGGATGGCGATGGCGATGTCTGGGGCTGAGGAGGCGTTCATCCAGGTCTCGGTGATGAAGGCAACGTCGGGGGCGGTGGTGTCGAGCAGGTTCCAGAGTTCTACGGCGTGTCTGTGGACGGAGCGGGTGTTGAGCAGGATACACTTGAGGTGGGTGCTGCTGGAGTTCGGCTTGGCGGGTGCAGGGAAGGTCCGGATGCAGGTGAACTTGCAGGCGTGGCAGCTGAAGGGTCCGTGGGTGTGCTTCGGGGCGGCTCGGTGACATCCTGGGATGTGGCCGGTGTTGAGTGCGGTGAGGTCGGCGGCGCTGTAGGTTCGTCGGGTCGGCTTCCGTCGGTGGGGGCCAGGGGTCCTGGCGCTGGGCGCGGTCCAGGCGCGGACGGGCGCAGACGGGCTTACCTTTGGCGCGCCTTTGGCGCACAATCGGCGCGCCCGCTGCGCGTTCGCACGGTCGCCATTTAAGGCGAAGTGCGCGGGTGGGCGGAGCAGCTGGGAGGCGGGAGCGGGGAGGGAAACAGAAGAGAAAAGGGGCGGGGCTGAAGGCGGTGGCGGGAAGCGGGAGCGGGGGGCGGCGAGGGGGCCAAGCACGACGAGAAGCGGCAAAAAGCAAGCACAATTACAGTCAGAGACACGGGGGAAAAAAGACAGTGAAACGCTCTGGGGAGGAAAAAAACAAGCACAATTACAGGCAAAAACACGGGGAAAAAAGACAGTGACACGCTCTGGGGAGGAAAAAACAAGCACAATTACAGGCAAAAACACGGGGAAAAAAGACAGTGACACGCTCTGGGGAAGAAAAAAATACAAGCACAATTTCAGGCAAAACTAGGAAAAAACCAAGGAGAGCGCTCAGGGCGGCAGCGAGGCCGGCGCTGAGGCAGAGGCAGGCACTGGGGGCACACGCAGCAGCTGGTGGCCGTGCGGCGCGGGGGTGTCCCACAAGTGGGTCACACTCACCTGCGTCGCACGGTCGCCATTTAAGGCCAAGTGCGCGGGTGGGCGGAGCAGCTGGGAGGCGGGAGCGGGGAGGGAAACAGAAGAGAAAAGGGGCGGGGCTGAAGGCGGTGGCGGGAAGCGGGAGCGGGGGGCGGCGAGGGGGCCAAGCACGACGAGAAGCGGCAAAAAGCAAGCACAATTACAGTCAGAGACACGGGGGAAAAAAGACAGTGAAACGCTCTGGGGAGGAAAAAACAAGCACAATTACAGGCAAAAACACGGGGAAAAAAGACAGTGACACGCTCTGGGGAGGAAAAAACAAGCACAATTACAGGCAAAAACACGGGGAAAAAAGACAGTGACACGCTCTGGGGAAGAAAAAAATACAAGCACAATTTCAGGCAAAACTAGGAAAAAACCAAGGAGAGCGCTCAGGGCGGCAGCGAGGCCGGCGCTGAGGCAGAGGCAGGCACTGGGGGCACACGCAGCAGCTGGTGGCCGTGCGGCGCGGGGGTGTCCCACAAGTCCATCTGGGGTGTCCCACAAGTCCATCTGAGAAAATAGAAATACATCTAGCTACAAACATCAATCTTTGAGAGCTATTCCTTTGATTTAGTATTGTAGGACACATTAATATAACATTAATTATGTCTTGAACAAAGGGAAATTCAGAAGTCTCTTTGCCAAGATTTATAAATGAAAGATAAACTATCACCATTGATTATCAACTATCAGCTAACCACCAATAAGTAAAACTGCATTTTATTTTAATTTTGTTGTTTCTGTATTTTCTTTTAGTGTATACATTCCAGAAATTAGCTTAAAGGGGCATAATTATTATGATCAAAGATTGAAGTCAATCTATGAACCAGTTAATATAATCCCACAGAGGCATATGCATATAAAATATGTTTAGTAACACACATCAGCCTTTAAAATATTTCCAGGAGCTGCTGAGTGACAGGCAAGAGGCAGTCTTTTTATTTTAAGACAGTGGTTTAAACAAATGCTCAAAGCTTAGTTTGCTAGTAGAACTATTAAAATGTATATCAAGGTCTGTGATACTTACTGATTTTGTTCTACACACGATTACTAAAAGAGTAAGCATCATGGCTTTAAGGGGAGTGGGTCCTTTAGGATCTCAGACCCAGCAGTAATTAATAACTGACATTAAAATGGGTCCCTATTGGGCTTTGTGTTCTTAACTCTGCAGGAAAATACACTGCTAGATTTCTGAACAATGACTGGAAAAAAAATAACGATATTTCTATGACAGCGATGTAGTTCCTGTTTACATTTCATGTTTTAATGAATCTTCAATTAATCAATCAGACATTTGTAGAGTGCACTACTCACCCGTGAGTGTCTCAAGACGCTAAGGGGGTGGGGGAGCTGCTACTGTTCGAACAACCAGGTCTTGAGAAGTCTCTAGTAGGTCAGCAGGTCCTGGGTCTGTCGCAGGTTGATGGGGAGGGTGTTCCATGTCTTGGCGGGGAGGTGGGAGAAGAATTTGCCGCCTGTGGTCATTCAGTAGATGCCTGGAATGGTGGCAAGGGCGAGGTCAGCAGAGCGAAGCTGGCGGTTGGGGGTGTAGAAGGTGAGTCGTTTGTTGAGGTATGTTGGTCTGGCATTGTGGAGTGCTTTGTGAGCATGGGTGAGGAGCTTGAAAGTGATCCTCTTGTTGACAAGGAGCCAGTGCAGGTCCCTCAGGAGGGCAGTGATGTGGCTGTGGCTGGGGATGTTGAGGATGAGGCGTGCAGAGGCGCTCTGTATGCATTGAAGTCTTTACTGGAGTTTGGCCGTGGTTCCCGTGTATAGGTCGTTGCCATAGTCCCGCCTGCTGGTGACAAGGGCCTGAGTGACCGTCCTTCAAGTTCCGGTGGGGATCCATCTGTAGATCTTGTGGAGCATACAGGGGTGTTGAAGCAGGAGAAGGAGACAGTGTTGACTTGGGGGTCATTGACAGTGATGCGTCCAGGTTGAACCCCTGTTAGAACTGGGGGTCTCTAGTTGGCAGGGGTAGGTACCACTGTCCAAATAGGGACCCTTGCTTCTAGTCAGGGCAAGGAGGAAACCATCTGAGATAAACTCTGCTCACCCTCTAGGTAGTTTGGCATGAGCAGTGTAGGCTAACCAGAGGCAATGTGTAAAGTATTTGTACCAACACTCACAGTAACACAGGGAAAACACCACAAACTGACTCCACAACAGTTTAGAAAACTAAAGGTATTTAATCTAAACTACACAAGACCAAAACAACAAAAATCCAACATACACAGTACAAGAATATGGTTTAAAAAAAATTCTTCAGGTTGCGATAAAATAATCCACAGTTGCGTGAAAAGTTCACAGTTGCGTAACGTTTACTCACAGTACTTTTTAGTTGCGACAAAGTTCCAAAAGCAGAAGCTGGTGCAGTGGAAAACAAGCGCTGCGTTGCTCCTGAGACCCTGGGGAGGTGTTTGCGACAGCCCCGCTGCAGCAACGGGCGTGTTGCGACAAATCCGGTCTGTATGGGGAGGAAGGCCACTTGTATGGATTCCGGTGCGGAGGTTCCGTAGGAAGTTTGTTCTCGCTTAGGCATGGTGCGACAATCTCTGGAGTTGCGACGATCTCCGGGGCGACGATGCGTGGACCAGCGGTGATCCTCTCTCTCGCATCTCCTCGACGCGATGATTTCTGTGCCGACACTCGCAGCGACGTGATGCGGTCCGCAAGCAAGCGGTGCGGCAATCTCACCCAGCGACGACAGGCTCTGCGACGACACTCGCAGCGATGTTAGACTTTCCCGCACCGGTCTGGTGCGTCCGGCAAACGAAGGATGCGACGGCTCTGGCAGGGACAACAGGCGCTGCGACGATCTCCGCCTTCGCAGCAGCGGGAATTTCCTCGCACTGTCGGGGATGCGCTCCGCAGCGAGCGATGCGATAACTTTTCAATTGCAAAAGTCTCTCAAGCTTAGTTTCAAGCTTCCCAGCACAGGTACAACTTCCAGAGGCCCCACAACTGGATCAAGCACTCTAGGAAGGACAGAACTCTCTCAGCAGAGTTCAGGGAAGCTGGGGGTGAAGTCCTTTTGTTCGTGGGACTTCAGAACAGGGAGCCAGCTCTTCTCAGGCCCTTGGAGAGTCCTTCAAGACAGGGGACACAGCACAACAGCAAAGTCCTTCTCCTCTCCTTGGCAGCAAAGCAACAGGTCAGTCCAGCAGAGCAACAGCAGGACAGTCTTCCTTCTTCAGATTCAGCTTTCTCCTTGGCAGAGGTTCCTTCTTGATTCCAGGATGATCTAATTTTACTGTTGTCAGGGGTCCTGTACTTATACCCCTAAAAGTCTTTGTGCTCTTTGTGCAAGTGGGCCCTGAGCCCGGTCTGAACCCGTTCTGGGTGTTGCTTGAGTACTTTGTTTGCCTGGCTTCTCCTTTCCTTTCAGAGTGAGGGGCAGGGTCGCCAGCCGCCCAGCAGGAGGTGGAGCCAGCATTGTGGCAGGCAGGCCCAGCCCTATTCAGGCCCAGGTGCCTATTCCTCCCACCACTCAGGTTGCAAATGCCGTCATTCAGCCTAGGGCTGACTCAGCCAGCCTCCTGGGGAATTCCCAGCCCCTGTCACTCTCAAACCAGACAGTCAATACACAAACAGGCCAAGGCACACAGAAGGGTCAGACAAGAGAACAGAAACTTTCTAAAAGTGCTGTTCTCAAACACAGGATTTAAAAACAACCATTCCTAAAAGATGTGTTATTAAATTCTGAGTTCAGGGATACTAGACTCTTATGTCCTATCTTGTTCCTGTGAGAAGAAATGCTGTTAGCCACTGTAGCCAGCATCCCCCATGATAATCTATGGAGCAAGATAGCCTTACAGTAGTGAAAAACGAAAATGGCTGCCATTCACTACCAGAGCATGTTATCTGCACCAGTACATGCTCTACTTTTCACATACACTGCACCCTGCCCAGGGGGGTACCTTGGGCCTACCATAGGGGTGACTAATGTGCACAAAAAGAGAAGGGTTAGGCCTGATCAGTGGGGACACTGACCAGGAGTAAGCATGGGCGGATTTTGCGAATTCGCAATCCGCGAATTTGCGGATTTGTGGATTTGCGGATTGCAAAAATCCGCAAAATCCGCGAATTCTCGCGAATTTTGCGGATTTTTTGGTGGGTTTGTGTTCGCACGGGTTTCTGCAAGTCCGCGAGGGTTTTGTACAATTTCGCAAATTGCGAACTTACTTGTTCGGTCGCCAGTTTTGCGAACTTGTTGTTTCTACGTGCCCAGCCTGTTTGCAAGGCTTTCTTCATCACTGCCACCCTCTGTCACCACTAGCACTCTCTTTGTTCACCCATGCCACCCACTGGCTCACCCATGTCACCCTCTGTGTCATCATCACAGCACCCTCTGGTTCACCAGTGTACATTATTGGGGCAAAGCAAAGCACTGCCATCCTCTGTCAACACTGTCACTCTGGTACACCCATGCCATCCTCTGGCTGGCACACCCATGCCACCCTCGGTGTCATCACAGCACCCTCTGATTGACCAGTGAGTGTACATTATTGTGGCAAAGCAAAGCACACCTGCTAAGTGCTTTAAGTTTTGCAAACAACAACACCTGCCCTGCCCCAACTGACATTAATGAAGGCTGGCACCTGCTTGTCTGCTCCCTTTCCTTTTTGTTGCAATGTAAAAAAAATTTAACAGGATGCAATGGCATACTTTTAACTATTCTGTGACTGTCAGAGCAGGGTCACACAATAGTTGCAAGTAGGCAACCGGATTCTGGAGGGCCCCTTCAGGAAACACTACAGGGAAATGGTTACAAATGATGAGCTCGAACTTTTGCACCTGCTCGTTGGTTTTGCTTTTGCAAAACTCGTTTTTCGGTAATTTCGCCCTATTCGCGAGGTGCGGTGTCGTGCGAAATCGACCGTGGAAGCCGCGAACTCGTGCGAGTTACCCCAAGGTTGAGTACGGGCGCCGCCATTTTGCTTGCGTGGCGTATTTCCGTTTCCGCCCGCTATGTGTAATCTCGCGGAATGAGCGCCTAGCGAATGCAAGTTCGCACGAGTTCGCGAGAGAAATCGTGTGCAAACTTACTTACGCGCACGTGATCGGGCCGCCATCTTGTTTTTCATTCATTCCTATGTGTCTGGGCATGGTGTTTCTATCCTCTTTATATCTCTGCCATCCTTTGCTTGTTTTAATATTTTTTTGATCTATTTAACTTATTTTCTATCCCTCTATTTTTCTAGGTCTATATTTTTGTGTTTTAGGCTACTTTTGTTTACTTTTCAACTACTTTTTTAAACTTTTATTTTCTTCTTCCCTAATCTTATTCTTTTTCATTTTGTCTCCTTGCTGCTAACACCTGCCCAGACCATGGTGAAGACAGCTGTGAAGCTGCCCAAGACGGCCCCCGCAGCCCGTGCCCGGCTCCCGTGTGGCCGTTTGAGGGCGGAAATGGTGGTGCCCAGGGAGATCTTCAGCCCTGAGGAGGTGGGCGCACTCGTTTTCTATGTAGAGCGCCGCCTCCCCAGGACCATCGCGGCAGGCGGCAGGATCGCTGGTGGCTACACCAACCGCCAGGAGCGACGGAAGCGGTGGGAGCAGGTGTGCCGGGCCCTGTTTCACATCTCGGGGGTCCAGCGCACCTACAATCAGGTGACCCACCGCTGGACCGATTTCCTGGACCGGGAGCGCGACCTGCTCGACCTGCTGGGAGTGGAGGTCCCCGGGCTTGGTGAGTAGTATTAGCAATTTTTTCATCACTCACTACTCTGTTTTTTCTCCTGCTCTGTGTGTTATATTGCAAATGTTTGCTTTAACTTTTTTACAAAGAGCAATAATGCTGCCGATTACATTGATAGGAGAGGTAAATTAATATTTCAAAATCTTCTGTGCATTTCAGGTGAACTGCTCTCCTTCTCTGTGGTGGTGCCACTGCTTATTTGTTTTCTATTTTGTGTTCATTTAATTGGGCTGAGTAATGTATGAGTGTACTTTACAGAACAGCGTAATGCTAGACACAAAGGGGCAGATTTACAAGCCCCTTGCGCCACGTTTACGCTGCCTTACGTGGCGCATCCCTGCGAGTCATTTACAACGTGATGCATCTAAGGAGATGCGCCACGTTAAGGCCTGTGCCTGCGCCACAATGGGTGCGTTCCCACGCAGGGGGGTGGGGGGGTGGGTGGCGGTCAGGCAGCTGTGCGCCTCGCAAAAGTGCCTGCGTGAAATCTACAAGATTTAACGCAGGCACTTCCGCGACGCTGCTACGTCAATTCTTTATGCCTGCTTGCTTGAAGCTGGCGTAAGGACTGATGCGGTATGTTGAGTATTGGGCAGCCCTGAGCATTGCTAGAGTTGCATCGCGCCTGCGACGCGACTCTAGAGATGCGCCCCTCTTTCGTCACGAGATGCGTCACGCATCTGCCTACCCTTGCGCCAGGGTTTGCCGCATTGTAATTGCGGCGCATCTGCCGTGACGCAAGGTTAGTTTTGCATTACGCATTTGTTCTGGTGCACCTCTGAGTAGAGGCTCAGGTGCAGTTCTTCTTTTGTAGCCCTCTTTTTAGCTGAAATAGTTGGTTCTTGTTCTTTCTAAATGTTTGATTTGGTTGACAAGGACATCAACAAGCAGCAATCATCAATGTTTTCTGTTCTTTTTTTCATGTTGTACGTCAGGTCCGCCCAGGGGCAAGCGGACGGAAAAGGAGGATGCTGTGGCTCCAAAGGAGGAGGATGCAGGCCAGGGCGGCGAGTGCTCCTTTGCTGGCCCCAGTAAGTTTTCATTTAAATATAGAGGACCTATTGTTGTCCAAGCGTTCCTAATTTAATTTTTTTGAAATAGTGTTTAGATAGGAGCAAAATCCATAATACTACTGTTGCAGGGACAATTCTCCACAAACCGAACTATGGACACCAAAAACCAGAGTAATAATATTTCAGAGTGGCGTGTTTGGCACACTGTATAAACCTGGTAGTGTCAGCGGCACGGACTCCTCCTTGCAAAAATTGCAAAACCTTTCGCTCAGTCACTCGAGTCTGGAGGACCAAAAACCACAGAGTCTATTCAAGTTTAAAAGCTTTATTAAAAGTAAAATTAAACAAATATATTAAAATAAAGTTAGCTGGAAATGGAAAAGTGCTTGGTGCTGAGTTGATGAGTAATGGAACACATTTCTTGTGGTCGAGCCGAGCTTTCACCTGGTTTGAAGTTGATGTTGCTCTTGTCCTTAGAAGTCCAGCTTCTGTCTGTTCAGAGAAAAATGGTGTGTGTTAAAATTAAGCAAGCATTCATCAATTGTGACAAAAAAGTGCAGCAAGACAACAGCCTTCCCTGGAAGGAGGGACATTTTTACTTTAGACTAGAGTAGACAGTCAATTACTTTTTCTGTTGTTTTCACATTTCTTCATTCCTAGACCAAATACTAGTGAGTGGTGTAATCTAACATTCTTAAATCTACTTTGTAGGTGGAACATCTGGTGGCGGGGCCAGCTCGGATGTGGTGGTGGTGATAGACTCCGAGGACAGCTCTGGGGAGGAGGCGGCGCAAGAACAGACTGTGAGGAAGCAGACAGTGGTGGTGGCGGGTACAGGTAAGCTGGATCATGGTACTATCTGACTCTTAGATAGCATATGATGTGTATCTACAGAGAGTAGACGGTCACTGGATGAATTACGAACATACTATGAAATGTTTCCAGGGGGGGTGCAACATCATCACCATCTCCTGAGTCCTACTCCTGACATGATTGAGCACAAGTATTAAATACATTTTTTTTTTAATCTAACACAACATAGAGCTTAAATAAACAAAGAACCCCATAGGGAGAAGAGAAAAATTGTGTGCAGCACCACAGCAGACGACCTGGCAACTAAATTAAAACAGAGGGAAAAACAAAAAATGCCAGAAACAAAAAAATTCAATCTAAATCAGGAGGATGTGGTTATAGAGCATGGGTCCTCACAAACTTTCTCTCGGGGCCAAATTGATAGTGTGGTTTGTGGCCAAGGGCCGCACCGAAGGGGGCAGGGTCAGTGGGGGAGGGGGGTGGATCTAGAGCAACAAAAAAAAATATGACCATGAAATTGAACTCATGCCCCTGCAGCGGATGCCTTCGTCCACTGAGCCACCAGACCTGGCATACACATTACACACATCTTTCTTTCTCTCTCCCCCTCCCTCTCTCTCTGTCTCCCTCCCTCATCCTCCCTCTGTCACCCTCTGGCTCCCTCCCTCTCTCTCTCTCTCCTTCTGTCTTCCTCTCTCTCTGTCTCTGCCTCTATCTGTCTGTCGGTCCCAGCCTGCTGTAATTACCATATTGTAATTTGTCACTGGGCCAGCACTGGATGGACCTGCGATCCAGGGGGGGGGGCAATCGCGCCCTCTCTTGCCCATCCCTGCGGACGCCCATGATATTGGCCTGAATAGTTTCTTTTGTACTGCACTGGCTAGTTGCTAGTTGTACTGTGAAACAACTTCCTGCTGAATCATTTTGTGTTAATCATATTCTTAAAGAGCATTGGTTACAGATTATGTCTTTCTTTCTTCATATAGTTGGTCATACTAAAACAACAAAACCAACAAGGAGTATGCAGGCTGTACTGGCCCGGCAACGGAGGCTGGATGCAACTGTTGCCCAATATCAGCGGCTGGTGGAACTGGAGGGGGACGACACGCAGTCCAGTACTTCGAATGTGACATCTGCATCCTCCTCCGTGACCCCACGTTCTGCCGGTCAGCGCAGTGCTCCAGCCAAACGGAGCCGTGCTGGCAGACGCCACCGCCGAGCAGCAAAGGCTGCACCTCACAGTACTGTAAAGGCTCGCTTGCGCCGTGCAATCCGCAGAGTGTCGGACCTGGAGGCGGAGGTCCGGAAATGGAAAGAATATCAGAATTTGTTGGAGGGCCTCCGTTTAGATCACGCCACCCTCCGGGAGCAGTATGATGCCCTGGCCCTAAGGCATGATGCCCTGGAGGCCAAAGTCAACACCATGCATCCCTAGAGTGTCCCTTGCCCATTTTGTAGAGACTTTTGGGGGGTGGGAATTGGGAGTTGGGTTTTTTGGGGACTTTTGAGGGACTATTTATTTGTTGGGGTTAGGGAGGGTCTTGCGGGAGATTATTTTGTTAGGGATATAAAAATATACTTTTTCAAACTTTATCTGAGCATATCTTTTTTTTACTACTTTTGAGTCTGGTGGGTGGTGGTTTTGCAGTAAGTTCGTTTTACTGAACACTGTCATCGTGTTGGTTCACGTGTAATTGGCCAAATGTTTTCCAAAGTAAATGCCTGTCACAGAGTTTGTTAATTGAAGAGTCCTAGGACTTTACTACTAGTACCACTGTCACTCTCTCGCCTCTCCTAATACTCCATTATACTACCTCCCATCCAAACGCTTATCTTACCTGTAATTTGTGTTTGAGGGCTGGCTCCACCTGGAATTCACAGTGTCCTAAAGCGTTCTGCAGCAGGGCCCCGACTGGAGTTTCCCGGCGTGGATTTTCTGCAAAACAAAAGCAATCAACATTAGAAATATGGCAGCGGTGCTCACAGACCCCAAAATCCTAGAAGCCCCACAGACAGCACCTCTAAGACAGGCAAGCGAGCAATAATAACGCCTAAACGTTCACGTGTAATAGGCCAAATGTTTTCCAAAGTAAATGCCTAACCAATTTCATCCCTTAATAGACCTTGCCAGCAATGGCCCAGCCAAGACCCGTAAACCCAAACGCAAAAAAGTCACACTTAGCAAAATGTATTTAAATGAGGACTCACTACTTCCAGACAGTCCCTCTTTAGGGGACTCGTCAACGTAAGTTTCTTCATTGTGCAGAATCCAGGCATCAGCATTACGGGAAATGGATAGGGTGAGTCTGGAGGAGGAGGATAGACGACCAGGACTGAGCTCTTGTCAACTAACTGTTGTGAACCTGAGGAAGGCTGCGGCATCAAAATCAAGACAGTTCTGTTGATGGGCGTGTTGTTTGATTGGGTGATTACAGTTTTGTTGTGAATGTGATGAAGCACTTGCTAAAAAAAGGAAGACAGACAGACAGGAATAAAAGTGAATAAGGACTAATATTAAAGTTAATGAATCATTGACTCATTTTCAGAACTCACTGTCAGGGAAGCAGAGCTCGTCCTCAAACTCTGCAAATTGAGTCGGTAGTACTTCTGGTAACTGAGGAGAACTTTCCTCAGGTAGGTCGGTGTCCTCTCCTTCCTGCGTGCATTCTCGTACTTTGTAATCTGGTGGTATGAAGTGCTGGTTCATCTTTATCATGGTGAGCCGCTCCACATTTGCGGGCAAGAGGCGGGACCTTTTGCAAGTCACAATGCCACCAGCAGAACTAAAAACACGTTCTGAAGACACGCTTGCGAGTGGGCAAGACAAGTAATTGATAGCCAGGTTGGTGAGCTCTCGCCATATGTTTCTTTTCCCATGCCAATACGCCAATGGGTCCTCAGTAATATTGACCGCTGTTGAGTCATCCAGATAGGCCTGCACCATTGAAAGAATGTCCTCCCGGATTCCTGTACTTTGCACTTCTGTGTCCTTTCTGGGACAAGGAAACCCTAGCTCACTTAGCCAATCCGCTTCAGACATATCGCCTGGGCCTGGTGCAGATGATACGGTTGCTGGTGTGGTTAACGGCTCAGAGGAAAAGTCACTCACTTCTGCCACAGGCACAGATGCAGAAGTGTTTTTTTGGGACGCCTGATGGCCTGCTGATTCACTAGTAGTACTGTCTTCTCCTACAGTTTCCTTCCGCTCTCTTTCGAAACGAATGGCTGACTGAGTTAGCCAACCTTTGTACTCTGTAACATCTGATGTTTCAAAAGGAATTATTACTTTGCCAAACAATGGCTTTTTGTAACGTGGATCCAGAATAGTAGCACAAATGTAGTGCTGTTGTTTCTTGATATTTACAAGCCGTTTATTGCTATCTAGGCGTTGTAATAATCTCTGCGCCAACTCATATGCTTCATTCTTTCCAGCATCTTTTAATTCTGAAGACACCACCTTGACTTGGTGCTCGAGCTTCAGCAACAATGGGATAGCTTTGCTCAAAGAACAGTCCTCCCTGCTGACGTCACGCGTGAAGACCTCAAAAGGACGAAGCATGTCTGTCAGGCTTTTAACTAGCTGCCATTGCTCCACCGCTAGCATCATTTCTGTCGTATCACCACCCAGGTTGTAGAAATACTCATTGACTACTGGAAACAGCTCATGCAGACGCTCAAGCATGTACAAGGTTGAGTTCCAACGTGTTGCCACCTCCTGGATAAGTGCTTTCACTGGCATTCTACGTACATTTTGCTGGCGCCTCAGCTCCTTCCGGGCCTTAAAAGAATGGTTGAAATGTGTGCATATTCTTCTGCAGATGGTCAGTATTTTGTCGACTGCAAGTTCTTTTTTCAAGAACTTTTGCACGACAAGGTTCATACAGTGCGCCAAACACGGCACTCTGAAATAGTAACCGTTCTCCATGGCCTTAACTACATTGCTGCCATTATCAGTAGAAACATAACCAACCTTGCAATTTCTTGGGGGCAGCCATTGCGAGACCTTTTTGTTAAAGTCATCCAAAATGTTGGCTGCAGTATGACTTTTCTCCATGCCAAACATGGCTAATGTTGCATGTTTACGAGCACCCTTAAAAATCTCGACCAAGTCACCACCTGCATTTATCTGTTTTCCAACCCCTGAAAAAGAGACCCAGTGTGCAGTGATGCACATGTAATCAAGGGCTTGGCAACTGGTCCACATGTCTGTTGTCAGGTGTATAGTGTGAACAGCACTCTTCTGCAAAGCTGCCCCAACCAACTCAAGCACCTCTTTATGTAGTGCTGGAACAGCAACCCTGGCAAAATAGAACCGGCTACGAACCTTCCATTTAGGGGCCAGTGTTGCCACGAGTTCAAGAAAACCCACACCTTCGACAAACGAAAAAGGGAGAAGGTCCACCGCTAGCATTTTAGCCAGCTTAGTGTTATACAGGCGTACAATTGGGTGGTTGCGTTGAAATTGCGCATCTGAGGAGAACATGGCTGAAATGGTGCGCTGGACAAATTTACTGGATGATGCTGATGCCTTCTTCGACCCACTTCTGCTCAGTGTTGACATTTTCCGGATTGGTGTGTCTCCCAGACTCTCAGTGTGCCTCCTATGTGTTCCGGAGGGTGTGGTGCTGCCAGGGGTACTGGGTGCAACCGGACAAATGTCTGACGCTTCTTCTACCTCCCCGTCATCTTCAGATGAAACACCTAGTATGGGTATATTTTGGCCACTTGCCCTTTGGGATTGCTTTCCCTTGATGTTCGCTAGGTGCGCAAACCATTCGACAGCGTGCCTTCTTTGAAGATGACCTATCTGGCCTCCGGTTCCATAGTTGGTACCAGTCTTACCACGGCTAACTCTAGTCTTACAAATGCAACAAACGGCTATGTTATCATACTTTGCATGGACACTAAAAAAGTTCCAAACTGGGGACTGGAAACTTCTGGTTTTGCCGCACAAGATGATACTGCCAATGCCAGATGAAGCAGTGGTGGATGAGCCTTGCAGACATCTACTGGGTTGTGCAATTATTGCAGCAACCCTACTTGAGGGAGTCGAGCTGGATGGAGTCCCCCTCTGGGGAGAAAATATGGGAGCTGTAGGTTTTGTTGAACTTGTTGTACTACTTGACTGCGTTGGTGGTGCTACCAGTGCCACGTCGCCAGGGTCACGCTCAGCATGACGTCGGGATAGGGTATAAATGTCTGTCTGCTGCATGGCCGGTGTGGCTGGAATGACGTGTGTGATGACTAGGTCATTGCTGTCATCCTGTTCAACAACATCAGAATGCACCACTTCATCAAGTCCGACGTTCGGATCCATAAGTATGAGCTTTCCGGGGCCCTTCCTTTTAACATTTGATACCTTTCGCAGCTCATGGTGTGCCTCCCTCTCAGACGTCGGAGATGGTTGCCAATCTAGATCCAGATCATCATCTGATGGAGCGGGGCTTGAAGAGGAACTTCTACACACACTCCTTGATCTTTTCCTTGGTGGGGAGCTGGGAGAAAATGAATCATCAGGAGGAATGCCTTCGTCTTCCTGACATGATACCCCGGCTCCAAAGTCAATTTCCTCCTGTGCCCCTACTTCTGGAAGAACAACCATTGTGGGCACTTGCACCGCTCCATGCGCCGCTACATGGGCCTCTTCACTGACCTCTACTTGCAACTCTCCATGGACCTCTCCTTCTCGGCCTTCTCCTTCTCGGCCTTCTCCTTCTCGGCCTTCTCCTTCTCGGCCTTCTCCTTCTCGGCCAGCTCCTTCTCGGCCAGCTCCTTCTCGGCCAGCTCCTTCTCGGCCAGCTCCTTGCGCATGTACTTGTGCTTGTACTAGTAGCCCATGCAGTTGTTGTTGCGGCTTTGGTTGTTGAATAGTACTTGTGAGATGAGTTACAACCTGTGTTGATGGTGTGCTGCTACTTTCTTGCGATGAGCCAACATCACTGGTCGTTGGTGATTGAACCACTAAACAGGCTACCTGTGCAGCACTCATGGTGGGCCTTTGTTTTTTCCACAAAAATTTAGTGGTCGAGCCACCAGTCTCCTTGGTAAGTGGTGCCACTTGCTTCTTCTTCTCCTTAGTAGAGACATCTTTCTTGCAAGAGGAGCTACGGGCACCTCTTTTTGGAGCCATCTTCTTCAGATGTCGGAACAACAGGCCGCAGCAGGACTTCTTCCTGGCACTGATGCTCAACGATGATGCGGAGTTATTGACTTTGTGCACCTAAAAGCAAACAAAGACAGAGGAACATCAGTAAATATATGTTGCATATGTAGCGCTTCAATAAATAGTTTGCAAGTAGGCATTTATGAATACACACGTGCACACCACACAATATGGAAATTTCAAAATTAGGAATTGCTAAATTTTTGGGAAACAGGAATTTAACATTGATCCAAGAGAGCACACACAGAGAGGGTTATAGTTTCATGTACCACTGACTCCCCCTGGGCACAATGGGTGAAAGCAAGGCAAAATGGGTGCAGGCCTATGGCACAAAGCTCACTGCCTGCCTTCAAAATGGCCGCTTGACCCCCATCCACATTGCCAGGACCATGCCTCAAAATGGCCCCCACCAACATAGCCAGCCACCAACCCCTACTCCAAAAAGTCAAAAAACACAACACCAATCAAATCACCACAATCCAATGCCATCCATCAAGTTTCAGAAGGTTTAGGCTGCCTGCTGGTGGTTTTCTGGTGCAGAATTGCAATTTTTGCAATTTCGCGAGTGCGAGATTGTTGCTTCACGACGCGAACGTGGCGAAAAACCAGCAAAATCTGCGAACAGACGGATTCTGGGCCCCCTGGGCATGATAAAATCACAGCACACTGGGTGCAGGCCTATGGCACAAAGCACACAAACTGGCTTAAAAATGGCCCCTAGAACCCCACCCACACGGGACCAGGCAATAAACTGGCCCCCACCCACATAGCAAGCCCCCAACACCACCCCAAAAAGTCGAAAAACACTCAAAAATCACAACAATCCAATGCCATCCATCCCCTGGCCAGAATAATGTTAAAATTAAAGAAAACAGTTGTATCATGCATGCACCCATAACTAAGCCTGGTAGTTTTCAATTCATGTGCAGAATTGTAATTTTTACAATTTCGCGAGTGCGAGATTGTTGCTGCGCGGGACGCGAGCAGTGCGAACACAGGCAAATTTTTTTTTTTTAAATCCGATTTTCGGGTAATCCGCGGGAGTTCGAGGCCCCCTGGGCATAATGAAAGCAATCAGAGCAGACTGGGTGGGCCTAGGGCACAAAGCACACTGCCTGACTTCAAAATGGCCGATTGACCCCATCCACATGGCCAGGACCTGCAGGACCATGCCTCAAAATGGCCTCCCACACATAGCCAGCCCCCAAACCCACCCCAAAAAGTCGAAAAACACACACAAAAATCACCACAAACAAACAACATCAACTTATCAACATACTTGTAAATCAAATTTCTAATCAAAAAGTAATCCAAAAGGCCTCAAAGCCAAATCTCCAGCAGCATCCACAAAAAGTAATCCTTCCCAGTCAAGGTCGAATTCGAAGTGGCCTGTAAATGGACTAAGCAATGGGAGGAGCTTGCTGGACAGGAAGAGGAAGTTGGAGACTGGGTCACTTCCTTCACCCCTCCCCAATTGTAATTTTTGTAATTTCGCGAGTGCGAGATTGTTGCTGCCCGCGCCGCGGCCCGCGAGCAGTGCGAACACAAGCAAAAAATCCGCAGCGCGCGGAATTGCGTATTTTCGCCACATCCGCGAGAGTTCGCGGATTGCGGATTTACCGAAAATCCGAAAAATCCACGAGCGGAACGGATTTTGCGCCCATGCTTAACCAGGAGGACATGGCAGTTCCTAGACTGCACCAGGCACTGCAGTGGCAGGCCTGAGACACCATTTTAGGGCTACTCGTGTGGGTGGCACAATCAGTGCTGCAGGCCCACTAGTAGCATTTCTCATCACCAGCCCTGGCACACCCAGTGCACTTTACTAGGGACTTCATGCTGATACAAATATGCCAATCAGGTACATCCAATCACAATTTCAATGTACCTAGGGAGCACTTACACTCTGGCACTGATCAGCAGTGGCAGAGTGTCCAAAGCATCTAAAATAGCAAAAACGAAATCCAGAACAGCATCAAAAATACAGGAGGTAGAGGCAAAAAGATAGGGGAAAACCACGCCAAAGATGCCAGGTCCAACAACCCCAGTTTGCGTGCTTGGTTGGTGGGTGTTGGCACAGCTCCCAGCGAGGCCGGCCACCAGGAGTCATCCCAGGTGGAGGGGGTGGAGCCGAGGATTAGGACCTCCTTCTTGTCTGAGTTCAGTTTCAGGTGACTGTTCTTCATCCATTCGGTGACGGCCTTAATTCCTTTGTGGAAGTTGGTTTTGGCGGTGGCGAGGTCTTTGGTGAGGGAGAAGATAAGCTGGGTGTCGTCAGCATATGAGATGGTGTTGAGGTTATGAGATCAGACGATATTGGCAAGCGGTGTCATGTATACGTTGAAGAGGGTCGGGCTGAGGGATGATCCTTGGGGTACGCCGTAGGTAATCTTGGTGGCTTCGGATCAGAATGGAGGGAGCGGACTCTCTGGGTTCTGTCACTGAGGAAGTAGGTGATCCAGTTCAGGGCTTTGTCATGGATCCCTGCATTGTGGAGGCGTGTGCGCAGGGTGTGGTGGCAGAGGGTGGCGAAGGCGGCTAAGAGGTCTAGGAGGATGAGGGCCGAGGTTTCACTGTTGTCCAGCAGGGTCCTGATGTCGTCGTTGGCAGCGTTTCTTTGCTGTGGTTGCTACAGAATCCAGACAGGGTGAACCCAAGGTGTTGTTCTCTTCGAGGAAGTGGGTCAGTTTATTTATTCATTTATTTATTTTAGGAGTTTTATATAGCGCTGACCTGACCCGGGGGTATCGGAGCGCTTCACAGCAGTGTTTCATAAGAGTTACTTAGTAGTCAGTTGTCTGTTGGCAATCTTCTCAATGACTTTCGCCGGGAACAGGAGCAGGGAGAAGGGCCGGAAGTTCTTGAGGTCCTTTGGGTCTTCCTTGGGTTTCTTGAGTAGGGGGTCGATCTCTGCGTTTTTCCAGGTTTCCGGGAAGGTGGCAGTCTCAAATGAGCTGTTGAAGACCTTTTCGGAGTTGGGGTGAGATGAAGGAGCTTGCTTTGTTGAAGATGTGGTGAGGGCAGGGGTCTGACGGTGAACCCGAGCCCATGGGGTTCATGGTTTTGATGGTGTCTTCATCGTTGACGTGGTTCCAGGAGAGCAGGAGGCCGGTGTGACTGGGGGGCGGTGAGTCTAAGGTGTTGGCGACTGTCGGAGGGGTCAGAGTGTTGAAGCTGTCGTGGATGTCTATCATCTTGCGGTGGAAGAAGGTGTCTAGAGAGTCGCAGAGGTCTTGTGACGGCGGGATGTCATGGGGGCTGGAGCTGGGGTTGGCAAGTTCCTTTATAATGTTGAAGAGCTCTTTGCTGTTGTGTGTGTTGTTGTCGATGCGTTCCTTGAAGGAAGTTCTTTTGGCGGTTCAGATGAGTTGGTGGTGCCTGCAGCTGGAATTCTTGAGGGCTGTGTGGTTGTCCGGTGTCTGTTCGTGGTGCCATTTCTTCTTGAGTCTTTGGCAGGTCTGCTTGGATGCCTGGAGGTCGGCAGTGAACCAGATGGCCCTTCTGTTGGTGTGTCTGTTTGAGGGTTTTTTGATCAGGTGAGAGTGTTGGCGCAGTCGTCGATCCATTGCCTGAGATTGTGGGCGGCTGTGTTGGTGTCAGTGTGGTCGGTTGGTGGTTCTTGGGCAAGGGTGATGATTAGCTGGTCTTCGGTGACGTTCTTCCAGCTGCGTTGGGGGAATCGTTGCAGGTGGTTGTGTGCAGTGTTTTTCTCAAAGGAGAAGTGGATGCAGCTGTGGTCGGTCCAATTGAGTTCGGTGGTGTGTCTGAAGGTGGCGTGGCTACTGGCGGAAAAGATGGGGTTGAGCGTGTGTCTGGCTGAGTGGGTGGGTGACGTAATGAGCTGTTTAAGGCCGAGATTTGCGAGTTCTTTCAGCAGTGTGGTGGAGTTTCTGTAATTGGCGTTCTCGAGGTGGAAGTTCAGGTCTCCAAGGAGGATGTAGTCTGTGGAGGCCAAGGCGTGCAAGCTGACAACGTCTGTGATGGAGTTGCTGAACTGTGTCCGGGGGGTCTTGTGTTCCTTAAGTGTGTTTGCTTTTTTCTGGATATTGTTTTTGGGAAGATTTGTATTTTTGCATCATATTGCTCTTGTATGCTGCACACTTTGAACTAAGTCCCCTCTAGGAGTCTTGGAGAGTGCAGGATGTGGGGCAAAATGTAAGAGTGCCCAACTGAGAATGTAGAGTTTAGGTGGAAGACTGTGCATGTTTCTCCGACAGTAAGTCTTAAAAGTGTTCAGAAAACATGTTCTTCCACTCCATGGCATCTCAGCAGCATGCACACCGATGGTCTCATATGTGCCAATTTTAATCAGGAGAAGGAGATACATAGCTGACTAATATTGACATGGTGAAAGTAAAGAGAAATGCAATGCTTAAAGGTGAGGGGTTATGTTAAGTGTGCGGGGTATAGTTGAATGCAGTGAAATGAAGGGAATGTAAAACAATACATGCAGGAGAGAGTGAAATCAGACTGTGGAAAAGTAAAGAGATAAAGTGTGAGATATGCAGAGAGAGGATTTCAGAAAGATATGTGGAGAAAAGGATATACATGTCTTCAACATCTACATGGTCCCCCTCGCCGCCATTGTCCGAAAACACGGCCTTAAAATTGTATCCCACGCTGACGACACCCAGGTCATCCTCTCCCTCACCAAAGACCCCACCACTGCCAGACTAAACTTCCAGAAAGGAATGCAGGACGCCACAGTCAGGATGACCAACAGCTGCCTAAAGTTCAACGCTGAGAAGACAGAAGTCATCGTCCTCGGAACAACCCCCTCAGTATGGGACAGCATCTGGTGGCTGACCACCCTCGGAAACCCACCAACCCTCTCGGACCATGCCAGAAACCTCGGTATTGTACTCGACTCATCTTTCACCATGAGCCGACGGGTCAACGACGTCACCTCCAACTGCTTCAAAATCCTCCACATTCTCCTCAAGACCTTCAAATGGATCCACGCACTCATCACTAGCAGACTGGACTATGGAAACGCACCCCACGCCGCAAACTCCAGACGATACAGAACACTACTGCCAGACACGTCCTCGACAGCCACTGGCATGAACACATCAGCCATCACCTGCGAAACCTCCACTGGCTCCCAGTGGAGAAAAGAGTCACATTCAAAATCCTCACCCATGCCTACAAATACCTACAAAACACCAGACCCAAATACTTCAACGGCAGAGTCAACTTCCACGTACCCAAGAGAAACCTCCGATCCTCCAACCTTGCACTAGCCGAAAACCGGAGCATCCACAGAGCCAGGACAGGTGGAAGATCCTTCTCTCACATTGCTGCCAGAACCTGAAACGAGCTCCCAGGAAACATCAGATGCACCCCCTCCCTGAACACCTTCAGGAAAGCACTCAAGACCTGGCTTTTCGGCTAACAGTACTGCCGACCCCTCCCAAACCCCCCCCCACACCCCGCCACCCCCTATCAGTGCCTTGAGACCCTCACAGGTGAATACAATTCAATGATTTATTGATTGGTTGAACAAAGAAGATTGCAAAGGAAAGTGGTGTGAATGGAAGAACGGGAGTAATTGAGACTCCAAAGGCAATTACCATTTCCAAGGACCTTACTAATGTTTAATTCACAGTCTCAAATTTTCAATATTGAAACATTTTCAATTCTAATTATTCACAACAAAATCATTGTTACTGAATTCTTTTATCCCGCTAAGCAGCATTGGCAAGGCCTGTAGTTCTGATATATTTTAGTTGTATGTTTGTTGTTGTGCTATATGTGAGGATGCAAAAACAGAAAACTCACAGAAAAGCACTAAAATACTGGTTAGGTGTTATGGTATGGGAAATGTAGAATTCTGTTTTACATGTTGCAAGCCATATGCTCAATTAAATAGGCTACACCTCTTAGAAATAATATCTATTTATGCTTCTTAGGCCATGCCTCTTTTAGAGACCCCCATTTTTTTTTCCTTATAATAGCCCAGATAAAAATCAATATGATCTTCCTACGGTTCATAATCATTCAAACAGTTCCACAAATCTGTGTGAGCATTTTGAATTTGACAATTTTATTTGGTTGGGTCCACTGGAGTGGCACTGTCCTACTCGTGTGCGAGAAGCCACCTTTGCTGAAGCATGCCATGATAAGTTATGTGTGAGGAAACCTCTCAAATATCTTAATATGACACTTAGGTTCAAACCTTTACAGATAGGGCACGGTTAACTTGTTTCCTGCAGCACCCCAGTACCTTAGGTGTTATGATGTAATCTGGAGGATGTTCTTGGGTCCTTTACACTCTTAACTCTCCCGTGGGGATTAGACATTCTGAATATGATGCCAAAATATAAGGGTTTGACCGTTGCTTCACTACAATAGACCCACCATTCCCCACACAAGGTCAATCACTTCTTTGGATATACTGGTCCACAAATACAGCCATGACTCAACCCCAAAGCAGCCAAGACCTGAATTTTATGACATTCCTAGCCATGAGATAGGTAAATAGATAATGCTACTGTAATAATGATTAGATTGTTGCCTTCCTTAAGTGTTCAAAAAGCGAAAAAAGCCTAAACCCACAGCAATAGATTTTACAATCGTCATTGTAATTTGAGGTTGCTACACCATTTTTGCAGAACACATTGTGAAATTATGATACCCAATTAATTTTGTATTTAAAACCCCAGTTTTACATATATTTTCGTTTCTCTTTCCGATAGCCACTGTATTGTTTTTGGGAGATTAACGCAAATCCTATTACTCGCAAGATGGACATGAAATGCAGCGATTTTGTCAATGAAAGCCTGTTGTGGATCAGATCTAGCAGGATTATCACTGCCAGTATTTATACTGCTGGGTTACTTGTAATGGTGATAACGATATGTTTGCATCTGCTGGAGCCAGTAAACCATACAGTATTTAGCCTGGTAGAATTGTTTTGGGTTTGGCCCAAATCATATGTGATGTAATGCAGGTTTGCTCTTTTTGAATTCAGCAATATTAGTTAAATTGCCTGACGAGGTTAATTATTTTTAAATGAAGTACAAGTTGTATAAAACTGATAAATCCTAAATTGGTGAATCCAGAAATTAAGCAAATTGGTCTCCCATGGAGAAACCACACATCCTATATGTACAACATTACAAAATCAATATTACAATTAAAGGGTATATAAATGAATGGTCTCAAACAAATTTTGTTTGAAGGCACAATATGTAATTATTACCCAACACCAAAGTGACAAAAGGTGAATATATGGATTAGGAGTTCTCTATTATGGATACACTTTCATGGAAACGAATGAAAATGTAAAAACGAAATGTTGTTTTATTGGTTGCGCTTGGTTGAGACCAAATCACTCTTTGAGACAGGGATGAAGACCAGTTGAGCTAGGTCTACCACTTTGCCCTGGATAGTATTCCACGATTCCACCATGCACGGGACGGGAGTACAGCTTACTTGCCTTAAAACTGAGCCCCATGCTGCTAGACTTTAATTTTACAATGTTGGATTGTTTCAGAATTATCTAGCACCAAATTAAGCAGTGTAAATCCTAAAACAATTTTTCCTTTCATTTCAACACTAAACAGTGAAACCAAATAGAAATCACCTATGTAGACAAGTGGGTACGCTGAAAATATGGAATTTAACTGGCCCTCCTGCTCTCACATATGACATCCCTTTGCTGCACAGTATGCTATATTGTATCAATCAGCTATGATGTATCTGTCATTTGTTCTTACTGTATCTGCCTTGGTGGCCTTGGTGGAAGGAGAGGCAATCCAGTGTGGTTGAATATAGGTGTTTAAGAACCAGACAAAATGTCACAAAACTAAGGCATTGAAAAAACATCTATCTCAAATGTTGGAAACGGCCCTTTCTAGGGTGCATTTGTCCCTCCTGGTTTTCTGCTGATCTATTTATTTATTTATTTATTTATTTCGCATACTTTTAGAGCGCAGACCTGTCACCCAGAGGGCATCCTGGCGCTTTGATCAGAGAACCCACCGCACAAGACCAGAGCAGATGTGCAAGCCTTATGACTTTGAGCACTTTTGACACTCCTATTTAGTGCCAAAGCACTGTTCTTGTCATATACATACTGGCAATTGGTGTATACATGATCGACTGATTTGAGTTAGCTGTACGTCCCTTGTCTAGGTGTAAGACATATACACATACCTTGGGCATGTAACTCAAATGCTCCCCTGTGGGCCTGCAGCATTGGTTGTGCCTTCCATGGAGGTAGCTCTTCAAACGTACCCCAGGTTTGCCCTGGTGGGTCCTGTGTGTGCATGTGTGTGCATGTTACTGTTATTCTGTTATTCAGCTTGCCATTTATAAAGCTACTTGCCAGGGTTCTGCCTGTCTCTCACAACATCAGAGTATTCCCTGGTGTCAAGGTGTGGTGTCCAAAAGAGGCAGGGCATGGGCGTGGGTGCACTACATGCACTGGGAGTGAATGGCACTGAATGGTAATTTCAGTATGGTAGGGTCAGCTTCTCACCTTGATTAACATGGGGACAAGTAGAAAATCCACTCAAGTCAGGTGAGTGGATTCAACATTACTAATATGGAAATGCCAGTTTGGGAAAGTGGGTATATCTGTGCTCGTGGCTCTGTGTGCATGTCAGACTGTCTCCAATACACAGCTGGGTGCTGGGTGATAGCTACATCTGTGTATTCCTGATAGAAGACCATAAACTAGGGGCCTTTCTGGGATGGATATGAGGTGTGGAATTGGCACCTGCATTCCAAAAGGCAGGGTATTGGCCCTATTGAAGATATTGATCAAAATTCCCAGGGTTGTATGGCAGACAGGACAACATTTAGAGAGGGCCTGTGCATTTCAAAGGTGGCCTTTTCAACTGATCTCATCTTCAAAGGCCATTATGGATATAACTAATGGGTCTCTGCCCTCAGAATTTAGAGACATTTTGGGGATTGGAATAATACTGCGCTGGTTCAACGCTGGTACAGCAACGAGAGGAAACATTGGTGCAGGAGGGACTGCAATTAGATTATCAGCAGACTTGTGCTGTTGTGCTCTAGGAAGCCGACTATCACTTGGTGGATTATGCCTGGCGGTTTCTGGCCAGTAGGTAATTGTCAACTGTTGTGGCCTGGGTCCTCAGATCCTACCAAGGGCCAGATGGCTGGCCTCCTCTCAATGAGATCCCAGTAACAGAAAGGATCTCCCCATTTCCACGAGAGCATAAGGACCACAAAGGGTGTGGAGGAAACTGGGTGGAAGTGATTGTTGGTTGGGAAATTGGCCATCCTGATGAATTCCGTAATCACACTGTGCACAGCAATGTGCTCGTAAAGATCAGTGGCCTACCTTGGGTGCCGGAACAGTCCAAGGGACCCGTGCTTGCAACTGAAAACCTGTGCTACCTTGCTCTCCATTGCATGTGGTGTGCAAGGTACGTTGGGGGACCCGAGCTGGAAGCCTAGACTGTCTCTGACCGCCAGATCAGTTGGACGACATTGCCTGCTCCCTCCCCCTGACCCACACCACAAGGTACTTTGTTGTTGAGAATATTGTGACTGGACCAGAGGGGTCTCGTTGTGCCTTGTGTGCACCCACAGCTGCTGTCTGAAGCAACTGCAGCTTGCACCTCTGCCTGAGGGGAAACATTTCTCCAATTTGAAAGTGCACCATCTTCCAGTGTCATGGTCTATTGACTACGAGGGTATAGTGATCCCACACTCGTGAAGGTGCTTCTTGGTGCCTGACGGCTTGCTCTGGAGGGACGAAACCATGTAGCTGTTTCCTTCCACTTTAGATGGTCCTAATAATCTAATTTAAGTATCCCCAGCGGGTGCAACATGTATTGTCGGCTGCTGTAGTTTGAGTGGCTGAGGGGCTGGGTCACACGGCATAGTCAAAACCTGGGATTCCTTGACCATTACAACTGTATCGGGTATGCAATATTGGTTATGTTGTGTTTTATGCTAATGTATTAGCGGGAAAGTGGAATGCCTTTGAACAGCCTGCATATATGTTTTGTCGCTTTTGATGTGGGAGGGATTGCTTGGATCATGAACACCTCGGGGAAGTACGCACATTGGTTTATGTTGCTTATGATGCTGAGGGGATAATTGGGCAAGTCTAAACCTATGACTAGTACATAATATATATTCATGCCATTCGGCCGCTAATGGGAGAGTTTGACAATTGCATATAACTGTAAAGTACATATCCAAAGTCTATGTTATTTTAATTTCAATGTGTGTGTAATACAAAGACCAGTGTTTTATACAAACAGTGTGGAGCTTTTTGTAGTGTACTCAGTGTGTTGCGAGGGTGGAGGTGTGAAAGATACTTTACACTTTGACCCTGAGGATAAGCCTAACTGCTCTGTGTTAAGCTACCCAAGGGTGAGCACATGTTATCGAATAAGTGTATGGCACTCATCCTTAGCACTATGGTGAATTCTGTCTGTCTTTGATGCGTTCTAGTCAGCCAGCTAGGTCTAACACAAACCAACAGGGAGTCCTTTAAATCAACTGAAAGATTCAGTGTGCCAGATACCATAAAACCTCAAGAACTACCGGCCCATCTCACTCCTCCCTTTCATGGCAAAAGTGCAGAGAAGACCGTCAATGCACAACTAACAAGGTTCATCGAGGACAGCTTCATCCTCGACCCCTCCAAATCCGGATTCCACAGCAACCACAACACAGAGACCGCCCTACTCCCCACCACAGACAACATCCGCACCCTCCTCTAACAAGGACATATGCTGGCCTGATCCTGCTCAACTGCTCGACCACTCAGCAGCAATCAACACCATCTCCCACCACACACTTGCAGCCAGACTTCATGACGCCAGCATACAAGGAACCGCCCTTGACTGGATCTGCTCATTCCTCACTGGCAGAATCCAAAGAATCAGACTGCCACCCTTTATATCCAAACCCACAGAAATCAACTGCAGAGTACCCCAGGGATCATCGCTCAGCCCAACCCTCTTCAACATCCACATTTCCTCCCTTGCCGCCATCGTCAGACAGCACAGCCTCAGCATAGTATCCTATGCCGACAACACCCTGTTAATCCTCTCCCTCACCAAAGACCCCTCCACCACCAGACTCAACTTTCAGGAAGGAATGCATGATGTTGCATCCTGGATGACCAACAGCTGCCTGAAGCTCAACTTGGAGATGACAGAAGTCCTCATCTCGGAACCTCCTTGTCAGCATGGAACAACACCTGGTGGCCCTCCGCCCTCAGCAGTCCCCACGCACCACGCCCAAAACCTCGGCATTGTACTCGACTCTTTCCTCTATGAACCGACAGGTCAACGCCACCACCTCCAGCTGCTTCAACACTCTCCACATCCTCCGGAAGAGCTTCAAATGTATACACCCTGAGTCAAGGAAGACCGTCACCCACACACTCATAACCAGCAGACTGGACTACGGAAATGCCCTCTACCCCGGGATCAACAAGTCTCTACTCCACAAACTCTAGACAATACAGAATACCGCAGCCTGATTCGTTCTCGGCATCACTCGACACAAACAGATCAGCTAACACCTATGGAACCTCCACTGGCTCCCTGTTGAGAAGAGAGTCACTTTCAAATACTCACCCTTGCCTACAAATGCCTCCACAATACCAGACCCCAATACCTCAATGAGAGAATCTCCTTCCTCATGTACAAAAGGAATCCCCAATCCACTAACCTCGCCCTCGCCGAAACCCCACGCATTCGCAGAGCCAGAACACGAGGAAAAGCCTTCTCCTACATCGTGGCCAACACCTAGAATGAGCTCCTGATTGACATCAGATGCGCCCCCTCCCTGAACGTCTTCAGGAAGACACTCAAGGCCTGGCTCTTCGACTAAATGGAGCTGCTCAACCCCCCCCAGCGCCGCCTTGAGACCTTGCAGGTGAATAGTGTGCTTACAGTTCCCTGATTTATTGGTTGACCCACTTCCTGGAGGAGAACAATGTCCTGGACTCCTTCCAATCCGGCTTCTGCAGCAATAACAGCACCAAAACCGCCCTCACGCCGCCACTAATGACATCAGAACCATCCTGGACAATGACGAAACTGCGGCCCTCATCCTTCTTGACCTCTCGGCCGCCTTCAACACCATCTGCCACAACACCCTGCGCAAACGCCTTCATGACACAGGGATCCGGGGCAAAGCTGTGGACTGGATCACCTACTTCCTTACTGGCAGAACACAGAGAGTCTGCCTCCCCCCCTTCAGATCCAAAGCCACCACAATCACCTGCAGCGTACCAGAAGGTTCATCCCTCAGCCCAACCCTTTTCAACATGGCACTGCTCACTAACTTCGTCTGAGCACACCACCTCAGCATCGTCTCATATGCCGACGACACCTAGCTGATCCTCTCCCTCACCAAGGACCCGGCCACCGCCACATCCAAGCTACACGAGGGAATGAAGGCCATGGCAGAGTGGATGAAGATGTGCTGGCTGAAACTGAACTCATACAAGAAGGAGGTCCTCATCTTTGCTCCAACCCCACTCCATGGTACGACTCCTGGTGGCCAGGCACGCTGGATGCCACCCCGACACCTATCAACCACGCACGCAACCTGGGAGTCATCCTGGACTCAACGCTCTCTATGACCCAACAAGTCAACACGGTCTCCTCCTCCTGCTTCAACACCCTCCGCATGCTCAGCAAGATCTACAGATGTCTCCCCACTGAAACCAGAAGAACGGTCACCCAAGCACTTGTCAGCAGCAGGCTGGATAACAGCAACGCCCTCAATGCAGGAACCATGATCACACTCCAGAAGAGACTCCAATGCATACAAAATGCCTCCGCACGCCTCATCCTTGGACTCCCTCACCACAGCCACTTCACCACCTACCTGAGAGACCTGCACTAAATCCCGATCAACGAGAGGATCACCTTCAAACTCCTCACCCACGCTCACAAAGCACTCCACAACACCGGACCAGCATACCTCAACGAACGACTGTCCTTCTACACCCGAACCGCCAGCTCCGCTCCGCCGATCTCGCACTTGCCACCGTCCTACACATTGCCGAACGACCACTGGCGGAAGATCATTCTCTCACCTCGCCGCCAAAACATGGAACACCCTCCCCATCCACCTGCGTCAGATCCAGGACCTGCCGACCTTCGGGAGATGTCTCAAGACCTGGCTGTTCGACCAGTAGCTGCCTTGAGACCCTCACGGGTGAGTAGTGCGCTTTACAAATGTCTGATTGATTGATTAATTGATGATAAAGTGAAACCACAAAATTTGCATTAATGGGTATCAGTCACAGCAGGACACGGGATAGAATAGACATTGGACCAAGTATTGTGTTGGCTGCTGGTATGAGCCATCTTGCTTTTATTTTGACAACCAGAGGATGAGTCAAAGAGTTGGCCCACATCTCTTTCTTTAAGTTCTTCATATCTGAAAAAATTATGGATTTCTAAAGGGCTGTGCAATCAATTCAAGAAGGCTACTGAAGCAAATTAGCATTTCTCCACATGAGGGAAAAATCATTGCCAATTCCCTCAATTATTCAGGGGTAAGACCTTAAGGTGATAGAGAAAAAATTATTCTAACAGAGTTATGGGTGATTTGACTCAATGACCTTTGAGGAAAAATATGTTTGTTCTTAACTATCAAATACTGCATCACCATAAACAACCTTTACATGAGTTTTAGCGCTACAAATGTCATTAAATCTGTCTCTAAAGAATTAGCTAACTCCTGTTTTTTTTAAATTTCTATTGCCAGTGAAACTTTTCCTGCTACATCATAATTCTCTTTGTGCCCTAGCTAATGTATATAATGCTTAGGATTCACAGTAAGGAGCTCTACAATTACTGTTATTCAAAGTTTATGGCTGCACAGTATTCAATAACCTTTTCATGACTCCCCTTCACTGTTTAACAAGCACATTTAGGGGGGCATGGCTACGAGAGCGAAGAAGGCGGCCATACTCTAGAGCAGGTCCTGATTGCCCCGCACATCTGTGATAATTCAGGTATATGAGCCAGCTCCTGCTCCCCCGTGCAGCCTGCCTCCAAAAGCTCGCAGGGAGGTGGGAGTAGTACCGACCCATGCAGATGACTGGGCAGCCATCATAATGTTGCCTCTACAGTATGGCTGGGCTTGGTGGCCTAGGGATGCAGTCTACATTGAGCTGGGTGGGGCCGAAGAGGCCCACTAGCCTTGCCCTTGGTCATTGGGTCCTCTATTTGCAGTGGAAGGCCAGGCGAGAGGCATTGGGCCCCCTCGCTGTGGTGAGTGGCATCCCCCATGTGGCTGCCCAGAACCCTGATAAGTGGTGGGCCTTGGGGCACACGCTTGCCGTGATGCTTGGAGGCATTGTTCCCTTTGGGCGGATGACCGACTTGACTTCTTGCTGGGGCCTCGGACCATGAAACACCCATGGGCCCTGACCGAGGAAGCCACGGTGCATTGCTCACTGTAAGGTGCCTGGCTTTGCTAGATAAAAGTGGTCTTCTCCAGAGAGGTTGTGCTGGGCTCCAGAACCGTGGAAGGCCTGGAAGTCTATTTGTGCTGTGGTGACTGGCTAGGGTATGCACCTGGCAGGGCTACTGGCTGGACTCCCTGATTGTGCTTTGAAGCCCTGAAGGATCCAGCGAGCTAAAGCAGATGAGGGGGTTAGCTGAAGGCCCAGAAAGAATTTGTACCTGGGTTGCTGGCTTGGACTGGAGTGGCCTGCTGTTCTGTACTAGGGACAGTCCTGGCAGGGTGCTTTGGATTGGAGGGGCCTGAGTCAGATGCTGGAGTTGTCAGCTGTATCCTGATATGGTATGACAGGGAGACCCCCCATTGGTTTGAGTCATGGATGGCAGCTGTTTGGGGCTAAGGAACTGGTCTCCTATGCCATGGGGGCCCTGTTACAGCTGCTTATGCTGCCCTTCGGCAAGCAGGCTGTGACTCATCTGCCTGATTACATCTGCCTATCTCCTGGGACCTGTGGCTAGTGTGGTTAAAGACAAACCGGCTCCCGCTTCACCTTAGACGTTGATCGACAAGTTCACCATAGTGACCTTGGGCGGTCAGAGGCGAGGAGGAACCCCGGTCTAGCCCAACCTCGCTACTATCTTTAAGGCTATTCAAGACTCATAGAGGGCAGTGGAGGTAGTTGAAGTGGACATATCCTTCCTGCATCAAGACCTCTGTAAAGTTGCCCACTGTGTTACAGAGATCGAGCACCAGGTCTCGTCTATGGAAGATAATGTGACTGTTCGTGAGGTCCAGGTTTCAAAATGACTACACTATAGGCCTGGGCTGAAGCTGCTGAAAATTGGGCATACAGGGTTAATCTCCAGTTTGTGGGGGGTTCCCGAGTGTGTGAAGACCCCGGATGCTGACCGGTTTTTGCACGACTGACTGGCTCTCCTGGATCCCGGATGGAGTCCTGTCACCCTGGTTTGTGGTGGAGCAGTCCATTGATACCTACGTCTCTCCAGGGCACTTGCATGCCCCATGGCTGCCCGAGGCCTCAACTACCATGGCCAGGATGTTGTTCTCCTAGAGACCAAACACCAGCAGGACCAGTCCTACCGAAACCAACAAATCATGATTTTTATTGGTTCATCCGGGCAGTCTAGCGGCACAGGCAATCATTTGATGAGGTGAAAGAAAAGCTTTGCTCTCTTCAGGTCAGATATATTCTGCTCTTTCCTGTGAAGTTGAAGGTGATCTTCAATTCTATAACCCTCTGCTTTGAGACCCCAGAGCAAGCAAGTGAGTGGAGAACTGAACAGGTTGACTTCTGCCGAGCGTGGGTGTGAACACTGCTGGGATGTACACAACAAGAAGGTCCTTCTGCCTGCTACCTACATCCCAGAGGAGGGACCTACTCGTTCCTGTAGAGCCGGCACCCGGGCCCGCTCATACTCCACTGTTTCCGAAGTGGGGAGCAGCACCATGTTGTGGTGACGTGGGGTCTCCCTCCTCATGAACACCTGAACTCTTTGATGGCCCGGCAGTGGAACCTGATGCCATGGCCTGAGGGCTGGATTTATGGCTCTCTGGGGTAATTTGCCCTTGCTGAAAGTGGATCAAGTGAACTTGTCATTGTTTGGCTCACTAGCTTTGAATCCTGAATCTGAGGAGGTCATATGTGGGAACTAGCCAAGTGTTTGTCTTGTTCTATGTTCTGTTTTGGGGCAACAGATGCTTCAGGGGTCGATGTGTGGGGTGGTGGAAGTTTGAGAGGACTGTTTTGGGGTTGTTTTTTGTTTTGTCTTGGCCACACAATTACTTGACTGCATTTGATTTTTGGGGCACTTTGTGCTCTGCACCATGCCTGGAGAGTTGATTTTGGGACTCATTTTCTTTAGGTTGTCTGCTGCTCCCCATGGTGTCACTTGAGAATATTTCCAGGAATGCAAATGGCCTGCTGGAAGGTATTTTATGAACAAAACTGCAGTCTTTCAGTATACCAAGAGGTTTCGGCAGGCAGCCCTTGTGTTCCAGGAAACCCATTTACTTGTGGAACATTGTACTTTCCTCCACTGTCACAGATATGAGACGGTCTGCCACTCTGCATTTTGTTGAGGGCCCCTGAAGGGTGGGCTATCCTCTTGGCGTGGGACTTTACGCTTGTGGTGACTAATGTCCATACTGATCCCCAGGGCCTACACAATGAAACAGTAGGCATGATGGAAGGCAAGCACTCTATCTTTGTGTGTCTGTGATGTTCCACAGCTGTTTCTCTCTGAGGCACAAGATGCGCTGGCTTCCTACTATTGCAATCCCCTCTGGGCACCACAGTAGTGGGGTGTGACTTTAATGCAGTTCCCGATCTGGAAAGGGATGTGACTGGTGTCCCGAGGAGTGCCACTGATCTGCTCTTGAACTCTTGCCGCTTGGGCAAATTCTTTGGGGTTCTGTGGCGTGTGGTGGACAAGGCATCCCTATGACCAAGCTCATACTCATATTTAGGCAGCCCATCACACCAGTTCCCGTATTTATCCCCTGTGGATGCCCGCAGTGGCTGTGCTTCAGTTCCCCAATGTGGTGAATCCACCTTAGGGCATCTCCAACCATGCCCCATTAATGGTCTCTCTGGGCTCCTTGGTAAAGAAGCCTCCATCCTATGTTGTGCCTTTATGCGTGGTATTTTATGGAGCAGGAGTGCTCGGCCCAAGTTGGTACTATGCTGAAAATGTATTTCAAGGAAAATCAGGGGACGGCCCAGTCACCCTGTACCCTCTGGGTGGCTAGCAAACCCACGATCTGTAACCAAGCTGGTGGTTTATATGCACTAAAGAGAAATGTAAGCTAGCCAAGATTATTGCTAAGATTACCGTGATCTTCTCACTTGACCCTCAGTGCCAGTCGGACAGCAACCCAGACCTTCAGCAGCATCTGGCAGCTCGCTGTGAGACTTTCTTCGAGACAGCACTCACTTGAGGTAGCCTGTATTGTAGGGCCTTGGCTCGGAGAGTCTACGAATGTGGTGTTAAACCCAAGAAATGTGTTTACTAGTTGGCAACCAGGGAGATTACTTCGAGAGTGGTGCTTAGCGTTTTGGGTGGCAGGGGTCAAGTCCATACCACCACTCCCAATATTATGCAGGTGTTTGCAGACTAATATGGGGCTCTAGCTGATATTCCATTGCCCTCCTTCCCTATTCCCTGTCCTGGGACTTTGATCAGGCCATCACGGCCAAAGAGTTTGAGGAGGCGCTGTCTGATATGGTCTCTGTCAAGACGCCTTGCCTTGACAGGCTTCCAGTTGAGTATTACCAGTAGTACAGGACCTTTTGATTCCTCATCTACTGTCCCTGTATGGTGTGGCGATGGAGGCCTGTCCATTTCCCATAGACCTGGACGTGGCCAGGATTGTGGTGTTACCCAAACCAGGCCAATCCTCAGATGTGTGTACTGCTTATCATCTGATATATCTCATTAGCATTGATATTAAATTCTTTGCTAAAGTGCTGGCTAACTGGCTACAGCACACCTTAACAAAGCTGTCCCAAACTGATCAGTGCAGCTTTATGCCTAGGCAAAGCACTTGCCATTGTATCCGACGGTTCCAGGTCGCTCATTCTTCGGCTCCCCTTATTGCGGCACCTGTTGGCTCTACTATTACTGGACTTCCAGAAGGCATTTGAATTGGTTGATTGGTCCTTCTTGGATGGAGTCTTAGAGAGGGTTGATTTTGGGCCCAACTTTCTCAATATCCAAGTTCAGGTGAATTAGGTGCTTTCTGCTCCGGTTCCAATTTGGAGGAGTACCCTGCAGGGTTGTCCACTTTCCCCACACCTGTTCACTCTTGCTACAGAGACCTAGCATGTTCTATCCATTGTAATGTGCAAATGAGGGGCTGGGCAAAGGAGTTAGGGCCTGAGGAGTATATATCGATTCATGCCGATTATGTGCTCCTTTTTGTTTGTGCCCCTCAGTCCTCACGCAGGAGATGTTTGGAGATACTGGCACTTTTTGAGGAAGACTCAGGACTCTGTGTCAGTTGCATAAAGTCTCTTCCGGTGCCCGTTACTGGTCATTTGGCTGCCCACATGATGTGTAACACCACTATTCCATTCGCCGGCTTGCCCTTTGGTATCTGGGGGTGCATGTTTCAATGCTTCTCGAGTTTGAATGGACTTTTAACTTGCCCCTCCTCCTTGCTTCTATGAAGCACAGTTTGAGGAGATGGTAGCATCTTCCTCCTACTTGGTGGGCTGGCTAACCCTTTTTAAAAGGATGGTGCTGTTTTGATTTCTTTACATGTTTCAAAACATCCTGCTCTACCTCCCCAAGGCTTGGTTTTGCCCTTTCGAGTCTACGGTTCTTTCTTTCCATTGGGAAGGTGAACATCCCTTGATTGTCCATGCTAACTGCAGGCTCTAACCCTATGATGGCACCCTAAGAATGGCTGATCTCTACTGCTATTACCTAGCTTTGCAGGTGATGGTTCTGAATAGCTGACTCAATGGGGCATGGGATGATCTGACGTATACGCTGGAGCATTCTCTGCTGGGTCTTGACAGGGTTTTAGGTATACTTTATGTGGTCCCACTTGGGAGATCTTTGAGCTGGTGCTCACCTGTTGTTCTTTCAGGGATTGCGGGATTGGTTCCAGCTTTCCCACACCCAATTTCACAGGTTTACCATTTTTTAGCTGTCCATGCACCCAAAAGCTTTTTTACGCTGAAGCAGAAATGGGAGATCTGGATGGGCAAGCTGGATGAGGCATGTTAGAGGGAGGCCTGTTCGGTGCCCAGGGAACTAGCTATATCCACACAACTCCGCCTTGTTCAGCTCAGTTATTTACATATTACATATCTGACTCCTGTCAGGTTGCATATGGCTGGCAGGTTGCCCCACTTGACATGCTTTCGTTTCCCAATCTCAGAGGCAGATGTATTCATATGGTGTGGTCTTGCCCTGGCTTGGCCCATTATTGTGCCTGAACTTTCTTTGGTTTTGGCAAATCATTTCAGCTTACTCCTCGGATTTTCTTACTGGGGTTGATAGATGAACTTGGTGGCCTTGTATGGAGCATGTGTTTCTGGGAGTAGCTTTGTTAGTTGGCAGGAGGCACATAGCAAGGAAATGGGAGTCCTCACACTGCCCTACCCTGGTCTAGTGATGAATCGAGATGGACTCATGCGCAAAACAAGAACTGTCAATATATGTGGCCCATGGTTGTTCACAAAAATATCAACTGATTTGGAGCGGATGGTGTAACTTTTATGGAATATAATAAAGGCTTGATTGAATTGTGGTCTGTATGGTGGTGGGGGACTCATGGGTTAAAGTTGGTGCCTGGAAGTTTTTTTGTGTGTTCACATTGAAAAAATACAATGTCCTTAATCATCATTCTGTAAATCTGCAATGCTGCATTTCAGTCAGGAAATCGATATAAATAATTTCTTTATTAATATTATTCAGAATGAGTAAGGCAGTGCTAAAGTGCATTTTGATTCTGAGATGTAAACCCTATGGACTACAGTCCTTTTTAAATTTCTCTTCTGATTCTTATGCATATAAACCGAAAACACCCTGGGCCCTATTCACAAAGGTATACTGAGACAAAAGTCTAATTTTATGACTTTTGTTATTCACAAAGGGCATTTACGAGTCGTAAAGTTAGACTTTTGTCTCAGTTAAACTTAAGTTTTGGTCTTAAGTTTAACTGAGACCAGGGGAGGGCAGAGTTTGGAGCCGCGGACGATGGCCGCCTAACTCTGGAGCCACAACCGAGCCCATAATTATCCTGTTGAATGAGCACCCTGGATCCCCAAACCTACACACATGGGCGATGAGGGGGCTAGGACCACTCGACGGCGGTTTCGGGACGATCTGAGGTCGCAGACTCGAGTTGCAGCGGCTGGGAGCCTGGCCTGGGAGGACGGAGCTGCGTGGCCCAAATTGCGGAGCACTGAGAGCGGCGACAACCGGAGACCCTCGGAGCGCCTGCATGCCCCCGTCCTGTGGCGGCAATCGGCGGGCAGTGGATTAAACAGCTGAGAGGGCCGGAGCACGAGCACTGCACCGCCAGCGGTGAGCATACAGGGAGCGGACCTCCCCCAGATTGGCGGCGGATCGGAACAACGGAGCCCATAAGTGGCGGACAGACCCAACAGAGAGGGGCTGCAACGGAAGATGAGACGCCGGGCAGGAGACCTACAGGGCACTCTGAGCGCTGTGGTGCCCTGTACTCTGGACGTACACCTGCACTGAGTTTCTGTGGAAAGACGGGACTGCACGCGCTGTTGGCTCGAGAGGCGCTAGAGACCCTGGTGTCGCTTGGGTCCCAGCGACCATTGGAGGTCTGGCACGAGCGACATCAGTGAGGCGAACTGCGGGCGGGCGAGAGTCAGAGGCGACACCTGAGCCCCGCGTGTCTTACATCCTGGTAATTTCCACCAAGCCACTAAAACTTGCATGATAACCTACTCTCTGGAGGCATTATTTAACCGAATTCAAAGGTCGGACACTGGTGCCTGCTCACAGGACTTTCCTCAGTTCGCTCCATAAGTAGACTAGCCATTTCTCAACCTCTTCCATCCCCGACTTCAACGCTTTGTTCTATGCTGCACTCGAGTCTCTGCCCCCGGCCGTGGAGCGCGAGAGCGGCGCTTCTACACAGCTACAAGGATGGCTCCTAAACGCAAGCGGGAGGACTGCCACTAAGCCAGGAGACCTCGACGCTTCCCTGGGGGAGTGGGGCGCTGTGCGATCTGGGTGCCCTGAGTGCTCGGGGGGCTGGAGGATTGAGTCACTGGCCTCAAGAGACCTGGGCCCACCATAGTGCAGCCGGCTGGGACCTGCTCATAAAACTAGGGTGCGGTACTGAAGGCACAGAGGGGGATGACTGAACGGTGCCCTCGCACGTGGGCGACGCACCACAGCATAGAGACATGCGGCAGTTGGCCAACTCCCCCTGACTACTGCCCCGTGGGCCGAGAGAGTGCTTTGCGATCCCTGACCTCACGGCGCTCTTTCATGCAGATCGTAGGGGTGAGGGAGCAGCCAGAGAATCAGTGTACTGACCCACAGAGACCCACAGAGACCCACACTCGAAGGCCACTAAGAAGGTGTGGAGGGAATTGACCGATGCCAGAAATGTAACGGAGGTGAGACTGAGGGAGCCCGAGGGGCGCAATAACACGGGGCTGGGCGGGGGCTGGCTGGAGGAGTGTGGTCCGCCAATCTGCCCAAGAAGACAGCGCAGGACAAGGCCCTTCTCCGATGTGAGACGCTAATAATCCTCAAATAGCACGTAGGGTGGAAAGATTTACCCCCACAGAAGCGCAATATGGGGAAACCAAGAGCCAAGAAAGAAGGGGCCCAACACCAGTCCGACACGGAATTGTCAGGGCATGGTGAGCAAGACGAACAGGATCAACCGCGCGACCCACAATTGCAACTGCAACTGGACAAAATCTTGGCAGCGATAGTGGACACCAAGGCGACGCTGCAGCAAGATATAGCGCACGTTGTGACAGGGCTTGGTCTTCTGCGAGCGGACCACGGCAAACTGGTGGACAGAGTCACGGAGGTTGAACATACACTTCAGACTGTGGTCCCGGTGCATACTGCCCTTAAGTCTGCCGTGTCTGATGTCCTTGACCGAGTGAGAGCGCTAGAAAAAAGGGCGGAGGAGGCAGAAGGGCGCAACCGTCGGAACAATATCCGCATAGTAGGGCTGCCGGAAAAAACGGAAGGTACGGATATGGTGACGTATCTGGAGGAATGGCTCAAGACGGAGGTGGTGCCTGAGGGCCTATCGACATTCTACACTCTGGAGAGGGCTCATAGGGTGCCTGCTAGGCCTCCACAGCAAGGGCGACCCCCGAGACCGGTGGTGGTGAGGCTGCTGCACTACCGGGACAGAGACCTCCTGCTCCAGAGAGCGCGCATGTATGGGCCGTATCAAGTGGGAAACAATAAGGTGAACCTTTTCCCGGACTATACCTACGAAACACAACGGAAACGATCCTCCTTTTTGGCTATTAAAAGAGAATTGCGGGCGGAGGGGCTGCAATACTCGCTTCTATTCCCGGCTAAACTGCGTATCATTGTTAATGGCTCGACAAACTTCTTTGACACACCGGAAGAAGTCTGCGCATGGTTAGAACTCTACAGAGCGGGAAAGGATGGTAAAGACCGCAAGGCGCGGAGCCCCACAGAGTCCCAGCAGCAGAGGAGATCGAGAAGAAAACGACGTCGCCAGGGAAGTCCGAGAGGGCCACTATCTCAGCAGGAAGAGTCGGAATGGAGGGATGCGCTAGAGGCGGTAATGGCATTATCGAGCCTGCACGGGCACCACTCTCCAGAGAAAGCAGACTCAGACATCGGCGGAGAAGGTTCGGATGAAGGGCAATCTGAGGCGGACGGCACGCACCTCCCGCCGGTCACGCCAGCCACGGCAGACGACATGCTGGACGAAAGCTGAAGCAACTGTGAGACTGTGTATAGAGCACCACCTTGACAATGATGGTCCCTCCACAGCAGGTTTGACGAGGGGAGGGAGGAGAGATGGAAGTAGGGGGTGGGCAGAAACATGTGGAAATGGAGGTAGATGAGCCGGGCGAAACAGCCGACCTATAGACCGGTAGTTGATGGGGGCCCCTAGGCATCCACCATTGGAACTAATTAACTCTTGGCTGATTGGGGGGAGAGGGGAGAACAGGGAGGCTTGGTTCTACAGGGCCCGGTTGAGCAATGCGAGTTGAAGGAATGGGGGCGGCTACCCGGTGGTGACCAGCACCCCCTCACTGCCCATAAGGCACGCCCACAGGGACTGGAGTGGGGTTAACAGTTGAATGATGGAAGTCATGGTTTGGATGGGGACTAGGTGGGAATCACTAGGACCTGTTCTTGGGGGGGGGGGAGATTGGGACAGTTGGGAGGACGTTGGGGAGGGACCGCCACCTGTGTAGCAGCAGAGAAATATTTTCGATCCCATAGAATGCTTTGGGAAAATGGCTGATTTAAATAATTTGAGATGTATAACCTGGAATGTGAGGGGGCTACACACTATGACGAGGCGACACAAGGTTCATGCTTATCTGGTTCGCAGGGGGGTACATATAGCACTACTGCAAGAAACACACTTAACAAAAGTCGAGGGGATAGCGCTGCAGCGTAGACGGAGGGGCCAAGTATACAACACAACCTATTCCGCATTTGCTAGAGGAGCACTGATTTGGATTAGGGCGGGAGTTCCTTTTCAATTGACTAAGCAGACAATTGACCCAGAGGGTAGATACGTAGCGATTGAGGGGTGGCTTAGAGGCAGGGATATCGCCCTATGCAGTGTATACGCACCCAACACTGATCAGCTGACCTTCATGACAAAGTTGTCTGGTGCTCTAGCGCATTATCTGGCGGGTCCACTTGTGCTGGGGGGGGACTTCAACTCTGTAGCGGATGGCTCGCTATATAGATCCCACCCTCCTCTGGCAGACTCCCCAATACACCAATTGACCAAAGGCAGACTGGATTGGCAAGTGCGTTGGGGATTGATAGACGCTTGGCGCGCGCAACACCCGAGAGATCGGGATTACTCCTATTTCTCTGGCATGCATGAGCTGCACGTTAGACTCGATGCAGTGCTGTGCTCCCCGACAGTACTACTCACTATTGTGCGGACCGAATATCTTTCCAGAACTATCTCAGATCATAATCCCCTGCTAGTCACCATGGAATGGATGGTTGGGGTCTCGTGTGTCCCTACTTGGAAGCTACGACCCGAAACGTTAGATGACCCACTTTTCCATGCGGCGCTTGAAGAAGAGATAACACATTATTTCACAGTAAACGCTGGCACAGCCACTTCGAGGGCGACAGAATGGGACGCCTTCAAGGTGGTCGTCAGGGGACTTTGTATAGGGAAACATGCGGGTGTACAGAAAGTGCTCCAGGAAGATCTGAATAAAGCTGAAACTAAATTACGAGAGGCTGAAGTGGCGAGACCTGGCCGCCCTGACCTACAGGAAGGGGTTAGTGCAGCCAAAGAAGCGGTAGCAGTGGAAGTGGAGCGCTTCCGCTGTTTTGACCACAGGGCCAACACGATGAGGGTGCATGCAGAGGGAGACAAGGCGGGTACGCTGTTAGCCTGGTTGGCCAACCCCACAAAGAGAAACTCCCCTATCCTGACTTTAGAGAGTGAGGAGGATGGTACGATCTACACCCAAAACCACATTATGCAGTGTTTCCAGCGCTATTATGAGGGGCTCCATAAAAGTAAAATAGAGATCGGAGACCCTACTATCGACACTTTCCTAGACGAGTTGGACCTACCAGGACTAGACCGAGACCAGGCGGAAGACCTGGGGAAAGAAATCGAACTGGGGGATATTCGGGGTGCCATTAAACGTATGGCCCGCAATAAAACGCCGGGGTAAGATGGATTACCCCTATAGTTTTATGGGAAATATGTAGACCTGTTGGCGCCGAGGCTCCAAGAAGTCTATAAAGAGGCCAAAGAGACGGGTCCGCCTACCCCAATCAAAGCGCGAGGCGCTGGTGATACCGTTGCTGAAGACGGGAAGGGAGAGTGGGAGCACGACCTCATACAGACCGCTGTCAATTTTGACCACCGACTACAAGATCCTGAGTAGCATTTTGGCGGTCCGACTACTGCAACACATGACCGCACTGATCCATGAAGACCAGGCCGGTTTCATACCAGCACGGAACACAACCGCGAACATCAGGAGGTTGATCCGACTTTTAGATGACGACCACCAGGACACGCAAACACCGCTGGTATTATCAATAGACATTGAGAAAGCTTTTGATAGCTTAGAGTGGGACTACTTATATAAGGTCTTGAGAAGCTTTAGATTAGGCGAGGGGTATATACAATGGACGAAAGTATTGTATAACTCGGCGGTGGGCAGGATGAGAATAGGATCGCTGATATCACCCCAGTATCCAGTAGAGCGAGGGACGAGGCAAGGGTGCTGGTTATCTCCATTGCTATTCGCCCTGGCGATAGAACCCCTTGCAGTTGAGATCCGGACGGGGAAACACTACGGAGGCCTAGGCAGCAGAGACGGACAACAGTATATATATCTCTCTCCGCAGACGACTTATTACTATTTCTTGAAGAAGCAGAAGGGGCACTGACAGGGGCGGAGAGATTACTCTCAAAATTCGGAGAAATCTCGGGCCTGAAAGTGATTTGGTCCAAGACGTGTATATTCCCAGTGCGACAGGGGGAGATCAGGCCAAATACGAGTCAGGAAATAAGCTGGGAGCCCACCTGCTTGAAATACTTAGGGGTGTACGTCTATAACACAACAGCGGACATGTTGGAGGGTAATGTAGGCCGCGGCATAAGGGCATTGAAGGGCAGTATGGCCTTTTGGGCCACCCTCCCGCTATCAGTGACAGGCCGCATATCCCTCTTGAAAATGGTAGCGCTCCCACGTCTCCTATATTATTTCAGAACGCTTCCTGTGTGGATACCTAGCTCCACCTTTAAATTACTGAAATCATTAGTGGTATCGTTTCTCTGGGTCTCGGGCAGATGTAGGGTGGCACAGACTATGCTTATGCGACCCAAAGATGAGGGAGGACTGGCGGTCCCAGACTTCGAGTTATACTATTTAGCAGCCCAACTGCAGATCTTTACGCAGGAAATAGCGAGGGTATTCCGAGGACCAGACCACAAGAGAGGGAGAGGAACGCCATGCCACGTCCGTGCGTACATAGCTTTGCAGCAAAGGCTGGACCGAAGAGACCTTCTCACCGAAGAGAAGACGTTTAGACTCTGCTGTAATCGCTCCCAACGCAGAGCGGGAGTGATTAACCCGTATGCGCCTGAAATACCGATTGGGATGGTAACGGCGTTACCGCACGGCGGTGATTGGTCACAGCTACAACTCTGGGAGGAGGCAGGGTTACAAGTACTGGGGGATTTATATGAGGACGGGGCGTTATTACCCTACCAAACTCTCCAAGAGAGATTCGATTTGCCAAGGGGAGGATTCTTGCTGCATGCTGCAGTCACTAGAGCAATGCAGGCGCATTGGAAAGAGGGGCTGCTAGAACCTAAAACAACTATGGCTTGCCAGTACACCATGATGGCGGCTGGGACCTTTAAGGCAGTTACATGCCTGTACGCTAGAATGCTCCACGAAAACCTGCCACCCTTAAATGCACTCAAAGGAAAGTGGGAAACTGACTTAGGCAAAGACATCCCCGCTACAACCTGGGCGCAGATAGTGCGTCGAGCCTGGAAGAGCACAAGGAACGCATGATTCCAATTGAAGCATTTCTACATCCTCCACAGAGCATACTTGACGCCTGGGAAGATCCAAAAATATTTTGGGGTGGAAGAGGCGGCATGCCCCAGATGTTTGGGAGAGGGGGCGGAACTAGACCATAACTTGACTGCCCTAACTGTCTCGCCCCCTATCCCACATATATGGACGGACCACTGTTTCATCCCCTTTTCCATTACAACACAACACTCCGCGCAATCTAACACCATGCGCTCCCCCGCACCCTTCCCGACTAATTGGAAGAAAGTCGCGGAACGTATTATGCTAAGTCCCCGGCCCACTGCCCCTCTTCCCACTCTTGTCAGAGATGTAACTTTAGATTCTAAAAATCTTCACATCTGGATTGACACTATGGTCACATCCTTCTCCAACCCAACCAGCTTGAAATCAGCCCGTCGCGTAAAAAAACCCAATGCCCCTTGGTATACCCAGACCCTTGCCGAATGTCACCTCAAATGCAGGGTCCTGGAAAGAGAATGGAGGAAAACATACGATGATACTTCGAGATCCCTCTACATCTTACAGAGGAAACAATACCTCTCCAACATAAAAATAGCCAAAAGGGAGTTTTTTACCTCAGCAATAGAAGCAGCCAAACAAAAACAACAGACCATTTTCAACATAGTCAAGTCCTTCACCCACCCCAAGGCCCTGATAACGGAAATTCCCCCATCTCAAGCACTCTGCGATCAAATTGCGGATTTTTTTATTGACAAAATTAACACCATTCACAGAGACTTTCCCCCCCCTCAATTCATATGCAAGATGCCGGCCCCATACTACCTTCACTCGACAACTTTTCTGTGGTATCCCTGCTACAGACACAGAAAGCCATTATGACTTGTAAGTCAGGAGCACCCACTGACTTCTGCCCTCCGATTATTCTTCACCACCTCATTGAAGCCATCAACCCTTCCATCAACGCCATTATTAATGACTCCCTCAGCACTGGCATTGTCCCCGCTGAATGGAAGAAGGCAATAGTCAAGCCCTTGTTGAAAAAACAAAACAAATCCCCCACAGACTTAGCTAATATGCGCCCCATTTCTCTACTCCCTGTACTAGGCAAAATCACCGAGCGGCTGGTCCACGAAGAATTAAAAGCCTTCGTGGAAAACAACCACATCTTGCATCCACAGCAATCGGGTTTTCGCCCTGGCCACTCCACAGAAACCGCACTGATTGA
Organism: Lissotriton helveticus; assembly: GCF_964261635.1. Lineage (NCBI taxonomy): Eukaryota > Metazoa > Chordata > Amphibia > Caudata > Salamandridae > Lissotriton > Lissotriton helveticus. The sequence continues at coordinate 1,432,753,582 of NC_136067.1, read as the reverse complement.
GCTATCAGACACCATCAAGTTCTTGCAGGATGACGGAAAACATGCCGTACTCATCCTACTCGACTTGACCGCGGCATTCGACACCATCTCTCACGCTATCCTTGTTAACAGAATGCGTGAGATTGGTGTGTCTGGTACTGCTTTAACATGGATTACATCATTTCTATCACATAGAACACAAACAGTCTCGCTTGGACCTTTTCTTTCCAGCGAAAGACCCGTCACATCCGGGGTGCCCCAAGGATCCATACTTAGCCCCCTTCTTTTCAATCTATATATGGCCCCCCTCTTAACATTGATTGAATCCCACAACATCCTCGTTACTTCATACGCTGACGACACTCAACTTGTCGTCACCATTGATAAAAAATACCCCAACACAGCTCTCAGATTCCAGAACTGCCTCTCCCAAGTCTTTTCCTGGCTCAATCTTAACCACCTAAAATGCAACAGTGCAAAAACTGAAATTATTCCACAGGGCAAAGACGTCCTTTTCTCACCAAAGGACTGGTGGCCCCAAAATTCTGATGTACCGCCTTGTGCGGTTTCCTCGGCCCGCAATCTAGGTGTCCAATTTGACTCCTCCTTGAGTTTCGATGACCATGTACGCATCGCAGCTGGGTGCTGCTTTAACCTCATTCGACAGCTGAGGAAATTCTTTGACTTCCTCCCTATCTCCGCCAGGAAAACAGTCGCGGTGGCTCTAATCCTTTCCCGGCTGGACTATTGCAACGGCCTCCTGGCGGGAATAAAAAAGTCTTCGCTAAAGAAATTGCAAAGCGTCCAACACGCTGCAGCCAGATTAGTTCTTAAACTCCCAAAAAGGTCCTCGGCCTCTGCAGCCCTCAACACGCTGCACTGGCTTCCCCTTCACAAAAGAGTCCTTTTTAAACTCCTTATCACGGTCTTCAAAGCCACTAGGAACACCGGCCCTCTTTATCTAGCCAAACGCTTTCAGCGCTATATTCCATCGCGCTGTTTGAGGTCAGCCGAAGCAAATCTGATTGTAGTACCTAGAATAAAACTAAAAACAAAAGGGGGAAAAACTTTTTCATTCCTGGCATCGAAGGCATGGAACAGTCTCCCCTTTAACCTTAGGCACGTCCCCTCGGAAAGCCAGTTCAGGAAACTCTTGAAGACCTGGATTTTCCTCCAGCCCGACTCAGCAGTTCTTGCAGCCATCTGATACACTCCTCGCCATGCTGGCTCTCTGATCGCTTAGCGCCAAGATGCTCCTTCCGGAGCGATAGCCGCGCTCTACAAGTGTCAATAAATATCAAATATCAAATATCAAATATGCTGTGGACTTGCCCAGCGGTGGGACACTACTGGAAGTAAGTGGGTGATACCCTGAATGAGGTGACAGAGAGGCGGCTTCAGTTCGACATGGCCGTTAGTATACTGCATTGGTTCCCACACACGCCCAAGAACAAGATTACGAGCAAGTTCATAGATATGGGACTTCTATTAGCAAAGCGGGAAATCACGACACACTGGAAGGCAACCACAGGTCCCACCAGTAAAAGATGGAAGGGCGAGTTCCTAAAATGGGCCACCAGTGAAAGCGCATTAAGATTTCAAATGGCGCGCAGGCGTAATGACGATAAGGCACTAGAGGCAGCGACTGCGTGGGAAACACTAGTAAAGACACTACGAGACCATGAGCCACATGACACAGGGGAGGAGCACAACACGGATGGGGGAGCTGAGCCAGAACACAACGGGTACATCACGTAGCTTAACACATGGCTATTCCTGGGAAAGCATCTTTACAGAGTTTGGATTCAGCTGTCTGCGTAGGTGGTGGGTCACAAGGGAGGGGGGGGAGAAAGTTACAGTTTCATAAGGATAAACGTAAGGGCAAAATTATCAAGGGTCCTGCTTCATTGGGAGCATTGACTGTGGCAGCCAACGTATCGTCATACCATATAATGTATACCTAATGAGGGGCTATTGTTTGGTCTTTTTAATTTTTTTTCTGGGATGTGACGATAAGTATCACACAAAGATCCATGTATGTTTTGTATGAAAAACCAATAAACTATGTTTAAAAAAAAAAAGGTTTAACTGAGACCAGGATTTTTCGTCTCAGTTAAACATAAGACCAGGCCATAAGTTTAACTGAGTAAAAAGTCTAACTTTACGGCTTGTAAATGCACTTTGTGAATACCGAAAGTCGTAAAGTTAGACTTTCATTTCAGGTTACCTTCATGAATTGGGCCCTCTCTTCTTACAACTGTCCTATTTCGCTTTTTGTGCCCCTTTAGCCAATTAGTATTACTTTAAGTCTCAAAAAGAGGCTCCAAATCTTGATATCAAGCTGTTGGCACACTCTGCTTTTGCAAGTTGAGGAAATTCTTCCTAAAGCAATGCCATTTCGCCTGCTCAGTAACACACTTCTCCCGTAGTCTGCACTCATTCCTCAGTCCTCAGACTGCTTTGAGGAAACTCATGATAAAAATGTACCTAACATATAAATACTCTTTGACCTGGCCTTTTTTGCAGGGTTATCCCATAAATGTTTGCCTTCTTCCTCCAAATTTTTTTCTGACCTGTTTTTGTTGGCTTTAGGACTCTGGGCACTTTACCACTGATAACAGTGCTAAAGTGCATATGCTCTCTGTCTAAAATGTATTGGTGATTGGTTTATCAATGATTGATATATATGATTTATGAGTAAGTCCCTAGTAAAGTGTACCAGCTATGCTCAGGTCCTGCAAATCAAATTCTACTAGTGGGTCTGCAGCACTGATTGTGCCACCTACATGAGTAGCCCTGCATACATGTCTCAGACCTGCCATGACAGTGTCTGAGTGTGCAGTTTTAAACTGCCATTTCAACCTGGCAAGTGCCCCCACTTTTCAGGGACAAAACATCTCTTTTACTACATGTAAGTCAGCCCTAAGGTAGGACCAAGGCAGCCCCCTGGGCAGGGTGCAGTGTATTTTTAAGGTAGGACATGCACTTGTGTGTTTTACATGTCCTAATAGTGAAATATTGCTAATTGTGAATTTTCACAATTGCAAGGACTTTCTCTCCCATAGGGTAACATGGTGAATGGCTCGAAATATCTTTTAAGTGTATTTTACCATTGGAGTAGATAGAGATTTGGAGTTTGTGGTCTCTGAACTTACAGTTTAAAAATACATCTCTTGGTGAAGTTGGTTTTTAAATTGCGTGTTTGAAAATACCACTTTAGAAAGTGGACATTTTCTGGCTTAACCATTCTGTGCCTCTGCTTGTCTGTAGAGGACATATATGGGTTGGCTGACAGTTGCACTCTTGTGCATTCACTCTAGACAGTAACAGAAAGGGAGCTGAGGTATGCCTTGCATATCCTGATGGCCCAATAGCAGGCTGATGGGTACTCATGTGCTGGAGTGGTGGGAGGAGTTGACACTGACACCTGAATAGGGCTGTGATTGTTCTCACACAAAGCTGTCTCTATCCAGTGTAGTCTGTCTGAAGCTGGGGCAGAGAAAGTCAGGGTCTTGTGCACTACAAAGACTATCCATTGAAATTTGCCTGATTCAAAGTCGAAAATTGGTATAAGTACCTGACCTGCTGAGAACCATTATCTTTGGAATACTTCTGGACTGAGGACACTCTGCCAGGAAGAAAAGCAGGATGCTGTAGGAGGGACTGCCGCTCTGGCTGTTGCTTTGTTGTGCTGGCCTGCTGCTTGCTGCTTCTGTCCTGGGAGTGAAAGGACTGGACTTTGCTTTCTGTATCGTGCTTCCAAGGTTCTTCGGGGACTTGTGTGTGCTTGCATCCTCTGAAGAAGTCTCAGAGGCATCAAAGGCTTCACCTACCAGTGCCTGAGCTCTTCTGCTGAAAATCTTGACTTAGTAAGTGGTGTCAAATCCAGTTCCTGGGTCCTTGGAAGTGTAACCTGGTGATCTTAAGGAGAAAATCCATGCATTGACTCCCAGCTCCTGTTTTCTTGAGACACTACTGTAAATGATTGCTGCTGCCTCAACCAAAGCATGGTTCCTGATCAACACACCGACCGCTGCTTTCACCACAGGCCCCTAGCTTGCCATTGCAGTGCTTCAGAAGAATCACCACTGCGTGAGTCCCGAGCACAATGTCACTGATGTCTGTGGCACTTGCTCCAACGCAGCACCTGCTTCGTGACTTAGAAATCGATGCAGCACCTGCTTCACGGCTATAAAATAAATGCATCACCTGCATGGCCACTATCGCATCAATGCAACTCATACGGATTTTTGATGCATCGTCCTTCGACTCCAATTCTTCATCGACACTGCACCACAGTAAGAAACCGAGGCTGCGTGCCTGGAAACCGATACATCACCTCCCCTGCCAGTAAGGAACTAATGCATCACCTCCCCCGCCAGTAAGGAACCGAAGCTTCACCTCCCTTCCCTACCAGTATGGAACTGATGTATCCCCTCCCCTCTGTAATAAAAAACTGATGCTTTGCTTTGTTTTTCCTGTCCCTCACCGTCTTTGACTTTTGACACATCTAAGGTGCTTTGTGCTAAACAAACGCATCCATTAATTATTATGGATTAACACATGCTTAACATTTTAAAAGTGATATTTTGACTTGTATGTTGGATTTTTGTTGTTTTGGTCTTGTTTTATTCAGCTAAATATTGGATAATTCTCTAAACTGGTGTGGACTTTTTATGTTGGGGTTTCACTGTGTTGCTCTGTGTGTGTGTCTGCAAATACGTTACACATTCCCTCTGAGATAAGCATGACCGCTCATGCCTAGCTACCAAGGGGGTGAGCAAGGGTTATCATAGCTGTGTGGCTCCCTTACCCTGACTAGAGGGAGGGTCCCTTCTTGGACAAGGTTAAAAAACAGTGCCAACTAGAGACCCAATTTCTAACAAATACATATTAAAAGTAACTGGCTTCCTCCAGTAATGTAAACCTCTTCCCAACTGTATCCATTGGGGTTACCACTGATATTGGATACTGCATACCATTGCCTACATTGCAGGTAGGTAGAGAGAAAGAAGGGGGCCTAACACCTGGGTTTTATACCCACACCCCCACTCTAAAAAACCTCAGAGGTCATAGAACCCTGGATGGCTTGGAGCCTGGCTCTTAACACTGACATATGTCAGAGGTCTCTGGTGGTTGCTGTCCTTATGGGCAGAGTTTTCCTTGGGATGGGATCCCCTACTCGGAAGCATCTGTGAGTTAGTTAATGTTAGGTGCTGCACAGATATGGCTCCCAGATGAGGAGAAGCATTCTCCAAGGGTCAGCCCAGTGGCTCAGGAGAGTACAGTTAAAGGGAGCCAACTGAGCTCAGAGAGGCATAGAACTGACAAGTGCCCCTGCATAGCAGGGCCTTTGTCCATGTTCTATTGCATAAGCAGGGAAGCCCCACAAGGTATTGATTAGTCTACCCTGGCTTTTGGCTGGATGGGGGCTGTTTTGGACGTGTCCCTTTGTGCAGAGTCATCCCTACACTTTTTGCATTCACCCAATGTTTCCTGAACCAGTTTGAGTTGGCTTTTAGGAATTAGTGCTAACCAGTGCTATAGTGCTTGTGGTCTCTCCTTAAAACGTGGTAGAATTGGCTTATACCCAATTGGCCCATTAATTTACTTGTAAGTCCCTAGTGAAGTGATACTACATGTGCGCAGGGCCTTAACATTAAATGTTACTAGTGTGCATGCAACACTGATTGTGCCACCCACTTAAATAGCCCTTTAAACATGTCTCGGGCCTGCCATTGCATCATGTGTGTGCAGTTTTTAACTACCATGTCGACATGGAAAAATACTTCTTTTCCCAGTCCCAAACCTTCCTTTGTAATGTATATGTCGCCCCTCAGTAGGCACTGAACAGGCCGGAGGGCAGAGGGCAGTTTATTTGAAAGGTAGGACATGTACTTTTAGGTTTTACATGTCCTGGTAGTGAAAAACTCCTAAATTCTTTTCTCACTACTACGAGGCCTACCGCTCCCATTGAATAACATTAGTGTACCTTATTAAATTAAATAGTCATAACTTTCAATTGGGAGTATGTAGACATCTTGAGTTTGGTGTCTAAAGAATTGTAATTAAAATCCCACTTTAACTGTAAAGTCAGATTTTTTTGTCACAATTCTGAAAATGGCACTTTTAGCAACTTAGCCTTTTAGGTCCTAATCAACTGGTGCCTGCAGTCTGATTCTGGGTCACATGACTAGGTGTAGCTGGCAATTGTTCTTGTGTATTGCTCCCAGACAGTGAAACAAAGGAAAGATGGGTATTGGCAGGATAGGCCACCTTGAGTTACTGATGGTGAAGTGCTGTCACCTACCATACTTAAACATCACAAAATCTCTGTCTAAGCCCTCCCACAAAGAGTTTGTCGCTAGTCTTTTGTGAGCCCAGAAAAGCTGGGCTCAGGAAGGAATGGGATGCCTCAGGGGGTGGAAACAGCTTCTTCCACTTCAAAGTGAGCATGAGGATTTTTTTTTTTTTGAAAGCTTTATTAAAGAAAAGGTACCAACCATAATATGACATCAGCAGAGATAATGCAAGAACTAGGGCATAAACATGACAAAAGTCAAAACTCTACTGATGAACACTAAGCAACCAAGCATTTTCTAATTTTAGAGGGTAGGGTAGTGGGAAGGGAAAAGAGGAAACAGGAATCTTGGTACCGCAAAAATTACGCTATAAAAGGCTAACAGCAAGTAAAGATTGCACAATACTTAGGAATTATCCTATACATTATCTATGGAAGTGAATACTAGAGACAGATTGTGAACTACGGTAAAATAAAACAAGTAGCAGAGAGTACAGACACTTCAGGGAGGCTTAAAATTCTCTGAGGAGAGAGGGGTATACCTCCGGCAAGCAGAGTGATCTAAATATGTGGTGAGAGGTAACCAATAAAGTTCAACATTACGAGAAGGCTTACAAGAGGAGACGAAGGCCACATCGAGTCTATGAAAATGACAAAGTGAATTCCACCAGCAACGTGCGGAAACTTTGTTGAGGACTTTCCAGTTAGAGGTAATGTGTTGAAATGCCAGGGCAATCGTGAGGTCAAAAAGGCCAATAGAGTGTGGGGGGAGATCTAAAGAATCCGAGAGACTCCCTAAGAACACAAGAGCGATGGAATAAGGAGTAGAGAATTGAAAAATACGGGAAATGTGAGTCCAGACCGGCTTCCAAAATATAACAACAGAGGGACAGAAAAAGAGAAGGTGAAGAAGGTCAGCATCAGGTCCAGCACATGTCCAGCAGTTTGAGTCAGAGGAAGAGGTAAAGCGAGAGAGAGAGATAGGAGTAAAGTAAAGTCTATGATATAGGAAAAATAACGATTGGGTAAGGGAGGCAGAGCGAGAGGTTTTTAGGGTTTTGGCCCATATTTTGTCCCAGAGAGTAACAGGCCAAGAACAACCGAAGTCGGCTTCCCACGAAGATTCTAGCTTAGTCTTGGCACGATCAGGAGGAGGAGCAGAGAAGAAGCGATAAATAAGAGAGGCCTTAGGGAGAGTAGCAAGAATTACAAGAAGAGGGGAAGAAGAAGGGAGCGGAGTTGAGGAGGGAAGAGAATAATACCGGTCAAGAATAATTTCCATAAGTACATGATGTTTAGTAGCAAAAGATTGAGGACAGCAGAAACGAGCACGAAACTGGGGAAAGGAGCAAGGTGAGGAACCATCAAAAAGATGATTAACAGAAGTAACTCCTTTTGACCTCCAGGAAGTCCAAGCGATAGGCTTATTGTTTAACAGAATGAGCGAGTTATACCAGATAGGGGAGAGCAAGAATGATTCACGAGAAACAGACAAAGGGGACAATAAAGGTCTTAGGAGAAAAGAAGTGTATTTAAACAAGGGGGGATAGTGTAAGGGGATTTAGTAGTAAAGCAAGACACATCCTGAAATGAAAAGGGAAGGAGTAGGGATTGCTCAATGTGAAGCCAAAGAGGAGAAAAAGGAGAATCTACTGATGAAAGCCAACGAGAAGCCTGACGTAGCGCCACGGACTTATGGTAGAGGCGAAAGTCAGGAAAATTGACACATCCATTTGATTGGAGCTTTAGGAGAGCTAACAAAGAAATTCTGGCCCGTTTGTGTCTCCAGAGAAATTTGGACAAAACAGAGTCAATGCGCTTAAAATAAAGAGAAGGGATATGAACAGGAAGCATGGAGAGTAAATAAATAAGGATAGGAGCAATCATCATCTTAATAGAATCAAGACGACCCCACCAGGAACGGAAAAGAGGATTCCAAGAGGAAAACAACTGCTCAATCCGGGAAAGAACCGAAGACATGTTTAACTTAATAGATGTGGAAATAGAGTTAGAGAACAAGACAGCAAGATATTTTATTTTAGTAGCGTTCCAGGCAAAACCAGTAGAAGAAAAATAATGAGGGAGACAAAATTTGGTTAAAGGAAGAATTTCCGTTTTATCAGAATTTATTTTATATCCTGAGACTAGGGAGAATGATTCGAAGTCAGCCAATAAAGACGGGACAGATATTTCTGGGTTTGAAATAAATAAAAGAATATCATCAGCGTAGGCAGAAAGTTTTAGTTGTTTGTCTCAATACGGAAAGCCAGAAATGGACGAATTAATACGGATAGAAGTGAGAAAGGGCTCAAGGGCTAACACAAAAAGAAGGGGGGAGAGGGGACAACCCTGACGAACCCCACGTTTAAGGACAAAAGAAGAGGAAAGTTGACCATTAACAAGAACTGAGGCCTTGGGCATGGAATATAACAAAGATATAAGGGAGATAAATTTAGGACCAAAACCTAGCCACTGCAAGAAAGAAAATAAAAAAGACCAATCAACTCTATCAAAAGCCTTTTCGGCATCCACGGAAATCGCAGCTAAAGGGATAGAAAGAGAAGAGGTTTTATTCAGGACATTTAGAAAAAGTCTAGAGTTGTCAGAAGTAAGACGGCCCTTTACAAAACCACATTGCTCTTTACCAATAAGATGGGGCATGAAAGGATCTAAACGCAATGCAAGAAGCTTAGCAAAAAGTTTGTAATCTACATTAACCAACGAAATCGGTCGATAATTTTTGCAAAATTTCGGATCACGGCCCTCCTTGGGAATAAGACAAATAGTAGCGTCCTGAAAGGAACCTTCGGCCACACCCGAGGAGCAAAAGGAACGGAAAAGAGAAAGAAGTTTAGGCAACAAAAGGTCAGAGAAATGAAGATAAAACTCCACCGGAAAATCGTCAGGACCTGGGGTTTTGCCTTTGGTAAGAGAGGATAGAGCTGTGGAAAGTTTACATAAGGAAATATCCACTTCAATATCTGAGCAATTAAGTGAAGGAGCAGAATGTTTAGGCAAGTTATCAAAATAAGACTGAGGAGGGGATTCTGGAGTATACAAAGTCGTATAAAACGATTGGAATTGAGTTAGAATGTCTTTATCAGTATGAAAGAGAACATTATCAGGTGAATAAATAGATTCAATAAAGGTACGCTCCTTACGAGACTTAAGATAATTGGCCAGGAGCTTACCAGATTTGTTGCGCCCACCATAAAAACGCGCGGAACTACGAAGAAGAAAAGAGGACGCGGAGTCAGTAGTCAGTTTGTTGAAGGTAAATTTAGCTCGGAGCAATTCAGATGACAATTGATTAGCAGAGGAGGTATAGAACTGGTGTTCCAGGTTCTTTATATGGGTTAGAGCAACTTTACGTTTCTGAGCAAATTGTTTCTTTTTCTTAGATACAAAATCAATGATGAATCCACGTGCTGTAGCTTTAAAAGAGTCCCAAAGGACATGAGGAGAAATCTGGGTGTCAGAGTTGAAGTGGAAGAATTCAGTAGTGAAAGAACGGAAAGAGGAGGAAAAATTAGGGTCAGTGAGAAGAGAACAGTCACAACGCCAACGGGAGGGTTTCGGAGGAGGAGGAAGCAAGTCAAAGTCTGTAATAATAGGAGCATGCTCGGAAATTACAATAGGTTAAATAGAGGAAGATATTAAGTTCTGAGAAAGGGATGAGGAGAGGAAGATGTAATCTAAGCGAGAGAAAGAGGCATGCGGGGGAGAGAAAAAGGAAAAATCTAGAGTGTCAGGGTGAGTAAGTCTCCAAGAATCCGAAAGATGTGTTTGCGAGATAGTGTCTAAAAATTGCTTGTGGGGTTTCTGAGGAATAAAGCGAACAGAAGATTTACGGTCTAAAAAAGGGTCAACTATCTGGTTACAATCGCCTCCTAAAAGAAAAAAAGCATCATTATATTGGATACATTTACTGGTGATTGATGGCCAAAAAGTAGAGTCAAAGTGATTAGGGCCATAAACATTAAACACAGTAATGGGGATTGCATTAATAAGTAATTTAGCCAGAACCCACCGGCCATCAACATCCTTTTCCTCCAATAGCACCCTACATTTTAGTTTCTTATGAATGAGAATAGCAACACCATTTTTCTTGTTAATGGAAGGGGAGAATAAAACAGTACCAACCCAATTCCTTTTCCATTTTGAAGATTCAAGGTCAGAAAGATGGGTTTCTTGTAAAAGGACAATGTCAGGATTATAGGAGGATAAGTGAGAGAGTACTCTCTGATGTTTGATAGGGCTATTAAAACCTTTCACATTCCAGGAAACGACTCTGAATGCATTAACAATGGAAACATATTAGTTAAAAATAGTGCAAAAAAATAAGCAAATACTAATGAGCAAAACATTGAAAAATTGGAAAAGAGAAGAAAGGAAAAATGAATGCAAGAGGGGGAAGGGAAGAGACGGGGTAGAGGAAAGGAGGTAGCATCAGGGAAAAGACATAGAGAAAAGGGACAGAGGAGACAGCACAAATCCATAAGGATGACTGCAAAAAACATACCTGAGAGGGGAATACAAGGGGAAGACGGGGAAGTAGTGATGCTTAACAAGACAAACCAACCGTAGAGCAGAGACACAACCGCACCGGGACATCACAGAACCACAAAAGGAATGTCACAAGATGAAGGGAACTATAGGATACAAATCTGCGGGAGAGAAGAAAAAGAGAAAATTAGTGCCAAAGACAAAAACGAAACAATACAATATATAATGGGTACAAAACTAAAGCTGCGAGACAATGAAACACTAAAGAAAAGAGAGTAGAACAAAGCAAAAAGAAGCCAAATAGAAGCATAGGAGAGCACGAAACAATTTAAGATGAATAATAAACCAACGAAAAGATATCCACAGATTAGAAACAAAAAGAAAAATCAAGGAACAGCCAACAACTGAATCAAAGACAATTGAGTCAAAGAGCTCCTCAAACTTGTTCAGCCACTAGAAGAAGAAGAAGAGGTCTCCATTCCACGTTGTTCTGCAAAAGGATAAAGTTCCGGAGTTCACCAGGGTCTTGAAATGTCCAAGTCTTGTTTTGGTGTGTAACTCTAAAAATGCAGGGGTGGACCAAGCCATAACGTGCCCCAAGGGAGCGCAAAGAGTGTCGAAGAGAAAGGAACTCTTTCCGCCTGGAAGCCGTGGCATTAGAAACATCTTGGGTCAGAAATACACGCTGACCTAGCCTGGAAACATGACGTTTGGCCCTAGCCGCAGCAAGGACAGAGAGAAGATCAGTAAATTTCAGGAAAAGGATGATGACACCACGGGGTTTTGCAGAAGAAGCAGTACGCGGGCCAAGTCTGTGAGCTCTCTGAATACTGATGGAGGTAGATGGTGGCATGTCCAGAAGCTTTGGAAGAAAGGAGGTGAAGAAGGTGACTGGGTCATCCCCCTCGAGAGACTCAGGAAGGCCATAAATACGTAGGTTGTTCCTCCTATTACGATTTTCCAAGTCCTCTGTATGTTGTTGAAGAGAGACAACCGTCTTTTCCAAGGAAGCAATATGTTGGGAATTGGATTGTATGTCAGGAACATGCTGTTCAATTGAGGAGATCCGGACGTCCATGGCTGACCATTTGTCTTTTAAGAGTTGCATGTCCTTACTCGTTTCCTCAATGAAAGGGCGCAAAGCGCGAATTTCCTCTAAAATCAAATCTATAGAGGAAGAAGAGGAAGACTTATCTTGCGAGGGAGGATTCTGCTTTAATCGTTTAGAAGAGGACGCAGGAGATGAAGATTTATTCAAAGAGGCCTGCACAGTAGAGGAACGATGAGGAACAGAGGCAGCCATTGTTGTAGTTGAGGTGGACGCACCCAAATCCTTAGAGGGACACACTGAGGCACCCGTAGAAGGAGCAAAAACAAATTTTGGTGTGCGCAGCCTGACCATGAGGGAAAAAATGATCTAAATGTATAGTCATGAAGTAATAAAGACAACTATGCTGAAGTAATGATGAGACTTGTGGGTAGGAGAAACAGGAACTCCAGGGAAATACACTAAAAAAGAAAACAAGTGAAGTGGGGCCAACACATTATGCGACTTTGAAGCGTAGTATTAGGCGGTAATGGCTGGCAACAGGTGAAGCTTTAAATGGTGACGCGCAAGACAGCAATGTTAGGCAGCAGGTGAGGCGTGGAATGGCGGAAGCGCACACCTTGTGCACCTTGCAGATGTCGCCAAACATCCAGGGGTTGCCACAGGGAGGAATTGACAGCAGCAGAGATAAGAAGTTGCAGCCGTAACAATTATTACAGTAGTAACTGAGAAAGGTCCATTTAGCCAGGGCAACATACAAAGCAAGGATGAATTAAGGTCCACCAGGTAGGCAAACGCTATTAGAAAAATGCCCCCATAAATGATGAAGGAAGATGGTGCTGGCTGGCAGGAGAAAGCAGCTAAAAGAAAGATGTCATCGTGAAGTAAATGGAAACGCTCACCACAGAAGGACAGAAGCGGTAAAAAACCATGGGGAGGCTCCATTAGCGGCAGAAAGTAGAGAATGGCATCGTGGGCATCACTGGAGGTCCAGGTGCAGCAGCAAACAAGCCTTCAAAGAAGCGCCGGCATAACATTTGGAAGCCGCGGCTTTCTAATTAGCCGCGGTGCGTCACGAAATGGCGACTCCGTGAGGCTGTGTGAGGTGCAACACTCGCGTCGCGAAATGGTAGAAAAATGGCAGCAAGAAGCCTCTAGGAACCACCATGCAAATTCCGGTGGGTTCCGATGCTCAAAGAAGGAGGCCGCATGAGCAACCAGTCCCGCAACATCCAGAGATAGCAATAAGATGTCCCGGTTTGGCGGAGCTCCGCGATCAGCCGGCCATCTTGCGCGGCATCCACGTGAGCATCAGGATTAAATGTCAGATGTCAGACCACAACTCTTAAGTACACTTCTGGACCTGTGGACTCTCCCAGGAAGAAGGACTGCTGTGCTGCTGAAAGGGCTGTTATTCTGCCGGACTGCTGCTCTGAGGTACTGCTGACCTGCTGCCCTGCTGCCCTCTTCCATGGGTTAAAAGGACTGAAACTGCCCCTCTAAACCTAGTATCCCGGAGGTACTCCAAAGGCTAGTTGGCTGGCCCTGTGATCAGAAGCCTCAGGGACAAAACAGGCTTCCAACGAACGTGAACCCACCACCTGGACTCTGCCATTTGTGATTCCTGCCCTCCCTAGTGGAGCCACTACAGTCCTCGAACCTTGGAAGTGGTCCTGAAGGTGCTCTGCCAGTCCACCTGTAGATTCAGCAGAACCAACTTATCTCCTCTGTGGTGCAGCGCATCTCCTGCAGACCCGGCACAGGGCCTCTGCTGCTCGATGCATTGCCCTCAGAAGTGATGCGTCACCTCTTCTGCATGGACTCTACAATGCAAGGTTTTCAAATCACTTACAACAGCCCAGCTGGACTGCCACTGCATGATGCATTTCCACACGAGAACTTCACTTTGCCCAATGCAGCCATCATCCTCAGTACAGGATTCCAGTTCACTTAGCAAGCAACCAGGATTAAGTTACTGTGTTCAGCAGATCTAAGTAGGTCCCTGTAGCCAATCTGCCATCCTGAAAATCTGCCTGAATTTTGTGATTTTGTCCCAGTCCGGTCAACCAGATAACAACAGTTGCGGGTTTGTGCTTTTCGGCGCTATTTTCACTTAAATCTTTGAAATTGAATATTTCCAAATCCACGGATTGGATTTTTGTCATTTTAGCCTTTATTTTATTTATGAACATGTACTCTGTTTTTTTCTAAATTGTTGTGGGATTTTTCTTGTGCTGTGTTCTCACTTTATTGTTGTTTGAAATGTTGCATAAATACTTTACACATTACCTCTAAGTTAAGCTTGAGTGCTCTGTGGCAAGCTACCAGAGGGTTGAACACAGGTTAATTTGGAGTTTGGTTGTGACTTCATCCTCACAAGGATTGTGGTTGATGCTTGAGTAGGGTTTCACCCCTTTCAACCAGTAACCCAATTTATTACAACTACAAGGCGACGCAAGGACAACACACTCCTTAAGTCAGATTTACCAAGCCACACAAGGCCACTTGCATGACCCTGTGTAGCTTGGTATATCCATAACACAAGACAGCGTAAGTCACTGCCTTGCATCACTCTGTGCTGGAAAGGCGTTGCATGGGTGGTGCATAGGTGTTCCCATGCATCCATCGATGTATTTTGTCATTCCCACATTTACCAAGACTGGTAAACCTGGGAATGAATCAAAATGGTATGCCTTTCCAATATATCTTTATTTCTTCCTTAAAGAGAAAGCCCCTCTAAGGATTTTTTTTTGTGCGGAAGATGTCCCTTCCTGTACAAAAACAGCCATGCCTGCTCTGCAGGCACCCTTGCATCATGTCAAAAGAGTGCCTTCGTTGGTGCTAGCCAGTCATAAGTGCATCAGCACAAGGAGAGAGCAGGAATGCGCTTTATCTTGATAGATATGGCATATCCTTGCCCTCTCTATTTGATGCAGCACAGCAAGTTGTCTCGCTGCACTGCATCAAGTTCTGAAAAATCTGGACCAATGTTGTTACCTCATTATTAAGTGAAGCAGGAGCCAGGTAGTATCTTGCAAACTAGTGAGGAACAAGGTGGCAGGTGAGTCTGGTGTTTCACCAGCCACCTCTATTCCATGTCTTTTGAGACATCAATCTGCACCGAGAAATTCCCCATCATGGAACTACCTACTGTTCCAGGGTTCTGAAGTCACCATCCACAGACATTTTTAGGTAGTCTGCTAATTCTATTTAATTTTTTATTTTGTGACTCCCCTATGCCACCCTCTTTCGTCTAGGGACAGCACAAAGACACTGTAACTTAACATCATCATCATTATGCTTTCTGAAAAAAACACATGGACCGAAAAAGTTACTTTGACGGCATGGAGCCAGTTAACAGTAATGTCTAGGCAGCCGAAACATCTCAACACCAGATGCTACCATTGTCGGAAAGGTGTTTTAATACACAAACCACCCATATTTGATCAAGTATTAATAACCTTTGCTGATATTTGCGCACAGGATACGAGAGCTACAGATAATACAATTTGTCGTCATTGCACTCCTATTGCTACATTGCTACATTTCAGTTAGGCACTCAATTACATTTATCAACCAGCTCACAGCATCATTAAGGTTTGTGCAACTATTCAAATTGCAATTCAAATATTCCTCTTTGACTCTATTGAATATACCATTGTGTCACCTGAATGAGTCAAATACAGAGTAAAGTCAACAGCACAGTAGACAGATAAAGATACTAACCAGGTTGGTGGTTTCGTGGAAAACAGATAAGCTTTTATAGTGATCTACTTAGATAAAGGCGGAGTAAGTAAATTACTAGCTCACATTTCACCCATATACTTTTTCAAGCTCTATTTATTGGTACAGCCATATTTTATATACGGTAGTGCCCATGTTGTGCCTAGCTTGCTCATTTAAAAAAAAACATATAACAGGAGTAAACCTGTTAACCCAGTTGAGAGCGGGTAATAATAATAACAATAATACAAAGTCTCAACAGGGATATCTTATAGACGGACAGATTAAAAAGTGAGTTAATCACAATGCAACAGAGAGGAAAGAGGACAAGGGAGACCAAAGAATAATACAAAGTTATTATTTTGCATATAAAGAGCACATTAGCAAAATAAATTTCAGTAACCAAAAATAACCAAAAGTGTACTGGCAAGTGAAGGTGAATAAACGGCGCAGTGACACAGGTGATTATGTGACAACGTGGGGTGGCGTAAGATAAACAGTATAAAGTGGTCAAAATACAATATTTACATTTATATACAAAAATTACATTTATTATTCTCAAATTGACCAAAAATGAACAGCCGCAATTGGCGTTGCTGGTTCGACGGCGTTTCAACCTTTATGACTTGAGGTCATCATCAGGACATTGGTTACATAAATGGAAATCTGTGCTCTTTTAAATAGGCAGGCAGAATCCAGGTTTGGATATGAAGGACAAGTCTTCGTTGCAAAATCAGAGTTAATCCATGAGGCAGTTGCTAGCAATGTACATCATTTTTGGAGTAAGGGCACAGTGCATAACTGAATTAGGTCCCAGGTACAGGAAATTTCTTCTTATCATATGGCGAAGCAATAGCGTGCCGCCCGAAAACGGCTTTACATCAAAGAAGAAACGTCCCGTGTGAATCAGGAGTCTCTCTCCGCCAAAGTAGCGAACGGTCTCAGCAATTCGACCGATCTGACGAACAAAGCGTCTTCGAAGACGCCTTGTTCGTCAGATCGGTCGAATTGCTGACGTTTCTTCTTTGATGTAAAGCCGTTTTCGGCCGGCACGCTATTGCTTCGCCATGATAAAAAGAAATTTCCTGTACCTGGGACCTAATTCAGTTATGCACTGAGCCCTTACTCCAAAAATTATGTACATTGCTAGTGAGAGAGCACAAATCTGAAAAAATGTATAAGTGCACCATATTTACAAGCACGTAGTTAGTTAACATATATCTTGCACCAGAGTGTCTTATATTCAGTAGTGAAATGTATAGAATGTTTAAGTAGAGTAACAATAATCATAACCGTGTGAGATTAATGTAGAAATGTTGGAATGAATATGAAAACCTCACGTTCACATGTTAAAGGAATCATGTAAGAGTTAAGTGGAAACTTGCAATCCAGTATATTGTGTAGGCCTCATGGCAATTCACAGAAAATCTAAACGTGCTGCTAAAATAATGTGAGGGGGTTGACGTGGTTCTTCCAAAATGTATTATCGAATTTAGTATTAAAATATATGCTTTATAGATGTGTTGCTTTAAGAAACGTATGTCAGTTAAGAATGCTGTTTAAATCAAGTTAAATGTTTTCAGAGTGCAGGGACCCGCTTCATGTAAATCAAGTAGGCCCGAACTGATAGTGATGCTCCTTTGATGTGCAATGTGCTCGTTAGGGGAGAAGTCGAGAGGTGCCAAGTACAGAGCTTTGCATTTGCTTTATGACCTATAGATATGGTGGAGCCTGGAATTTGAGGCCCACTGTAGGACGGCCTGTATGCAGGTGTGAGGGGTCCTAATCAGTCGAAATGAATAGAGCCTTGTTCAGTGGCGCTTGGCGCAGGCCTGTAGGAGTCTTCAGGAATTTCAGGGGGTACCGGCGCACTGAAGAAGAAGCCTGGGAACCAATGTCAACTTTAACGAGGGTCTTGAAGAGTACCATCATGGAGTTTACCGCGCAAAGATGTACCACGTGAGGGGCGTCCCAAGGGGCGTTCCTATCGGAAATGTGATTTGGTATTAGGGAAAGCGACCCGGGAGGAGAGCAGAGCAGATGATTTTGGGAGCCTAAGGAAGCGGATGGGTAGGCAGATAGACTGATTAGGAGAGACCCATCATCAGAGAAGAGACAAAGAGAAGTGCGTGATCTTCTTAGGAAGTCACCACGGCTGACACCTAGAGGGGTAAAGATCTTGTTAAGTAGGGATGTCACTTAGTGTAGTGTAGGGATAGACTAACCTGAATTTTCTTTTCTGTAATGACTTTGAGGTTGCAACTTGTATCCATTTTGGCAACGCTCGTGATTTTTGAACTTGTACTCATTATTCTGTTTTGTAGACTCAGACTATTCAAAGAGTTCATGTTCATAGTGATACCAGTTTATCTTTTGAATCTCATCTTAAGAAGTTTGTATCTTCGGTTATCTTTGACTTTATATTAAATCTTTGAAACTTAATCCTGGTCAGTGGTCATTTAGAGTGGTGTAAGTTCTTAATTGATTGACCTATTGTTAGATTGCCTTTTACTCAATGACAGGTACCAACGATCCAGTCGACTTGGTTTGGGAGCTGGTAAGGTAACTAGTAACCAGTAATCCCGCGTTAACAGTTGGTAGCAGAGTAGGATGGTTATCTTCTTGAGGAAGGTAATCTAGAGAGGTTAGTTTACCCCAAGGCCCCTAGACATCGAGAGACGAGCAGCGGAAGAATCGTGCGCCGAAGGTGCAGACGGTGCGAGAAAAGCAGCAGTATCGGAGGAGAGTGAGTATAACAAGGGTCATGCGTGAACAGATTGCGGTGTTTTGTGTTGTATTTGTATTGTAATGTCTTGCGGAGTTGAATGCCTGTAGTGTGAATGAGAGAAGGTTGTGAGCGCGCGCAACCTGGTAAACTGGTTACCTGGTAAACGGGTGAACTGGCGAAATCTTAAGTTCAGGCCAGAGCTTAAGTGGTTTTGGGTGTATCGAACATCCAGGGTAGTTGTCGACCATAGTACGGAGGTCACGAGGTACCATTGACCGCCGTGGGACCGAGATAGGGGGAGTGTAAGAGTGAATGTATGAGTAACGGACGCTGGTCGAAAGTTACTGTGTGTGAGTAACCTATCAGTGAAGGCGATTGTCTGGAAACGGAAAGACATATCGTCAAGTTAAGGTGACAACTACAGAAAAGACTGTGGGCGTACAGTCAAGAAAAGTGATCGCTTGGAGGAAGTAATCATTTTTCAGAGTATGAATGGGACGCGTGCATGACCGAGGAGACGAGCTGAGAAAGGAGGGGAACTGCTGCGAAGGGGGACGGGTGACGTCGGCTAGAGCCGCGCTGTGATTGAGCGGTTGGTGTGACGTTAGCTGGAGCCGCGCTCTGGTTGGGCGGCTAGAGTGACGGAGGAGGAAAGCCGCGCTCGGATAGGCCGGTTAGTGAGAATAGCACGGTAATTGGTGGATTGTCACCAGGAAGTAAACAAACGCGGAGAAAAGAGAAATCATGAAGTGTTTTAAGTGTTTGAAAGGGATCTTTAAAAGAAAAAGAAGTGAACATTATTACGGGGAAGAGGCTCCGCCGGAGGGTACACCAGCTCATTATATGGCAACGAATGTGGGGCTGCATACCATATTATGGATTGGGGCTTGGAATAAGCTTACGGAAGGGGGAGAGGAAATGCAGTTCCCGAAGTATGGGACGTTTAAGTTAGAGGTGTTGCATCGGCTAAAAGCAACCATGTCCTCATTGAAACCCTCGCCTAGACCAACACAGTTTGAGGCCCTTAATGCATGGATTAGGGCTGCACACGACAGGAATTTGAACAGGCGTCAACAAAGACTGACGCGATCGGTAAGAGCAGTGCGAGATTCTAAATGGGATGAGGAGGCAAAGAGATGGAGGGTACAGGCTATTGAGGTGGAGAAAATGTACCCCATGAGGGAGGTGGGAGGAGGAGGAAACCTCATGGAAGAGGACGAAGAAAGTGAATCGGAAGACAACCTGATAAACAGGTTGCTGTTAGATAGACCACCTCCGAGAGTTGGGGAGATTGAAGATAGGGGACTCGCAAGGGAAGGTGGGACTGTAATAGAGGGGTATACACCACTCCCAGTATCAGAATGGACACCTATCAAAGGCAAGGAGACACTTCATAACAACACTGTACAGAGTGTAGTGGGAAGGTTTGTGGTGCAGAAAACGCCAGCCACCGAAAGGGTTGAGTCTGTTGGATTGCCAGATGCTCTTCAAGTGCCTGTTACCATAGGACCCATAGTATCGATCTATAACCCTGAGAGAGATAGAGAGGAAGAACAGAGGCAATTGGATAGAGAAAGGATTGAGATGGAAAGGAGGAATAATGTGACAAATGCATGGAAACAATTGCCAGGATCGGTAACGTGGAATACCCCATTAGACACAACTGTAGGTCCCAATTCAGGGCAGGGAGGTCCGAGAGGGCCAATGGATCTAAGGGGACCGCGGCCAAAGCCCTATACAGAATTAAGAGCTGATTTGAGGGAATGGGATGGGTCCGCGGTAACCCCGAGTAACAGGTCAAGAACAGAACCAGAGTGGGAAAACAGAGGTAGCGGGACTGTATCTCATTGTGGGGCCAGCAAAAGCAGTCAGGGCCGAGAAGGTCAAAGTCAGGAGAACAGAGGAGTTACCTGTCCGATGAATGGGAGGGAACAGCAGGAGCAGAATGGTAGGAGTATGGAGTGTGAGGAGGTGTCTCGCCTCATGCAAACAGAGGGAGACCAAAGAACGCAAGAGTACAGGGATAGGTGTAGGTGCACTCATCACACACACGCACCTGGGGAAAATGTACAGCACTGGCAAAGAGGGAACAGTGAAAGGTCACGTCATACATCGAGTGATCGGAGGTCACAGATGCATGAGGAAGAAAAAGGGAGTAACGGAATATCTTACCAGGCATCCCGTGAAACTAGACAGGATGGGGAACGCGGGGCTATGAGGCGCGAAGGAGTGTTTCACTATCCACCCCGAGAAGATGGAAAGAAATGGGACCTAGAGAGATGGGAGCAGGGGAGGACTCCCTTTAACTCACCAGTGCCTAGGCACAGGACTAGGAGCTGGGACGGGAGGGATGTGGAAGGAGCATCCGGAGCTGAGGTAATAAAGGCTGCGATAAAGGTTAAAAGGCTTGATGTCTCCAGTCTAAAATCCGATCTAGACAAGATTATAGAAGGGACGGTGCCTTTAGAAAGGATTGACTTGTACGAACAAGATGAGCTACTGTTCATAGCGAAGGATACTACTAGAAAAGCTAGAGCGATTCATGAGAAACTGACTAAGTTGGCAGACAGGTATGCTGTAGATTTATCTAGGACAAGGGCATTGCAGAGTAACCACAGATTACAGTACTCGGACCAAGACCTAGATGAGAAGAGAACTACCGGATTAAAAACACACATAAGAGAATTGGTATCAGGAATAAGGGTGTGGAGAGAACTGGACAAATGGGAAGAGAGGTGGTCGAAAAAGGGCACTGTTAGGCGGAGTACAAGTGTGATGACCCCAGAGGGAAGGGTAATGCAGATGGAAGCATTCCCTTTGCGAGAGATATCAAACGGAAATTATGTACATGTGCCCTGGAGTAGAGGAGATTTAGCTGCATTTACCAACTCATTTCCGAAGTTGAGGGAAAATCCAGTAGAGTGGTATAAGCAGGTAGAAAGGTTTGTAAAGATCTCCAAAGTATTGTGGATTGATTTGAACACCTTGTTCGACATTGTGGTTCCAGGGGATTTGTGGGTAACGTGCAAGATTAGTGTCCAGTGGCCAAATGAAGAGCCTGAGAGGAATGCTAGAACTAATGGACCATCGGACAGTGTAATGGAGAAGTACGAAAGAGTAATAGCCTGGTTAAAGGATAAAGTGCCTCCACAAGATATAGATTGGGTAAAAATAGACAGAACAAGGCAGGAACCCAAGGAGACAGTCCATGAGTTTTATGAGAGAGAGTTACTGAAAATATTCAAACAGTATAGCGGACTAGATGTAATGGATCCCAAAGACATAGGGCAGTTTGTGTCAAAGTTCGTTTTGGGGCTGAGACCAGATATTTGTTTGATGATCCAACAACATTTAATTTGTTGGCAAAACAAACCACTAGATGAGATCCTGCGTTATGCGAGATACTGTAGTGACGAAATAGATTCTAAACCCAAGAATCTAAAGGAGAAATTGGTGGTGGTGCAAATGCAGTCAGCCGGGAAAGGTGGACGCAGAAGCAGGGGATGGGACAAAAGCCAAACGGTCAGAACAAAGATAATTAAGAAGGGCAGAGACCTAGGGTAGACTTTGCCACTTTAAAGAACACGACAAAGTGCCATTTGTGTCACCAGGTGGGACATTGGCGACGCGAGTGTCCCTTTAACCCTGAAAATGGAGAGCTAGAAGTCGAAGAGCAGGTTCAAGAGGTTCCGGCTTCAAAGGGGACAATTACGGGAAGCAAGGGGGCCAAAGGGGGGGCTTCGGCTCCACGAGCCCAGTTCCCACAGCCACCGAAAATATCGACAGGGGGAAAGGTCTTCAAACAAATGCCTCTCTTTATCGAGGAAGAAAAGTGTTATTACATTGATCCATTGACAGGACAACGTGTGAGTAGTGAGGAGGATTGCACCCTCGGGGCAGTCTTAGAGGTGGATCAGAGAGGGCCGTTTGTTGAGGCAGAAGTGGCAGGGTGTCCTACAACGTTCTTGGTGGACACTGGAGCTACTCGATCAACTCTGAGATCGGCGGTGGTTCCAGACTTGCCGATGTCAGGGGAAACAATTCAGGTGGTAGGAGTCGCAAATAAAAGGATGACTAGTCCCTTGACAGAACCAGTGTCTGTGAAGATAGGAAACCATATGAACGAACATCAGTTTGTGGTTTGTGACTTGAGTCCTGTATGTCTGTTAGGAAGGGATTTGTTGTGCAAATTGAACTGCACAATATACTGCACCCCGCAAGGAGTGGAGGTACAGACTACAGACGATGATGCTACTTTCAAGGTGGCCAATTCAAAATCTTGTGTAGAACTATATCCTACTCTGACAGTAGAAGATCTTCCCCAAGACTTAAGAGATGCAGGGGCGTCAGAGGTATGGGATTTTACAGGAGAAGAAATAGGATTGATTAAAGGGGTAGAACCGGTAAAAATACTGGTAAAACCAAATGCCGAGTTTCCAAGAACGCCTCAATACAAATTGTCCCAGGAAACGATTGCAGGAATAAAACCTGTGATCGAGTCAATGATTCAACAGGGAATACTGAAAGAAATCGTGGGTAGTCCTTGTAACTCCCCGATTATGGGTTTGCAGAAACCTAGTGGGAAATTCAGGATAGTGCAGGATTTACGAAAAATTAACAACATAGTCGTTTCATGTTGTCCCTTGTTACCGAATCCATCAGTGATACTATTTCAAATACCATGTCAAGCAGAATGGTTCACAGTGATAGATCTTTGCCAGGCTTTCTTTTCAATTCCATTGGATGAGGATAGCAGGTATCTTTTCGCTTTTAAAATGGAAGATCACGTTTTAACATGGTGTCGAATCCCACAAGGATTCACAGATAGCCCATCCATCTTCAACCAGTTGTTGAAGAAGAATCTCGAAAATCTAGTACTGCCGCAGAACTCGGTTCTGGTCCAGTACATAGATGACCTACTTGTTGCATCAGAGACTGAGGAAGCCTGTAAAGCAGATTCAATTGCCTTACTGAACCATTTAGCTGAAAATGGACATAAGGTATCTCCGAGCAAGTTGCAGTATTGTCTGACAGAAGTACAGTATTTGGGGCACCGGTTAGAAAAAGGAAAACGCAAGGTGTCCCCAGAGAGGATTGAGGCGATAATGAAGATGAATGCGCCTACGACACAGAGAGAAGTTAGAATGTTCCTAGGGATGGTGGGTTACTGCCGACAGTGGATAGTCAACTTTTCACTGAAAGCAAAACCCTTACAGAAACTGACGCACAAGGAGGTGAGTGATCCGGTACCATGGGACGACGAATGCCTGGTGGCGTTCTTGCAGCTGAGAGACGATTTGTGTCGTGCTCCGGCTCTGGGAATGCCCGATTATGAGAAATCATTTTCACTCTATTGCTGTGAGAGAGAGGGATGTGCTTTGTCAGTCTTGGCACAGACCCACGGAAATGCCCGTAGACCAGTTGCATATTTTTCGGGTACATTAGATCCAGTAGCCGCAGCGTTGCCCGGATGTCTCAAATCCGTTGCTGCAACGGGTGTCAGCATTGAAAGGAGCGAGAGTATTGTGATGGGACATCCAGTAGTTGTGTATGTACCGCATTCGGTTGAATTGTTAATGACCAGGACGAAGACGCAGCATCTGACCAATAGCAGGCTCACGCGCTACGAGCAGGTTATTCTTGCCGCGGAGAACGTGACCCTCAGGAGATGCTCTGTCTTGAATCCTGCTATTTTGATGCCATTACCTACTGTAATAGAAGGCGAAGGATGTGAAGACCACGATTGCCTTGATGTGACTGAACTATGCACGAAACCCAGACCAGATATTGTGGATGAGCCGTTGTCTGGCCCCGATGAGATTTATTTTGTTGATGGCTCATGTTTAAGAGACGATACTGGTCGGTTGAGAGCAGCTTATGCTGTTTGTACCATTACTGGAGTTGTGGAAGCCGCTTGCCTGGAAGGAGTACATTCCGCACAGGTAGCAGAAATTATTGCCCTAACTCGTGCCTGCATAGCAGGAAACGGAAAGAGAGTCACCATCTACACGGACAGCCAATATGGGTTCGGTGTGGTTCACGATTTCGGGCAGTTGTGGTCTCAGAGAGGTTACATGACCTCCTCTGGTTTGCCCATTCGAAATGGAGAATTTGTGCGATTATTGTTAGAAGCATTACAAGGTCCTGTTGCCATAGCGATAGTGAAATGTGTAGCTCACACCAAGAATACAGACTTTGTATCACAAGGCAATAGGTACGCTGATGAGGTCGCACGTTATTGTGCGGAACAAAATTATTCCTTCTCAAAAATGGAAATTGAAGGGGTTGAAGAAAAGACAGAATTGAGCATGATGTTAGAGACCGTGGATACCTGGGAAGATTTGAGGGTAATGCAGGAGAACGCACCAGAAACTGAGAAAAAGGCATGGGAAACAGCAGGTTGTGTGCGAAGTGAAATGGATTTTTGGGTTTCAGCAGATGGGAGGGCTGTGTTACCTGAAGAATTAGCTAATCCCATGGCGAGAGAAATACATGGTCCAGTACACCTAGGAAGAGATGCTATGATGAGAGTGTTTAGGCAAACTTGGTATTGCCCTAAATTTAGAATAGCAGCAGAATCAGTATGCAAGCGATGTGTTACCTGCCAACAACTGAACGTAGGCAAACGAACACCAGTCACACTGAGTCACATTGGGAGGTCGGGGGGGCCTTTCAATAGAATGCAACTAGACTTTATTGAAATGCCAAGAGTCAATCGCCTTAGGTATGTGTTGGTGATTGTATGCGTATTTTCCAGATGGGTTGAAGCGTACCCTACACGTAGGTGCGATACACTCACAGTGGCTAAATTGTTGCTCAGGGAGTTGATACCGCGCTTCGGGGTGCCTGCCTCTCTGGAATCGGACAGAGGAAAACATTTTAACAGCGAAATAGTGAAGATGTTGTGCTCCACTCTAAAGATTGATCAGAAACTGCATTGTAGTTATCGACCAGAAGCTTCAGGAATTGTGGAACAAGTGAACGGCACTCTGAAGAATAGATTGGCTAAAGTAGTGGCATCACATCTTTGAGTTGGCCAGATGCTCTTCCTTTAGTGCTCATGAGCATGCGCAGCACTCCTGACAGGAGGACAGGTCTCTCCCCACACGAGATTCTAATGGGGAGGGCCATGAGACTTCCCACGGTTCCAACTGCTGCCCTATTGAATATTACAGATGATCTGATCTTGGATTATTGTAAAGGACTGTCTGACGCCATCCATTCTGTGTCCCTTCAGGTGCATGCGGCTGAAGTTCCAGCATCAAGGAATCTGTGTCATGATCTGAACCCAGGAGATTGCGTGTTGGTCAAGAAGCACGTCCGGAAGAACTGCCTAGATGTTCGCTGGCGTGGGCCCTTTCAGGTAATCCTGATCACGAACACCGCGGTGAAGTGCGGGGGGCTGCCAAATTGGATCCATGATTCCCATACTCGAAGAGTTCCAGCACCTCTAGAAGAAACAGCTCCTATCCCAGACGAAAGTCCAGAAGTGGAAGAAGAGTCACAAGAGGGGATCGAATCAGCTGAGGGGGTGTTGGAAGAAGTTGGGAACGCATCGGATCCAGACGAAGAGCGAAGACAGGACGGCAGTGAGACTGAAGACGCAACTGAAGGAGAGAGCAGCAGTGAATACGATTCAGACACAGATCAGTACCAGAGCGATCAAGAACCGAGTGTGAGGACGAGAAATAGGAGAGTAAGGCTTGGAGCTGCCACTTGGCCGGAAAGAAGAAGGAGGCTAAGTTTACGGTCAGCCCAGGAAGAAACCCTTGCTCCTATATCCGAAGACTCGGATCTAGAAGAAGATACTCAGGATCAAGCTCAGGAAGGTCCTAGAAGGTCAAGGAGGGTGCGAGTACCTAGCAGAAGATACTCTACTCCTGATTGGACCTACCTCGTTGCAGATGTCCATGGGACACAGAACCGGGAGGGTCAGGGAAGTGAACCTGATCAGAACTGACCCGATCATCACAGTACAAATACTGTTCCTGCTACCAGGGGTGGAGGCCGAAAGGTTGCTGACACTCAATATCGTCTACCCTCCTCTCCTGAGCGGGATAAGAAAATTGATTCTAGAGACAGTTGATTTTCCAGTTTGCTGTTCACGATATCCAATACTGGAGGGAACTCTTCTTCGGTTGGAAATGCTTGAGCGAGTAGTGGAAGTTCTTGGAGCGCTCATTGTTTTAGACTAACACTTTGTTGCGAAAGACTTTGAAAAATTACTGCAAGATAACCTAGCGCCGAGCGGAAGAAGAAAAAAATGGTAGGGGTTTCCTTTTAGCGGATGGAGAAGGGCTAGGGTTGTCTATTTTCTACAGGACTTTAAACTGTTTTGCGGAGAAAATTGTCAGCTTCTCAGTGTTCAAAGAGAGAGACATTGTTTTAAAGAAAGACTTTGTTCAGAGAGAAGGAGAAGTGGATGCTGGAAGAACGTCTAGAGCTACACTGTTTGAGAGCATGGAGGCTGGCAACCCGAACCGCAGGGCAAAATGTATAGTTGGCACACTGTTAGGAGTAGTGATTTCTCTGATAGTTTTAGTGGTTACTGTCTCATACATAGTGGGACACGAGAGGGATGCAACTGCAGTCAAAGAAGTCAAGGGAGTGACAACACAGAGGACCACTACTGTTAATTATAAGGGAAACATCAATGATAAAGACAAAGCGTTGTTAGATGCAGAAATAAAAAGGTTACACACAGACGAGTCACAGGGAAATTTCAGGTCCAATGCTTATGCCAAATTGCTTTATGAGTACATTGATGTCATGGAGGCGAAGAATTGCTACGTTTGTATGCAGTTACCAGCTTCTGTGGATGAGGGTATCAGATACCATCATCTTCCATTGACATATGGAATCACATGCAGTTTGTTGTTGAGCATATTCTATGGACGAGAAGGATTCGAGTATTATTTCTCGAATTTCGACTCGACATTGCCAGAGGTTCCAAATTACAAGCATTTAAATAAGTGGGACTATTACAAGAGTGAAGACAGATTACAGAAATGGTTTCTTCCATGGAGAACGTTAGACACATCACATGCCCGAAGAAATAATCTGACTTGTCAAGTATCAGAAACTGAGAAGAAGTTTATAGGGCAGGTGGATACTCGATACAGAAGGCAGAATATTCAGAAAGCTTCAGGACAATGGGAGACAGATTGGACCAAAGAGGAAAGGGAACACCAAAGGAAGGGTAGCAAGGGTCCAATTGCTCTAGACAAAGAGAAAAGGGGGAAACTATGTATTCACAGAAGTTCCTCCTATTATGAAAATTTGTTTGTAGGGGAAGTTAGTTGTGAACATGCTTTCCAGTTGGAGTATTACTCCAAGGATTTTTTGAAGGAAATGCAAGCCATACCAAATGTATATTTTGTGTGTGGAAGGAATGCCTATGTGAGGTTACCAGATAATTGGTACGGATCATGCTATTTAGCGATTGTCTTTCCCAAAATATACCATGCCGAGAATTTGGAGACAACAAAGAGAGGAAAACAAGCTAGGGGGAGAAGAGATCTTGCCGCTGAAGAAGTGGTTGGAGATGTATTTGGGGTGGTATTTCCCTTTTTGGGATTGATACTGAATGATATTAAGCTTAGGAGGTTAGCTACAGTCGTAGATAGGCTATCTGCCAGTACTGCTAGATCATTAATGCTGGTGGAAGGTGAGATGCAATCGATTAGGGCAATGGTTCTTCAGAACCGACTTGCTTTAGACGTTCTGTTAGCTAAAGAGGGAGGAGTCTGTAAGGCTTTGAAGGTCCAGGAGTGCTGCACTTACATTCCGGACAATTCAAAACCTCTAGAGAAATACATACGAAACATCACTGCAATTCACCATGAAATTGAGGATCTGGCAAAAGTCAACGTGTGGGAAAAAGTAGGTCATGGAATGGGTAAAGTTGGAGGTTGGTTTGCCAACCTAGGAAAGGGTATCGTTTGGTACATACTGAAACCCATCCTCATAATTGTGATTTGTGTAATCACTTTGTGGGGATTGGTGCGTCTGTATCAGTGGTATAGAGCAAACAGGTTGCAAAGATCTATGAGAGAACAGGAGAGAAGGTTGACAGCGATGCAGGATACTCAATACAGGAGTCTGAAGGCGTTGGAGACAATGAAAAGAGGTGGCACTGCCACGACTTCACTTTGAAGGGTTCTACATTTTTGTGATGGTGTTTTGATGGTGATGACCCCTGAAGGTCATCAAAGGGGGGACTGAGAGAGCACAAATCTGAAAAAATGTATAAGTGCACCATATTTACAAGCACGTAGTTAGTTAACATATATCTTGCACCAGAGTGTCTTATATTCAGTAGTGAAATGTATAGAATGTTTAAGTAGAGTAACAATAATCATAACCGTGTGAGATTAATGTAGAAATGTTGGAATGAATATGAAAACCTCACGTTCACATGTTAAAGGAATCATGTAAGAGTTAAGTGGAAACTTGCAATCCAGTATATTGTGTAGGCCTCATGGCAATTCACAGAAAATCTAAACGTGCTGCTAAAATAATGTGAGGGGGTTGACGTGGTTCTTCCAAAATGTATTATCGAATTTAGTATTAAAATATATGCTTTATAGATGTGTTGCTTTAAGAAACGTATGTTAGTTAAGAATGCTGTTTAAATCAAGTTAAATGTTTTCAGAGTGCAGGGACCCGCTTCATGTAAATCAAGTAGGCCCGAACTGATAGTGATGCTCCTTTGATGTGCAATGTGCTCGTTAGGGGAGAAGTCGAGAGGTGCCAAGTACAGAGCTTTGCATTTGCTTTATGACCTATAGATATGGTGGAGCCTGGAATTTGAGGCCCACTGTAGGACGGCCTGTATGCAGGTGTGAGGGGTCCTAATCAGTCAAATGAATAGAGCCTTGTTCAGTGGCGCTTGGCGCAGGCCTGTAGGAGTCTTCAGGAATTTCAGGGGGTACCGGCGCACTGAAGAAGAAGCCTGGGAACCAAGGTCAACTTTAACGAGGGTCTTGAAGAGTAC
Source organism: Lissotriton helveticus (assembly GCF_964261635.1). Taxonomy (NCBI): domain Eukaryota; kingdom Metazoa; phylum Chordata; class Amphibia; order Caudata; family Salamandridae; genus Lissotriton; species Lissotriton helveticus. Next base: position 1,432,724,301 of record NC_136067.1, on the reverse strand, counting down.
CATCATGGAGTTTACCGCGCAAAGATGTACCACGTGAGGGGCGTCCCAAGGGGCGTTCCTATCGGAAATGTGATTTGGTATTAGGGAAAGCGACCCGGGAGGAGAGCAGAGCAGATGATTTTGGGAGCCTAAGGAAGCGGATGGGTAGGCAGATAGACTGATTAGGAGAGACCCATCATCAGAGAAGAGACAAAGAGAAGTGCGTGATCTTCTTAGGAAGTCACCACGGCTGACACCTAGAGGGGTAAAGATCTTGTTAAGTAGGGATGTCACTTAGTGTAGTGTAGGGATAGACTAACCTGAATTTTCTTTTCTGTAATGACTTTGAGGTTGCAACTTGTATCCATTTTGGCAACGCTCGTGATTTTTGAACTTGTACTCATTATTCTGTTTTGTAGACTCAGACTATTCAAAGAGTTCATGTTCATAGTGATACCAGTTTATCTTTTGAATCTCATCTTAAGAAGTTTGTATCTTCGGTTATCTTTGACTTTATATTAAATCTTTGAAACTTAATCCTGGTCAGTGGTCATTTAGAGTGGTGTAAGTTCTTAATTGATTGACCTATTGTTAGATTGCCTTTTACTCAATGACAGGTACCAACGATCCAGTCGACTTGGTTTGGGAGCTGGTAAGGTAACTAGTAACCAGTAATCCCGCGTTAACAGTAGTAACTGCCTCATGGATTAACTCTGATTTTGCAACGCAGACTTGTCCTTCATATCCAAACCTGGATTCTGCCTGCCTATTTAAAAGAGCACAGATTTCCATTTATGTAACCAATGTCCTGACGATGACCTCAAGTCATAAAGGTTGAAACGCCGTCGACCCAGCAACGCCAATTGCAGCTGTTCATTTTTGGTCAATTTGAGAATAATAAATGTAATTTTTGTATATAAATATAAATATTGTATTTTGACCACTTTACACTGTTTATCTTACGCCGCCCCACGTTGTCACATAATCACCTGTGTCACTGCGCCGTTTATTCACCTTCACTTGCCAGTACACTTTTGGTTATTTTTGGTTACTGAAATTTATTTTGCTAATGTGCTCTTTATATGCAAAATAATAACTTTGTATTATTCTTTGGTCTCCCTTGTCCTTTTTCCTCTCTGTTGCATTGTGATTAACTCACTTTTTAATCTGTCAGTCTATAAGATATCCCTGTTGAGACATAGCTTGCTCATTTAGCCAAAAGTATCACATTTTTAAGTTGGCATTCAAGATCTATTCTATATATACTTTAGTATATACTTATATGTGTATGTACTTTGTGGGCTCTGAAAGTCAGCCCTAGGACTCTTTCTTTCTATGTTCCCACGCGCTCCCTGCAATCCTTCTTCTTATGTTATGCTCAGGTCCCTTGCTTCAAGCTGCAGAGAATAGGGGGCAGTTCATTTGCAGTAAAAGTGGCGGTTGCGTGGAATGCTCTTCCTCTTGCCCTGCGCACCCACCAGGATCTAGTTGTGTTCAAGAGGAAGTTGAAAACACATATTTTTCCCTGAAGACACACTGCCAGCCCCGCAGTGATGTCATAGTGCAGCAGTGGCAAAAGACACACAATTGATGGACGGAATGCAGAACAAATCAAAACACTCACCCCCAGTCAAGAGATCTGGGTTAAATCCATCATTCTTTTGCTCACCATGCCACCCCAGTGTAGACCTGGCCATATGCAAATCAGTCATGACCCTGTGCCTCATGGGAACAGTCCAGCCCGAACTGCCAAGCCAGGTCCTCCCTGGACCGGAAACAAGCATCCTAGGACCGGTTTTGGGGTTTCACCCCTCTTCAGCTAGGATAGCTTGATTCCAGTGGCACAGTGAGCCCAGGACCCAGGTCTGGGCATACCTGGTGCACTTAGGGTGAGAAAGCAAAAGACACACAATTGATGGACGGAATGCAGAACAAATCAAAACATTCACCCCCAGTCAAGAGATCTGGGTTAAATCCATCATTCTTTTGCTCACCATGCCACCCCAGTTTAGACTTGGCCATATGCAAATCAGTCTTGACCCTGTGCCTCATGGGAACAGTCCAGCCTGAACTGCCACGCCAAGTCCTCCCTAGACTAGAAACAAGCATCCTAGGACCGGTTTCGGGGTTTCACCCCTCGTCGTCCATCATCCCCTTTGGTATCGCTTTGTTCGCCCTAAGTTGGCAGGGTATGCCCAGACATGGATCCCTTGCTCACTCTACCACTGGATTCAAGATAGCCTGGCAGATGAGGATTATGAATCCGAAACCGGCCCCAGGATGCATGTTTCCAGTCCAGGGAAGACATGGCTTGGAAGTTCGGGCTGGACTGTTCCCATGAGGCACAGGGACAGACTGATTTGCATATGGCCATGTCTGAACTGGGGTGGTGGAGTGAGCTAAATAATGGTGATAGATTAAACCCAGATCAGTTGACTGGGGGTGAGGGTTTGATTTGCTCCAACGCTCCGTCCATCATCCCCTTTGGTATCGCTTTGTTCGCCCTAAGTTGGCGGGTATGCCCAGACCTGGGTCCCTTGCTCACTCTACCACTGGATTCAAGATAGCCTGGCTGATGAGGATTATGAATCCGAAACTGGTCCCAGGATGCTTGTTTCCGGTCCAGAGAAGACATGGCTTGGCAGTTCGGGCTGGACTGTACCCATGAGGCACAGAGTAGGACTGATTTGCATATGGCCATGTCTGAACTGGGGTGGTGGAGTGATTACAGATGAAAAAAGCTAATTTATAATCCTTTGTGAAACAATTAATAGTTTCATTAAAAATGGTCATTTACTTTGAAAAATGCTGGTTAAATAATTCATTTTTATCTTTGGAAATCCCTGGTAAAAGCATGCATGGTAATAGTATGCATTGTGAAGTTGGGCATAGAAAAGGTAGTTTTAAGTTATATTTGTGACCTGCGATAAGATGAGGGCTCCCAATATTTATTGATTAGGTTTAGGGGAGGTTTGAGCTACATGTGAGACAGGGTGAATGATTGAGCCATTTACTTTATTTAGCACATTTTAGAGACAAAATCTGTCTTCAAGATGTGATGTCTTGTCTCCTTTGCTGTTCAACAAATTGTGGACATGAGATAGGTATCATAAAGATGATTAGAAAAGACTTGTATTTGGGGGCTATTTTAAGAATTTTTGAGGGTTTGTCAGTGCTGAGGTATGGAAATATATATGCAGTAAGAGAGACCATAAAAATGACCTCTGGGCTCAGCTACATGAGAGCAGTAATAGTAACGACAGCTCTCTATTTTGGAAAATAATAAAATCTCCCTTTCTAACCGAGGGTAATTCCCACCAGCACCTGGATGTCGCCGTATCCTCGGATGAATGGGTGGCGCATTTTTCCAAAATCTTTAGCGACCCCCCCGCGGATTGCGCTGTAACTTCCACTCCAGCGCTTGGGACCCACGATAAAGGGGTCTACCCAATCGATTTGAACTTCTCCCTCGGAGAGGTTATAAGTGCACTATCGGCTTCTAAATGTGGAAAGGCCCCTGGTCCCGATGGTGCACCATTAGACATTTTCCTTCTAAATATAGATTTATGGTCCCCGTTAATAACCCAACTAATTGCTGCAGCATTAAAAGATGGCCTATTGGATTCTTGGTCCTCCTCCATACTGCTCCCAATTTTTAAAAAGGGTGACAGAAATAACCCTGCTTGTTACAGGCCCATCTCCCTCCTGGATTCGTTGGGCAAGGTTGCGGGTCGCCTAATTCTGGATCGCTTACAAGATTGGGCGACAGAAAAGAACATCATAACGGACTTGCAGTACGGATTCAGGGAGGGGCTGGGCACTGTCGAACAGGCCCTAAACCTTTCACTTTTAATTGGGAAGTACGTTGGAGTAAAAGGGGGCAACTTATTTATGGTCTACGTCGACCTTAGCGCGGCGTTTGATTGTGTAAGCCATGTCAAGCTCTGGTCCATTTTGGATAAGTTGGGCGTTGACCCACCCCTCATCAGATTCTTGCGCGAGCTTTATACTAACGCCTCGGCCCGCGTAAGATTTGGTACGGCTGGAGAGTTAACGCCCGCCTTTCCAGTAAATCGCGGAGTAAGGCAGGGTTGTGTCCTCGCCCCCTTCCTATTCAACCTATATACCAACGGTTTAGAAGTAGCCATGCTAGAGGGGTGCCAGGATCTACCTACTATCAACAGGCGCCCAATCCCAGCACTTCTTTATGCTGATGACTCCGTACTCTTTGCCAGGACTTTAGTTCAACTTCAGAAGCAGCTTGATAAATATTGCAACTTCATGCTTTCACTTGGGCTAAAGGTCAAAAAGACCAAGACCTTTGTTATGCAATCTGGGCCCAAGGTAAAAAGCTCTAAACATCTTTGTATTGACCAATCAAAGCTGGAACGCGTTAGGGAATACCCCTACCTGGGTATCCTAGTAGACGACAAGCTGACTTGGAAAAGGGCGATGGTTACCAGGAGATTGCTCTACCAACGAGCAACTTCTGCCCTCGTGTCTTTTTCCAGAAAAATGGGTAAGCCATCTCCCTCAGTACTGCTTAAAATCCATCAAGCTAAATGCTTGAGCATCGCTACATATGGAGCCGGGGTTTGGGGCTATGTAAATACTGACGAACTGCAAAAAATCCAGAACGGCTTTTTAAAGTACCTCTTGGCCCTACCACGGAGTGCCCCCATATATGGTTGCCATATAGAGCTTGGAATTGATTACTTAACAGACTACATAAAATGTCAACCAGTGCTCTTATGGCATCGTATATGGACAAAGCCACAGTGTCATCTTACCCGTGCACTCATTTTAGATTGTTTTGAGATGTCGGCCTGGAAAAACATCCCATGGTTGAACTACGTAGTCAACTTTCTCAAAGATCTTGACCTCACGCAGTATACCATTGAGCCTTCATCCATTACTGAGATGAGTAGAAAAACTTTGAAGCACCATTGCCTCTCCCATCTAAGGGATCTCCGTCTGTGCAATGAAATCCCCAAACAATCAAATGTAAACATTTTGATGGTTCAGGTGTCCTTAGGAATTCAGCCATACTTATCGTACCATGTTTCCAACTATGAAAAATACCTATTAACTAGGTTACGTTTTAATATCTTTTTCAGATTGGTTACTTTCCCTAGAATCTTAAATTGGTCCCGCGACCTTGACAAATGCCCTTGTGACAAGGTCTCCCCCCAATCAACTATGCACGTACTACTGTTCTGCCATTATTACGCAGAAACACGCAAGCGCTGGGTCCTACCATTGCTGCGTCAAATGGGGTTGAGGACCTGTCGCCCGGCCTTTTTAGCTCTGCAACATCTTGATTCACAGTATGTGGCAAAGAGCCTAGCTCTTTTTCTGAAATCATGTATAACCATTCGTAAAATGTTGGATACGAATCTTTCCTGAATACTTGGACATCTGTATCATCGTTGTAAATGATTTAAAATCGTACCTTCTTGGACAATGTATTTCTCTAATTTTTATATTTTTAGGTGTATTAACAGTAATTGTGATTTTATGATGAAATGTTTATATGTGATGTACTTTTTATGATTAACAAAACGGTTAACCGAATAAAAGATTTGAACTTGAAAAAGATTTGAACTATATGCAGTATGGACAGATTAATATATTTTATATGTTCCTCAACATTTAAGTGAAGAGAGCAGTGGGATTCTGCAATGTCATCCAGTCTTTTTGGAAAAAGGATAGACATCCACTTACTTCCGGTACTGCTTGAAACTATTCCAAGGGTTTTTGGATGCGGCCCTAAACAGAACAGTAAAATAATATTTTTTTGATTTCACCTACATTCCAAAGTTATATTGCAATCAATGAAATTGCTTTCTTCAATGTTCAAAGTAATGCGCCTTATGTAGTCTATTTGAGGTACATTGCACATAGCCTGGTTCTGATAGTCCTTGAGATCCTTCAACTTAATCTCAAGAGTGTCTCTGTGGTTGAAGAAAATGAGATCCTCTCAAACTAATAAGCAAATCTAGCCTTAGTCACAAAAAATAAAATGTTGACATTGAATTCATGCTACACCCTGCCACTGAAGGATCTACTGAATTGTAGACTGGGAACCTCTAATTAAGATTTATAAAACAAGCCACAAGATGACTGAGGTTCCATTACGAGTTTGGCGGATGTGTTACTCCATCACAAACGTGACAGATATCCCGAACGCCATATTATGAGTTCCATTATATCCAATGGAATATAATGGAACTTGTAATATGGTGGATAGGCCCATAGGCATTGAACAAGCAGGGAGATAATTCACAAGTGTAGGCCATCAGATACAGGGGAGAATATGCTGAGGTCTATGCCAGTGTGGCGGGCACTGAATATATGTTGTGATGTTATTTTTTGGGCTGACATCTTTGGGGATGCTCTCATTGAGCAGAGTGATTGGGGCATTTGTATGGGACGTGTGTGTGTGTTTTTGTTCTTGTGGTGTGCACCGGTATATTAGACACCGTCACTCCTCCTCCGCCCTGTTTAGTGTTGAGAGGCTGGAGACAGGCATTCAGAGCACTCACTATTTTTGTTCACATTTTTGTGGAAGGGTCACTTATCAACTTGGTCTAATGAATGAGGGCCAGTGATAGTGTTTGGCTGAGGGAGGCACCAAATATGCTTTGATAGATTTTTTGGGGGATCATGTATGCATGTGGAGGCATGAAACAGAGGGTAGGAGGGTTTGTGGATGGGTGGGAGCCGCAATAGTTTGATTTATTATTCTATTAGTGTTTGTTTATGAAGCAGGAAAGGTAATAGATGTGTCAGTGAGGGAGATTTCAAATATTTTTGGCTCAAATATTTAGGGGCCCAAAATGTACTGTGGATGCCCTGGTTATTGCAAGGCTGCTGAGTGGGTGAGTGGGAAGGGACACTAGGGAGGCAGAAGACATTGTGTTTCTCTTGAACTTGCACTGGAATCGTTTGGCAGTTCACCCGTGGGTGTTCGTATGGAGTGGTAGAAGGCATGAGGAAAGAGACACAGAGCTAGCACCTAAGACATATGAGTACTGCCCATGATGAACGAGGAGTTTGTTTGCTGAATCACTATTCCTTAGTTAGTGAAGTATTTCAAAGTGAAATTAATTTAAAATGTGTTTTTTAGTATGCTCCTCCAAATCAATATGCAGCTTTACTGCCGATCTGAATTCCTTCTTGTTATTTTTAATTTTTAGTTTCTGCAAGTATTTTCTGCAAGCTGCATCCCAGAGAGGATGACTGGGGCTAAGCGAAATCAACCACACGCATGGTATAATGAGTCCTTACCGGCAGAAAAGAAAATATGTAAGCTTTTAGAACGGGCGTGGAGGCCACTGCAGCTAAAAACACATATAGGAAGGCTATAAAAACCTACCACAAACTGGTCCAAAAGACCAAAGCTGCATTCTATGCCAACTCGATCGCGGCCAGCTCCAACCCCTCTAAAACTATATTTTCCCTCATGAAAGACATGCTAAAAAATCACCTACAGGAACCAATGACACCATATCTTCCAACACTCAATGTGATTCACTGGCAAGGTACGTCATCAATAAGGTTGATTACATCTCTGACACGCTCAAGCTGAGGCAGAGCACTGCCAAACCCATGGTATTCACCTCCCCAGAGCGCTCCCCTGCTCCCTACAAACTCTGCCTCCCATGTCTTCTGGCGACACTTTCACCGTGGCGGCGAAAGTCAAATCTGGCTTTCCCGATGATCATATTAAACCTGACATTTTCAGGAAATTCCACAGCTGCCTTTTAGCTCAGGGTCAGGAATTCATTAATAACTCACTTCTGTCGGCAGTGTTCCCTAAATCTTGGAAGCATGCCAAAGTTGTCCCACTGTTGAAAAAGCCTATGCTAGATGCATCTCTGCCGGAGAATTTTCATCCAATCTCTCTGCTGCCCTAACTAGCCAAAATCATGGAGTCCCATGTTAACATCACTCTGACCAACTATCTGGAGGCCAACCAAATCCTAGACAACTCTGAGAATGGGTTCCGTCCCAGGCACAGCACGGAATCAGCCCTTCTGGCAGTCACTGAGCAGATGAGGGCCACGCTAGATGAGGGAAACACTTCAGCACTTTTCTTACTTGATCTCAGTGCGGCCTTTGACACGGTCTCCCATTCCATCCAGCTTCAACGGCTTGAGGAAATCGGGGTCAAATGCAGGGCCTTGGTCTGGTTTGCCCTCTTTCCTATCAGAGCATTCCTTCCAGATACATGCACCCCCTATCAGTCTAGTTATTATCCCCTCAGCTGTGGTGTCCCGCAGGGCTCTGCTCTGAGCCCCAAGTTGTTTAACCTGTATGTCTGCCCCCTGGCCCTTCTGGCAAAAGAACGGAACATCAAAATGGTATCTTACACGGATGATACCCAGCTGATATTCACTTTTTCCAGCGACCCTGCTCAGGACCAACTAAAATTTAGTGCTGATGTGCTGGCTATCAGCAACTGGATGACAAACAATTACCTACAGCGTAACTCAGCCAAGACGGAGGTGCTCCTGGTTGGCCGTGACATCCATAAGTGGGACAATCGATGGTGGCCAGCAACCCTGGGCACCGCTCCCCAACCAAAAAATGCTGTCAAATATCTAGGGGTCTTGATCGATACCACTCTCTCATTCGAGCCCCATGCAAAAAAAGTGGCGGGTGCCTGTTTCGCCCTTTTGCGCGGCTTAAACCCCATCTTGGGATTCTTTGACGCAGCCACCCGCCAACTGATAATCCAGTGGAAAAACAGGAGTAAGGTACCCGTCAACCGTGTTGGGATTGGGGTGCGATAACGTAAAAGAATATAGTATCCCAACTGGTATTATTTAAAGGCAGTTAGCAAGGATATGCATACAACATTATCCGAAAGGAAGCAAGGAGACTCTATATGATTCTAACATGTGCTTGAGGCATCATTTTATATACAAATATTGTGTAAATATTTGTATATAAAATTATGCCTCAAGCACATGTTAGAATCATATGGAGTCTCCTTGCTTCCTTTCGGATAATGGTGTATGCATATCCTTGCTAACTGCCTTCAAATAATACCAGTTGGGATACTATATTCTTTTACGTTAACTGATAATCCAAGCAGTGGTCCAATCATGCCTTGACTACTGCAATGGTCTTCTGCCCAGCGCTAATAATACTGTCATTGCAAGACTCCAACGGGTATAGAAGGCAGCCGCACGTACACTATTTGCTCTGCCTAAGAAATGCCACACCTCCAATCTCCTTTGCTGCCTCCACTGGCTGCCTATGAAACAGGGAGTCCTGTTTAAAACCCTCTGCATCACACACAAGATAGTACACGGCCAGGGCCCCAAAATTCTGCAGAGACTCTGTACGCCCTATGTCTCTTTGCTAGCACTGCGCTCTGCTGAGCACCATTTGCTGTGTGTCCCACGTGTCCTTTGGTGCAGAGCTGGGGGTCACTCCTTCAAAGCCCTGACCCCTGCACTATGGAATTCTATCCCACTGGCTGCCCGCAGCACCCACGACCACTGTGCTTTCAGGAAACGGATTATAACTTGGCTTTTCCTCCATCTAGCCTAACTCCCTCTGCCAACCTGTACGCCAGTGCTGGAACACCCTGTTGCTGGGGGAGCCATGAGCTTTACAAATACCTCTAACATAACATAACATAACATAACATAACATAACATAACATAACATAACATAACATAACATAACATAACATAACATAACATATAGAACATGATAAAGTAACTGTTTTAAAAAATTAAAGAAACATACCTAAGAAGGATAAAGCTGTTTAGAAGTGGGCACCTGCAGGAAGATGACCATGGTGGCCAATGTTGGCATTAACAACTCTGAATCCCTTTGGATATGTACCTAATGTACCTGTTGTTCCAAGCCAGAGTGGCAAAGTACGAAATGGGCACTCAATGCATCATCAAGTACATGAACAAAGTATCTTCTTGCATACAGTGATGTGGCGGAGGAACTGTTCAATAATTGGGTATACTCCAGGAAAATCTCTGGAAGTGGGACAAGTTGAAGATACAGCTCTAGTACTAATAAATTAAATGACTGCACCTGCCAGCACTTAAAGTACAAGTTATAATGGTAGTGGTGTGGAAAAAGGCCTTCCATTCATCTATAGCATCTCTGAGAATCCCTGTAGATGCTTTACTTTTATCCTCACCTTCTTCCTGTGGCCTGTGACAACCCGGGCAGTAGATAGGGCAAGAGATTGTGATGTTTCCCATTGAGTCTTTGGTGTGGGCTAGTAAGGCAGGCCTCTTCCTACTGGAGCAGGGTCAAGTCTGATTTACATATGGCACATCTCTGTCTGGATTGGCAGAGTGGGTAAAAAACTGAGGGGCATATTACCAACGTTAAGCGATATTTATCGCTAACGATGCTTAGCAACAAATTTTTTACCGCTAAGCATCGTCAGAAATTATCGCAGATAAACCTTGCTAATATAAAGGTTTATCGCAAATGCGATAAAAACCGGCCGCAATGCATGAATATCGCTGAAAAGTTAGCGATATTCATGCATTACCGAGCTATGCTCTTAGCCATGTTATCCACCTCCCATTGGATAACATGGCTAAGAACTGCTCAGGGCAGGTGTTAGTTTTTGGAGATATTCGCGCTTAGCGCGAATATCTCCAAAAGTTGGTAATAGGAGATAGCGATGGTAGCGACTGTTTCCAGTCGCTAACATCTTGGCACGCCCACTTTGCATGTCATTAGTGATAAATATCACTGACATGCAAAGTGGTGCCCAAGATGGTCGCTATCTCCTACTAGCGGTCGCTAACTGGTGTTAGCGACCGCTAGGTAATAGGGAGATAATTTTATCTCCGCTTTCTTGGCTTTTAAAGCCAAAAAAGCAGAGATAAACCCCCTTGATAATATGCCCCTAAGAGTATTGGAATTCAATGATTCCTCCCAAAAACTTTTTGTTTTTGTAATTGAGATGTCCTACGTGTGAAAGGTATGCCTATGCATGGGTAATATTGTCATTGCATGCTTGGGCTCAAGCTGCATCTCACTCATAAGGACCAAGAAGGTCAAAATTTGAGTTACTTGTGTTTTCTTCCAGGGGGTAAATTGACTGGCTATTTGGACTTCACTGTTCCTTTTGGAGCAAGGTAAAATCTGAGTTACAGAAGGATGGTCTCCATGTGGAGTGGCCCATTCGGCAGCAAAATGACCAGAATATGCCCTCAATAATTACCAGGGGCTGAGATTAATTCCTATATTTCACCCGCTAATTTTTTCCCAAGGTGAGAGACCCTAATTGTAATGTATTTGCCTAAATATGGGCCCTGTGATCATTCTGCAAAGGGCCTCAAACTGCATCTCACTAATGAGGTTCAATAATTCCGAAACTGATCTGGAGTTGCTTGAGCTATTGATCTCTGCATTTCCACAATTTTCTTTTATTGAGCACAAACATAGAGAGAAATTCATCATGTCACAATAAATACACAAAACTAAAATAATTGATAAATACATGACAAAGGAATCAATCAATAATGACAATCGAGTCTACTCCGGTCTTCCAAGAAAAATTATAATGTGCAGTGTGCCAGCCGTATATTTGGGCCAAGCTAAAACATTAGCGAAAAGTCAGATGTCCTTCGCCAATCAACTAAGCCTATCCACACATTTCAGGAAAGAAAATGGTATTGTAGTTCATTGCCTCATAAATAAGGATCTATTCATATTATTTGAATACTAAAAACAATAAACTTCACCGTAGAATGATAAAGCATGGGCGTAACACAGGCCACTGCATCCTCCGTCGTGCAGGGGGGGACTCCGAGCAGCAGGGGGCACCCTCAGCACAGTACTCAAGCCTGAGAGCTCCGGAATAAATCCGGAGAGGGGGCCCCACCATGCACCTTGCAGGGGGCCCCCTCAACTTTCGTTACACCTCTGCGATAAAGGGAAAAACAACGGGGCATATTATCAAGGGGGTTTATCTCCGCTTTTTTGGCTTTAAAAGCCAAGAAAGCGGAGATAAAATTATCTCCCTATTACCTAGCTGTCGCTAACACCAGTTAGCGACAGCTAGTAGGAGATAGCGACCATCTTGGGCCCCGCTTTGCATGTCAGTGATATTTATCACTAATGACATGCAAAGTGGGCGTGCCAAGATGTTAGCGACTGGAAACAGTCGCTAACATCGCTATCTCCTATTACCAACTTTTGGAGATATTCGCGCTAAGCGCGAATATCTCCAAAAAGCTAACACCGGTCCCTGAGCAGTTCTTAGCCATGTTATCTAATGGTCGGTGGATAACATGGCTAAGAGCATTAGCTCGGTAATGCATGAATATCGCGGACTTTTCAGCGATATTCATGCATTTCGGCCGATTTTATCGCTTAGGAGATAAACCTTGATAATAGCAATGTTCCTAAGCGATAAAAATTGCCGCAGCTCGGCGATAAAAATATCGCCACAAAACCAACATAGCGATAATTATCGCTAGTTGTTGGTAATATGCCCCAACAAGTCTCAATCACAGTACATTTAAGTAGCAGTTGAAGCATGTCAGAGAAATAATAGAAAGAGATGACATTAATCGTCAGTGACCCACCCTATCCTTAATATAAATAGTGAATGTTGCAACCTTTTGCAAGTGTAAATTTATTATATCTTTTCTAGATGCAGGCAACTAAAATCACAATAATGCTACCCTTCCATTCCTCCCCATCTATCAACAATGATTTTTTAACAAAAAAAATAAAATCGAGGAGAAGCTTCATCCGAACAACTCTACATAACCGAATCCTCCTCAAGCTGTTCCATGAATTTCCAGACCCTTGTATTCCTTTTGATCGCACCAAGAAATTGTATACCTTTTCATCACCCCAACCCTTTTTGCATAGTCCTGTTCAAATTTACCTGTGCGCATCATTATCTTATGCCATTCTAAATATGTGGGAACTTTACTTGTCTTCTGGTTCGGCAGAATCAAGGATCAGGCCAACAAAGAGCTTATCGAAATAAAGGATTCTTGGTTTTAATATTTGGAGCAGTTAACTTCTGTTTTGACAAACCAAAAAGTGCCACTGCGGGCTCCGGGTCGACTTGACTCTGTAAGTTTGTACTAAGGCCAGTGAATATTTTTTTCCAAAATTGAGCCAGCAATGGACAAATGAAGAAAGTATGAAGCCAATCTCCACCACCTAGTTGCTGGCACCTAAAACATCCATCTTGCAATTCTGGGTACATTCTGTGGAGCGCTGTAGGAGTGTAATATGCCATCTATTGCAAGAGAAAAGACATACGCTTGAAATTTGTGGCCCATACAGCTTTACTACCAAGGGCCCAATTCCGATCTGGGTTGGAAAGCTCTCTGACCAAGCCGGAACCTGAGTTTTTTCCAACTGAGCCAGACTCCTGCATTCTGACTGAGCGAGTCCGATGCGGCCACTTGCTGCTGGACTCGGTTCTGTCGGACTCCCATAGAAGTCAATGGGAGCCGGTCGTATGACGCGTACATGGGCTACCATTGACTGAATGGGCACATCTCGCACAAGGCGCCCCCTACAGTGGGTACGCTTCGGTGCCATCCACACCATACATGCCTGTGTTGGGGAGACCCTTGGGTCTCCCCCTGTGTCCGAGTCGTAAGGCTGTGGGTGACAGGGGTCTGACGCAGACCCCCAAAGGCAACGTCCTGGATGTTTTGCGAGCCGGAAACTTTGCCTCGAACCGGCTGTCGGACTTGTGCATCATACTGGCTCAGTCATAAATTGCATCCATGCACAGCACAGTTTGCTTACGGACGAGACGTACGGATCGGTTTGGACCCGAGGACGATTCCCCAAGTAGAGAAATTGCCACTCAAAATTGGAAAAAATACTTTGCGATGTCACCGAAGTTCTTGTCCAAAAATTCTTTATTGGATGGTTTTCCCCTTGACTCTGTAGATGTCTATACCAATTACCCACCCCACTCCTCCTAGCTTCACAAGGTGCGGTCAATAGTGGTGATGAACCGTGACGAGTAACAAGACAATATTTCTTCACTAGGCAAATAATTTGTATAAATCCAAAAATAAATGGTTTACTGCGATTCCCACACCTAGCTAGAATTTCCTGCTAGGTGGAACGCCTCCATACCAGCAGAAAATGGCCCAGCTCTTTGAAGTCATTAGTATTCCAAACCCTTATATGACTGGACTGGATATGTAAGCCTAAAACTTGCATTAATTTAGCTGCAGATATTCATACGCAGTCTTTGACGCATTGGTAGTATACAGAGACAGTAGTGTAGGACAGAGGTCTTGTAACATCTTATACCTCGTTCTTTTTGGAAGTTTGGACATTTTTATAAAGAGCGGAAACTGTAATCCTGCTTCCTTTACCATTCTATCAATAAAAAAAATCACCTAATGGTGCCCTTGAATCCGATATACGAACTAAAAAATCAAGAAGAGAAGGTTCATCGTATAAACATATCTGAGGCAATGCCGACCCTCCCTGATTTATTCCCAGTTGTAAGACTGGATATTTAATCTGGGTGCCTTTTTGTTCCAGATAAACTGTCGAAAAAGAGCATCCAGCTCTTTGAAATAGGCCAAGCTGATTTTTATCGGAACATTCATGAATAAAAAAAGTAATAAAGGCAAATTTGTCATTTTGATGACGGTGACCCAGCCAACAAGAGTAAAAAAAAGGGAGAAGAGACCATCCATCAAGTAGATCCCCAAATTTTTTTTTTAAGGTAACTTCATAATTCAACTAATAAAGTTCTGCATAGGAATTAGTTAAGTACACTACTAAATAGTGAATCGGTTTGATTGGAACCACTGAACAATATGCCCTGTCAGGAAGATTAAAACCTGAGGTGTTAAACATCAAAGTTTACGTTTTATAATGATTACTTTTGCATCCTCCAATGGATTGGAACTGCTCAAACTCACCTATAACTGTACTTAAATTCAATTCATCAGGCCTGAGATGCAAAATTGTGTCATCAGCGAATAATTTGAGCTTGGCGCAGTTCAAAGATCAAAGTTCCAAGTTCTGAGGCAAACGTTTCAAGTTCTAATGTAAGCAGACTCACTGTGGGATAGTTGTCTTCCAAAAAATACCTTTAAGCATGTTTTCTCTGTGCGCTCCTTTTTTAGGGAACATGTCACGGAAGAAGACGTCGGACCGTAGACTCAGGCCGGATCCAAGAAGCCAGGAAATTGCTGATGCAAGGCTGTCAAGCAGGAGATGCCAATCAGAAAAGCTGGAGCCAGGTAAGTGTGTTGAAGCAACGAGTAGAAGCCCTGAATAGTGAAGGGGGGTGGTTTAAATAGGCTCCTAAGCAGGTCCTGGGTGTGGTCCTGGGTGTGGCCCAACTGTCTTTCAGGTCCAGGATTTGTGTCAAACTGGGTGTGGCTTCCAACTGTCTTTCACGTCCAGGGATTGCTGAGTGTGGTCCTGGGTGTGGCCAAACTGTCTTTCAGGCCCAGCGTTTGCACATAATAACTGCACATTATTCTATTACTTACGGAATGATGGAGCCACGGTTTAAGAACATGACATAATACATGGACATAATTTACAGTAAACACATATATGAACAGGATGGCATTCCATGAGTAGCAATGGAAGATATCCATACATTAACAGAATGCCTTATACAAAATACCAGTGTTATATTACCATTAACACTGTTTCTGCTGATATGTGTTCAAATCAAGGCGGACAGGGAAGGAGACGTGCATGGGGCAATGCACCTGTAACAGCCCCCTCCCCCCCGCAAAGGCCGCCTAACTGGACGTGGCTTATCAGGATGGCGGGCATGAAACCATCGGATTAATCAATCAGAATGTACATGAGAAGCGGGTTCCCATGATCATTCAGAGGCATTATCACCCTTCCACTCAAGAAGATAATGTAACTTTCCCTGTATTCTTTTTGAATCAAGGATACACTGAATCTCAAATTCCAGATGATTATTTATGATAATTGGATGTGGAGGGGTATCTTTCCTTGTTAAGGAATGGTGTTGTTTCACTAGGGACACATGAAAAGTGGGATGAATTGTTAGATCATCTGGTAACTGTAATTGTATGGTGACTGGGTTTATAACCTGCTTCACTGGGAATGGTCCAATAAATCTGGGCTGTAATTTTCTAGGACCTTCTAACTGTATATTTCGCATGGACAACCAGACAAGTTTTCCTACTTTGTACACAGGCTCGGGTGACCTATGTTTATCTGCTTGGACTTTGGCCTGTATTTTGTGCTTAGCAAGACATAATTTAGCTTTCTCCTGCATGGTATGTAGTTGAGCAAGACACTCTGATACCGATGGTAGAGTAATCCTGGATGGCAAAGATAAGATAGGAAGGAACCGTGGATGCTGACCGGTTAAAAAATAAAATGGTGAACACCCTAGTACAGAATGAATACTATTGTACGCAAACTCTGCTGACGGGAGGGCTTCTTTCCAACTTGACGTGAGAGTAAATGTTAAACAACGCAAACTTTGCTCCAAGTACTGATTAACTTTTTCAGTCTGTCCATCGGTTTGTGGATGGAAAGTGGAACGTAATGCCACATCAATTCCTAATTGAGTACACAGGGTTTTCCAGAATTTGGAGTTAAACTGGGGGCCTCGATCGGATATAATTTACTGGGCAGACAATGCAACCTTACCACGTGAATTAGGAAAATAGTACTAAATTCCACGGCTGTGGGTAATTTAGTGAGTGGAACGAAATTACTCATTTTGGATAGTAAGTCTACAATTACCAGGATGGTTGTGCATTTATTTACTTTGGGTAGGTCAGGGACAAAATCCACGCTAATAATGTGCCAGGGTACCGGAGGAATGGGTAATGGATGCAGCAAACCCGCAGGTGCAATATGTTGGGTTTTATTTCCTGCACAGGTTGGACATGATTTGACAAATTCGCTGACATCATCTTGAATATTTTCCCACCAAAAGTGTCTTGTGCATAACTCCAACGTCTTGTGTGAACCTGGATGTTATGCTAAACCTGAATCACGGTGCCAGGCAATGATTTGTTGTCTCAATTCTTTTAATGGAATAAACAACTTATTATTATGAAATAGATAGCCAATTGTTTTGGAATTCCTGGTGCTTTGTAACCATTTTTGTGTATTAATTGTTTGAGATGCTGTCCTAAGGCCAGATGTAGGTAATTCTATTTTACCGATTCATAAATACCGAATTTTACAGATTCGGTATTTATGAATCGGTAAAATAGAAGGTGGGAGATGTAGGAAAAGATACATTTTCAATTACCGAATCGGTAACAATCGGTATTTACCGATTCGGTAAGATTCCTATGGGCTGTGAAGCCCATAGGAATCAATGGGAAATACCGATTCGGTATTTACCAAATCGGTAAATACCGAATGTTGCAAGGGTGCAGGGGGTATCACTTTGACACCCTCTAGCACCCGAAGTAAAGGCATGTGTGACATGTGGCACACAAACATGCCCTTAGGGCATGTCTGTGTGTCACATTGCACAGTGTGCATGCACAGAAGTGCATGCACACCTGGATTCGGTATTTTACCACCCAATAGGATTGGGTGGTAAAATACCGACTCTTAAGGGCCTGTGACACTCTCAGGAGTGTTACCTACATCTGAGATTTACCGAATCGGTAAAATTACAGATTCGGTATTTTACAGAATCGGTAAATTTACCGATTCTGTAAAATATTGGCCCCTACATGCCAATTCCTAAATACCGGTCGGTAACGGACGAAATCGGCTGTTACCGACCGGTATTTGGGCTCCTACATCTGGCCCCTAATGTCTTAAAAGAACGAATCAACCTGAGTCAGGGCAACTATTTTGTTTTTGGGAATGATGCTAGGTGCTGTGGTGGAATTTCCTTTATTTTCTTATTCACTAATTCTGGACAGCGTGTCGGATAGCAATTGTTGTTTACCAGGACGATAGGTCATGATAAAATCAAACTTTCTGAAGAATAGTAACCAGCTCATTGGTCTGGGAGTTAGGGCCTTTACAGACGTAAAAAATGGGAGATCCTTATGTTCTGTGAAGATGGTTATCATATGTTTGGCCCCTAGAAGATGATGTCTCCATTCAGTGAAAACAGCCTTAATAGCTAACAGTTTGCGCTCTGCTATCGTATAGTTTTGTTCTGCATGTAATAATTTTCTGGAGTAGAATTCTATTGGAGGCAGATGTCCTGTGTTAGGATTCTTTTTTAACAGAACTCCTCCCAAAGCATTCTGGGAAACATCCGCTTCCATGAGGAATGGATGATCAGGATCTGAATGACACAGAATAGGGACTGAGGTGAATGCTTGTTTTAAATTTTTGAAAGCAGTTTCAGCATTGTCAGTCCAGCAAAAGGGTTTTCCTTTTTTCAATAAATGGGTTATAGGTGAGACAATTTCAGAAAATTGGGCAATAAACCGTATGTAAAAGTTTGCGAAACCCACCACTCATTGAATATCTTTTATTGATTTAGGGGATGGCCAATTAAGAATAACGTCTATCTCTTTTGGATCCATAGTGATCCCTTCAGGGGACAAGAAATAACCTAAAAATTCTACTGTGTTGGTGTGAAATATGCATTTTTCTAATTTATCATATAGAGAATGTTCATGCCATCTTTGTAGGATGGCGCACACATGTTGGATGTGTTCTTCTTCATTCTTAGAGTAAATTAAAATGTCATCTATATAGATGATGGCACAGACATCCAGAAAATCATGTAGCACTTATTGGAAGGCCGCCGGAGCATTACACAATCCGAACAGCATTACTACGTACTCAAAGTCAAAATTTTGTGCGGAAGGCGGTTTTCCTCTCTTCGCCTTGTTTGACATGGATGAGGTGATAGGCCCCCCGCAAGTCCAATTTAGTATAAATGGTAGACCCCTTAACTTGGTTTAACAATACAGGGATCAGGGGCAAAGGATAACAATGTTTTATCGTAACCTTATTTACTGTGTGGTAATCAATACATGAGCGGAGATCTCCAGATTTTTTTGCCACAAAAAAGAGTGGTAATGAGACAGATAATGTAGAGGGTCTAATAAAACTTAGTTGCAACAATTCATCTAAATATTTTTTAAGATATTGCATCTCAGGGTCAGCCAGGGCGTATATCCGACTACAAGGCAAAACTGCCCCTGGCACTAGTTCTATTCTGCAATCATACACCCTGTGGGGTGGCAATGGTGTGGCCTGAACTAGGTCGAATACTGCAAAGAAGTCTCAATACTGTTCTGGTAGAGTAGTAATTTGTTCCTGTGTGGAAGCACAATATAATGGATGGATGGGGTATTGTGTCTCTTTATAATAATGTGTTCTACAGAAAGCAGTATCCAAAGTTACAGTCCTTTGTACCCAATCAACATTTGGATTGTGCAATTCTAACCAAGAAATTCCTAGAATGACTCTAAATATAGGGGTGTCAATAGGGTCAAATGTAGTTTGCTCAGTATGACCATTTTCTCCAACAAGTATCAAAGGCGGGGTATGGAAATTAATCAAACCAGAGGACAAGGCAGAGCAATCAACTGCCCTTACGGGCTTTGGTTCTGCTTTTAGAATGGATTGGATGCAATATTTTTGGGCCAGGGCTATGTCAAAATAGTTCCCTGTGGCACCAGAATCAATTAAAACAGACAAACTATACCTTTGTGGGTCAGAAATTATAACAGTAATTAGTATAGTCATATGGCGAGGGACACAATTAATGGTGTTTGTAGCATATTGAGAGATACTGATGTCATCACTTCCCAAAGGAGCGATCTCTACATACTTTGAGACATTTCGTTTTCCGACTCAATGGAATTTGGAAGTGAACTAGCTATCGCCTTTTTATTTTTGGGCTTTATTGGCCACTCTCGAGCAAAGTGCCCTGCTTTGCCACAATAAAGACAAAGATTTCCTTTCCTTCGTCTAGCTTTCTCTTCTGCAGTCAATGGGCCTTTAAGACCACCTATTTGCATGGGTTCTGATTTGTCGTCAATGTCTTTTTTCTCAGGCTTGATTGAAATAAGTCTTGTGTCAAATCGAGGTTTGTCGTATTTTCTTTCTCCAAGTCTGTGATCTAGCTTCGGGGGGAAAGGATTGGGATGACAAGAGAAGAGAAACAAGAAGATTCCAGCGGTCTTCTTCTAGGGGGACCAGGGTTCTGGGGGCTTGAGTATTCACAGGCCAAATAAACAGGAATATAACTGGATAGTGGCTCGAGTTTTCTACTGGACTCCTAAGTACAAAACACAGAAGATAAACCATGTGTATATCTGTGAGGCAGTATCTTCTTACAGTTATCATAAACTTGTAACCAAGAGTCTCCAATAATTCTTACCTACAGACTACATAGGTTTCAACAGAATTTTGGGTTGATCTAACAATCGACTTGTTGATTTATGCAATCTGCAATAAACAATACAATCATTAACATATCAAATCAAATCAAATCATTTGCATTTGTAAAGCGCGCAACTCACCCGTGGGGTTCTCAAGGCGCTGGGGGGGGGGAGGGTCAGTGCTCAAAGAGCCAGGTCTTGAGCTGCCTTCTGAAGGAGAGGTGGTCCTGTGTGGCGCGCAGGTGGCTGGGAAGAGAGTTCCAGGTCTTCGCTGACAGGTAGGAGAAGGACCTGCCCCCAGCGGTGGCCCTGCGGATGCGGGGCACGGCTGCCAGGGCTTGTCCTGTTGAGCGCAGGGTGCGAGGAGGACAGTAGAAGGAGAGGCGGTGGTTGATGAGTTTTGGTCCGAGGTTGTGAAGGGCTTTGTGTGCGTGGGTGAGGAGCCTGAAGGTGATCCTCTTGCTGACTGGGAGCCAGTGAAGTTTCTTCAGGTGTCCGGAGATGTGGCTGTGGCGGGGGATGTTCAGGATGAGTCGTGCGGCTGCGTTCTGGATTCGTTGAAATTTCTTCTGTAGCTTGGTAGTGATGCCGGCGTACAGAGTGTTCCCATAGTCCATGCGGCTGGTGACGAGGGCGTGGGTGACGGTCTTCCTGGTGTTGGTGGGGATCCAGCGGAAGATTTTGCGGAGCATGCGGAGGGTGTTGAAGCATGCCGATGTCACCGCGTTGACCTGTCTGTTCATTTCAAATAAGTTTTTAGGATTAGATGCTTTGAATTCACAGAAGTTCCAATGCTGCAAAAACAACCTTCTGCCATAGAGGAACAAAATACTGCATACAAAATAATAGTAGTCAAACCCACATCTGTGCTGTTGTGATTATTAAGGCTAACTTTCCTTTGAAATAACTATTTTCACACTTTTAAAAAGGCACAATCTTCTATTTTAGTCTTTGTTTTATAAATGTCAATAGTTTCTGGGTACTACTGGAAAACTGTCCATAACACTTGAGATGAAGTGTGTTCCTTCTGTCCAAGACATATAGTTCTAATAATATGCCCAGTTCAAAGAGCAATGTTCCAAGTACTAAAGCAAACTTTCCAAGTTCTTATTTAAGCAAACTACTGTGGGATAGTTGTCTTCCAAAAAATACCTTAAAACATGTTTTATCTATGCACTTCTTTTTAAGGGAACACAACACTGAAGAAGACTTCAGACCGAAGCCCCAGCCTGGAACCAGGAAGCCAGTAAATTGCTGATGCAAGACTGTCAAGCAGGAGATGCCGATCGGAAAAGCTGGTGCCAGGTAAGTGTGTTAAAGCAACGAGGCCAAGCCCTGAATAGTGAAGGGGAGTGGTTTAAATAGGCTCCTAAGCAGGTGCTTGGTGTGGTCCTGGGTGTGACCCAACTGTCTTTCAGGCCCAGTGTTTGCACAGAATAACTACACATTATTTCATTACTTAAGGCATGATGGAGCCACAGTTTAAGAACATGACATAATACATGAACATAATTTACAGTAAACACATATGGTAACAGGATGGCATTCCATGAGTTGTAATGGAAGAAATCCATACATTAACATGATGCCTTATACAAGATACCAGTGTTATATTACCATTAATTCTGTTTCTGCTGATATGTGTTCAAATCAAAGTGGACAGGGAAGAAGACGTGCATGGGACAATGCACCTATAACACCATCTCTCCCGGCATTCTGTGAACGTCATGTGACATGCCCAGTACACAACTGAAACCATTTGGCTCCCCACGCCCGGTACCTGCAGGAACACCGGCAGGTATAAGAAGGACCTGTTCTCAGAGCCAACTAACATCCTGGGTCCTGCGGTGAGGGGTATGTCTACCACTTGGTTTCTACTTGAACCAAGTGAGTCAATAGAACACTCCCAAAGATTCCTCCGAGTATCAGCGACAGTAAAGGTAAGCGGCGTGGACTATGTGTAATCGAGTCTGCTAATGAGTGACTCTATACCTACATAGTGAGAACAAGGTACTTTCATATCCAACCACGGCTTCGTAATTATGACCATACCTCCAGAGCTCCAGGGAGACAACACATACCTGCTTGGGTCCCCTGACGGCTGTGGGAGTTGTGGCCATTTGTTCTGGAAACCAAAACTGCTATAGGCACCATTTCTCTACAAAAGCA
The DNA here is from genome assembly GCF_964261635.1 of Lissotriton helveticus. Lineage (NCBI taxonomy): Eukaryota > Metazoa > Chordata > Amphibia > Caudata > Salamandridae > Lissotriton > Lissotriton helveticus. The sequence goes on along the minus strand of NC_136067.1, from coordinate 1,432,701,823 downwards.
GGATGGGTACTCTACCAGCTGCACCACCCCTCCATGCTAAGCACCACTGTCTGGCCTCTGTATCACTGGGCTTTCTAGAGGCCTTTTGAAGGAAGGTTTTATAACGAGCCTCACTGAAATGCTTACCCCTTTTTCCTTTCTATAAACACGTATCTCCAATGTGCCCAGAGCCTGCTGGGATTGATGGGGCACTTACTAAATAGCGATTAGGTAACTTCTATGACTGTGGACTCACTATTGCCACTGAGGATACATTCTCAGCCAATTCCTCACCGTTTTTAACCAGCACCATGTTTTTAACTTGCACCACGCTTTAGCTTGAGTCACATGATTGGTATTATTTACACCACTTGGTATGCACATACAATGTGTATTATCAACAGGCACTTCTGCTCACCAGAGCAGTCACCATTGATCTTCACTTAAGTATGACAGTAGAATATTAGTATATGTTCACAATTGTATTTATGACCTATCTTGTTTTTGAAATGTTGTATCTCCCCTGCAGGTTGCCCAATGAACCCACGGGTACATATTCCGCTGATCCACAAAGTGGTAGCTAGGTTTCCACCTTACCATTGAGTGTAGATAAGTTTAAAATGAAGGTCCTAAAGAATTGTCACTGATCCCCCAGACAAATAGGCGAGAAATATGTTGGCCCACCAGGAGTAGAGCACCCTTTTCTTGACCCATTATAGTCAGATAGTCGCCTCTCACCCCCTTTTTCATCAGGCAAGGATCCTGCTAGAATAAAGTCGGTCCATAGGACCCCTGACCTGTTTTAACCATCCTACTCACTACTATATCCAAACACAATGGGTCTTCACCCCCACGGCACCAAACGGCAAGGAACAAAAGATCTCCGATAAAGAGCCCCTTTATTGGTGCCCGTCGGGTATTGCAGTGCCGACCCGTCGAGAAGCAGGCCCATATGATGAAGCATGACACATAGCCTGCTGGGTGTGTGAGGGCACTAGTTCCGAAAGGAGGAATTCCTGTCCTCCCACTACTCAACTGACAGGTCAACGTGCCAAAAGTGACTATAACTAGGTCTCTGACCAAGATTTTTTAATGCACCAAGGAACTTCGTACCCTTCTTCCGTGTGACAGTCTAGGGCATGCATGCTGGACCTTACCAAAAGCCCATTGTCCCCTCTCTTTGGAATAAGAACACTTCCAAGACCACCTAATGCCTTGAACTTTCAGACCCCTAACTTTCACCAAAGGCACCATCTTCCCTTTTTCCACAATTTCCAGGTTTTCCTGCTTCACACTAGAGCTTGACCCGTCTAACATTCAAAAGATGTAAATGACATTAGCCCATTTGGATTGGTCATGATCATGATACACATTTCATTTGTCTTGCTTCACAGTGGATAGCTGCTGCTGCCTGGAAAAGTTTGCTGGTTTGCGACCTTCCTGGCCTCTGTGCTGCTTTCTGACCACAAAGCAGATATTTTGTCTGTTGCGGCCCTGCAATCAGGAGGAAGCTGATCAGTCCGCTGCTGACCTGCTTTGCATTCAGATTTGAAGCGGCTACTGACTTACTTGTGGAGATCTTTGTTCTTCAGGCGAGTGTGCAATTAGTGCTGTCCTTTGTGGCAAATCTGGTGCTCACAGGAAGCTAGTTCTCTGGCTGCCTTACAGTTGGGTCCTAATGGTGATGCCGCCTACATGGGTCCGCTATCGCCATCTGCACGAGCTGTGTGTTCATGCAGCAGGCTTCTCCCTGTTCTTTGTTGGGCTTCCCTCTGTCCCCAAGGCTTTTGGGGGGGCGGCTGAGCATGTTGCTCTCTTCCACTTGTGTGTGCCTGAGTCTGCTGAGGAGGTCGACGCGTTGGTAGCGCTCCTGGAAGGTGCTCTACTGGTGAGTTCCGCATGTTCTCTTTGTCGGCTCTCTGCTGATTTGGATTGTTATTTTGCAGCCTGGAGTAGGGAGCTCCTTTGAAATCGGACTGAGTGGATTCATCTCCAGGTGAGCTGGGTCTGTTGATGGGGGCTGGTCACATGATGTGTTTGCTGGGCTGCTGGAGAGAGCGCTGAGTGCTTTTAAGAATATCCTCTCAGAGGTCCAGGATCAACAGGAGGCGGCAGCTCTGACTAGATGGTAGGGCATCTGACTGTGGTTTGCCAAATTCTCACACCCATTCTCTGACCTGTCCCGTCGCCACTTTGGTATTTAACTTCATGGTGGGGGCACTTGAGACCTAACTACCCTCCAGGTTGTGGATGTTTCTCCCCTTCCTTACACAAGGGCCATTCTGCAAAATGGAGTCCCCTTCCTGCCGTAGAAATTAAAGTAGGACTGCTCCACTGCCATCCAGATCTATATGGATATTGGGGCGGCCATCTTGTAATGGCTAACAAGTGCACCTTGACCATCCCATTTCTATTCTAGCAAACTCCAGGCTAACTTTATGACTTTAATAGAATTTCATTTTACCCTTAATTGCATGGGCTTGGTTGTCTTATTTGCTCTTTGATGTCACCACTCTCTATAATTACCCATCTTCTGTCCCTCCCTATTTGGCTGAAAGAGGTTTTCACCTGGACAATTTATTGCTACTGGTAGTGATTAATATTGTGTGGCTTCTCTTTATCTAAGATCTGTGTTTCTGCAACAAGATACAACCCAACAGCAGGTGATCACACTCCCATCTTGTTAATTTGGGCTGTTGACCAACTACTCTTCCCTACAGCTTTGACTGCTCGTCCCCTCAAACACATGGCAAGCTTATTCGCCTCCCCTCCTTCATAACTACTCTTAGCTCCTCTGTCTCTCACAATCATGGATAGCACCTCACAGAGGTCACTTGAGGCCAATCTGGATGAAATTGGGACTCAATGCATCTACAATTAAATACCTGCTTAACCTATCAAAAAATTCATCTAAACGCCTCAAACACAGAATTCTTAAAATCTTATCCAGAAACCCTAATCTATGATCCCAACTTCTGCTTTAAAAAAGGTTCTACAATTAGTGATTACATCTTCTACTCAAAAAGAAGAGCTAAAAGGAGGAAAGCACTCCACTTGCTACTTTTGATTACTTTCTCCAAAACATTCACACACGGACTAAGGCTGTTGTTAGTCGTCTCACCCATTTTCAAAGCTGATGCTACCATCACCATATATAACAATGGGATAATCATTAACTGTTAGACCTGGCACCTTGGCGTGAGTCTCCTTTCCGTTTTGCTGGTGTTCGATGCTCAGGGCACTGCGCCACGGCCAATCTGTGCCGCAGTGCAAGTGCTCCCAATGTAAAGTGTATGTGTAATTGATGTCCACAATTGGCTTATTTGGTTTACTGTCAGTCCCCAGTAAAGGGCACGAGGAGTGCCGGGGCTTGTAGATACAAATGCTGCTAGTGGGCCTGCAGCGCTGGTTGCGCCACCCACAGAAGCGGCCTCGTAAGATGTGTCTCGGGTCCGCCATTGCAGACCCCGCGTACGGTCTCGTACTGTCAAGCTAATTGCGCAAGTGCCCACACTTGCCAGTTCCTGAACCTTCCCTAACCCTCATATCAGTCACCCCTATGGTAGGCCTACGGGCAGGGTGCAGTGAAGCGTAAGGTAGGACAAGCCTAGAGTGTGGCATGTCCACGTAGTGAATTACCGCCCTTTTCGTTCTTCACTATGGAAGGGCTACCGGTTCTCTTAGGCCAAGATGAGCTGTCGGAACTATTACACGCTATAGTCCCGGCAGGCTCAGGGAACACGGTAGCACGTCGAGTTTAGTATGCCTGAACTAATAAAATACTTCCTTTAGTAAGGTTTATTTTAATATCCTGTGTTTGCAAACGCTACTTTTAGAAAGTTAGCCTTTGCTCGCCTAACTATTTAGCCCGCCTCTGCCAGGATGTGTATCTGTTGTCTGGTTTGTGTGAGTGACAGGGCTGCGAGATTCCCGGGGACAGTCTGGGCCCCCAGGTGATGAATAGGGTGCTTACACCAGGATGGGTGGGCGGAGTAGTCCTTGACTCTGAGTAGGGTTGTGCTCCACCACCACAATGCTGGCTCCACCTCCTGCGGAGCGTCTGATGTCTCTGCCCTGTACTCTGAAAGAAGACGGCAGCTTCCTGTCAACAGAGTACTCCAAAACCGGGTTGAACTAGGCTCAGGCCCCCTGGCCTGCAAAGACAAAAGAATCGCAGTATAAATATAGGAGCTCCGCTCCTTACAAATCAGATCCAGTTTTGACCACGACGAACCTCTGCCTGACTAGAAGGACCAAGAGAAGCTGAAGGACGGAAACCAGTCTGAATCCTGTAAGACTGGCCTGCAGTGGTGCCTTGCTGAGAACGAAGAGGAAAGGACCAGAAATGACTTTGTAGACTTGGGCCTGAAACGATCTCCAAGGGCTTGATCAAGAGCTTGCCCCCTGAACGGAACCCCAGGACCATTGGGTTCTATCTGCTTGTGCCCGTCTGCTGTTGGGCCTTAGTTCTTATTCCCTCGCCGGAGTTGTGACTCGAGTGCCTTCGCCCCCTCCCAGGTCGTGACAGCTCGGAGCCTGGTCGCCCCGCCGTAGAGAGCCCCGCTCATCCCTAAGTCGCTCTCCGCTTCAGTGCCGGGCCTCCCGCTCTCCTAGTATGTCCCACAGGCCTGAACGGCGCCTCGCCCCGTGAGCTGCATCGATCCCGGATCGCCACAACCCTCCACAGTCCTGCTCAGCCACCTCGCACCTCGAGGGGGGGCCCGAGCCGGAGAGATCCTCTGGAGAACCATTGGCCTCGTCCAGGGTCCGCCCTCACCAGTAGCCGCGCCTGAAACGCCTCGGACTTCCACAAGCAAGGTACACCTGAACTCCGTCTCGAGTTCATTTCGTATCCAGGGTCCGCAACGTTCTTATTTCACTGTCATTGTACCTTGCTGAACAACGAACATTTAAAGACTAAGCTTGCCTATTGTAATCTGGTGGCCTCCAATCGCTAAACGTTATTTGGTCTTGTGATAATCCTGCTTGAATCTATCTTTTATATAAAGTATACGTATTTTTGATACAACCATACGACTGGTGTCCATTTGTGGTGGGTCAGTGGGTTTACTGTGTGTGATCATAAATGCTTAACTTACTATCGCCCTGAGGATTAGCCTTGTCTGCTCACGCCACACTACCTAGAGGGTTAGCAGGCGTTATTCGAAGGAGTAGTTCCCTTGCCCTGACCGTGGAACTGAGGGTTCCTGCTTGTCACAATTACCTACCTGTGCCAACCAGAGGCCTACGGTTCTAACATTAAACAAGCTGCTGACTGTCATCTAGGTACTTTTGAGGAAACCTTTCACATCATCAAGATGTCCATAACTAACAGTGATCTTAACACTTCAAATAGGTGGCTTAGCCCCTCATCCCTCTCACAGCTCCCACAAGTGATCTTGTTACATAGTCCCTCCAACCTATTCACTCCAGCCCACTCCCCCTCAACACCTTCTCTTCGAGCAGGTCACACTTTCCTACCTCCCTCCCTGCAACTAGGATCTGATTCTCACATGATTATCAGTGATTTTACCCAGCACACTACACACCTCCTAATCTTGGCAGTCATAGCAATGGCTCTCCCTCTGCCACTACACATATACCCACATCCTGCACTAGCCCCTGCTTACTTGCTATTAATGTGTCCCCCACATGTCCCGTGGCTTATAAGGTGACTACCCTGAAGTCTGAACCCATTTTTACTAACATTAGTATGAATACGACCCTAGCGTCTCTAAGTAATCAGTTTAGGAGTCCTCCTATGATCCTTGGCAAGCTTAGTTATCTCTCCCAGTCAACCTCCCCTCCTCTGGATCTCATAGACCAGCATCACCCGGACTCCGCTATCAGATCTCCCTTCCCACATATGGGCTCCTGGATCCTCTCCATGTCGTCTGATTACCACCCCTTCTCTGCCTCTTGCCTTGCTGATATCTTTCATGATCTTTAGCTACTTAAGGCTGACCTACAAAATCTTACTACCATCACCTCAGAATTGGCTAATGACTTGTGGGCTCACAGGTCATCAGGGAAGAACAGACATAATCAAGAACCAGCTCCTAACTGCTGCACTAAGCTGACATCTCCCCTTTCAGTTAAGGGATTATCTCTATACGCGGTGTCTCCCCCCAAAGTTGAAGGACCACTCCCTGCCCGAACGCTGCCTCCAGACCTTGTAGTGTTAAGAACTCCTTTACAGATAGTGATATTCACTCCCTCCTTCTTACATGCATTTCCACTCACATAGCCGATTTGGATAAACAGGACCATATTCAATCTATTTCCCCGAACCCTCACAAAAGAACCAGACACAACCCTAATACTATAAACACCACTAACCTGAAACCAGTTCTCATCACTCAGTCTATGTCATCCGACTCAACTCCCCACTTGAATTGTATGCTTATCAGTTGTAGATCAGCTATGAAACACAACACAGACAGCACTGACCTCATCTTGGCGCAGGATCTCTTCATTCTAGTACTTACGGAAACCTGGCAAAGTAGTCTTCTGGTCCAGTCCTAGACATCCCAGTCCCTCCTAGCCATAACATCATCAGATTTGACAGATTGGTCACACCTGGTGGAGGGATCACCTTCATATATCTGAATAGTCCTATAGTGAAACAGTTAAACACTGCTATTCTCCCCTCTTGTGAATAAATGTGCATGGATATAACAAGCAACAACAGGCTTCTATGCACCTTACACACATTCTACCATCCGCAGGGTGATAACTTACCTTTTGAGGAACAAATTATGGAAACCATCTACTCCAATGTGGATCAACACGAATCTTCCTCGGATACTTCAATCTTCACTGAAATGATGTTAATGACCTTGCAGTGAATAGCCTCAAAACTTTCCTAGTTGACCTTAACATGACTCAAATCTGTGACAGACCCACTCACATCTTGGGCTCGATCCTGGACCTAAGCATCACTAAATCCAACTCTAAATCCAACATCCAGACGTGGGTCCCTTGTTCACTTTGCCACTGGATTCAAGCTAGCCTGGCTGATGAAGGGGGTTACCCAGAAACCGGTCCCAGGATGCTTGTTTTCGGTTCAGGGAAGACCTGGTTTGGCAGTGCGGGCTGGACTGTTCCCAAGAGGCAGAGGGTCAAGACTGATTTGCATATAGCTGGGCCTGAACTGAGGTGGCGAAGTGATCTACAGAATGATGATGGATTCAACCCAGATCTGTGACTGGGGTTAAGTGTCTGAAAAGTTTCAGCACTCTGTCCATCATCTACTTGTGTTTGCTTTGTTCACCCTAAGTTGGGAGGGTATACCCAGACGGGAGTCCCTTGCTCACTTTGCCACTAGAGTTAAGCTAGCCTGGCTGATGAAGGGTGTTACCCAGAAACCAGTCCCAGGATGCTTGTTTCCGGTTCAGGGAAGACCTGGCTTGGCAGTTTGGGGTGGACTGTTTCCATGAGGCACAGGGTCAAGACTGATTTGCATATAGCTGGGTTTGAACTGAGGTGCGAAGTGAGCTAAAGAATGATGATGAATTCAACCCAGATCTGTGACCGGGGGTGTGTGTCTGAAAAGTTTCAACACTCCGTCCATCATCTCCTTGTGCTTGCTTCGTTTGCCCTAAGTTGGCAGGGTATGCCCAGACGTGCGTCCTTGCTCACTTTGCCACTGGATTCAATCTAGCCTGGCTGATGAAGGGTGTTACCCAGAAACCGGTCCCAGTATGCTTGTTTCTGGTGCAGGGAAGATCTGGCTTGGCAGTTTGGCTGTACTGTTCTCATGAGGCACAGGATCAAGACTGATTTGCCTATAGCTAGGTCTGAACTGAGGTGGCGAAGTGAGCCAAAGAATGATGATGGATTCAACCCAGATCTGTGACTGGGGGTGAGTGTCTGAAAAGTTTAAGCATTTCGTCCATCATCACCTTGTGTTTGCTTTGTGCTACACATGTACCATGTTGCATGGTGCAAATGTGATGCAAGTCTCTTATAAATATGCCCACAATATACATAACATAATACTTGTCATGTTATACCGTACAAATGTTTCTTCAGAGATCTCTAAAAACTCTTCAACTACTAGCTTAAACACTTAATGATGCTTCTTTTTCTTGCTAGAAATTTAAAAAGGGTGAAAGAAGGTGAAAACCCCCCACTGTAAATATTCATATTTTTTAAGCAGAGCCTCAACTAGCCCACATAACAGAAGACTATATCATAGTAATTCAGAAATTGAAAAATAAGCACTTGAATCTATCCCTCACAACAATAGAAGTATGGCCTATGTCAGTGTGATTTAAGGATGTCTCTGGGGGTGGTTAAATGTATCAGTGTCAATCTATATGCCTGTGAGTGCAGTGCACGTGTGTTTATAATCTCAGGTCATGGCTGATTTGTGGATGCTTTGATCTGTAAAGTTTAATGTATGCTTTTTTGGTCGGTATTTACGGACAGTAAGCATTCGGTGATACAAGCTTCCTTATGTGTGTGTGTGAGAGAACAAGAGAGAATATCTTCAAAGGGTGATCTTTCAAATAGGATTGAGTGTATGTTCCTAGATACATTTGTGGAAGTGTCTTTGTAGGTGATTTGGTGTCATATAAACTGTGGTGCATGCTTTTTTTGAGGTATGCTTGTTATATTCAAGAATTAGGCCCATGTAGCAAAGCAGCTTATTCCTTACATTGTCCTACAAAATAACGTTTCAGCAGTGACCTCTTTGAAAACATTTGCATGCACAGCAATATTTGATTAATTTCTCAGAAACTACTTTGTTTATTCATTCAGCTTCACGATGCCCTAAACATCATGTACTAGGCCACTCTAGGCTCTAAGTACAAAAGTCGTACTATCTTCAGGCATGGGGTGACAACACTAACCACATATCCATAACATCACTAATCTAGCACGCACATCACAAAGGCTGCTTTTATTATAAATAATAGACATTGTTAGAAATGGGGGTCTCTAGTTGGCAATGGTTTGCACCTTTGTCCAAATAGAGACCCTTCCTTCTAGTCAGGATAAGGGGGATACACTACTGAAATAACCCCTGCTCACCCCCTTGGTGGCTTGGAAAGAGAAGTCAGACTGATCTCAGCGGCAGTGTGTAAATCATGAGCACATAACTACCAGTAATACAGTGAAAACATTACAAAAGGACACCACAACAGTTTTAGAAAAATAACCAACATTTATCTGTGCAAACAAGACCAAAATGATAAAAGACTAATATACAGTAATCAAAAATATGCACTTTGTAAGAATGACTTTAAAATGCAGTTCCTGGAAGCTGGCAGCTCCGTCTGGGGCGACTAGGATGCTGCAAGCACCAGAATCCAAAAGTTTCAGCCAACCGCTTCGGTGCGGACTGGCGTTAGTGTCAGCAGACTCATAAACAGAACCTTTGGTTCAGGCCGACCGCAACGATGTGGGCCGGTCCTGGTTCACATCGCGGTGCAGGCAATGGCTCAGTGACTGTAGTCCAGCGGTGTCAGTGACACCAGGGCTGCGGTGCGGAGTGAGGTGGTGCATGTTGCGGTGCTGACAGGTCACGGTGCAAGCAACAGTGCCGGTTGATGGGAGCTAGTGTTGGTAGGCCCAGACTGCGGGGTCGGGTAGTGTGTCGTGTGACTTAAGAGCAGTGCCCCTAAACCATGGTGCGGTCATGGGTTTCACGTCAGCGGGCAACGACGTGGTTGGTGAGACCAGGGTAGCGGAGTAAAGCGAGGCAGTGCGGATTGCGGTGCCCACATGGCTCAGTGCAAGCAGGGGCTGAGTGGCTGTGACGGTCATCATTGGTGAGACCAGGGTGGCAGTGCGAAGTGCGGCGGTGCCCTCTTCAGTGCATTCAGGACACAGAGGCCACAGTGGTGTCGGTAACAGTGTTGGCTGCTTTTCCCCTCTGTGGCAACTGAAACCCATAGTTTCAGAGGCGGTACCCAGAGGTAAGTGAAGTATTTGCTGTCCGTGAGTCTTCATGAACAGGAGGCAAGCTCTGTTTCAAGCACTTGGAGCTACTCAGCGACAAAAGAAGAAAGTTCATCCCAGTGCTTTTACTGCCCAAGGCAGAAGCAGCAACTGCAGACCAACCCAGCAAAGCAAAAACACAGCAATGGGGCTGTACTCATCCTGGCAGTTCTTCCAGCTCTACTTCTTGGAAGGTTCCTTGATCCACGTGAGTTTTAAAGTTCTTGGTCTCTTTGTTCCCTTGGGCAGAGAGTGTATGTGCCAAGTCCAAACCAGTTTGGTCCTCTCTGGCCCAGCTCCCCAGCAGGAGGGGGAGAGAGCATTGTCCAAGGCAGACCAGGCCCTTCAGGTGCAGGGAAACCTCCTCCCACTACCCTAAATGTAACCCAGGCCAATTCAGCCCAGCCCTGACTCATCCAGGAAAGGCAGGACATCCTCAACCCCCCGGTGGCTGTCTGAAGAGAATGCACATCTCCAGTCCCTGTCACTCCAAAGCCAGACAGTCAATCCACACCCTAGCAGAGGCACACAGGATGGATAAGCAAGAAAATACTTACTTTCTAAAAGTGGCATTTTCAAACACAGAACATAAAAATCATCTTTGCTAAAAGATGCATTTCTACATTCTGAGTTCAGGCATACTAAACTCTAATTCTCCATCTTGTCCCAATGGGAAGATGTACTTGTAAAATGTTACCAAGTATTCCCCATTCTATCCTTTGGGACAGATAGCCTTTTGATAGCGAAAAACTAAATAGACTTTATTTCACTATCAGGACATGTCACACACACCAGTACATGTCCTACCTTTCAAATACACTGCACCCTGCCCAGAGGGGTACCTTGGGCCTACCTCATGGCTGAATGACATTTAATAAAAGGTAAGGTTAGAGCTTGGCAGGTGGGTGCAGTTGCCAGGTTGACATGGCAGTAAAAACTGCACGCAGACACTGCAGTGGCAAGTCTGATAGCCCTTTGAAAGGCTGCTTATGTGGGTGGCACAATCAGTGCTGCAGGTCCACTAGTAGCATTTGATTTACAGGAACTGGCACTCTCAGTGCACTTTACTGGGGACTTACCAGTAAATCAAAAATGCCAATCCATATTCTAATGTACAATAGGAGCACTTGCAGTTTAACACTGAACAACAGTGAGAAAGTGTGCAGAGACACTAAACCAGCAAAAACAGAGTAAAAACCAGGAGGTCAGAAAGCAAAAAGACAGGAGAAACATGCCAAAAGATGCCAGGTCTAACAATTGTCTCCTCCAGCTGAAAGTAGGGAGAACTACCCAACCCCCTTGGAGTTCTCTTCACTGAAGCGAAAGAAGCTCGACAGACCATCAGTGTTGGCGTGTTCTGTGACAGGGCAGTGTTCCAATGAAAAGTCCATTCCCAGTATGGAAATGGACCACCTCAAAAGCTTTGGGTTCTCACCCCTCATTTGCATCAACCACCTGATGGGCCCGTGGTCTCTCTGAACTCGGGGGTAAGTTCCAAACAGGTAGTATCCTAGCTACTTCAGTGCCCAGACCACAGCAAAAGCTTCTTGCTCTATGGCACTCCTCCTCTGTTTCCTGGAGAGCAGGCTCCTGCAAAGGAAGACTACAGGCTGGTCTAAGCCCTCATCATTTAGTTGTGAGAGCACTGCTCCCACACCATGCTCTGAAGCTTCAGTCAGCACTACGAAATCCTTAGAGTAGTCGGGTGCCTTGAGCACAGGCGCCGTGCACATGGCTGCCTTCAGGGCATCAAAGGTTTTCTAGCAGGCATTAGTCTAGATCACCTTCCTGGGCTTCTTCCTGGAAGTCAGCTCTGTCAAGGGGGCAACAATGGTGTCATAGCCCTTGACAAACCTCCTATAGTAACCAGTGAGACCTAAAAAGGCTCTAACCTCTGTCTGGGTCTTAGGGAGCTCCCAAGCCAGTATGGTGTCAAGCGTAGGCTGTAGGGGTGCCACCTGGCCTCTTCCTACCTGGTGCCTTAATTACACCACAGAGTCCTGCCCGATCTGGCGCTTACTTGCCTTGACCATGAGACCATGAGACCTGCTCCTCTGCGCAGCCTTCAACACTTCCCAGTGGTGCTGCAAGTGGCCTTCCCTGCTGGGACTGAACAATGCAATGTCGTCCAGGTAGGCAGCACTGAAATCCTCCAGCCAAGCCAACAACTGGTGGACCAACCTCTGAAAGGTCGCAGGGGCATTCTTCAACCCAAAGGGCATCACCAGAAACTGGCAGTGCCCCACTGGGGATGAAAATGCTGACCTCTTCTCGGCTCCCTCGATTAAGGCAATCTACCTGTACCCAGACGTCAAATGTGCTGAGGAACTTGGCAGCTCCCAACTATTCAAAGAGCTCCTCAGGTCAAGGGATGGGGGTACATCAGTCCTGGTAATGGCATTGAGCTCATGGTAGTCCATGCAGAACCTCAGTTCAGGAGTGGCACAGGGTGCAGAATCCTTTGGGACCAAGACCACTGGGTTGGCCCAAGGACAGTTGGAGGACTCGATCACTCCTAATGCCAACATCTTAGAGACCTCCTCTTTGATGCTGGTTCTGACCTTGTCAGTCACCCTATAAATCTTTAGTTTTTTTCTTTCACAGGTGGGCTGTCACCAGTGTCCATGTCATGGGTACCACTGTGAGTAACATCAGGGGTCAGGAAGAATAGCATGGTGAACAGCCCCAACCATTGGTGACAATCACTCTGCTGCTCTGGGGTAAGTGTATGATCCATTGTGCTCCTTGGAAGACAGGAGGTCAGGGAGAGGTTCCCTCTCCTCTTCCACCCCTTCATCTGTCACTAAGAGCATGCTCACTTCGGACCTCTCAAAGTGAGGTTGAGGAGGGCCACATGGAGGACCCTCAAGGGGTTCCTCCATATCAATTATCCCGATAGTTCCAATAATTCTTCACGTCTCCGAGTGACCTTCTGACCCTGTCACCAGGCAGGTCCCTCCCCTCACCGCCATGCAGCCCCCTGTGTGACCTGTGATCCGCTGCCACTGCCGCCCGTGTTAGCCCGCCTGCATCACTGCTGAGTACTATTCTGTTATTGTTTTTGCATCTGTGTCCATTTTGCCTTCTGTACACCTGTGTCCGTTTTTTGCCCTTGTACCCCCTTTCTTTTTTGTTCCCTCGCCTTCCGTGTCCCCAGCCGTTTTCCCGCCGCTGCGTCCCTGCGACCCGCCCCCTTGTCTCCCATTGGCCGCCCCGCTCCCACCTCCCAGCTGCTCCTCCCTCCCTCTGCCCCTCATATGGAGGCTGCGCAGCGGTAGAGAGAGCGACCTTCTGACCCTGTCACCAGGCAGGTCGCTCCCCTCACCGCCATGCAGCCCCCTGTGTGACCTGTGATCCGCTGCCACTGCCGCCCGTGTTAGCCCGCCTGCATCACTGCTGAGTACTATTCTGTTAGTGTTTTGCATCTGTGTCCATTTTGCCTTCTGTACACCTGTGTCCGTTTTTTACCCTTGTGCCCCCTTTCTTTTTTGTTCCCTCGCCTTCCGTGTCACTGCCGTTTTCCCGCCGCTGCGTCCTTGCGGCCCCGCCCCCTTGTCTCCCATTGGCCGCCCCGCTCCCACCTCCCAGCTGCTCCTCCCTCCCTCTGCCCCTCATATGGAGTCCGCACAGCGGACGCGCGCAGCAGGCGCGCCGCTGGCGCGCCAAAGGCATGCCCGTCTGCGCCCGTCTGCGCCCGTCCACGCCTGGACCGCGCCTGGCGCCAGAACCCCTGGTCCCAGCCGATGCCAGGAAGCCCGACTGAGATACAACAATGCCGCTCTCAACGCACTCAACACCGGACGACCACCGCCTGCTATCAAGCCACCCCGAAGTGCACCCACGGACCCTTCACCTGCCTAGCCTGCAAATTCACCTGCCTCTGAACATGCACACCGCCTGCCGGACCTAACATCAACAACAACCACCTCAAGTGCATCCTCCTCAACACCCGCTCCGCCCACAAGCACGCCGTCGAACTCTGGGACCTACTCGACACAACAGCACCGGACGTCGCCTTCCTCATGGAAACCTGGATGAATGCCTCCTCGGCCCCCGACATTGCCATAGCCATCCCGGACGGCTACAAGATCACCTGGAAGGACCGCGTCAACCAAACCGGAGGAGGAATCGCCATCTTCTACAGGAACACCATCAGCGTTACGACCAACGCCGAAGACACACTCTCCACCGCCGAACACCTACACTTCCAGATCCACACCGACCCCAAAACCACTCTTAGAGGAACCCTCATCTACAGACCCCCGGGGCCGTGCACACAATTCAGCGAAACCATCGCGGACTTCGTCAGCCCGCACGCACTAACCTCACCAGAATACATCCTCCTAGGGGACCTTAACTTCCACCTGGAGAACAACAACGACAACAACACCACCACCCTGCTCGACAACCTCGCCAACCTTTGACTCAAGCAACTGGTGAACACCTCCACCCACTACGCCGGCCACACGCTGGACCCCATCTTCTCTGCCAGCAACCACGTCTCCTTTAGCCACTCCAAAGGACTACACTGGACCGACTACAGCTGCATCCACTTCACCTTCACGAAGACTACATCCCACCACCGCAAGCCACAGATCCCCCACAGATGCTGGAGCAAAGTCACCACAAACCAGCTAACCACATCACTGAGCCAGAACCCACCAGCCGACACCTCTGACACCAACAACGCAGCCCACAATCTCACACAGTGGATCACCAACTGCGCCGACAACCTTGCTCCACTAAAGAACCCCCCAGGCAAGACCAGCAACAGGAAAACCACATGGTTCACCGACGCCCACAAAGACTCAACGAAATCCTGCCGTACTCTGGAAAAAACCTGGTGCCACAAACGGACGACCGAAAACATGACAGCCCTCAAGAACGCCACTCGCGAACACCACCAGCTGATCCGCACCACCAAAAGGACATCGTTCAAAGAGCGGCTGGACAACAACACCCACAGCAGCAAGGAACTCTTCAACATCGTAAAAGAGCTCTTCAACCCCAGCGTCAGCAACAACGACATCAAACCGTCACAAGACCTCTGCAACTCCCTCGCCACGTTCTTCTACCGCAAGATCGCAGATATAAACATCAGCTTTGACGCCCAGACTCCGCCTCCAGTCACTAAACCAACGACCCCCACCACCACCCTCAGCGCCTGGACCCCCATCAGCACAGAAGACACCACCCACTTCATGAACACCATCCACTCTGGCTCTCCACCTGACCCATGCCCCCATCACATCTACACAAAGCCGACACCATCATCGCACCCCACCTCCGGAACGTCATAAACAACTCCTTCGCGGCAGCCACCTTCCCAGAGATCTGGAAGCATGCAGAGCTCAACGCCCTTCTGAAAAAACCCACAGCAGACCCTAAAGACCTCAAGAACTTCCGCCCCATCTCTCTTCTTCCCTTCCCGGCAAAAGTCATCGAGAAGGCCGTCAATAAACAGCTGACTGCATTCCTCGGGGCAAACGACTCGCTCGACCCATCCCAGTCCAGATTTCGAGCCAACCACAGCACCGAGACCGCCCTCATCGCAGCCACCGAGGACATCAGGACCCTGATGGACAATGGGGAGACAACCGCCCTCATCCTCCTAGACCTCTCAGCCGCCTTTGATACCGTCTGCCACTGTACCCTAATAACCTGCATCTACAACACTGGGATCCAAGGAAAAGCCCTAGACTGGCTCACCTTGTTCCTCTCCAACAGAACCCAGAGGGTCCGCCTCCCGCCGTTCCGCTCCGCGGCCACCAAGATCATCTGCGGCGTACCGCAAGGCTCCTCGCTCAGCTCAACCCTCTTCAATATCTACATGAGCCCCCTCGCCGCCATCGCACGCAAACACAACCTCAACATCATCTCCTACGCCGACGACACCCAGCTGAAACTCTCCCTCACCAACGACCCAGCCACTGCCAAAACCAACCTCCAGGAAGGAATGAAAGACGTCGCAGAATGGATGAAGCTCAGTCGGCTGAAACTGAACTCAGGCAAGACGGAGGTCCTCATCCTCGGACAAACCCCATCCACCTGGGACGACTCCTGGTGGCCCACAGCGCTGGGCACCGCACCGACACCCACGGACCATGCACGCAACCTGGGATTCATCTTGGACTCCTCTCTCACGATGATCAAACAAGTCAACGCCATCTCATCCTCATGCTTCAACACCCTGTGCCTGCTACGAAAGATCTTCCGGTGGAACCCCACCGAAACCAGAAAGACAGTCACCCAGGCCCTC
This sequence comes from Lissotriton helveticus, assembly GCF_964261635.1. NCBI lineage: Eukaryota > Metazoa > Chordata > Amphibia > Caudata > Salamandridae > Lissotriton > Lissotriton helveticus. Next base: position 1,432,685,637 of record NC_136067.1, on the reverse strand, counting down.
GTCACCAGCCGACTGGACTACAGGAACGCCCTTTACGCAGGAACCACAGCCAAACGTCAGAAATATCTTGAGCGCATACAGAACGCCTCCGCACGACTCATCCTCGACATCCCTCACCACAGCCACATATCTGCCCACCTGAGAAACCTGCACTGGCTCCCCGTCAGCAAGAGGATCACGTTCAGGCTCCTCACCCACGCACACAAAGCACTCCACGACATGGGCCCTGAATACCTCAACAACCGCCTCTCATTCTACACTCCTACCCACCAGCTCCGCTCCGCCAGCCTCGCCCTCGCCACCGTCCCACGGATTCGCAGAACCACCACGGGAGGAAGATCATTCTCCTACCTGGCCACCAAGACATGGAACTCCCTCCCCGCACACCTACGACTGACCCAGGACCATCTCACCTTCAGGAAACACCTCAAGACCTGGCTATTCGAGCAGTAGCGACCCCCCCTCCCTTCAGCACCTTGAGACCCTCGCGGGTGAGTAGTGCGCTTTATAAATGTATTGATTGATTGATTGATTGATTGAGTCTGCAAATTCACCAGGTAGGTGACATTACTTTTGCGCTCCACCTCCTCAAAAGGTCCAGTCCACTTGTTCTTCAAGGCTCAAGGTTCAAATGGGGCCATGACCCACACTTTGTGGCTATGCTGAAACTATACCAGAGTAGCATTCTGGTCGTATCAGCATTTCAAATCTTCCTGGCTTGCTTTCAGGTTCTCCTGAGCGAGCTTCCTGAAGCGTAAAGTTTGGTTCCTGAGGGCAAGCATGTTGCTAAATACATCCTGGGGAGTTCTCCTAGGAGTTGTGTCCCAGCCTTCCTTGACCAACCTGAGAGGTCCTGTCACAGGGTACCAGTACAGAAACTCAAAAGGAATGATCCCTAAATACCTCCTTTTATGCAAAGAGACGACATGGTAAGAGTATGTCCCACTTACGTCTCATAGGTTTGGTTGAATATCTCCACCAAACCATTACCTTATGGGTGGTAAGGAGTGGTGAACTTGTAGGTTACACCACACTCCTCCCACAGGGATGTCATTCACTTGGATAGGAAATGGGTCCCACAGTAAGATACTACTTGTTAAAAATGGGGGTCTCTACTTTGCAGAGGTAGGTTCCATTTGACCAAATAGCGACAATTGCCTCTAGTCAGGGTAAGGGGGAACACACTGTAGGTAACCCATACTCACCCTCTTGGTAACTTGGCACGAGAGGACAGGCTTATCCCCAAGGCAATGTGTAAAGTATTTGTACCAACACCCACAGTAACAAAGTGAAACACCACAAATGGACACCACACAGGTTATTATAAAAATATAGATCTCTTGATCTGATTTTAAGGCAAGACCAAAACAACAAAAGTTCCAACATACAGTAAAAAGGTTTTAGAGAAAATGTTCTTGCATAGGGTTCTTTGTAAGGAGGATTTCGAAGAACAACGGCGAACTCCAGGTGCCGCACTGGCCAGTGTGCTCAAAGTGAAGTCTAAGGTTCAAATAAAATGGGGGGTGTTTACTATCCTCTCCTGCACCTGCCGTTGGGGGGTGCAACCCGTACAGCCGGGAACAAACGTAAGCTAAGCAATGGAGCGGTGCACTTCCCAAGTCATATAATGTCCAACTTTATTCAGGTGCATCAAACATGATAAGCAAACATCAGCCAACGCGTTTCGTTCGATTTTCGAACTTCGTCAGGGCGTGTATGGAGTATCTTTAAGCGGCATGTATTCATTCATGAAAAAGATCCAGGGTCATCATCGAATCAGCAATGCATTGCTGATTCGCCCGGACCATAGCGGCAGAATATCGATTGTGAGCCCTTAACATGGAGGCCACCCGGGCATGCAGACTGCCTATTTGCACATGATGACCCTGGATCTTTTTCATGATGCTCCGTCCATTACCACCCCCTTTTGTACCGCTTTTGGCCGCCATAAGTGTGGCAGGGTATGCTCAGACGTGAGTCCCTTGCTCACTTTGCCACTGGATTCAAACAAGCCGGGCTGAAGACGGCTGGAATGCCAGAAACCGGTCCTCGGAAGCTTGTTTCCGGTCCAGGGAAGGCATGGCTTGGCAGTTCGGGCTGGACTGTTCCCATGAGGCACAGGGTCAGACTGATTTGCATATAGCCATGTCTGAACTGGGGTGGCAGAGTGGGCTAAAGAACGGTGATGGATTAAACCCAGATCTTTTGACTGGGTGTGAGTGTTTGATTGGTTCAGATGCTCCGTCCATTACCACCCCCTTTTGTTCCGCAGGCCCACTAGTAACATTTGATTTACCAGCCCTGGCACACTTAGTGCACTTTACTAGGGACCTGCCAGTAAATCAAATATGCCAATCAGGGAGAATCATTCACACTAACAATTTGTACAGGGAGCACTTGCCCTTTGACACTGATCAGCAGAGGGAAAATGCCCAAAGCATCGAAGCCAGCAAAAACAAAATCCAGCATAGTATCAAAAACATAGGTGGTAGAGGCAAAAAGTCAGGGAAAACCACACCAAGGATGCCAGGTCTAACACCACTTCTCTGCGTAAACACACATGGGAAAAGAAATATCGCCATTATTGTCTGCCCCCCCCCTCCCACTAGTACCATTGTTGTCGTGAGAGGGATAGCCTCCGGGTACCGGGTGGCATGGCCCACCAAGACCAGAATGTACCTTTTGCCCATGCCCGTCTTGGGATCTAATGGCCCCACAATGTCTATCCCAACCCTTTTAAAAGGGGTTGCTACAACTGGAAAAGGTTGTAGACGAGCCTTATACTTCCTCCCGGTCTTGCCCTTTGCCTGGCAAGTCTGGCAAGACCTACAATGCCCATCTGACTGCCTTTGCCTATGGGGCAAAATGAAGTGGGTGACAATCCTATCAAAGATCTTGTCCTGCCCCAAATGTCCTGCCAAAGGCACATTGTGAGCCAGACCCAGTAGTAAGGACCTGAAGCCCTGAGATACCACCAGCACACGGGCTGCCCAGGCTCAGCAACCTTAGGCTCATTGAATAGGAGACCGTTCTCGCAGTAGATCCAGTGTGATCCAGACTGATCGCCAGCTGCCTGGTTTGTTGCATGCTGCCGCAAACTCTCCAGAGAAGGTCATTCTTTCTGCGCCCTGAGAATTCTTTACTAGTGGGATCACCGTCTTCCTGCAAATGGGTCAGCTCAGATAAGTCCCCCAGTTTAGCAACCTGCTTCCCTGTAGGTGCCAGGGCATCCGGCTTAAGGTCAGTCCCCTCCCGGACTGTGGGAACCTCAGGGACAGGTTTCCCCGCACCCCCTCCCTTTCTCATGGCAGGCAGGTTTCCCTGCACCCCCTGTCCTTTCTCTTGGCAGTAACCTTGCCCACTGTCTCAGGCTCCAGGTCATTCTGATCACCCTTCCCGTCTGCCATTGACCAAGTGATAACGCAGGCCCACTCTGGCAACCCAAGCATCTCCAAGTGAGACCTGAGCCCCACATCCTTCCACAAGGACTGCTCCAGGTCATTACCTATACAAAAAACAGTATCCCAACTGGTATTATTTTGGACAAGTAAAGAGGATATCTATACAGTATTATCCATCAAGGATCAAGGAAACTCTTTTTGATTTTCATAAGTGCCTAAGGCATCATTTTATCAGCATTTATCCACAAGGAATAGGGCAATTGTGATTACAGTTAATATCAGCACTGTAAATAATAAATAACAAGTGGCAGCCCAATTGGTATACAAGGTGCACGAGTGCAGTGAGTGAGTGACACTATGGCGACACAAGTGACAGTAAAAACAGCGTGAACGGCGTAAAGTAAAAAGTTATGTACAGTGACTAGAAACAACGTGGTTTGTCATACATTTCAATTTTGTTTTACAATTTAAACAATTTTTCAAAAAACCACTAGGTACGGGGCGCCTAAGGTCTTGCTGGTGAGTCGACGGTGTTTCGATCCATATGAGTGAGGATCATCATCAGGACTGGGGGTCTGTAAACAGTGCGTTTGGAATTACTGTATGGAAGCAAAGCTGGGATTCAGGCGGTTGGTGAAGTCTCAGGGAACGCCACAGGGCTAATTATGTATCGTGCCTGGAGAGTCGTCCAGGTGCTTGGGAGCACAGAGTCAAGTCAAGGTAGTCCGGGTCCAGGCCGATCAGAAAAACTGTCTCAAGGAAGCAGAAGTTGAATAAATCTGTACTGTAGCGAAAGGACGTGGTCCGGAGGGTTTCAGTGATGCTCGGGACCTCGATAGGGTAGGGAGCTGGTCTCGGGGAGGGAAAGAGATCGAGGCGAATGAATCTGTCCTCACAATTTAGGCGAGTGAAGCGCTGTCCGGGACGTGAATGAAGCGTAGTCCAGGGGTTACGATAGGTCATTACCTAGCAGACAATCTACAGGCTTGGTAGGGCTCACAACCACCCTCACAAGACGTGAGATCCCCCATTCTGAGTGAACCTGCGCCACTATACACATCACACTATACACTATACACTATCCACAGCAGCTACTTGGTGGAATGCCCTGGGGACTACTTGCTCCTCAAAGACTTGGTGGCACAGGACTGAGGTCATACTGGCGTCAGTATATCTGAGAGCCTCTATCCTTCTCCCATTGATGGTCACAAAGGCTCTGGATTTCTTAGTGTTACCAGGCACCTGGTTTCCTGGGACCATCTCACTGTCCCATAGTGCGGCGATTTCTCAGAGATCTGCACTCTCCTGTCGGCACCCCTCCTGCCCACGCACTACACTAGCCAACACTTTGGATTGCGCACCGGTGGATGGCTGTGCTGTCTTGGGACACTTCGGGTCCCCTTCAAGTGACCCACCTGCTCACTGGCATAGCACCTGTGGGTGCCAGTTTCTGCATGCTTTCCTGAAGATCTCCTGGGTGATGGGAACCTTTACCCTGGTTGTTAGTTTGGGGCCCTTTAGAGAACTCGGGGCTTTACCCTTGTCCCCCCACTCCTCTGCTGGGGACCTTGCCCACCTCAGGCAGAGTTTCCCTCCTACACCTTCTTGTGGACCCTGGTACTCCCAGCGGTCCGCCTCCATAGCAAGTGACCTGGGGTCAGTCAACTTACTATCAGTCAAGTTCTGGCACAGCTCTGCAAAACATTGACTAGATAAGTGCTCCCATGCGATCAAATCGTAGAGCCCCTGAAAATCTGTCACATTACTACCCTTCACCCAACCTTCCAGTGACCTGCAAAAATAATCCACACATTCCAACAAAGTGTTTGCATCAGTTTTCCTACTGGACCTAATCTGATCCCAGTACATGTCAGGAGAAAGACCACACTGAGGGCTAGATGTAGGTAAATAGGATTTACCGATTCTAAAATACCAAATCATACCGATTCTGTATTTTAGAATCGGTAAATGCTATGTAGATAATCATTCGGTAAAAAATACCGAATCGTTAAGATTCGCTATTTACCGAATCGGTAATAACCGATTTGGTAATTGCCATTCATTCCTATGGGCCTGGAGGCCCATAGGAAAGAATGTCAATTACCGAATCGGTAAATACCGATTCGGTAAAAGGGGGAATACATTGAAGGGTGGCAGGGTGTCACTTTGACACCCTGTTGCACCCCTCAATTGTGTATGGGTGCACATGTTGCAGACATACATGCCCTAAGGGCATGTATGTCTGCAAAATGGCACTGAAGCAATTTGCATGAAATTGCTTTCGCGATTGGTTCATTCACGTTGTTCCTATACTCCAGCAACAGGATTTTGACTAGAAGTGGTTGTGAGATGTGGATGCAAATTTCAGAAATAATAATTCTGAGCTTTAGTTACGAATGATCCTAAAAGCCGAAGCGCAGAAAGAACTGTAGAATCCTGACCATTAACAGGAGTGGGGCTTGATTCTTCAAGACTGTTGCCTCACAGTTGACACTGGATAATTACTTCCGCTTTTTGATAAAGACTGCGCATGGGAGGAGTAGTCTGACAATGCCCGTGTCGCACAGATGTATAAGGTAGACCGCGTGACCCAGGTTGATCTCCAGCTGTCGCTTTATAGGCTTGTATTGACAGGCGCCCCCTGTGCCTAGGGGAGGGGTGCCCTTAGTAGTGCCACTGGACTGGGCCTCCTCCGGGGCCAAAAAGGGGGCTGGATGAGGTGATGTCATCGGGATACGCTGGAAGGATATTTAGGCCTGCGCCCTGGGATCTGCATCCTCTTTGTCCCCTTGGACCTCCGGCAAGCTGCAGGGACACATCTTCGATATCGAGGAGCGAGGTTCCGGTCGGCGGTTCGCGGAGTGTGGCATGGGAGGTTTGAGGGGGCCTAGGCGTAGCGTTAGTATCAGGTTTATCTTGCGGGTTTCTTCTGCAATCAACATATTAAATATTGGGGTTGCTGCAAGCGTGGAGGAATCGCTTTGCGCCGAGAGCAGTGGAGAGGTAATGCTAGAGGGACCGGCCGTGCCCATATTCGATTCGAGCCGAGAGTCGTGGTAATAAAATGCGGTGAACGCAAAGGTGAGTTAGTGAGGTCCCAGCGGTAGTATCAGGTTTACCTTGCGGGTTGTTGTGTCGTGGGGCCCTAGGCCCACATGGTAGAATGAGTGCGACACAGACACCAGTTAGATGGATGGTTAATGAGCCCCGAGCACGTGCGCTCGGCCCTATTTATTAGCTGTGTCACGTGATCTCGTGACATCAGTGATGGGTGTGTGTAAGTGTAGCATTACAGTAAAACAACTAGACTGTGTCTGCTAGGACACAACATTCCTCCCAAAATTTGATAAAAATTAAGGACAGACGAAAGTCCGACTCTGTGGGAAGAAATACACAAATATACAATAATTACAAAATTTACATTGAGTCTCTTCAGCTGCTTGCTTGGTGATGACTGTGGAAATTGCTGTTGAGACGTTATTTCTTCTTGGCTTGACGTCTTGGTTCTCGGCGGGCGTGTTCTTCTTTGCTTGCGCCGTGGAAGTGTGTTGGTCGGTCCACTGAGATCTTGCTTTTGAGGATGACGTCAAACAGGATGACCAGATGTTAGACTTGGATGATGTTGTCTTTTGCTGGTCCGTCGGTTTCTTCACTGTAGGCAGCTTGGCTTTACTTTACAAAGGATGGAGTGTTCGAAGGACATTCTTCTCACTAGGATGTCCCTCTCGCGGGTGTTCTCCTGCCACGAGATGTCCCGGAGGCCCTTTTCATCAGGTTTCCACTGGGCCGGGTATTATTCCACAGCGTTACTCCAACTCCACAGTCTGCGTGTGAATGCAGGAGTCGATGGGGGTATTACCTCACAGAGTCCGTAGCTCCACCTGAAGGGTAGTTTTTGACTCTTGCCTTTGCGCACAAGTTCCTCATCTTCCTGGGACGTGCAGGATAGACGGCAATGGATTCATCTCTCGTGTCGGGACTCTCTGCCACCGATGTCCCTGAGGCCTTTGCCCCTTGGATCTCCACGGGCTGTTTCCAGACTTCCGCTCGATCCCAAAGGTGGGTGTTACCAATGGTCCGGCCTGTGCTTTCCTGCAGTCCACGGGTCGTCGTGGTCTTGTGAATAGGTGCCTGTTCTGTTCTTTGTGTTATCAGTGTTCTCCTGGACGTGCGGGTCACTGTACACGATGTTGTGGTGTGTCACCTCTTCTTCTTCTTGTAGGTGTGTGGACTTGTTACACCTCTCTTCACCTTTTACAGAATTTGTTGATGATTGCGTCATGCCACATGACTTCTTACTTCAGTTCTCTTCTTCATGGCATCATGCCACTCTTCTCCCTTCTCCTTTTCGCGACACGGTGCGGTCACCTTTCTTCCTTTGTCTTGCTGACCAGGCTTCTGCAAGCAGCGTGCACTCCTGCATGTTTCCGTCTGGTCTTGTCCTGTCTTTAGGACACTGTCTTCTCTCCACTCTTCTGTGACTGGACCGGTCATTACGATCTTCTCTCTTTCCTCCTATTACTTCTAGTTACTCTTGGTGTTGCGTCCGTCTCTCCGGGTCTTCTGATCTCTCGGTTTACGGACGTCTTCTGGCAGGACACATTCATCCTGACTTGGCAGAATTTCTTGGGCGCCCCTCTGGCTTGTCGGATCATCCTTTTCTTCTTGGGCGATCTTCTTGGCTACCAGATGGGGTGGACAGCTTCCTCTTTGTGAGTCTCTCGCTATCCGCGATCATTGGGATCGCCAGGCGCTTCTGCTGCAGTGCTTTTGCGTTGGCGCAATTTCTCCTGCGCTCTTCATGTGCTCTGCGTAATTTTCTTTCGGAGGGTTGACTTCACCTGCTCCATGGACCTTCTCCGGTGGGTGCACTTCTCGTGCTCGCTTCCGGTGAGGCTCTTTAGCTTCTTGGGGCGTTCACCTTGCTCGGTTGTTTTGCCTCCTTTTGGCTGCGGGGTAACTTTGCGTTACTCTTCCGGTGCACGTCAGTGTGCAGTGTAGTGGCAAGTCCTTGCTTCACTTGGTACCGTCGTGATACATTTTCAGTGTAGCTTTGTTCCTTGCGATTGATTTGATTCTTTGGGCGTCGTCGCTTTTCCACTTGCGTGTCGCACTTTTCTTCTTCACACTTGGGTACTTCCCTCGCACGTCTTCTGGTGCTTTGGGTGTGGCTTCCTTACTTTCAGGCGCTGTCTTGTACTGTCCGCGTCCGGAGTACACTTGCGTTCTTCCAGTTGGTTGCCTTTGGATCTTGCTGCTTGCGGTAGACGTTTCTGACTTTCCCTCGACGTCCAGCGTGAGGTTGTCTGCTTCTGCGATTGCGGTGAGCACCTGCGGCCACAGGCGTCACTTCTGCAGTGGTGATGGGTCTCCGTCTTGATCCGCGTCGCTGCAGGCTTGTGTTCCCTGTAGGCTGTCCCTTGTGCTTACTTGTGCTTGTTTGGTTCTTGTGGCTTCCTTTTGGGTGCACTGCTCACCAAAGTCCACTAGATGGCAGTGTAGGCTGTATTCCCTTCAGCAGTTTCTTGGATCCTCCCGGTGACTTTCTTTCCTGTGATGTTTGGGCTTGCGGGACCTGTTTACCATGGAGTGTCCAGGAAAGGAGGGGCTGGGAGTCATTGCTGACTGCAGGTAAGTCCTTTTTGTTTTTTTTTGTAACTTGGGGCAATGGGGCACTACAGTGTTCTTGGTGCCGGCATCAGTCTTGGCGGCAGGCATCTACCCTTTACAGCTATTTCTCCTCTGGTCACAGCAGCGAGTGGGCTCCGCTGACGATCAGTGTCTCGCGGATGGCTCCTCTTAATTATTTTCACTCTTTACGGGACCCAGCGCTTCCCTTTCAGAGGCGGACACCATTTTTTCAGCGGGTAGGCTCCGCTTGGAGCGACAGTGCCGGGCAGTGCTTCTCTTCACCAGGCCGGGCCGCATCCCTCATTCCAGCGGGTGGGCTCCGCTTGTGTGCACGCGGGCCGGGCAGCATCGGACATAGTGATAGGCGCCCCGCAGCTCTCCACACGCTGCGGGCGCTTGCCTTTTAAAGTTTGTTCCCGCGCAGCCTGCATTTTTCCTGTCCCTGCCCGCGGCAGTTTCTCCACTCCCACGCTGCGCAGGGCGGGGGACGGGGGACGATTCAGGCAGGCCGCGGGTGGGCTCCGCTGGCGCTGCTGTATTTAATGTACGTTGTCGGGCACCATGGCCACGCGGGTGGGGTCCGCTGGCAGCCTGCAGCGCCCAGCAGCACTGCACACGCTGCGGGCGGTTTTCTTCACCCCGCCGCCGCACTTTTCACACGCTGCGCGGCGGGGACCCTGCAGGCAGGCCGCGGGTGGGCTCCGCTGGTCTGCCTTTATTTACAGTTCATTTTCGGCTGCTTCGCGCCCGGCGGGGCGCCTTACCATGCGGGTGGGCTCCGCCAGTGTTCAATCACAGGGGGGATCGCTCCTGGCATACGCGACCCCCCAGGGGCATTCGCAGTCCCCGGGCTCACCTCCGGCCTACGGGCCTGTCTTCTCTTGCGGCCGTGGCGAGTGGGCTCCGCCCGGTCAGTACTCCTCGCAGGGGCACAGTCGCGGCCGGTGCAGGTGGGCTCTGTCCGGTCCGCTTTGCATCGACGCTAGGCCCGGGGCACAGCACACGCCCCGCGGGCCTCTCGGCGGCTGGCGCCGCCTCACCAGGGGGTGCCCTTCACACGGGCAGCATTCCTCCCCCTTCCAGCAGTGGCTGCGTCGCGTGGGGTGTAGAACCACTCCTCGTCGCCAAATGTTGTGTCGTGGGGCCCTAGGCCCACATGGTAGAATGAGTGCGACACAGACACCAGTTAGATGGATGGTTAATGAGCCCCGAGCACGTGCGCTCGGCCCTATTTATTAGCTGTGTCACGTGATCTCGTGACATCAGTGATGGGTGTGTGTAAGTGTAGCATTACAGTAAAACAACTAGACTGTGTCTGCTAGGACACAACACGGGTGTCTTCTGCTATCAACATAATAAATATTGGAGTCACTACAAGCGTGGGGGAAATTACTTCGCGCCGAGAGCAGGGGGGAGGTAATGCTGGAGGGGTGAGGCTGTGCCCATATGCTCTTCGCGCCAAGAGTTGTGGTAATAAAAAATGCGGTGGGCGCAAAGGTAGATGGGTGAGTTAGTGAGGTCCCACCACGATATGCGGGAGATGCGCCCTCGTTATCTGACCGGTGGTGAAGATCGAAGGTTTTGAAGGTCATTTGCAGCGGGAGGCAATGCTAATGTTAAATGGCTTTTCTGGGGTATTAAGAGATCGGAGCTGAAGGTGGAGGATAATCAGGACGCTGCAAGGGGTGGGGTCGTCGCTCCCATATATGGGGGGGCAGTAATGGCAGCTCACAGCTGCTTCCACGGCGAGGGCATCGCAAGGGACTGGATGCATGCACATACACATCAGGGACGAAAACATCTGCGGCTCTGCGCTGCGAAGGTGTGGCATAGCAAGCAATCCTGAGCGCCATGTCTCAGGAAACCACAGGTCCATACAGAGGCTTTGCTAAAGGCTGCAGGAATGCTCCAAATGCTCTAGGACACTGTGCGTGGTGCCCATGTGGGGAAACCATTCAAGAAAGAGAGGCAGTTTCCGTCGCGTGCCGTTCTTTTCTTATTTAATAGATTATTGATGTCTGTGTACCAGTCCTTTAACACGTTATTGGAATGGGTTGTTTTTCATTCTCCGCAGAAGTGTTTATGTTTCAGGGACAAATACGATCCAAAAAGAACAGGCGTGGAGATTAGAGTTGACATGTGCTAAAATAAATGCAACAAACAGTTGGGGGCATATTATCAAGACGGCAGCCCATTTTTTGCCGTTTTAGCGGCAGAAAACTGCAAAAAATGGGCTTGATAATATTATGCTCTATGGAATTCCAATTGAAGCCCATGTTAGATGTGAAGGACATCTAACCTGAGCTTCAATTGGAATACCATAGAGAATATTATCAAGCCCATTATCGCCATTTTAGCTGCAGTTTTCCGCCGCTAAAGCGGCAATAATTTTATCACCTGCCTTGATAAAATGCCCCGTAGTTCGTTATCAAAATTTGAGGTATTGGGAATGTAAAAGAAGCTGCAACGGGTGCTCTTGCTTATACTGTGCAGGAATTAATGATTAAGATAAGGGCTAAATAATTCTAGAAGTACTAGTTGGCTGATACACATGTTTTAACAAACTGTCTTAATGATTGGCTGGTTCAGTGGCTCGGTATGTACGGTGTGCAGTAATCGTGGCCCTTTCATGTCCATGGTTTTGATCAATTCCTTAGTGTTGCATTCAACGCCCGGAGGTCCCTTTATTGGGAATGCGCGTGGTGCAAATATGTAAGGGAGCTACTCGTGGCCCAGCACACTAACGGGCCACGGACTAACGGTCGTGTTACTCACAATGAGGGGACAACACACACACAGCTTGCAGGTACGGACCGGAAGTCCAGAGCGACTCCGGTCCCTTTATTTAAAGCCTTCTGGCCACGCCTGGCCAGAAGGTGCTACAATGTGTGGGGGTGTTTCCGGGTCTCAGCCGAGACCCGTGAAACACTAGAACGTTACATCCCATTCCAACTTGGTCCTTTGTTTTCCTTTGGACAGAATCATCATGAGTCAACACGCAAAGTCAGCAAGTCTCACATTGGGTCGAGGGTTGGGTCTTAGATGGTGGCCCTCACCTCCTCTGGTCGCTTGTGAGCCGGGCTCTGTTCTCCTCGTGACTTCAGGTGTGCTCACTATGTTTTCTGTATGGATGTTGCCATCACTTTGCTCCGCCACATCCATGTCCTGTGTTTCACCACATTGTCGGTTGTCCTGACTTGCTGGGATACGCTTGAACCAGGATACATTCCTGGTCACCACCTCGTCATCTCTCTGTGCCGTCACTGCCGTACCTTTAGTTGTCTTGATGACCCATGGGTCGGTCTCATATGGTGTACGGAATTTGCCTCCCGGTATTCTGGTTCGCAGCAACGCCGTGTCTCCTGGGCTGAGTTCTTTGTCTTGAGCCCTTCTCCTGTGGCTAGCCCGTTCATTGTTCTTTCGCCTTCGTTCTTGGGTGTCCGCGGGTCTGTATGGCGCCACTTTCCAATTGTCAGCCATGGGCAGTCGATCTCTCCTTCGTCCGGCGAACATCAGTGACCATGGGGACCTTTGGGTGGTGCTATGCGGGGTACTCCTATGGTTTTGTTAACTGTCCTCATAAAGCGTTCGGCCTCCCCGTTAGCCTGGGGCCATTGTGGAGTGATTCTGTGATGTTTTACTCCCAGCTCCTTTAAGAATTCCTTAAATTCGTTTCCTTGGAATGGCGGTCCATTGTCCGTTTTAATTCTCTGGGGAATGCCAAATAGCGCAAATGTCTTGCTAAGCAGCGGGTGTATGTTTGCGAAGCTGGTAGATGTTGCCAACTCTACCACTGGGTACTTGGTGTAACTGTCCACCATTACCACTGTCACTCTCCCGTCCGGGAAGCTGCCAAAATCTAAGCTGATCCAGCTCCATGGAGATGGTGAGGGCTCCTCTGTGATGATCGGGGCTGGTGATTCTGGGATACTAGTGAGCTGGCATGCCCGGCAGTTCTTTACTACGCTGTCTACCTTCTCGTCCATGTAGGGAAACCACACCTTTTCCCTCATTCTCGCCTTCATTCTTCTGGTCCCTTGGTGTCCCTCATGGGCTAGCAGGGTTGCGTGGTCTTGAAGAGCCACGGGGATAACTATCCGTGACCCTCTCAGGATCAGTCCATTGCTGGCTTTACTTAGCTCGTTGTGCACTCTCCAGATTTGGGATAGTCGATTTCGATCTGCTTCACTCCAGTCACTCACGTTGCGCAGGAAATTCTCCCAGGACCCTGTGTCGAGAGCGGCTTTAACTTTTACCATCGCGGCATCATGTTCATATTGACTTACAATGTCTTCGGCCACCAATGCATGTGGACATGCCAACTGCGATACCATGTCCACAAACTCCTCCGTCTGTGCCTCCTGATCACCCCCATTTTCTTCCTTCTCTGTGGGATGTCGCGACAAGAAATCGGCCGGGTTCTTTGCCCCCGGACGATATACCAGTTCCATTTGGTAGTGTTGAGTTTGGATGGCCCACCTCTCGATCCGTGGTGGAGGGTGCGGAGCGGTCCCTCTGAATAGTGGTAGAAGTGGTTGATGATCGGTGACCATCCTGAAGGGCTGTCCGGCAATGTAGAGATGAAAATGATTGCAGGCCCACTTAACTGCTAACACCTCTCTCTCTATCTGAGAGTATCTTGCTTCGGTTGCCGTGAGGGCCTTGCTTGCAAACGCCAACGGGACCCACACCCCCGGTTCTGACTCTTGGGTAAGGAGTGCGCCCAGCCCTACGGGGCTGGCGTCCACCAGAATTTCTGTTGCCCTGGCGGTGTCAAAGTAGGCCATTGTCGTGCTGTCCAATAGCGCTTTCTTGACTTTCTCGAACGCCTCCGCCTCTATCTTTGACCATCTCCACGCCGTTTCCTTCTTCGTCAGGTTTCTTAGCGGCTCGGCAATTGTGGCTAGTTGCGGAATGAACCGGGCACAGTATTGTGCCATTCCCATGAAACTCCTCACCTCTGAGGCTGTCGTCGGAGCAGGGGCGTTTTTAATTGCTGATGACTTCCTGGGGTCCACCTTGACACCTTCCGCGTCAAAGACATAGCCAAAAAACTCGATTGACTGCTTGAAAAACTGGCATTTCTCCTTATGCAGGGTAATTCCGAATTCAGCTAGCCTTCGAAGTGTCGACTTTAGTCTTCTATGGTGCTCCTCACTCGTCTTCGCATGTATTAGGATATCATCACTTATGTTCAGTACTCCGTTCAGTCCGGATAAGATCTCTCTGATGGTGTTCTGAAAGATCTCGGCTGCCGATGTTATTCCGAAGTTGAGCCTCTTGTAACGTCTCAGCCCCAAGTGTGTAGAAAACGTCGTGATGTACCGACTCTCTTCTGCCAGCCTGAGCTGATGATATCCCGCATTAAGATCTAATTTAGAAAACCATTGTGCTCCATTTAAGTCGGTCAAAATGTCGTCCACTGTAGGCGTGAGGTGCCTCTCCCTCTTTATTGCTCTGTTCGGCATCCTCATGTCTATGCAAATCCTGTTTTTCCAGGTTGTCGGGGTTTCTGTGCGATTACCATGGGTGACACCCACGGGGTTGGTCCCGTCACTTTTTCAATCACCCCTTGTTCCTCAAGATTCTTCAGCTCCTGTTCCACCGCTGACCGCAGGTGGAATGGAATTCTCCTATGGCGTAGGGCTACCGGTTGTATTGCTTTGTCTATGTGCAACCTGACTGGCGGTCGTTTGATGGTGGCCAGGCCCTGAAATAGTGAGGGGAACATTTGGAGGAGCTCCTCTGTGTGTAGCGCCTTCACTATATTTGCGAACGCTATCAGCTTGAGGTCTTCTGCAGTGTGGCTTCCTATGAGTAGATCTGCCTCTCGATCTATGACATGAAATGTTGTTGTGAGCTCCTGTCCCTCTGCTCTTACTTGCACAGTCATTTTTCCTTTTAGGGGTAATGGTTTCGTGCTTCCGTACGTGAGGATGCGTGCTTTAGATGGTAGTAGTTTCGGTCTTGGTCTCAAGGCATTGTAGTGCTGACACCCCATCACGTTGATCGTTGCCCCAGTGTCTATTACACCCGTCACTGTCGAGCCATCGATCTGTATTTCGCATTTGGGTTGTGGTCTCCGTCTCCTCTTCAACTCACTGACAAATGACACGTAATAGCACTCATCGTCTTCATCCGTTGACGATTCATCTGGGTATTGTGGATACCGGAGCTGTGGTCTGTCCCCTGTCGCAGCCGATTTCCCACGGGTGTCCTCTAGTGTCAGTTGTCTGACCGCTCTGTTCGGAGTTTTCTTCCCTGCCGTCTCTCGACCTCTGAAACTTCCTCTGGCGCCCCCTTTGCAGACGCTCGCGAAGTGATTCATTCCGCCGCACTTGGCGCACGCCTTCCCACGTGCAGGACAGCCATTTTGGCTGTGTTCCTCATATCCACATGCACCACACGGAGCTCTTCGCTGCGTCCGGGTCGGCCATCTTCCTCTGCCCCCGCTGTTGCTGCTTCTCATTGCGTCCACTCTTTCCGTTTTCACTGTCACTTCATGGCTGGTGGATGGATTTATAGCTTCTTCCATTGCGGTGGCAGGAGCATCTGACAGTTCATGTGACCTGGCGAGCATCAGTATTTCGTCCAGCGTAATGCGCGATTGTCGCAGAATCAGTGTTCTCAAATGCTTGCTTCTGCAACCCTGGATCAGTTGGGCAGTCACTTCCTTCGTTTGGTCGTCGTCCGGGCAGGTGCTTATCATTTCCCGGAGTCTTGCGTGGAACGCGTCCATGGTCCCTCCCTCTCTTTGCTTGGATTGTCTAAATTTGAATCTTTCATAATGGGGGTTTAGTTGAGGGTCGAAATGATCATTTAGCGCTTGTACTGCCGCATTGTAGTCTGTTGCTGCCCCTGTATTCGGTAGGTGTGTGAATAGTTTGTGGACCTCATCTCCTCCAAAATGCAATAGGAGGGAGCGCTTTACCTCATCGTCCTTCTCGCGCGTTGCCGTGAAGTAATTGTTCAATCGGCGCAGCCACATTGCCCACCTTGGCGCGGCTGTATTTGGTTCAATGAGAGCACTAAATGGTGGCAGGGGGTTGATTTGCGAGTGCGGGGACTGTTGGATTACTGCTCTCGCTGCTTGCTGTCCCGCTGGTCCTGCCACTGTCGCTGGGGGTGCAACCTGTTGTGCTCCCCCTGTAGCTGTCCCGTCTTGTCCCGACATAGTTGGGTGTTCTTTGTGATGTTTGACCTCTACTGGTTCACTGTGTGCAGATACTGCTTTATAATGTTCCTTTTATATTTCGTATTCTTTATTTATCTTTGTTTTTTTTTTCTTTTTCTTGAATGTGCCAGTGCTTGTTTACTGCTGTCGCCTCTTCCCTTCAGGGCTCCGCAAACGATATCTCGGCTCCCCTCCCCTCAGCGAGGACACACGCTGCACACGCAGCACCCAGGGATTCCTTCGCGCCACTCCGGCGCTGGGCAGATTACAGGCGTCTTCACTGCGCATGCGCGCACCTCACGAGGCCGTCGCAGGCCCTTCCCAGGCCTGACACACGCTCCGTTCCGCTCTACACGGACCACGCCGGTCCCTGACGCAGCTCCACTCACGCTGCTTACCGGCACCACTCCGCGCCGCGCATCACCGTCCAGGCGCAGCAGGGCCTCCGCCGCCGGCGCAGGCCGTCACACACCAGGTAGGCGCGATGCGCTCGCCAGTAAGCTGCTCCGCCGCAGGGCTCTTCACACCAGTTTCCGCCCTCGTCGCCAGTGTAAGGGAGCTACTCGTGGCCCAGCACACTAACGGGCCACGGACTAACGGTCGTGTTACTCACAATGAGGGGACAACACACACACAGCTTGCAGGTACGGACCGGAAGTCCCGAGCGACTCCGGTCCCTTTATTTAAAGCCTTCTGGCCACGCCTGGCCAGAAGGTGCTACAATGTGTGGGGGTGTTTCCGGGTCTCAGCCGAGACCCGTGAAACACTAGAACGTTACAAAATACACATTATACAATTTGTCGGAGAAGTATGGCAGGGCGGCTGCGATCTAGTAGTGACCTCTTTCCGTTTGGGAAGGTGGTGAACGTTTTTTCCCAATTGCGGTTGCAGCTCTGAGGCAAAAAACCTTCCCTTGGTGAGATGTTTAGGGTGTTCTCGCCCGCGTGTTGCCTGGGGGGGTGCTTCACTTGTCGGGGTGATTCACTTGGCGGAAGGTTTGAAACAAGGATTTTTGTTCATCACAAGCAGCTTTCGTCTGGTTAGGCAATCTGCATATAATAGTGGGGGCATTCTTTATATTGCTTTGTGGGAAATTATGCAGGTGATCCACACCAATCGTGACGGCTACTTGTGGCTTGATAATATGTCATTTGCCATGGCCTTTGCTCGCAAAGAGCAGGTCAAACCTGATATAGGCAGACCAGCCAGTTTTGCGAGAAATAATAGGTCATTGGGTAATATGACGCACTTATCAAGGCTGCCGTTGGGTATGCGAGAAGGAATAGATAGCGGAGCAAACGCTCGACTTTCTCAGAGAGTATAGCGCTTCAAGGCCGTGCTGTAGTTTTGGCACTGGCATACACTGGTTGAGAAGAAGGGCGTGCAAGGACGACATATCATTAGGAGTAATCTTACTAGGGACCCAAAACTGTCAAGGCTCAGGGCTGTCAAAGGGGTTTTCTTGTTTTAGGAATTTGATGTCCCACTAGGCGGAGGATGTGTCATAACGGCCCGAGCGGCAGACTTAATTCAAGGGGTCATGGTTAACATTGAACCTCCAGTCTAGAATTCAACTAGTATTTTCATCTGCCCAATGTTGAATGTACCTCAGCCAAATTAGTTGATTAATAAATCCAGATGTGCGTACGAAACCAATAACTAGTGTAAAGCACTGTCACAAAGTAGGCTGGCAGATATTATCCAACTGCAGCGCGAATGGAATTGTGACAATTATGACTAAGCACGGTTAACAGTCACGAGAAAGAGGTAGGCCGAATAGGTTCTCAGCCCATGCGAGCTCTGCAGTCCCCCTCGCGGGCAGCTAATGGCTCAAGTCTCCTCCGACCCATAAATTACACACCGGCCCTGGGGAGACACCGGTGACTCCACTGGGTGAATCGAGGTGGCAGGGACCCTCTGCAATGTAGACTTAAAACCAGGCAATGCGGTTAAGGTAAAGGCAGCACATGCTTACTTCCGGTTGGATGTTACTAAGCAATAAGGAAATCAGCCATGGGTCTCGGTCACTTTCAGTGGGTTGGTCCCATTACTCCTGTCAGTGGCAATAATTAAGTTTCCTGGGGGTAACACAGCCCGGTTGAAATGGCAAGCTATAATGGTCCTGCACAAAGCCGGGCCCTCTGCCCATAATTCCACTCTGAACACAGTTAAAATACGTTTGCCTTTTTTTAGTTATCCATTAAACGTCCCGGTCAATTCAGCACAACGGAAATGAACGCTGTACCGCTGACATAATCACATGGCTGGTGTAATTGCACAGAGGTAGAACAGTCTTGGCCTGGATGGAGAATTTCTCGTTATGTGCTCATGGTGCTGCTAATAAGTTTGAAAACAGTTGAAATTTTGTGCTCATTCAATTACCCTTGAGCCGTTCCGGTCAGTTCAGCTCAAGGGACATTGGCATGAATGTAGTTTCTCATCATGTTCTCATGGTGACACTAATAAGTATATGGAGACAGGGCAAAACCATTCTTAAGGCATTTGTTGCAGGAGGACCCCCTCCAAACCCAAGTTTACAATTATCAGTCTGTGTCCATACAGAACAGTATTTATTCTTTTCACATAGGTTTTTTTTACGGAGGACATAATATTTGTCAGGTTATTAGTCTGTTTGGCCGGAGCAGTGAGTATTGTTGCGTGGGGTACCGGGTCGGGCAAGTTACCAGGCAAATATTAAATCACCCAACCTCTGCTTGCCTCGGCCAAGGGCAACCCCATCTTCACATAGTATTGCCACTAAGGTAGTGGGAGGAATAATAAGCTTAAGAGACACACAGCAGAGGATGCAGTATCTGGAGGCTTCCTGGTAGAGGTGGTGATGAAGTACAATTTACAAGCTTCACCCCGGGTACAGGGTGGGAGATAAAGGGCTGAGGTCTCGAGGGGAGGCTCTCTTTGTCCCTTCACCGCGGTGTCCAGTGGATCGGAAATGGAATGAATTGCCCACCCACCCATCCCTTAAGTTAGTGGTTGGAGGGAGGAGTGGCGGGGTCCCTGGCAAGAAAAATAGCAGGGACTCCGGATTGGCGGGGACGGTCAGAGCCTGGAACAACAGGGCGAATGATCTATGGGGCTCCAGGGTGGGGGGAGAGGGGGCTGACTTGCTGGTGGTCCTGGAGTCGCCGGTCCTACCGGAGATGCCGGTGCTTGTGGTGAGAAACTTTGTGGCCGCGTCTAGGGCATAGACGGCGGGTAGTTATTCCACAGGAGAGAGGGGGAGAATTGGTTGTGGCCTGCTGGCACAACCCACAAAGACTTGGTTGTGGCCTGCTGGCGCAACCCGCATCAAGTGTGGTTTCTGGAGAGTCCGACGGTACAATACAAATATATCATTTGTTGGCTGTATGGTATATATTTCATAACCCTATTGCTTTTATCAATGTGTGTAGATTAAAAATTTAATGAAATGGTGAAGGGTTGACTGTGCATCAACCAAGCAAGGATTGCGTTTATCTGATCTTTATAAAGACTACGCTGCGAAGACCGGTCCTTGGGTACTAGTTCCCTGGGGGATGGAGGTGGATGTCTTAAGTGAAACAGGAGATAGTGTAATGGGGCCTTCCCAACTCGATGGACACTAAGAGAGGCTCCTGAACAATGTGCCAGTTCCTGGGGTTAGTTGCCAAGACGTATTTATATAAAGCATTCTTGGCCCTGGTAAAATATCTCGAGGCTGTGAGAGGGTTCGTTATTTACGCTGCTGCTTAATGACCAATGGTCGGAAGGGAAGTTTCTATATGTGGTCAGTAGTGATAACGCAAGCAGTATAAGTTAGTGGGGCTCCAATTAAGGCCATGGACAAGTTGGTGAGGAAAGTGATCCAGGCAATCGGTAAGGGAAAGGCAGCTGTTCCAACACTTCCTCCTCATACCCCAGTTGCCCAGGGGAGTCTAATTGGGTTGCACTAGCTTCCAGGCACCCTTACGGACGGAAATTTATTGGAGGTCCTGGGGTAGTAGTTCACAGGCAGGTAGAAATACAGCTCGTCACGGTTTCCAGGCAGGGGGACATGGATTCCTTCAGGGAAAAAGGGAGATAGTGTAAACGGGGGCCTTCACAACTCGATGGCCACTGAGAGGGTGCAGGTCATTTATCACAGGACTGCCCAGACAATAAAAGGGAGCGGTGGCATCAGGATGGAGGGCATATGTTGGTAGAAGGACAGCAGTTCTGTATTCAAGCGATACTAGTGGCCGTTGTGGAGCACAGTTAGCACAGGGGGGAGGGTGAGTGCGCCAGCGAGCTTCTCACCCTGTGGCGGTTCATCAACTGGATGGCCAGAGGAGGGGGTAGGATCCACGTGTGGAGAGGGTAGAAGGAAGGGGGGACTGACCTGCTGGTGGTCCTGGACTCTCCTGTCCTAACCCACAATGTATGGACTGATTAGAACAGTGGGGAGGCTGCCCGAGGGAAGGTACCCCAGTGGGCGGGCCAGTGTTCCATGCGGGGCCCTGGTTTTCAAGTAGTGCAACTGTTCGCTGTAGCACGTTGGGGCCTGCTGGCACAATGCGGGCAGCGGAGTGGGGGCTGGGTGGGCCGAGACGGCCAAGTTCAAGTGTATGACCAAGTTCAAGAGTTCAAGAGTGATGTGGTGCATACTTTCTTTACTGCCTTTGACAGGTCAAGGTCACTAAAGTGTACTTCCAAGTTCAAGTGTAATGTCGTGCCTAATTGCCTTGGAGCCTTCGTCATGTTGATGCCGCTAAAATGATGCTGTAATAATTTTATATCCAAAAGGACACTGTTACTCTCGTGTTGGTCACTGGTGAATTACCTGGTTTGTGACTAAAAAGTCTACGCCATGAACAACACGCTCTGATTCTGAGAGTTCCTGGGCAATTGGGAGGAGTGAATGTCATGTTGTGCGCGTACTATAATGCCCCGACGCCTTGCACCATCTCCACCAGATGATCTTTGTGCATCATTTATATTCACGGCACCACCCCAAAGTTAGGTTGTTCACTTCCTCCTATCCTTGATGGCGAGCATTGCTTACCCCACACATTGTCCCAGGTCACATGTATATGTCTGAGATACTACATAGTATGAATGATTACAAACAAGAATAGGTGCACATATTGGACATGACGATGCAATGCTCTGCTTTATGGGGCTGCAGCACAGTTGCTCTTTTAAATTATACTGACTCTGTTTGCCCCTCTGTATAATGCCTTAATATTGATAAAAATCTTTTTTTTTAACTTGAGAGAGATGAAAATCTAATATGTGTACTGTATTCATCATAAAGAAAATGTTCTAAAGTTGACACTAGTAGGGCTAGTCGAGTTTTCAATATACTTTAATTGTGTGTGAGATAGTTTAAAAGGCATATTTTCATTTCCCCCGCCTGTGCAATGAGAGCCTCAAAGTTGGCCTTCAGTATTTTCACTAAATATATGAAAATAAGGTAGGTTTGCGATCCTGCCTCCACTATAACTTTTTCATGTTATTTTTTTCTTAAATATATATTTTTTATTTATCCCTGAGAATACAGCCATTAAGCATAGAGCTTAAAAATACATCCAACAAAATGCAGCTACAGTAGAAAATCGTAAATCAGTAAAACATGGTGGTCTAAAAATACATTGTATTTAAGATAACAAAGCATGATTGTACTACAAATGTCATGATTTAGCCACAATTCATTAAGCCGTGATAAGAAACAATCAATGTCATTTAAGGTAATTCATTGATTAATATACATATATTAGCTAAAAAGGGGTATGCACAAATAGAAGAAAAAAAAAATCTTCATATCGTGGCAGACCCGACCATAGTCATCGGGTACAAGAAGTCAGGACTTACAATCTTAAATAGATTTGGTGTCAATGTAACCGCTAGGTACCATTAAAAGCTAACTTCCTGGTGGAGGCTAATTGCCGCAGGGATTCAGAGGCAAGTCGATCCCTGTTATCCATCCCCCCAGTAATCCAGGCTAACATCGGGCACCAGATCTTGCTACCTCGATCCTTGGAACACCTACCCTTGCAGTTATGTACAGCTCTTTCTTGGTTATAGACGTGTAATACCTAGGCAAACCAAGCATATTAGGTAGTGGGGTCTGAATCTTTAAATTTTGTTGCTATCAACAGAGGGGCAATTGCAACCAAGATGAAGGTAAGCTATACCTGGGTCTGTTCCAATTGAGCTTTATCATCATACCCTAAGAGCATCATAAGTGGGGAGATACCAATTTCCCTCCCCAGTACTTCTCGCAGGAAAGCTTAAATTTCTCTCCTTAAAGATTGCATTTTTTCACAACCGAAGAACATATGTACCACATCTGCTGAGCCTTCTCCACACCTTGGACAGTTATCATTTTCCATTTCCCCCCACCCGAATACCTTAGCTGGGGTAAAATAAAGATTGAAGACTGTTTTATAATGTTGAGCCTTCAAGTTAGCCGAAAGGAAAATCTTTCTTGCTAAGGCAATGGGCATATATAGATCATTATCATCTTCCCCTAACTTCCTAGCCCAGTTATATTCTACTTTCACCAGGTCATCCAGGGTAAATCCTGAGAGAATTTAATGAATATGCTTTATCTGACAATCATTACAGATTATGGCTTCTATGAGAGAAATGCTATCTACAAATGGCATTTCGCCCGTGAGTTGTTTAAAGAATTCTCTGACTTGTACATACTTAAAATATGACCTATCTTTTCTATAGACCTCCTGCAACTCAACAAATGAAGCCAATTGTTCTGTACAAAAGATATCACCTATTGGACACATACCAGCTTGTTCCCATTGCCTTCCCATCCCATCAAAGAAACAGAGAGGGAGAAGGGGGGATCGTTACAAGGGTGTGTATTTGTGGTACCTTGGTAAATTCAACAGTTTACCAGCCTTACGTCAAATATTCCAAGCTGCTTTGAGGCACTTGAAAAGTGTTTTTTTTTATAGTACCTAGTCACCAACTGTCGCAATAACACCCCCTTGCTTTCCTCCCAACAGCCAGCTCATATTTAGACGGGGGACATCATCAAATTCCTGTTGCTCTGTGTACCCCTTATCTGATCTGAGCAAAATTCCCATCTGTTGGAGCATTGCAGCCCAGTAGTAGTATAACAGATTCGGAACCGCCCAACCTCTCCGTTCCTGGGGAAGGGTTAAGAACTTTAATGACTACCTTATTTTCTTGTAATGCCATAAAAATGTGAAAACAGAGAGTCTAACTTCTTAAAAATCTTATCTTCAACCTCAGGAGCGGAACAAATAGAGAATCTTTGGGAACATAACCATTTTAGGACATTGCACCTACCAATTATTGCTAGATGCAACTTATCCATGTGTCTCAGCTCTGTACTTATTTTAGTTATCAGAGGCTCAATATTGATTTGTCAAATGGAATCCACATTCGAATTTACTCTGATCCCAAAATATATGGCCATATCAGTCCTGCGGGGTTCCTGGAAAGCAACATTCCTAGTACAAACAATCTGGGTTTTCTCTGTATGCAGTAGGTACCCAGACTGCCTCCCATAACCCCCTGCCAAAATTTCCACTTGTTCAATCCCACTCTGCGGATCTGAGGTCACTATGGCTACGTCATCTCCATGAGCCAACACTTTCGTACGGTAACCCATGACAGAACTCGGTTTAATTATCTCGTTTTGCAATATTGCTCTAATGAACAGGCCAATATAAAAAGTAAAAAGAATCCTTGTCCCTCTAGCAACCTCCAACCTCTCCGACTCCCTACCCATCATTTGTATTCTAGCATAGAGACAGCTATACATTTCTTTAATAGAGGCATTTAAACATGTCCCAAACCCATTTTGTCTCAAAATGCCACAAAGGTAGTTGGATAAAACTCAATCTAATGCCTTTTGGTCATCGAGAAGGATCAAGGCCATCTGGTCCCAGGTAACCAAACCTATGTCAATCAAGGTAACAGCTCATGTAATGTGGTCCATGGTCCATCTACCTGGTATGAAACCATGTTGCCAAGGGCTGACCAACTGACCTATAATCTTCCCTAGACGAGCTGCTAAAATTTTAGAATAGAGTTTTGCGTCAGAGTTGATAAGGGAAATGGTACGATGAGGCTAGGTCATCTGAGGGTTTACCATTTTTCAGAAAGACAATGATATCTGTACCCAACCAAGATTGTGGAGGAGTCCCCTCATGTCGAACAGCCCGGAACAAATCTAATCGTAAGGGTGATAGTTCCAGTTAAAATATCTTATAGACTTCCAGAGGATTTGTATCGGGCCTGCAGCTTTTCTTGAGGCCATCAACTGGAGTGCCTCTGTGACATCTTGTAATTTATTTGTTTATTTATTTATGTGTTTTATAGAGCGCAAACTTGACCGGTTAGGGTATCAGAGCGCTTTACAGAGTCATAGAGTTGTACAAGAGGCATGGGATCACAAGAGTATACCATAAATTAGGGAGGGTGGGGGGTGCTGAGTACAAGAGGGATGGAAGTATACAAAGTACAGTTAATATTACAGTTGCTGAGGACCAGCCCAAGGGTTCTTGGTAGGGCGAAAGGTCGATGGAGGGAGGCAATAGTCTCTGTGGTGGTTGGGGGTACTCGGTTTAGCCGAGAAATGTACCCATGAGGAAGGATTTGGCCTCCTTTTTTAATGGCGGGTGGGAAGGAGTTCCATATTCTTGGTGCAGCCCCAGCAAACCCCCGATTATAGGTTTTTTCTTCCGAAAGCATGCAGGCTTGAGTAGGAGGTCACTGGCAGACGGTGAGTTTCTGATTCCCCCGGATACCACAAGTTTCTGTGCAAGATATGCAGGGGAGTTTGAGTGTAGGGCCTTGTGTGTGATGCATGCTAGCTTGAGTTGTATTCTGGCCTCGAGAAGAAGCCAGTTCAGCGCTTTCAGATGAGGAGAAATTTGATCAAATTTCCTAGTGCTGGTAAGTAGTCTGGCGGCTGCATTGAGGCAGACTTTTAAAGGTGCTAGGGAGATCATGGGCAAACCAGAGAGGGTGGAACAGCCACATTCCAGTCTAGAAATGACTAGTGCTTGGACTCCCAGTTGTAGGTCGGGAGCGTCAAGGAAGGGTTTCAGTTTCCATAGGTAGCTCAGGTGGAATCTGGCAGATTTGGCCATTGAGTTGATGTGGTCTTGCATGTTCAAGTTGCAATCCAAGGTTATTCCCAGCGATTTGGCCGAGTCCCCGATGGTTGGTGGACAATTTAAGGCTGTGATGGCTTTAATCCATGTCTGGATCTCAGGGACGGTTTTAGGAGGGGAAATTAGAAGAAATTCTGTTTTCTTTGCGTTTAGTTTGAGTTGGTTGGAGGAGAGCCATTGGACGGTCAGCTTCAGTGCCTCATTCAGGGAGCGATATTTGCGGTGCGAAGGACTTCAGCAAGGGGTTGTAAATAAAGGTTGAAGAGGGTGGGGGACAGCGTTGATCATTGAGGGACTCCGACCGTGACCGAAGAGGGAGCAGAAAGGTTACCGTTAATAAGGAATCTCTGAGATCGGTTATGGAGGAAGGATCTAAACCATTTAAGGACAGGGCCATCTAATCCCATCCTAAATTTGAGGCGCTCGAGTAGCTTCCCATGGTTGACCGTGTCGAAGGCCGAGGATAGATCTAGGAGGATTAGGAGACAGGTTTTGCCTTGGTCAAGGGCTTGGAAGGCATCATCACTGATGTAGAGCATGGTGGTTTCAGTGCTGTGTCCAAGTCGGATTGGCAGTCATTGAGTTGGTGGAAGTTGTTGATGTGATGACTTAGCTGCAGTTGCACACATTTCTCCAGCACTTTGGCTAATAGAGGAATGTTGGAAATAGGTCTGCAATTGTCTGGGGAGGCTGGATCCAGCGACAGCTTTTTCAGAATGGGGAGGACTTGGCCCGCTTTCAGGGAGAGAGCCATTAATTATCGCAGTCCAGCTAGGAATAAAGGATTGGGCGGAGGCAGCTAGACAGTTAGAGGGCGGCGGGTCGTCGAAATGGTTGTTCGGGTTTAAGGTAGAAAGGATTTTGGCGACAGAGTCTTCATCATAGAGAGTGAAGTTGGTCCAATGTGCTTGATTCTTAGGTGAGGTCTGCTGAGACGGCGTGGGTGGAGGAGGCAGGTCAGGGGGCGGTGCAGAGTGTGAGGCGGAACTCAGTTCGTTGCTCAAGGTTTTGATTTTGTTCGCAAAAAACGAGGAGAATTCTTCGGATGATATTAGAGACTTGGCGTTTTCTTTCGATGTTTTGGCCAGTTTGTTGGACTGGTGTTTGATGAGTTCAAAGAGTTTGCCCGGGTCTGTTCTGGGCGTTCCCTAATTCCGATCTGAAGAATTCTTTTTTTGAATTGAGGACATTCCTGTTGTAAGTATTTCTGGCTTGGCGGAGAAGTTTTAGATGAGCGTCAGAGGGGTGCTGTCTCTAGATTCTTTCGGATTGTCGGAGGGATCGACTCTCATTGTTGAGGGACCCGGTGAACCATGGGTTTCAGTCTTTGACTTGAGTTCTTTTTAGTTTTAGCGGGGCTAGGTCATCCAGAATGGTCGACATAGTTGCAGAGTAGTGATCGTTGAGGTCACTGACCGATGTGATATGCGGGGGTGGGAGCGAGATCAGATTTGCAATGAACCTCAAGTTCCTTGTGGTCCAGGTTCTTGGTGTCTCTGACCCAGCGTTTAGGAAGCACCGGTTGTGGTGCCCTTGTCTTGTGGGTGCCAGGTAGAAGGAAGGTAATGGTGTGGTGGTCAGACCAATCACAGGGGTCTATAGAGATAAGCTTGATGGTTGCTTCCTTGGAGATGATCCAGTCTAGACTGGCCCCTTTCGAGATAGTTGGGAGTGAACAAGCTTGGGTCAGGGCTTGATTGGCCAGGAGGTCTTTAATGGCGTTGACATGAGGGTCCTTAGGATCATTCCAGTGCAGGTTGAAATCGCCAAGGAAAATGTCTTTGGCGTTGGAGGAGCTCTTTGCTGTGAGAATTTCCATGAGGTGGTCAGTGAAGGAATCAATCATGCATGGGGGCTGGTAAAAGATGTGCAGGTTGCACAGTCGGGAGGCGTTACTGCAAATTGAGAGGGCGAGGTATTCGCAGGAGTCGGAGGTATCCACCAGAAGCTCCGTGACAAGAAAGGTTAGAGCGATAGATGCAGACGTTACCACCTCCTTTCTTGCTATGTTGTCTGTCTGGCCTACCAATGTTATAGTTGGGCAGGGGACTAAGTGGTCCAGGCATGGGGATGAGGACTCATTAAGCAATGATTCTGTTAGAATTGCTAAGTCGAAGTTGTTGTTCTGGATGAGAGCAGCGACATCAGCGGCAGGCTGTATTTATTTATTTATTTATTGAAGTTTTGTATAGCGCTGGCTAGACCCGAGGGTATCAGAGCGCTTCACAGCAAATAGAGATCGCTAGCAAGGAAAATAAACATAGAGAAACAGGAATCAGGAACAGCAGGTAGGAAATAGAGTCTGTAAAACAGCAGCTTGAGCGCAATAAGGATCGGACTTCACGAGCGAATCAATCGGCTCTGGGTTCAGAGAAATATCGGACTTCACCATCCAGCATGAGGTTCTCATTAAGCACTGGAGCGTTCAAGGAAGAGGGCTTAGAGTAGCGATTTGAATTGCGGAAAGGAGGCGGTCATTCTGATATGGGGGGGTTGGCGTTCCAGATCCTGGAAGCGTTCCCCGCAAAGGATTTGTTAGAGGTATTGCATTTCTGTGATTTCAGAGGGATGAGTAGTAGTGTGTTGGAGCTTCTGAGGTTCCTGGATTGACACGCCCTTTTGAGTTTGTTGGCCAGGTATTCTGGTTTGCCTGTATGCAGGGCTTTATGTGTGAAGCAGGCTGTGCGGAAGTTGGCTCGTTGGTCAATCGGGAGCCATTTCAGTTCTTTGAGTGCCGGAGAGATGTGGTCATATTTCTTTGTTCCTGTGACCATTCTTGCTGCTGCGTTGAGGGTGGAGGTGAGAGGTCCCAGGTGCAACTTGGCTGTTCCAGTCAGTACAGCGATGCCATAGTCAATTCTGGAGAGCACAAGTGCCTGCGTGGCTTGTTTCAGATTTTTGGGGGGGAGGAAGGGTTTAATTTTATAGAGAAGTTTCAGGTTCAAGAATACGCTTTTGGCGGTTTTAGAGATGTGTTTAATCATGGCCAGTTTGGGGTTGAGAGTGATTCCTAGGGATTTTGCGGAGTCCGTTGGCTTTATGGAGACCTCTAGGGCATTTAAGGCTTTGAGCCATTCCACTAATTGTGGGTTTTCATCTTTGTTCGAGATAAGGAGTACTTCCGTTTTTTCTTCATTCAGTTTGAGGTGATTGGCTGAGAGCCAGTGTTGGACCTCCATGAGTGTGGCATTTAATATGTGAATGTCTGCGATGGAGGTGGACTCCAAATAGAGTTGAGTGTCATCCGCGTAAAGGTGGAAGGGGAGGTCGGATTTCCTTAGAAGTGAGGTGAGGGGTTCCATGTAGATGTTGAAGAGTTGCTGGGAGAGTACTGATCCTTGAGGGACTCCTCTGCTGAGGGGGAGGGGGTCTGATTCGAAACTGTTGATCTTTATTCTTTGAGTGCGGTTGTTAAGAAAGGAGGATAACCATTTCAGAATTGTCTTTTCGATGCCCGCTCTCTCTCGGAGGACATTAAGTAGGAGGGTATGGACTAATGTGTCGAATGCAGCCGAGAGGTCAAGGAGAATGAGAAGGCTACAATGGTTGGAGTCGAGTGACATGTGTAGATCATCAAGGACATTTAGGATTGCGGTTTCAGTACTGCAGCCTTTCCTGAACCCGGACTGGAGAGGATCCAGTAGATTAGAATTCTCTAGATGTTGGTTTAATATTAGAGCACACATCTTTCGAGAATTTTGGCTAGAAACGGAAGGTTCGAGACCGGCCTGAAGTTGTTCATGTCCATGAGGTCGAGGCCAGGTTTTTTCAGCAGTGGTGTGACTTGTCCTAGTTTAAGGCAGTCAGGTATGAGGCCCTCGCTCAAGGAGCTATTGATGATCTTGCCCCAGATTG
This sequence comes from Lissotriton helveticus, assembly GCF_964261635.1. Taxonomy (NCBI): domain Eukaryota; kingdom Metazoa; phylum Chordata; class Amphibia; order Caudata; family Salamandridae; genus Lissotriton; species Lissotriton helveticus. The sequence goes on along the minus strand of NC_136067.1, from coordinate 1,432,656,454 downwards.
GGGCTAGAGTGAACTTCAAGTCCTTGGTCAGTCTCGAGGGAAGTTGATCGAGGGAGTGAGATGAGGGTTTCGCAGCGGCGATAAGATTGCTTATCATTTCTTCCTTGATCGGCTGGAAGGAAGACCAGCAGATAGACGGTGTTACTGGGGGGTTGGGGTTGGTTGCAGGACTCGAGTTGAGGAACAATCGATTTTTTCATTGAAAAAGCTAGCAAAGTTGTCACATTGTGTCTTGGACGCAGCTAGGTTGTCTGCCTTAGGAATGGAGGTTTGGTTCCTAATGATGTTGAAGAGTTCTTTGGGGCAGTTTTTGGCGTTATCTAATGCAGAGCAGAAGAAGGCAGATTTTTTGCTTTTGATATGGGTGTAGTAGTTTTTGCGTGCTGCCTTGAGTTGGTCTCGATAGATGGCAGTGGGGTTGTATCTCCAGGTTCTTTCCAGGGATCGTAGGTTTCTTCTTTCATCATTAATGTCAGTAGAGTACCATGACCTAGAGGGAGTGCTTCTGAGTTTTTTTATTTTCAGAGGTGCCAGTTTATCCAGGGCGAGCTCAAGGATGGAATGGTAGAGCGAGGTGAGTTCCGAAGTAGAGAGGGACTCCGTATGTTCGGTAGGAGAGTGCTGAGTCCTTCCTCTAGCTTATCTCGGGGTACTCTGGAAGTGTTCCTGACCCACTTAGGGGGGGGCTTGAGTGGGTGGGAGGGGTAGTTGCCGGCTGGATGATATGAAAGAGAATGATGTGGTGGTCTGACCAGTCCACCGGGATAATGTGATCAATCGAGACAGCCTTTTTATTCGCAATGATGATATCTAGGGTTGCCCCTCTGTAATGCGTTTCCTCTGAGCAGTGTTGGATCAAATCATTGTCTTGCAGAAGGGTGTTGAGAGATTGAATCAGCGGATTATTGGAATCATTCCATCTTAGGTTGAGGTCACCCATAATTAAGCTGTCCTCGCTGTTAAGTGCAGATTGGGTGATCAGATCTGACAGCTGAGCTCTAAATTCGTTGGAGTTGCCTGGGGGGTGGTAGAGGAGATGGCATTGACGTGAACTATGACCGTGAGATTTGATGTTGACCGACAGGCATTCGAAGGAGCTGTATAGGCAGGAAGGGGCTTCAGAGATGTAGAGGTCACTTTTGTGGATAATAGCTATGCCGCCACCTTTGTGTATAGGCCTGTGTTTGCGGATAATTGAGAAACCGGGTGGTACCAGCATGTCCAGAATGGGGTGGGATAGGGTGTTTAGCCATGTTTCCGTGATGAAGGCTACATCAAGGTCATGAGAGAGGATGGATTCAGCTATTTCCGTTGCATGTTTGACTGCAGACCGGCTGTTGATGACCATACAGTTCAGGGGGGGATCTTCTTTTGGTTTCAAATTGTCAGGCTTGGCTCTGGGAATGGCTGAAAGAAACAGTGGGGGTCTAAAGGCTCTGCGGGGGGGCAGGTCCCTACCCACTCCGGTGATGACTTGGATCGAGGAGGTGAGAGTCGAGTTTAGGGGTGGGGTCTGGGCAGGCTGGTTCGGGTGGAGTTCGTACGAGGCAACGAGTGCGCTCACTTCCTGGGGGGAGAGGGAGGTTAAATTTCTTCTGGGGTTGACTGTTCGCGGGTTCGTCAGGTCTTTAGTGAGAGGAGGCAGGGAATCTGGGTGGGGATGAGCCCGGTTGGAGGGGGGAAAGTCATTCCTAGGGAGAGGCGGCGGGATGTGAATTGGAGTGGGGGGAGGGGAGGGTAGCTGGAGATTCCCAAGGGCAGATAGGGTTTGCTTCAGTCCAGAGATCAGGGTCGTGATTTGTGCTTCAATAAGGTCGAGGCGACGTGACAGCTCGGGTGAGGGGGAGAGGGGGGGGAGGGTAGGAGGAACTGGGCCCTGGATGAGAGGGGCTTTGGGGCGAGTATCTTCTCGGGGGGTAGATAGGAGGGTGGGTGGCTTGATCAGGTTTGGGGTTCGCTTGTGGGTAGGCTGTTAAGGGCGGGGAGTTGCGGTCCCTACGGGGGTGGAAGTTATCTTCAATGAGGGGGGTGGTGAGAACTATAGGAGAGTGGGTTAGTGGGTTAGGGGATTGAGTATCGGAGTTGTCAGGGCTATATATCGATAGCGGGAGGGCTAGAGCGTGAAGGGGGTTGTTGACCAGAAGGGGGTGGGGGTATTCTTCAATAGCGGGGAAAGTTTGAACTAGTGGGGTGGGGATAGGTGGGATGGAGGACTGAGAGACGGAGTTGTTAAGGTGTTTGGACTCTCTGGGGGCGGAGGCAGAGAGTTGGAGGTGTTCCGGTAGCTAGGGAGTGGTCTAGGATCTCTAGGGGAGGGAGGTTGAGAGTTAGTGGTGCTTTGGGGGCTAGGGAATGGGTGGGTGGGGGTCCTTTGGGGAAGAGAGGGCGGCTGAGTTCTGGAAGTTTGGGAGTGAAGGGAGGGGGACGCGGGTGGGGAGAAAGGAGGAGCTGGGGCTGGTGAGGGCGTGGGAGTGGCATATTGGAAGAGCAAGGAAGGGTGGGGACGTTGGGGTGGATCTTTGAGGGCGGAGGACTGAGAGTAGGGGGTGTTTCGGGAGCTGGGGGGAGGGGAGTTGGCAGTCCTCAGGGGGTGTGAGGGGGGCTGAATAGTAGGAGGTTGGGTGTGAAGGGTGGGGGACGGGAGTTGTGAGAGAGGGGTGGGACTGGGGCTGAAGGTGGCATCTGCTTGGTGGAGTGACTAAGTAGAGTAGTGATGGGACACTGGGCTGGCAGGGACAAGTTCCGTTGATTGAGAGTTTGTGAGGAGCCAATAGATGTGGAGGGGGTTGTTTTGTGTGGGTAATGGGTGGTAGCCATCTTAAGTGTGGGGAAGAGGGAGTCGAAGAACTCGAGGTTCTCGTCTTTCGCCTGAATTAGAATGGTGCCATTCACATAAATGGTGATGAGATGTCTCCGGTCAGGGATTGATGGTTCAGGGGGGCGATTGTTAGTTTGCGGTTATGAGCAGTGAAGGTGGTTTTGGAGACAGGGGAGGGATGAGTTAAAGATGGTGGCCCATACATCAGGTCTGTTGGTGTGTAAAATGAAGTCCATTTTCTTCTGACCTCTATTAGTGCAGTGGGTGTTGTCTAATTATATTCTGTTTGAAGCGTTTTTTAGCTTTGAAGGAGAGGTTGCGTGGGAATGTTATAGCGAAGGTGTTCTGCCCTTGAGGAGATAGGTGGTTAAGAGAGGGGCAGAAATGAGTGACCAATTGAGTGGCTGGGGGCATCCTAGCTGGGCAGTGTGGAGGTGAGGCCTCTGGGGTAGGAAGGGGGGTGGGAGGACGGAGGGGTGCAGGGTTGATCGGATCAGTGCAGAGGTAAGGGGTGCCCTTCCGGCGGGGAGGTAGGGGTCTAAAGCGGTAACGCAGTTACTGTTCCCCCAGCAACGCTAGGGGAATTGCATTAACGGGGAGGGTCACGTTGGGTGAGGTCGGAGTTCACGTGGGGGGAGGGGGAGGGTCAGAAGAAGTCCGTTCTGGGAGGAGCGGTGGTCAGCATTCCACGTGGCATGCTGAGCTAGCTGAAATTGGGCGTGGAGATGAGTTTATGTAGGAGACAGGTAGGTCTTGTAGAGAGAAGCCGGATGATTGTAGTAAAACCGAGTTGTCTGGGGCGATCGGTGTTGCTGCTCAGGGGTGTGAGGTGAGCTGGTCTCTGGGGATGCCAGCGTCTACAAGAAGTGTGTAGTCTGCTGCTATTTTGGTTAAGGTGCTGTTGATTGGGGCCTCTGAGATTTCTTAGCTGTGCGAAGTTGCAACCTTAAGGTTAAGGCATGGTAAGACCGGTTTCCCTGCCCAATTAGCTGTCCGGAGTGAACTTAGAAATTGTCTAGCAATTGTCAGAGCAGGAGGATTACGAGACCATAATGGGCCGTGCCCTGCTCAAGTATTTAGGACGCGTCAGGAGTAGGCCTAAAAACGGGCAGATCAGGTACGATTTCTCTGCTTGAAGATGTCCCAGGTGGCGTCCATTTTAAGGTCAGGCACCCTTGAGGAGGGAACGTGAACAGGCACTTTTGTGGAGGCGCCCCTGTGGGATGAAGCTAGGGATCATTGGCTGTGGTGGCGGTCTGGAGGTGCGGGGGCCCTTGTTTTCCGATTTGAGCTCACCTGGAACTTTGTGAGATGTGGACTTGTGGACGGTCGGCCATCTTAGGTGCAGGCAGCTCTGCCGGCGAAGAGCGTCGGGACCGATGTGAGGTCCGTTACCCAGAGCGGGGCCTTCCGCCTCTCGACGATGCCATTCTGCGTGGTTTTGGTGAGGAGGAGGCGTCCCTTTGATGCCCTTGCCAGCGGGCACCTCCGCGCCTCGCTCGGTATCTCTCCTGCTGACCCGGGTTCACGGATCCGGCGGAGTCTCCTCTGCCTCAGACCCGGTAATTGAAGAGGGGGGCACTCACTGCTTGCGAGGGTGATCCACCGGGAGGGGATGTTGGGCGGAGATCCGGAGCAGGAACCAGGTAACTGTATCGGTAACAAGCCTGCAGGGGTCAATCTGGTCGTTTTTTCAAGATGATCAAGCTGACTCTTCCGATGATGTTTCAAGATCCTGGGGGGCAGCCGACTTCAATATGAAAGGGGGGTTTTAGTGGGATCTCTTTACTGCCGATTGGTAGTTAATTAAAAGAGCAGTCAGGGAGGTGTGGGAGGGGGTGTCGGGAGTCGGGGCATACAGGTGTACAGGCACTAAATTGCTTCTGATCACATTTCTGTTACTGAGGGGAGCTGGTCTGCAGGGGTTGATAGCGACCGTGCGGATGGGATGTTCTGCACTCATGTTTTATAGACAAAGGGTAACTGGAGCTGCATTATGGTCCTGGAGAATGGCAAGCATTTCCTTTTCAGTGAGGTCTAGCGGATTTGGTGTGGTGAGGGAAGGGTTGTAGGAGAGGGCGAGAGCTAGGGTTTCCTCCTCCGATAGGTGGCAAGGTTGCTTTCGCGGGCGAAGGTGCCTCAAGGATGGCATAAGTGGGTGTTTAGGGAGCTCTGAGATAGGAGGGGAAGTGGGATTCAGCAGGGGCTTGATACTGACAAAGGAGAGTTCGGCGAGGTAAAGGAGGTTCGTTAGATCCAGGATTGAGAAATGGATGCTCTGAATTATTTTGGTGGCTTTGGAGTGCAGAGTATCGATGTCCATAAAAGGGGGGGGCCTGGTAGAGGTGCTAGGAGGGTTAGGATGGACTGTGTTAGGGAAGATAGGAGGCGTGGTTTGTGGGCAAGCAGGGTTAGCTTGCCCTGCATCATAGGTAGTTAGAGGCGTACCGGACTCAGAGTCCGAGTGGGGAGCTTGGCGGGACGAGACCGAGGGTCTCAGGTCGATTGCATTAGCGAGGCTGGTACGTGAGCTGAGGGGGTTAGGAGGAGCTGTGTTAGAAGCCATGGAGACCCTGGGGGGAGATAGAGGGGAGGGGACCAATGGTCTTGGGGCAGTAGTGTTAGCAAGGCTAGTAAACAAACTGGAGGGGTTAGAAGGAGCTGTGTTGGAGACCCTTAGAGAGGAGGTTTGAAGGAGGTTAGTCATCCCGGGCAGGAAGGTCGGAAGATCGGCAAGGCAGGTGTTAGTCGCCTTGCCAGTGTCATGCACATGGTTTCTGAGGAGGGTAAAAAGGTTCGCAAATTTATTAAGGTTTTTGTTGAGGCTTGGATCAATACAATGTCGCTTTTGTAGAGGGTGATGGTGAGGTCAGCTTGCAGGGTTGCGGATGGCGCTATTGTGAGCTTAGTGCCGTAAGGAATGTTCCTGGTTGAGCATATATTAAGGAGGTGCGAAAAGGTATTGCGCCAAGAGTGGATTCTTCTGGAGTAGAAAACGAGGTCGTTGATGACTGTGCCGTTGTCCACACTGAGGCGTAGGTCAGAGATCAGTGTCTCAAAGTGGTTTTTCAGGGTGAGGTTTTTGCTCCCCCTCCCCCCCCCACACCCCCATGTTGGATTGGCAGCAGCCGCCGCTGGCAGGTTTTCTAGGTTTAAAGCAAAATTGTATCTGTTCTTCGGGCTCTCGTCTTAAAGACTCACACATAGCTCCGATCCAGCGATTGGCCATTTTAATTCTAAAAATGGCACCCACAGTGATATCAGATCATAGAGTAATCTCAGGCCTTTTGTGTGACAATTGTAACATGAAATGCCGGAAATTACAAAATGTATTTGCCCAGCTTTAGAACAAGCCCATTCTTGACTGAATCTGCTCAGGCTTGTTCCTCATGAAGGCCATCAATCAGACTGTTACAATTTTCCTCTTCATTCTCTCTAAATCTGTATTTCCTGAAAGTAGTTGGCAATAAGCATTCATTGAATGAAAATTGCCTGGGGTTGCGTGTGTTTACTTTATAGAAATAGGTATATGTGCACTCCACAATGGCAACCTCTCTTCCTTCTCCTCCTGTACTTGAAATTAATTCTCTAACTATCTGCTAGTCAAACTTCAACACAGGGCAAGCAATCATTTCAGATGAATGCTTTTTTACAAGTAGCAAGTATTTGCTTGCACACGGACGTAGTAGCTGATATGTGACGAGGTAGGTCACTGAAAGATGACTAAGATAACATGTTTGCTCAGTAAAATAAACATGCGGATGTTGGCATGAAGGCAAACAGTGTTGCTGTGGGCCAGGGCTGTACAATGAAAGATATATCACCAGCTATTGTGAGCTCGTGATTTAGTGAGCTTGTAATATTTACTGTATCCTGCCAGATAACGTTCCCACTGTTCTGTGCATCAGTCAACCTTTACATTTCATTTGTGGAGCGGTGTGCTTGTGTGCAATTGCATGGTGACCAATAATGTTCACTGAACAAGGTTGATCCGTTCCTAATAAAGCCGTCTTTCCTTGTTTTCTCTTCAATTTCAATTTCTTTAACAATTATCGGCGTCAATTGCTTAATCGTATTAGTCTTTGTGAAGCTACACCAGGGTTGGATTGAAGAAAATAGGCCCGGGCACCAAAAAAGTGGCCCCTATTACTGAATTAGATAGCTTAAAAAACTGTCCCATTTTTGCAAACTCAGGCAATTTTGAACTTGTCCAGACAAGCTGTATAAGTGTTTTGCAAGGTATGGAAGGCTGCATGGGTTTGAGCTTGCTGCAGGCAATGTTTGTTTTAATACCAGAGAAATAAACAGTAAAAAAAACTAGTCTAGCAGCCAGTCTATAGAACAGGTCCACAGACAAAAAACTGGTCCGTACACAGACCTGTTAGACCAACCCATCGGGCGCAGCGTGGTTGCTGTAGAGGACAGTCTGACAAGGCTACACATCACATAACCTTTTAAACGCCCATTCAAGATTATCTTGTGAGGGCACATCATTGGAAAATGACTGAAACACTCTGTATTCTGGGGAATTTTGAAATTTGAAGTCCCATTGATTAGGCCTTGTAATAGGTACTTTTAATATTTATTTATTTTATGGTCAGAAAAATTATTTTAATTTAGGTACTGGTATGATCTATGCTTTTTAAATAGATCGAATAAAGTTGTTTTGATGCTGACTGAACAATGTTAATCAACGTTCCTGTTACACCAGCTTTCGATTTCACTTTGTTACTAAAATGCTGGGCAGGCCTAATACACAGGTGGTCACCGATTGATCAAAATATCAGTTGTGGCGGAAGTGAAATCATAAAACCCTTTCCCCCTGTAATGACCTCCGAGGTAGACACATCACATGACCTTTGTTACTTATGACATTACAAGAAGTGATGGTTTGCCGTGATGACATAGCAGGAAGGGAAATCACGTCAACTTTGGAAAAGCATCTACAGAAGATGTATTTCCCCAAAGCAGCTTTATTCCAGATTAGCAGAGACACATTGAGGTGTTTATTCCCTTGTGTTGTCAGTATTTAACATGCAGAAATAAAATACTACATTCATTGGGCAAGGTCAAAATGGGTTGCAAACAAGTACACATAAACCATATAATGATTGTATCTTTGCTTATCAGTCAGTATATCTCATATATCTTAATTCATTACATCTACTTTGTGCACTATCATGCAGACAGCCCCATCTGCTCCCCCTTATGATCGCATTGAATGCAAGCTAGAGAGCAGCACTTGTCTTTCACCAAATAAAATGAAAATTAAAAAATACAGGTAAGTCAGTTGAAATCCCTGATTTTTGAGATCACTTATGTATAAACTTCAATCTAATGTCCAGTTTAAGTTGGTAACATAAACTAGATCTCAGCTGTGCAGATCATGCAAAACTCTCCTTTTGTTCGATGTTTGTTTTCAGCTTACAGAAAAATTCTCTTTTTCAATGTCACGATTTCCTGCGAAAGATGGGATTTCTCACACCACGTGGTCTTGCTGAAATACACCCATGAAAACCTCCACACATGCTGCAAGAGTACTAACGGACAAGCCAGTGAAAGTACATGCTACTTCTGGAAACCCTTAATTGAAGTCCACACAGGGTCTAATCAGGAACTAGGAGGAAATACTGAGCGAAGACACCGGGTGGCCAGAGTTAACAATTCTAGCTGCTATCTCAAAGGAATGGGTCATAACTGTGAGGTCCCAGATTTACCAGGCAGAATTTTGCATGGAATTCTCACGAACATGTTTTAAGTAATGGCACAGCTGAAATATATGTTTTATTTTACTTAGTCTTGAGCTAAACTACCTCCCTTGAGCTAATGGCCTTTTTAGTTGAGACCGATAGCATTTTCACTTTTACATAACTTAATGGCTCATGCGTCTGCATGCCCTGGAGAAAGGCGTCCATTGCTGTGCCCATACTACACCACACAAACAGTCGGGGCAATGTACTGCAACTTTAAAGTGTAGGTGCCCTCGCTATTTGATCACAAGGACACCACAACACAATTCCTTCAATGCAACTAAATGCAGATGTGAAGCACTTTTTTTTTTTTTTTCAATGTTCATGGGGGCGCACCAAAATAGAAGTCCAAAAAAGAGTAAGTAGAAAATGTTCTTTATTTATCGTTGTCCATTTAAAATACACGTCATCAGTAAAATATGCAACGAGTTCAGCCAACGCGTTTCACTCCCTACCAAGGAGTTTCTTCAGGGCACTGCAATTCTTTTTGGTATGTTACGTTCAGGAGTTTCCTCTATTAACACGCTAGTATTTTATGCCATTCCTTTTTTCACTCGGACATATTTCTTAAAATTCTGCAGTTTCTGTCTTCCCTTATCTTTTCACGTTTTCAAGGACTTGGTATATCTTGCCCATAGATCGATTCGGGTAATCCACTGTTTATCCGTCCCTGGCCGTATTAGTTCGAGGTTGTTGCGGTACTGTATCAATAGACGTTCGATGTCAGCGTTTCGGCATGGCTAAATGCAGATGTGAAGCACCCCTTGCTACTACACCATTTCTATCGAGGCACCCCATTCCTATCCATGAGGCCTCATTAATGAAAAGTGACGCATCGCTGCGTGAAAACAGCGATGCGTCACTTTTCACTGCGTTCTCCCTGCAACATGATTGATGCGTCATATTTATAATATGACGCATCATGTCGCAAGGAGTTACAGATACGTCAGTATTTCTGACGTATCTGTAGGCGCAAAAGTGACGCATTGCTGGAGGGTGTCACAAAAGTGACGCAACTCCAGCAATGCTTCCTTTCACATGGGGCAAGCCCCATGTGAAAGGGCTTGCGTCAGTCTAACGCCTGCTGTGAGGCAGGCGCAAGATTTTGACGCAACAGCGTGCTAAAAGTGACGCAGTGAAATCTCATAGATTTCACTGCGTCACTATTACGAGGCTTTTTGCGGGTGAACGCCCCCTCTGCATACATTATACCTGACGCAGGTATACTGTAGCGCAGGGGTTTACAAAGTGACGCATCTGCTTAGATGCGTCACTTTGTAAATAGTGCGCATCAGGAGGCATGTTTTACGCCGCCGATGCGTCACAAAAAGTGACGCATCGGAAGCACAAAACTGACGCAAGGCCTCATAAATGAGGCCCCCAGAACTTTCAATAATGACATCCATACAAAGATCTGGCAATGTATCTCAAACCTGACCTGCAGCATCCCTGCTCATCAAGGAATACCACCCAAAGATAACTTCACAGGATTGTTTTGTCCTGTTGGGAAAATGTGAGATGTCCTTGAAACTAAGATGCAAACACTGAACACACTGCCATGCACTACATTTCTTAAAATCACGCTTCTGAAAGTGAGTCTACACTTTGCTACGAGATGCAGGAAATGTGAAATTGTACTACTTTAAATAAAATGGATCCTGGGCCCAGTAGAGACAATAAACATAGAAGGCATATTGAGGCTAAAGGGCACAGCATGTTAATACAAAACTACATCCATATTTGAATATAACAAATAATGGTACATGTTGTGATATACATTAATGTTGAATCAATAGGAATACATGATTATGTTTTCACAATTTTCCCTGTTTTGCCTGTCTGAGAACAACATTTCTTTACAATAAATGAATTGCAAATAATGTCAAAACACCAGCTTTAACATCTTTATTATCACTATCCTCATCATCCTTTCGAGTAACAAGCAGAAAGGTATTACGACTGCCTTTTTTTGTGCAACCTGAAGATGCACATTATTCATTTTATTAGTTAAAATAGAACAACCACAACTAAAACAAGTGCAGTGGTTATTTCAAATATTGTTATTCCCCAGTGCCCAAATATTACATCTAGCCATATCCAGATGCCACTGAGATTAAAATCTAGCCCCTTCCATAACACAAGTTGTTTCTTAGCGTTATACTTAATAATTGTTTGTGTATACTAAGTGAGGTGATCCCAAACAAAATTTTGGCTACTCCACAAGACGTACTGGACCCCGGCTAGCCACGCTAGGCCTTCGGGAAAAGACCTGTGCTGGAACTGCAACAACGAAAAGAGAGACCTAGCCCAACTCACCTTCGACTGCCCCAAAATTAAAACTTTGTGGGAAAAAATCTTCGATTTCATTAAAAAAGCGCTTCGGTGCACACTGAAACCAGAGTTCTCTACCCTTACCACAGCATTTATGACCACAACACTTGAGTCACAACAGGACAGGGATCTGCTAGACCTCCTATTGACCTCAGCAGTGAAAATGGTCCTGTCCAACTGGAAAGATACAGCTAAGACATCATACAAGGGCTGGTTCAATTGGGTGACGTACCTCAGGGGCATGGACAGCACCGCACTGCAAAATTCACCCTGGAGGCCAGCTACTAGGGAGATGTGGAAATGGCTAGATGAATAGCTGGGCCCCTATGAACCCCCATGAGATCACTTGAGGGGGACGGTTGTCTGCAAACCAAAGTGATACAAGCCCAGACTAGGGCAGCTGCTAAAGTACTCCTCTTGTAACTATCTCCTCCCTTTCCTCTCTACTCTCCTTCTTTCTCTTTCAGCTGCCCTTAATCTTCTAGCAAGACATTTGTAATGACCGAATTTCCCGACCAAGTTATCAGCTCACCCAAACACCACAAACCCAGTCATCACGTAACTTCATCCCTTCCCAGACCCTATTTACAACAGTACCTGGGTACTTACCTGGGAATGGGGAACCTACAATATACAAGCTTACACAGCTAATACACCACTAAATCCTAGAGGAACTACGGAATTCCATCCTATATCCTATGACCTCACCTTATAGCCCCACAACAATCTGGCTCGGGCTAATCTACTCTCACTCGTGTCGGAGAGCAGCTCCAGCATATAACGCCCTATCCTGAGCGATCTCTCTTTATAGTGTCCCCACTTGTAGTCCCAGGGCGATCCGGCCCGGACTACTCTACCCCCTCGCTCCTCGGGGAGCAGCTCCAGTATATAACACCCTATCCTGAGAGATCTCTCTTTATAGTGTCCCCACTGTCCTATTAATACCTCCTGCTCTCTATTGGGAATTTCCTAAGTACCTAATATCTACTGGAAATATCTTCTATCTCATATGAATTATTATTATCCCTCATGTAATGGATAGGAGATCCGATCCTCTCACACAAGAACTGCCAAATTATTACATTCAAGAATTATTCCCTAATATGATTCACACTCTCCCCTGTCATCAGTTACCTTCTCAGAAGGGAATGTCCCATCCTTCTGTTCGTCAGCACCTGGCTAAAAAGAAAGGTTAACCCCATCATGGAAACAACTCTCAAATGTAAAAGGGGTCTCTTTATTACACAACTAACAAGCAATCACCAACACATACATTTATATAAAGAACTGAAAAGTAAAGATGATTAAACATGAATGCTCTTTATGACACAATGATAGAATTAGGAACTAAAAGGAAAGTGATTAATTGTGACATACCAATAGGTAGCTGAAAGAAAAGTGATTGATTATGAACAGATATAATGAAAGTATTCTTAGAACACCTCACCCTAAGAAAGGGGATCCAATTATCTCTGTCCCTCTCTGGTTGAATCAGAACTCTCTGCTCACTGAGCCACCATCACCAACGGGCCAACCTCTGTTGTTCCTCATGGCCTCTGCACCTCACTGACTCCAACTGTCAGCTGTACTCCAAACTCCAAACTGACTTTATCAACTCCAAAGAATCATCTCATCTCTCCGTGTGCCAGCTCCTCCTGGTTTCTCCAACAGACAAATCCTTCTAACTCAAACTGTAGCTGGCTCTTTCTCAGCACACTGCACGTTCCCTTCTGCACATGTAATTCCAACTGCTCCAAAAACCATCTGCCCACTCTGCTCTCTTGCCCTCTGATAATATAGAAAGCTCTCTCCTCATGGAAATTTCCAGCAGCAGGACTCCCACCGAATTCCTGTGCCAGCTCCCAGGCTCCCTGCGCACCCATAGTGGCCACTTGCGTGTTGCCTCTAGGACCCAAGAGACAAACACATTCCTTCGATAAGAACCAGTCTTCACCGGTTACTCACTAGCACATAACAGGCTAAACTCTAATCATTACCTTTACCCTCCAAGCGTCTCAGACAGCCGAGGCAAGAACAAAGATGGCTTCTCTCTAGTTTAGGCCTCCAGGCCCAAAAAGAGGCAAAGAAGGCACAAAACCATGTCAAAGTACAAAGGTAAACCCTACAAATAGGCACAAATAAGGCTGAAATAAAGGATTTATAGTATATAGTGAGATGGCGGTGGACAACGGTCACCATCAGTCCAAATAGGACAAATTATCTGGGCACTACAGACATAGAAAGGGGTACATCCTACCATGTATACCATCTACCTGTGATCATGTCATCACCAGCCAAGCTTGGCTAGTACCCTGTAACTGTAAAGCGAATGTACCTGTTTGTGAAAATGTAATAAAATACTTTGAAATTAAAAGAAAAGAGCAGAGGTGTTTTCGATCAGATGAGCAGAGTTGAGGTTGATGAGGGAGGGGCAGAGTGCAAAGAGGGATATGTGATATTATGCGACCTCCTGGTGGGCTGAGTGTAAACTTCATTCTGCTGCACTCAGTGGATAGGGTTAAAAAAAAAGAGAGGACAACGGTTTTGGAAAAAATCTCCCTTCTATATAGTCAACATGTTTCAGCCCATAGGTCACTCACTAGGGGTCCAAGGACATTCGGAAGGACCAATATGGAAACATTCCTCTCCAAGTAAAATTGAAAAATACCCGCTTCATACAAGTAAGCCAGGAAGTTACGGAGGTGGCCCACCATACGTCTTAGGGTCCACATTCGAACTAGGAAAAAAAAACATTTGTTAAGCACAATGTAACACAAAACTTGTCAAAACTAGCTATTGTATGAGATTAGCGGTCTCATGGGTATCGTTGCCTAGCGTGCTAGTCAACAGTATCGACATACTTGCTTCATTGAGAAATTAAGTATAGTCTTTCCCAGAGCCTGTCAATTATTACCGCTCTCAAGTCTCAGACAGCCGGCTGTGTGAGCTGTATATACATTTAAAAATAGGCAGGACACATTTAAACATGAATGCATTGTACTTCAAAACTCACCAGAACATGGAGGGATTTAGAACTATACTTGCGGACTCAATTAGAGACAAAAATTGGGAAACGTAATGAGAAACCCAGAAAGCACAAACCTAAACGTGCATACCAAACACCTGTGGGTCTTGTGTCTACTCAGTCCCCATATCTTGGGAATAGGGCAGAGGACCTCATCCTGCAGCTAAGTACTGTGATCGGCAACGGGGTCTATTCAGCAGGGGGTGTTTATTTCAGCCAAGAAGACTATTGATCAAGTGTGCACAGAGCCTGAAGGGCTCATTAATGGAGTGGGGTCATCGAGTTAAGACTTCCAGTTTCATGGGAGCTGCATATCTGTTTCCGCTTTTGGCATGATTCATGAGCTAAAATACAAAGGGACAAGGTTAGTCTCTATGCCCAAACTCACAAACCAAGTATAACTGACAAGAACCTAGGTGACATAGTCACCCACACAGTCCACATACCTAACAAGTCACTGATGGCATCTCCCAAAGCGAAGCCGATGAGAGGAAGGAAATGACACCGGGCACATCTTCAGAAAGTGGCTGCAAATCAGGAAGAAGTAGGGGGGTCGGGATTTGAGTGGAACATGGGTCCTGTAGTCTATGCCACAAATCCCGACATCCTCCAACCATCCATAACTGAATATCGACTAGGTCGGCTATCAATCCATCCAAATCTAAAAAGAGGAAAGTAACATAAAGGTCAGGAACACTTGTGGGTGAGAAAATACAAATGAATGGTCACAGTGGCAATTCAAATCATAATCATGTGACCTGCTCAGTATCACAATAGTTATATCTAAACCAGGCTCATGGAGGCAATTATATCAACAGATAAATAGTCCGGTAACATGAGAGAAATAAAGTTCTGGTCATGAAGTCTACAGGGGCCCCTGAGAATAGCATCCACACCAATGTTAGTGTATCCCGTAGTGGGCCAGGAGGGGATGCCAGAAAAAAATCAATGGTGATCACAGGCACGCTAGTCCATACATAACTAGCAGGCCCTAGGTCTAGTTCTTCCATGCTGCTGCACTGCTCTGTTTCCTTCTCAATTTTCTCCTTCCTTTCACCCCTGTGTTTGTGGGTGCTCTTCCTGCTTTTGCCTCTTTTTTACTGGTTGCTCCTGCCTTTCCCCTGTTTTTCTGAGTGCTTTTCCTGCTTTTGCTTAGTGTTTTTCTAACTTTCTCCTTCTTACTCCCCATTTTCTGTATGCTTTTCCTGCTTTTGCCTTGTTTTTTTTTACTTCTTTCTCCTTCCTTTCCCCCTACTTTGTGAGTGCTTTTCCTGCTGTTGCCTAATTTTATACTATTTTCTCCTTCCTTTCCTCCCATTTTTCTGATTACTTTTCCTGTCTATGCCTCGTTTTACTGCTTTCTCTGTCCATTGCCCTTGTTTTCCTGAATACTTTCTCCTGCTTTTCCCTAGTTTTTCACTGCTTCTCCTTGTTTTACCCACATTTGCCTCTCCCAGCGGCCACTCTTGTTCCCACCTCCTGCCTAACCCCCTTCACATCTTCCCCGCCCCTGCCTCTTCCCAGTACCAACTTAATGGAGGCCGCAGTGCAACTGTATTGAGCAGGCCCCAGGTCTATATCTCCCGTGCTGTTGCCCTGCTCTGCTTCCTGTCTGCGTTTCGGAGTGCTTTCTCTTGCTTAAACCTCATTTTTTTTCTTTCTCCTTCCTTTTGTTTCCTAATTGTTCCTGCTCTTGTTTTTCCTGCTTTCTGAGTCCTTTCCTCCTATTATTCTGACTGCTTTTCCTGCTTTTCCTGCTTTTGCCAAGTTTTTTCATGCTTTCTCCTTCCTTAACCCCCATGTTTCTGTGAGCTTTTCCTACTTTTGGCTTGTTTTTTAATACTTTCTCCTTCCTGTCCCCTCTTTTTTTCTAGGTGCTTTTCCTGCTTTTGCCTAATTTTTACTGCTTTCTTGTTCTTTCCCCCATCTTTTTTGAGTGCTTTTCCTGCTTTTGCTTAGTGTTTTACTGCTTTCTCCTTTCTTACCACCAATTTGCAGTATGCTTTCCTGCTTCTGCCTTCTTTTTTACTGCTTTCTCCTTCCTTTGCCCCCTGTTTTTCTAGGTGCTTTTCCTGCTTTTGTCTCATTTTTACTACTTTCTCCTTCCTTCTCCCCATCTTTCTCAGTGCGTTTTCTGCTTTTACCTCGTCTTCATTGCTTTCTCCCTCCTCTTGTTTTTCTGAGTGATGTACCTGGTTTTGCCTTGTTTTTTTTTTCTTTCTTGATTTTGCAAAAAGAAAAACCTAAGCAGACTAAAACAAAATAACACCTTACGATACAACACAAAAAGAAAAAGAAGCCATAGTGCACATACATATCATGGTGCATCAGATATTGGCATATATAATGCAAATCATTGCAACATATTGACAGTGAGATGTTGGAGCAACTGAAAAGGAATTTGTCCAACCCTAATGAGGCAGACTCTTCATCAAGTTGGCTTATCATCCAGAGGGGCATATATAGGAATAATATAGGAACTAAGCTTTCCAGACTGGATGTATCCCACTTTCATCATATCAAAAACCATTTAGAATGCTTGTATTCGCGGTGCTCTGCGCGAATGCAAAACAACCCATGTATCCTCTCCTGTCAAAAGGGGTATCCAGGATCAGACAAGAGTTAGCTTTTACCAACTAAATAACTCTGGTATAAGCCCCAGAAATGTTTGGGCCTACTCTGCAGTGGGAGGAGCTCGCTACATAACTCCGTTTGTGTGCTGCGGAACAACATATCTCTAGACCATTGTGTGACAGTAGGAGCAGGGTCGCGGGCCCAATACACTGCAACCCCATGCATAGCAATCAATAGGCCTATATCTACCAATCGACTCATATCCTTCCAAACTTGTTTCGAGTAACCCACCGAGCTAACATAGGGTCAGGTGCCAAGTGTTGTCCTATGATATCGCTCAGATGTTGAAAAATAAGTGCTCAGTATTTAGCAATATCCGGGCACAACCAGGCCAAATGTATGAAGCCTGCTTGTTCCGCATTACTTCTCTCACATCTCACAGTGTTTCTGAGGCCATATCGATGTAGAGGAGCCGGGGTATAATATACCCTGTTCAGGAATTTAAAGTGAATGAGTCTGACGACCATTCAACAAAACCGTCTTCGTGGCTTCACAGCAACAGCTCCATTTATCGTCATCTAGTGTCACTTCTAGGTCATATTGCCACTCCAGTCTGGCCTTAATGTAAATGTTTTCACCATAGTCTTGTGCCAAGCAATAAATCTTTGTTATTATATGGTCCAGCCTACCCCATGCCCCAAATGGTCCTAACTCCTTAGCTTTACAAAGCAATACATCTTGGCACGAGATGGTGGGGTATCTGTTCTCAGTATCAGTGAAAAAGGACCAAATTCTGGAGGTTCAAACATTTCTTTCCCAAGCATGTCATGAAGCACATGACTGACTCTGTAAAAATGGAACAGCACAAGTGGAGTTACGGCTTGTTGACCCACTCCAATTTCATCCCAGCTACGGCCCCTGCCCTTTTCAAATAGCTCTCCAATTTTTGAAATCCCCAACTGTGCTTGAGCGTATAAAACACCTGTTTCATGAAGAACTGGCAGCCACTGACAAAGTCCTCTCGGGGCAAGCGGGGAATACAAGATGGAGGCAGCTTTTCTCTTAATTAGGTTCTGCCAGGCATGGGAAGTGGCATTAATGGAGTCTAAAAGACCTGTACATGAAGATGGAGCCCGATACAGCACATCAACCAGAGGGGAGGGTGCAGCCACGACCCTTTTGATATGCCTATGTGGAGGAGGGGATTGTTGATGCAACCAATAAAAAGCATGGGAGCACAGCGCCACTCTGCAGTAGAGTTCCAAATCTGGTGCCCCAAATCGCCTCATCGAGTAAGGTAATGTCAGGATTTCCCAAGCGACCCATGGTAGTTTGCCATCCCAGGTCAAACGTATCAATAAGTACCTTACACATTTAAAAAAAAAATGGCTGGCAACACCATAGGAATGTTCAAAATTAGAGAACAAGAATCTGGGGAGCAACACCATCTTCATTAAAGAGATGCGACCCAAAAGCGAGAATGGCAATCGCACCCATCTTATAATATCATCCTCAAGGTTAGCAATCGCTTTAACAAAATTATCTCTGAACACTATTTCGGAATTAAAATGCACTTGGATGCCTGATAGCGCACAGATTCAGCCAGCCAGGTCAATGGGAAGTATAGATTTATCGGCTTCATGGCTGAAATGAGGGGGATAATGATGGACTTAGCCCAGTTAATTTTGAGGCCCGAGTATTCTCCATACCAAACTCCTTCCCGCAGCACCAGGGACAGATTAACCTCCAGATCTCTTATATTTAATAAAGTATCATCAGCGTAAGTGGAAATTATTAAATGGTAACTGGGAAAGCTGATGCACCGATTGCTATGGTACTCCCTAAGTGCGCAGGCTAGGGGCTTTGCAACAATGACATAAAGTAGGGGTGATAGCGGGCATCCCTGCTTAGTACCTCTAGAGATTTTTATAGGAGAGGTCACCTACTCTAATTCTGGCCATGGGGGAGTTATATAGAACCCGCACTAGCTGTAGAAAAAGGTTGCAGACTCCCATGTGCATCAACACAGTTGCCATGAAGGGCCATTCAACAGAATTAAATGCCTTTTCGGCATCAAGAAAGATGGAGGCAGCCTTAATGTCTGGATTTGTGTGCTGAATAGTGCTAAAAACCATCGCAGATTATGCGGAAGAGTGCATCTAGGTACAAACCCTGCTTCAGGTCCTACCATCTGCGACACTAGGGGTGCTAGAAGGTTGGCCAATACTTTTGCGAACAATTTAGTGTCCCCATTTAATAATGACAATGGCTGGTATGATGCAAAATCGTCCGGGCTTTTCCCTGGTTTTAAAAGGGGGACAATTAGGGCCTCTTGCATAGACCGGGGCATTTCCCCGCTCTCCCCTATCTCCTCAAATAATGTGATCAGGTGAGGTACCAGAAGTTCCTTAAACTCCTAGTAGAAAGAGACTGTTAAGCCATCTTGCCCGGGGCTCCAACAGATCTCATGGAGCTCAAAGCAGTCTGGATCTCTAAGGGTCGCATAAGATACTCTCTGTGTTTGGGAGTTTAAAGTATTCCAAGTTTTCCAGTACTGCTGCCACATCTGCCACTCCTTTAGTGCAGTATAGATCTGCATAATATTCCTTGAATCTGTCCGCAATGCATTGAGGTTCTCGTAGAAGCTCTCCAGTTGAAGAACCTAATTCCGTAATACGTGCTGCCTCCCTTCTACCCTTCAATATGGCTGCCAGGGTAGCTCCCGGGCGTTCAACCTGTCCATATGTTTTCGCTACAGCATATTTCCCCAGATATTGAACTTCCCTGTCTGCAGTCTCATGGTATTCCTTCAAGGTAGCCTTGAGCTCTTCTAAGATCTGGTCATTCCCATCTTTCCGTACCCCCCTCTCTAGCGTGGCCAGTTTATTTTCCAGTGATTCAAGTGACCCTCTAATGGAAGGTAGAACACCAAAATGTTTGGCCATCCCTTGCCCCCTTATATACACTTTAAACGTTTCCCACCCCGTGGCAAAATGGGGGACAGAGCCTATATTTGTGGCAAAGAAGGTTTCAATCGCTTCTGAAATTTCGGACTTAAACACAAAATGAAGAAGAGAGTAGGGAGGAAATCTCCAAGTGAACGGGGCTAGTCTTTTTGATGGAATAGTGAAGTCGAGCTGTATAGTGGAATGATTGGAAAATCAGCGGGGGTGTATCTCTCACTCACAAATTAATGTACTCAAGGATCTTGAAGTGAACCAGTAATCTAGTCTGATATGCAAGTCATGTGGGGCTGAGTAATGTGTAAATCCCCGCTCCCACTCTGCCTCAAACGCCTGAAATCAACCAGGTCGAACACAATGATAGTATCATCTATTGCCCTTGCCGCAAGGGATTTACGTTGGCACGGCCCCCTGAGTGATCTAGTGTCGGATCTAAGACACAGTCTCCTCCCCACACCTGAGGAGCTGATGCCAAACAGCGCATGCGCCCCAAATAAGCTCGCTAGAACTGCGTTTTATCAAAATTAGTGCCATAGACATTAACGATGAAATCCAGAGTCACATCTGCATTATGTCTAGTGAGGTAAGCAATAACCATTCTAGTTTTCCTAAAATCATTAAGGCCTCGAATATTCCACATTAACAACCTATCCACCAGAGGTCAAGCTAGGGAGCCCTTACCTTTAATATATTCCCTGTACATTCCCAGGTTATCTTCCAGATTCAGGGCAGTTTCACTAGAATCTCTTTGTATGCCATGTACACTACAATAACAAATACAATAAAAAATGCATCATACAAATCAAGAACAATAATAGAACAATAATAAATAAAAAAACAAGAAACATCCAGCTACCTATCCCTCAAACACCCTCGCCATGCAGACACCAACTTAGCAGTCGAATTCCCCCACCACCATATCCCACGAAAATAATACAAAGAAGAACGCTTAGTGAGTAACACGCAGGGGCAGATGTTACCCCAGCTCCAGTAAGAGCACTTCTAGTACAATTTATCTCATCGCCATCCAAAAGGATCTAGAGCATCCGTCACAACATAGCAAATATATTTACTGTGTAGTAGCAGGAATAATAACCTGATAACTAGTTTAAACCAGTGATACGTTTCAGCCCCGCAGCAGAGTAACAAAACTAAAACCATACTTGCGATACCTAGAAGCATGGTGATCCTGGAGGAACGACTAGACCCACAGGATGAAGACCATAAGAAACCTACTGCAGATGTGAGGGTGATTCTGAGGGCAATTTTTGGAAAACAAACGGGGCCCCTGAAAATAGGATACATCCCTGACAGGGAAAACATTTGTTTGGAAAACGAAAACACCAGGCAAAATGTGTCTGACATTAGTATGGCATATTAACTCCAGACAAACACAATTTTTTCATAGTCATGAATGCAATGATTATTAAAAAATAGATATAAATATTTTATAATTTTTTCATTAATATTGTTTTATCTTTTTTGCATAGAGAATATTTTTTATAAATAACATATACAAAAATACATATATAATCTCAATAATATAATATGAACCACATGAATGCACTTCTTTAGAGAATGAAAACAATTATGATTAATATCATGATTCTGTGTTTCTTATAGCAAAATTCATGATTTTATATTTCTGATAACACAATTACCTCAATTTCTATTCATTTGCATACACATCAATTTTAACTTTTTATCAGTTTACTCTAAATGTACAGAGACCGGCGGCTTGTTGAAAAACAAACGCATTTCTGCTAGGCCTACATCAGGACTCCGTCACAGTGGTTACTTGTAGATGTCAAAAGTAGGACTGGTCTCATGTAGTATTATGATATTGAATGTTTCTATCCTGAATATACAATTGCTTTTCTTAAAATCTTCTATTCAGACCACTAGATTATTTACGATTCAATATGATGAAGATCCTCTCCACATTTATTTATCTCATGTTGTGGTTCGGTCCCTCCATGTTGGATTGTGTAGTGTGGCATCCAAAGATAATTCCCTTGTGGTGTTTGGTTGGATAAATCGATGGCACACTCTATTTTTCAGAAGCAGGTTGAATTTTCTTTCGTTTATTTTTTTAAAAAAACAAAATTTTCCAACATGTGTGAATGCGGTGTAAACTAACGGCCGTGCTCTATCCTCTAACAACATCCAAAAGAAAATGTAACCTGATTCTTGGAAAATAGAGGGTGCCATTGATCAATGCGCTCTGACATTCTGTCCATATGATATGCAAGCGTATCGATTTTCCCATCTATAGTCGCCAAACGTTTCTGCATTGCTGCTAGAATCTGTTTGATGACTTCCTCAGTTTCTTCTGGGGCATCTGATTACTCATCAGAAGTTCGAGTGTCCCCAGGTCTCTAGACCTTAATTTCATTGTTCAAATTGGAATTTGGATTGCGCCTTGCTGACTTAACCCATATTGGGGTCCAATGGGAGGCCAAGAGCCGCCAGAACCCTCGCTCCTGTCAGTGGACTGACCATACGCAGTGTTGAGTGGCTCAGCAAGCAAGCACAGAAGCAAGCTGCGTCACACGGTAAGATAATCAGTGTAATTTAGAGGGCACTGGTATTTCCAAAAGACGGTATTACCATTGCATGTGGGCAGGGGGCTCTCAGCATATTAGAGAATGCACAATTTGACGTCACCATGTAAGTGAAAATTCAAGATTGCTCTGAGGCTAGGTGTAATTGGGCTAGGTATAGCTGGGTCTGTCACCTTCGCCTCTGGTCTGGTCTCCGTCCCTCCACTAACCTCAATGAGTGAGAGAGCACTAGTCTGAGAAAAAATGTATAAGTGCACCATATTTACAAGCACGTAGTTAGTTTAAATATACCTTGCACAAGAGTGTCTTATATTTAGTAGTGAAACGTATAAGAGTGTTCAAGTAGGGTAACAATAATCATAACAGTGTGAGACTAATGTAGAAATGTTGGAATGAATATGAAAACCTCACGTTCTCATGTTAAAGGAATCATGTAAGAGTTAAGTGGAACCTTGCAAACCAGTTATATTGTGTAGGCCTCATGGCAATTCACAGAAAATCTAAACGTGCTGCTAAAATAATGTGAGATGGGGTTAACGTGGTTCTTCCAAAATGTATTATCGAATTTAGTTTAAAATATATGCTTTATAGATGTGTACTTTAAGAAACGTATGTTAGTTAAGTATGCTGTTTTAATCAAGTAAAATGTTTTCAGAGTGCAGGGACCCGCTTCATGTAAATCAAGTAGGCTCGAACTGATAGTGATGTCCCTTTGATCTGCAATGTGCTCGTTAGAGGAGAAGTCGAGAGGTGCCAAGTACAGAGCTTCGCTTATGCTTTACGACCTATAGATATGGTGGAGCCTGGAATTTGAGGCCCACTGTAGGATGGCCTGTATGCAGGTGCGAGGGGTCCTAATCAGTCGAAATGCATGGAGCTTTGTTCAGTGGCGCTTGGCGCAGGCCTGTAGGAGTCTTCAGGAATTTTAGGGGGTATCGGCGCATTGGAGAAGAAGCCTGGGAACCAAGGTCAACTTTAACGAGGGTCTTGAAGAGTACCATCATGGAGTTTACCGCGCAAAGATGTACCACGTGAGGGGCGTCCCAAGGGGCGTTCCTATCGGAAATGTGATTTTGTATTAGGGAAAGCGACCCGGGAGGAGAGTAGAGCAGATGATTTTGGGAGCCTAAGGAAGCGGATGGGTAGGCAGATAGGCTGATCAGGAGAGACCCATTATCAGAGAAGAGACAATGAGAAGGGCGTGATCTTCTTAGGAAGTCACCACGGCTGACACCTTTTTGGGTAAAGATCTTGTTAAGTAGGGATGTCACTTAGTCTAGTGTAGGGACAGACTAACTTGAATTTTCTTTTCTGTAATGACTCTTAGGTTGCAACTCATATCAATCCTTGCAAACCTAATGATCTTCGAACTTGTACTCATTATTCTGTTTTGTAGACTCAGATTATTCAAAGAATTCATGTTCATTGTGATACCAGTTTACCTTTTGAATCTCATCTTAAGAAGTTTGTATCTTCAGTTATCTTTGGTTTTGTATTAAATTTTCAAAACTAAATCCTGGTCAGTGGTCATTTAGAGTGGTGTGAGTTCTTAATTGATTGACTTATAGATAGATTGCCTTTTACTCAATGACAGGTACCAACGATCCAGTCGACTTGGTTTGGGATCTGGTAAGGTAACTAGTAACCAGTAATCCCGCGTTAACAGTTGGTAGCAGAGTAGGATGGTTATCTTCTTGAGGAAGGTAATCTAGAGAGGTTAGTTTACCCCAAGGCCCCTAGACATCGAGAGACGAGCAGCGGAAGAATCGTGAGCCGAAGGCGTAGACGGTGCGAGAGAAGCAGCAGTATCGGAGAGTGAGTATAACAAGGGTCATGCGTGAACAGATTGCGGTGTTTTGTGTTGTATTTGTATTGTAATGTCTTGCGGAGTTGAATGCCTGTAGTGTGAATGAGAGAAGGTTGTGAGCGCGCGCAACCTGGTGAACCGGTTACCTGGTAAACGGGTGAACTGGCAAATCTTAAGTTCAGGCCAGAGCTTAAGTGGTTTTGGGTGTATCGAACATCCAGAGTAGTTGTCGACCATAGTATGGAAGTCATGAGGTACCATTGACCGCCGTGGGACCGAGATAGGGGGAGTGTAAGAGTGAGCGTATGAGTAACGGACGCTGGTCGAAAGTTACTGTGTGTAAGCAACCTATCAGAGAAGGCGATTGTCTGGAAGTAAACGGAAAGACATTTCGTCAAGTTAAGGTGACAACTACAGAAAAGACTGTGGGCGTACAGTCAAGAAAGGTGATCGCTTGGACGGAAGTAATCATTTTTCAGAGTATGAATGAGATGCATGCGTGACCGAGGAGACGAGCTGAAAAAGGAGGGGAACTGCTGCGAAGGGGGACGGGTGACGTCAGATAGAGCCGCGCTGTGATTGAGCGGTTGGTGTGAAGTTAGCTAGAGCCGCGCTCTGGTTGGGCGGCTAGAGTGACGTAGGAGGAAAGCCGCGCTCGGATAGGCCAGTTAGCGAGAACAGCACGGCGATTGGTAGATTGTCATCAGGAAGTAAACAAACGCGGAGAAAAGAGAAATCATGAAGTGCTTTAAGTGTTTGAAAGGGATTTTTAAAAGAAAAAGAAGTGAACATTATTACGGGGAAGAGGCACCGCCGGAGGGTACACCAGCTCATTATATGGCAGCGAATGTGGGGTTGCATACAATATTATGGATTGGGGCTTGGAATAAGCTTACGGAAGGAAATGAGGAAATGCAGTTCCCGAAGTACGGGACGTTTAAGTTAGAGGTGTTACATCGGCTAAAAGCAACCATGCCCTCATTGAAACCCTCACCTAGACCAACCCAGTTCGAGGCCCTTAATGCATGGATTAGGGCGGCACACGATAGAAATTTGGACAGGCGTCAACAAAGATTGACGCGATCGGTAAGAGCAGTGCGAGATTCTAAATGGGATGAGGAAGCAAAGAGATGGAGAGTACAGGCTATTGAGGTAGAGAACTTGTATCCAATGAGAGAGGTGGTAGGTGGGAGGAACCTCATGGAAGAGGATGAGGAGAGCGAGTCGGAGGACAATGTGATAAATAGATTATTGATAGACAGACCACCTCCGAGAGTTGAGGAAATTGAAGATAGAGGGCTCGCAAGGGAAGATGGGAATGCCATAGAGGGGTATACACCACTCCCTATATCGGAATGGACACCTATCAAAGGTGGGGAGACACCTCAACCTAGTACAGTACAGAGTGTAGTGGGAAGGTGTGTGGTACAAAAAACGCCAAACACCGAAAAGGTTGAGTCTTTTGGATTACCAGATGCTCTTCAAGTGCCTGTTACCATAGGACCCATAGTATCGATTTACAACCCAGTGAATGGGAGAGAGGAAGAACAGACACGGCTAGATAGAGAAAGAATAGAGATGGAAAGGAGGAATAACACGACAAATGCATGGAAGCCATTGCCAGGATCGGTAACGTGGAGCACCCCATTAGATACAACTGTAGGTCCCAACACAGGACAAGGAGGTCAGAGAGGACCGATGGACCTGAGGGGACCGCGGCCGAAATCTTATGCAGAATTAAGAGCAGATTTGAGAGAATGGGAGGGGTCCACGGTAACGCCGAGTAATAGGTCAAGAACAGAACCCGAGTGGGAAAACCGAGGTAACGGGACTGTATCTCATTGCGGGGCTAGCGAAAGCAGTCAGGGCCGAGAAGGTCAAAGTCAGGAGAATAGAGGAGTTACATGTCCTATGAATGAGAGGGGACAGCAAGAGCAGAATGGTAGGAGTATGGAGTGTGAGGAGAGGTCTCGCCTCATGCAACCTGAGGGAGACCAAAGAACACAAGAATACAGGGAGAGGTTTAGGTGCACTCATCACGCACCTGGGGAAAGTGTACAGCACTGGCAAAGAGGGAACAGTGAAAGATCACGTCATACATCAAGTGATCAAAGGTCACAGATGCAAGAGGAAGAGAGAGGGAGTAACGGAATACCTTACCATGCATCCCGAGAAACTAGACAGGATGGGGAACGTGACGCTATGAGGCGTGAAGGAGTGTTTCACCATCCACCCCGAGAAGATGGAAAGGCATGGGACCTAGAGAGATGGGAGCAGGGGAGGACTCCCTATAACTCACCAGTGCCTAGGCGCAGGACTAGGAGCTGGGAGGGGAGGGATGTGGAAGGAGCATCTGGAGCCGAAGTACTAAAGGCTGCGATAAAGGTTAAAAGGCTTGATGTCTCCAGTCTAAAATCCGATCTAGACGAGATTATAGAAGGGACAGTGCCTTTAGAAAGGATTGAGTTGTATGAACAAGATGAGCTGCTGTTCATAGCGAAGGATACTACTAGGAAAGCTAGAGCGATTCATGAGAAACTGACTAATTTGGCAGACAGGTATGCCGTAGATTTATCTAGGACAAGGGCATTGCAGAGTAACCACAGATTGCAGTACTCAGACCAAGATCTAGATGAGAAGAGAACTACTGGATTAAAAACACACATAAGAGAGTTGGTATCAGGAATAAGGGTGTGGAGAGAACTGGACAAATGGGAGGCAAAGGTGGTCGAAAAAGGGCACAGTTAGACGAAGTACAAATGTGATGACCCCCGAGGGAAGGGTAATGCAGATGGAGGCATTCCCTTTGCGAGAAATATCAAATGGGAACTATGTACATGTACCATGGAGTAGAGGAGATTTGGCTGCATTTACCAACTCATTTCTGAAACTGAGGGAAAACCCAGTAGAGTGGTATAAGCAGGTAGAAAGGTTTATAAAGATCTCCAAAGTATTGTGGATTGATTTGAACACCTTGTTCGACATTGTGGTTCCAGGGGATTTGTGGGTAACGTGCAAGATTAGTGTCCAGTGGCCAAATGCAGAGCCTGAGAGGAATGCTAGAACTAATGGACCATCGGACAGTGTCATGGAGAAGTACGAAAGGGTAATAGCCTGGTTAAAGGATAAAGTGCCTCCACAAGATATAGATTGGGTAAAAATAGACCGAACAAGGCAGGAACCCAAGGAAACAGTTCACGAGTTTTATGAGAGATTACTGAAAATATTCAAACAAAATAGTGGACTCGATGTCATGGATCCCAAAGACATAGGACAGTTTGTGTCAAAGTTCGTTTTGGGTCTGAGACCAGATATTTGTTTGATGATTCAACAACATTTAATCTGTTGGCAGAACAAACCACTAGATGAGATCCTGCGATATGCGAGATACTGCAGTGACGAAATAGATTCTAAAGCAAAGAATCTAAAGGAGAAGTTGATGGTAGTGCAGATGCAGTCAGCAGGGAAGGGTGGACAGCAGAGGCAGGGGATAGGACGAAAGCCAAACGGTCAGAACAAGGATAATGACGAAGGGCAGAGACCCAGGATAGACTTTGCCACTTTAAAGAAAACGACAAAGTGCCATTTGTGTCACCAGGTGGGACATTGGCGACGCAAGTGTCCCTTTAACCCTGAAAATGGAGAGCTAGAAGTAGAAGAGCAGGTTCAAGAGGTTCCAGCTCCGAAGGTGACAGTTCCAGGAAGCAAGGTGGCCAAAGGGGGGACTTCGGCTCCACGGGCCCAGTTCCCACAGCCACCGAAAATAGCGACAGGGGGAAAGGTCTTCAAACAAATGCCTCTCTTTATAGAGGAAGAAAAGTGTTATTACATTGATCCGTTGACAGGACAACGGGTGAGTAGTGAAGAGGACTGCACTCTCGGGGCAGTCCTAGAGGTGGATCAAAGGGGGCCATTTGTTGAGGCGGAAGTGGCAGGATGCCCTACAACGTTCTTGGTGGATACTGGAGCTACTCGATCCACTCTGAGATCAGCGGTGGTTCCAGGCTTGCCAATGTCAGGGGAAACAATTCAGGTGGTAGGAGTCGCAAACAAAAGGCTGACTAGTCCATTGACAGAACCAGTGTCTGTGAAGATAGGAAACCATATGAACGAACATCAGTTTGTGGTTTGTGATTCGAGTCCTGTATGTCTGTTAGGAAGGGATTTGCTGTGCAAGTTGAACTGCACCATATACTGCACTCCGCAGGGAGTGGAGGTACAGACTACAGACGATGATGCTACTTTCAAGGTAGCCAATTCAAAATCCTGTGTAGAGCTATATCCTACTCTGACAGTAGAGGATCTTCCCCAAGACTTAAGAGATGCAGTAGCGTCAGAGGTATGGGACTTCACAGGAGAAGAAATAGGATTGATTAAAGGGGTAGAACCAGTAAAAATAATGGTAAAGCCAAATGCCGAGTTTCCAAGAACGCCTCAATACAAATTGTCACAGGAAACGATTGCAGGAATAAAACCTGTGATCGAGTCAATGATTCAACAGGGAATACTGAAAGAAATCGTGGGTAGTCCTTGTAACTCCCCGATTATGGGTTTGCAGAAACCTAGCGGGAAGTTCAGGATAGTTCAGGATTTACGAAAAATTAACAGTATAGTTGTTTCATGTTGTCCCGTGGTACCGAATCCATCAGTGATACTGTTTCAAATACCATGTCAAGCAGAATGGTTCACAGTGATAGATCTTTGCCAGGCTTTCTTTTCAATCCCATTGGATGAAGAGAGCAGGTATCTTTTCGCTTTTAAAATGGAAGATCGCGTTTTAACATGGTGTCGAATCCCACAAGGATTCACAGACAGCCCATCCATCTTCAACCAGTTGTTGAAGAAGAATCTCGAAAATCTAGTACTGCCGCAGAATTCGGTTCTGGTCCAGTACATAGATGACCTACTTGTTGCGTCAGAGACTGAGGAAGCTTGTAAAGTAGATTCCATTGCCTTATTGAACCATTTAGCTGAAAATGGACATAAGGTATCTCCGAGCAAGTTGCAGTACTGTCTGACAGAAGTACAGTATTTGGGGCACCGGGTTAGAAAAGGGAAAACGCAAGGTGTCCCCAGAGAGGATTGAGGCAATAATGAAGATGAATGCGCCTACGACACAGAGAGAAGTTCGGATGTTTCTAGGAATGGTTGGTTATTGTCAACAGTGGATAGTTAACTTTTCACTGAAAGCAAAACCCTTACAGAAACTGACGCACAAGGAGGTGAGTGATCCGGTACCATGGGATGACGAATGCCTAGTGGCGTTCTTGCAGCTGAGAGACGACCTGTGTCGTGCTCCGGCTCTGGGGATGCCAGATTACGAGAAATCATTTTCACTTTATTGCTGTGAGAGGGAGGGTTGTGCTTTGTCAGTCTTGGCACAGACCCACGGAAATGCCCGTAGACCAGTTGCATATTTTTCGGCTACATTAGATCCGGTAGCCGCAGCGTTGCCCGGATGTCTCAAATCCGTTGCTGCAACGGGTGTCAGCATTGAAAGGAGTGAGAGTATTGTGATGGGACATCCGTTAGTGGTGTATGTACCGCATTCTGTAGAATTGTTAATGACCAGGACGAAGACGCAGCATCTGACCAATAGTAGGCTCACGCGCTACGAGCAAGTCATTCTTGCCGCGGAGAACGTGACCCTCAGGAGATGCTCTGTCTTGAATCCTGCTACTTTGATGCCATTACCTACTGTAATAGAAGGCGAAGGATGTGAAGACCACGATTGCCTTGATGTGACTGAACTATGCACGAAACCCAGACCAGATATTGTGGATGAGCCGTTGTCTGACCCTGATGAGATTTACTTTGTCGATGGCTCATGTTTAAGAGACGATACTGGTCGGTTGAGAGCAGCTTATGCTGTTTGTACCATTACTGGAGTTGTGGAAGCCGCTTGCCTGGAAGGAGTACATTCCGCACAGGTAGCAGAAATCATTGCCCTAACTCGTGCCTGCATAGCAGGAAACGGAAAGAGAGTCACCATATACACTGACAGCCAATATGGTTTCGGTGTGGTTCACGATTTCGGGCAGTTGTGGTCTCAGAGAGGTTACATGACCTCCTCTGGTTCGCCCATTCGAAATGGAGAATTTGTGCGATTGTTGTTAGAAGCACTACAAGGTCCAGTTGCCATAGCAATAGTAAAATGTGTAGCTCATACTAAGAATACAGATTTTGTATCACAAGGCAACAGGTACGCTGATGAGGTCGCACGCTATTGTGCGGAACAAAATTATTCTTTCTCAAAAGTGGAAATTGATGGTGCTGAAGAAAAGACAGAATTAAGCATGATGTTAGAGACCGTGGATACCTGGGAAGATTTAAGGGTAATGCAGGAGAACGCACCTGAAGCAGAGAAAAAGGCATGGGAACTAGCAGGTTGTGTGCGAAGTGAAATGGATTTTTGGATTTCAGCAGATGGGAGGGCTGTGTTACCTGAGGAACTAGCGAATCCCATGGCAAGGCAAATACATGGTCCTGTACACCTAGGAAGAGACGCTATGATGAGAGTGTTTAGGCAGACTTGGTATTGCCCTAAATTTAGAATAGCAGCAGAATCAGTATGCAAGCGATGTGTTACCTGCCAACAACTGAACATAGGCAAAAGGACACCAGTCACACTGAGTCACATTGGGAGGTCGGGGGGGCCTTTCAATAGAATGCAATTAGACTTTATTGAAATGCCAAGAGTTAACCGCCTTAGGTATGTGCTGGTGGTTGTATGTATATTTTCCAGATGGGTTGAAGCGTACCCTACACGTAGGTGCGATACACTCACAGTAGCTAAATTGTTGCTCAGGGAGCT
Organism: Lissotriton helveticus; assembly: GCF_964261635.1. Taxonomy (NCBI): domain Eukaryota; kingdom Metazoa; phylum Chordata; class Amphibia; order Caudata; family Salamandridae; genus Lissotriton; species Lissotriton helveticus. The sequence goes on along the minus strand of NC_136067.1, from coordinate 1,432,625,808 downwards.
GATACCGCGCTTCGGGGTGCCTGCCTCTCTGGAATCGGACAGAGGAAAACATTTTAACAGCGAAATAGTGAAGATGTTGTGCTCCACATTAAAGATCGATCAAAAACTGCATTGTAGTTATCGACCAGAAGCCTCAGGAATTGTGGAACAAGTGAACGGCACTCTGAAGAATAGATTGGCTAAAGTAGTGGCATCCACATCTTTGAGTTGGCCAGATGCTCTTCCTTTAGTGCTCATGAGCATGCGCAGCACACCTGACAGGAGGACAGGTCTCTCTCCACACGAGATCCTGATGGGGAGGGCCATGAGACTTCCCACAGTTCCAACTGCTGCCCTATTGAATATTACAGATGATCTGATCTTGGATTATTGTAAGGGACTGTCTGACGCCATCCATTCTGTGTCCCTTCAGGTGCAGGCGGCTGAGGTTCCAGCATCAAGGAATCTGTGTCATGATCTGAACCCAGGAGATTGGGTGTTGGTCAAGAAGCACGTCCGGAAGAACTGCCTAGATGTACGCTGGCGTGGGCCCTTTCAGGTAATCCTGATCACGAACACCGCGGTGAAGTGCGGAGGGCTGCCAAATTGGATCCATGCATCCCATACTCGAAGAGTTCCAGCACCTCTAGAAGAAACAGCTCCTATCCCAGACGAAATTTCAGTAGTGGAAGAAGAGTCACAAGAGGGGATCGGATCAGCTGAGGGGGTGTCGGAAGAAGTTGGGAACGCATCTGATCCAGAAGAAGAGAGAAGACAGGACGGCAGTGAGACTGAAGACGCGACCGAAGGAGAGAGCTGCAGTGAATACGACTCAGATACAGATCAGTACCAGAGCGACCAAGAATCGAGTGTGAGGACGAGAAATAGGAGAACAAGGCTTGGAGCTGCCACTTGGCCGGAAAGAAGAAGGAGGCTAAGTTTAAGGTCGGCTCAGGAAGAAACGCTTGCTCCTATATCCGAAGACTCGGATCCAGAAGAAGATACCCAGGATCAAGCCGAGGAAGGTCTTAGAAGATCAAGGAGGGTGCGAGTGCCTAGCAGAAGGTACTCTACTCCCGATTGGACCTACCTCGTTGCAGATGTCCGTGGGACACCGAACTGGGAGGATCAGGGAAGTGAGCCTGATCAGAACTGATCCGATCATCACAGTGCAAATAAGATTCCTGCTACCAGGAGCGGAGGCCGAAAGGTTGCTGACACTCAACATCGTCTATCCTCCTCTCCTGAGCGGAATAAGAAAATTGATTTTAGAGACAGTTGATTTTCCGGTTTGCTGTTCACGATATCCAGTGTTGGAGGGAACTCTTCTTCGACTGGAAATGCTTGAGCGAGTAGTGGAAGTTCTTGGAACACTCATTGTCTTGGATTAATACCTTGTTGTAAATGTCTTCAAAGGGGCGCAGAACTGGGAAAGTGAAGAAGGTGATCCTGGTCAGAACGGACCCCTTTGTAACTGTGGATGTAGAATTGATAGTACCAGGAGTGGAGATTGAAAAGACTTTAACTCTTCATTTTGTTCGTCCCCTGGTCCAGAGTGAAATAAGGAGAATAATCCTAGAGACAGTTGAATTCCCATGTTGCTGCAAGGAATGCCCAATACTTGAGGGAATGTTTCTTCGAATGGACATTTATGAAGACGTAGTGTCACTCCTTGCAACATTCATAGATTCTGATTGATAAAAGACCTTTTGAAAAGGACTTTGTAAAATATTGCTGCAAGATAACCTAGCACCGAGTGGAAGAAGAAAATGATAGGGTCTTCCTTTTAGAGGATGGAGAAGGGCTAGGGTTGTCTATTTTCTACAGGACTTTTAAACTGTTTTGCGGAGCAAATTGTCAGCTTCTAAGTGTTCAAAGGAGAGACATTGTTTGAAAGAAAGTCTTTGTTCTGAGAGTAGGAGAAGTTGATGCTGGAAGAACATCCAAAACTACACTGTTTGAGATCATGGAGGCTGGCAACCCGAACCGCAGGGCAAAATGTATAGTTGGCACACTTTTAGGGGTGGTGATTTCACTTATAGTTTTAGTGGTTACTGTTTCATATATAGTGGGACACGAGAGAGATGCAACTGCAGTTAAGGAAATCAAGGGAGTGTCAACACAGAGGACAATCACTGTTAATAGTAAGGGAAACATCAATGATAAAGACAAAACGTTGTTAGATGCGGAAATAAAAAGATTACACATAGACGAATCACAGGGAAACTTCAGGTCAAATGCTTATGCAAAATTGCTCTACGAATACATTGATGTCATGGAGGCGAAGAATTGCTACGTTTGTATGCAATTACCAGCTTCGGTGGAGGAGGGTATCAGATACCATCATCTTCCATTGACATATGGAATTACATGTAGTTTATTGTTGAGCATATTCTATGGACGAGAGGGGTTCGAGTACTACTTCTCGAACTTTGACTCGACATTGCCAGAGGTCCCAAATTACAAGCATCTGAACAAGTGGGACTATTACAAGAGCGAAGACAGACTACACAAATGGTTCATTCCATGGAGAACGTTAGATACTTCACATGCCCGAAGAAATAATCTGACTTGTCAAGTGTCAGAAATTGAGAAAAAGTTTATAGGGCAGGTAGATACTAGATACAGGAGGCAGAAGATTCTAAAGGCTTCAGGGCAATGGGAAACAGATTGGACCAAGGAAGAAAGGATACATCAAAGAAAGGGTAGCTTTGGTCCAATTGCTTTAGACAAGGAGAAATGGGGGAAACTGTGCATTCACAGGAGTTACTCCTATTATGAGAATCTGTATGTAGGTCAAGTCAATTGTGAACATGCTTTCCAATTGGAGTACTACTCCAAAGATTTTTTGAAAGAGATGCAAGCAATTCCAAATGTATATTTTGTATGTGGAAGAAATGCATATGTGAAGCTACCAGATAATTGGTACGGATCATGCTATCTGGCAATTGTCTTCCCCAAAATATATCATGTTGAGAATTTAGAAACGACAAAGAAAGGAATACCAACTAGAGGGAAAAGAGGGCTAGGTGCTGCAGAAGTAATTGGGGATGTATTTGGTGCTGCATTCCCTATCTTGGGAGTGATACTGAATGACATCAAAATTAGAAGATTGGCTACAGTCGTAGATAGGTTATCTGCCAGTACTGCTAGATCATTAATGCTGGTGGAGGGTGAGATGCAATCGATAAGGGCAATGGTTCTTCAGAACCGACTTGCTTTAGATGTTCTGTTAGCCAAAGAGGGCTGAGTCTGTAAGGTTTTGAAGGTCCAGGAATGCTGCACTTACATTCCGGACAATTCAAAACCTTTAGAAAAGTACATACGAAACATCACTGCAATTCACCACGAAATTGAGGATCTGACAAAGATAAACGTGTGGGAAAAAGTAGGTCATGGAATGGGTAAAGTTGGAGGGTGGTTTGCCAACCTGGGAAAGGGTATCGTTTGGTACATACTGAAACCCATCATCATAATTGTGATTTGTGTAATCACCTTGTGGGGATTGGTGCGTTTGTATCAGTAGTATAGAGCAAACAGATTGCAGAGATCTATGAGACAACAGGAGAAAAGGTTGACAGCGATACAAGATACACAATATAAGAGTCTGAAGGCATTGGAGACAATGAAAAGAAGAGGTACTGTTACGACTTCACTTTGAAGAGTCCTACATTTTTGTGATGGTGTTTTGATGGTGATGACCCCTGAAGGTCATCAAAGGGGGGACTGAGAGAGCACTAGTCTGAGAAAAAATGTATAAGTGCACCATATTTACAAGCACGTAGTTAGTTTAAATATACCTTGCACAAGAGTGTCTTATATTTAGTAGTGAAACGTATAAGAGTGTTCAAGTAGGGTAACAATAATCATAACAGTGTGAGACTAATGTAGAAATGTTGGAATGAATATGAAAACCTCACGTTCTCATGTTAAAGGAATCATGTAAGAGTTAAGTGGAACCTTGCAAACCAGTTATATTGTGTAGGCCTCATGGCAATTCACAGAAAATCTAAACGTGCTGCTAAAATAATGTGAGATGGGGTTAACGTGGTTCTTCCAAAATGTATTATCGAATTTAGTTTAAAATATATGCTTTATAGATGTGTACTTTAAGAAACGTATGTTAGTTAAGTATGCTGTTTTAATCAAGTAAAATGTTTTCAGAGTGCAGGGACCCGCTTCATGTAAATCAAGTAGGCTCGAACTGATAGTGATGTCCCTTTGATCTGCAATGTGCTCGTTAGAGGAGAAGTCGAGAGGTGCCAAGTACAGAGCTTCGCTTATGCTTTACGACCTATAGATATGGTGGAGCCTGGAATTTGAGGCCCACTGTAGGATGGCCTGTATGCAGGTGCGAGGGGTCCTAATCAGTAGAAATGAATGGAGCTTTGTTCAGTGGCGCTTGGCGCAGGCCTGTAGGAGTCTTCAGGAATTTTAGGGGGTATCGGCGCATTGGAGAAGAAGCCTGGGAACCAAGGTCAACTTTAACGAGGGTCTTGAAGAGTACCATCATGGAGTTTACCGCGCAAAGATGTACCACGTGAGGGGCGTCCCAAGGGGCGTTCCTATCGGAAATGTGATTTTGTATTAGGGAAAGCGACCCGGGAGGAGAGTAGAGCAGATGATTTTGGGAGCCTAAGGAAGCGGATGGGTAGGCAGATAGGCTGATCAGGAGAGACCCATTATCAGAGAAGAGACAAGGAGAAGGGCGTGATCTTCTTAGGAAGTCACTACGGCTGACACCTTTTTGGGTAAAGATCTTGTTAAGTAGGGATGTCACTTAGTCTAGTGTAGGGACAGACTAACTTGAATTTTCTTTTCTGTAATGACTCTTAGGTTGCAACTCATATCAATCCTTGCAAACCTAATGATCTTCGAACTTGTACTCATTATTCTGTTTTGTAGACTCAGATTATTCAAAGAATTCATGTTCATTGTGATACCAGTTTACCTTTTGAATCTCATCTTAAGAAGTTTGTATCTTCAGTTATCTTTGGTTTTGTATTAAATTTTCAAAACTAAATCCTGGTCAGTGGTCATTTAGAGTGGTGTGAGTTCTTAAGTGATTGACTTATAGATAGATTGCCTTTTACTCAATGACAGGTACCAACGATCCAGTCGACTTGGTTTGGGATCTGGTAAGGTAACTAGTAACCAGTAATCCCGCGTTAACATGAGTGAAAGGCACTGCACCAATAATATCCTTTGGACCGGTAAGATGGGATAAGTACTTGAATCCACCAGCAGTTCTTCCTTCAAAACCAAAGAAGCGCCAATTATCTGATCAGTTGGGCACATGAGAGGCCAGAATCCACCACAATAGGGCCAAGGGAGGAGCCCCTACTTGCAATGATGGGAATGCACCGCAGCTTGATTCCAATGCAGCCCGGGGTAACCAACAAGATTCCTCCAGCAATTATGGCCCATGGTACAAAGGGCAGCGGGCACACTTCCACATGTTGAGGTTTCATGAGAGGAGCTTCGATGCAGCAGGTAGGGCCCAGGCCAATCGTCCGCATTCACCTGACCACTGCAGCAGGGCAGCCTCCGCGAATGCCACCATTACTGCAGCATCAGCTCATCCAAGTAGGGCAAGTTGCGTCCAGTATCCAAGCCGCCTGAAGGTCAGGCCGGCCGCATCATATACTTCCCACCGGGGCATGGGCTGCAGGCACAGGTCGCAAACACCCTCTCCGCCAATGTGCAAGTAGATGGCTATGAACGCAGCAGATGATAGCGCTATGAGTGCACGGGCCAGTCTCACACATCTTGATGTTGTGAAAAGAGCTCCGTTACAGCAGGAAGGGACAAGGGGATTGCACGCACTCACCCGACCAACTCAGCAGGGGGGCCTCCACACAAGGCACCAATGCGACAGCGTCAGCCCATCCAGGCAGTGCGAGTCAGTTCTAGTATCTGAGCCAATTGCAGGTCAGGTTAGCTGCGCCAAATACTTTACGCCGGGGCTTAGGCCAGTGGCACAGGCTGCACACGCCCTCTCCGGCAATGTTGCACGTAGATGGCTGGGAACGCAGCAGATGAGAGTGCTTTGAATGCGCAACACAGGGAGGAATGAAGTAGCAGATGCCAGGATAAATGCAGGATTTCGTGGATGGCGAGCAGAGCACTCTCCAAGCGTGGCCATCTTGAGCCTTTGCAAGCTCCGCCCCCCGTTTTGCCTTGTTTTTACTGATTTCTTCATCCTTTTCCCCCATTTTTTCTAGGTGCTTTTCCTGGTTTTGCCTCGTTTTTACTGCTTTCTGTCCCCCATTTTTCTGAGTGGTTTTCCTGCTTTCACCTAGTGTTCTACTGGTTTTGCCTTCCTTACCCCCCATTTTTCTGTATGCTGTACCTGCTTCTGCCTTGTTTTTCAGTGCTTTCTCTTTCCTCCCCCCTGTTGCTTTTCTAGGTGCTTTTTCTGCATTTGCCTAGTTATTGCTGTAGTGGTGCTGAGTGATTCTGTGGTGGTGCTGAGCGATGCTGTGGCGGTGCTGAGGGATGCTGTGGTGGTGCTGAATGATGCTGAAATTGTATTTCATTTCATCTTCTTTCAAGGATCCTATTTCTTTCCATCACATAGAATCCATCATCATTGTTAAGTGGTAAATATTCTTTGCTTTAACATAGCTACGCCAATGCATTTTGGGCCCTGCCCTCCGTCAGAGGCTTGCTCCTACATAAATAGAAGAAACTAAACTGAAAGTCTATTCAGGTACACAACATAATAATCATATTGAATCTCCAGCTACTGTAACCATACATAGTCATGTGGTGATGTCATGCCATCTTTATATCTTTTTATCACACCCATCTCACCAAAGTGCATTGCTGTCCTGTACATGCATAAACTGTTAAAACAATACGAAACAGTGCTCGCAAAAACAGTGATATGCTACCTGGATATGTAAATAAGCTGTAACCAATTTTCATCTTTACATGTGGAGAAGTACCCTTCTAAACTCCCATTTATCCTTCATTAGAACGATGCTGATGCTTTAAAAGTGTTGTGTAATTTTCGGGAGCTGTAATGTTAATAACATTACATCTCCTGGTAATTAACACAATTTAACAGCTGGAGTAAACTAAGTGGCGTAACGCAAAGTGATGCCCTCTTGCAGAATGTGATGAGTGTTCCATGTGTCTATTTAATAAAAAGGAGGACTATGAGCAATATTTATCCAGGTCCAGCATACATTCCCAGAAGTAATTAGAAGCAGAAGGGTATGCAGTTCCTAGCGAACACTGTAGGTAGACGTGCAATTGGTGTGTAGTAGGTCACACACTAAGGGCAGGAGGAAATTTCCTCCTTTCGGAAAAGAGACCCTCACACACCCCCCAACAGTGGGGAGTCTTGCTTCATCATCGGGTCTGCTCCTAATCGGGTCGGCGCTGCAATACCCGATCGGCGCCCTTGACAGCCACCGAGCTGTGAGGGTTTTTCCAAAATTTCCTCCTGCCCTTAGTGTGTGACCTACTACACACCAATTGCACGTCTACTTAAAGTGATTGCTAGGAACTGCATACCCTTCTGCTTCTAACTTGTCCTATGTGTCTCCCATGTCTCGCAGATATTCATGGACCTTGGGCTGAATGTGAACACCTGAAGGATAGGGGGCCCCAGAAAGATTGGGCCCCCTTCTGCTGCAAGGACTAGTGAAAATGCCCATGAATAGCAGAAACCATGTTAACGCCAGTTACTCCACAGTGTTAGTAGACATGCATGCAATAATAATGTTAGACAGTAATGCTATGAACTCCACTGCCTTTAATGCCAAATTTTCTGTTCCAGGGTCAATGAGGCCAAGCCAGTCAAGAAGTTAAAACATTTTTAATATCGGGTGCGGGACGGGAAGAGGTAAGTAGGGCAATTAGGCTGACTAAAATTTGCATCGAAAAAACTACTAACTTTGTTTAAGAAGCATTCATGAACAGTTTAGTTGAAATGAGTATTTCATGCCAAAAAAAAACCTAATTCTATTAGGCTCACGAAATAATAAAATGCAGATTCCATTGCTTTTTGAAGACAGCTTTTAATTTGTCTTGGTACATGTGGACGAATCAATGTGTTGAACCAGGACAGAGCGACAGATACAATGACAGGTGAGGGAGGGACAGTACCACGGAAAGGAAGAGGTGCAATGAAGGAAGGAGGGAAGGGGGACTTCAGGGTCATATAGAAAGGGGGCAGCAAAGGAGCAGGGTGGGCGGCCACTGCTGAGGCGGACAGACAGAAGGATAGAAAAGAGTAAGACTGCACGTTGGGTGAAAGGTGGGGCGCAGGGGAGGGTGGAGGAGACTGCAGGGAGGGGGTAGAGGGAGTAAGAGGGAGTAAGAGTGACTGCAGGGTTGGAGTGGGTGGGAGTGCAAGGTTGGTGACAGAGAAAGATATGGAAAGACTGCAGGGCAGTGAAGAAAGGATGTTAAAGAGTGACCAGAAGAGACAATGCATGTGGGCAGGTAACAAGAGCAGAAGATAAAGAGTGGAAGGCAGAAGTGGGCTTCTGAAGTGGAGAACGGGGCGTGAGAGAGAGAGCGGAAGGGAGAAATTGCAGGCGACAGACAAAAAAGCAAAGATAGGTGAGGGAAACACGATTCTGGGAGGGAGAGGGTGAGGGGAAAAGTGGGTCATGGGATAACGTACATGGAAGGTGAAGATTGCAGGAAATGGAATGACAGCCATGAGGGTTGAAAGGCAGGGGAAGGGGTTGAAAGGGGGTGAGGTGATTACAAAGTTGAATATTTGTAACCATCAATATCCGCGGCAAAATGACAACATTAAATGCTGTGTGGATACAAAGTCTAAAGTTGTCACTCACCCATAACAATCTTCGCAATGTTTTCCGCATCTCCTGCGGTAAAGTCGGATGAGAGTGTTCCCGCGTCTGACCTGACCCGGAATTTAGAAGCAATCCCATACCCAGAAGTATATCACCATGTGTGTAGTCTGAGTCCGAGCAAGGACTCACAGTCAATAGAGCATGCTGGACAAAAAAAGGTGAAATGAAGTGAAAATGTGAGGTATAAGAAACGCGTAAGAATCCCCACTGTGTCTATCGATGCGTCTAATAAAAACTCAGTGGAGTGAAAGGTGTTTACAATGGAGTCTTGTTTAGAAATAATACAACAAATGCATGCTGTCCCTCCCTTAGTTAGATCGCGCGGCCGTGAGACGCGCTCTGTGGTGGGGGAGAGGCATTGAAGCGCGAGCAAGACAGAGAGGCGGAGCGAGGCGCACGTGCTTGGGAGAGCGAGAGGAAAGCCAGATGGGGGCAGCACATTCATGTGAAAAAGGGAGCGGCTGCTATAAATTTGCGCTGGGTTTTCACAATACAGGCGGCAACCCGCCTGCACCTTAGATGGGGTTTAGAGATCCCCTTGCAGGTGGTTGCAGCAGGTGACTGCACCCGCCTGCTAAGGGGTGTCTGCCGGGTCCACGTGATCCCCATTACCCCCTCCAGTGGGCAGCGATCAGGAGGCGCACTCACTGCGCCTCCTGAGAGCTTCTTTGCCTCTGTGTTGGCATCTGTAATACGGCGTGGGTGCAGAGACGAAGGGATTCCCTCATTTGCATGAGGCACACCCTCATGCAAATGAGGGAATGCCCCCTGTCGATAGCACTTGTGCTTTATGTGCACCAGCTCTAGTGGTATTACATAAGGGGCCGCGCACACGTCTGAGGCCCCTTTTGTAATACCAATGGTCACGGTGAAGCACTGGGTTTTTCAGAACCGGTACTAAACCGGTAACCTAGCGGTGCCAGGGACAACACCCAAAGACTTCGGGTACTTCCTGATTCAGACACAGAAACTCAGAGTCTTCTAGGTGAAGTCAAAGATCAAATTTATTGGCTGCAACCAAGTAACAGGCGTCCTAGAAGTACAACACGGTGTATGTTCTTAGGAGACTGCTCAATCTTACAAAACCAGCCTTCTCTTTTTATACCAAATATTAAGCTTCAGGCAAACATTCTTCAAATTTCAGTTGACCATTCACATGTTTTCACTACAAAGAAAAAGCAGAGTCATGATGACAAGCCCATATTTCAGTTTGTTCAGCCCACAATAAATTATCTGGTAAGGCTCGGTTTTCTCATCAGATATCAACGGACCCCCAATAAAATCGGGCACCTCCTCATCGTAAAGCAAGTCATAAAGTAGGAAACAGGGACAGGTAAGTGCAAGATTAGGCGTGGTGTGTGTGCGATGAAAGGTTTATGGCATGTTGTGCCTTGATACTATCTTGTTCGGCCACTGGGAGAGGAACTGACCGAACAGGTTTGGCCTTGGGCAGTGGAGTCAGCTTGCCCAGGTCACAGGGAAGTCAGCAAAGGTGTACGTGTCCTTCAGAAGCGTGTTTGTCCTTAGTCATTGGCCTATGTGAGGGCAACTCACAAAATGGCTGCTCTACACAAAATGGAAGCCGAGGGTTCAGGACGAAAACTACGATTTCAGGGTGAAATCATCACTCGAACATGACGAAAATGTTTGTGCATAGTGTACTAGCCATTCTCGGTCTTCTGATATCAAATTCGTCATGCTACGATGATTTTTATAACACGGGTCCAGAATTTTCAGTACCACAGACCCTCCTTTTGCCCTTACATAGGCAATAAACCTATACTCACGCTAATCTGAGTCCAGGTCTATATTCCTAAAGTCATTGAGATGTTGCTGTAGCATCTTCCTATTACTTAGCTCGTCCCTTGATACAGGTTTCCTTACACACGATGTAGCACAGAGGCCACATAGTGCAGGAGCACACTGTACACACAGACAGAACAGGAAAAGGATGGCTAAGATCATCCCAACGACCATCAGAATTTTCCATCCCCAGGCGGATATCAGTTCCCAGAACCATCCCATCAACAACCAATCTCCTTTATCCACATGAATAGATTCGGAAATCTTATGCAGTTTGGAGATGGCCTGGTACACTGTTGGAGCGTTATCTGGAATGAAAACACAGCACCTCGATTGGATCAATTTACATACCCCACCTCGGTCTGCAAGTATGACATCTAACGCGACCCTGTTCTGAAGGGTCATAAGTCGATCCGACTTGAGCTCAGCAGTCAAGTTACTAAGGGCACCGGCAGTTTCAATTATGGTGGATTCAACCACCCTTGTCAATTGCCTTATGTTCCTGCTGTTAACCATTGGTCCCCAGAACGGCAGAAAACCCTTTACGAAGTCCCCAAATTCTTGTCCTGCAGTGTCTTCTTTACTGAAGACACCTCTAACTATCCTTGTCTTATGGTAATCTGCCGCAGCTGTGTAGGTGGGAGGCAACAGGAACGAAACAAAACATGTGCCCAAAAAGTCAGGGGGCAACCATGTATAGGCTCTATCATGGCAGATGAAGTAGGTACCCTTAGCTGCTAGGAACGAAGGGGAAGTCTGAGATGCAAACACATATGTTTCAGTACAGATACTCTTCTCTAGCTGAGCTCTGGGATTCTTGCCATTACCTTGCAGACATAAGTGACCCTGATGGGGTACAATCCAAATTGGGGAAGATCTCTTAGCTTGCTGTTTCTCACTCAGAGTAGCTCCATAGCCGGTCACGTTCCATCCTATGTATACTAGCGTCTCATCTCTCGGGATAGTTTCGTAGGAAATATCTTCCTTAAGCATGTCTACAATACCCTTAACTAGAGCACTATTCTTAGGATTGTCTGTTACGGAACGTAGGGGGTAAACTTCATGTGCGTAAATGAACATCGTTCTGTATGCCCACACAGAACCATTATGGCTGAATGGCAGAACTAGATAAGGGATACCTTTATCCGTTGTGTGAGGCATAAGACCACACACCCAACAGTTAGTCGTGTTCATTACTAGTTGGTGTTGGTGCAAAAGCTGAACGAAGGAGATATTAATAAACTCTAATCTCCTAGCGGATTCATGTTCAGGAAAAGGCTGAAAAGAATGTGAGGAAACAGTAGGAGGAGGTATGGGTGATGTAGTTGGTGCAAATGTCACTTGTAAAGAAAATAAGACATATCCTGTTAAAAACATCATTGCACCGAATAACATGAGAATGCATAATAATAAAAAACGTTTCTTGGTCATCAATTTACATATTCTGGTTTTAAAGTTCATTGGTTTGGCAGGTCTCTCCATCTCGAAAAACTCCATCCTCTATAATATGCTGCTCGCGATGGTTGGGTGTTCTATGCTAAGGAATGCTTCTGTCAGTCCAGGGCAACTCCCTTAGACCAACCAGAATTGTCGACCTAACGTCTTCAGCTGCACCCCAAAGACTTTGGGCAACCGCGACCCTACAGCGGAACCCGGATGGTGGTTCGAAAATCAAAAATAAAAAAGTTTCTCAGATGGGAGGGCTGCACTTTCAAAAATAGTACCTAGAAAAGACAATTTTATTAGTTCATAATTCTCGGCCTCAGATTATATTTCTTCTTTTCAGGTATTGTCTGATCTTGGGAAAGGAGTTCAGGTTCGGTAGTGTCCAATCGAATTGACGGTAGTACAGCTGCTTGCAAGAGATTGTCACTTTCTTTCTCAGTAATTGTTCCTTTTACGCGTGGATCACTAAAAGGCAGAAATTGAGGCACAGTTTCAGTCTCTGAGTCGGCGACGCCCTCCTGGACCCACTGGTCGTACGGCAGAGGCAGAGGTACCCTCTTGCAATGTACACCGTGGATCCAGTGCTTCTTTCCTTCCACTCGAACAGCTGATCTTGTTGAAAGAAGGTCGTTCTTTGCTCGCTGAAAGTTTTTCACCAGAACCCAGGATCCAGGATCGATTTGATGACCTGGAGCTTCAGAGACCTGTGGCAGAGTATTGTGAACCTGTTGGTGTAAAACACGCAATTTAGCCGTCAATTCGTACAAATAGTCAAGCAGTACAGGGTGTTCGGTTTCACTGAATTTTGTGGGCCTAGGCACTCCCCATATGTTTGCCGGGCGGCCAAATACTATCTCATATGGGCTAAGCCTCATTCGCGAATGCACAGTCATTCTGGTTGATAGGAGTGCTAAAGGCAGAGCGTCAGGCCATTTAAGACCAGAGCTCGCTTGAATTTTGGCCAGTTTAAGTTTTAACGTGCCATTGTAGCATTCTACTAGTCCAGCTGATTGGGGGTGATTTGCAGCATGGAATTTCTCTTGGTTGCCTAGCCCAACGCATACTTTTTTCATCACTTGACCCACAAATTCACTCCCATTGTCACTCCAGACCATTCTCGGCATTCCAAATCTAGGGAAGAACTCTTTCACAAGGGCTTTAGCTGTGGATAAGGCAGTGTTATCTTTCAGGGGGTATGCTTCTATCCATCTTGAAAAGGCACAAACAACAACGAGTACGTATTTCAAATTGTTGCACGTTTCCATGTGGATGAAATCTAGCTGCAAAACCTCGAACGGGTACGTGGGAGGCGCAAAATGACCAGCTGGTTTTGGAGTTCCCCTACCAGGATTGTACTTCAGACACACCATGCAATTCTTGACAACATTCTCTGCACACTTAGGAATTCCAGCATTTTGCCATACTGGAGCCAACAACTTACAAATCCCTTTCGCACTGATATGAGCCATTCCATGGGCCATTGTAACCACTGCAAGCACGTACGTATCGGGTAACAACCATCTCTGATGCTCTGACAATTCAATCCAGCAACCATTTGCATCCATTTTACCTGTACTTTCTCTCCACACACTCAATTCTTTCTCTGTAGCTTCAGCTTGAATAGACTTCACACTCTCTATCGTATCTTCACACATTCCAACATCACCAATCCATCTTGCAGGGCCTGCAACATACATTCGACTCATCACATCCCTTGCTGTTTCTTTGGCGACTTCATCAGCAAATGCATTTCCACGACCAACATCATCAGTCACCTTCTTGTGCGCACTGCATTTTACAATCGCAACTTGCAACGGCAAAGTAAGTGACTCCAGGAGCTCATTCACCAACTGACCATGCTGTATCTTAGCTCCATGCGAAGTCAGAAATCCACGTTCTTTCCACAATCGTCCAAAACTGTGAGCCACACCAAATGCATACTGGCTGTCGGTATAAATGGTCACTTTCATTCCTTTCGACAACACACACGCTCTCGTAAGTGCAATCAACTCTGCTGCTTGAGCTGAATTGTGTGGGATACGTGCAGCTTCAACAATCGTATGCAAAGTCGTGACAGCATATGCTGCAGTCGTATCACCATTCGGAAGCTTGAAGCACGAACCATCCACCCATAAGGTACCATCACACTTCGCAAGAGGAGTATCTTGGAGCTCTATTCTCCCTTTCGTTTCTTCTTCTGTTCTGAGAAAACAATCATGCTGTTCTGAAGCATCTAACTCTGCTACAATCGGTAGCAACGTAGCTGGATTAAGCGTGTTGCATCTTTTTATGTGTACATGACTCGCTAACAGTGTCAACTCGTAACCTGACAACCGAGCACTAGTTAAGTGCTGTGTCTTGGTCCTATTTAACAACGTGTCTACTACATGTGGAACCATCACAATCAATGTGTTATTCATCACCAAACCAGCAGACTGTTGAATAGAAACAGCTGCTGCCGCTGTTGCTCTTAAACAACTCGGCAATGCTTTAGCTACCGGGTCCAAAGTCGACGAAAAATACGCGCATGGACGCTGCTTGTCTCCAAACAACTGTGTCAACACTGACAACGCACAACCTTCTTTCTCCTGGACATACAACGTAAAGGGCTTACTGTAGTCGGGGGTGCCCAACACAGGAGCCGAACATAATGCATTGCGCAATTCGGAAAAACTTTTCTGACACTCTTCAGAGCACGGAATGGGATTCGGTGTATCTAAGTTAACGCCACCAAAGGTTTGGCCAACAACGAAACATTTGGTATCCATTGTCTGCAATATGATGTAATACCCAAGAAAGCACGCACTTCTCTTTGTGTTCTTGGCACACTCAATTTCGCTTTTGCCTGGATTCTTTCTGGGGTCAGTTTCCTTCCCTCCTTCGATAAGAGATGACCTAAGTAGGTCACTTCTTGTCGACAATATTGCACTTTCGAAAGAGACACTTTGTGATGCAAATCACACAAATGACGCAACAATGACAACGTGGCCTTTTTACAGATTTCTTCAGTATCTGCGGCAATAAGCAAATCATCAACATACTGAATAAGGGTAGCGCCATCAGGTAAAACAACTGTGTCAAGCTGTGTCTTTAAAGCCTGACTGTATATCGATGGACTTTCACAGTAGCCTTGGGGAGCGCGTTTGAAGCGGAAGCTTCGTCCTCCTAAACTGAAGTCAAAAATATCCCTACTCTCCTCGGCAATCGGGATGCTGAAGAAAGCATTCTTCAAGTCAATCACCGAAAACCAGGTGGCAGAAGCTGGAATCATGGTCAATAATGCAGTAATATCAGGAACAACTGGAAATTGTGGCACAACTATTTTATTCACCTCTCTAAGATCAATCACGAACCTGTACACAGGTGGTTGGGAAGGATCAGTACGTTTCAAAACAGGCAGAACAGGACTATTGCCAACGTTGCCTCTTGTCTCCTCAATTACATCTTTTTCAATCAGATCATAAATGATCACTAGCAACGCTATCTCACCTTCACTAGAGATTTTGTATTGGGGAAGCGTGGCATTTTCACATTAGCTTTCAATGTCACAACATATGGCGGTATTTCCAACAGACCCACATCATTAGGACCAGTAGCCCAAAGAATATCGGGAAGAAACGACAATTCTGTCGGAAGTTTGTCCTTTGACAAATACATTGGAGATATCACTTTCCTACCCAGTGTAAGTTGTACTCCAGAGGGAGAACAATACAAAGTCGCATACAATCTCTTCAACAAATCCAATCCCAACAAGTTTTCACCACAACCTGTCGTCAGAATAAGGGGTGCTTCGAATTCGCAAGGTCCAACAGAAAGGGACATAGGACTAGAAACTGGGTTCCTAACCGGGGCGCCGGAAAAACCTACAGAAACATTCATTTCGCCAGACAAAGGTGCGCCAGGGAGTTTAGAGTGCATAATAGAACTTTTCGTAGCACCACTATCCAACAGGAAAGGCTCTGACACACCTGATGTAATCACCTCAATATAAGGCCCACTCTGATCTACTGGAACTGAAACAACTCCCTCTCTTTATCTATGGCTGTCCTAGCAATCATTACCTTCCATATTCTCATCTTCTGTATAGTAGTCATCAGCATAGTACTGAGCTGTCCTACCAGATGCATTATCTTGCTGATCAAACCTATTCATTGAACTTTGTGGTGGAAAAGAACGTGCGTTCTGGGGGAAATTTCCACGTCCTCTACCTCTGGGCGCTTGTTGAACACCTCGACCTCGTGCACCAGAAACACCATTCATATGCTGTAACAAAGCAGGGCAGCTACTTTTAAAATGACCCTCTTCCTTGCAATATGCACACTGATTAGGGCCTACAGGAAAACGCTGTTGAGAAGGCTCGAACCTTTGCGAGTTTCTCTGATACTGTTGAGGTTGCTGATAATTATTCTGACCACCACCACCACGTGGCGGGTACGCTTGCTGTAACAGAACCTTTGTTTTCAACTCTTTAGTTTTCTTCTCTGCTCTATCCTTCTTATCTTTATCTCGATTTTCATAATACTGTGCAGTAGCCAATATCTGTGCTGAAGAGGAAACGGCCCAAGAACTTTCAGAGTCTTTTAATTTCTTACATAACTCGGGTAACAAATTGTGCACGAACTTGTCAACGAACAACCGTTGACCACCTTCTGTACTCATATCTTGACCACTGTGGTCGACAAACGTCTCTTCAAACCTGATGAAGAAATCCGACACCGTTTCATCTTTCTTCTGCTTACACGCAGACAACTTATCCCAATTTACACGCATCGCAGGCATTAGAGTTTTCATGTAATTAATGATCCTACCAGGGAGATCTGCTACTAAAGGCTCTGGTATAGCACCACCAACTTGTCGGCCATCTGCAGTAGTAATATTAGCCCATGTGTCACCTAACTCTTGATCATGATCTGTATGACAAATCTTTCCCCATAGAGGCTGTGGAACAACGTTCCCAAACAACATATCGATATCGGCTAAATTCATAATGCATGAACCTGCAGTCTGTGACAATTCCTTGTAATACCCTGCAGGATTCTTACGGGGATCAGGCAATGTCTGTTTAAGGGCCAAAACTTCAGCTCACTTCCATGGAACATGTACCCAGACACGCTGAAAATGTGCTGGTACAGCGTCAATATGATTAGCGACATCAGCCTGCACTGCTTCCTTCCATACCGGAGGAACTTCTCTCATAGGGTAATGTCTCACCTTCTTTTTAACAGAGGAATCAAACAATGAGCGAGAAACGCCTTCACTCCTGAAGGATAACAATGTCGCAACCGCTTTTTCAACATCTGAACCCACAATTGTGCCTTTTGCAAACTCGAACCGCACACGACTCAACTCGGGCGGATTAGGCTCCAAATCATTTTCCTCTAAATCCTCACACAGAAAAACACACATTTTCTCAAAAACGTATCTCTGCTTTGGTGCTTCCCACTGATGGAAGACATCCATAACAGACTCTAGGTCATAACCCGTTGAGTCAGTGACCCATTTACGTGCCAAATAATTCAACGTTTCCTTCTCCCTAGAATCAGGTAGTTGACTACGCAACTGTGTACGCTCTGAGGTAGGGGTCGTACTCGTTGCCCCAAAGAAGGGATATAGAAGGCTAGTGACCGTGCTAGTCACTCTTTGTCGAACAGAGGGAGAATTCGATGAAAAGACAAGTGGGAAAGCGGGGTGAGGCAAGGCAGATGCAGAAGCAGTGTCGGAAGGAATGCCTGGAGTGGGAGTCGATATAGTAGTTAAAGTTGTAGGAAGTAAAGGCAAAGCAGACGTCAAAGTCGGTGGCCCTTGAGGAGGCTGCACCGGAGGAATAGGAACCACCTGGAGAACAGCTGGTGGCTGTGGAGGAGCAGGTGGCACAACAACTAAAGGTTGCTGCGCAGCTAAAGGTTGCGGAGGTGCCGTAGCATTTTGCGCATAGGGGGTGGCGAACTCAACAAATGCGACATCAGGGGGTCTTTCTCCAGTTCTTTTGCTGCATCTTGCTGAAGAGGCGGCAAAACTGGATAGCATCTATTGATTACCATTTTACGTTGCCTGTGCAACTGCTCACTCATCTGTTCCTCTTCGTTATCTTGAAACTGCATGGCAGCTTGCATTATCGAAATACCCCTTTCTCTCTTATTTTTCTTCTCTAATTTAATTTCCTTCTGCTTGGCTTCCTTACGCCATAGTCGGAAAGAGTCAAACATCGCCGGCCGGGCTTTCTTCTTAAAAAGTTTGACCTCCAGATTATCTAAAACCTCCGTATTAAAACTACCATATTGGGGCCATTTTAAAACACCATCTTTTCTGGTGTATCGGATCCATACTTCATTATATGTGATGGGGCCTACGCCATGTTTCACATATAATTCATAGGTCGGAGTTTCAATCGGAGGAGCCAGACATGAGTCCTCCAATCGGGAATCCCTATTATTGCAAGCAAGACAAAACAAATTTCCAAGTCTGCTAAGACCAGGCATCTTCGCTTTCTAGTCTAGCTTCAAAACTTCAAAGGATTATCTGTAATACGGCGTGGGTGCAGAGACGAAGGGATTCCCTCATTTGCATGAGGTACACCCTCATGCAAATGAGGGAATACCCCCTGTCGATAGCACTTGTGCTTTATGTGCACCAGCACTAGTGGTATTACATAAGGGGCCGCGCACACGTCTGAGGCCCCTTTTGTAATACCAATGGTCACGGTGAAGTACTGGGTTTTTCAGAACCGGTACTAAACCGGTAACCCAGCTGTGCCAGGGACAACACCCAAAGACATCGGGTACTTCCTGATTCAGACACAGAAACTCAGAGTCTTCTAGGTGAAGTCAAAGATAAAATTTATTGGCTGCAACCAAGTAACAGGCGTCCTAGAAGTACAACACGGTGTATGTTCTTAGGAGACTGCTCAATCTTACAAAACCAGCCTTCTCTTTTTATACCAAATATTAAGCTTCAGGCAAACATTCTTCAAATTTCAGTTGACCATTCACATGTTTTCACTACAAAGAAAAAGCAGAGTCATGATGACAAGCCCATATTTCAGTATGTTCAGCCCACAATAAATTATCCGGTAAGGCTCGGTTTTCTCATCAGATATCAACGGACCCCCAATAAAATCGGGCACCTCCTCATCGTAAAGCAAGTCATAAAGTAGGAAACAGGGACAGGTGTGTGCAAGATTAGGCGTGGTGTGTGTGCGATGAAAGGTTTATGGCATGTTGTGCCTTGATACTATCTTGTTCGGCCACTGGGAGAGGAACTGACCGAACAGGTTTGGCCTTGGGCAGTGGAGTCAGCTTGCCCAGGTCACAGGGAAGTCAGCAAAGGTGTACGTGTCCTTCAGAAGCGTGTTTGTCCTTAGTCATTGGCCTATGTGAGGGCAACTCACAAAATGGCTGCTGTACACAAAATGGAAGCCGAGGGTTCAGGACGAAAACTACGATTTCAGGGTGAAATCGTCACTCGAACATGACGAAAATGTTTGTGCATAGTGTACTAGTCATTCTCGGTCTTCTGATATCAAATTCGCCATGCTACGATGATTTTTATAACACGGGTCCAGAATTTTGAGTACCACAGAGGGTGTGCGCAAAGGGGGCGCAAACGCCTGTTATGCCTCTGGGGCACTTTGTATAATACAGCCCCTGGTGTTCTACTTCAGGTTCAGTATTGGACTCTTCAAGCAACCCTTTCCATCGAGTACATTTTAGTAACACTGAAGGGCTCATTATTTTGACTCTGATTAATTTTGAATATGAAAATATTTAGTAATATTGCAGGCAAAAGCACAAACATGCCAGCAGACCAAATTCAAGTGCGAAATTCCTGATTCTCGAAGCAAAAATATGTCTTTATTTTACTTGTCTCTCACCTAAAATTACCTCTGTTTCAATGCGTGTCAATGGGAAAATGCATTCTCCAGATATATTTCAAAATCTCTCACTCTGTGAGCTGTAAAACATTGGCAAGTGTGAAAGTCCTCCTCCCAGATCATCAGTTGAGGTCATTAATACTATGTACACCTAAATTCACCTCTTTATTACTTGTTTAATATCTGCATAGATCAATGAACTTTTGAAAGTTGACTAGCTAGCTTTCCAGTGCGCTTGTCTTGGTAGTCGATGCACCACGTTTGCTGTACGTTTTTAGGGTCCCTTTGAACAAGAACATTATTTGTATTAGAATCTCAATGTATGCAGCAGCTGGTGGATGATGCTGCAAGGCATTTTCTGCTACAACATTCCACAATTGAAAATTACTTGTAAATCTATTAATTTTTTTCCCAAGATATAAGCATACCCCAATTATCAGTATTTACTAACTTTTATTGCTGTTAAATACACTTGCACTCATACATTTTATTTTTTTGTCCTGGTCTACTTAAATGTAATAAAAACAGTAACAGTAAAAATATTACCCTGCAAATTACCTTTGACATACTTTTCTGAAGCACATTGTTTGCTTATTTGGATGTTAGAGGCAACTCCTATATCAGCCAAAAGGCTTAGCATTCCTGATTAAAATGCAACCAAAATAGTGGACAGAGACAATTTAATCTTGTTAATGCTTCTGAAGTAATTAGTCTTTTTAAAATCATCCTGAAGTCAACTGGAATAATCTCAGTTTAAGACGTAATCGTAAACTAATTTTCAAATCGTTTTCAGTCATCAGGAAGATTCTTATCTCATGAAGTAATCAAATGGTCATTTTCAAGTCATTCTGAAGTCATCAGGCTCAGGTTTCTAAACCTTGCTGATGACTTGAAGAGCTTGATGATGTCTGATGACGTGAAAATGACTTCTACAGTAGTTGGATGATCATCTAATGACTCTGGGATGGCTTCTAAAGTAATCCTGTTTGACCAGGGGTCTCTTTCCTTCCCCATTTTTCTGACTGTTGTTTTTGCTTCTGCCTTCTTTTTATCGCTTTCTCCTTCCTTTTCCAGTCTTTATGAGTGGATTTCCTGCGTTTTCCTCCATTTACTGTTTTCTCCTTCCTCCCCCCATTTTTCTTTATACGTGCTTTTCCTGCTTTTGCCTCATTTTGTACTGCTTTCTCCCTCCTTTCCCCATCTTTCTGAGTGCTTTCTCCTGTGTTTTGCCTCATTTTTACTTCTTTTTACTTCCTCTCTCTCTTTCTGAGTGTTTTCTGCCACTTTTTCTTAGTTTTTACTGTTTTCTCCGTCCTTTCACCCCTATTTCTTGCTGCTTTTTCCTGCTTTTGGCTCTTTCTTCACAGGTTTCTCTGCATAGAAGTTAGCAACTCCAGCACCCTGAGACCCTCAAGGGAGATTTGCTGTGCTTCATAAATCCTGATTGAAGCTGTGGAAAAGATACATGCACGATATCTTGGTCATTTGGGAGGGAGATCTCATATTGCTGAATAGTTTCACAGAATGGCTGAACTTGAGGAAAAAAATGTGAAGTTTACTTGTGAACACAACAAGACTACTCTTCCGCTTCTTCATTTACTCCTGTGTCCTAAAGATGCTGGGATCGATTCAGAAATGTATACAAAGCCAGTGGCCCATAATTCATTACTGTGCTATGACATCTTTAATCCCTGTGTTCTACGGGACAACCTTCCAGTAGGACAATTCCTCAGACTCAGGAGGAAATGTATTGAACTTGAATCATTCAAGAAATATGCGACCGAACTGAGCAATCATCTTACTAAGAGGCACTACCCACAGGACTTTGGTTGGCAGAGTGGCAAAACGTTCCCTGAATAACAACAGGGAAGCCCTTTTGGAGTCATTTCCAGAACCAAAGTCAGAGAGATTGGCATGTGTCAGCACATACAGTCATCTCATATACACAGTTAAAAAAGTGATCAACAAGAACTGGCATAGTCTTAATACTGGTGAGAGGACACTAACAAAACCGTTGTTTGCTCTGAGATGCAGCAGAAACATTGGGGACAATATAGTTCACACAAGACCATGAACAAGTCCTCATGCCTCATTCCACAGCCTTTATGGTCAATGCCCCGTGTGAATGGACATTTCCCCTGTGGCACTTGCTCTGTATTCCATTTAACACAACCGACCACTAAGATTGATCTTGGGCTAACAACACTATGGGTACTATACAACCACACCAACTGTAACACCGGTGGAGTGATTTATCTCATCACATGCCCATGTAAATTGAGGTATGTGGGCATGACTACCTGCAAAGTCAGAATAAGAATATTTGAACATCAGAATTCAGTGAGATGCAGGAAAGCCAACACCAAACTCACTGGAAACTTCCTACAATTTGGATATATGAATGACGACTTCCGGTGGTGCATTTTAGACAAACCCCACTACAAAATACAGATGGGCAGTTTGGAAACAGTGTTGTTCTGGAGGGAACAACTCTGGATCCTCCAACTTAAAAGACACTCAAGAGGTCTGAATGATGACATTCCGTGGACCACCGTATGACCGTGACTTTCTGAGTCTTATGCCCACAGCCTGTGATATTGAAGTGGCTTACATAAGAATGTATCAGTGTGTTTTTCCTTGTTTCCTTGAAACCTCTTCATGGCCCACTAATGAGTATGTTGAAACTGATGTTGCCAGCTGGTTTGGGCTCCTACAGACCATCCTATCTTTTGGGAACAATACTCCTGGACACTTTTTGAAGAGTGAAATTGGTCTTGTCACCTGACTTTCTATCCATATAACTACTTGTGCGAGCCCTATTCAGATGCCACTGTAGTGAAATACCAAGCAGGGCTACCTTCACCTCTCACCTGTAAATTTACAGTGCAGCACACCTCAGTGGTTTCCATTTCAATGTTTTTGGCCTCCATTCCTAGTTGTGTATGGACTTGTGTGCCTATGATCACTATTGATTTTTTCTAGAACCCCTTCCTGGCCCTCTAGAGTCTACACTGACATTGGTGTGCACACCCTACTTAAGGGCCCCTGTAGACTTCAAGACCGCACCTTATATCTCTCATGTTACTGAGCTATTTATCCATTGATATAATTGCCGCTATGAGCCCGGTTTAGATACAACTGTTGTAACATGCCGAGCAGATTACACAATTCTGAGTTGAATTGCTGCTGCCTTTTTTTGTCCGAAATGTTCCTGACCTTCATGTTACTGGCCTCTTGGTTTAGATTTGGATGGACTAACAGTCAGACCTGGTTGGTATTCAGTTATGAATGGCTGGAGGACGTCAGGATTTGAGATATGGACTATAGGTCCAATGTTACCCTTGAGTCCAGCCCCGCCTAGCTTGTTCCTGGTTGAGGGCCCCTTTAAAAAAAAGAGCCTGGCCTCATTTCCTTCCTCTCACCGGGCTCGCCTTGGGAGATGCTGTCACTTACTCATTAGGTATGTGGACTGTGGGTGACTATGACACCCTGGTTCTTGCCAGTTATACTTTGCTTGTGTGTTTGGGTGAAGCAGCGGACCTGCTCCCTCTGTATTTTGGCTCATAAACCATGTTATGAACAGACACAGATACACATCTCCCATGAAACTGGAAGGCTTATAGTGACGACCTGACTCCATTAACGAGCCCAATGCACACTTCCCGCTAGTCTCCTTGGCCAAAATAACCATGCCCTGCTAAATAGGCCCCATGCTCATAACAGTACTGAAATGCATGATGAGCCCCCCCCGCCCCCGTTCCAAAATACTGGGACTGAGTAGACTCAAGACCCACAAGTGTTTTAGTATGCATATTTACAGTTGTGCTTTCAGGGTCCTTCATTACATTTCCTGTTTTTGTCTCTAAATGAGTCTTCAAGTATAGTTCTAAATCCCTCCATTTTGTGGAGAATTTGGAAGTACCAGGAGCAGCATGCTAGCTGCTCAGCCCCTCTCACCAACTGTCATTCTTCATCCAGTCACCCAGGCATTCTACACAAGGCCCACACACCAACATTCCACTCAGAACATACACACAGGCTGAGCAGCTAGGGAAAGGGTAACATAGGAGAAATATCATGACATGAGAATACTACACAGATCTATTTAAAATTGCTCCCAAAATACCATTTAGATGGTTCCCTTGAAACCATCAATCTTTAGTGTGGTCACCGACTGGCCTAAGACAGCCATCAACCACCAGACAGTGTCTTGACCTCATTGGGAGAGTGCCTGTGTGCTCTAAGGGCAAGAACAATGCCTTTCTTGGGTGGAGGTGTTCACACCTCCCCTGGTCAGAAAGTGCCCTCTGTGGCGGGGAGCTTCAAAGACCTTGCCACCTCTGTAATGTGACCTTATCCTCTCCTGTTAGAGGGAGCAGGCCCCCTTCCTGTCCTCATACCCTTTTTGGCATGAGGACAGGTGAGACAACTTAGCAAGATTATGAGGTTTCCCTCCCTCTGCCAACTCCACCCCTCAGGTGCTGGAGGCAAGGTGAAGTACACATTTCAATGCCCACGATCTGGAAGATGGTGGGATTTATCCAATCAGGGCTATGTCTATGTCCCCCTGCGAAAAGAGGTGGACATAATAGATGGAGCAGACACTCCAGCTAAGGGTTCCATTGGCCACTACATGGTCACGCCCTTGTAAAGCCTTTAAGACTAGTACTTAGGTGGCATCCCAGACCCTGAACCTCAGTTTCTGATGACCTAAAAAGAGCTGGGCACGAGAGAGTTGCACCATCAGAGAAGACTGCAGAGTACCACTGACTTGGCCCCAATCCTACCAGCCAGTATGCAGCCCTAGACGATCCTGTGCCAAAATATGACCCGTACTACAGTCCAGCAACTTCCAAAGCCTTGGGATGACTTGCTGCCTTTGAAAAAGAACAAGATCTCCTAATAACAGTGGACCTGTTCACAAAGAAATCAACTTCAAAAAGAATACTCTGACCTGAAGAATCTAAAACCCTGCTACGGGTTCCACCTCTGCTCTTGATGCCTCTGGCTTGAATCCAAGTGGACTACTGGTTCCATCAAGGTTCCCCAGTACTCCAGAGACTGAGTCCACTATGAGCTGACCTCTCCTAGACTCCTCGACGTCATCTGCAGCCTCTGCACGGATACCCCCTCAACCGTGACCTACTCCGGTAATCCGTTTCCAATGCCAAAGGACACCCCTGCACCCACCTGCCATGGGCCTTGGTGAAGAAGGCCAAAGGTGTATCTGCATCACAACTTGCCTCTGCATCTCTTGGCATCATTCGACCAGCCTCCTGACCTGAGCATGTAGTCTGTTTCTGATATTGGCTGTCTCCATTGCTTTTCATTGGGCCCCTGGAGCAATGTTAGCACCTGCTCCTGGCCGCCCCTGTGCAGCTGGTGGTGCTGCATTGGGCTTCATACAGTACTTGCTTTATCCCCTTTCGAGAGACTTCCCCCTCAGCTGCTGCTGCTTACCTGTAAGCAGCCTTTGACTGATCGTCCCGATCCACATTAATATAATATTGGGCACCTGAAGTCCAACTTGCACCTTGCACCTGGCCTCCCCTGTGCCACTGGTGGTACACTGTTGGTGCTTAACTGAACCTTGTCTATTACTTACCTTAATTTCCGAAGATTGGTCTGGCAAGTCGATGTTATCCCTATGTATGCTGAATGCTTTCTCCCTCCCATAGGTTAAAATAGCAAAGTCTGAAAATTGCATTTGAAAATGGAAATTATTTTTTGGGACAAAGTATTTACCTATGATGAAGTTCTGTGGTTCTGCAAAATAAATATAGCCAAGTACTATTTTTATAAATTGGTCTCAGATTTATTCATTGAGTGTGTGTCTCATTTATTACCATTATGGGTGCTACAAATACTTAACACTGCCCTCTGGTAAGCCTAACTGCTTGCCCACACTACCACAAAAAAGAGCATTAGTATTATCTGCTTTGGCCTCTGTAAAACGTCTGGGGACCCACTGGACTCTCTACACACTATACTTCATTTTGTTATAATATATAGAGAGCCACCTTCCTACAACTGTTTTCTGAAAAGGAGTCTGGGTGATATCAACAGCTTATATACTAAATACAGGATAATATACCTCAGAATAGTACATTATAAAGACATTGCTAATTGCTGGGGAGTTCCATAATCATATGGAGGCATAAGGCTGCCTGATGTGTGACTTGGTAAGGGCATAGAACTTCCAAGATACTTGCATTATCCCTTTAGATGTAAAGTTGGGAGCTTCAAACAGTCTAAACAAACAGATTTCCAAACAGTCTAAACAAACGTAATTTTATTGTCTGGCTAATCTAATGAGGCCAAGGGCCAGAACTGCATATTTGCCCTTCAGCCCTCTATTTAATTTCCCACCTGGGGATGATCAACCTGACCCTGCTCTCCTGACACTGGTAGTGGATGTGGAAGACAGGTTGGCAGATGGTGAGCATACATGTTCCTTATATGTAGTTCTTGTGGGAAAGAGTAAAAATGCTCAGGTTCTTTGCACTGATCACTCTAATAGCAGCAGCAAGTAAATGCACATTTGTTTTAACAAAACATATACCTGTCTTTGTGGAATCACTTTTCTTCATAATGCCAATAAACTGTTGATATATTTTATAACTAATAAGTTGGCAATCATTCTCATTAATCCAATGTATTCATTCTATTTTTAAAGCTCTGATTATATGACTGTTTGTTCATGCAAAGCACATGTTTGTCTTCTCCTCTTGTCCTGGGAACAAGGAAAGAGTTCCTAACTCCTCAGCAGAACCATCCATCCTTATAAATGATTTATATGCTCATACATGTCTGAGATCCCTGTTCCTCCAGGGTTTGCTTTCAGCCTTGATTGACTAGCTAGGAACAGGGTTAGTCTGATTTTATATTTAGCTTATTTTGAAAATCCTTGGTAGCATTTATGCTAGCAAACGCTGCATATTTAAGATGCTCTCAACAAATGCAGCATGTATTCATGTTTGTATGCATGAGCACTAAGCTAAGTTATCCCTCAAGTGATATAGAAACTCTTGCTCAACCTAAACCCTGTATGCTACAGCTGTCTGTTTATTTCTTCTGCCACTAACATCTACTTCGACTTGCAACGTGGAAGACACACAAGATAATTTTCTCTTGACACAAGTAGCAGAAATGTAACTTGCCTCAAGCAATGAACAAATGCAAGTGACAGTGGGAGTGAAGATACGCCAAGTACCTTTATTAGGTCATAATACTCTAAATTGATCAGCAGCATCCTTTTAATTGTACAGTCAGGGTGAGTACATAAGTCAAATGATATGTCTTTTTACTCTTCAAACTCTTCAAAAGAGCTCATTATTTGTCCTAAAGTGAAAGTTCTTCATCCAGTTATTGTTGTGAATTGTGTAACTTGTACTTTCAAAGCTTCTATTAAAAAAAGGGCTGCATATGCAGCAAAGCATAACATGAGATATGATGTTTTAGAAACACTCCAGGCATATGTATTTAAAATATTTTTGTTGGCTTTCAAACCCTACCTGGAGCCTGTCATCAGTGCTGAGTTATGTGGTTAAAGTGGGAACTCTTTTCTGTGTGTAAGTGCCTCATGGGCACCACTGTAAATATGGCCCCTTGCTCAAATAATTTGACGAGGCAGTTGTCTTTGCTGGTGTGGAGTCAGAAGATGCAGTGTTAGGTACTTGGAAGGACTCAGGGTCGGGTGTGTATATGGACCCGCCAAACACTCTGACTCCTAAACAATCTAAGATTTGTGTGCAACCTGATCATCAACTGTCTCCAGTCAATAGCCTACTTGCAACCTCCTGCCAGTGTCTGGAATGTGGGAAAGATAGCAAAAGAAGTAGTTGCAATGGGAGGCAGGGTCCACAGGCTTGAAGGTGGCCTTGAGATTCAAAGGTACTGTGATTGATTTGAAAGTACTTCCTCCTTCTGTCATGGGGCTGGGGAGTGAAGAAAAGGAGGAGCCTGTGACCAAAAGTAGGAAAAGGAATTAGGAGGCACAGTGATGTAACTAGCAACTTGTAATAATTTTTGCAAATAATCAGTGAACTACTTTTTTATTTCAGGTGTTTTCTGACATAAAAAGGCACCTGTAGCATACAAGCTAATGTTCCATCAACTGTACAATGCTGTTACTATCTGTTACTACCATTTCAAACAGATTTTATTAGGACACCTCCAGCAATCTGCACTAAGTACAGAATATGCTACAAACAGCCATATTGCCTTTGAAATACAAATAAAATAATCACACAAACCTATGTCCCTACCACAGAGCCACCTAAACACTCCCATTTACTCACAGAAAGCCCTTTCTGGCAACAAAATGAAGACAAACAAAGCCCACTAATGGATTAGTTTGAAGACACTTAGGCTGGCAGACTGCATTGCTCTGGACACAGATTCCATCCCAAATTCAAAATCCCATGGTGGAATGTCAAGGACGCAGAAAAGGATCCCTTTTGTGTCAATCACTCTCTGATTCACACCATTCATAACAGTATATCCTATATAAGTAAAGAGAAAATTATCCTACCTACTGGAATGTTTCAACACTCTCTAGACATCGATCACTGTATTATGTAAAAATGTCTGGTTTATTACAGATTGATCTATATAGAATTATAATATACTGTATACAATATTTTATTCAAAAGATAAAAAGTCCACATTTTGAAATCCCATTCTATTTATTATATGTAAGAAAATCATCACAAATCCCTCTCGAAATAATTTTCCACTTCTTAAAGCTGTGGGTGAAAGTCACCCTAAATTCCTCAACTATACAAATGATTAAAACAAATTCACATAAAAATGCAAATGTTTGTCCCAAGTTGTCAGCGCTGTTTCTGTTGTTTTTATAGAATGGTTGACTCCACCTTCTTTAGTCATACAAACAACAATGACCTGGTCACTAAAGGCAGTGTTTTGTACTTACTTCAACAGATGTACATCATGTTGCACTCATTTTCAACTGTCTCCCCTTCCCTAAAGAGCCTTGGGGTAGAGAGTACACTGTAGTCACGCCTATTTTAAAAGGCCTCCATCCCTTCTAGGACAGTCAAGAATAATGGACAACAATCAACAACGTGTATTGTGAAAAAGTGTGGAAAAGCGAGATGACCCCTCACGGGCGAATCACCAACGGGGAACCTGGTAGGTACTCACCAGTGTAGCCCTGTTCTCATCATCGGCAGTCATCAAGCTTTAAAGAAATGTGTCCAAATAACATAAATGTGTAAGTGCAATTAAAGTTCAGTGGATAGAAGTGCAAACACACACAACAAACAAACAGTGTAATGCGACGAGATCGGGACTGCACGTATTTGCAACCTTTATTCTCCTTCTTCGTGCAGCCTATCTATTTAAAAAGCAGGGAGTGGCAATTAATTATATAGCCACAGAACACAGACCACAAGCCAATGGCCAATACCAGGTACCCCGTTGGTGGTTCGCCCGTGAGGGGTCATCTCGCTTTTCCACACTTTTTCACAATACACGTTGTTGATTGTTGTCCATTATTCTTGAATGTCCTAGAAAGGATGGAGGCCTTTTAAAATTGACGTGACTACAGTGTACTCTCTACTCCAATGCTCTGTAGGGTAGGGAAGGGGAGACAGTTGTAAATTAGTGCAACATGATGTACATCTGTTGAAGTAAACACAAAACACTGCCTTTAGGGACCAGGTCATTATTGTTTGTATGACTTTACGAGTGGAGGGCGACCTGGGTCCTGTTGTTCCCTCTGTGCTCCTCATTGTATTTATGGTTCCACCTTCTTTAGGACAAACAATTCTTTAAAAGACATTCATTTTGAAACCCTATCCATTTTGGTTAGAAGGGCACCTCTCCCAAATTGGTGGGGATGTCTAGGACAGTACCTTTATGCAAGAAGCTAAAACAAACAAAGCAGTTGAAGGAAGCACAATGCCTTCCAAACAACACTAGGCAGAATCCAACCTACATTCTATAAATTTATGGAAGCATTACAAAGAAAGCTACCAACAAATACGAATGGAGCATTCTGTTCGCCAAATTGCATCTAAACTAAGCAAGCAAACCAAGAGAATGTATGACATCCTACAATTTAAAGTCAAACTCTTCATAAACAACAAAGTAGTAGATTACTTAGAAATAATATGTAAAAGCATATTATAAAATAAATAGTAACCTAAAAAAAGTCCCCAACATCATAAATTATTTTTCATACACATAATAAACACAATATCATATTACATCAGTCTAAACCTTAAATAAAATGTAAATTTTAAATAAAACTGAGATAATAAAATAATACATAAATTGTTTGCATTAAAAATGCAAATTTCACCAACCGAAAAGCTCAAAGAACAAACAATCCTTCACGTAAAATAAATTCAAAACATAAACTCTACAATTACAAATACCAATCAAGTATCTTTACAAAAACGATAAAACATAACAAGCCAGAAAGAAATAAAATACACATGACATATTCTTCTGTAAGTGCAGATCTTCCTCTGTATCCACATAGCTAAAATAATGATACTAGGGGTGGGAGGAACTTGCTGAGTTTTACTCCGCAAAGTTATATGAAGAGTCTGAAAGATATCATGCGGTTCTGCCCACCCCTAGTTGTATGTAATTTATTGTGACCTGCATGCAGAAGCGCTCCTTTCCCTCTGATGTCACAGCAGCAAAATTCTAGTATCATGGAACAAGGGAGCAAGAGGGTGTCCGTGAACATAAAGGAAATAATGTACCCATGGACCCACACAGAATATATACAAAAAATAACCCTAATGGGAATCGGGTCTTTGACCTGCATTTTTTATGTAGTTCTCAGCATTAGGCATATTAACCTGTCCAACTACCACCCATAAAACATTCCGTCATCAAGATGGATTCACTGTGAGTTTATCTTTCATTTTTGATCAGTTGCATCATGTGGCCTTTTGCACTCTGGCATCTAAAACTTTTTCTGCAAGGTGGTGTAGACCAAAGATTTTATATACACTAAACTCCATTTATAATTTTTGATCGATAAAATTAAATAACATTTGATTAACACTAACCAAAACTGCAAAGCCTATACTTTCATATTTAATCATTAACATATAAAATAATGTTTTAGCACTAATAATAAATAATATATTTTGTAAAATATTTACTGCCATTCCTAAACTTGAACAATAAAAGAACACGCATTTGCAATGCAATAGGTCTCGCATTTACACACAAGTTTGACAATGGCTTTTATTTATGATTTGGTTTTTAAAACATAAATAAAAGGCATTGTCATTTACAATGCTAATAGCTTAAACTCTCACAAAAGCGAGACCGATTGCATTGCAAATGCTTGTTATTGCAAGTTAACGGGGAAAATGAATCTCCCCCTGCCCCCAAATATTGCTTTTCCAGAGTTGGTATGTATGAGAAAGACTCATACATGCGGAGTAGAAAGCTTGTCCTGTTCCGTATCACATAGGGGTCACAGATTGTAGTAGTGGTTGTTCGCGCACTGCGTGGTCCGAGTTGCAAGGGCATGAGAGGTTGATTCCTAAAGTGTCTTCCCTGGGTACACAACGACCAGGCGGGCAACTAGAGACACATTTCAGGAGGGGGGGGGAGACAAATATTTCGGGGAGTGGGGGGTTTATTCTTCCAACCATAGATAGTGTGACTGAAATAACGGGGTGAAAACACAATAAAAGCCTAATTTACAAGTACATGGTCTTTTAAAGACCTGTTAAGTACTCGGGTGCGCTGAAATTAGATGGTCGCCAGCCCGCAAAGCCCGTGAGCCCAATGGGTGTTACGCGCCTGACAACGACCACAAAATTCGGCGTCACTTTGGAAGCAGGAACGCGGTGCACCGTGAGAGCAGCGCTGGAAGCGGCACGGCAGGTGACGCAGGGTAGAGCCCGAGTGGCTCCGCTCTTCCCGGCGGAAGTCAAAGGCACCCGTCACTTTCACATGGGTCGCAGGGATCTGCCCCAGCTGCCTGAGGCCCGTACTCCGACTCCCTGAGAAGAACAGGCAGAGATATCCAGTGGAGAGCCAGTGAGCGGACGGAAGGCAGGGCGTGCAGCAGGTAAATGCTGTGCCAGGGGTACTTCAGTCAGGAGGGAGACAGAATCCGAGGAGTTATGGAGCTTCTCGCAGTCTTCTGATAGAAGGAGCAGTATGTTTGCGGGCCACCACGGCAAGTCCGTACTGCCTGTGAGGAAGATGAAGAAAACGTTTAAGTCCTGTAACTCATGCTGCGGTTGTTGCTGTGGCCAATCTTCTGTGGGTTACACCATTGTTCGCTAGCACACACGCAGTAAATAGGGGCAATGATCACACTTTGCTACGGGCACATGACTTATATAAACACATTAGGGTTGCAACTCGTTTTCTGCCCGCAACTTCCTTGGTTTGCCATCTCTGCTAAAGGCGTCATCTGGCGTTATAGCCCTACCCATGTTAACATACCAACTCACCTTAGGAGCATTTTTAAAAATATATTTATGCATAGCTGCGAAGTTTCCACTCTTAATGCGTGACTAGTTAGGGCATTCCTGTTGTATTCCTAGACTTGTAGTCCGGGTTTAATACTGGGTTATTAAAAAAGACAACAAGTCCCAGCATTCTAAAACAAGTCACGTTTAAAGTACTTGCACGGGTGTCTCTGTACGTGACATGACGCGGGCTGCATAACCAAAAGCTGCCTACGGAAATAATAAGCAAAGCAGCAAAGGTGATTGGCCCATGCTGCCGTTTTTGCTGGGGTGCACGACGCACCGTGCAGTTAAAATGATGGCGGACCAGAGAGGGAGCTTCAATGAGTTCTGCCTCCTGATTGGCTGTTGAAATAAACACTGAATAGAAACCTGTGGTGCGCGGGCACCACAGAGGAGCCGACGACGGGAATCGAAACCAGTGGTGCGCGCGCACCAGAGGAGCGGGGGTAAGGGAGCGTGAAGACGCCGAGACAAGGTAGGGGATGTGTGTGTAAGGGGGGGGGTTCTCTGTGTATGTGAGTGCGTGCGTGTGTGTGTGTATGCTCGGGGGGGGCTGTATGTGTGTTTGCACGTGTTGTGAACAGCCTGCCGGAATCAGAGCGCTGTTGACGCGCGCGACCTGATCCCGGCAGGCTGCTGCAGGCTGCTGCGTGCGTGCGCATGCCAGTCTCTTGTCCTCTCCCTTTCAGTCCTTGAAAGCGAGAATGATTGCAATAGTCTCGCTCTGCGACAGCAGGCCTTTGGCCTGCAATCGCAGGGCGAGACCTAAAAAAGGAAACTCATAATGAAAAATTAACAATCATAAAATTACAAATATATAAAACTGATCTGATTCTTTAAATAATAATCTAAAACATATATATTTACAATTACATTATAATTTTCAACAAATCATTTTGTAAAAATATTTTAATTATGGTAACATGTCCACAAACATTATAAAATATAAACGTATTATTTAAAAAAAAAATTTTTTACCTTATTAAATTACATTTTTGAATACATCTATTTGTTTTTAATTATATATGTAACAAAATTAATGTAAGCATTCTATAATATGAATTTGCATGACATTAAAATAATTAACATTAGATTTACATTAAAATATTCACTTTTCAAATGTCTCCCCACCCTTACCCCCCTAAAAATCCAATATCCCGCTGCTAAAAAACATATAAATCCGTTATTATATTACAAAATACAATGCAAGAGACACA
Source organism: Lissotriton helveticus (assembly GCF_964261635.1). Taxonomy (NCBI): domain Eukaryota; kingdom Metazoa; phylum Chordata; class Amphibia; order Caudata; family Salamandridae; genus Lissotriton; species Lissotriton helveticus. The sequence continues at coordinate 1,432,592,174 of NC_136067.1, read as the reverse complement.
TTTCAACAGTTTCATAATTAATAAATTATCTTGATAAAAATACAAATACAAAATTAATAAACAGATAGACTCAAACACACTCCAATAAATTACATACAAAATAATACAAACAATACTATATACAAGAATATTTTCTAAATCAACCTTTTTTTACTTCAATATTCCTTTTGAAGATATTGTTGGCATCCCGATATTCTTTGCAAAATATTTTTGTATCAAACATTATTTTATCTAAACACCCATGATGCAGCAGTTTCCACACTTCTTGTCACTTTACCCTTAAATTTGCTGATCCAGCCCCATTACACTCATCATAATTCCCAATCTAGGTTGTAGGCACCTCAACATTTGAGATGAATTAGATAAATTATGAAAGCAACTTTTACTATTTACCTTAGAGAAACTGAGGCCGTGAAACCCTCCAGAGAAACTATTAAGGAAGTTCAAACAAAAGGATACTTTAAAAAGATTTTCGAGAATTGCTGCAAATAAAATAACACATCTTTGCCATTTGTGCTGCCCACTTTCCATAGGTGACCTATATGTCAAAAATTAACTACACTATATTCATATTTTTTCATGGTTATTCTCCCTCAATCCCCTCCATATAACATGTCTGCCCTTCCTTATGCCAAGAATTAATTACAGTATGCCAGAGGTGCCTCAGTACGTCAAGAATGACATTCAGTATGTCAGGACCAACGGCAAGCATAACACACATGCTTACTGACTCACATGCTCGCATTCTGTCCGAACCACATATTATCCCTCCGTCCTGCACATGTCTGACTCAAATTCTCGCATGCTGTGTGACGGTAAAATGCAAAAGAATGAGAAAAAGTTGAGCCATTTCCATCAAATGAATATTTGTCGGACATAACACCACCACAAACTTGGCTCACCCTAAAGCATTCTCTAACAACCTACCTGCCTTATCCCTCACCTACACGGGGTTATCTAAATTGTCACTGATTGCATTGAATATTGTACACACACTTCTCTAATTTCTAGAATGCATAATTTGGGATACATTTTTCTCATGTAAAACACAACGTGAGTAATAATTACACAGATGTCATACGGTTTGAATTTAAGTCTGACACAGCCTAGCAAAAACGATATTGTGAAAACAGCAAAATAGACTAGCAGTGCTTTTTTGCCCACATCCAAAAGCATATACCAGGTCATCCAGTTCACTATCACGGTTAATGGGGTGCTAAACTGAACCAATGATTGCTCGTTTATAGATCTTTAGAGTAATAGTTAAGAGCAGAACATGGTGCAGTCAGGCATTTTCACGAAACAGGTCCATTGAACTAGAGCTGTGTTCAAAGATCTTCCCAGATACTATATGCCAAAGAGCTCTTCGGAACCACTTGTAAAAGAAACCATGTATTAAGGGATTGCAAGTAGAATTGAAATATCCCAGCCATATAAGCATATCAAACAATACAATAGGGGTGGAGAAGCCCAAAAATGGATCAATTAAAACTGTGATAAAAGCAGGCAACCAGCAGGTTAGAAAGACCCCCATGATGATACCCAATGTTTTTGCAGCCTTCCGATCCTTCTTTTTGGAGAATTGGCCTTTAGTTACATGGTTTGCATTCTCTGGCATGTTGTTAATCATCTTTGCATGTCTTTTAGAAACAGCAAAGATATTGATATAAATCCCAACCATTACTGACCCAGGAGTGAAGAAGCAGGCTGTAAATACAACTGTTCCCCACAGTTTATTAAACACAAGCGCACAGAAATTAAAGCATGAAACCAATGTCTTATAACCTTCAATCCCAGATGCATTTTCTTCTGATAAAACTAGCCCAAAAGCAAATATACCAGGCACCAACCAGCAAAACAGTAGCAAACTTTTGATCACTGATGTTGTCATTGTGTTAGAGTAATGTAAGGGGTCACACACAGCACAATAGCGATCAATCGCTATTGAGCAAAGGTGGAAAATGGAAGTTACACTGAGCATCAGGTCAAGACTTGCATGGAATTTGCAAAATGTATATCCAAAATACCAGCAGCTTTCCACAGACCTGATCATGCTGTATGGCATTATGGCGACACCAAGGAGGAAGTCAGTACTGGCCATTGAAAGGATTATCGAGTTACTTTGAGATTGGAGTTGTTTGAAATGGGTGATTGAAATCATAAGACCTAGATTTCCCAAGATGGTGATGGTAATAGAGCTGCCCATAAAGAAATACATTGTTAGTTTGACTGTCAAAGGCCTTGAACTATTGGGACATGATCCATTTCCAAACTCGAAGCAATCAGGCAAATCCTTAGGGATGTCAGGTATATCCATACTCCTTTGTCAAAGATACATTTCCTGAGCATTATAGAAGATCATTTTAGATTCTGTACATACGGAATTAGATAGTTTTGAAGGATTGATGTTCCTAGTTTAGGAAGAGAAAAACAGTTCATTAGAGAATTTGGACAGTCTTCATAAAATAATATTTCATTACAATCACTGTTTGGTGATTTAATTAATTGAAAAAAGCAAATTTGTTTCATACATCATATGCAACAAATAGATGTCCTATAGAAGAGGTAATTTTAGCCCCATGTCTGTGAGGCAGATGAAGCAAAAAATCACAGAAAAACACAAAGGCATTCGTTTTAGAAAAGACATTTGAAGCCATTATTAAAATGAAACTTTATTTTAAAGAAAACAGTGTTCAAATCAGTAAACAAATTAGGCAATCTGAGTGTTATTGTGTTTTTTCACATTGAACACATTTATAACTTTGAATAATCTATGCAGTTTTGAAGGATACAAAACACTAGGCCTGAGGTGACCTTAAAAATTTTACTAATAATTTGGCTAATGCATGAGTGCAGGAATGTCTTTAATTAGCATGAACAACACACATAATTTCAGGTCTTCTTTGAAGAAAATTCACTTCAAGTTTAAAAACTGAGTATATTTAAATCCCTGGAGCCAAAAGGATATTCCATAGAATACTTTAGCTGTGATATTAAACATACTTTTGCAATTGAAAGTGGAAACAGTCAGTACATGATAATCTGGATAGAACCACAAAATCCTGGGGAAATTTGTTTAAAAAATTGCAACATTATGCCCTGTTGTAGAAATCGATTGGGGCAGAGTGCATAATATGCAAGGAAGAGTTTTGTTCTATTTATTGAACTTCCAGAGGATCATGGACCAGACATTTTATTATCCAATATTATTCAAATTGCCTCTTGCGTATGTACATCAAAAACTCTTTCACTCTGTAGAGGGAGCAGACCTTCATGCATTGATTCTGTTCAATTTACTGAAAAGCATCTCCAGATTAATGCCAGTGATTGTTAAACATCATTGAGTAGGCTTTGTCTGTGGGAGAAAAAATGATGTTGACAGCTAAACTAATGAAAATAACCTTTTTTGAGAAAATGTGTTTAAATCTATTGAACCAATAATTGAGAGAGCAGACTGGTCCCATAATTTTGTAAAGAAATAATGTAATTCAGGTATTCATGCCCTTCAAAATCTTCAGTTAGCACTTTCCACAGTTCTTGCTGCTGTCCTCAGGCCATTATAACAGTCCCTAAAGTTAGTCAGAAGCACTTTCAGTAGCAGGCTTCAAGACCTTAAACCTGTCTAAACATTTCATAGGCAGAAAAGGTGCTGTTTTTCACAAAACTTCCCATCACAGTGCAGACATAAGATATAAAGATTTCAGAAATCGAGGTATGTTAGGTATGGTAGTTTGCATAAGGTATTTAGGTAGGTATGTTTGGTTAGGCATTGCAGGCCCACAATGTATAGTTTGTAGATAAAAATGTTAGAGTAGGTACACTAGGTTAGGTACAGTAAATAAAGCATGGAAGTTGGTAAGTAGGGTAGGTATGGCACGCAAGTTACTGTAGGTAAGTTGTAGTTCTCTTAGGAAGATATGGGAGGTATGGTAGATAGATATTGTCGTTTTGTTTCTGGTAGGTAGGTAGGTATGGTAGGCAAGCAGGTATGGTAGGTAGTTTTGATATATATGGTAAGTAAATCTGCTAGGTTAGGTACAGTAGGAGGTTAGATCTGGTAGGTTGAAAATGGTAGATAATTGCAATGGGTATGAAAGTAACAGTAGGCATGTTAAATTAGGTAACAGAAGTTAAATGTGGTAGGTAGGTATGGTGGGGGTGTATAATAGAGGATCTACCATGCAGCCTGAACCACAAATGCGTCTTAACCATGCATTCCATTACCGCACATGTCTTTACAATACAATTTCATGGTAAAGGGGTGTGCATTGCTAAGGTTGCCACTACTCTGACCCCCGACCCCCACTCTAAGCTACAAATCCCCTACCTGCCCCACCCCCTGAGGCCCAACCCTGCCCACCCAACCCCTCCCACCCACTGAACTGCACCTAATGCTACTGCTACCCCTTCCACTGCAGCTTCAAAGTACTGTGTTGTATAAAGATGCAAGCATTGTTCATAGTAATGGATCACTCATACTCCAAGCCTGTCGATGATCAACAAAACAAGGGTTAAGTGCAGTGTTGTATTACGTCATTGAATGCTAGTCTTTGAGGCAACTTGTTCAAAATCTCTGGAAGTGATGATTGGTTAGAGCAGATTTGACATTACTGGGTAATAAGGTGAGCTTCAGGCGTTCGGAGAAACCATTAGCTAAAGGCGTCGCTTTCTGCCGATAAGCAGGGATCACATAACTGTATTGTCAGGTGCCAGCTGGCAATGATCTAATTTCCCAGAAAACAATTTGCCAATGGAATATTAACCCTGGCATGGCAGAGGTCATGTTTTAACCCCGACCGCCCCCACCAAGCCCTGAAAACTACCCTGATTCCCCCACTAGCCCTGAAAACTACCTCAAATCCCCCACCAGCCTTAAAAACTACCCCGACTCACCCAGCCCTGAAAACTACCCAACCCCTAGCCCTAAAACGTACCGACACCCACAACCCTGACAACTACCTCAACCACTCCAACCCTGAAAACTAGCCCTTCACACTGAAACCTACCCCCAACCTATACAAACCCGGCCCCAGCCAGACTTACCTCACCGCATCCTCTGGGTCTCTTCCTGCCTCTCTTTCTGCTTCCGCCTAGCAGCTCCCAGCAGGTATGCATGGTTACGGCAGGCATGTTAGCTCTTGCATAGTCAGAATACACGTAGCTGAGGCTGTAGTGCTACGACAGTTTCCCATGGTAGGTCTAGGTTTGGTAGGTAACTAGGCAAGGTAAGTAGGTTTGTAGGTGTCATAAGAATGATAGCTTGAGCATTATACTTTAGATATGGTAGGTAGGTTAGGAATGATGTTAGGTATGGTGGGTTATTGTTTTCCCCACTTCCTCCTGCTTACCCCATTAGCAGAGTAATTAAGAAAGCAGAGACAAAAAGGTTGCCATAACACTAACAGCCACATTGCCCTAACTGATCACAGTGCTCCCCACTTCTATAATCCATTGATCCTGGTCCCTACTACATCCAATTCTCTCTATTATCCCTCTCCTTTCTTGATAGGTAATGTTCAAATTCCTAGTCTTCTTCTCTCGTTCTCCCTCACACAGTCTGATGCACTGTGCCAGTCTGATATAAAAACAAGTTTTTATTACAATAAAATACTTAAACCTACTACACAATGCTCATTTGCTTTGTAGTTGTGTATATTCAATGTGCATCTTATAGGTACAGGATCCTAAGTGGGTGGTAGTTAAAGATCATGCCTTTTTAAATGAAAGTCGAAGACAGTGTCAACAAACAGCACTCAGAAAAATGTAGCCATTTAGTAAAAGTTATGGATCCTTTCAGGATAAAAACAATTACAGGTCAATGCTAAAGACAGAATCCCACCATCAAAAAATGACTATGTCAGAGTGAAAGGATTTGCCGTAAATTTTACAAATATATCCAACAACGCAGCACAACAACTACCATTGCTGTATGCATATTGTGACAGGGAGAGAGCAGCAAATCGCCATATCTACAAAGATGTATCATTGTCCTGATCCCTGCCTTGTGTGATGCATTATCGGGATGCCTAGTGCAATGTGCACCGTCGTGCAAAGATTTCTGCATCATGTCTAGCACAGGTTTTGCATTGGGAGGGTACCCTTCCAGTACAAGATACTAAGGCCACCGATTCAGAGTTCATCGGAGTCAATTTGCTTTTATTCTACTATGTAAATAACGAAACCTACCCCAAGGTACGTTATTTATTGAGTGCAATAATTAGCTATTTGGAGCTTTTGAGGAATAACATGCAAACGTTGGTGCTTAGCGCATCAAAATATAAATGGTATGGTACATCCTGTGCACTTCTCCCCTGTCAAATTTCAACAGGCTTGAGCTGTCGGATTTTAACAAAAGGAGAGGTATTTAATGGACCCAGTGGTGTCACGCTAAATAACACCCAAATCAAAAGTCTGACCCCTGCACAAACAGGAGTGTGTGCAATGGTTGAGAAAAAAACAACCCACTCATAATCAGGACCTACGACTAAACAAGCCTTAATTATTTTTCCACCTTAGATCTGTGCTGTACAGTGCAGCATATGTGCAAAGGTGAAAAAGTTTGAATAAATAAAAGCATTTCTGTAAATTAAGGCCAATGCCAAAGAGGCATTATTTTTATGTGGCAAATAGTATCTACTATTGTTAGTAGATAGGGCTTTGCCTGAAAAACTTTGAGAGGTTGCATTGGAATGACTACATGTCATTCATGGAATGGACATTTGCACTACTGTGCATTACTTCTATACACCTTTCCAGCATAAATACGTTTTGTACTTGAAAGTAAATTCCGAATAAACATTTGCGCCTGATTTCAGCACCCTAATGGTGCAAACCCAGTGCATACTTTTTGTAAATCTGCTCGTTCATGTCTAATTACGTAATCCTGTATTGCTTGCTGCTGGCTTGTATAGCTATCTTTTGTTTTCCTGTTACAATTGCACAAAGCCTCCCTAAATTCACCACTTCATGAAGATCAATGCCTAGATCCTCATAATAAGAGTGAAATGTCCCAAGCCCTCAATCCCAAGATATTAATCTTCTAATCGACCACAAGTCACTTTAATTACTCTAAGTGAAAGCAGAAATAAGTTTATGGTTATGTTATATTTTATATCCACTGAATTACTCCGCAACCCTCTCCCTATACCAGTGTAAGTGCCATAGTTTTTGCCATCTTTGATCTTGTTCTTGACTAGACCTTCCAACTATGTATTGTCAGCTAGAATCAGGAGATCAAGAACCCATGACTGCCTAGTGAGATCATTTAACAAGCATGAAGAATATATTCAAAAGAGCAATATTCGTGAAACTGACTGGTTTACGCCCGACCGCAATCTTCATTGACAACACAAAGACAAACTTTACCCCAACTCTGTGTCCCTGCTCAGACCTCAACAGCATAAAGACCCAAATTAGTAGGTAGCTTGACAACACAACACAACAACCCAAGCTTGAAAAATCTATGAAACCATGAGTTGCACCTTTGATGACATGGACAATAAGCCTGATATCATGCCCATTTGACTCTCATGGGCTTACACTTTTAGGGCCTTATTTATGAGGCTTTACGCTGCTGTTGCGTCAGTTTTTTGTGATATTGGGGTGGCGTAAACAATGTACCACACTGCGCCATATTAACAAAGTGATGCGTCACTTTGTAAACCCCTGCACTACATGATTCCTGTGTCAGGTATAATGTATGCAGGATGAGCGTTCCCGTAAAGAAATGCTAGTGTCGTAATTTGGCAGCACCTGAGTTAGCATTTAGCTCAGCTACACAAGCTTTTACTGTTAACTTGACTAAACGTGCGGGGGCCATTTTGTATTTGGTGGCTTCCATTTTGTATGAACATGCGGCCTCGTGGTCAGCGTGCCCTTTCGTCCTTCCTCCATGCCAATGAACCATTACCCTGCCCAGCAACAGGCTATTTTTAGCATTGGTCAATCTCGCACATGCGTACACACGATCTTTGGACTAACGAGTGGTCACTTCTTAGGAATGTTCCCTAAACTGACCAGTGGCATCAAACTCCTCCCACATGTTGGCTGTGTTCCAAAAATGCCCTTATATGTACCTAAAACTGTTCGAATGTATACCGCCTACCTTTTTATTACTGTTAAACTTGTATAAAAGAGGTCGCGCACCGATGTTCGGTGTGATACTTCTTGCATTGCCGAAGGGTGCTGTAGGAATGTACTACCACCCCATGGGGTCCTAATAAACTTGTCTTTTGCATTTTCCAGTTTCCATGCCAACTTCTATATTATGGTGTTCGAGAGTTTTGCAGAGTATGTAGACCTGACGAAACCCAATACCACAATTGGCGACCACGAAGGGACTCATCGGCGACTCGGATGCCCGAAGGAGAGGTCGTGACGAATGATTGGAAACTCGCCATGGACGCGTACGCTGCCACTGAGTGACCCGAGTCTTGGCACCCACAGTGTTTTTTTCCTTTCCTTCTGATCTGACCTTCCAGGTGGCGCCGGTCCTCGACTGAGATCCTGATCGTTTGGATTGTCGTGTAGTGCCCGTTTGGCTGATTCGATTACGGAACTTGGCAGTTGGAATCTAGACGCTTTGAAAATATTTGGTAAGCTTATGATTGGTAAGGTAGTCTACTGACACTTACTGTGGCTTTTGAATTTGTTTGAGTTAGCTAACGTTTGGACCTATGATTTGAATTATATGTGGAGTGCACCTCACATAGGCAGGCATGTAGGGATATTTCTCTGACTTTGAATTTGTTTGAACGGCACACCGTGCGTAAAGCACATTTAAGTGCCATTTGTTGTAATATCGCGTTTTCGTGATATTTTGACATGCCTGTTCTAAGCACACTTCGAGGAATGTGTTGTTTTGGAAATGGTACCAATTATCGATTAAATGAATCTCAGCCGGCTCCCCAGAGGGAACTCCTAATCGCGAAATGTACATAAAATTTGGCCTTCCTCCCATTATGTATAGTACATTATGGCACAAATATACAAAAACTGATCGTGAATTGCAATGGCCACTACATGGGTCGTTTGATCTGCGAAAGGTTCAGTATGTGGAGCAGTGTTTGTTTCAGCGTAGGTCTAGACAGGATATGTTTGATTGTGTGCGTATGTGGGAGAAAGCGGTGCGTGAACGAATGAAGCGTGAACAAGCCTTGGCGGACAAGGAGCAGCGAAAGGCTGCTCGTGATAAAGCTTTACAGCTGCAGGAAAAAGAATTGCAGGAACAAAAAGAGAAAGAGATTCGAGAACGTAATTTACAGGTTAATGGTCAGTTTCCTATTCGACGTCCTCTTTATCCTGTCCTTACTAATGAGTTAGATGATTTTTCATTACTAGATCGTTGCCCGCCTCCGTATGTTCCGCCTACGGCTCTGGATGAGGACTCGGACGAGGATAATCGGGATAATCAGCGTACCAGGTTAACTGCTGATCGAGCTACGGAACTGCGCTCGTTTGCTCGTAAACTAAATAAAAATGCTATAACTGTTTCAGAGGTTGATGGTTTTATGAGTTCGTGGTCTGAAAGGGAACGATTGTATTTTTTAAATCATTTTGCAGATGAAGTTGTCGAACGGTTTAGACGGAGTTCATCCGAGTTGGAACCTAAAGATATATCAGTTGGTCTTGAGAATTTTCGTAAAGGTCTTTTTGCTCTTGCAGATGCGGATGAATTTTTCCGGCGTTTGGTTCAGCTACGGAATGAGGCGACACGACTGCGAGCGGCGGAAAAGGCATCGGGTCCGCCAGCATCTGGATCGACGGAAATTTCCAAAGAGTGCCCAATCTTTGCAACAGATAAGAGCATTGCAGTTAATGTTATGCCTATGCGAGAAGTTGCGCCTTTGTATGTCCCTCCTAAAGGGGCAGGCACGGACGATGATAAGATGTCTAAAGATGCGAAGGGTTATTTTATATATAATTGGGTTTATACGCCATGGAATAGAGCAGATGTTATGGCACTCAAGAATGCTTTGCCTGACCCCCGTAAAAATCCAGCAGCTTTCTATGAAGGAGTGGAAGGCGCTATTTCTTCGTGCGTTATGACATTAGTTGATATTGATCTTTTTTTGGGTTGATATTGCCTCCTGATATGTGGAGGGCGATTCATAAGTTTGATGATCGAACGATCCTAGGTGCAGATTGGAAGGACATAGCTCGAGCTGATCTGGATAGGGAACCCGCGTGTAAACCATGTCGGTTAATTTTAGACCTCCCGGAGGCTATATTGAATAAATTAAAAACGCTTGTTCCCCCTAAGAAAATTGATTGGACAATGTAGGCGTCTTGTAAACAGAAGTCAGACGAATCGGTCTCTGATTTCTTTTCACGTTTTGAGGAAGCATTCCATGATTACAGTGGTCAATTATTAACAGAGGACACGGGCAGGCATTAATTCGTTGACAAGTATGTGGCTAATCTCCTACCGGAGATTGCAAAACGGTTAAAGGCTAGCGAAAGTTCATGGACCACTGCAACCCCCGCTTCTTTATTAACCATGGCTCAGTATTATGAACGACAGGAATTGGAGGCTAAAGAAAGTAGTGATAAGAAAGCGAAGGACTTAAAGACGAAGGTGATGTTGGCTCACGTTTATGCTACGCAATCGAGAGGGAATGATAGGGGTAAACGAGGATCTATGTTACGTCTCCCCCTCGTTCTGATATTTCTGAGGATCAGTGTGCATACTGTAAGCAGTTTGGACATTGGGTTTCAGATTGTCCAGTACTTCGTGAACAGCGTAATCAGCGGGGTCGAGGAAGTGGAAGGTCGCGGAATAGTTATTCAGGACCGAGGGGTAGAGCGAATGATCGTGGTAGGTTTGAAGCACGAGGTCGTGGTCAAGCGGATCACAATACTTTTGATCGACGGAATCAATATCAGATAGCTGAAGGAGAGAATACTGAGTCTCAGGATAATAATTATGCATAGGATTGCGTAAGATGGGGTGTGGAATCGGTTGAAGTACCAGTCGATCAATGGGGTCCATATATATCAGCACATGTTTTGGGTTCTACTGATCAGTTTCTGGTCGATACGGGAGCTACTCGTAGCGCTCTGTCCAAACACTTGGTTCCAAGGCCTCCCCTGTCTGGCGAAACAATTACTGCAATAGGGTTCGATGGAACACCTTCTCTAAGCCCATTGTCTCAACCCCTTCTATTTCACATTGATAAATTCACTGCCCCATGTCCATTTCTATTATCTCCAAATACACCAGATAATATTGTGGAACTTGATATGCTAAAGCATTTTCGTGCAACAATACGCTGTGCCCCTGAAGGGGTGCGGGTTATTTTGAATGAGAACTACCCAGAGGTTGAGAGATCGTGCCTCATGCAGGAGGCCGATGCGTTAGCATCTCTTCCCAGCACTTTATGGGCCACTTCCGATACTGATGTGGGTCAAATGATTATTCCTCCTGTACGTATTACTGTAAAGGAGGGAGCGACTTTGCCTCGTGTCCCTCAGTACAAGATCTCCAGAGAAGGCGAAATAGCTTTGACACACATAGTGAATGATTTGATAATGGCAGGGGTGGTGGAGGAAGTTCCCTATAATGTTTGCAACAGCCCAATTCTTCCAATCCTAAAGAAAGATACAGACACTAAGATCTATCGTTTCATTATTGATTTGAGGGAAATTAATAAGATAGTTGTACCCCAGTATCCGGTGGTGTCTGATATTACCACCTTACTCACTTTGATTCCACCCACATCTACTACATTTGCCGTAATCGACTTGAAAAACGCTTTCTTTTCGATTCCCATTCTTCCTGACAGCCGATATTTGTTCGGTTTTACATTAAATAATAAATCGTATAGATTTTGTCGAGTTCCTCAAGGTTACACAGAAAGCCCTAGCATTTACAGCCAGGCTTTAAAAAGACAGCTTGATTATTTCGACTTAAAGCCTGGGGTGGCTCTTATCCAATATGTTGACGACATTTTGCTTGCACCAGACACGCAGGAGCAATGTGAGGAGAGTACTCTCTCCCTACTTTCTTTCCTTGCTAAAAACAATCACATGGTTTTGCGGAAGAAGTTGCAATATTGTAGACCAAAGGTGACCTACCTCGGTCATCTTTTGTCTAAGGAGGGACGTGCATTGACATCAGATCGAATTCAAGCAATTTTAGATACACCAGTCCCTTGCACTCAGAAGGATTTTCGTGCTTTCATAGGTTTGACGTCCTTTTGTAGGCAATGGATATTAGGATTTTCGTACATTATAAAACCTTTGTTAGCATTGTTGTCCAAAACTGCACCAATCCCCCTTGAATGGACGGATGAATGTCAGAATGCTTTTGAACAATTGAGACAAGCTCTTTGTTCTGCACCAGTGTTAGGTACACCAGATTATACAAAGCTCTTTACATTGTATGTACATGAGAAGGATGGGTGCGCATTGTCAGTCTTAGTGCAGTTACACGGAGACAAACAGAGGCCTTGTGCATACTTTTCAGCAGTACTCGATCCTGTGGCTCGAGGACTGCCTGGATGCTTTCGAGCAGTTGCAGCAACAGCAGTAGCTATACGACAGAGTGAGGGAATAGTTCTGTCACACAAATTGTTGGTATTAGTTCCCCATGCGGTAGATGCTTTATTGAACCAAACGAAAACGCAGCATCTAACCAGTGCCCGTTTAACAGGATACGAGTTAACACTGTTGGCGCCACATATTACACTGAAGAGGTGCGCCACTCTGAACCCTGCTACTTTATTGCCATATCCTGTTACTGAGACCCAGAAGGACAAACAACATGATTGTGTTTTTCTGACTGAAGAACAAACAAAGGGTCGTATTGATTTACAGGATACGCCACTTCCAGATGTAGATGGGGAACTGTGGGTTGATGGATCGTGTGTGAAGCTGCCAGATGGCACGACTTCCGCAGCCTATGCGATCACGACACTTAAAACAGTGGTGGAAACAGTACGAATACTGCAAAAATCGGCCCAAGCAGCTGAATTGATAGCCTTAACGAAAGCATGTGAGTTAAGTGCTGGTTTATGTGTGAATATCTATACTGATAGCCGTTCCGCTTTTGGAGTAGTGCACGATTTTGGCCTACTCTGGAAGGAACGAGGGTTTCTGACCTCACATGGAGCACACATCATGCATGGAGAGCTGGTACGTGATCTCCTGAATGCACTATTATGTCCAAAGAGGGTAGCGATAATTAAATGTAGTGCACACAAGAAGGTGACAGACAAAATAGGGCAAGGAAATGCTTTTGCAGACCGCATAGCGAGAGAGACTGCCATGTTACAAAACGCCTCTCCTATGTATGTGGTGAGATCACAAGCTGAGCGATGGCATGATGCTAGAGAAGAAATTTTAGACATACAGAAATCAGCATCTAAAGCAGAACTCGCAACCTGGGCAACAGAGGGAGTGTTGGATGATGAGGGTTGTTGGCGTAGCAAAGATATGGAGAGATGGAAATTGCCTGCCGCTTATTTGCAAGCAATGGTTCAAATGACACATGGGCTGGCACATGTTGGAGCCCTTGCAATCACTAAATTGCTTACTCGAGTTTGGGAGCATCCTGAGATTGCCAGCACGGCTAAAAGAGTAGTGCAGACCTGTCTGATATGCCTACAGTACAATCCTGCTAAAGGGACCTATACTCCTAAAGGAGGGTTCGTTCCACATACTGCACCATTCGAAGTACTGCAAATGGATTACATCCAGCTTGAGCGCTGTAATAACCTCAAATATGTCCTAGTGGTGGTGTGCGCCTTCAGTAAATGGATTGAGGCATACCCCACGAAAGATAATACAGCATTGACAGCAGCTAAGGTGTTACTTAAAGAGTACTTCCCGCGCTATGGTGTTTGTAAATTTTTGTGGAATGATAATGGTCCTCATTTCGTTGGGAAAGTAGTGGAGTATGTCCTGAAAGGATTGGGAATCAAGCAAAAGTTCCACGCTGTATTCCACCCGCAGTCAGCAGGTCTAGTAGAGAGGTACAATGCGACTCTGAAGCTGAAGCTAGAAAAGATCGTGGCATCCTCGTCTTTGAAATGGCCGGACGCTTTGCCTTTGGCATTGCTGTCTATTAGATCAGTGCCACATTCCCGATCTGGCCTCACACCCTATGAAGTGGTGTTCGGAAGGCCCATGAATATTTGGGGAGTTCCAAAGCCTCGGTTGATACATGATGTGCCTTGTATAATGATGAACGATTATTTCGCACGATTAACAAATGATTTACTTTCTATTCATCAACAGGTTCGAGAAGCGCTCCCCGACAACTCTATTGGAGAAGCTCATGATCTCCGTCCTGGTGACTACGTGATGATTCGCGTTTTCGAGAGAACCAGCAGTTTGGAGCTGAGGTGGCGTGGCCCTGAACAAGTGTTGCTGGCAACGCGGACGGCTGTGCGTGCCACGAATAAGAAGCGGTGGATACATTCAACTCACTGCCGACGTGTCTCTCCGGATCTGGTGAACCCTGCGGTGTTGTCTGATTATCGAGACATCTTGGATGCGGAGAAGAGCCCAGCTGTTACGCCTCACGAGTCAGAGGGAGCCTTACCGGACCACACTGTTTCTGGTGGAGCGAAGTATAACCTACGGCCAAGGAAATAATATTTTTTATATTTTTCGAGACTGGTTAGTAACCGTTCCGAGGTTTGTGAAAACGGAAGCCGGGAATATCAAGGGGGGGATCAGTTCTGGCCAGTGTAGCGACACCCATCTTGAATCTCGGAGAAGAAACCAGCGGCAGCCTCAGTTCTCAGCACTACATTTTTTATTTTTTAGTTTGGTTCTTGAGACTTTGTTCTTTGTACTATGGCACCTACGATACTGAGAAATAGAAGAATTTTGGGTGCAGTTCTTTTTGCTACAACTATAGTGGTAATAGCAGTAATAGCTTGGACTATAGAACGACTGTTTCCGGCACGAGAATATTTACTGCCTACCACTCCAATTCCATCTGAACATTTCCATTTTACTTTGCCCTATCATGAAGAAAGACATAGACAGACTTACTTGAATAACAGTTTCATTCAAATTCTGCATCATACCCACAATATGACAAACACCTCAAATTGTTGGGTGTGTGGAATGTTGCCTGGACATCAAAAGAGAGGAGGAACTCCTCTTATTCCTCTTCCATTTTCTCACAATGGTTCTTGTAATGCTTGGTACACTCTTCTTTTTACCTTAAGATGGCCAACAAAAGGTGGACTACTTTTCCGATTGAACAAAGTCTGTTACAACGATAGAGATGGCTATCCACAAGCAGAAGGAACTAAATTTGAGTGGGAAGAATATCGACCGGACAATGTATCTACACCTCGCATTTTCACCAATCAAAGACTTATAAATATGTCTAGTTTGAATGTGATTACGGTTATTGATACAAAAGCAGATCTATGCATAAGAAACAAGGGAACAATTCCGGTAGGGAGGAGTGAATGAAATACTACTCTCACATTTGATACACCAAATGGTATTACTTTTGTGGCCTCACGAAACACTTATTTTATCTGTGGTAGTAAAGGATATCATCGTCTTCCTCTTGGATGGTTAGGAACATGCTATATATCTTTTGTACTACCCCCTGTGTTTATTGCCCGCCTATGTACCATAATGATTTTGTATTGTATCACGATTTTATATTGAATAGGGTTAAGAGAACATTAGAACTTGACAATGTTGACCAAACTGACACCTCACTACAACAATATGTAGATTTTAATTTAGGCCTGTTATCTTTTGTTGGTGCTGCTTTAAACAGCAGGAAAATAAGACGGCTAACACGTGTTGTGGAAGCTGTTGCTAATGAAACTGCCTCTGCTTTAGGGAACATAACTGAGGAACTCCAGATTACGATAATTGTTACGCTTTAGAACCGAATGGTTCTGGACGTAGTATTAGCTGATCGTGGGGGTGCATGCCGCATTATCGGGAGTAGTTGTTGTGGTTATGTCCCCGATAATTCACCTTCTGTGTATGATGCCATTTCCAAATTGCACAAAATTGCTGCTGAAATTCACCCCGAGAATTTTTCTGGTTGGTTTTGGACTTTGCTCAGTACATGGGGTTGGAAGCTGTTAACAGTTCTATGTGTGATTATTGGGATATTCTTCTTCTTTTGTTTATGTATCCAATGTGGCCCTACTTTATGCTCTGTATGTATTACAGCCTGTATCCCATCCAAACGAGCTATTGCTAAAAATGTACAGATGAGTAATGTTGAAGTGATGAAAATAATGATGATTGACATTGACGATGAACATCCGGATTACTTCCATTATGAGGTAGCTTCAGGTAAATGCTAAAAGGGCCGTCTGTCGTAATTTGGCAGCACCTGAGTTAGCATTTAGCTCAGCTAGACGAGCTTTTACTGTTAACTTGACTAAACGTGCGGGGGCCATTTTGTATTTGGTGGCTTCCATTTTGTATGAACATGCGGCCTCGTGGTCAGCGTGCCCTTTCGACCTTCCTCCATGCCAATGAACCATTACCCTGCCCAGCAACAGGCTATTTTTAGCATTGGTCAATCTCGCACATGCGTACACACGATCTTTGGACTAACGAGTGGTCACTTCTTAGGAATGTTCCCTAAACTGACCAGTGGCATCAATCTCCTCCCACATGTTGGCTGTGTTCCAAAAATGCCCTTATATGTACCTAAAACTGTTTGAATGTATACCGCCTACCTTTTTATTACTGTTAAACTTGTATAAAAGAGGTCGCGCACCGATGTTCGGTGTGATACTTCTTGCATTGCCGAAGGGTGCTGTAGGAATGTACCACCACCCCATGGGGTCCTAATAAACTTGTCTTTTGCATTTTCCAGTTTCCGTGCCAACTTCGATTTTATGGTGTTCGAGAGTTTTGCAGAGTATGTAGACCTGACGAAACCCAATACCACACTAGTAGAAGTAGCGCAGTAAAATCTATGAGATTTCACTGCGCCACTTCCATGGGTTCACTGCATTAAATCCTTACGCCTACTTCACAACTGGCGTAAGGACTGACTCAGACCCTTTAACATGTGACTCGCCCATGTGTAATGACACATTGCTGGAGTTGCATCAGTTTAGCGGCACACTCCAGCAATGTGTCATTACTGCTCCACCAGATACGTCAGGATTCCTGACATATCTGGTCAATCCTCGTGAAATGAAGTGTCATTCTGTAAATACAATGAAAAGGGAGTGTTTTCAAACAGTAATATGACACTTTTAATAAATCATGCCCTTGGTTACATCCCTTTGTCAAAGGCAGCATTGAGATCTGATAGGATGAGTACAGCTGTTTCTCCCTCATCCAAGTGCTGGCTTAACAACTTTTTTCACCCACCAAAAGGGTAGATTCCATCGAGTAACCAGTCCCAAAAACGGACTGGGAGGGATGAAGGAAATTCTGGGATTCCACAAAAGAGGTCAGCTGGCTATTAACATGTTTCTCCCACAATTTTGAGACAATGTTCAGCAAAGAAATAGGATAAAACTTGGAGAAGTTAGTAGGGTCCAGATTTGCTTTCTTTAGGAGAGGAAGGACCATTGCGTGTTCCACTTCTGAGTAACTACCCCTTCCTTTGAGGAGGCATTAAGATCTATATTCATGAATAATAAGCAAGTTTCCAACTGCCGAAGCAACTCAGGGGGAAGAGGATCTGACTGACAGCCTGATTTAATGGATTGGAGAATGCGAATAAAAAACATAATGTGTTTAGATGAAAGGCTAACAATGTGCTGAGGGTTAGAGTCATTAGAGAAAAAGAAATTCTGAGTGATTGCTAATAACTCTGCATCATCTGATTGCACTCTCTGTGAGTGGTTGCTGGTCATTGGGAATGGATTTTTTCAACCTTCTGGTGAAAGAGAGGGCAAGTTGCTCACATTAAATGTAGGAAAGAGGAGGGGAGGTTAACGGCTTACTGGGGTCCAATAATTCCTCCACCACCTTAAAGAGTGTTTTGACACAGTTTTGAGCGTCTAAAATCTTTTGAGAGTAGAAATCAGCGCTAGATTTGCAAAGCCCATGATACTTTTTTAGCTATTTTGTAATTACTTTTCGAATCTTTTTTGTAAGAATTCCTCCAAAGCCTTTTGAGGACCTTGCATCGTATTTTCTCTGATTTTAGCGTTTCATTGAATCAGGGGTTAGGAGGCACATCACGGCCAGAACTTTTTACATAGGATGGAAGACATTTTTCCACAGCCCCCATAAGCAAATTATGAATAAGAACCTGGTTCGAAATCGACATTTATTAGATTTCGGTCTGGTTTCATAAAGTTCATTATTGAGGGCTGGAACATTCAGCTCAGACCAGCTCCTGGTTTTTGCCTTAGAGGCCGATTAAGAGGGAGAGAGCGACAATACCATTCGCAGCATGAAGGGCCCTGCAAAGTGGTCAGACCAGGAAAAAGGGTAGGGAGGAGCGATATCCAAGTCGGACAAATTGGAGAAAATTGGGTCCAACAAACGACCTGCAACATGTGTAGGACTGTGGTTACACAGATTCAAGTTAAAAGACCCAAGATCCACAAAAGGAGAAGTACTTTTGTGATATTTGGGATCCTGAAGATGAAGGTTAATATTACCCAAGATCTGATTTTAGAATATGAGGAGCGGCAAAATTTGGGAAGGTGAGACACCAGTTCCCAGCTTGGCCAGGGGGCTATGAATCAGAATACCACGGAACATAGATTTAGGAGTAAGTGCAAGAGCAGGGAAATCTTCAATTGTACATTTTATTAACCCTGGGCGTAGTGGGGCGTAGTGGGGCTCCGCGGAGCTACGCGGAGAGGGCGAGAAGCTACGCCCACTCCCGCACTCCGCGTAGCCCCACTACGCACCTCCCTCCCGCTCTCCCCTACATACTTTATTTAAGCATTTACACGGATTAAAACAAGTTAAAAGCACTTACCTTGTCCGGGGCTCGTCCGGGTCTTCATCTTTGAATAGCGTCCTTTGCCTGGATACCAATGCGCATGCGCGGGGCGGCCGCGCATGCGCATTTCTCCCGAGAAATGCGCATGCGCGGCCGCCCGCGCATGCGCATTGGTATCCAGGCAAAGGACGCTATTCAAAGATGAAGACCCGGACGAGCCCCGGACAAGGTAAGTGCTTTTAAGTTGTTTTTATCCGTGCAAATGTTTAAATAAAGTATCTAGTGGAGGGCGGGAGGGAGGCGGGTGGCGGCCTACTCGGCTACGCTCACGGAGTGGGCGTAGTGTTGCCGGCTACGCTGTCTACGCAAAATGCGTAGAAGGCAACACTACGCCTACTCCGTGGGCGTAGCCGATTCGGACGCCCACCCTTACATTTTATAGTATTTTGGAAGACAATTGCCACACCGCCACCTATCCTATGTTGCCTATTCTTCCTTACTATGGAGTCGTTAGGTGGGACAGAAACCGCTACATACGGCACCAAACCCTCATGGAGCCAGATCTCTGTAACAAACTGTCTGATTGCATATCCTCTGGAAAATCTAAAATATGTAATTGATGTTTAGGCAAGGACCAACAATTAATATTGACAAATGAAACTTATTAATGTGATTTGATGATCCCAGAGGTGTTACCATAGAGGTAACTCTACTAGTAAGAGAATTTGGACCACTATCAGAAAGCGAAGAACACTCGCTGTGAGCGTTATGTTTAAAAAAAGGTGAGCAGGTAATCTCACAACCGCTGCAGCCAAACAACCTAGCCTCATCATGGATGGGTTGACAGTTCGAAGAAGGCTCCTGTGGTAGAGCCATATGTTGGTTCAAAGAATAGCCGTGTACCAGTCGATCAATGGGGTCCATATATATCAGCACATGTTTTGGGTTCTACTGATCAGTTTCTGGTCGATACGGGAGCTACTCGTAGCGCTCTGTCCAAACACTTGGTTCCAAGGGCTCCCCTGTCTGGCGAAACAATTACTGCAATAGGGTTCGATGGAACACCTTCTCTAAGCCCATTGTCTCAACCCCTTCTATTTCACATTGATAAATTCACTGCCCCATGTCCATTTCTATTATCTCCAAATACACCAGATAATATTGTGGGACTTGATATGCTAAAGCATTTTCGTGCAACAATACGCTGTGCCCCTGAAGGGGTGCGGGTTATTTTGAATGAGAACTACCCAGAGGTTGAGGGATCGTGCCTCATGCAGGAGGCCGATGCGTTAGCATCTCTTCCCAGCACTTTATGGGCCACTTCCGATACTGATGTGGGTCAAATGATTATTCCTCCTGTACGTATTACTGTAAAGGAGGGAGCGACTTTGCCTCGTGTCCCTCAGTACAAGATCTCCAGAGAAGGCGAAATAGCTTTGACACACATTGTGAATGATTTGATAATGGCAGGGGTGGTGGAGGAAGTTCCCTATAATGTTTGCAACAGCCCAATTCTTCCAATCCTAAAGAAAGATACAGACACTAAGATCTATCGTTTCATTATTGATTTGAGGGAAATTAATAAGATAGTTGTACCCCAGTATCCGGTGGTGTCTGATATTACCACCTTACTCACTTTGATTCCACCCACATCTACTACATTTGCGGTAATCGACTTGAAAAACACTTTCTTTTCGATTCCCATTCATCCTGACAGCCGATATTTGTTCGGTTTTACATTAAATAATAAATCGTATAGATTTTGTCGAGTTCCTCAAGGTTACACAGAAAGCCCTAGCATTTACAGCCAGGCTTTAAAAAGACAGCTTGATTCTTTCGACTTAAAGCCTGGGGTGGCTCTTATCCAATATGTTGACGACATTTTGCTTGCACCAGACACGCAGGAGCAATGTGAGGAGAGTACTCTCTCCCTACTTTCTTTCCTTGCTAAAAACAATCACAAGGTTTTGCGGAAGAGGTTGCAATATTGTAGACCAAAGGTGACCTACCTCGGTCATCTTTTGTCTAAGGAGGGACGTGCATTGACATCAGATCGAATTCAAGCAATTTTAGATACACCAGTCCCTTGCACTCAGAAGGATTTTCGTGCTTTCATAGGTTTGACGTCCTTTTGTAGGCAATGGATATTAGGATTTTCGTACATTATAAAACCTTTGTTAGCATTGTTGTCCAAAACTGCACCAATCCCCCTTGAATGGACAGATGAATGTCAGAATGCTTTTGAACAATTGAGACAAGCTCTTTGTTCTGCACCAGTGTTAGGTACACCAGATTATACAACGCTCTTTACATTGTATGTACATGAGAAGGATGGGTGCGCATTGTCAGTCTTAGTGCAGTTACACGGAGACAAACAGAGGCCTTGTGCATACTTTTCAGCAGTACTTGATCCTGTGGCTCGAGGACTGCCTGGATGCTTTCGAGCAGTTGCAGCAACAGCAGTAGCTATACGACAGAGTGAGGGAATAGTTCTGTCACACAAATTGTTGGTATTAGTTCCCCATGCGGTAGATGCTTTATTGAACCAAACGAAAACGCAGCATCTAACCAGTGCCCGTTTAACAGGATACGAGTTAACACTGTTGGCGCCACATATTACACTGAAGAGGTGCGCCACTCTGAACCCTGCTATTTTATTGCCATATCCTGTTACTGAGACCCAGAAGGACGAACAACATGATTGTGTTTTTCTGACTGAAGAACAAACAAAGGGTCGTATTTATTTACAGGATACGCCACTTCCAGATGTAGATGGGGAACTGTGGGTTGATGGATCGTGTGTGAAGCTGCCAGATGGCACGACTTCCGCAGCCTATGCGATCACGACACTTAAAACAGTGGTGGAAACAGCACGAATACTGCAAAAATCGGCCCAAGCAGCTGAATTGATAGCCTTAACGAAAGCATGTGAGTTAAGTGCTGGTTTATGTGTGAATATCTATACTGATAGCCGTTACGCTTTTGGAGTAGTGCACGATTTTGGCCTACTCTGGAAGGAACGAGGGTTTCTGACCTCACATGGAGCACACATCATGCATGGAGAGCTGGTACGTGATCTCCTGAATGCACTATTATGTCCAAAGAGGGTAGCGATAATTAAATGTAGTGCACACAAGAAGGTGACAGACAAAATAGGGCAAGGAAATGCTTTTGCAGACCGCATAGCGAGAGAGACTGCCATGTTACAAAACGCCTCTCCTATGTATGTGGTGAGATCACAAGCTGAGCGATGGCATGATGCTAGAGAAGAAATTTTAGACATACAGAAATCAGCATCTAAAGCAGAACTCGCAACCTGGGCAACAGAGGGAGTGTTGGATGATGAGGGTTGTTGGCGTAGCAAAGATATGGAGAGATGGAAATTGCCAGCCGCTTATTTGCAAGCAATGGTTCAAATGACACATGGGCTGGCACATGTTGGAGCCCTTGCAATCACTAAATTGCTTACTCGAGTTTGGGAGCATCCTGAGATTGCCAGCACGGCTAAAAGAGTAGTGCAGACCTGTCTGATATGCCTACAGTACAATCCTGCTAAAGGGACCTATACTCCTAAAGGAGGGTTCGTTCCACATACTGCACCATTCTAAGTACTGCAAATGGATTACATCCAGCTTGAGCGCTGTAATAACCTCAAATATGTCCTAGTGGTGGTGTGCGCCTTCAGTAAATGGATTGAGGCCTACCCCACGAAGGATAATACAGCATTGACAGCAGCTAAGGTGTTACTTAAAGAGTACTTCCCGCGCTATGGTGTTTGTAAATTTTTGTGGAATGATAATGGTCCTCATTTCGTTGGGAAAGTAGTGGAGTATGTCCTGAAAGGATTGGGAATCAAGCAAAAGTTCCACGCTGTATTCCACCCGCAGTCAGCAGGTCTAGTAGAGAGGTACAATGCGACTCTGAAGCTGAAGCTAGCAAAGATCGTGGCATCCACGTCTTTGAAATGGCCGGACGCTTTGCCTTTGGCATTGCTGTCTATTAGATCAGTGCCACATTCCCGATCTGGCCTCACACCCTATGAAGTGGTGTTCGGAAGGCCCATGAATATTTGGGGAGTTCCAAAGCCTCGGTTGATACATGATGTGCCTTGTATAATGATGAACGATTATTTGGCACGATTAACAAATGATTTACTTTCTATTCATCAACAGGTTCGAGAAGCGCTCCCCGACAACTCTATTGGAGAAGCTCATGATCTCCGTCCTGGTGACTACGTGATGATTCGCGTTTTCGAGAGAACCAGCAGTTTGGAGCTGAGGTGGCGTGGCCCTGAACAAGTGTTGCTGGCAACGCGGACGGCTGTGCGTGCCACGAATAAGAAGCGGTGGATACATTCAACTCACTGCCGACGTGTCTCTCTGGATCTGGTGAACCCTGCGGTGTTGTCTGATTATCGAGACATCTTGGATGCGGAGAAGAGCCCAGCTGTTACGCCTCACGAGTCGGAGGGAGCCTTACCGGACCACACTGTTTCTGGTGGAGCGAAGTATAACCTACGGCCAAGGAAATAATATTTTTTATATTTTTCGAGACTGGTTAGTAACCGTTCCGAGGTTTGTGAAAACGGAAGCCGGGAATATCAAGGGGGGGGAATCAGTTCTGGCCAGTGTAGCGACACCCGTCTTGAATCTCGGAGAAGAAACCAGCGGCAGCCTCGGTTCTCAGCACTACATTTTTTATTTTTTAGTTTGGTTCTTGAGACTTTGTTCTTTGTACTATGGCACCTACGATACTGAGAAATAGAAGAATTTTGGGTGCAGTTCTTTTTGCTACAACTATAGTGGTAATAGCAGTAATAGCTTGGACTATAGAACGACTGTTTCCGGCACGAGAATATTTACTGCCTACCACTCCAATTCCATCTGAACATTTCCATTTTACTTTGCCCTATCATGAAGAAAGACATAGACAGACTTACTTGAATAACAGTTTCATTCAAATTCTGCATCATACCCACAATATGACAAACACCTCAAATTGTTGGGTGTGTGGAATGTTGCCTGGACATCAAAAGAGAGGAGGAACTCCTCTTATTCCTCTTCCATTTTCTCACAATGGTTCTTGTAATGCTTGGTACACTCTTCTTTTTACCTTAAGATGGCCAACAAAAGGTGGACTACTTTTCCGATTGAACAAAGTCTGTTACAACGATAGAGATGGCTATCCACAAGCAGAAGGAACTAAATTTGAGTGGGAAGAATATCGACCGGACAATGTATCTACACCTCGCATTTTCACCAATCAAAGACTTATAAATATGTCTAGTTTGAATGTGATTACGGTTATTGATACAAAAGCAGATCTATGCATAAGAAACAAGGGAACAATTCCGGTAGGGAGGAGTGAATGAAATACTACTCTCACATTTGATACACCAAATGGTATTACTTTTGTGGCCTCACGAAACACTTATTTTATCTGTGGTAATAAAGGATATCATCGTCTTCCTCTTGGATGGTTAGGAACATGCTATATATCTTTTGTACTACCCCCTGTGTTTATTGCCCCGCCTATGTACCATAATGATTTTGTATTGTATCACGATTTTATATTGAATAGGGTTAAGAGAACATTAGAACTTGACAATGTTGACCAAACTGACACCTCACTACAACAATATGTAGATTTTAATTTAGGCCTGTTCTCTTTTGTTGGTGCTGCTTTAAACAGCAGGAAAATAAGACGGCTAACACGTGTTGTGGAAGCTGCTGACACTTTTAATAAATCATGCCCTTGGTTACATCCCTTTGTCAAAGGCAGCATTGAGATCTGATAGGATGAGTACAGCTGTTTCTCCCTCATCCAAGTGCTGGCTTAACAACTTTTTTCACCCACCAAAAGGGTAGATTCCGTCGAGTAACCAGTCCCAAAAACGGACTGGGAGGGATGAAGGAAATTCTGGGATTCCACAAAAGAGGTCTACAACAATATGTAGATTTTAATTTAGGCCTGTTCTCTTTTGTTGGTGCTGCTTTAAACAGCAGGAAAATAAGACGGCTAACACGTGTTGTGGAAGCTGTTGCTAATGAAACTGCCTCTGCTTTAGGGAACATAACTGAGGAACTCCAGATTATGATAATTGTTACGCTTTAGAACCGAATGGTTCTGGACGTAGTATTAGCTGATCGTGGGGGTGCATGCCGCATTATCGGGAGTAGTTGTTGTGGTTATGTCCCCGATAATTCACCTTCTGTGTATGATGCCATTTCCAAATTGCACAAAATTGCTGCTGAAATTCACCCCGAGAATTTATCTGGTTGGATTTGGACTTTGCTCAGTACATGGGGTTGGAAGCTGTTAACAGTTCTATGTGTGATTATTGGGATATTCTTCTTCTTTTGTTTATGTATCCAATGTGGCCCTACTTTATGCTCTGTATGTATTACAGCCTGTATCCCATCCAAACGAGCTGTTGCTAAAAATGTACAGATGAGTAATGTTGAAGTGATGAAAATAATGATGATTGACATTGACGATGAACATCCGGATTACTTCCATTATGAGGTAGCTTCAGCTAAATGCTAAAAGGGCCGTCTGTCGTAATTTGGCAGCACCTGAGTTAGCATTTAGCTCAGCTACACGAGCTTTTACTGTTAACTTGACTAAACGTGCGGGGGCCATTTTGTATTTGGTGGCTTCCATTTTGTATGAACATGCGGCCTCGTGGTCAGCGTGCCCTTTCGACCTTCCTCCATGCCAATGAACCATTACCCTGCCCAGCAACAGGCTATTTTTAGCATTGGTCAATCTCGCACATGCGTACACACGATCTTTGGACTAACGAGTGGTCACTTCTTAGGAATGTTCCCTAAACTGACCAGTGGCATCAATCTCCCACATGTTGGCTGTGTTCCAAAAATGCCCTTATATGTACCTAAAACTGTTTGAATGTATACCGCCTACCTTTTTATTACTGTTAAACTTGTATAAAAGAGGTCGCGCACCGATGTTCGGTGTGATACTTCTTGCATTGCCGAAGGGTGCTGTAGGAATGTACCACCACCCCATGGGGTCCTAATAAACTTGTCTTTTGCATTTTCCAGTTTCCGTGCCAACTTCGATTTTATGGTGTTCGAGAGTTTTGCAGAGTATGTAGACCTGACGAAACCCAATACCACACTAGTAGAAGTAGCGCAGTAAAATCTATGAGATTTCACTGCGCCACTTCCATGGGTTCACTGCATTAAATCCTTACGCCTACTTCACAACTGGCGTAAGGACTGACTTAGGCCCTTTAACACGTGACTCGCCCATGTGTAATGACACATTGCTGGAGTTGCATCAGTTTAGCGGCACACTCCAGCAATGTGTCATTACTGCTCCACCAGATACGTCAGGATTCCTGACATATCTGGTCAATCCTCGTGAAATGAAGTGTCATTCTGTAAATACAATGAAAAGGGAGTGTTTTCAAACAGCAATATGACACTTTTAATAAATCATGCCCTTGGTTACATCCCTTTGTCAAAGGCAGCATTGAGATCTGATAGGATGAGTACAGCTGTTTCTCCCTCATCCAAGTGCTGGCTTAACAACTTTTTTCACCCACCAAAAGGGTAGATTCCGTCGAGTAACCAGTCCCAAAAACGGACTGGGAGGGATGAAGGAAATTCTGGGATTCCACAAAAGAGGTCAGCTGGCTATTAACATGTTTCTCCCACAATTTTGAGACAATGTTCAGCAAAGAAATAGGATAAAACTTGGAGAAGTTAGTAGGGTCCAGATTTGCTTTCTTTAGGAGAGGAAGGACCATTGCGTGTTCCACTTCTGAGTAACTACCCCTTCCTTTGAGGAGGCATTAAGATCTATATTCATGAATAATAAGCAAGTTTCCAACTGCCGAAGCAACTCAGGGGGAAGAGGATCTGACTGACAGCCTGATTTAATGGATTGGAGAATGCGATTAAAAAACATAATGTGTTTAGATGAAAGGCTAACAATGTGCTGAGGGTTAGAGTCATTAGAGAAAAAGAAATTCTGAGTGATTGCTAATAACTCTGCATCATCTGATTGCACTCTCTGTGAGTGGTTGCTGGTCATTGGGAATGGATTTTTTCAACCTTCTGGTGAAAGAGAGGGCAAGTTGCTCACATTAAATGTGGGAAAGAGGAGGGGAGGTTAACGGCTTACTGGGGTCCAATAATTCCTCCACCACCTTAAAGAGTGTTTTGACACAGTTTTGAGCGTCTAAAATATTTTGAGAGTAGAAATCAGCGCTAGATTTGCAAAGCCCATGATAGTTTTTTAGCTATTTTGTAATTACTTTTCGAATCTTTTTTGTAAGAATTCCTCCAAAGCCTTTTGAGGACCTTGCATCGTATTTTCTCTGATTTTAGCGTTTCATTGAATCAGGGGTTAGGAGTCACATCACGGCCAGAACTTTTTACATAGGATGGAAGACATTTTTCCACAGCCCCCATAAGCAAATTATGAATAAGAACCTGGTACGAAATCGACATTTATTAGATTTCGGTCTGGTTTCATAAAGTTCATTATTGAGGGCTGGAACATTCAGCTCAGACCAGCTCCTGGTTTTTGCCTTAGAGGCCGATTAAGAGGGAGAGAGGGACAATACCATTCGCAGCATGAAGGGCCCTGCAAAGTGGTCAGACCAGGAAAAAGGGTAGGGAGGAGCGATATCCAAGTCGGACAAATTGGAGAAAATTGGGTCCAACAAACGACCTGCAACATGTGTAGGACTGTGGTTACACAGATTCAAGTTAAAAGACCCAAGATCCACAAAAGGAGAAGTACTTTTGTGGTATTTGGGATCCTGAAGATGAAGGTTAATATTACCCAAGATCTGATTTTAGAATATGAGGAGCGGCAAAATTTGGGAAGGTGAGACACCAGTTCCCAGCTTGGCCAGGGGGCTATGAATCAGAATACCACGGAACATAAATTTAGGAGTAAGTGCAAGAGCAGGGAAATCTTCAATTATACATTTTATAGTATTTTGGAAGACAATTGCCACACCGCCACCTATCCTATGTTGCCTATTCTTCCTTACTATGGAGTCGTTAGGTGGGACAGAAACCGCTACATACGGCACCAAACCCTCATGGAGCCAGATCTCTGTAACAAACTGTCTGATTGCATATCCTCTGGAAAATCTAAAATATGTAATTGATGTTTAGGCAAGGACCAACAATTAATATTGACAAATGAAACTTATTAATGTGATTTGATGATCCCAGAGGTGTTACCATAGAGGTAACTCTACTAGTAAGAGAATTTGGACCACTATCAGAAAGCGAAGAACACTCGCTGTGAGCGTTATGTTTAAAAAAAGGTGAGCAGGTAATCTCACAACCGCTGCAGCCAAACAACCTAGCCTCATCATGGATGGGTTGACAGTTCGAAGAAGGCTCCTGTGGTAGAGCCATATGTTGGTTCAAAGAATAGCCGTGTATCTCCATCGCAAAAGGATCTAGGGTTATGGCCACTGGCGCCTTAGTCGCGCAAGCGGTGTGCCCACTGTGCGCATCCGCTTCCCGGCCATCTTATATAGAGACGTAATGTAAGAGCTGGACCGCGCACTGCCAGGGAAGAACGGCACCACAAAGATGGCCACCTAAGAGGAGGAATAGCACAGGGACACGTACTTTCCTTTAACCAGCTCAAAAAAATCCACAAAAACAACTTTCAGGAACAGAATGCATAGTAAAAAAACGGAAGCAGATAAAACACAAAATATCTGATGTCTCAATAATTATTGCATAAAAAGGTGAAAAAGAATTTCAAATTCACGCATACATAAGCCCCTACTTAGCCGCTGTGCATCCGCTCTCTGGCCCTCTTATATAGGGCCGTAAGGTCGGAGCTGGACCACGCACTGCCAGTCTTGAAGCTACGGAGAAAAATAAAACGATAATAAACATGTTTTATCATTTTAATTTTCAAGATTTGCAGCTGCTGCTGCTAGCAGGGGAGGGGGGTCGCGGATCAGCCGCTGCTGCTTAATAGGAGAGACAGTTTTACATAAATAAATAAGAGAATAGTTGATTTTTAATAGTTAATTTATAATGTGTCTCAGTTCCATCGCCTATCTGTTTCATTTAAGAAATGTCCCAAGTATGCAAGAGTTGGGCTGGGGAAATAGCGTGAGAGTGGTTTTAGTAAATCCCTTTCACAGTTGTGCCTGCACCTCACTTCAGGTGTAGGTTGTGCTTATTTTGGAACGAAAGCTTAAAGAAACCCACTCCAACATGTGCAACATATACGCACAGACATAAGCACACCCTTCAATGTCATAAGCATGCCTACTGTACTGAATCAGGCCCTCGGGCCTCATATTCTCCCGACCTCACACAGTTCAAGTTCAAGTTCAAGTTCGGGCATTTGTATAGCGCACTACTCACCCGGAGGGTCTCAAGGCGCTTGAGGGAGGTGTTCATTATTTGTCGAATAGCCAGGTCTTAAGTTCTTTTCTGAAGGAGATGTGGTTTTGAGTAAGGCGGAGGTGAGTGGGGAGTGAGTTCCAAGTCTTGGCAGCAAGGAAGGAGAATGATCTGCCACCCATGGTGGATTTTCGGATGCGCGGGACGGCGGCGAGGGCTTGATTGGACGATCTTAGTTGGCGGGTGGGTTTGTAGAAGGACAGTCGGGTGTTGAGGCATTCGGGTCCTAGATTGTAGAGGGCTTTGTGTGCGTGGGTGAGGAGGCGGAAAGTAATTCTTTTGTTTACGGGAAGCCAGTGGAGGTCTTTTAGGTGTCCGGTGATGTGATCTTGGCGAGGGATGTCTAAAATGAGTCTCGCTGATGCGTTTTGGATGCGTTGGAGTTTTTTCTGTAATTTTGTTGTGATTCCGGCGTAGAGGGTGTTCCCATAATCCAGTCGACTCGTGACCAGTGCGTGGGTGACAGTCTTCCTTGTTTCGAGGGGGATCCAGCGGAAGATCTTTTTGAGAATGCGGAGTGCGTTGAAGCAGGAGGATGAGACTGCGTTGACTTGTCTGGACATCGAGAGAGAGGAGTCTAGGATGAAGCCCAGGTTACGTGCATGGTCTGTGGGAGTGGGTGCTGTGCCCAAAGCGGAGGGCCACCAAGAGTCGTCCCAGGCAGAGGGGGAAGATCCTAGGATGAGCACCTCGGTTTTGTCTGAGTTGAGTTTTAGGCGGCTATGTTTCATCCATTCGGCTACTTCTTTCATGCCTTCGTGAAGATTGGTTTTGGCGGTGTTGGGGTCTTTGGTGAGGGAAAGTATTAACTGGGTGTCGTCGGCGTAAGAGATGATGTTGAGGTTGTGTTGACGTGCGATGGAGGCAAGAGGACTCATGTAAACGTTGAAGAGGGTGGGACTGAGTGAAGATCCTTGTGGTACGCCACAGATGACTTCCGTGGCCTCTGAGTTGAATGGGGGAAGTCGAACTCTTTGAGTTCTCCCAGCGAGGAATGAGATGATCCAGTCCAAGGCTTTTCCTTGTATGCCGATGTTGCTGAGGATTTGTATGAGGGTGTTGTGGCAGACTGTGTCGAAGGCGGCGGAGAGGTCGAGTAGGATGAGGGCCACAGTTTCTCTGTTGTCTAGTAGTGTTCGGATGTCGTCGGTCGCTGCGATGAGGGCGATTTCAGTGCTGTGTTTGGCTCGAAATCCGGATTGAGATGGATCGAGGGAGTTGTTGGATTCAAGGAAGGCGGCTAGTTGGCTATTGATGGCTTTCTCAATGACTTTGGCTGGGAATGGGAGGAGGGAAATGGGTCGGTAGTTTTTGAGTTCCGAGGGGTCTGCTGTGGGTTTCTTCAGAAGGGCGCTGAGTTCTGCGTGTTTCCAGCTATCTGGAAAGGTGGCAGAGTTGAACGAGCAGTTGATGACGTCACGGAGATGGGGTGCGATGATGGAGTCGGCTTTGTTGAAGATGTAGTGGGGGCAGGGGTCGGTTGGCGAGCCAGAGTGGATTGAGTTCATTAGGCGGGTGGTGTCTTCAGTGGTGATTGGGTTCCAGTTGCTAAGGATGTTAGTTGGCGAAGTAGGATCGGAGGGGGGTGGGGGGGGGGGGGGGGGGCAGATCGCTGGGGGTGTTCTCGAAGCTGTTGTGGATGTCGGCAATTTTGTTGTAGAAGAAGGAGGACAGCGCATCGCAGAGGTCTTGGGAGGGGGTGATGTCTTAGATGCAGCGGTGGGGTTGGTGAATTCTTTGACGATGTTGAAGAGTTCCTTGCTGTTGTGAGAGTTGTTGTCAAGACGATCCTTGAATGCTGATTTTTTGGCGGATCGAATCAGTTGGTGGTGTTTGCAGGTGGCTGCCTTGAGGGTGGCCATGTTGCCGGTGGTTGGGTTTTTTCTCCATGTTTTCTCCAAGGTGCGGCGTAGCTTCTTGGATTTTTTAAGGTCATCGTTGAACCAGGGAGCATTTTTGCTGGCTGATTTGATCTGGTGCTTTTTCAGGGGTGCTAATTCGTCAGCACTGTGTTTGATCCATTGCTTGAGATTGGTGGCCGCTTGGTTTGGGTCCAGTGAGAGGGAGGGAGGGTTTTGGTTTAGTGATGTGAGGATTTGGTCGGAGGTGATTTTGTTCCAGTTTCTCCGAGGAATAGGTTGTGGGCGGTTGTGGTTCAGGGTGGTTTTGTAGCAGAAGTGAACACAGTTGTGGTCCGTCCAATGGAGAGTTGTGGTGCGATCGAAGGAGATATGCTTGCTGGAAGTGAAGATAGGGTCGAGCGTGTGTCCGGCTGCGTGGGTGGGGGTGTCAACAAGTTGTTTGAGTCCGAGGTTGGCCAGGTTCTCTAGAAGGGTGGTGGTGTTGCAGTCGTGTTTGTTTTCAAGGTGGTAGTTGAGGTCTCCCAGTAGAATGTAGTTCTCGGAGGCGAGGGCATGTGGGCTGATGAAGTCCGTGATGTCATCGCTGAATTGAGTGCGGGTACCTGGAGGCCTGTAGATGAGGGTGCCTCTAAGTGTGGTCCTGGGGTCGGTGTGGATCTGGAAGTGGAGATGTTCGGCGGTTGTCAGATTATCGTTGGAGCTGGTCTTGATCTTGATGGTGTTCCTGTGGATGATGGCGATGCCTCCTCCTGTTTGATTGATGCGGTCTTTTCGGATAATCTTGTAGGCGTCCGGTATGGCTATGGCGATGTCGGGTGCTGATGATGTGTTCATCCATGTTTCTGTGAGGAAGGCGATGTCCGGTGACGCAGTGTCGAGTAGGTCCCAGAGTTCAGTTGCGTGTCTGTGGACCGAGCGGGTGTTAAGCAGAATGCACTTCAGGTGGTTAGAGTCGGAGCTGTGTGTGGAGGAAGTGGGTTTGGTGAGGGTCCTGGAGCAGTTGAACTTGCAGGAGAGGCAGGCGAATGGGCCGTGGGTGCGACCTGAGGTGGCTTCGTAGCATTTTGGTGTGCGTCCGGGGTTGAGGGCGAGGAGAGTTGCGGCATTATATGTCACTCTAGTTGGTTGGGAGTGGCGGGAACCAGGGGGACTGGCACTGGGCGCGGTCCAGGCGTGGACGGGCGTTGACGGGCTTACCTTTGGCGCACCTTCGGCGCACATGGGGCGCGTCCGCTGCGCGTTACCGCTGCGCGCTGGACCATCTGTCATATGTGGACAGTGGAAGGGGGGGTGAGGGGGGGTCAGCTGGGAGGCGGGAGCGGGGTGGAGCTCAGGTCAGGGAGGCCCAACAACAACAACTAAAATGGCCGCAAGGGATCTTGTTTGTGGATTGGGCTGAACACTCGTAAATAGCGCTAAGCAAGCGGTAATGGCGCTGGCACAATCAGGCACGAATTTACAGGCAGCACAGATATTTGTTACATTTAAAGCGCACCTTGGCAGACAGGCGCTATGATCAATTTAGCAAGCAGTGATATATTAATGATAAATAAGGCGAGGCAGTCTAGCGCTACGGGCTAAGTGCGGTAATTAATCAATCCTGTTAGTGCGAGCAAGGCAAGTTGAACACTTAGCCGTCTGGCGGTGCAGCGATGCAGGGAGCAGCAGGGAGCAGCGTGTGTAGCGACCTCTTCTGCGGGGAGCAGGGCGGTCACAGCGCTAGGACGGTGGAGAGAGGTGAACAGTATCCGTGGGAGGGGGGGTCAGATGGGAGGCGGGAGCGGGGTGGAGCTCAGGTCAGGGAGGCCCAACAACAACAACTAAAATGGCCGCAAGGGATCTTGTTTGTGGATTGGGCTGAACACTCGTAAATAGCGCTAAGCAAGCGGTAATGGCGCTGGCACAATCAGGCACGAATTTACAGGCAGCACAGATATTTGTTACATTTAAAGCGCACCTTGGCAGACAAGCGCTACGATCAATTTAGCAAGCAGTGATATATTAATGATAAATAAGGCGAGGCAGTCTAGCGCTACGTGCTAAGGGCCAGATGTAGGTAAATCTTATTTTCCGATTCTTAAATACCAAGTCATACCGACTCGGTATTTCAGAATCGGAAAATGAGATGTAGATAAAAAATCGGTAACAATTACCGAATCGGAATCAGTCGGTAATCGTAATCGGTATTTACCGAGTCGGAATATACCTACTCGGTAAAATCCGAATCGGTAAAACCCAAACTTACCAACGGTTCCATGGCCCATAGGAATGAATGGGAAGTCCCGACTCGGAAAATACCGAGTCGGAAAAAACCGACTCGGTATTTACCGAGTCGGTAATATCCGACTCAGAATTTGAAACTGAC
Source organism: Lissotriton helveticus (assembly GCF_964261635.1). Taxonomy (NCBI): domain Eukaryota; kingdom Metazoa; phylum Chordata; class Amphibia; order Caudata; family Salamandridae; genus Lissotriton; species Lissotriton helveticus. The sequence goes on along the minus strand of NC_136067.1, from coordinate 1,432,558,664 downwards.
AAACATGTGAGCCTGTGAACCAATCAGGTACTCCAACCACACCCAAATCCAAAGCCACTGGGGAACTAACCAATCAGATCCAAGCACCACACCCCAGTACCTGGGACAGGCCACGCCCATGCAGGTGCAGAAACCAACAGTCAGGAGAGCAGGAGGACAGAGTGTGGAGCAGCCTTCCCTGAGTCAAACAACACTGCAAGATGGAGAGTCAGGAGGCACAGAGAGATGCTGCAGAGCGCAAAAGGAAGCAGAAGTTCAGCCAGGAAGAACTGCAGGTGCTAATTTCCGAGATTGTAAGACATTACAGCAAAATTTTCGGGAAGCAATCTCAGCATGTAGCAGAATCTATCAAACGCAGCACCTGGTTGGAAATACAAGGCATGGTAAATGCCATTGGTGTCACCCACCGTGACCTTGAAGATCTGAAAAAACGGTGGTATGACATCCGCATTATCACAAAGAAAAAACTTGCTGCCCACCGCAAGGAAAGTGCTGCAACAGGGGGAGGAAGAAACAGAGCCCCTAGACTCAGCGACATCGAGGAGATGGTGGCATCCACCCTTGAGAAGGAATGCATTCACGGCATCGGAGACGCTGACAGCTCAGCAAGAGGCGCAAAGAAACCAGGTAAGATGCAAGTACATTGTCATTTACCCATTTACCTATTCCCCTCACAGGACAAATCAGACTCCACAAAAGGTTTAACTAATGTCCTGCAATGCATCCTGGGAAATGTAGTCATGTGTAGATACCTCAGAGCAGTCAGCGTGCATTGCAGCAAGGGGAGCAACAGACAACTAGCATAGGCAAATGAGAGACAGGCAAAAGTGCAATTGAAGTGTGTTTTATCATAAGACACAGGTGAACAACTCCACTGACACAATGTCCATGTCTGTCCACAGGAGAGTCAATGCGCAGCACAGCAGAGGTTAGAGAGAAGAGGAGGGAAGGAGCCGGACCAAGCACATCACACGGAGGGAAGGACCAAGAGCAGGCAGCCCTGATACCTGAGGAGGCAACAGCACAAAATCCACAATCCCCTCTCCAATTTGGTAGTCAGTACACAGGAGCGGCTGAACAATCACCCACCCCCACAACACCATCCCCAGTGCTGGGAAGGGTAAGGTGCCATGATGTGCCCCCTCGCAGAATACTGGAAACATCGTCGGAGGAGGAGGTGGAGGGTGACACACAGGACAGAGGCAACACCGAGCAGCAGCCCACTCCCAGAGTAACGCGGGCCAGTGTCCGAGGGCGACGGCCACGGGAGGCAGAGGATGTGCGTGAAGTTCAGGGTGTCTTCTGCGGACTGGAGGCCACCATGGTGAAAGTGCAGCGCCTGCAGGCAAAAGCGATGATGGGGGTTCAGAGGCAGGCACGCACTACAAATAACAAACTGGAAGCAGTAGGCAAGGGCATAGGGGAAATGGCAGAAAGCATGCAATCTATGGCCTCAGGAATATCTGATATTACACAGTGCATGACTGTCCTGTGTGACAAGTTGGACAGGGACCATTTAGAGAGACGCAAGGCCCGTGTGGATGTGCGTCAGCAAACAAAGGCCCTGAACAGGTTTGCCACTGCTACCACTGTGCTGTGCAGACGGTCAGTGACGATGCAGGATGCCATAGTGCAGTGCTGCAACAATTTAACTGAAGGTATGGCCAGGATGACCTCTGCTATGGAGCTCGTGCTCGCGCATCAGACTGGCACTGGAGGCGACACTTGTGCTTTGGAAAGCGAGGGGTCCACCAGCAGGAGTGGTGCAAGCACTCCTGTGCAAGACTTACAGAGGAGTGGCAGGCGTCGGGGAAGTGTGACAGGCCACAGTGAGAACATTGATTCACAGCCACAGCAGCCCCGCCCTGTGGTCCGTGGCCACAAACAATGACTTTGCCCTCCACCCGAGGCTGTAGTCACGGTGGTGTTAACCGTGACAACACACTCATGGAGTGTTTGATATTGTGAGCCCAATGTGAGCTATCAATGCTGTGGCGTAGTGAAAATTAAACTACTTACACAAAGTTACATTCATGCCTGTGTCTCTTTACTCACTCAGAAATATTGTTGTGTAACCTCTTCCCGTCTCAGTCTCCCATCTGTAGCTGCTGCTGCCACCGTAGCATGGGGCTCTGCCTCCTCTGGGTCGTCATCAATGTCCTCATGATATGTGATCTCCACCTCTGTGCCTTCCTTGGTGGCGAGATTATGTAACATTGCACAGGTCGCTATTATTTTGCAGCAGATGATTGGGGTGTACTGCCGTGCACCTCCACTCTTGTGGAGGCAGCGAAACCTGCTCTTAAGGAGTCCAAATGTGCGCTCAACAATGTTTCGTGTAGATCTGTGAGCCACATTGTATCGCCTTTCACTCCTGGTGGATGGGTTGAGGTAGGGAGTGAGCACAAAGGACCGCAGGGCATATGCACTGTCGCCTAGGGGGGAGAAAGATAGACATTATTTGCAAGTACATGAGACGTAGATCTGATGTGAGTGTCATGGTGTGTCATTGTGATTTACCTAGCAGGTATCCATTTCCAAATTCTCCGTCAAGTAGGCGTGTGTATATTCCACTATTCTGGAATATATAAGAATCATGGGTACTTCCGGGGAACTTGGCTACGATGTCAATGATGAGGTTCCCTGCATTACATATGACTTGGACGTTGATGGAGTGCGTCGATTTGCGATTCCTGTAAATGTGCTTTGTGGCTGCAGGTGGACAGAGTGGGACGTGGGTGCCATCGATGCAGCCTATCACGTGAGGGAAGTGTGCCAGTTGATAGAAGTCTGTCTTGGTTTTTGCTAATTCTGCTGGTGTTTCAGGGAATGAAATGTAATGCCCCATCCTCTGCATCATGGCGTCAAGAAACCTCCTGAAGAAGCGGGACAGGCAGCCCTGGGACACACCACCCACTGCAGCTATCACACTCTGGTAGCTCCCTGAGGCCAGCAGGTGTAAGCTACATAGCACCTGGACATGGGGTGGGATGGCATGGGCCCTGGGTGTTGGGTGGTCCAGGAGTGGGTGTAGGTCCCTGATCAAGTCCTTGATGGTGTCTGAGTGTAGCCTGTACCTCTGCAGTATTTCAGGCTCTGTCAGTTGGAACAGTGTTATCCTCTGCCTGTACACTTGTTCCTCCCTTTGCCATTCTCTCTCTCCTGCTGCCTGTAGTCTCTGCCGTCTTGCTATGATGTAAAAAGCCGCCATCATGGGTCCTGAGGTGCATTTTGGGACTATTTTTATAGCCCTCCCCTGGTTACCACCTGCATTCAATCCATGGTAAATACCGACTCATAAATACCGATTTTCTGCAGATTCGGTATTTTTGGGCTTACCTACATCTCCATGGCCATTTTTTACCGTTTCTTATTTTCCGAGTCGGAAAATACGAACTCGGTATTTATGAATTCGGTAGATTCCGCCACGGTAATTTTACCGTTTCATATTTACCGAGTCGGTATGTTTCCGACTCGTGTTTTCCGAATCGGAAATTTTTGACCTCCTACATCTCATTTCATGGATTCCGGTCGGTAACGGACGATTTTACCGATTTTCGGCCGTTACCGACCGGTAAACGCCTACCTACATCTGGCCCTAAGTGCGGTAATTAATCAATCCTGTTAATGCGAGCAAGGCAAGTTGAACACTTAGCCGTCTGGCGGTGCAGCGATGCAGGGAGCAGCAGGGAGCAGCGTGTGGAGCGACCTCTTCTGCGGGGAGCAGGGCGGTGGCTATGCAGATGGAAAAAAATCCAGAACACACAGCCTGAGGGCACATCTTATGCAACAGATGGAACAGTCTGGCCACTATTATATGTTAAGCGTGGCTGACTTTCACCTCTATTGGAAACTCTCCTTTGAGGTTTACATGTGTTGCTTTTATTATATTGCTTTTGTGCAGCAAGCGCTGTGCATGCTTACCTTGTTACCTTCTTCCTGACATGATATTGTACTGGCAAACAATCACACAGCTGCGCTGGCACAGGGCAGAGCGAGCACCTATTTTTATGAGTTTGAGGTTCCTAAAGTTCATACATAAAACTCAAAATGTCTCAAACTTAATGCAGAAACAGTGAGCATGTAATCTTTCCTCGCTCTCTCTCTGACTTCTGCTGTCTGAACTTCAGACCCAGTTGTAAGCGTGCACTTTGGGCACTGTAACCAAGAGAAGCATTGGCAACGGCATTGGCCTAACCGGCTAGGGCGCTCGACCTCGGACCTGGGCATCTGGGTTCGAGTATCGGTAACGACGCCAGAACCTCCTGTGATTCTGGGCAAATCACTTAATCTCCCCGTGCCTGAAATGAAAGTGTGTCCTCATGTAACGTAACTGGAAAATATGTAAAGCGCTCTGATACCTGGTTCGGGTCTAGTTCGCGCTATATAAAAACTCTGCAAAAAAAAAAACACTAATAGACTTGCCTTGGGAAACTGATGCGAGGCTTTATTTTTTAATTCTTTTTTATTGCAGGAATACACCTCAAATGCAAACAAGAAGCTATGCCAACTCCTCAACCTGGCCACCTTATACTTGCAATACTATTTCAAATTGCATCAACACAGCTGCTTTACTAGTGCTGTTTTTTAACAAGAAGACATTTTTGATTGTTCCTTACATTTTATTATTATTATTATTATTCGTGAAGAAGACAAAACCATTTAAGTGCTTGGTCCTTAGGTGGTCACCTTAGGAGCAAGCACGTAGGGGCATATTATCAAGATGTAGCGATAATTATCGCTGAACGCGCATAGCGCGTTTTTTTCAAATGCTGGGTATCGCTGGAATTCATCGCCATGCTAGCGCTCTATTAACAACGATTAGCGCAAGGCGTCAAAAGTTCCAGCGATAGCGGGAAAATGGGCCAACATTGCTGGAAAATCAGCAATGTTTACTGAAAAATGGCAAAAAGCTTGTTGATACGCCCTTGTGGTCGTAACCCTATAATCCACCTCCCATGGTATGTCTTCCTTAGTCAGGTTTTAATCAGGCGTACAATTCCTGTGAAGATCGGGGTTTAGCACGACTTTTGGTATCGCGGGATATCTTTGCTAATAGAGCGAAGATGTTTAAGCGACCTTTTCTGTGTGCTTATTGTAAGGAATGCCTACCTTGCATGTCATTAGCGATAAATATCGCTGACATGCAAGGTGATAGAAAAAGTGACAGCTAATGCCTGAAAGCTTGCGCTAACGCATGTTAGCACAGACTTGATAATAGGGCGGTAAAAAAATCACCCTAACACAACTTAAAGTAGGTTAATTAACACATAAATAAAAAGCACACTGTGGGGCAGCTTTGGAACTGAAGAGAAATTATTTTTAGATGGATTTGAATAATGTCCACAGTCTTGGAGCAGATGCTGAAATTGAAGGGAGCCAATGTTTAAGGAAAGTTGATTCTTTACCCTATGGTGTAGGCTGCAATTGGTGAAAGAAAACTGTGAGTGACAACTTAACAGACCACAATAGCTGATACTAGCTGTCCAAAAGCCATTTATGTATGTAGATTATGAGTGATATTTTTAAGAAAACAATAGCCTGGCCAGATATTAAATCAGTGTCAAAGGCCAGACCTTGAGAAACACTCGAGCTCTGCTCTTTGGTGAGCCAGAGCTCCTGTTTATGACGAGGCCTTCGATATGCAGATTTGCATTTTCTCAAAGCATTATTCAGCATAAGAAGCTTTAGGAAGAACATTATAATTCATGGGATTCTGTAATCTCTGTATTAATGCCAATCACTAAGGGCCATATTATCAAGAAAGGGCGATACATTATCGCCACTTTTATCGGCAGGAAACTGCCGTAAAGCGGCGATAATGGGCTTGATAATATGCCCTTGTGAATTCCCATAGAAGCCCAGTTAAAACCGGAACCTGGGCTTCTATGGGAATTCACAAGGGCATATTATCAAGCCCATTATCGCCGCTTTAGCGGCAGTTTCCTGCCAATAAAAGTGGCGATAATGTATCGCCCTTTCTTGATAATATGGCCCCAAATTCATTATAGTCTGCGACATGTAATGACGCACCCAGTCTCTGATTATAAAAAAAAGAGGTCAGAACCCGACTATTATAAGTTATTATGGGTGAGTTGTGAAGTCACAACGCCTGCCAGGTGAAAGGCAGGTCAGGCCACCCAGCATAATTGAAGCAACTGTTTAGCAACCAGAAATTAATTGCTTTCTTTCTGTTGCTCTATTTTTCTCTATTTTGCTCTATTTTTCTGGTTTACAAAGATAAACAGATAGAACAGGTTTATTTTTGGTATTCCTTATATAATTATAGAAAAGCTAGAATCATTCTGAATGCTTCTACACTTTGAAAGTACTGCAGCTTTTTATATTTGTTTTAACTAACTTGCATTGAACAGTTTCTAACATCTGTCTGCAACAAATCTCTAACAGGTTTTTGATGTGTTAAATTTGCACTAGTGTTTTTATATTTGTATTGTTCATGTTTGTAAACATGCTCGCTCTTTCATATGAAAGAGCCAAGTACCAGGGTTTTAAGTGGTTTGTGCAGAAGTTGATGTTGTGACCATGTACCCTCGGTACCCTCGGTGAACATGATAAGGTTGTTGCAAGTCATCTCGGAATTGACTTGCAATATCCTTATAATGTGCGGAGGGGGGCTCTTTATCCCTTATATAAACCGTGTGTACCCAGTGGCTTTATCGCTTAATTCTCTTGTTTTCTTTAGCAGCAATGCAATATACCGTTTTTCCAGTCACAAACACGTCAGTCACGCCAATTGTAAAGAATGTTTTTAAGAATGGTTAATCAAATGAATTACCTTATATTGAAAAGCCTTAAAGCAACCATATATGTTAACACAGTATTGGCATACCTACAGTTATTGTAGCAAAAAAATAAAACATTTTCAAATGTTCTTCCGCCATAGAAGCAAGGGACATTAATATCTCCCAAATACATGACACGCCAACTGCCAATATTTTCCCCCTCCCAGGGCACGACCTTCTGTTTTTAGTAAAGTTACATTTTAGATGCTTGAGTGTGCTTTTGAAATTTGTTCACGTGATACATCATCTTTTTCATGAAAATAACCAATCGCACTTCGTATTTGGGTTCTTTATGGTCCCATATTCGTGAATAGATAAGATTTCTTTTTCTGTTGGGTGTTGTCAGCAGTTCCAGAGAAGCGTCAACGCAGATACATTATGCATATTACGTTTCATTTCGACCGTTTTATTCGGATTTTTTCTTCAGAAAAGCATAAAAAAATATGTAGAAAAATAATGCTTCGTGCTACATTAAAATGAATCCATAGTTTGATGGCCCGTGTAGTGTAATACACATTAATTCCCTTAGAAGAGTAGCTTGGCAGCAGAATACGTCCGATTTAGTTAATGAAAGTCTAACATGAGAACCTATTTCCCTGCAAGCATTAGATAAAACGCATTTCCTGCCTACAACCATTCCAGTTTCAACTAATAAAGCACATTGGCCCTTTACTACAATTACATGAAAGAAAAGCAGCTGTTCCAACCCTTACAAAGCAACAGCATACAATCAACTAACCAGTGTGTAGAGTTTACAAATCAAAGGAGGGAAACGCCTAAACAATCTGCTCTTTTGTGGCTAAAAACAATATGGAATGAAAGAACACACAATTACCTGGTTGTGCTCACTGTATTTGTTCAGTTTTACCGTATGCACTCATCTATTTGCGGTCTATTGTAAGGACATACGAACGGGAAATCGTAAGAGTTGCGTTTTTATGGGCTTGTAATCCAGCCTCTAGAGAACTGAACTAGGTGTCGATCGATTGTGCAGAGCTTTTTAATAACAGTTTGAAGTCCTTTAATTAGAGCATGCCCACAGGGCCAACTGTGTGTCTAGAAATTAGTGCTAAAGAACACCTTGCTGATGGGAAGTTACGTCCTTCAGGCAATGGTCTGTTGGATAACGTGTGACAACGCAAATTACTGTTTATCACAAGTTTGAAGAAAGGAAAACATGCAGTGAGTGAAATCTCTGGGTAGCAAAGCAGTGGCAAAGCAGGCCAGAGTGGGCAAACGCAGCCAAGAGTAGGGTAAACTGATTAAAATGGGGTCAGACACCTTCTAGTTACCTTCTAGTTTTCCCAAGCAAACAAAAGGTGATTGGAGGAATGTTGGAGGAATGTTTGCAAATAGTCTAAAATGTGGAGATTGCTCTAGGTAGTATTCCAACCCTTTTTTACTTGCGCACTGTGTTTGTGTTCTGTGTACCCCCTCTCGCCCTCCCTCATCTGCTAGTTGTGCTCATTAGCAGATCCCTCACCCCTGTCTGCATTTCGAGTGTGATTGTCTTCTTTGTATGTCTACCTGTCCATGTGACTGTCCCATTGGCTACCAGGTTTACTTGGTCTGTAGACTGCATGCATTCTGGTGGCTGGTGACTGTGAGCAGATTTGCTGTGATTGCAAGAGCACCATCCCTCATCCTGAGCACTCAGGTGAGAAGGAGCCTGGGTGAAGAGTCTGCCTTGGTGCCAGGGCGCCAGGTGATTCTATCCTCCTCGCTCCACTAGGGGAGCCTGGTTAGGAGATGGTTGTGAGCAGTGTTGGAGTTATAGGGGCTAGAGCTTTGGGTCTCATAGTGGAATCTGGTGCTGATGTTGCGGTTACTGAATGGACCAGATGTGCTGCTTCCTGTGCTGCCTGGTGACCTGAGTGATGGTTGAATGGGCGTGTGTTAAGGTGGAAAGCGCAGTTTGGTCTACCATGACTCTGGGCAGATGCTCTCATAGACCATATTGAAGGGTGCAGGTTTTGGCCACTGATGGTTACCTTTGAGAGTACAGTGGATCTCGGTGTTCCAGTCTCTCAAACTCTTGCTTGTTGGAGGCATAGAGAAAGGATTGTGATCTGTTCCTGTCAAAGGTGCCTAAATCTGGGTATATACGCTGCTACATTTCTTCCACCTCTTTGCTTCACATTTGTGTGTTGACAACATTTGTTGGTGCAAGGAATGACATCTAATTACCTCAGAGTATACCCTAAGGGTTACTAATTGATCAGCAGATTGTTTGCTGAGTCGTGATTGCTCCAGCAGCAGTTCTTATTATGGTTATTGACTTCTAACTATTTACAGTACTATTTGGTGAAGGAGTTGTGAAGAATGCATGTTATCAACAGGAAAGGCTCTCTGGGTCTTAGTCTCTGCAGCCTGCGATGTTCAAGAAAAGGACTCAGACATCTCTGTTGTCTAAATCTGTCACGATCATAAATTTGTCACAGAGAACGCCTGCCAACTTGCCAGACTTTCCAGAACAACAAAAGGAATCTGTCTCTTTAAGTTTTTGCAGCAGTTCTCTGAGTAGTTTTCCCACTCAATCTTTTCAACGCACAACTTCCATTTTACACAGTGGCCCTCAACTTGCACTGGTCACCCAAATCAGTGTAGCTTACCTCTTTACAAAAGGTCCACTCAATGATACCCATATGTTCCATACACACAAAGTTCCCTGTCTTAGGAGTAACTGTTGATGACGTCTCAAGACAACTCCTCAATTCTTTGGTCGGACAATAATAATCTCAATCTCGGTGTCTTCTTCAACTTTAAAATATCCCGGGATATTAGGCCACTTCGGGACCTGAAACTCAAATCTCAATCCTTGGACCACGTCCGACCTGACACCACATTCACTTGACTCTCACATCCACTTAGCAAGAAATCACACAATCAAACCATTCCCGCAATCTAATTCATACATACACCCTGTTGATTCTCACTCCTCCATCTGCCGCTGATCTTACTGCTAAGGAAATCAAAAGGGGGGAGTGAAGAGGTGGTGCCGGTGGGCACCGAGGTGGGCACGTCCTCCTCTTATCAGGGTTGTAGGTTAATCAGAAAGGGCCACCTCACATTGGGTGGATGTGTATCCAGATGTCATTGGAATACACCATCTTTGTTAAAATACCCCTCACACACCAAAAGGGCCCTTGGTGTCATGCTTCATCATCGGGGTCTTCCCGTCCCGCTGCGGGGCGGGGCAGTGCTGCGACAAGCGGATACGCTGGAGCACCTTTAGATGGAGGTGCTATGTGTTAGGAGTGAGTGTCAGTGGGGTCAGGAGTGATATAAGTGTGAGTTAAAAAATACCTGGCCTAGTGGAAAAAAAGAATTTTATTAAACACTGGCTGGTATTATTAAAAGAAAAGTGAAGCGGAGAGATGGAGCAGGTTAATGGGCTCTCTCTCCTAAGTGGGTCAACATGTTTTGAGGCGCGGGGCCTCTTCGTCAGGACCTAGGGGAGATCCCCCTGTCACTCACTAGTGTTTCTCCACATAGGTAGAAAAGGTGTATGTACAAAAAGTGAACAAAAAAGGACTATGTGAGTAACTACAATTTAATAATTACAACACATATGCTACCACACTAATAATGTAGTTTGCCTGCAATGTAAGAACAATAGATTAAAAATGCGCCGATCCCAAGGTGCGCTTAACTCTAATTTACCTGTAATGGAAAATGAGAAACACACAAAAATATACAAGATAGGGGATCATGCGTAAACAGTGAAGATTGTTGAAGAATTCCTTCAGAAAACACACGGTCAGTCACACACAGAATAAGTAACACATAGAGGTTGAGAATAGCCAGGGATAAGAGGTATTCAAATGCATACTTATCAATGGGGGGTCAGTGCCTCATGAGCCAGCTTAAGACAGAAGGGTATGGTGGGGTCTCAACTGCAGAGAGGGAGAAGAGGGAGTATAATGTAATTCTGTCCCAAAAGTTGTATAGTTTAGCTCAACCAGGTAAGGCTGGGATACAGGCTTCATCTCAGTGGAGACGGCTATGCCGTACTTACTGTGCCCCTAGCACGCTTGTGCTTCCTCCTTCGTCCGCGGCTTCCGTGGATGTGAGGGAGGCAGAGGGCGGCGTGTTTATATACTGGATAGTAATTGGATAATTGATCAGTTAAGCGCTACGAAAGCCCGCCGAATATATAAGGGCCAGAGAGGTAAGTATAGCGGGCGGCCATGTTAAAGTGTTAGGTAGTACCTATAGATGTAGCGAGGATCTTAGCCTCTCAGATCGGGTACCCGGTTAAAATCGGGTATTGACACTCTTCTTGGGTCTGAGGCAAATCATCGCTTACTGGATTAACGGACTAGGAAGAAAAGTCGGTAGCGGCGCACAGAGCAGTCCGCTTTGTCCCTGCGCATGCGCCTTAGCATTTGCACTCAGCGCATGCGCGTCGGGCAGTCACTGATGCCGGCGCGCATGCGCACACTGACCTCAGTTTAGTGTCTCCAGTAGACACGCGCGATTAGGGAAGAGTTGTCAATACTATCAGGTTAAACACATTATGGCTCCAGAAAAGCTGATTATGGATAGAAATGAATACTCTCCATGTTGATATTTAGTCTGTACTTAGATGAGTAAATGAAACTACAATGTCCGTTATAAGAGGACTAGTGGGGTTAGAATTTAGAGGTGCTGAGATACTAAAGAAAAGGTGTGCCAATTGTTACAATATGTTCATGTATATAAACACAATTAAGTTACAGGGGGGCTGGAAGGGGTGGGACCTACGGGGAACTTTTACTGGAGTGCCTTTATGCTTCAGTGGCCATTCTTTCAAAAGGAAAATTTCTTTTTTAGAGATAGAGGTGTCTGCAGTAGTATAACACACAGCGAGCCCTAGGTATTCAGTTGAGCCCACGGGATGTCATCATTCAGGCCAGTGCGATGTGTCCCCAAGCGGAACACCCAACGTTGTTCTTTCGATAGCAGGTCTCTATCATTGGGGAAGGCCTCAATGACAGTCCACTTCAGGTCATGGACACTGTGTCCTACAGTGGCAAAATGTGCAGACATTTTTGTAGTTGACCTGTTGCAGCGTACATTGCTGCGGTGTTCACCCATTCAAATTTTCACGGGTCTGCTGGTCATACCTACATACTCCTTGTTGCACGGACAAGTGATTAAGTACACCACATTGCGACTATTGCAATTGGTGAAGGCTCGCTGCTCCCATGTAGACTGGTTAGAAAAAGTGATACTCCTGCTCTTCTTTGTGTATTGGCAAGATACACAGGTACCACAGGGGTGGTGTCCACTGACCCCTGCGACTCTAGAGGGTTCGATTGCACCCGTTGCTTTTGGTCTTGTGTGGACCAGGAGATCCTTTAGGAGGCAAACTTGCAACTAGCACTCACTTCAAACCCACTGCCAAGAACAGTCTGCTTTTGTACAGTAGTTTCCACCCGCGCCACTTGCGTGAGAACCTTCCGTACGGACAATTTCTCCGCCTACGGCGTAACTGTAGCAACATAGAGGATTTTAAGACACAAGCAGCAGACCTGGAGTGCAAACTCCTGAACAGACAGTACCCGGCGAACATTGTTCGTAAAGGCCTCAAACGTGCACGCAATAACAACAGGGAAGCCCTCTTGGACGACACGGAAGCAAAAGAACCAGATTTACGCCCCATCTGCGTAACCACCTACAACACCAACTCCAACCAGATCACGAAGATCGTGAACAAACATTGGAGGGTGTTATCATGTGGCCAACTGGATTTTCCCAAACCAATGTTTGCACATAGGAGGGGAATGAACCTAAAGGATCTCCTGGTCCACACAAGACCAAAAGCAACGGGTGCAATCGAACCCTCTAGAGTCGCAGGGGTCAGTGGACACCACCCCTGTGGTACCTGTGTATCTTGCCAATACACAAAGAAGAGCAGGAGTATCACTTTTTCTAACCAGTCTACATGGGAGCAGCGAGCCTTCACCAATTGCAATAGTCGCAATGTGGTGTACTTAATCACTTGTCCGTGCAACAAGGAGTATGTAGGTATGACCAGCAGACCCGTGAAAATTTGAATGGGTGAACACCGCAGCAATGTACGCTGCAACAGGTCAACTACAAAAATGTCTGCACATTTTGCCACTGTAGGACACAGTGTCCATGACCTGAAGTGGACTGTCATTGAGGCCTTCCCCAATGATAGAGACCTGCTATCGAAAGAACAACGTTGGGTGTTCCGCTTGGGGACACATCGCACTGGCCTGAATGATGACATCCCGTGGGCTCAACTGAATACCTAGGGCTCGCTGTGTGTTATACTACTGCAGACACCTCTATCTCTAAAAAAGAAATTTTCCTTTTGAAAGAATGGCCACTGAAGCATAAAGGCACTCCAGTAAAAGTTCCCCGTAGGTCCCACCCCTTCCAGCCCCCCTGTAACTTAATTGTGTTTATATACATGAACATATTGTAACAATTGGCACACCTTTTCTTTAGTATCTCAGCACCTCTAAATTCTAACCCCACTAGTCCTCTTATAACGGACATTGTAGTTTCATTTACTCATCTAAGTACAGACTAAATATCAACATGGAGAGTATTCATTTCTATCCATAATCAGCTTTTCTGGAGCCATAATGTGTTTAACCTGATAGTATTGACAACTCTTCCCTAATCGCGCGTGTCTACTGGACACACTAAACTGAGGTCAGTGTGTGCATGCGCGCCGGCATCAGTGACTGCCCGACGCGCATGCGCTGAGTGCAAATGCTAAGGCGCATGCCCAGGGACAAAGCGGACTGCTCTGTGCGCCGCTACCGACTTTTCTTCCTAGTCCGTTAATCCAGTAAGCGATGATTTGCCTCAGACCTAAGAAGAGTGTCAATACCCGATTTTAACCGGGTACCCGATCTGAGAGGCTAAGATCCTCGCTACATCTATAGGTACTACCTAACACTTTAACATGGCCGCCCGCTATACTTACCTCTCTGGCCCTTATATATTCGGCGGGCTTTCGTAGCGCTTAACTGATCAATTATCCAATTACTATCCAGTATATAAACACGCCGCCCTCTGCCTCCCTCACATCCACGGAAGCCACGGACGAAGGAGGAAGCACAAGCGTGCTAGGGGCACAGTAAGTACGGCATAGACGTCTCCACTGAGATGAAGCCTGTATCCCAGCCTTACCTGGTTGAGCTAAACTATACAACTTTTGGGACAGAATTACATTATACTCCCTCTTCTCCCTCTCTGCAGTTGAGACCCCACCATACCCTTCTGTCTTAAGCTGGCTCATGAGGCACTGACCCCCCCATTGATAAGTATGCATTTGAATACCTCTTATCCCTGGCTATTCTCAACCTCTATGTGTTACTTATTCTGTGTGTGACTGACCGTGTGTTTTCTGAAGGAATTCTTCAACAATCTTCACTGTTTACGCATGATCCCCTATCTTGTATATTTTTGTGTGTTTCTCATTTTCCATTACAGGTGAATTAGAGTTAAGCGCACCTTGGGATCGGCGCATTTTTAATCTATTGTTCTTACCTTGCAGGCAAACTACATTATTAGTGTGGTAGCATATGTGTTGTAATTATTAAATTGTAGTTACTCACATAGTCCTTTTTTGTTCACTTTTTGTACATACACCTTTTCTACCTATGTGGAGAAACACTAGTGAGTGACAGGGGGATCTCCCCTAGGTCCTGACGAAGAGGCCCCGCGCCTCGAAACATGTTGACCCACTTAGGAGAGAGAGCCCATTAACCTGCTCCATCTCTCCGCTTCACTTTTCTTTTAATAATACCAGCCAGTGTTTAATAAAATTCTTTTTTTCCACTAGGCCAGGTATTTTTTAACTCACACTTATATCACTCCTGACCCCACTGACACTCACTCCTAACACATAGCACCTCCATCTAAAGGTGCTCCAGCGTATCCGCTTGTCGCAGCACTGCCCCGCCCCGCAGCGGGACGGGAAGACCCCGATGATGAAGCATGCCACCAAGGGCTGATCTTACTGCACCATCAAATGTCATCAGTCTCCTCTGAATTCCGTTGTGCCTTCTGTTCTCGGTATTGTGCTCTATTTCTGGCTTTGGGGTTCTAGGTTCCACTTATTCTAGACTAGTTCTAGATTTTCCCTCCACTTCATGTGTGAACCATACTCTGCTACCAACTGAAAGGGCCAGGCCCACAAGTTCTGAACCTGTTCTAGAAATACAATTTGATGGTTCTTTTTCACAGTGTGGAGAAAAGTCATTAGGGAGCCAATCAATTAATCTATGATCCACTTAGACACATAGTAATTACATAAGATTAGTTTGAATTTTTTACAAAGCCACAAATAACTGAATATACAGACACCTCAATATAAGGGTGTAGAAATACATCAGAATCGGCATGAAGGCAAATCTGCAGATCCAGTTCTGACGATGCAGCATGAACAATACAATTAGTTTAAGAAGTAGAATACAGAAGACCCTGAAGCAAGAGTCCAAGTTTCCCTGCATTGAGTGTTGATGAATAAAAGCATTCAATCTATTCTTACTCTAACTCTAAAGTGAAATACTTACTTAAGCATTGGTAGGAAGAAGGATAAAAGGTGTCACCTGGGGAGGTCTTCCTAAGAAGTCTCTCCACCATCAATGGGTCATGTAGCATAAAGCTACAGAGACAGAACTTGCTCAAAGATGCTCTCTTTCCGAAGGCAAAGGAAGAAGTTGGCAATTTTCCTAATCCCAACAACATATTATTAATAGGTGACATTGCCAAGATCCATTGTGGGTCACACCATCTGCTTTGGGTACGATCCTCAAAGTATTTTGTAATGGGACAACGGTGTTCTTTACTAGCTACATTTTGTCCTTGGTTCCCCGGCCTTCTCCTATGTGAGGCATGACTTTCCTTTATAACTCAAGCCACACAATTGTAGCTTCTCCTCTCCTTGCCTAACTACAAAAATAAAGACATTAATCCATCTAACAGGAGTACGTCTTTCACCGCGCAACACAGAAAGTGAGAAAGAACAAATTCCATACCACACATGAAATTCCATCTCTTAATTCTAAAGTGAAAGTTTCGAAGGAACTGCATTTCTGACCTACAATGTTCAGCTAACATAAGAAAGCATAAAATGAGCTTTAAGAAATTGCATAGAATTTAAGGCACCTTCAGTGAACACATCTACCTACATGTAACATGACACAATTAATAAACACATTTAGTACATGAATAAATGTCTGTTTCACAACACAAATTCTTCATGTTAATGTGTTCTGCTAGTTACTCTCACTTTCTACGTTGCTTCTCCATGTTACCATTCCATGACCTAGAATACATTATGTTTCAGGTTAATGCATTTCAAATTCTAACAAGTCATGTTACTAGAACAAGAATTATATGTGGGTGCGCTATACACGTTATTATAATGCACCCTTTTAAATGAAATGTGATTACTGTGAAATCACGCCCCTGCTGCCTTGTGCCTTGCTGATGTGACGCACTTGTGTATGCCCAACATTTCTATAACTGTCGTGAGAAGCGAAGAGTTAATGCTAGGGAGGTGATCTGCATCAAGGCTAAGATTTCATAATACTTTCGATTCATGGGATCAAGAGCCACGGTGCCACAGAGATCTTCCAACTTTTCAAGAAGAAACAAGTGTTCCAGAAAGCAGAGAAACAAAGAAAATCTAACAACACAGGAATCACAAAGCATGCATTGACAGACTGAGCTTGGTTGAGGTTAGATGAGCCATTGAAGGAGATAGGATAGGTAAAGCACCAGTGCCATATGGCCTACCTTTGGATATGTTTCTGGAAAACATTACACTTTGAGCTCCTTTAATCATAAACTTTTTAAAAGCTGTGGTAAAACAAGAAACAGCCATAACATCGCATGCCTTACATAGCATGCCTTTACAATGCGGTTGTTACAACGACCGCGTTGTTACAACACAATCCATTACATCGCAAGTCATTTCAACGACTTGCTGTAGGGGGTGCACTGGTCTTGGATCTACAATCCCTGCTGTTGCACAAACTGGAGTAGGAATAGTAAATTATACTATTCCTAAATCCAGCGCAACCCCTACAGCAAGTTGTTGAAATGACTTGCGATGTAATAGTTTGCGTTGTAAAAACGGCATACAAAAATGGTCGTACATCTAGCCCTCAGACTCGTACACTATACCTTCACATTAAACACTTACCTTTTTACAACGGATTATTGTTTGCACATATTTTAAATTCATGGTTAAAAAGTCGGTGTTACTCATGAAGATAATTGAATAAACAAACGTTCATACATTTGCAACATATGTTCTCTTGCAGCGAACGATAATTGTGCTATCTTTTTGCTACAACAGCAAATGCATTATCAATGAGCAAAGAGCTGTGTTTTCTGTTCAACTGAATAATTAATTATGTTTTGAGACAGTGCATTCGAGCTGGCACTAACTTCGAAGACTTTCCAGTTCCCGGCATCGCCGCCATTCTCACAATTATCTGTGAATATGGAACTTTACACCCCCCCCCCCCACTTCCCATGTGGGATGATTGGCATTAAGTTATTCCAAACAAAAAGATGACCTGCTTATCTACATATTGTTGGGGACTGATAAAGACGGCTCTTTCTGAAATGCCACATTTCTGCTTTGGCTACCATCTTACCTTAATGAACATTTTCCCTTCTGCCAAAATCTGCATGTTGTTTGGCAATAAAACCATTAACTTAGGCTTCAAATGTACTTTATAAATTGAAAATTAAGAGCTAAAATTGAACCTGATGAAAATGGAAACAATTATATTAGAGGCGATTTTACCACATATTATTCTGTTAGCCCTCAAAAGGCTACTCTCCATTCATTGCCTTTGTAATGGTGCTTAAAATGGAAACCTAGAAGTGAGAGTATACTGTACGGATGTATGACGTTACAACGCATACTTTTACAACTCCTACCTTTACAACGTGGTTTTTACCACGCATACCATTACAACGCATAATGCTTTTAGGTGCTGGATAGTGAATAGTTTAATTTACTATTCCAACTCCAGTCCCCGTGGATAGTAGGGAAGGTTATTGGATAGTAAATTAACCTATTCCCTATCCTAGAGCGCCCCCCAGAGCAATGCGTTGTAATAGTTTGCGTTGTAAAAGTTGCGTTGTAATGGTAGGTCGTTGTAAAAGTTTCGTTGTAAACGTTGTTCACCATCCTGTACCATTGTATCTACTTGCTTCTGAGACGTGCTAATGCTTTCCAATTAAACATTTTGCACCTCTGTTGAGAAGTACAGGCACTTTACCTGCTTAAATAAAGACGTGTTGGTACTCAGTACCAGACAGTACTGGCCAATATAAAGCACTATTCATAAAATTTGCTCTGAGACCTGCTGCTACTCTCCAATTAAAAGTTTTGCACCTCTGTTGAGACAGGCACTCTACCTGCTTAAATAAAGACGTGCTGGTACTCAGTACCAGACAGTACTGGCCAATTTAAAGCGCTATTCATTAGGTTTCACCCCCAGGTTTACGCATTTGCATGGGAGCAGATTTCAGAGAATCAGGAATTTGTAAACAGTTTCATAATGAATCCAGGAAATCAGCAACAATTACAAGCTTCCATTATTTATTCTTGGAAATGTATGTGAAATCCTTGTTGCAACTATGGGAAATGCTTTTATGTTTTGGCACTAAGGGAGAAATGTCAGCACATTTGAGCAAAATCAATTTTTTCCTTTTTTTCCCCTAATCAGAAAAATGATTTTCTCCATGACGACACATCTTCTCGTTAACATATTTTCCTGGTGTTCCCTCCACAATACAGCACTCAAAAGGGATTTACTCCAGTGCATCACAAGAGCAAATCTCCAACTATGTTCAGGGTCACAATAGATACTAAAAACTTTGTGAAAATACCCAAATCTTCAGTTTGTGGGAATTCCAGAGCTTTCCAGGTTATCCCCACACTGGGCCCCCACTGCCCAGCAGAATTATAATTTATTTATGTGCCATTTTGGGATTGTAATATTTTATTGGTATTATTTGCAACAGGATATACAACAATCCGCCCACCTACATCCATAGGCCGTTGAAAGCAGGGAAGGATAAATATCAAATACACAAATTAGAAAGAGAGAGAAGGGGAACAGATGGGATGGGTAGGGAAAGGAGGAAAATCGTGAGAACCTGATTAGGACAAGACACTAGTCACACGTTGGACTTGGCCCTTTTGGCAGGTTCACCCCAAAACTTTATGCATTCTCCTAGCCTTTTTCTATAACCTGGTGTTGGCGATTTTAGGCCTCTGACCTCTTTAGCACTGTGGTGCAGTGTAAAGTGTGTGCCCTCTCTGTGTATGTGTGGTGAGATTGGCCTGCCCTCCCATAGGAACGCATTGGGGATGAGTGTGTCTGTGGTAATTCCAGGTATGAGGGGAGCGGCTGGGGCGAGTTTAGTATGTATGAACTCAGGAGGATAAATGCTGCGCAATGGTGTGTGCAGATTTATGGTGACTGATGAAGAAATGCCACTTTTAGAAGTTGAAGAGTACAGTGTGCCAGCAAGGGATTTCGTTTAGAAATGTGTACTTATTCAAAAAATTATTGAAATATTTCTTTTACAGCTGAGATGAACATAATAATATTCATCTCACCTGTAAAAGAAATATTTCCTATTTAAAAAAGAGAAAAGTGTAACTAATAGCACACCCCTTGAGAGATTTTGTCGTTCTGCTCACGGCTTAATCAGAACGAAATAAGGATTACCATTGATTGCCTTTATAACAGCACCTACTCTCTAACTTACCTACAGGTTGACCATATTGGTAAGGGTCATTGCTATATGCAGTATCTTTTTGCCCTGAAGATGGACTCAAAGGTTAACATGAAAGAAGACCGTAACGTCAACCACATTGTCAGTTTCCTTACTAACTGTTGTATGAGTAATGACTATTTGTTCTATTATGACATCTGTAAAATTATTGATTTAATGAGGAATGGACATTTTTATTCATGAACTACAGGTCAGAGTTCACTGTACATTTTTCATGTTTTTACATTATTTGATTTTTTATATGTACCCTATCAAATATATTCAGAAATTTTGATAAGATATTCCTGTGTTTCTTCTGCCCCTTTTCTCATTGTTTTCGATACTTTGTGCATTGATTGCATAATTTGCTTAATTTATTTGATTGTTGGTTTAAGATTGATAAACTTTGAACCATTGAATAATTACATCAAGATTTTTTGAATAAGTACACATTTCTAAATGAAATCCCTTGCTGGCACACTGTACTCGTCATTATAATTGCCCAAGCCTCCAAGGGTATATTGGGTTACCCCATTTAACTATTCCACTTTTAGAAGATGGCATTTCTGCGTGCTATGTGTCTGCCTGCCTAATGTGAATTGCATGTCTGTCTTGTGAGAGACAGGAGCTGAGAGGTGTGGGTGGCTCCAGAAGGGGCAGGGTGAGTCAGCGTTGAGCTGAATGGGACACCTGGAGGAAGAGTGGTGGGAAGGGTAATCCCCAGACTTTGAATAGGCTGGTGTCTTCCCTAGTGAATGCTGGTTCTGCCCTCCTGTGGAGTGTCTGGTGGTGAGCCTCCACCTAACAATGGGGAAGAGGAGCCCTGTCAACAGAGTGCTCCAATTCCCCCTGAACTAGTTTCTGTTGGTTACCCAAGCCCTGTGCTGGCACAGACTAAGGAAAAGGGTGTATAAAAGAAGGGGCTGTGACCCCATAATGTTGTTCGGTCCTAGGTGCTGTTCCTGACGCTGAGGTGGTGTGCTGCTGCTGGGGCCCAGGAAGACCTGCCAGGAGGGCTGGCTCTCTGGGCCCAGCATTGCCACCTGGTTCCTAAAGACTTTCTTTTGGTTGTGCCTAGCCTGGTGAGCGCTACACTTTCTCCAGGGAAGAGCGCGTGGACTCTACAGCCCTGAGCTTCAGCTGACTTCGAGGGAATCCCTACGTGGGGACTCCCCCCCTGAACTATGCGGGTAAAGCTTAGCCCACCCTGCTTTGTTCAGAGGTTGTGATTGGAGTGGTGAGCGGGTACCCACCCCGATCTGTAGGGATGTAGCGGGTGCCCCCCCACTCTATAATTGAAATTACAAAGGAGCCTACCCCTCATTGCCGCCACATGCAAAGGGACTCGCCACAGCGTGACCCAGAAGTCAGGCGAGCGGCCTCACTCTGGGCAGGGCAACGGCTAGAAAAAGGAAGTGAGGGCGGAAGAGAGGGCGGGAGCCTACCCCGCCTCCAAGAGCACTACAACAAAGTCCCAGGTCCCAGGAGAGGGCCCAGGTGAAGTGGAGAGGTGGCGTCTGCTGGGGCAGGGCTCCTGTGTGCCGGTGGGAGCCCCCCTGCATGTGCCCCTGAAGTTCTGGGTCCCTGGAGGGGGCCCGGGCAAAGTGAGGTAAGGCGTGGAGAGAGCCTGCATGCTGCGAGGAGACCGGGAGAAGTGAGGCCGGTCCTGCAGCGAAGAGGAGAGAGAGTCCCAGAGGACTAGGGGCTCTCCTGATGCCCGCATGCAGAGTGAGGGAGCATAGCAGAGAGTCCAGCGGAGACCCAGCGGAGGCCCAGCGGAGACCCAGCGGATCCGGGAGAGTGGGAGCTGAGGTGGGAGCAAATATCTTGTGCTCCCCATGAGCAGTGTTGGTGCTGGGTCCAGTGAGGGCTTTGCTTGGCACACTGTTGGTGCCTGGGGATTGTGGACAGAGCCCCAGTGAAAGGGGGCTCCGTGTAAACTTAGTGCCGAGGTCGGCACTAGAGGAGCCTCGTGAGCTCAAGTGGCTGTGTTTCAGCCTCCCCCCACCTGGCAGAGGGGGAGGAGGGTCACAAAGATTGCCATCTGTTTGTTGCTGGCTCCAACAAGGACACAGTTGTTTTAGGGCCCCAGAGGGGGGTCCCAAGGGCCCTGCGGGGCCTGTGCTCATTTGGCCACAATTGGTGAAGAGAGTCCCTGAGTGGGACAGGAGGGCACAGTGATGCCATTTAGTGATCCCAGCTGCCTAGCAATTAGTGGGCAGCTGCTTCGTTTAGGTCAGGGTGCATGGAGGGGACCCAGGAGGCACATTGGTGCCCGCGCTTTGGTCACTTTTTGCTCCAGCTGCAAGTGGCAGCTTAGCGCCCAGACATTCTGGACATAAGGCATTCAAGCCTTGCGAGAAGGCCAGTTGGCCTGGGGTCATAGGTAGGATGGTGACAGGGCGCAGGGCCCTCAGGTGATGTATGCACCTGGTAGTGGTGCTACTGCAGTGCACTGCAGAGATCCTGCCTGAGATGTATTATGTGCCAGATGTGATGTATGCACCCTGGTTTATGCCTCTCATTATTAAGGGTGGGCGTAGTATGCGTAGTGGGGCTACGCGAAGTAGGCATGAAGCTACACCCACCCACGCACTTCACGTAGCCCCACTACGCGCCGCCCGCCTCCCTCCCGCCCTCTTCTACATACCTAATTTCAGCAAAAAAATACTTGAAAAGTATATTAAAGGCACTTACCTGGTCCGCGGCGTCCCGGGGCTCCCTCTTCTCTTTCGTGCCACGTCTTCCATCCCGCCTGCGCATTTCTCGTGAGAAATGCACATGCGCGGGCGGCCACGCATGTGCATTTGGATGGGAGACGCGGAGCGAAAGAGAAGAGGGAGCCCTGGGACGTCGCGGACCAGGTAAGTGCCTTTAATATACTTTCCAAGTATTTTTTTGTTGAAATTAGGTATGTAGAAGAGGGCGGGAGGGAGGCGGGTGGCGGGCAACTTCGCTCCGTCCACGGAGCGTGCGTAGTGTTGCCTACTATGCCTACTTTGCAAAGTGCGAAGTAGGCAACACCACGTACACTCCGTGGGCGGAGCGTTGCATTGCGCCCAGGGTTACTCATGATGGTTTAGTTCATGAGGTTCTTGCATAATGAGTTTATGTTGGTGAGGCCTAATGCGTAATGTGTTTATGCTTAGGAGGGTGTCTACGTTAATGAGGGTGGCCTAATGTGATTTATGCTTAATGTATGTTATGATGTCTTGGGGAGTGCCTATTTGCGTATGTGTTTATGCTTATGTGGTTAGTGCGTAATGTGCTTGTGCTGATGAGGTTTGGGCCTAGTGTGGTTTTATGACTAATGTGGTAATGCTTAGGTCATTATGGTACCAGTAATTACTGGTTGTGGTTTACATTTTACTGACCTATTCTGATGGTTCTGACCGTGACCCAATTGGCCTGGTCCTGTATATAGTCCCTTGTGAATATTGCTCGTGCCAGTTCGCACAGTGTAAATGTGTGATTATGTTTCTAATGTGGTTATGAGAATACAAAGGCTATTTTTATATAACCTTCGGTGGAGTTAATTTTGTGCCTAGTGTGGCTGCTGTGTGTGTGTTGCGTAAATGCTTTACACATTGCCTCTGGGATAAGCCTGACAGCTCGTGCCAAGCTACCAAGGGGGCGAGCAGGGGTTATCTTCAGTGGGTAACTCCCTTGCCCTGACTAGAGTGGTTGTTTCTGCCTGGCTTTGGCGCAAGCCTTAGCCAACCAGAAATCCCATTTCAAACACCGCAGGAGAAGGATAGTGAATGGGAGTTGTAGAGCAGAAAAGGTAATGTCTCAGTCAGTGGTTCAGGTAGGAGTACAGTCTGAATGTGAAAGGTGAAGGACCCGTATATATTGTGATATAAAACAAAGGGGAAACCCAAAAATCCATCGGACCTGGGTCAACGGCAGTACAAAATGAATTGGTCACAGTGGAATTACAATAATCATTTAAATCAACATCACCTGAAATAAATCAATTATCCCATTCACTGTCATATTCCAACATATTTATATCAGCATTTTATGATATGCAAAACATCGATTTCATTGCATAAAGGTTCTCCAAGAAAAAGAGAAATGAGTGCACACGGATGTGCTCATGTGAGGGTGTTAAAGAGAACAGAAGAGGAAATGTAAAATATTTACATGGTAGATTAACAAAGACCTGTCCGGCCACATTGTGGGCTACAGATTCATGATTGTATTGTAAAGACACCGTAAATCAATCGCTGCTGTCTATACGTGAAGATAACCACGGTACAGGTGCAGAAATTGAGACCGTTGACATTTCGACCCCAATATTGGATGAAGCAAACGTAGTCCTTAAGAGAGGGTCTTCATCAGGACATGTGGAGACACCTATGGCTTATTTAAACTAAAGTAGGCATATTACTAAAGGTGATAGAAACAACAAATTATAAAACTAGTTAGAAAACAATGTATGCTCACCTTATCTCCACCATAAATGTCTAGGTGGTTTCTCTCGCAGTGATTCGGCCTATAGGCTCCTAAGTCAGGAATATGAGCGCCCAACCAAAAACAACCACCCCTTCTGATCATCTACACCCTCCCCAACGGACACAAACATTTAGAACACCCGCTTGGGCAGCCTATATTGTCAGGGATGGATCACTATTGGAGCCACTGTGTAAATATGTGGACTTTTTTTATGAAACCCTGCGCAGAGGCCACTAAGCATACTTGCGAGATACTATGACGACCATCAGTCTGGTAGATAATCTGCCCTTTGATCCTACATGTTCAGGACTAACTTTCCTTTATCCAATATTGGGGTTGATACTTCAATGGTCTCAATTTCTGCACCTTTACCGTATATGTAGGCTGTCCGGTTTCAGGTTTAAATCTATAATAACTGATAAAACCCCACCGAAAGGAAAATAGCCCTCACCAGTATAAACATATAAACACTGAAAAAACACCTTTGCAACTACAAACTAAATGCCATTCAAAGAAAGGAAAAGGTGAGTGAAAGTCATTTCTATTTCTTCCTGAAGGTGTCAATACAATGTAACTTTGTTACACAAGTCAGCAGCAAGAAAGACTGGGCTAGCAATATTCTGATTGAGTTTTGTTGTTTACGGATGTCACTAAAATATCGTTTAGTCTTCCTTTTGTTTTTTTCCATTTTAGGTCTTATTTAATTGTTTTATATCTGTGGAGAATCAGGAAATACATTTGATTATTTCACTGATAGATAAAATGGCTCATTTCATATGAATCCTTTCCAATATGTACCATCACATTTACCCACTGACAAAGAATGGGTGAAACCCTTTGATACATCAGCCCCTTTTCCAGTGAGTCATTATTGATAGTAGGCGAATTGCCAAACACTCTAGGCTTTAAACATTCAATGCAAGGTGTAGTGACAGGTATATGTGAAAAGAGTGCTGTCACCAAGCATCTGGGATAGTTGGGAAAACATAGAATGCAGTGTCACTTGGAACGCTGCTCTTAAAAGTTCTTACCAAGTTGAACAAAGATTTGAGGATATGCTTTTTATTTGCAGTAATTCAGCTACGTATATGAAAAAGTTGTGTGGTGACCTGTCAAAATCAGTACCTGAGCTGAAGGGCTTCCCTGTAAGAGATCCTTGCCACTTGTCAGATGGCATGCTGAAAGCATCTTTACAATCTTCAGAGTTCAGAGGTAATGAAAAATGCTATTGACTTTGTAGTCCATTCTGGTGCACTGTTTCATTATGTGTGGGAACTAAAACACAAATATTTTTCATTTTGTGCTTTGTGTGACATTAATGAAAGAGTAATCCCAACTGTGTCTTTTAGCCGATGGTTCTCAGTCCTAAAGACTGTGAATGCTATATTATCCATGTCGCAACCGTTTACAGAATTTGTGCTTAGTGATGATGCCAAAAGTCAAGAAATGTGAGGATCTTTGGTCGCATATTAATACTGACGTGAAAAGAAGTACACTCGACTGCATACTTAGATTTTTAAAGGACAACGTGATTGCTGTAGTGAACATAATAAACAAACAAGAGTCTGAAAATACCCTTGTCTACCAAGTGTTCAGCGTAATTAGTGTAGATGTGAAACATCTCCTTGTGAGCTGGCTGGGCGACACTTTTAGTGACTTTGGCAGTGCAACATGTTCCATGTTACATTTCTTGGCACCTGGTAAGCAAAGAAATGTTGAGGGAAAATTCTGGAAATTCCATTTTACAGTGCATGAGAAATGGCTGGAAAGGATGAATAGAGCTGTCCCTTCACCACCCATGGCATTTGAAGTCAATGAAGCCTAATAGAGGTACTCTGTACAAGTTCTAGATATTTTCCTTAAATGGGAATTTTCTCCGGACTTTGTAAAGAACTGCTTAATTTTTGACTGCTTCAATAACTGAGGGCATATGTGCCCAGTTAAATGCATATTTTGCACAATCTGTCCCAGAGAATCGCCATCTTCAGGTGCACCAGTATTCGCATGGCAAGCTATGTCAGTGGCCAGAGTTAGCAAAGTGTGCATGACCAAAGACTCACTAAAGAAGTATTGTGTGGTGCACTACAATTAAGTTTGATTTAAAAACATTTATTTGAACCTCATTCACTCTGTATACACACTGTCATTCAATTGCACTATCAGTGCACAAAGAAAGCAATAATAGAAGCAAAACGTTCCATAAACACTGGAAAAATTTGTAACCACTGATAAACACTGTTTTTTAAGGTATTGAAAACACTGAAAAAACCCCACCAGTATTTATCAAAAATAGAAACTGAAAACAGGAAAGCCTGCGTATATTGGAATATTACAGTGAATTGGATAATTGATTTATTTCAGTTGATGTTGATTTCAATGATTATTGTACTTCCACTGTGACCACTTCATTTTGTACTGTATATATTATGGGAAGGTCAGTTCCCTAAATTTATTCGACATGTCTTAGATGCATGGTCCCAATGTCTTGTCGAACAGAGGTATCGTACATGATGCCACCGTCGACAGTTACTCCAATCACAATAGTTCCCACAGTTTGTGCAGCCAGTCTAGCCAGGATTACCTCAGAGCCCCCGCTGGAGCTCAAGAGTTGTTTGGTAGCTCGCAGTGTCAGTGTAATAGCACACCCACTTTCAAATTTTAATGTGTATGTCAAGGGGTTTGGGTGGCCCAATAAAATGTAGCTTGGGAACCTAGTCAGGATAGTATCGTCCATTTCAGCCACTTCCTCCAGGACCTCGGTTCAGAAGGAGGCTATTCTGGGACATTGCCATAGAATGTGCGTTAGGGTACCAGTCTATCCGCAGTGCCATCAACAGGTGCTGTCACTGCCTGTCTTACATTGTTCAACTCTGGCTTGAGTAAAGCACCAGTAATACACAATTTTAGGAAGCATTTCTTTACTAGAAGTACTGTAGGCCGAGGCTCGGGCACGATGGAGGATGTCGCGCCATCCTTTATCAGTGATTGTGCTTTCGCATTCCACTTCCCATTTGTGCTGCACAGGTGTTTTGGTGGAACGCTGGGGTGTAACAAGAACAGTGTCAATATCAGAGAGGTGTGGCTTATTCGGAGAGTGGATAAGAAACCATTTTTTGAAGGATGTCTACCAGCAAGTGGGTGAATGAGAGGACGAGATAACCAGTGGCGAACGGCAGTGTATTGTAAATGGGCACTTGGTGGAAGGCCATGAGCCAACTGAATTTGAGAAAAGTCCATGAGGCCATCCACTTCAAAGTGGTCCCCTATCCTCATGCAACTGCCTCTTGCCACACAAGAAATGCTAGATGACAATGATGGAGGGATCAGGGTATCCTATGATTTACCATATGTACATCATATGTACATAATTTAATTCTCTCTAGGACCCTAATATACTGTCTTGAATTTGTATTACTCTTTACTGTGAAGTGCTCTGTTACCCTATATTGGGTCTTGTTTGCGCTATAAAAACCTCTAAAACTAAAAATAATATAAAATGATTGGTGTTTGGGGCGATATGTTTGGGGGGGATCAGCCTCATTGAGTCCGCACCCTGTCCCAGGGTTCATTTTTCCTTTACGAACTGCTGAATGTGTGCATTTAATTTACAAGTGTTTACATTTTGTTGTATGATACAAAAATTACATCCTACAGTTCTTTCTATTCATACTCTCCCTACCCCAGCTAGATTGTTACACAATTCACTTTACTTTTCTTTGCTGACTTTCCCCATGTCAAAAAAATGTAAGCAGCAACTTGTCAGAAGGCATGGCTTGACATTTGATCTCTGTCATGGAAGTGCAGCAAATATGACAAGATAAATACAGAATTTAAAGGCATCGGCGCCCTTCCAGGGAACACTAATCTGTTTGATTAATATTTAAAATTACTCAAGTATGCTATTGGTGAAGAATGGAGTGATCAAACAAAAGGGTTTCTCAGCAGGTTGTTCCACTGTTTTTCAGAAGGGGAATATCTGTATCTTAAAATGTACCAACCTGAGCAATTCAGTAATTTCAAATCCCACTAAATTATATTAAAAAAAGGATGAAACAAGCGCCTCTTAAATTAAATTACATTTGTAAAGATAGAAATCCTCCTGATACCCCCTCAAAATAAGGCTAGTAAGTTAGCCTAAATGCAAGCGTTCTCCGCTTAGCGATGCTGACATAATTAATACATCAACCACATCACCCAAATCTCTTCGGTATGAAAAGGGGTGGCCCAAACAATTCTGGATGTGTTTTAGAATTACAAACCGAGGGTTCTCTTTAGCAGCATATAATAAATTCAATAGGAATTTCTCAGGACACATAGTAACCACAAACAACTACGCAAGGTTAGTTAATTTATTACAAAGCCAAAAGTAACTAAACATAAAAACACCTTAAGATGAGAGGGTAGAAATACATTGGAATCAGCATGAAGCCAAATCTGCGAATAAAGTTGAGGCAGTGCAACATGCCCAAAACAATGAGCTCAAGAATTAGGATGCAGAAAATCCGAAAGAATGAGTCCAAATTTCCCTGCATCCAAGGTTGATGAAAATGAAGCATTAATCTATCCCTACACTAGCGCTAAAATGACATCCCTACTCAAGCATTCTCAGGAAAATGAACAAAAAAGGTGTCAGCATCTGGAGTCTTCCTAAAAAATCTCTCCACCATTGATGGGTTGTTTGGCATAAAGCTATTGAGACAGAGCTTGTTCTAAGATGCTTTCTCTCTGAAGGCAGAGAAGAACAAGTGGGCACTTTCCCTACTCTAACTTTGCATTATTACATGTATTTTTCACTGGATAGCGGTGTTCCTGAACTGAAACATGATGATCCTAATTCCCAGCCCTTCTCCGGTGTGAAAACACAACAATTTCTCTTATGGGCTTGAGCTTATGATGTATGTCCTTGACTCCTTGCCTGACTATTAAAACAAAGACATTATTCTAGCCAACAACAGTGCTTCTTCCACCTACAACACTTAGGGGTCGATTCCAATCCTGGTAAAAATACCACCGTACGAATCGTATTCGTAGCCGATTCCGTACGAATGGGAAAATTCCCTCCGAACTGCGAAGTACGATCCATTTCTGTCTTACTCCGTACGATTCTCAGGGATCCGTACAAACCGCAGTCGGAGACCCGTACAAATAAGCGTCGGGAATCAAACCGTACGATTCGTAAAGCTGCCGTACAAACTGACAAGTACGATGCACTGCGGCAACCCAGTACGCGATTTGTACAGACCAAAGTAGTCGCGCATGAAGAATGATTCGTACGGAAAAAATCACGTAACAGCAAGCCGCATCAACATATACAAACCGTTTACCCTTCGATCAAGCGTACACGAACCCCCCCCAACGGCCCATATAAGTCACACGCACCAAAAATACGACCCGCACCCCCCCCCAGATCAAGCGTACACGAACCCCCCCACCCCCCAACGGCCCGTATAAGTCAAACGCACCAACAAATACGACCCGCACCCCTCCCACGATCAAGCATACACAAAACCCCCCCAATGGCCCGTATAAGTCACACGCACCAACAAATATGACCCGCACACCCCCGATCAAGCGTACACGAACCCCCCACCCCCAACGGCCTGTATAAGTCACACGCACCAACAAATACGACCCGCACCCCCCCCACGATCAAGCGAACACGAACACCCCCCAACGGCCCGTATAAGTCACACGCACCAACAAATACGACCCGCACACCCCCTGATCAAGCGTACACGAACCCCCCCACCCCTCAACGGCCCGTATAAGTCACACGCACCAACAAATACGACCCGCACCCCCCCACGATCAAGTGTACACGAACCCCCCCAACGGCCCGTATAAGTCACACACACCAACAAATATGACCCGCACACCCCCCCGATCAAGCGTACACGAACCCCCCCACCCCTCAATGGCCCGTATAAGTCACACACACCAACAAATATGACCCGCACCCCCCCACGATCAAGCGTACACGAACCCCCCCAACGGTCCGTATAAGTCACACGCACCAACAAATATGACCCGCACGTGCCCACGATTAAGCATACACGAACCCTCCAACGGCCCGTATAAGTCACACGCACCAACAGATACGACCCGCATACCCCCCGATCAAGCGTACACAAACCCCCCACCCGCCAACGGTCCGTATAAGTCACACGCACTAACAAATATGACCCGCACCCCCGATCAAGCGTACACAAACCCCCCCACTCCCTAACGGCCCGTATAAGTCACACGCACCAACAAATACGACCCGCACCCCCCCACGATCAAGCGTACACGAACCCTCCCACCCCCCAGTGGCCCGTATAAGTCACATGCACCAACAAGTACGACCTGCACACATGACAAGTATAAAGCGCACGTGAACCCCGAAACCAGCACAAGGAGTCCGCAAACGAGTCGCACAACAACACAAAACATGTCTCCTGTGTACACACCATTGGGAAACAATGTCCTGGCCACATACAAACAGGCAAACAGAGGGCCCAAGTAACACCCACCCCATATAACACACCCACCACCAATACAAAATAAGCCACACCCACTAAATGACCAATAAAAGGGTCCACACATACAACCCAGCATCCTTTGCAACATACCTATTTGCAAAAGGAAGACACTGCCAGCACATCAACAACTGCACCCATCAACCCTCACACATACACCATATCTCATCTACACCCACAATACCCCCTTCACAATCAGACCCACACACCCCCATCCATACACACCACCACCCCCTCAATCACATAACCCCACACCATGACTACACAAAAGAATCCAAAGTTCACTAACCCGGAGATGGAGGTCCTTACAGATGAAGTCATCAGAGTGGAGCCACAGCTGTTTGGCGCATTGGTCAGACAGACCAGCATAGCTAAGAAACACGCCTGTGGGAGAGGATCGCAGACCGGGTCAATGCTGTGGCACCCATCAGGCGCACCAGGCAGGAATGTCAGTCCAGGTGGTATGATCTGCGGAGGATGGTCAAGAAGAAGATGGACCAGGACTACGCCTCTGCACACCGCACTGGAGGTGGTGGTCCCCGCAGACCTGCACAATACCAGCCCTGGGAGGAGAAAGTCATGGCCCTGCTACCAGCGGTGGGAGTTCACGGAATACAAGGAGCCGTTGAGCCTGGTGAGTACACAAACAACTCATGTAATATGGGGGGACTCCCAGCAGTGCCCAACAGTATGGGGGTGGGGTGGATATGAGTCCCAGCAGTGCCCAACGGTATGGGGGTGGGGTGGATATGAGTCCCAGCAGTGGCCAACGGTATGGGGGTGGGGTGGATATGACTCCCAGCAGTGCCCAACAGTATGGAGGTGGGGTGGATATGACTCCCAGCAGTGGCCAACGGTATGGGGGTGGGGTGGGTATGAGTCCCAGCAGTGCCCAACAGTATGGGGGTGGGGTGGATATGAGTCCCAGCAGCGGCTAACGGTATGGGGGTGGGGTGGATATGAGTCCCAGCAGTGGCCAACGGTATGGGGATGGGGTGGATATGAGTCCCAGCAGTGCCCAACAGTATGGGGGTGGGGTGGATATGAGTCCCAGCAGTGCCCAACAGTATGGGGGTGGGGTGGATATGATTCCTAGCAGTGGCCAACGGTATGGGGGTGGGGTGGATTTGAGTCCCCGCAGTGCCCAACGGTATGGGGGTGGTTGTAAGGGGAGCGTGATAGTGTGGAAGGTGTAGGGTAGGAGGCTGCCCTCAACCCATATGTCCCAGGTACACACCCAAGCACCATGCCCAATGCACAGGGTTTGTGAAATTACGCACATGATAGCAGACATTGGGCCCTGGTATAGGCAGCACAAGGCCCTCCTGTGATCAGTGCAAACACAAACACCAGGACAAGGTCAGACATCCTGTGCAGGAACCCACAACCACGATCATGGCAGCATGCTACATGGGGCAGAGCCAAACCACGAAGGTTGTACGCTTGCAAATCACACTAGCATGGCCTGTCACACACACCCCTTACAGAAACGTATCCCCTGGGGACAGGCAAAGGAGTGCAACACTGTCACAATTGTCATGTAACAACAAAACAATCACTGATATGATTACGCATACAAAATTAACATGCACAGTGCTGATTCTCAAGTCCATTGTGCTTCTCACACAATGCACTTGACCCATCTCATGAACGTTGTGTATGGACTAAACTTGCACCATGGACATGGGTAGCAGAATAGATTCTAAACAATTTGGCTTTGTCTCTCACAGTAACATGGCATCCCCCCCCCCAGTACTCCTGCTGGTTTGCACTACTGATGTCTGGACTGCCACAAATGCCCTCAGGGCTCCCCTAATCTCAGCAAGGACTGACCCCGCCGGGTCTACCGGGGCGCTACGCCCTCTAATCCCCTGTTCTGCCAATGGTGCCTGGGGGGGGGGGCACCCTACCACTTGGGGCGGGGGGGTGATGGGACCTACTGGACTCGCATCCCCAGGTCCCTGTGCTCTGTCCTTCTTACTACTAGCCCCCCCCCCTTCATCTTGCGTTGTACCTTAGGCTTCTTTACCAAAGGGGTGAAGGCTACTCTGGGTGGTACTCCCTCCCTGCGTGGGCGGTCCCCCAAACCCCCTGGCACTGGTTCCTCCTGGGTCAACGTCTCCTCATCACTACTCTCGTCACTCTCATTGCCCAGCTTTGCCAGCACCAACTTAAGGAGCTTGGCAATCTCAGGGTCCTTGTCTTTTCTCTTATGGCTCACTTCCTTAGCTGGCATGATAGCTCTGTCCTCCCGCTCTTCTAGCGCTGTAATTCACTGCCCTGGTGCCTATCACGTCACTGAGCTGCTTATCAAGCTTTGTTTCTATCCCTTGGCACCAAAATGACAGAAAATAAGCTCTCTCAACAGCCCCGTGCTATATATGCCCTATGCGCCTCTGTCTGTTCCCTTCCGGCATGTCCCGTGCCAAACAAACTCTGAAATGTCCGAGCGCTTCTGCCCCGCAATGATGCTGCTCCGCACTCACAGCCTGCGCCCGGCCCCTCCCAGACTCGTCGCTTAGCTCGGCAAGGAATCAGCGCACCCGGGGGCTTGGCAGCTGCCGCTAAGGACTCAACAGATACCCTACCAATATTACCCTGCCCACTCACCACGGCTTCCCACTGGCCCCTCCAGCACACACGACTCCTCACCTTGCGAGTTGGATGGTCACGCAGCGCTTCTCACCGCCGACTTCTTCGTTCGTGGACTCAGATGTACCGGCTCCTCCCTCGCTCGCACCCCGCCGCTCACAGGGACAGGGACAAGTTAAAGTTAAATTACACTTTCTAGGGATGGGGTGTGGGCCGCACCACGAGCGAGCACAGCCGTCCGGGAGTAGGAGGGGGACCAAGAGACTGGGGCTACAGTGACCGGAACCTAAATAGGTCCCGGTCTCCACCCCCTCACACCTGGAAGTGCATCATTAGACCCGGAAGCAATTGGTTGAGCCGGGGGCCCCCCGCCC
The DNA here is from genome assembly GCF_964261635.1 of Lissotriton helveticus. NCBI lineage: Eukaryota > Metazoa > Chordata > Amphibia > Caudata > Salamandridae > Lissotriton > Lissotriton helveticus. Next base: position 1,432,525,139 of record NC_136067.1, on the reverse strand, counting down.
GCACACCTGATTACGTATGAAGGGGCGGGTGCCAGGGGGACGGGCCCTGTGGGTGCAATCCTCTAGCGTCGTGCTTGTCAAACTCTGTGCATGCTTGACGCTGGCATAAGGATTGACACTGTATTGTGAATATTGCATCAAACCGAGCACAGCTGTATCTGTATCGTGCCGGCAACACAAGCCACAGCAATGGCTGAGTCAGTCATTCTCAAGAAAATGGAACATGGCTAATACCCCTGAGCACCTGTTAATTGGATCCTACTACATACACATACTCAAGTGAACAATGCCAACAATATAAAGCAGGTTGAACTGTGATGCTGACAATGGAGAACAAAAAATATGTGTCATGATAGTGCATTAACAGTGTCTGTCTCTCACACCCACAGGGCAATGTGTGGAAACCACCCCCAACCAGGGGGGAGAAGGATCCCAGTCCCAGGCTCAGCAGGACCCTGAGCCCACCAACAGCGACGCGTCACAACACACCGTGGATGACCCCAACCAACCTGGCCACTCTGGATCCCAAACCCCTGCAGTAACTAGATCAGAAACATCTGTGCCAACCACCAGACCCATTCCCACCACATCCCAGAAGACAGGTCAGAGCCCTGCCCATGATTCACCAGAGAGCCAGTCTGAAAATGAGGGACACCCTTCGGCGGGCACCCTGGAGGTGGCAGCCAACATCCACCCTGCCAGCACTCGGGGGTCCCGTCGATCCGATGTGCCAACAAGCGCAGGCCGTGCTCATGTGGGTCAGGGTGGTGGGAGTGGCGCAAGGTGGAGGCGAGATTCTGGCCAGGAATCTGCAGGCACCGGTATGTCTCAACTGAGTACCATCCTGGAGGCATACCAGCGGGACACCAGGGAGGTCAGCCAGGTAGTGGAGGCCCTCAACGAACTGAAACAACAGCAGGCCGAGCAACATGCCAGGCAAGTACAACATCATGGATGGGTGGAGGCAACACTGGCTGAGCTCCTGACGGTGCATCGGGATATGAGTCAATCTCTCCGTCAGATGTCTGCCAACATGCAGCACCCTCCCTGTGTCACCAGGCCACAAACCTCAAGGCAAAGTTCTACTGCAGCCACAGGGAGGGAGGAGGAGGAGGTACTGTCTGACGGAGCGTCCCATGCATCGTCAAGGCCTGCATGTGAGGGTCCCCTAAGGAAGGTGGGTCGTCCACGGCGAAGACATTCAGAGGCAATGGGCCATGCACAACTCCCAGGACACCTGCCTGGCATATTTCCCTTGGGTACAACAGCATCACCTATTTGACTCTCCCACGTGGACTTGCTGGTCACAGTCTGGCCAATGATGCCACGCACTGTGGCCTTGACTCTGTTGACTGAAACTGTAAGGCATCTCATCTCCAGCTGTGAACTTTGGATTCCCCCATTTTTGTACAGCACCTACTCACGTTTCCTGCACAAGATCACCTAATAAATCTGTGAAACATCATACGCATTGGTGTAGTAATCTTGTACCCAGAGTCTGAAACATATGTGTGTGGAAATGTATGAAATGCTAGACAATTGAACAAACGGCAGCCATCCACACACTTTGATCTGATTCAGGTTGAGGACACACATAGGTCACATTTTGGAAATAACAAGATACATGGATGCCAATACACACCCGTGATGGTTACTAAATGCTGTAGGGGGGTTTGGCTTGAAATACTGCAATTACAGACAGGCACAGGAGAGTCACTTGTAGGTGTATCGATCAGGGTAAAAATGTAGGTGTCCTTGTAGGGAGTACCAACATCTGTGTCCTGATGTACGAGATCTATCAACAGCATGCAGCTGTACTGTGGATGTGATGAATGGTGCACAGGCCAAGGGTGGCAGGACAAACAGTGGGCAATGGCCTGTTGCACTCTCTACAAGCTCACCTGATCACGTGACCGCCCCCTATGCAGCTAAAACAACAAAACCCATGTGACGGGTGCTACGCATCCAGAACGCCTTGCCACATCTGAGAAATCTCTTCACCAGACCGGCCACATCACACCACACCCAAGAGACGTGGTTTTGGTGTGTGTTCCCGGTGGCTATTTGACTGTCTGTCACGGCCATGTTGAAGTGGTGTGCAGAGGTTGCGTACTGCCATGTTACTGTAAGGAAGGCGAGGTGTGCTGCTGTGGTGTTGACAAGGTAACAGTACAATATTGTGCAGATGGAAGGTGTGTGTGTGCTGTATGAGGCACATTGCCTGGTTGTACGTAGACACACTGTCATGTGGGGCAGCATAGTCTTGCCAGTATGTGTTGCACACACAGGCAGAGAAGCTGTGATTGGTGAGTTTGAGGTATCGTGATACCAGGTGGATGAATGTCTGATGTTCTCTGTGTGTAGGCTGGCAGGAGCATGCTCTACAAATGGATGGAAGGAGGATTATCCTGTAGGCGTGCGTTGTCCAGGATCTGGCCACTCGGTGATGCATTGTGGCTGTGGATGCGTCTGGGTGACTCTGGGTCACTGCAAGCAAAATGGCAGAGTAATCAGCTAATATCACGGTCACAGGATCAGGCCCCTTAGGGCCAAGTGGGGCACAGGACACACAGCGGCAGCAGGTGTAGTCTGCACGTAGCGGTTAGCAAGGTGAACAGCACTTACACAGCCATCTACCTCATGCACAATATTGAACTTTTGTCTTTACCAAGACAATGCATGTTGTCACTGTACACGTATCCACATATGAACTCTTAATTTACATTAGGACATATTGAATAAAAACACATTAGCAAGACATGTGCATTGACAGCAAGGAGGCACAATGTTCAGTGGAAATCACACGTCATACACAACATGATGAATTTCCTTGGGAGGCCATGCAGCATTATCCAATGTACACAGCCATTGGCATTGCCCTGAACACAATAACAGTCATGCAATGATGTCATCTGTAATGCTGCATAAAGATTCTCCACACGACTGCCAGGGACTGTCCGTACCTTCATCAGAGTGGTGCGATGCTGAAAGGGTTCCACCTCCAAATAGCCCCTTGGTCTGAGTACGAATGACAGACACAAAAGGGTGATCAGGCGAGGGAAGGAGAGGATGGGAACTGCAGGGAGGGAGATCTGAAACAGAGACAAACAAGCATTAGGATTGCATTTTTATGTCACTGATTCAACAAATACCTCATGAGATACACTGTACCAGTCACACCTGTGAAGTGAAACCGCTGTACCCTAATTGAGATCACACATAATGCTATGACATAAGATCAGATGCATGTACACAGACACATGAAATATAGTCCAGTCTGTCACCTATCAGAATCTTGTGTAAGGCTCACAAGTCTGCTACTATGCAATGAGATCCATGTTGACAAAAACTAAGTCACAGTGTATGATGATGTGTCCCAAAACAAGACATCAAAAAGTAGGTCAGTGCTACTTACGCAAAGTCAAATATCTGTATTTGGCCCTGTGTATCCGTAAGGTCCATGAGGCAAACTTGACATCACCCACAACAGCTGTAAGCATCTCATATGATGAGGAAGATAATGACCTTAATCCAATGAAGCCCCTCTGGAGCCAGTCTGTTGCTCTTGCAAATGAGCCTCACTGTGCTAAACATGACAAGCAGGTGGAAATTAAGTCAACAGCAAGTAATGAGGAGCTAGGCCACAGAAATAAGCCTACCGTCACCATGAGATGCTGCACGGGACTAGAGAATCATGTGATTAACCTCACTCCACTGGTGCCACGGAATAATTTACATGTGATTCAGCCCACCATTCTAATGTCATCAGCCCAACATACCTGGCATCATGGGAATGGAAAGTGAACTTCAACTCACTGTGAAAGCAAGCGTAGCAGTATTCTCAACCTGCACTGAGGTAACGACATGACAGTGACATGACATACTGGCACAAGGGGCAATGCATCCATGCAAACAGACTCACACGACAGTTGTCTTAACATGTGAGACATACACCGGCCCACACCTACACAACATGGTTTTTGGGAAACCAAAGTGTACTGGCCCACAGGGTTGAGGTGATGATCCAGACACATCCTGCTGCACACGGTGAGGCTGCAATCCCCCAAAGAGTCCGTGGTTGTGATCTCCCACACAATGTCCAACCATGGTATATGCAATGTTTCAGTGTCAATGTTTACACACATGAGTCAAAACTCAACGACAGATGACTGTCAGATAGGGTGACTATCCTGTCATGGGAATGGGGCTATATGGAATTGGAAACCTGATGTTGTTGCATGTACGCATGGTCCAAAAACTTGCGCATGAACATGTACCACACAATTGAAACCATACCAACGGAAAAAAGCCTTATATGAGTCCTTACCCAAACTGACATTTCCACATGTCCATGCATGGTCCGTTGATTTGGCTGACGTTGCTATCATCATGAGCAATAGCAGGCTGACCAAGATGACACCAACGGACAATAGGCAGGGCAACCTGGGAATGAGAGGCACACAAGGGGTCAAGTACATAATAATTTCATTCAGACATGGTCATGGAGAATTGACTAAGGTTGTACTACACTTGTACATTCCAAGTTCACACATAGCACGTCTGTGTGTGGCATTACCTCTGCACCTGTGTGACACTGCACAACAAACATCAAAGTGACATTGCATACAGTCAGCTGGACACACAGCATGCTACCCATTCAACTCTATGGTACATGCGTGAACAATATGCACCTAGGACTCACCATTATGAAAAGAAGTTGCGGATGAGCTGACTCCGGATATCATCTTCAACCTCCTCGTCACTGGCATCCTGGCCAAGTCCTTCACCCTCCACAGGCGGATGTTCCAGCTCATCAGGATCTAGGATAAGTGACACGGCCTCCTCCACTGCCATGTTGTGTAGTATGCAGCACACGGTGAAGATGTCACACACCTTGAGTGGGGTGTATTGGAGGGCTCCGCCTGTCTTGTCCAGGCACCTGAACCGGCTCTTCAGGAGTCCAAATGTTCACTCTATCACCCACCTGGTCTGCCCATGAGCATTGTTGTACCGCTGGTCTGCAGCCGTTCTGGGGTTGCGTAGCGGAGTCATGAGCCACGGCATGTTTGGATATCCTGCGTCTCCTGCAAATTGTCATCATTGAAATGAGTGTGTAATATGATGCAGTTAAGGAAATAATGACATACAGACATACATGAGTAACAGACTTTACCCACCAACAAGACATGCCCGATGGTTGCGCAGCTGCAGAATCATCTGTGATACCCTGCTACACCTCATGATGAATGCATCGTGGCACGATCCTGGAAAACGTGCACAAACATGGGAGATCAGCATGTTGGCAAGACACACCACCAGGGCATTTATCGAGTGGTAATGTTTCCTGTTGCGTAACACTTGCTCCTGAGCCTGTGGTGGCACCAGAGAAACATGTGTTCCATCAATAGCACCAATTACATGTGGCATGCGTCCCAGGACATAGAATTTCCCCTTGACATCTGTCAACTGTGCAGGAGTAGGGAATGTTATGAATTCATCTATGTGCACCAACATGGCTGCCAATACATCACGTAAAACCCTGCTGCACATTGTTTGGGACATCCCCCCCACATCAGCATTGGTAAATTGGAATGTACCTGTGGCAAAGAAATGTAGTGCTGCCATCACCTTTACCTTGGGTGTCAGCGCAGTTGGATACCTGTGTCGTGGTTGGAGATGTGGTTCCAGCCTGTCCGTCAGGTCCTGAATCAACTGTCGTGTGAAGCGGTAACACCGTATGCAATCACGTTCCCTCATGGCTTCCAAGTCTGGCAACGGCCTTGCCAGAGGGGATGTCCTGCACAACATATAAAGGAAAAAAGGGGTACAACTTTCAGACAAAGGCAATTACAATGGACATGGCACATGCAACACTGCTTCAACGCATCTAATCATTTATGAGTCTGGCGTGGGCTACACATTGAGGACACATGTGCCAGCTGGCTGCCACTCCACCATGATAACTGATAGACCTGTTGTCTGTGGAATGGACATGACATGCATACAAATTATCTGCTGTGCTGGTCTGAGTAAGCAGGACCATGTTTCATGTCAGTGACACACGTCACGTGAACTGCATGAGGAGGTTGTCTGCACATCCAGACAGCTCACAGCAATGCACACACCCACATCACTTGTGCCATCATTGGCACATATCAGACATATTGTGCTTGAGGTGTGCATTTGCTACAACTACAACATGTACATTATCAGACTGCAGATATGTATGTTTGGGGACAAATGGTCTATTATGCCATCACACATATGAGCGGATGATTTGCACCAGTGGCATGGTGTGTGTACATGTGTAACCCTGTCATCACGGCAAAGACCCATCATAGATGCTCCTGCAGCAGATGAACTTGACAGAATACAAACAGCATGCACAATTTTGCACATGGCACACACATGACGTGGTCACACACGGTCATGCTGGGCGTCAATTTTACATCTGTGACAGTGGGCATGTTGCTGTCATCATGTGACAGATGACTGTACTGAATGTTGTGCCATACCAGTGTTGATGTGCATCACAATATGTTCTAGATGTAACTCAGGTGAGAAGTGTTGAATGTATGTGGAACACATGTGCACCGTGATAAATGACATGGCTGAACAGCTCTTCCCACATCCACTGTGCCACAATATCACATTCCCTGTGCTATATCACTGTCTGCCACACATAGGGCCTGCTGATGTAAGGATGCCATGCAAATCTATACATCCACATCCTCAACATGAGCCTACACCTACATCCTTGCCATGTGATTTCATGGTATCACTCTCCCAATGTTGACATGAATGAGCTTATGTACGCAGCCTACACATGCATTCACTTGAGCATGTCAAACGCACAGTACCCCAAGTGAACGTGCGTGTGTACGGCTCGTTTCCCTATTGCATTGTAGCTATACGCGAGCAATGCGTACCTCGATTGAACGTGCGTGTGTACGGCTCGTTTCCCTAGTGCATTGTAGCTATACGCGAGCAAAGCGGACCCCAAGTGAACGTGCGTGTGAACGGCTCGTTTCCCTATTGCATTGTAGCTATACGCGAGCAATGCGTACCCCAAGTGAACGTGCGTGTATACGGCTTGTTTCTCTATTGCATTATAGCTATACGCAAGCAATGCGTACCCCGATTGAACGTGCGTGTGTACGACTCGTTTCCCTATTGCATTGTAGCTATACGCGAGCAATGCGTACCCCAAGTGAACGTGTGTGTGTGTACGGCTCGTTTCCCTATTGCATTGTAGCTTTATGCGAGCAATGCGTACCCCGATTGAACGTGCGTGTGAACGGCTCGTTTCCCTATTGCATTGTAGCTATACGCGAGCAATGCGTACCCCAAGTGAAGGTGCATGTGTACGGCTCGTTTCCCTATTGCATTGTAGCTATACGCGAGCAATGCGTACCCCGATTGAACGTGCGTGTGTACTGCTCGTTACACCATTGAATGAGTTGCATTTGCGACGGCAATCGCACCGTACTTGTGTGGGGATTCCTGAAAATACATAGGGAACATCTAGGGGAACAGTGGAATGGTTAGAATGCAGCCAGGTTGTCAAGGAAACAGATTTGAGAGTGTTCTGCAGGTGTTCTCGAAAATTCAGTTTGGCAAAACTATACAATGTTGCAAAAGTTGTTGAGCTCAGGCTCAGTTTTCAAACCATGCAAATGTGTGTCATGGCCCTATGTGTCATGGTATTGGATGATACATAGGATGCAAACTATTCTGGCCTATCACACAGTACTCCTTGGACTGACAGACCCTCTGCAGCACAGATATAAGGCAGCATGTGGCTGTGAGAGGGCACTTGCCTGCACAACATTGGAGTGGAGAACACAGCTGCTGTCTCTGTATCCTCTGGACCCTGATTAGCTGAGCATGGAGAGGGCAACTGCATTCAGTGAGGGGGAGAACAAGGCCCTGCTGGATGCCCTCCTGCCTAACTACAGCAAGCTGTATGGGAGACCAGAGGAGCAGGTGAGTGATGTGTGCACTACCTTGGGCTGTGCACACAGCCATTGTGTATGATTTGTTAAGAGATGCTATGTTGTTTGGAGTGAGTGCCGGTGTGTACTGTGTGGTCTCTCACATGCAGGTACTGATGTGGTGTAATACTGTTTACTGCTCCTCAGCATTGTGCTAACTGTTATGTTATGTTATATTAAGTTTATATAGCGCACGGCTACTCTAAAAGAGTGTCCCGGCGCTTTCCACAGGCAGCTCGGTGTAGAATAACACAACAAGGAAAAAACCGATACACAAAAAAAAGGAAACCCCACCAGAAAAGACCTAAAGATTAAAAAGCCAAGTCTTCAGGCTCTTCCTGAACTGAAGCAGATTGGAGGTGCTGCGTAGCGCCAGCGGAAGCGAGTTCCACTGTGACATTAACTGCAATGTCAATCACACTTTCTGCTGTGCCACACCTTGCATGTTCATTTTGGATGTTTTCCTGAGCTCTTGCAGTGTTCCCCCACGAATGACAGATGAATGTACTCACTGTAGATGGATTTGTTCATGACATGTGTGCCTGGTGGACAAAAGCATGCTTTGAAGTGATGTACATTGAAGAGTGTGATAGATCTTTGTCACCTGCCAAATTGTGTGGGTGATGTTTTGCAAGACTGGTGCATAACGTATGCCGCAGCTATACCCATGTGATGAGACAAGTATGCGGCGCCGTGTGCATGACTTGGACAGTTAGCTTGAGGCCTGTGTCACATCTTTCGCAGTAGTGACATGTGCTAAGTGATGTTGTATACACTGTTGACAATGACCATCAGATGAGCTGTGCCAGGGTGTGCATGTGTGGTCTGAAGATGGTTATTTGGTGTAGTAGGGTGTGTGACAGCATGTCACGTGCTGCCGTGCACCATGATTTAGCATATATTGCTCAGTCTGTGCCATGCTCAAAGAGTGGTTTGCACCCCTTATGGCATCTGTAGCCTTTCTATGGCGTTTAGTGCATTGTGGTTTGCTCACAGGCCACATACACATGGACAATGATGCAAGTGTGGTCAGCATCCTATGCCCTGTTGTCATCGTCTATTTGGTGCAAGTGTGTGTCTTAGGGACATGGACCAGGTGTACTGATGTTGTCTCACTTTATATTCGTGACAGGTATCTGCCTATGAGAAGGGTGACATCTGGCTGGACCTCGCCAGGGCTGTCAGGAGTGAGGGGGGCCTCGCAGGAGGCTCAGTAACATCAGGAAGAGGTGGCAGGACATCCGGTGCTGGACCCGCCGCATCGCCAGGGTACAGCTCAAGCTGGAAGCTCCACGCCGGCATGGCGGCACCCGCCACCTCACCCCCCACATGCTCCGGGTCCTGGAAGTGGTGTTCCCAGACGTCCATAGGCAGTTGCAGGAGGGACAGCAGCAAGAAGGGGGTAGGTACATGTCTGTTTGTTGTCATGTGTGTCACATGCTACCTGCAGTGCTCCGAGGCATGGTAACACTCCCACAGTTGGAGTGGTGTGGTCAGACAGGCACTTTATGCATTGGCATAAGAATGGCCCAGTTTCAGCAGAAGCTTCTTTACATGCCTTGCCCTACTCCACATTTGACCAGCGCTTTGGCTATTGATTGTTTGTCACATGTACTCCTATGGTGCAATGTCTTAGTATGCATATTCCTTTGCACATCATCATGTTGGTGGGGGGTCTGTGATACCTGTTGGTACCTTACATGTAGCACCACATGTGCACTGTGTCTGCCCTTCTTCATATTTTTGCACTGATCTTGAGTCTCAACATGTGTTTTCTGCACGAGTCAGCCTCAGTGGCCTTTGTCCATGGTACACTTTCTTATTGTCATGTGTTAGCTACAGGTGCACACTGTACATGTGAACTAATTTTGGCTTGTGCATACTCACACTGGGCAGTGCGTGTGTGCATATTCTCAAAATATGTTGCATGTTGTTTGTAAATAATATTGATGGTCAGCTACACAATGTGACTTTGGGTGTAGACAGCTGTGATGCCAGTGTGAGGTGATGGTACACTTGTTTCAGGTCCCAGGATGGCATCACATGGCAGTTCGGGCAGGACTTTTCCCATGTGGCACGGGGTTAAAGCGAATCAAACATGAACATGTCTGCATTTTGGCGGCAGGGTGGGCAAAAGAACTGTGTTTCATCTTCAGCTATCCTGTTGTCAGGCAGTGGCTCATCACTGTGTCTCTCATACAAGTTGTTGCCTTGCCTGTTACTTTTATCCTACTATACATTGAGCGTTGTGTCTCTTACAATTGCCCAAGACTAGGCTTAGCATTGTGCAGAGTTCAGTGGCAAGTGACTCATGATGCATGCCATGGTTTGAAATGTGCCCAAATGATTTGTAGATGATATGTCTGATGTGTACAGGTGACTGATATGTTTTTTTATTCTCCTTGCCAACAGCATCATCACCACAATCTGGAGGAGACACAGGCGCGTACCAGGCAGAGGGACCCAGCGACAGTGGCACCTGCTTTGAGGAGTCAGAGGGAGGCAGTGGCACGGAGGGCGAGGAGAGTCAGACGGCCGGACCTCATGAGCACGACACCTCCTACCTTGCGGACGGCTTGGAATCAGGCTCTCCGGACGAGGGGGAATATGCAGCTATGCCATCTTCTACATCTTTGGCTGTCCCCTCCTCCTCCAGTACCATCTCCACCCTCCCATTTGTTAGGGTCCCTAGGGTCCGTGCTAGCCCCGTGTCTCTTTTGTTCCCGGCACCGCAGCCCCTGCCCCTGTCTCCCCTGCTGCCCTCAGTGCTGAGTCTGTGGACCTACTCCGGCAGATTGTAGTAGGTCAGACATCCATGTTGACTGTCCTCCATGGACATACAAAAATAATGACACAGTTGTTGTCGTTCACGGAGGGCATGTCATCTGCCATGTCTGATCTACGTTGGAGTGTGGCTGCCATAGAGTCATCACTGACGGCAGCACTGTCCACCCAGCAGCATCTGCCCCCACCCCCTCGTTCAGACCCATCCACCTCCGCCTCTCCCATACCTACCCAACCTACACGCAGATGCCACAGGTCAGACAGAACAACCGACACACCCAGCACACCCACACGGCAGAAGAAGCCCAAATCTCCACGCACCCAATCTCAAGGGGATGTAGGCACACCCACAGGGAGAGGGGACACACGTCACACACACATCCACAGACCCAGGACAACAGACTCACAGCCCTCTACCTCCACCCCCAATGTGTCCCCGGTTTCAGGAGGTCGTTTTTCTGAACTGGCTGAAGTGTGCAGCCAAGTATATCTGGCCACATTCTGCGAGGCAACGGCCAATGTGGAGGGATCCACACCACCTGCACCCACTACACCTGTCCTTCCCTCTCCTGTCCTTGCGGTGCTGGAGGATTCCCCAGATGATGCCCCCACTGTTTCCCCAGACAATTGAACTCTATGTGCAGGCAAGTGTGGGTGTGACAACACCCAGGATGCCACAACCTTTTTTCAACTTCATTTGGACTGGCCATTGGTCTTCTATGAGCATGGACTCATATTTACTTCTTATCTTTGGATGCGGCTGAATAAAGGTTTGGAATTTTGGTTCAGCACTTTTGGTTTTCTGATAATGGCTTTGACTGCTGTGTGCCTGGGAGCTGGTGTGATGTTCACATTTGGGTATTGTTACATGTGTCTATTTCCTGATGGTAATGAGGTTAACAATGGTATGTTTCTGCTTTCACTACAGGGCACTGCTGGCCACTGCTGGGGGTCTTAGCCATGCACACACTCTACTGCTGGGCACTGCTGGGCACTGCTGGGGGTCTTAGCCACACACACCCTATGATGCTGGGCACTGCTGGGCACTGCTGGCCACTGCTGGGGGTCTTAGCCACGTACACACTCTAATGCTGGGCACTGCTGGGGGTCTTAGCCACACACACCCTATGATGCTGGGCACTGCTGGCCACTGCTGGCCACTGATGGGGTCTTTGCCACGCACACACTCTAATGCTGGGCACTGCTGGGGGTCTTAGCCACACACACCCTATGATGCTGGGCACTGCTGGGCACTGCTGGCCACTGCTGGGGGTCTTAGCCATGCACACACTCTAATGCTGGGCACTGCTGGGGGTCTTAGCCACACACACCCTATGATGCTGGGCACTGCTGGCCACTGCTGGCCACTGCTCAGGGTCTTAGCCACGCACACACTCTAATGCTGGGTACTGCTGGGGGTCTTAGCCACACACACCCTATGATGCTGGGCACTGCTGGCCACTGCTGGCCACTGCTGGGGGTCTTAGCCACGCACACACTCTAATGCTGGGCACTGCTGGGGGTCTTAGCCACACACACCCTATGATGCTGGGCACTGCTGGGCATGGCTGGGCACTGCTGGGGGTCTTAGCCACACACACTCTATGATGCTGGACACTGCTGGCCACTGCTGGGGGTCTTAGCCACACACACCCTATGATGCTGGGAACTGCTGGGTGTGTTTCACACACATCACTTGGATGTGACGCAACATACACATACATTACTGACGTATGTCCCACACGTCTCACTATTACACTGGTGATATGCGGTAGCGTACCGTACCCCGAGGTCGATGACGTAGGTGCGTCACGTCTCACTATTACAATGGTGATATGCGGTGGCGTACTGTACCCCGAGTTCGATGACATAGGTGCGGCACGTCTCACTATTGCACTGGTGATATGCGGTAGCGTACCGTACCCCGAGGTCGATGACGTAGGTGCGGCACGTCTCACTATTACAATGGTGATATGCGGTGGCGTACCGTACCCCGAGTTTGATGATGTAGGTGCGGCACGTCTCACTATTACAATGGTGATATGCGGTAGCGTACCGTACCTCGAGGTCGATGAGGTAGGTGCGGCACGTCTCACTATTACAATGGTGATATGCGGTGGCGTACCGTACCCCGAGTTCGATGACGTAGGTGTGGCACATCTCACTATTCCAATGGTGATATGCGGTAGCGTACCGTACCCCGAGGTCGATGAGGTAGGTGCAGCACGTCTCACTATTACAATGGTGATATGCGGTGGCGTACCATTCCCCGAGTTCGATTACGTAGGTGCAGCACGTCTCACTATTACAATGGTGATCTGCGGTAGCGTAGCGTACCCCGAGGTCGATGAGGTAGGTGCGGCACGTCTCACTATTACAATGGTGATATGCGGTGGCGTACCATACCCCGAGTTCGATGACGTAGGTGCGGCACGTCTCACTATTACAATGGTGATATGCGGTAGCGTACCATACCCCGAGGTCGATGACGTAGGCGCGCCACTATTACAACGGTGATATGCGGTAGCGTGTGGCGCTACTTACCCAGACATTGCAGGCATACAATGGTGAGGTGCGCGTGTGGCGCAACGTACAGGTATACTTCAGTTGTTGGGGTTCGTTGTACTCACCGCCTGCGCCGTCGTCGGTTTCTATGTACGAGGTGGTGGGCGTACAGGACTGGGATGACACGGACAATGGCGTTCAAGTCTAGTTTGTCGCGTACCGGGGTGCGGTTCGTGCCGGACTCTGGTTTTACGGCAGTTTTGTGCTCTCATAGCAAAAGAGCCGTACGGAGTGTCTTCGACACGGATCGTAATTCCTGGTACGGATTACGCGGTCTATTTTCATTCGGACATAGCGTGGAGCGTCATCCGACTTCAAATCGTATGGACTTTCGATTTGTACGGAGTTTTTTACAAGTCGTACGGAGTGACGCTTTTGGTTGGGATCGTACTTGCTGATTCGTACGGGCAGTTTACGAGTACAAATCGTACGGGGAAATACGCTCCGTACGCAGATTAGGAGCGCTTTTTACCGGATCGGAATCGGCCCCCTAATGTGAGAAAGAATGAAATCCACAGGACACATAAAATTCAAACTATTAATTCTGAAGTGAGAACTTCCAGGGAAATTGCATTTTAGGCCTACAAGATTCAGCGAACATAAGGAAATGACATATGAGCTTTATGAAATTACGGAAATCAGTCACAATATCGATTTTGAAATGTCGACTTACACCAATATCAAGTTTTAAATATTGTGAAACTGAAATATCGACAGCAAGTCTATCGTGGTCAAGAATATCAACTTTAAAGTAAGAAATATCGATTTTTGAACAATAGAAGTCTTTAATATTGTTTGCAAAAATGTAGTTGTTTAAAATATCATTTTTTTAATTAGTGTTATGTGTATTAGTATATATTTTAAATGTATGTGATGTATTTTTTTGTATAAGTATTGATTGCGTTCTTTAATATATGTATACATATACATTTTAATTAGTTATTAATTTAATTTCAATTACATTTTACATTTCTTTAGATCCATAGCGGGTTGTAGGTTTATAGAGGAATAGAGTGGGAAGTTATTTAATTATAATAAATTAATGGATATATTTATTTATTGCGATTTTATAATGTTAATTGTGTTCTAATTTTTTGGGGGTACGTTTTAGGTGTGGGTTGTGAAGTTTGTAGGGATAAAGGGTAGGAAGTAATTTATTGTCAATTAATATATAAATAGTTGTTAATTAATATTAATTCATTAATTGTCAATTTATTATAACAATTGTGTAATTCATTTTAGGAGTGGGTTGTGGGGTTTATAGGGTAACGGGTGGGAAGTAATGTATTTTAATAATTAATAATTAGTTGTTAATTAAAATTAATTGATTAAGTGTTAATTAATTATGGTAATTGTGTGATTAATTTTAGGTGTGGGTTGTGGGGTTTATAGTGGTTAAGGGTAGGAAGTAATTTATTTTGAATCAATTAATAATTAGTTGTTAATTAATATTAAATAATTAATTGACATTTAATTGTGGTAATTGTGCAATGAATTTAATGTGCAGGTTGTGGGTTTTTTAGAGGTAAAGGGTGGAAAGTAAATTATTAATAATAAATTCATAATAAGATGATAATATTAATTAATCAATTAACAATTAATGAGTGTAATTGTTTAATTACTTTTTGTGTGCGGGTTATGGGTTCATAGGGGGGAAGGGTGGGCATTACATGAATTTTACTTACTTTATAATTGGATGTTAAATGCTATTAGTTATTTGATTGAAAACATTTTTTAATTCTGTAATTCATTTTTTTACAGTTTCGTGTTAGGTGTGAGTTGTGTGGATTATAGGTGTAAAGATTGTGAAGTTAATTACATTTTATGTTTTTTAATAAAAAATATCTAATTTATAATTGATTACGCAAATGCAATTAAATTCAAATAAGTCTTTCTTTCAACAAATATATCATAAAAGACTGTACATTAAAAAAAAATGTCGACTTACACCAATATCAAGTTTTAAATATTGTGAAACTGAAATATCGACAGCAAGTCTATCGTGGTCAAGAATATCAACTTTAAAGTAAGAAATATCGATTTTTGAACAATAGAAGTCTTTAATATTGTTTGCAAAAATGTAGTTGTTTAAAATATCATTTTTTTAATTAGTGTTATGTGTATTAGTATATATTTTAAATGTATGTGATGTATTTTTTTGTATAAGTATTGATTGCGTTCTTTAATATATGTATACATATACATTTTAATTAGTTATTAATTTAATTTCAATTACATTTTACATTTCTTTAGATCCATAGCGGGTTGTAGGTTTATAGAGGAATAGAGTGGGAAGTTATTTAATTATAATAAATTAATGGATATATTTATTTATTGCGATTTTATAATGTTAATTGTGTTCTAATTTTTTGGGGGTACGTTTTAGGTGTGGGTTGTGAAGTTTGTAGGGATAAAGGGTAGGAAGTAATTTATTGTCAATTAATATATAAATAGTTGTTAATTAATATTAATTCATTAATTGTCAATTTATTATAACAATTGTGTAATTCATTTTAGGAGTGGGTTGTGGGGTTTATAGGGTAACGGGTGGGAAGTAATGTATTTTAATAATTAATAATTAGTTGTTAATTAAAATTAATTGATTAAGTGTTAATTAATTATGGTAATTGTGTGATTAATTTTAGGTGTGGGTTGTGGGGTTTATAGTGGTTAAGGGTAGGAAGTAATTTATTTTGAATCAATTAATAATTAGTTGTTAATTAATATTAAATAATTAATTGACATTTAATTGTGGTAATTGTGCAATGAATTTAATGTGCAGGTTGTGGGTTTTTTAGAGGTAAAGGGTGGAAAGTAAATTATTAATAATAAATTCTTAATAAGATGATAATTAATATTAATTAATCAATTAACAACTAATGAGTGTCATTGTTTAATTACTTTTTGTGTGCGGGTTATGGGTTCATAGGGGGGAAGGGTGGGCATTACATGAATTTTACTTACTTTATAATTGGATGTTAAATGCTATTAGTTATTTGATTGAAAACATTTTTTAATTCTGTAATTCATTTTTTTACAGTTTCGTGTTAGGTGTGAGTTGTGTGGATTATAGGTGTAAAGATTGTGAAGTTAATTACATTTTATGTTTTTTAATAAAAAATATCTAATTTATAATTGATTACGCAAATGCAATTAAATTCAAATAAGTCTTTCTTTCAACAAATATATCATAAAAGACTGTACATTAAAAAAAACAAGACTTCACATGTTAAAAACCATAACAGTAACAGTGACACGGCGTTCCTACCAGAGATACAAGTCTATGAGTTAATTCATACAATAAATTACTATTATTTAAAAAAGTCAGCTAAATATAAAAACCCATACAATAAATTAAGTTTAAAAAAATCCGAGGTCAATGATCAATTCACATCACAGGAATAATAATGCACAAAATTTAATAAAAACCTTTTTTAATCCTGGCGTAACTTTCTCCTCTGAATAGCCCACATCCAATGTAAGAATTTTGCAACAGCAATTACAATACTTTCGGAGCATTCGGTTTGAAAAATCCTCAGGGGCTCTGCCCCGGTACTGATGCCCTTCAGCAGACATATGGGCTTCAACCACTTATGGTGAGGATGTTTGTACTCAGGGCAGATAAAAAGAATATGGGCTATACTTTCCGGCTGGGTGGGACAAAATGGACATGATGTATTATTTTCACAATGCTATTTACCAGTAAAGGAATTGACAGGAAGGGTGCCCACCCTATATTGGTTGTACCGTTTCCGATCTTCTGGAATTGTAATGGTGTCCCAATAGCCCTCATAGATGGGTTTGTGCTTTAGCTTGAGGAAATTTCTTGTAAGTGATGGGCCGGTGCAAGTTCGAAAGTTTCACATTGACACCATCGACCAGTAAAGCTCCTTAAAAACCTTTTGGGACGGGAAGGGATTACCAGTAGGGTTCTCCCACAATGGACCCAAGCCTATAGCGGTGCAAGCTGCCTTAACCTCCCTCAACCATGGAATTTTATTGGCTGTATCCGCGTCTCGGACTTCGAGGAGGGCCTGGGCATACTGGGAGAGTTACGGGGTAACCCAGATCCTTCTCCAATATGCCACTGGTCTAAAACGCGCCACATCCTCAAGTCGTTGACAGCCCAGATCATAATAAAGAGGCAGGAGTGGCGTAGATGGCGGAAGACCAACTAAGCCCCTCACAAACTTATTTTGGGAGTTCGCCAGTTGAACGATCTTCCCGAACCCCCAAAGTTCAGCCACATAAAATATAGATGCACTTATTTTGGTGTTATAGATTTTAATTGCTGGGGCAATGGGTTTAGTAGCCGAGAGGCGCAATTCCCTAATTAGTGCTCCTGCTAGCCGGGCATGTTTGGTAACCAGCTGGTTGATATGAGGTTTCCATTCTAACCTTGAGCCCAGTGTAATACAAAGATAGGTAAAAGATTGTGTCTGTTCAAGCAATTCACCGTTCATAATAGCCCTCCCTCTCACAAGCTTTTGCTTGTGTATGACCATAAATTTGGTCTTGGTCACATTGATGGTAAGGCCATAATCTTTGCAGAACACTTCAAAACGCCCAATGGCCTTCTGTAGACCATGTTGCATCTTGGATATTAAGAGAGTGTCATCTGCAAACATTAGCAGGGGTATCGGTATTCCATTCAACGTAGGGGCGTCCGTAGGATCATTCTTGAAGTAGTCGATAACCCTGTTAATGTACAATGAAAACAGTGTCAGAGCCAGAACACACCCTTGCCTTACCCCTCTTATATCGGGAACCTATCTGTAACTTTGCCTTTGCTCTCCCCACCGGACCTGAGCACAGTTGGCATCATGGAGTTTAATTAAAAAAGCAAGTACATCAAATGACATACCTTGTTCCTGGAAGAAACTCCACATCTTAAGGCGCGGTACCAAATCGAATGCCGACTTAAGGTCGACAAACGCCGCGTAAAGAGTGCCACCTCTAAGGATAACCACCCACCAGTAAATCAGAATGAATCTAAAAGCCTGATCTATGGTGCTCATGTGTGTGTGGAACCCGGCCTGGAGAGGGGACAGAATATCTTCCTCCTCAATCCAGGTCTGGATCCTAAACAAAACGAGCCTGGTTATCACCTTCTGGATGCAATCGATAAGACTAATCGGCCTATAGTTAGCTGGGTCAGAACGATCCCCCTTCTAATAGATGGGGATTATCTCGGCATGGGTGAGACTTTTGCAATGGCATTTGCCAGGGATTGGATACATGGCGCCCACACTCCTTTCTTATCTATGAACAGATCAGCAGGGACACTATCCAAACTGGGCGCTCTGCCCTTAGGGACGGAGTTAAGTATTCTTTCCACCTCTTTTATACTGAAATGTAGTGGTGTAATATCATGAGGAATTTTAGGGATATCGACGCTCAACCCTTTGTCAAAGGATGGACAGGCAAACTGCAGCTTAAAATGTGAGACCCACAGATCAGGGGGAACCTAGTTTGCTGGGTGTTCCCTAGGACACCCCTTCCCCCGTTTCACCAAATCCCAGAAAACGAACATATTCCTAGCTCTGCTCGCATTGTATAGCTCTGTCCGATACTGTTCGTCCCATAATCGCTTTGCTTCATGTTGCAGCTAGAGTCCGATCCCTCGCTTTTGATCTAATTGCTAGGGCTAAAGATTTATAAGAAGCCCTACAGCTTTTTCCATACCATGTTTCCGCCCTATTTCTAGGGCTACGATTGGGTTTACAGACCGCCATAATAAAAAAGTCCCTAAGCCTATTAAAAAAGTTTGAATGTTTTGGAACAACTTTAGACTTAATATCCTGGTCCGTAACACAGCTCTGAAGCTCTGATGTTGCCTTTGCCGCTAGTTCACTCATTACAACTATGTGGTCCTCCTTAAGAAGACATTCTGTCCATTTTACCCTCCTGCTGTCATTTGAAGGATAAATATCAATTGTGCTTAGTCTAGATTCAGACAGCTTTTTTTAAACACTACAGATAATATGAGTGAGTTATGATTGCTTTCCACCCGTTTAAATATGGCCATATCCTCAATGGAGGACCAATACTCTTTATTAAAAATAATGTAGTCTATGCGATTACTACTACGTATCCCGTTATCAAACGTGTGATCACCCTCCTTATCTGACATTGTTCTACCATTTGCCGCCCTAAGCCCCTGTTCCAGACATAATGTTTTAAGCTGTAATGCAGCTTGGGACCACTTCTTGATAGGAGGTAAGATCTTCCTCCAATGTAAGTTCTATATCGTTATTATCTAGTGGTTCAAAGCAGCAGTTGAAATCTCCAGCTATAAGCATATAGTGTAATATGTATTTATCCTCCTGACTAATTAGGACGGAGGGAACAGCCCCACCTCACCTGGCGCCAGCTCAGGTACTGGGTGCACCGCTCTCTCCGTCGGTACACCGGCATCCCTCTGGGCTGTTTACACCTCCCCAAGAAATAGCCCAGAGGGACGACCGGTGTACCGACGGAGAGAGCGGTGCACCCAGTACCTGAGCTGGCGCCAGGTGAGGTGGGGCTGTTCCCTCCGTCCTAATTAGTCAGGAGGATGAATACATATTACACTTCTCAGGTGATATGACTTCTTTTTACATGTATAGCAGTAGCATTAATGGTCCTGAGGAAGCAGCAGGAGACCATTCGGCTCCGTTTGTCTGCAGAAACATGTGGACCTAAGATTCTCTTTAGTGGTTATTTGTTACACTACTATTTGCACTGTTTTTTATTAATTTGGGAGTGACGGGGTGCATAATAAATATATTTTTTTTCCCCACCACTATCCAATTTTAGAGCAATTTTCACTTTTTCACTTTCACTTGAGTTAGCACTGCTATTCAGTTCCTGGAGAGACACACTTGTTTTACACCCCTAGTCTTTCATCAGTTTCACACACCAGAGTAGGTACCAAACTTCTGCCGTTCTGGTATGGGTGAGAGTACCCTCAAAATTTGAGAGTACCCAGATGATGAAGGGCGGTCTCGTTGGTGACTGATGGGAACTTTTTCACGTTTGAGGAGTTTCTCCCATGCAAGAATCTTCTTTTTTTTTTTTTGCTAATGAACACACGGTTTTGTACAGATACATAATTGAGTTAGTCTGATGACCCACTGCTGTTTTCTGTTGGTGTACATGTTAACAGGGGGTATAGCAGTTGTTGGTCGGTAAAAATTTCCCCTAGGACCCTCCTTCCTCTCGTGTTTTGTCCTTTCATGTACTGCCAGTTTTTTGCTGCCAATACAGTAGAGATTGCAGCTACAAACTAGTACATATACATGTTCTGCAAATTCTGTTTTGCAGAACAGATATTGGTTAATCAAATGGGTATGGTCACTAAAAGGTGTTTTATAGGACTTTGTGTTTATTTCAAATTGGCAGGCCATACAGCTGGAGCATCTGTAAAATACCTTCCTAGCTGTTAGCCAAGTGCCTGGTTCTGGATCGTCCGGACTATTTTTAACCAAAGCATTACCCATTGATGCTGTTCTCCTGAATGTTATTGCTGGTTTTTTAGGGAGTTGCCTTCCTATGACAGGGTCTTCTAATACTATTGGCCAGTTGCGTCTCATGATGGATGTACTCTGTGCTTCCTGTCTAGAATACGCTAATATCAGTCGTGTTGGCTCAAAAGATTTAACCTCTGTTGCTCCCTGGGATTTTGATCTGTATTGTAGTAGATCTTGCCTGGCTCTACATCTTGACTTAGATATTGCTGCATCAATTGTTCTCGATTTATAACCTCTTTTGAGGAATCTGTTCTTACACTCCTTTTGCTTTTCCTGTATATCCTTTTCCTCACTACAGATCCACCTAATTCTCAGCATCTCCCCGTAGGGGATGCTGTCTATAAGGTGTGGTGGATGAGAACTTGATGCATGCAATATTGCATTGCCTGCTGTTTGCTTCCTAAAAAGTGATGTTGCCAGGTTATTATTTGCAATGTACACTTTCACATCTAAAAATGTTACACTTTCAGAGCTGATAGAATAAGTAAATTTAAGATTCAAATTGCTGTTGTTAATGTCTGAGATAAAATCCTGTGCACTCTGCCCTGAACCATTCCATACAATAAAAAGGTAATCTATAAACCTTAACCATATTATTGCCTTATCAGTAAAAATGGGGGCAAATTGTTTCATGAGGACCAGCTCCTCCCACCATCCCATAAACAAACAGGCATAACTGGGGGAGAAGCTGGCCCCCATAGCCACGCCTTGTATTTGCTGGTACATTTGGTTTCTAGACAAAATATCAACAAATCAATCAACATTTGATTGTGTTTGGCAAATCTTATTGGTCTGTTGGCTAGGAAGTGCTCCACTGTTTTGATTCTGTCATTAATCCTCATGCAGGTATAAAGAGCAGATACATCAAGTGCTATAAGCTGATAGCCATCCTGCCATTTGATCTTATCGATTTTCCTTATAAAATCACTGGTGTCCTGCACATATGGTTTAAGGTTCTGTACGTGTTCTTGTAAAAATGAATCGATATAGATGGACATATTCTCAAGTGGCCCATCACAAGCCGAAATGATGGGCCTCCCTGGTGGCTTATTTATTGATTTCTGAACCTTGGAGACACAATAGATTATTATATATAATCTGTAAATATGGGCAGTGGGTGTCAAAGACAATTCATAGATCCATAGGATGGCCGAGGACTGGGTTAAGGAGCAGGAAGAAGCATCCTTAAATATCTTCAGCGATGCTGACAATAGCGCATCCCTACAATCTATGAATAAACAACCACAACCGGCTGCGGCAGGCAGCAACCTTAGAAAACTGACAAGTGAGCTTGAAAAATTGCGGAAAAATTAAGTATCTAAATGGTGGGAATGTACATCATTGAAAAGATACCTGGACGTTGGCCGCATCCCCAGGGGTCTGAAGATTCTCGTGGCATTGGCATCCGAGAACCCAGACCCCGCCATGCTGCAGGAGTGGGCAGATAATAGCGTGAAATCTTCAAGAAACATGCTACAAATATTGATTAATGTTGGACCCGGCATCGTGGCGTGGTCATCCCTGACCGTGCACCTCCCCATGGTCCTGATCCCCCCGACCATTCTCTCCATGACCCACATCCCCGACACTGGGCTTCCCCGTCCTCTCCCTCCATCTTCCTGGTACCCGAGGCCCGGTGGCCATGTCCCTGCACCTAAGATGGCCACCCCGGCCCCAGCCCGACCTCGGCCCTAGGTGCGCCATACCCGGCTGGGGGGTAGAGCGCTCCCCGTGAGTGAGAGAGGGAGGAGTAGTTCGATCACACTCGAGAGATGAGTTTTGATCGCCCATCCGGCCTCCCTGAGGGCTGGCTCCAGGCCTATGGCGTGTCTGGGATCTCTCCAGACCCAACTTGGATGAAAGGAGCCGCCAAGGCGGAACCCACAACAACCGGCTCCCAGGTGCTAAGACCTCCGCCTGTGAGGACTCCGGACATCAAAGGAGGGCAGTCCTATATCAAGGGCTGCTCTGGGACGATCAAGTCAGTTGTATCCTGGACCACGTGAGCCCTGCTGACCTCGTCGCGGCTCCAACCGAACAGAGAAGGACTTCTACTCGAGAATCAACTGAGCCCTGCTGACTTTGTCGCGGCTTCTACCCGGCAGAGAAGGACTTCTGCCCGAAACCACCTGAGCCCTGCTGACACTGTCGCGGCTCCCCTGCAACCTTGAGAACCAACCTGAGCCCTGCTGACCTCGTCGCGGCTCCTACCTGGCAGAGAAGGACTTCTGCCCGAATCCATCTGAGCCCCGCTGACCTCGTCGCGGCTCCTACCTGGCAGAGAGGGACTTCTGCCTGAACTCCTGAACCCCGCTGATCTGATTACGGCTTCCTAAGACCGTAAGAACTACTACATCCTTGCTCGAGCTCTGCTGATTCGATCGCGGCTCAGAGACTATCCTGGTCCAGCTGGACGCCCGATCTACCCATATGCCCCGGCTCGAGGATTGAGAGTTGTGCGCCGGATACGCACCCACAGTGACCTGAACCTTGAGACTGTCCCGCTACCCTGATCCCTACCGAGACTTTCTGAGCCCTTGCTCTGTTGTATATACGACCCTGCGGATCATAAAGATACAATCTTGCTTGCAGAGATAAAGAATACGTTCTCTTGAACCCTACTGTGTGGTGTCTCTTTGTCGAGTGGTGCTAGCTCAGCGCGTGTGATCCTAGATTCGAGATCCTCTCCCCGAGGGGTCTCCCACCAGTGCTCGGCAGTGTTCCTAGGAGAGGTGGGTCACAGGGTGGTCAGGTGCACATTCTGGCCTCCCCTGGGATCGCCCCTTCTAACATTGGTGGCAAGCGACGGGATCCGAGCCCATAATCTAGAGATCGTACAGTGAGCAGGCTGACGCACTACCGAACGAAGATGACAGAAAAAAACACCAAGAGTTCCACAGAAGCCGACGCGAGTACCACGTTCCGTGCGGAACGGCTAGAAGAGTACACGCATAAAGAGTTGAAAGAGTTTTGCAAAGCCCGAGGAATCGCTACCACAGGCCTGAATACGAAGGAAGACATGAAGAAGGCCCTACAAGCTTGGGTAGAGGCCGAGGAAAACCCTCCCCCGTCAGGAGGAGAGGCAGAGCAGCTGACCGAACCCGACCTCAACCCAAGAGTGGGCAGCAGCGCTCCGGTACGGAGCAGCGCACCAGATGGGGGCCTCTCCCCAGAAGAGCTCGCGGACAGAGAAAGAAACCGCAATCATGAACTTGAATTGGCCAAACTCAAAATTGAGGGCGAACTAAAATTGGCAGAAAAGAAGCTAGCGGTAGAGCAGCTACGAGTACAAGGAGAGTTGGAAGAGAAGAAACTCCAATGAGAACATTAAGGCAAGAGACTCCAGTTGGAGCACGAGCGCGGCCTGAAGGAGATCGAATTAAAGGCCCAGAGCGAAGAAAACCGAACCCCGGGGAACCGAGAAGCCGTTCCCCCGGTAGAGCCAAAAGTCCACATCCCCAAGGATGTGGTAAAAGAGTACTACAAGAGCGACGATATCCAGCAATGGTTCAAGGCCTACGAAGTCGCACTTGCCATGACCTCCCACCGAGTTCCACAGAAGGATTGGGGAGCTGGGTTGTGGGGCCGATTCTTGAGCGAGGGGAAAGACACCCTACTCGACCCGCCATCCTCCGTGCAGACCTCCTACAGCCACATGAAAGAGGCCCTCCTCACGAGATACGGGCTCACCCCTGAGATGTATCGCCAGCTGTTCCGAGAGTGCAAAAAGATCCCTGGCACCACGTGGGTGGAGTACATAAACCTTTACAGTCGAGCCCTAGAAGGGTGAATCAAGGGCAGCAAAGTTACCACCTTTGAAGAACTTACCGATCACATTGCATGGGAACACTTGTCATTGAACTGTTTTGTGGAACTACGCCAGCATCTGCTGGACAGCAAGCTCACAGATCCGAGGAAGCTGGCCATCGAGGCCGATCGCTGGGTGAACACCCGGGTCCCCCGGGGCCCCGTAGGAGATTACCCCCGAAGCAGTCAGGGACCTTCCCGCCAGAAGGGAGGGGGGAACTCAGGAAGACAGAGGGAGTCCCAGTCAGGTCCCTAGCGTAGTCCCCTCAGAAACCAACCCCAGACCTTTCCAGCACCCCCACCAGCCAATCCTGCTCCCCCAGGTAACCGTTGGTACCGGGTTACTATCACCTGTTTCCGTTGCCAGCAGCCAGGGCATTACGCCAGTGACCCCCAGTGTCCCATGACCCCGCGGCCCTCCACGACAGCTCCCCCAGCCCGACAGATAGCCAACGTAGCCCTAGGGGAGGAGATGGAGGACACCGAAGAGTGGGAATCTGCTGCCATGGCCCTAGTCTCCCTAGGAGACCGAGAGATGATTCCCGGAGCCCCCCTACCCGATAACACCAAGAAATACCGGCAACTGGTGACGGTGAATGGCCACCGAGTGGAGGCCCTTCGCGACACCGGGGCGAGTATCACAGGTGTCCTCAGTCATCTAGTCAGAGAGGACCAGATCATTCCAAATGTCCTGTGCCCAGTACTGTCGGCTGACAACACGGAGAGCTTCTGTAATATGGCCCTAGTACCGTTCGAATGGGGGGGAGTGATAGGCAAGTTACGAGTCGCTGTCCGAGCCTCCCAACCTGTAGACTGTCTCCTGGGCAACGACCTGGAAAGTTCCCCGTGGAGACAGGTTGAGCACAAGACCCACCTGGGCATGATGGGCCTACCCGAATGGGTGTGCGCCACCACCCGATCCATGTCGGCCCGACTCTCCCCCCTCGGGGTGGTCAACGCCAAGCCTTCTAGCCCCCTCCCTGTGAATGAAGACAGGGACGACAGAGCCCAGCCCAGTGAACTCCCCCCAGGAGAGGAACCCGTCACCGACGACGAACTCCTGCATCCCGATCCTGCACAAATCCCTGAGCTAGGTGATCTGCCCGAATTGGCGCAGTGGCGCCACGAGGGGGGCCCCTCCCGTGAGGAGTGCTGCCGGGAGCAAGCCACTTGCCCCTCCCTGGTCGTACCCCGGCAACAGGCCACGGCCCAAGCTGCGGGCGACCAATCTGGAACCCATCTAGTGTATTGGGAGAATGACCTCCTGTACAGTGAGCAGAAGTCTGCTGAGCTAGGGTCAGCCTGGGTGCTAGTGGTACCCCTACGCTTCCGAGACTACCTCCTGGGCCTGGCCCACGATGTCCCCCTGGCGGGACACTTGGGCCAGGACAAGACCTATCACCGCCTAGTTACGCACTTCTATTGGCCCAGGATGCTAGCGAATGTAGAGGCCCACTGCAAGTCCTGTCCCACGTGCCAGGCTAGTGGGAAAAGTGGAGGAACGCGCAAGGCTCCCCTCCAACCCTTCCCCGTCGTCAGTGCCCCCTTCGAGCGGGTCGGGATCGACATTGTGGGGCCCCTCGACCCCAGAACCTCCCAAGGTCACAGGTTCATCCTAGTCCTGGTGGATCATGCCACACGATACCCTGAGGCCTTTCCCCTCCGCACAGTAATGGCCCCCGTGGTGGGCCGAGCGTTGATGGGGATCTTTTCCCGAGTAGGTTTTCCCAGCGAGGTCGTGAGTGACCGCGGAACGAACTTTACCTCCAAATACATGATGTCCCTGTGGCAACAATGTGGAGTGTCCTACAAGTTCACCATCCCGTATCATCCCCAAGGAAATGGCCTAGTTGAACGGTTTAACTGGACACTGAAGGGGATGATCATGGGCCTAGAGGAGCCCCTCCGGCGTAAGTGGGACGTCCTCCTCCCCTGCCTCTTGTTCGCCTACCGGGAAGTCCCCCAGAAGTCTCTGGGGTTCAGCCCATTTGAGCTGCTGTACGGGCATCCCGTCCGGGGGCCCCTCAGCCTGGTCAAAGAGGGGTGGGAGACGGCCCCCCGAGAACCACCTCCAGATGTGTTCCGATACATCCTAGCCCTCCAAAAATAAACTCTGAAGTTCCGAGCGTAGCCGAAGCCAACCTCGAGTCAAGTCAGGAGGAGATGAAGCGCTGGTATGACCAGAATGCCACTCTGGTCATGTTTCAACCGGGCCAGCAAGTCTGGGTGATGTCCCCGGTGAAACCCTGCGCCCTACAAGACAAATGGACCGGGCCCTTCAAGGTCGTGGAGAGGAAGAGCCAAGTGACCTACTTGGTGGACGTCCAGTCCCCTCGGAACCCCCTTCGGGTCCTCCACGTGAACCGCCTCAAGCCTCACTTCGTGCGGACGGAGTTGAGCTTGCTCTTGGCCACCGACGACGGGGCAGAGGAGGAAACGGAGCCTCTTCCTGACCTCCTGTGTGCCAAAGAGAAGGATGGCTCCGTAGACGGAGTGAGCCTCTCTCCCTCCCTCACCCCTCAGCAACGTGAAGACTGCCGCCAGCTCTTGGGGCAGTTCACTGATTTGTTCTCTCTGGTCCTCAAGGTCACCGACTGTTGTGTCCAGGACGTGGACACCGGAGACAGCCCGCCGGTGTGACACCGAGCCTCCCGAGCACCTGACGAGTCCGGACCTGCATCCAGGCCGAAGTCTAAAAAATGCTCACCCTAGGAGTGGTGGAGCCCTCCGACAGTCCCTGGGCCAGCCCAGTGGTACTGGTCCCAAAAGCCGCGGCCCCTGGGTCTGTCCCCGAACTTCCGTTTTGTGTGGACTACCGGGGGCTCAACGCAGTCACCCGAGCAGACGCCCACCCCATTCCCCGCGCAGACGAGCTCATCGACCGCCTGGGGTCTGCTCGCTACCTAAGAACCTTCGAACTGACCTGCGGCTATTGGAAAATTGCGCTCACAGAGGGAGCCAAGGAGCGTTCCGCCTTCTCCACCCAGGACGGGCACTATCGCTTCCGAGTGATGCCGTTCGGGATGAAAAATGCCCCGGCCACCTTTCAAAGACTGGTGAACCGAGTCCTGACCGGGCTGGAAGAGTTCAGCGCCTCATATCTGGACGATATTGCGGTGTTCACAATCGGATGAGCACCTCCGGCACCTCCGGAGGGTTTTGCTAGCCCTGCGTCAGGCCGGCTTGACAGTGAAAGCTAGCAAGTGCCAGATTGAGCAGGGGTCAGTGACCTACCTAGGCCATCAGGTCGGGAGCGGGCAGGTCGCCCCTCTCCAGCCGAAGATCGATTCCATCCTGTCCTGGGAACCACCCACCACACAAACCGAGGTCGAGCCTTCCTGGGCCTCACCGGCTACTACCGGAGGTTCATAAAGAGTTACGGCAGCATAGTGGGTCCCCTCACAGAGTTGAAGTCCAAGAAACAGACCAAGCGCGTGCAGTGGACCCCCTCCTGTCAAGAGGCGTTCGACGCCTTAAAGACCGCCATGTGTACTGCCCCCGTGCTCCAAGGCCCGGACTACTCGAAGGAGTTTGTGGTCCAAACCAACGCCTCCGAGCATGGCATCGGGCCGTAGTGTCCCAGCTCAATGAGAAAGGCATAGATCAGCCCGTAGCCTTCATTAGCAGAAGGTTACTGCCCCGAGAACAGAGATGGAGCACCATCGAACAAGAAGCGTTCGCAGTAGTCTGGGCCCTCAAGAAACTCCGACCCTACCTGTTCAGAGCCCACTTCCGAGTGCAGACAGACCATCGACCCTTACGGTGGCTCATGCAGAAGAGGGGAGAGAACCCCAAACTGCTGCGATGGTCAATCTCCCTACAGGGGATGGACTTCACCCTGGTACTGACCACGACAACGTGACGGCCTCTCCAGATTCTTCCGCCTCAGCGATGAGAACCCCCAAGAGGATGGGTAGTTCCCCTCGACCTTCAGCTGGGGGAGACGCGTGTTGGACCCGGCCTCGTGGCATGGTCATCCCTGACCCGTGCACTTCCCCATGGTCCTGATACCCCCGACCATTCCCTCCATGACCCACATCCCCGACACTGAGCGTAGCCGTCCTCTCCCTCCATCTTCCTGGTACCCAAGGCCCAGTGCCCATGTCCCTGCACCTAAGATGGCCGCCCCGGACCTCGGCCCTAGGCGCGCCATACCCGGCTGGGGGGTAGAGCGCTCCCCGTGAGTGAGAGAGGGAGGAGTAGTTAGATCACACCTCCCACCTCCCCTCGAGAGATGAGTTTCGATTGCCCATCCCGCCTCCCTGAGGGCTGGCTCCAGGCCTGCTGGGTGTCTGGGATCTCTCCAGACCCAACTTGAAAGGATGAAAGGAGCCGCCAAGGCGGAACCCACAACAACCGGCTCCCAGGTGCTAAGACCTCTGCCTGCGAGGACTTTGGACATCAAAGGAGGGCAGTCCTATATCAAGGGCTGCTCTGGGACGATCAAGTTAGTTGTATCCTGGACCACGTGAGCCCTGCTGACCTCGTCGCGGCTCCTACCGAGCAGAGAAGGACTTCTACTCGAGAATCAACCGAGCCCTGCTGACTTCGTCGCGGCTCCTACCCGGCAGAGAAGGACTTCTGCCCGAAACCACCTGAGCCCTTCTGACGCTGTCGCGGCTCCCCTGCAACCTTGAGAACCACCTGAGCCCTGCTGACCTCGTCGCGGCTCCTACCTGGCGGAGAAGGGCTTCTGCCCGAATCCATCTGAGCCCTACTGACCTCGTAGCGGCTCCTACCTGGCAGAGAGGGACTTCTGCCCGAACTCCTGAACCCCGCTGATCTGATCGCGGCTTTCTAAGATCGTAAAACTACTACATCCTTGCTCGAGCCCTGCTGATTCGATCGTGGCTCAGAGACTATCCTGGTCCGGCTGGACCCCCGATCTACCCGTATCCCCCGGCTCGAGGATTGAGAGCTGTGCGCCGGATACGCACCCACCGTGACTTGAACCTTGAGACTGTCCCGCTACCCTGATCCCTACCGAGACTTTCTGAGCCCTTGCTCTGTTGTATATACGACCCTGCGGATCATAAAGATACAATCTTGCTTGCAGAGATGAAGAATATGTTCTCCTGAACCCTACTGTGTGGTGTCTCTTTGTCGAGTGGTTCTAGCTCAGTGCGTGCGATCCTAGATTCGAGATCCTCTCCCCGAGGGGTCTCCCGCCAGTGCTCGGCAGTGTTCCTAGGAGAGGTTGGTCACAGGGTGGTCAGGTGCACATTCTGGCCTCCCCTGGGATCGCCCCTTCTAACAATTAAGTTCGGCACGACTGACCGATCTGAGCTCAGAGGTTGAATCTGACCCAGAAGGCACAAGAAGCGGGAACCCAAACTGCAAAGCCCCAACACCAGTGCAAGAATTTGTTTTCCTACGGTTAGAATGCATCATGAGTCTGCGGCCACGACTAATGTGCCAAGAACAACTGAGAAACAGAACACAAACCAAAGGAGAAGAAGAAGGAAGGACAGAAGATGGGGCAAACACAACACAAAAAGCAGGGGAAACCCACATACAGAAGAAACAAAAGGAGATGAAATACAAACAATAACAGACAGTTATTAATCTAACCAACATTGATCTAACAACAGAAGAAGAAAGAATCCTGTCTCTAGGTTTATCTTTCTGTACTGATGCAAACTTTGACTACACCAAACTAGGGTAGATATATACCAGTTCATAAGAAGACTCAAACTACGCAAACATTTCTTCAACACTCTCAGAAATACGTACGAATGCGACATGGAAGCATTGAACTCTACTACAAGGGGAACTCTGCTGTTTTGTGTTTTGCCGATATGACTCTACTAAGAGACATGACGTAGTTGGATTGTGAGGAAGCAGCAAGCCAAATTTCCCTAATGGAAGCGGCAATCAGATCTGATTTGAACATTCTTGAGACAATCCAGACACCTTTTAAGCCTAAATCCGTCTTCACACCCTTAATGCCCAAAGATGGAATAGACATATTTTCAGACAGAGTCATCAAAGATCTCAAAGAATTGGC
Organism: Lissotriton helveticus; assembly: GCF_964261635.1. Taxonomy (NCBI): domain Eukaryota; kingdom Metazoa; phylum Chordata; class Amphibia; order Caudata; family Salamandridae; genus Lissotriton; species Lissotriton helveticus. Next base: position 1,432,494,471 of record NC_136067.1, on the reverse strand, counting down.
CATGAAAAGTAGCAATGAATTAATCAGATCCAAACACAACCTGAGGACAGAATACACCAATGTTATGCCAAAAATTAAAGAACGAACAGACATTGTGGTATACTGGTCTGACAAAGGGAGAAATGTGGTCCTCTGGCCCCTGGAAATGGACAATAAGGAGGCCTTGACTCAATTACAAGACAGAGATTGCTACAATGGCATCAGTGCCACAAGTATCATAAGCGTAAAAGAGAAATTTCATAAATCCCTATATGAATGGAGAGGGTCTGGGCTCTTCTCAAAACAAGAACTTGATTTTCTGAAAAATGACTACTCAATAACACCACAACTATACCAGATCCCGAAGATCCACAAAGACGCCCTGTGCCCGCCTGAAAGACCAATAATCTCCGCAATTGGGGGCTTATTTGAGAACACCAACAGATTCATTTACTTTTTTCTTCAGCCATATGTTCAAAAATTACCTGCCTATATCAGTGACACTGGCGATTTCTTATCTAAGATTGCACCTGGAATGAGAACTATGTATTCATGACACTAGGGCCCCGATGTAAGTAAAATAGATTTACCGATTTTTAATTACCGAATTTTACCGATTCGGTAATTAAAAATCGGTAAATCTAAGGGGTGGATATGTAGGAACATCCAGATGTTCCTTTTACCGATTCGGTAAATATCTGTATTTACCGAATCGGTAAATACCGATTTTGACCATGGTGCAGGGGGTGTCACTTTGACACCCTCTAGCACCCCCAAAAAAGATTCGGGGGCCATGTGGCAGGCATACCTGCCCTAAGGGCAGGTCTGCCTGTCATATGGCACAGGTGTGCATGCACACATGTGCATGCACACCGGAATCGGTATTTTACCATCAAATATATTTGATGGTAAAATACAGAATCGGTAAGGGTTGTGGGACTCAGAAGAGTCCCACCTACATATCAAAATTACCGAATAGGTATAAATTTACCGATTCTGTAAAATATGTGGCCCTACATACCATTTACTGAATACCGGTCGGTAACGGCCGAAAATACAGATTTTCGGCCGTTACCGACGGACCTACATCGGGCCCCAAATGTCCAGAGCCTGCACACCAGTATTAGACACTGGGATGGCCTGAATGTACTAAATTACTATCTGGGCACTAGACACATAGGTCTGCATCAACATTCTCTTATGCTACTTCAAATGGCAGAATGGTGTCTGGAAAATATTAATTTCATTTTTGACAGACACTTCTACAAGCAAACACAAGGCACTACCATGGGTACTTGCTTGGCCCCCAGCTATGCAAATTTGCATATGAGCTGGTGGGAGGAGCAAGTACTCATGAAGACACATCACATAACTATTTCTGAAAACGTAAAACTATACACGAGATACATAGACGATATCTTTATCCTATGGAAAGGCACGGAGCATAGTGCTAGGGAATTTGCTAAAGAGGTCAATATTAACTGTCTCAACTTGAGTTTTACATGTACAACTAGCAAGGAATCTATTGTTGTGTTTCTATCTAGGACCCTAATTCGATATTCCCGATTTATGCCCTTATATGGTTATAATAAATAATATCCTTATAAAGGCATAAGAATCATATCCATATTTAGTAATAGCCCATGCAGTCCAAATACGGCAAGGCTACTCCCCTAGGCTCCTAGAAAGTACAACGTGTTCTTTAAACAAACCAAACCTCCAGCAGCCCGGGAATTCCCCCTGCTCTTGTTTTGATTTGCACAAGAACTCCTAGAGTCCAGAAAGAACTGTTAGTTCTTAGTGACGTCTTATGTCCAACCTTACGTCAAACCCGGCACCTTTCAGGTATAAATATACCAACGTTGCCTTAAGCAAACAGACAGTAGTTTGGAGCAGAGCGGCTATCTACTTGGCCGGAAGCCCAGCTGATGGGAAGAGCCGAAGACAGCCGCCCCTCCCTTTTGACGCACTGAGAAAGACGCTGTCTTTTTCTCCAGCTGAGTGTTTCCAGTCACCCTTGCAGGTTGCTGGGATATCGAGTCCTGGGAGAGAGATACAAGACCTCCTACATTCTATTACCAAGGTACGGAGCTGACTAAATCCTTAAGGGAATTCTTGATTCAGATTCCTTGGCAAAAACTAACTTAACTTAAACTGCAACTTACTTACTCCTTCCCACGTATTAGGCTTAGGTCAGGTACACCGGGGTAGGCGTACCTTAGAAGCACCAGTTGAGTACGTTAGTCAATGTTTTTATGTATGTATATATTTTATCCATTTTAAATTATCATATGGCTAAGAAACCATATCCATGCTTTTACAGTATTATTTCATAATACTGCTTTTACTGTACACACTTTACTTCATGATAAGTATTGCAATTGTGGCAATTCATTTCTCTTGCATGAGGAAGAAGACTGCTCAATAAATAACACCTTTTATTGAAAACGCCTGTCTCTCTATTTCTCTGCACTCTGGTGAAACTAAGTATGCACGATTGACTGAGTGAAATAACCGTCTATTGTTTTCACACGACTCTAGAGATACACTCTTTATTCTGAGGGAGAAAAGTTGTCATTTTTATGCGGTTGTCAGAAACTAATCCCTTCTTGTCTAAATCAGGAGTGTTAACTCTTTCCTGAACATTCGAGAAAGTTTCTAGTGACCTCTGAGCTAGCTGGCAAAACTAATTAAGTCTAATATAGTCAGTAGAGACCTAGTCGACCTCAGTCCTACGTCTACACTGCTGTTTATATTATTCCAATGCGCAGAGCCTATTGGGAATATAGGAACTACACTACATGGCGCCCAACGTTTGGTAAGGCGATAATCTAACGCAAGACATTAGAGTAACTCAGTCGTGCTTTTTCACACAGACCCTTTGTTAGAAACGGGATCTCTGGCTGGCCAAGGCTTGCGCCAACGTCAGTCAGAGACCACCACTTCCTCGTCAGGGCAAGGGAGTCACACACCAAGATAACCCCTGCTCACCCTCTAGGTAACGTGACGCGAGCAGCCATGCTAAACTTGGAGGCTATGTAGGTTAAGTATTTGCGCACGCACCCCAGCAACAACACCCAAAGGCCCACCACAAAGGAAACTCCACACAAGGTTATATAAAAATAGCCTTTGTATTACACCAAAACACATTAGATAAAACACACTTTACAATGTGCCAGAGGCACAGGCAGAATTTACAAGGGATTATTTACAAGACAGGGCCACCTGGACCACTGTCAGTAATCAGAAGTAACACTTTCAGAAATAGCACTTTGAATGTCAAACATAGAATGTAAAATCACTTTTAGCACACAACCAGTAACTACTGGTAACCAGGATCTCACTAGCACCACCTGTACTAGGGAGAAAACAACCACCTACATATCACTATACCTGTAGGGGTATAAGCATAGGAACATTACACATGATGCATTAACATTCAGCGGTGTAGGGAAAGAAAACACATGATGTATCAAAACACATTCAGAGGTGCAAGCACAAGTAATTGCGCCAAAACTCACATGAGCCACAACCTGTGGCAGTCCCTAGGCCAACTGGCCTCGTTGGGGCTAGGGCGCCCTGTGTCCCAATGTCAGGGCCTAAACGTAGCAGCTGCCCACGAAGTGCTGGGCAGCTGAATCACCCCTGATGGGCCAATGCAGATGGGGGAGCCTCGCTGGGCTCTCCACCCAGATAACTGCCCCTGAGCCTCTCTGGGGCTCTACAACCACAATGGGGCCCTGGAGCCTCGCTTAGACTCGACTTATGAAATGCCCCCTAGAGCCTCTCAGGCTCGTAAATCACTTAGGGCGGGAGCCTCTCGGGGCTCAAAGACAATGTGGGCTGGGGCGGGGGCCTTCTCTCAGGCTCTAATGAAGAATGCCCCGGCACGAGGTTGGAGCCTCTCAGGGCTCGAAACAATAAATGCCCCCACGTTGGAGCCTCGACTGCCTCTGAATGTAAAAAATGCCCTTTGCCTCACTGGGGCGATAGTTGGAGCGGCCCACTGACCAGATGGGGCCGCTCGACACACCCGGCGCACCCTGCGCCTTCTCCTATCACGAGGGCTAGGCCCGGAGCTCTCCCCCAGCCAGACAACACTCACCGGCTTCCTCCTGGCGGGCGGGGCTCAGCACTTCTCCGGCGGTCGCTCTGGGGCCGCGGGCGGGGCTCCTCTCGCTCTCCGGGGCTCTTCTGCCCTGGGGAACCTCGCGCCCAGCCTTACTCTTCTCGCTGCACGTCGGAGGGAGGCGGGGTGAGCTCCCGTCCTCCTTCCTGCTTTCCGGGGGCAGCCAATCACCGCGCAGGTCGCCCGGCGAGCCTCCCGCAGCCTGAACCAATGGCTGCGCGGCTCCCGGGTGACGTCAGCGGTGGTTCCCTCGGCTTTTCCTCGGCTTCTCTGCGGCCCCCGGGGCTGCGGCGGTGATGTTCACGGGCAGAACACCATTTTTAAATATAAAGCGAGGTAGGCACTCGCTCGGGCAATAAAAAAACGGCCACAGATGCAGCGTGGGCAGCCGCGAACAAGCAGCAACACGCAGGGTGGGCACCTGCTTTCTTCCACGCTAAATGCGGGGTAAATATCCGCTTTCAAACACTAGAAGACAGCGCTCCCAGGCGCTATAAGCAGGAATCCAGCTCTCCCAGCGCTAAAGGCAATCACCAGCTCTCCCAGGCGCTGGGAACACAAGCACAGCACTCCCAGGTGCCCTCAGCAGAGCAGAGTTCCAGCAAAGTCCTTAGGGAGGCAGGGCATCAGCAGTCCAGGGGCTGGGCAGGGCCCAGGGAGGCAAGCCTTCCCCTGGGCCCAAGCAGCAGCACGCCCCTGGCAGATTCAAGTGTCAGAAACAAGAACATTTTCCAAGAGGTCACAGCCTCTTTTTATACAGACAAATCCTTTGTCTAAGGGTGCAGGGTGGGGGAGAAACCAGTCGCAGCTGGTTCTGGAGCACTCTTGATGGCCCAACCACCCATTTCATTCACTGGGGAGGCTAGGGTCATTAGACACACCACAGGGGGCGGAGCCAGCATTGTGTGGGGAAAACCCAGCCCATCCAGGACACAGGTACACTCCTCCCACACATCACTCATGCTAATCTCACACTCACCACCGGGCAGACCCATCCAGACTTCCTGGAGCCTGGCATGCCAGCCAGCTCCAGCCAATCACGCTCCAGTACCCTCTCTGCACACACACCTCAATGTCCAGAAGTAGCACTTCCCTTCTAGACACATACATGCCGCATACACCATCTCGCAGCATTCACTCACACGAGTTCACACATACTAAACTCGAGCCTGCACTCCCCACGCATCAGGAACTACCAGGGACACACACATTCCCCATGCATTCCTATGGGAGGGCAGGCCAGCCATACTACATGCACGCACTTTACTCTGGGACACAGGGAAAAAGTGCGCAGAGACCCAAAAATCACTAACACAGGTTACAGAAACAGGCTAGGCAAAAGCAAAAAGTTGCGGGGTGAACCTGCCAAAAGGGCCAGGTCCAACACAACCCCCTTCCAGCCAAAACGCAGGGTAGACCAATCACTCCACTGATGGGCTTCCCTGCTTTGGGCGACAAAAACACGGACACGGGCCCGCACGGCAGGGACACCCTCCGTTTTTTCGCCACTCTGTACCTACATGGATTTCTCTCAACAAGAACTCTCTGTCCCAACTAGGATACCCCACTGGCACCCTCTAGTGGTCCACAGTCAGGACCAGGCCCTAGGCCATCCAAATGTCACAGGTCCTGACCACTTCACAGAGTGGGGGGCAGTAACCCCTGGCACACAGTAGCCATTCTCCACTCTCCCTCTCAGTGTAGTCCCAAACTACCACTGATCCTTCAACCTAGGGTCCGCACCCTCAGGCTGACCAGAGGTCACGGGCAAGAATCCCCCACCCTACCTCTATTTCTGGGGTTCCGGACCCTCCCAGGGAGGCACCCACCAGAACACAACTCTCCCACCAGATCAGGACCTCACTCCATCAACTGGTCTACCAACTGGGATCTACCTTCCGGCTACATCGGGGTCAGAGGCGAGGACTCCCTCCCTCTGCACCTCCTTCCAGTTCCATGATCACAGGGTGAGTCCCAGTATGTCTCAGGCTAGACAGAGCACACGCCAGCGGCGTATCAGCGACACACTCTCCTCCAGTACTCCCTATCACAGGGTGACTCTCAGTATGTTCCAGGCTAGACAGAGCACACGCCAGCGGCGTATCAGCAACACACTTTCCTCCAGTACTCCCTATCACAGTGGGATTCTCAGTATGTCTCAGGCTAGACAGAGCACACGCCAGCAGCGTATCAGCAACCCACTTTCCTCCCAACTGTTCAGGACCCTTATCAAAGACGCTCTTACCTCCAGGTCAGGCTACCTGAACCTGGCTTCCCCCCTCCTCGGGGAACGACCTCCAGAGGCCCCACAAATGGTCAAGCACTCTAGACGGCCAAATGCCCAGCGAACCAGGACTTCACGGGGAGCACGCATGCCCCACTACGAGGGTGACACATAACTACTGTGTCTTGTGACAGTCTGCCTGGCTCTAATCTCGCGACCTCCTGCCCACCTGGCAGGGCGCAGAGATCCCCCAGGACAGAAGTGGCATCACCATGGTCACTCACTGGTGGCCCAGCCCTTCTGGCTGGCCCCTGACCCACTGGTTCCTCCACTGGGGACTCTTTCCCCCTCTCACTCCTCAACCAGGACTTCTGCACCCTCCACTTAGGAGCGGTACTGCCCAATACTAGGACCGCCGGAGTTCTGGTTACAGAAACTCCCCATCCTCTAGACACAGGAAGATCCTCCTCAAATGACCTGTAAGTACAGCCTAGGCCCCTGACCTGGCGCTCCCGTAGGGAACCCTCCAGGCCCTGAGACAGGGTTTCGGGCCAACGTGAGATACACCGTCCCACACTCACTCCGCCTCCACTGAGACAGGACGTGAGCCCCTACACCCCTACCATCCTAATGGGACCCAGCTGGGCTACACATGAACCCCTTCACCTACACAGGATCATCAGATACACAAGCCACTACTTTTAGAATCACTCCCTAATGCCTCTGCAAGACATCTAGCACACCGCCAGACATCCACCTTCTTGTCCAGTGCCTCTGCAGGACCTCCTGCACACCACCAGAGGTACACCTCCTATGCAAGCTCCTTAAAAAAAACTCACGCCAACTCCTCTAGTTCAACACACCACTCATCCACACACTCCCCCTCCAGACTGGTGAGACAGTTCCTCACTGCCCCTGACTCTCAACCTGTACCCCTCTTACTGAGCACCAGGCACCATACTCTGGGAACTGGGAATGGGACTTCACGCACTGGACATATTTTAGCTGCCACCACTGGATCCTACCATACTGGGGAATCCAGACACACACATACTACACTCAGGGGATACCCACCCTCCTGAGCTAGCCATTTCTCCTCCACACCCCCTCTCTCTCCTCTATCCACCCCTCTGGGGACAGGAACGGGGATTGGACACTGGACCCAGGAAGGAACTCCCTATCTACTGGCGTCCCGCCCTGTCATTTTCTCTCTTCTGCCACTAAACATAAAGTGCAGGAACACCATTTGAAAATGACACTTGAGGAAAACAAAATCATAACAATAATCCCCTACATGTAATTATCTAACATGCAGAGTTTTGTGGGGGTGGCCTGTTGCCACTGCGGTACAACGCAAACACAAATCCGGATCCTCACCGCCTGCCACCAATGTTAGAAACGGGATCTCTGGCTGGCCAAGGCTTGCGCCAACGTCAGTCAGAGACCACCACTTCCTCGTCAGGGCAAGGGAGTCACACACCAAGATAACCCCTGCTCACCCTCTAGGTAACGTGACGCGAGCAGCCATGCTAAACTTGGAGGCTATGTAGGTTAAGTATTTGCGCACGCACCCCAGCAACAACACCCAAAGGCCCACCACAAAGGAAACTCCACACAAGGTTATATAAAAATAGCCTTTGTATTACACCAAAACACATTAGATAAAACACACTTTACAATGTGCCAGAGGCACAGGCAGAATTTACAAGGGATTATTTACAAGACAGGGCCACCTGGACCACTGTCAGTAATCAGAAGTAACACTTTCAGAAATAGCACTTTGAATGTCAAACATAGAATGTAAAATCACTTTTAGCACACAACCAGTAACTACTGGTAACCAGGATCTCACTAGCACCACCTGTACTAGGGAGAAAACAACCACCTACATATCACTATACCTGTAGGGGTATAAGCATAGGAACATTACACATGATGCATTAACATTCAGCGGTGTAGGGAAAGAAAACACATGATGTATCAAAACACATTCAGAGGTGCAAGCACAAGTAATTGCGCCAAAACTCACATGAGCCACAACCTGTGGCAGTCCCTAGGCCAACTGGCCTCGTTGGGGCTAGGGCGCCCTGTGTCCCAATGTCAGGGCCTAAACGTAGCAGCTGCCCACGAAGTGCTGGGCAGCTGAATCACCCCTGATGGGCCAATGCAGATGGGGGAGCCTCGCTGGGCTCTCCACCCAGATAACTGCCCCTGAGCCTCTCTGGGGCTCTACAACCACAATGGGGCCCTGGAGCCTCGCTTAGACTCGACTTATGAAATGCCCCCTAGAGCCTCTCAGGCTCGTAAATCACTTAGGGCGGGAGCCTCTCGGGGCTCAAAGACAATGTGGGCTGGGGCGGGGGCCTTCTCTCAGGCTCTAATGAAGAATGCCCCGGCACGAGGTTGGAGCCTCTCAGGGCTCGAAACAATAAATGCCCCCACGTTGGAGCCTCGACTGCCTCTGAATGTAAAAAAATGCCCTTTGCCTCACTGGGGCGATAGTTGGAGCGGCCCACTGACCAGATGGGGCCGCTCGACACACCCGGCGCACCCTGCGCCTTCTCCTATCACGAGGGCTAGGCCCGGAGCTCTCCCCCAGCCAGACAACACTCACCGGCTTCCTCCTGGCGGGCGGGGCTCAGCACTTCTCCGGCGGTCGCTCTGGGGCCGCGGGCGGGGCTCCTCTCGCTCTCCGGGGCTCTTCTGCCCTGGGGAACCTCGCGCCCAGCCTTACTCTTCTCGCTGCACGTCGGAGGGAGGCGGGGTGAGCTCCCGTCCTCCTTCCTGCTTTCCGGGGGCAGCCAATCACCGCGCAGGTCGCCCGGCGAGCCTCCCGCAGCCTGAACCAATGGCTGCGCGGCTCCCGGGTGACGTCAGCGGTGGTTCCCTCGGCTTTTCCTCGGCTTCTCTGCGGCCCCCGGGGCTGCGGCGGTGATGTTCACGGGCAGAACACCATTTTTAAATATAAAGCGAGGTAGGCACTCGCTCGGGCAATAAAAAAAACGGCCACAGATGCAGCGTGGGCAGCCGCGAACAAGCAGCAACACGCAGGGTGGGCACCTGCTTTCTTCCACGCTAAATGCGGGGTAAATATCCGCTTTCAAACACTAGAAGACAGCGCTCCCAGGCGCTATAAGCAGGAATCCAGCTCTCCCAGCGCTAAAGGCAATCACCAGCTCTCCCAGGCGCTGGGAACACAAGCACAGCACTCCCAGGTGCCCTCAGCAGAGCAGAGTTCCAGCAAAGTCCTTAGGGAGGCAGGGCATCAGCAGTCCAGGGGCTGGGCAGGGCCCAGGGAGGCAAGCCTTCCCCTGGGCCCAAGCAGCAGCACGCCCCTGGCAGATTCAAGTGTCAGAAACAAGAACATTTTCCAAGAGGTCACAGCCTCTTTTTATACAGACAAATCCTTTGTCTAAGGGTGCAGGGTGGGGGAGAAACCAGTCGCAGCTGGTTCTGGAGCACTCTTGATGGCCCAACCACCCATTTCATTCACTGGGGAGGCTAGGGTCATTAGACACACCACAGGGGGCGGAGCCAGCATTGTGTGGGGAAAACCCAGCCCATCCAGGACACAGGTACACTCCTCCCACACATCACTCATGCTAATCTCACACTCACCACCGGGCAGACCCATCCAGACTTCCTGGAGCCTGGCATGCCAGCCAGCTCCAGCCAATCACGCTCCAGTACCCTCTCTGCACACACACCTCAATGTCCAGAAGTAGCACTTCCCTTCTAGACACATACATGCCGCATACACCATCTCGCAGCATTCACTCACACGAGTTCACACATACTAAACTCGAGCCTGCACTCCCCACGCATCAGGAACTACCAGGGACACACACATTCCCCATGCATTCCTATGGGAGGGCAGGCCAGCCATACTACATGCACGCACTTTACTCTGGGACACAGGGAAAAAGTGCGCAGAGACCCAAAAATCACTAACACAGGTTACAGAAACAGGCTAGGCAAAAGCAAAAAGTTGCGGGGTGAACCTGCCAAAAGGGCCAGGTCCAACACCCTTTTTCCGTAAAAACTCCAAAAGACGTCTGGAGTGGGTAAAAGGTTAAAATCAGTCGGAACTTAGTAAGAAGAGATTCCTATGTATTAGTTTTTGGTTTAGTCAATGTTGAAGGATACAGTGTTCCAAAATATTGTGAACCTAATCTTTGTTTCCTTGGAACTTGATCTGCAACAAAAACCTTTCAGTCAGTAAAATGCCGGAAGGTGATGAAGAAAGAGATGCCTTAGCATCTCCACTGTTGTTAGATGACACGACTCTCTAACAGAATGACCTGGATGCAATAATCATCCCGGCAAATGTAAGAAGAACTATAACTATTAAACTTATAGAAAATGGAGTATCATCACGAGGTGGTACAGTCATATTCGTGGTAGAGGCCCATGAATATTGACAGACAGAGGTATTCTATTCATGGATACACTTTCCAGCAGCAAACGCTGTAACACAAGACTTCCACTATTACAAAATAGAGGAACCTCCGGATGAATATGCTCCTTTTGAGGACGTTGAAATCCCACTAACATACCAAGAGCACCTGCTCTGGTTTAAAGGCGCCCTAAAACATAAAAATCACATCACCAGGCTCGGTCCACTAGGTAGACCAGGAGCCACGTGGCCGGTTCTAGCCAGCTACACACCACATCCAGACATTGAAAAAATGTCAGACCGGTAACTTTTAGCTCAGCTAAAACTACTAATTAAAATACATAGACAACTAGTCCAATATGTAATGCGGACTTCAACAGTCCTACCAGCAATAAAAATTCCACAAACCACCCCTCACCAGGGGAACACAAATAAAATCACAACACAGAATATACAATCAGCCATATGCAAAATACCCGCAAAACGGAACAAATTCCATTCTGGTTAGCAAAAAAAATCACTCAGATAGAGGCAGTATTTCCTGATACTACACCTTATGAGAAACACAGAATCCTGACTATCTGCCTTCCAATGGGGGTCGCACCACATGTGGAGGACTGTGACACTTGGGGCACAGTCTTTGCTTCAAAATACACAAAAACACATGGTGTTCCGTCTATAGAGATAATACCAGATGTGCTACGACAGATTCAAAATGAATACGGTCCAGAACCTACTTTAACTCTGGGTATGAAATTACTGAAAGACTTCAAGCAAGTCTCGGCTATATTATTAGCCAACATAAAAGGAGAAGCAGCATCTGTGGCGATCCGCCAGAAATTGAAAGAAACAGATATAGCAGAACAACCATTTGAACTTGCCAGAATCATAGAAAAATCCTATGAAGAACTAGGTAGAGATAGTTTGGGTGGGAAACCAGTAAAACCCCAACTAACTGAAAAACCTGAAAAAACATTTATTAAAAATAATCTGAACACTCCCAAAAAGAGTTGGGATGGTAACAAACAATCCACTCCCAGGGAAAAACGATTCCAATCCAGAGGAAGGTCTCCTCAACGGAGAGATAGATCTCCAGACCGAGGAGGCAAGTCTCCCCAGAGGGAGCCCTCTAAGAAAAGATACAACCTTAGAGATAGGGAAAAATTGAGAAAACCTGATAGATATCAAGATATTGATACACGTCCCTCTCGATCTTTTCAGACTTCCTCACAGAAATCGGAAAGAAGAGGACGGTCAGAACACAAGGAAGAGCACGTCAAGTCCAAAGACAAGGAACCTGCTCATCAAAGTAAAAAATTACAATTTCCAAAAAAGAAGGTAGCATGTATTAGAATAAAACATGCCGAGGCTACTGAGGACACAACTGAAAAATGGAGAGTGGGCCCAGACGATGCTAGACAGCGCAGCAGAAGTAACAATAGCTCGCAAGATCCTGATTAATCTTCTGGAGACAGTGGACACAAATGAATACATTCAGGTGGAAACTGCAGACACCAGAGTTAGCAAACCCCATAAATTATACGAAACAACATTGCTTATAGAGGGGGACAAAACTAGGAAAGTAAGGGGTCTCTTTTGGGATAACCTTTCGAAAGGCTATGACATCCTGTTAGCTGAAAAAGACTGGCCACCAGAGTTTGTCAGGGAGTGCCCTCATGGCGAAGAAATGACTATGCCTGCCTTCTCAAATCATATTCCAATTCATAAAAAATACACATTTGCAAGAAAATGGGCAGTGGCCCAAGCTCCTGCATAATATAAAAATCATGTAGGATGGGATGATGATTCTCCTCCTCACAAAATCCAGTTAAAAAATCAGCCCACTGCACAAAGGCAGTGCCCAGTTAAACAAGAAGCTAAAAAGCAAGTCAGGGAGATCTTAGATCAACTTGAATACCAGGGGGTGATTGAAACATGCACCTCACAAATGAACAATCCTTTGTTTCCTGTCTCCAAGCCAGGCGATTCATATCGTCTAGTTTTGGACTACAGACACTTAAACTCCTGTTGCAAAACATTTGCAGTACAAAGCTCACACAGTGCAGCACTAATGAATAACATCGTGCACAAAAAATATAAAACGACATTAAATATCTCTAATGGATTCTTTTGTCAAAACATTGCACCTGAAAGCAGGTATGTGACTGCTTTCTCAATATTGGGGTCACAAAAACACTTCTGTCGACTCCCACAGGGATTCAAGAATAGCCCAGGATTATTCTCATCAAGGGTAACAGAGTTACTACAAATATATGATGATGAGGCATTATCCAATGTCGATGACATCTATCTCACAGATGATGACCTGGAGACACACTTGAAAAGAGTGAACACCATAATACTTGGGTTGGCAGCTGAAGGGTACAAATTCAACTTTAAAAAGTCATGAATTGCTCACCTAACTGTCCTGTTTTTAGGATATGAATTATCAAGTGAGGGCAAGAGCCTAGCAGACAACTTCTTAGAGAAGTGTGCTGTATTCCAAGCACCTAAAACGCTGAGGAACTTACAATCAATACTAGGCTTCCTGAATTTCGGAAGAACATACATTCTAAATTATGCAGAGAGGGTTAAACCTCTCTATGAATTAATAAAACCTGATTTCAAAACAAACAAATGGACTCAGAAACACACAGAAATTTTAAGATCATTGCAAACAGACATCTTAGCTAAAACAAAATTGCAAACTCGCGAAAACGTACGCAACCTTGTAATCCGAGTCATCCCAGGAAGAAGCGGATTCACGTACCTGACCTCTAATGAGGGAGAAACGGTACCAATAGCTCACAAATCACACTTGTACACACAAGCTGAAATGAAATTCAGTTCTACTGAAAAAGTTCTAATAGCGGTTCAAACTGCTGTAGCAAAAGAAAGAGCCCAAGCCCAAGGCAGGAAGATAACTGTTTTAACAGCAGAATCAGCCCTTGAGGCATTAACAAGCCCACGCAATTTGAATGCTGTGGCATTAGATCCAAAATGGATACAATGGGAAAATTCTCTTGCTGCAGAAGACATGAAATACTATTTTGACCGGAAAATGAAAAAACTAGAAGATCTAGAATATGAAGAAGAATATCCTCTGCCAATCAAAATTCTGCCTCTCGAACAGTACACATGTGTAATCTACATGGACAGATTTGCACAACACTACGATGTAGAGAAAAAATCCTACCACGCAGCGTGTGCGATTGTTAAAGGTCACTGGCGCTTTGGTAAATTCAGACCAATAGTCACCAAAACTGAATCACTCAGAAACTGTTCAGCTCAGCTAGCTGAAATAAGATCTTTAAAGATGGCGCTTGAAAATGCCGATAGTGAATTCCCGACACTAATAGTGTGCGATTCGCATTTCTGCGCCAGGTCTTACAATAATGACTTGCAGAACTGGGTTCAAAACGATTACAAAGATGACACAGGTGCCACAATAAAGCATAAAAAGCTTTGGGAACAAGTAGTTCTTTTGCAGAAAGAACTACGAGAGACTCACGTGATACATACACTGAGTCATCAACGTGATGGCGTTTACGTTGCAGGGAATTAATTGGCTAACAGAGCCACAGCGGAGGCGGTTCAACCGGCTCCCATAGCCACAAAAAAGCGTTCTAAAAAACACATAGACGGAGAAACCATGCTGGCGGTAAAAGCCTCATTAAAAGGCGACCATGCAGCATTACCTCTCGGCTATCCACTCAATAATACATACATAATTGATGCAAACTCCGTTCCTTTTGCTCAAATCCCTGGAGTCGGGGACAGAGTAATTCCAAACACGAACCGGAGAGTCTTATTAATAGCAGACGCACACATGGGAGAGGGTCTTAGGCACCAAGAGATCGTGAAATCTCTGAAAGAATTACAATCAGAATACTGGTGGCCGGGGATGAGCCTGCAAAATTACAAGTTTGCAAAGGATTGTCCAGACTGCAACAGAGATCGCAGTCGTGAACCGGACCAGACCACTGCCAGGACACCGTTATTAGAAAGCATCAGGCTATCTATGTGCAAAAATCCAGCCGGAGAAATGCGTTCCCATAAATATTAAGACTAGATTCACTTAAAATGTAGACCCCAGCTCTCGGCTGAAGCCAGAACTATTATAAAAGATTTGTGAGTCTTTATCGGCACATACGCAATTGGCATGCTACATTCTGACCAGGGTCCTGCATTTAGCTCTCGAGCTTACAAGGAGACCATGGCCAGCATGGGCATTGCATTGCGGTACTCTTCTCCCTTCCATCCTGAGGGAAATGCGGTAGTGGAAAGAAAAAACGGGACATAAAGCAATCTATAACGGCAAGGGTATTAGGTTCGGGTGATGGGTGGGTAAAACATTTGTGTAACAATAGATAGGGGAAGAAAGGATCAGGTTATGATCCAATAGGGCTAAGATTACCATTCAAGAAAAGGAGAATGAAAGGTCCAGCCACAGTCAGCGCCCCAAAATCGGTGAACAACAAATTGACTGAGCTGTTCCTAAAGAAGCGGAGAAGGAAACGGTCACTAAGGTAGGAGGGATAGTGCTCAATGGAGGACCACCCTTGGGTATCCAATTAGTTGGATATAATTGCCTCACACACCCTTGCGAGTGTCATGCTTAATAATCGGCAATGCTCTTCGTTGGGAAGGCGGTGCAATGCCCAACACGCTCACCTCAAAGAGGGGCTCCTTGTTGGAGATCTTTTATCCAGCTGCCTATGGGTGAAGTGCGGGTGAGGGGCCAGGTATGGGTAGATAGTGTTGTTGAGGATAAAATGTGGCACAAGGTTCCGGAAAACAATTTTATTCTGGTGGTCCTCTGCCGCAAGTAAAAACAATAGTAGTCTGTGCTCGCTGGAACTTAGGTTTCCATGACACGATACAGATTAGCGTGCAAATGGTGTGGTCAACATGTTTCTCGCTTTTAGTACATTGACTGCGATTCTTCAGGACCTAATAAAAACTACTATCAACAAAATATGACCTATAATAGTACGAGTTTACATACAGTACAAAGGTTGTACTACCTGTTTGACACTGCTCTTGCCTAAAGGGGAGACAAAGGAGATCAGTTACCACAGGTAAGTAACAACATGTGACCCTGTAGTGACCGTGAGCACTCCGTGATGATGTGAAATGGTGACATATCAGTGGAAGAGGTGACTAGTAAGTGGTTAAAAAAACATTTTAAATCCATTGCAGCAGCATTCAAAAAAAGATTAAAATGCAAACCCATGTGTTTGGGTGTACTGTTACTCACCTAAGGGTTAGAGTATAAAGATGTCAACAGTACCCGGTAGGTCTGACATCAAGGAGGAAACCATAGTGGTTGAGGCTATGGAAGGAGCGATAAGAATATATGATGTAGCAAATAACTCGATATAGAGTGGATTAATGATTCGCCAGCAATGTGGAATGATGAATGCCCCAGTCTAAAAGCTAGAAATTGTAGAATTAAATTCACATATGGGGCATGTATTAGGTCCCAAGTTTCGCAATAGATGTTAAAATGCAGTGTACAGAAAGTAAGTGTACCATTTAATTACTACCCTGGCGCCATGGTCCCTGCACGCGGAGGTCCGGTTTCCTCATAGCGCTCCCTCGTTAAACAGGGTTACACGCTCCCTCTTGCATCTTAATGGAGTTCGCGAGGCTCAACTCGGAGCACCTCTCACTGGCATCGAAACCATGCATTAAATGTTTTTTGTACCTCACCAGGCAGCGATGCTTGCACATTCAGGGTTACGCACCTACCTGATTCTATGAGACGCAACCCGTTTCGTGCCACTGCAGGTTCTGACTCAGCGGCAAGTTTTTAACGCTTACTATGACTGCTCTCTTCCCACCCTTCAGCTAGCTAGGAAGCTATAAGTAACAGCGAGTCGGGCTCCATTTATGTACTTAACATTTAATGAATATTGCTGCATAATGCACGAGGCTATAAGTAATAGCGAGTGGGGCTCCATTTATTTATGTGCTTAACATTTGATGCATTTTGCTAGAGACATTACAACCACGAGTACCCTGTGAGCAAAATATCCAGAGTTGGGCTATATCTGGCAGACAGCGTGATTCTAACCCAACGTTTTTTTGGGGCACTCACCCCGAGTACTTTGTTAGCAATATTACTTGAAGGCAGAGGTTGTCCACACCCTCGACTGTGCAGTGCCACATCCGTGGGCTTGCTTGTACCGCCAATCTTTCTGTACACTGCATTTTAACATCTGTTGAGAAACGTGGGACCTAATACATGCCCCATATGTGAATTTAATTCTACAATTTCTAGCTTTTAGACTGGGGCATTCGTCGTTCCACATTGCTGGCGAATCATTAATCCACTCTATATCGAGTTATTTGCTACATCATATATTCTTATCGCTCCTTCCATAGCCTCAACCACTATGGTTTCCTCCTTGATGTCAGACCTACCGGGTACTGTTGACACCTTTATACTCTAACCCTTAGGTGAGTAACAGTACACCCAAACACATGGGTTTGCATTTTAATCTTTTTTGAATGCTGCTGCAACCAATGGTTTTAAAATGTTATTTTAACCACTTACTAGTCACCTTTTCCACTAGTATGTCACCATTTCACATCATCACGGAGTGCTCACGGTCACTACAGGGTCACATGTTGTTACTTACCTGTGGTAACTGATCTCCTTTGTCTCCCCTTTAGGCAAGAGCAGTGTCAAACAGGTAGTACAACCTTTGTACTTTATGTAAACTGATACTATTATAGGTCATGTTTTGTTGATAGTAGTTTTTTTTAGGTCCTGAAGAATCGCAGTCAATGTACTAAAAGCAAGAAACATGTTGACCACACCATTTGCTCGCTAGTCTGTATCGTGTCTTGGAAACCTAAGTTCCAGCGATCACAGACTACTATCGTTTTTACTTGCGGCAGAGGACCACCAGAATAAAATAGTTTTCGGTACCTTGTGCCATATTTTATCCTCACCCACACTATCTACCCATACCTGGCCCCTCACCCGCACTTCACCCATAGGCAGTTTGTTAAAAGATCTCCGACAAAGAGCCCCTCTTTGAGGTGAGCCCGTTGGGCATTGCACCGCCTGCCCAATGAGGAGCATTGCCGATGATGAAGCATGACACTCGCAAGGGTGTGTGAGGCCATTATATCCAACTAATTGGATACCCAAGGGTGGTCCTCCATTGAGCACTATCCCTCCTACCTTAGTGACCGTTTCCATCTCCTCTTCTTTCGGAACAGCAATTCAATTTGTTGTTCACCGATTTTGGGTCAAACATTTAACAAGTGTCCAACGTAGTCTTAACAATCTGCCAAGAAATTCTCTGAAAGGTTTCACTCCCTACGAACTATTGTTCGGTACTAGAATGCACATTCAGGACTTAGATAGTCACACTTCAGTGGTAGAAGAAAAAGCCTTTGATATCAAAGACCGTTTTGCTGTTTTACAGGACTTAAATGAAACAAGAAGAAGTCTGAGTAATATAAACTTAAAGCCAACAGCCACTGAAGAAAACCACCTGTCCCAGCAAGACCTGTCTGGATTCCAAAGATTGGGCATCTGGTCAGAGAAAAGATTGCGGTGAAGAAGGAATTTGGGCCTTCTTACAGAAAAGCAGTACCTGTCTTAGCTGTCAGCGGAACAAGATCAGTAGTACTACCGCAACTTGCTGGTAAAAAGGAGAACAGAGTTGTATCCATCGACCTGGTAAAACCACAATCATGTGGCCGATAATAAGTAGTAGGCCCAGTGGACTCCCAAGAAATAGCAGAAGACCAAATCTTGCTACAATCCAAGAGGTTCAAACTGAAAGACTAATTACATTTGATGAACCTGCAGTGAATAAAAAAGGACTATACAACAAAGCCATGGAACTTGTGCCTCTTGAAACCCAAATTGCAACAGTTCGTCAAGAAACACCAGTCTACAATGATGTAGCCTCAGACTATGCTAATGAAACAAAGAAAAATCCAAAAGCAAATGAAAATCCGGAAGCAATTCCAACAATTGACAGAACTGCATCTGTCTACTTCGTCAATTTCGATGACTTTTCTGAATATCCAAGCGAGCATGGAGAAAGGCCAGCAACAAAAACTTTCAAAGACAAAGTAACTGAACTTTTTCACCAACTAAAAGAAACATATCTGATTTCACCATGGATTGAATTTTGGATTGTGTTAGGTGTACTTTTTCTCCTGCTTTGGCTCATCATGGTTTTATGTTTGGGTAGATTCATTGATGGAAAATATAGTACAATGGACACAGCAAGTCAGAACATCAACTTGGTCCTAAAGCCTCACACATCCTCTCACATCGAGAAAAGAGAACTGTCATCAGTGAACATCACAGCCAATCCAATACCCGTGGGGTAGCATGCGACAGAACGGATTATGAAATCTATGGCCCGATTGCGCTCTTGAAATATCCACACCAGTTTAAGGTTTCCTTAAGTGACTTTGTGACACCAAGTACTTTCTCTGATGATTGGGACTTTGATAACATTAATAATATGATGTCAGATTTAGTAATGTCAGCTAAATTCACAGAACATGATTATTTGCAGGGTTCATCAAATTATGAAGAGTTATATTGTTATAATCATTTTGGTGATCACTATTTGCATAAAACTGCTCAGCCTAGAAATGTTTTAATTACAACCAATGGGAACATAGTCCAACTCCGCCAAAAGGCAGCTCGAGATTTTTTTTGGAGAAATTCCAATACTTCTCAGAGGTTTAACAGTGATCCAGAAACGTTTTATTTTAAAATGTTAAATAAGACAGGAATGAAAACAATGTTGAAAATACTAAATTGATTTATTCTGAAAAGTTTTATGACGAAATGTCTACATTTGGTTTTGAATTTTGGAAAAACAACATTGAAACAAAAACCATCTGGGGTTCAAAAGACTGGCAGGTACAAGGCCTAGAAGCATTATTTAGGGCCTGCATGATCCCAGAAAAAATAATATTTCTGAATGACACAATTCAACAAACTAGAAACAATCGCACTGGACCGCACACCGCTAGCCCCTCCTCCGGTTCGCCCCTAGGGACTCTGATACATGGAGTTCTTGAGTGGTTCACCCCAGTGGGTGCAAGTAAGTACTTGTAGAACTGATGATCTCTAGACCCGATACATGTCCCGGGTTTTTGGATATCGCCCGAGACATGGCTCGGGTTTCAGGATAACTTCCCTCATCAGTAGAGAAAATAGTTAGGGGTGGAAGAGAAGGCCGCCAAGCAACCGTCAAAAGGCCTCGATGCCCGAACCGGCACGCAGGTGCGTCGTCCAGGAGCCCGTTGACTCAAAGCTCAAAGGAGCCAATTTGTAGAAACAATCGCAATGGACCGCACACCGCTAGCTCCTCCTCCGGTTTGCCCCTAGGGACTCTGGTACATGGAGTTCTTGAGTGGTTCACCCCAGTGGGTGCAAGTAAGTACTTGTAGAACTGATGATCTCTTGACCCGATACATGTCCCGGGTTTTTGGATATCGCCCGAGACATGGCTCGGGTTTCGGGATAACTTCCCTCATCAGTAGAGAAAATAGTTAGGGGTGGAAGAGAAGGCCGCCAAGCAACCGTCAAAGGCCTCGAGGGCCGAACCGGCACGCAGGTGCGTCGTCCAGTAGCCCGTCGACTCAAAGCTCAAGGGAGCCAATTTGTAGAAACAATCGCAATGGACCGCACACCGCTAGCCCATCCTCCAGTTCACCCCTAGGGACTCTGGTACATGGAGTTCTTGAGTGGTTCACCCCAGTGGATGCAAGTAAGTACTTGTAGAATTGATGATCTCTAGACCCGATACATGTCCCGGGTTTTTGGATATCGCCCGAGACATGGCTCGGGTTTCGGGATAACTTCCCTCATCAGTAGAGAAAATAGTTAGGGGTGGAAGAGAAGGCCGCCAAGCAACCGTCAAAGGCCTCGATGCCCGAACCGGCACGCAGGTGCGTCATCCAGGAGCCCGTCGACTCAAAGCTCAAGGGAGCCAATTTGTAGAAACAATCGCAATGGACCACACACCGCTAGCCCCTCCTCCGGTTCGCCCCTAGGGACTCTGGTACATGGAGTTCTTGAGTGGTTCACCCCAGTGGGTGCAAGTAAGTACTTGTAGAACTGATGATCTCTAGACCCGATACATGTCCCGGGTTTTTGGATATCGCCCGAGACATGGCTCGGGTTTCGGGATAACTTCCCTCATCAGTAGAGAAAATAGTTAGGGGTGGAAGAGAAGGCCGCCAAGCAACCGTCAAAGGCCTCTATGCCCGAACCAGCACGTAGGTGCGTCGTCCAGGAGCCCATCGACTCAAAGATCAAGGGAGCCAATTTGTAGAAACAATCGCAATGGACCGCACACCGCTAGCCCCTCCTCCGGTTCGCCGCTAGGGACTCTGGTACATGGAGTTCTTGAGTGGTTCACGAGCCCGGGTTACGCACCTGCGTGCCACGAGTGGTACCGGACCTGAGGATATTTTTTGGCAGCCTACGCAGCACCCCTACATATATGCCTATTCCCTGCTGACGAGAGGTAACAACCTCGAAATACGTGTCCAGGGATGGCCAACGCGACAGTGATTTTTTGCTCAAGACCCTGGCAGAGGCGCACCCGCTGATGCTTACTTCATGGACCACAATGCTTTGGGGCAACACGCTGATAGGACAAGCAGTGTACGACCAATTGGACTTTCTTTTATATTCAAGCTCCCTTGAGCTGGTGGGGCTGACGAGCCCGGGTTACGCACCTGCGTGCCACGAGTGGTACCGGACCTGAGGATATTTTTTGGCAGCCTACGCAGCACCCCTACAAATATGCCTATTCCCTGCTGACAAGAGGTAACAACCTCGAAACACGTGTCCAGGGATGGCCAACGCGACAGTGATTTTTTGCTCAAGACCCTGGCAGAGGCGCACCCGCTGATGCTTACTTCATGGACCACAATGCTTTGGGGCAACACGCTGATAGGACAAGCAGTGTGCGACCAATTGGACTTTCTTTTATATTCAAGCTCCTTTGAGCTGGTGGGGCTGACGAGCCCGGGTTACGCACCTGCGTGCCACGAGTGGTACCGGACCTGAGGATATTTTTGGGCAGCCTACGCAGCACCCCTACATATATGCCTATTCCCTGCTGATGAGCGGTAACAACCTCGAAACACGTGTCCAGGGATGGCCAACGCGACAGTGATTTTTTGCTCAAGACCCTGGCAGATGCGTACCCGCTGATGCTTACTTCATGGACCACAATGCTTTGGGGCAACACGCTGATAGGACAAGCAATGTGCGACCAATTGGACTTTCTTTTATATTCAAGCTCCCTTGAGCTGGTGGGGCTGACGAGCCCAGGTTACGCACCTGCGTGCCACGAGTGGTACCGGACCTGAGGATATTTTTTGGCAGCCTATGCAGCACCCCTACATATATGCCTTTTCCCTGCTGACGAGAGGTAACAACCTCGAAACACGTGTCCAGGGATGGCCAACGCAACAGTGATTTTTTGCTCAAGACCCTGGCAGAGGCGCACCCGCTGATGCTTACTTCATGGACCACACTGCTTTGGGGCAACACGCTGATAGGACAAGCAGTGTGCGACCAATTGGACTTTCTTTTATATTCAAGCTCCCTTGAGCTGGTGGGGCTGACGAGCCCGGGTTACGCACCTGCGTGCCACGAGTGGTACCGGACCTGAGGATATTTTTTGGCAGCCTACGCAGCACCCCTACATATATGCCTATTCCCTGCTGACGAGAGGTAACAACCTCGAAACACGTGTCCAGGGATGGCCAACGCGACAGTGATTTTTTGCTCAAGACCCTGGCAGAGGCGCACCCGCTGATGCTTACCTCATGGACCACAATGCTTTGGGGCAACACGCTGATAGGACAAGCAGTGTGCGACCAATTGGACTTTCAATTCAACAAACTACTTGTCTTGGTTTAGCCAAGATTAAAGACTTAAATAAACCGTCTATTCCAAAGCCCATACCTGATAGGGTCCTTCGATCTTCCAACAAAAATCTTTTTGTGATCCCCAGAATCTACAAAGCCAGATGGGGCTTGAGGTGTTTCCACTCCCTTGTCCCCAAGATCTGGAATACTCTTCCGGCGGATATTAAAGGTCAGTCGGCTTACTCTCTCTTTCGAAAGGCCCTGAAGACTTGGTTCTTCAGGGAGACTTACCTCTAATTCCTTCCCCCTACCTCACAGTCTATACCATCGTTGGCGCCTTGACGCCGATGGGCAATGTCGCGCTGGATAAATCCCTTTTCATTCATTCATTCATTCATGTTGAGATAGACGTATCCCATATTTTATACCATAACAGAACAAATCCTGATTGGAAAAAAATGGTTGATCTGGCCCACAGACACTAATAACTGTCAAGATAGATTCCTGAACAAAACACAGGGGTTAAAACTAAACAGGCCAGACCCAAGATACTCCCAGAGACAACATCCAGGGATAGTTACAACATACAGTGTAGGGAAACTATGCCTCGAATGGCTACAAAAATCCACACTGGCTGAAATTAAGCAACACTTGACTTTACTTAAAGACGGTGCTGACTTGCGTGATTTCATACTGGGACCACGCAAACAGCATCAAAAACGTTTCATAGCGGCTGGTATATACAACGAAGCTTGGAAAGTAACACAAATTGAAACAGCCGAAAAAATACGAGAAATTGATCGTATAAATTTGGAAAAATCACTTTCTGTAGTGGACAATGGGCTTAATGACTCTGTCCTCCAGAATATATTCACTGGACAGCATTGTATCATCTGCTATTAATATAATAGAGCAGGACTTGCTAATGTTACAACATGGTCAGTCTCAATTGCGTTCTATTGTACAACTTGGCTGGACGTTGCAAAATCTGCATTCAGGCTACGTGCCATGGTGTTTTATCAACACAACATCATTATTCTCTATCTTTAACCTTACTGATAAACAAATCAGTTTGGCACAAAAAGGAGCAGACTATACGATTCTGAGCATTGAAAAACTTGAGAGATTACCATTGACAATGTCAGAGAGACCTGTCATTGAATGGATAATACACGGAACAATTACAATTCCAACAACAACTTTCCAGTTTAAATATTGCCAAGAGTATATACCAGCAGGCCAGTATGAAAGGTTGGGTAAAGGATACATCAAATCAACCTGGGATTTACCTTACACACACAAATGTTATAGTCGCACAAGTATTTAAGACAGTTTTTTCGGGACTGTTAGCACCCTTTAAAACAGTTCTGGGCATTTTTCCGAATTTTGTGCATTCATTATTTGGTGGCCTGCCTCTTCTTTTGGGACTCGTAGCAGGAATTTAATTTTTGATCCTTCTGCTCCGATATGGCAAGCCAAGCCACAGACAAGACTCCAGCAACGATGGGAGAAACGATCCTAGCTATACGCTACCGGGACCGCATCACTAAAGTCCTCGGATTTGCCCGGCTAAGAGATCTAAGTACAACTTGGTTTCTTTCATTCAGACCAATCTGGCAGATTGCATCTTGCCTGTGCTTCGATGTATGCTATGCGGAGAAGAATGCGTGTTGGACGTCTGTCTTACACTACCATCAGCCGTACCGATGGATATAGATACCTTGCTAGGTATTTGTATTTGTATTTAATTTATTTATAGAGCGCTAACAATCATCCTGAGTAGGATATCAAGGCGCTAAGGTTGGATGCTGAGAGGTACAATAACCACACTGAGTAATGATTTATTCTGATTTAGGGAAAAGTAGTGTCTTTAGTTGTTTCCTAAAAGATAGAAGATCGTCTGTCAGTCTAAGACTGGGAGGTAGTTCATTCCACTTAGTAGCCGCCAGATGCGAGAAGGTCCGGTAACGACTCATGCATCGTGTTGTCCCCAGCGGCTACCTATTCTGATGACGGCATTCATTGAGACTTCACCACTACGAGTAGGTGGCGGTGGAGTACGAGATGAAATCAGCACCACACAGGTACAACCTTCTGTGAGTATTGCTGATCCTGACATCGATGATAGCAATCATTCTCACATATGCACAATTTCAGCATTTTCGAACTTGGTCGAACTTTCACCTGATGTTGTAGACCAATTTTTTGCAAGCCTGTCTGATATGATGTTCTCCCCTGAACAACGAGAATAACTTTTAAAAACAACGAGCACACAGCGTTCCCTGAACTCTGAATTCGGCCTTCAGTTTTGATAAACAAAAGCTACTGAAAACATTTGGAACTATTTTTTCCCCTGAAAGCGAAATAAAAAAAATGTTCACTTCCAAAATATTTCCTCTTTTTTCTGGCACATAGTACTCTGCTTAAAGTAGAACTATTCTTACAGAACAGAGCTTCTATTTTAGGAACTCTAGAGACAATATTTTACCTCACCCTCTAGGCACATGTACAGCATTTGTATAAATATGTGATGAAATGGTCTCGACCTTCTTTTCTGTATTCAGAGCCATTTCATGTGTAATTTTCGCAATTCATTCAGCTGATATATATATATATATATATATATATATATATATATGCATTTAACTGAATGATAACACTGCTTGAAAAGCGTATAGTACCAATACTCATTTTTGTGTATTTACCATATACCATTTCAAATGCGAATTATGTATTTTGGGGTGCGTTGGAAAACACACATGCATCGTTATATGTTTAATATTGCTTAGTTTTTAGTAATGATGGACATTAATAAGTGGAGTGGGTGTTGTGTTTTTATCTAGGTCCCTAGTTCGATATTCCTGATTTATGCCCTTATATGGTTATAATAAATAATATCCTTATAAAGGCATAAGAATCATACCCATATTTAGTAATAGCCCATGCAGTCCAAATACGGCAAGGCTACTTCCCTAGAATCCTACTCCTTCATACTTTGTGATTGATAGCATCCCTAGGAACATAAGAGGGGGGGAACAGACAACTGTCACTGAGGAGACTGGAATGTAGGCACATCATTTTATTAGATTGTAAAATTCCGAATAGGATGAACGCGGATGAGGCACTTAATGCACACTTTTAATTAAGCCTCTACACAACAGGATTTGTGCTACTGTCCCTGTACCTTAACCCAGTCCTCAGCGTTAGGATCTCTTTCTTTTAGTCTTAATTTTGGTTTTATTGTCAAGTAGGCACATGGTCATAATTTAGATTTTCGAATTCTTTGTCATTATTATTTTGTAACTGTATCGGTCCACTCTGACACACAAGTATATATCCAAGTTAGCGTAGGCTTGGCAGCAAATTCTTGGGCGCAAGTTAGGAGATAAGTTATACTGTATTTGCCCACTTGGGCTTCATAGCCTGTCTGTCTGTCCACCGCCTTCAAAAAACATATCTCCAATGCCTGAGTCTATACACCTAACCAGACTAGGTGGAGGTGCTCTTACGATTTAGTATTTAACAGATATTAAAACGAGCGCTTCCCGTACTGATTTACACCACTCTGGATTAACACTATTATGTCATATTTTCAATTAGACCTACGCAGCATTGTCAGAAATACATTATGTATGCACCCTGATGATGATGGTAATCCCGGCAGTAGTAGCTTTTCCAATGTCTCCATAACACGGCCTTGAACACCGACAAGACTGCAAAGAGCTGTTCTTAATACTTGCATCTCATGTGTCTGTGGTTGTATTTTCAGTAAAAACTTTTTTAATAACGTTTGTAATTTGTTTTTAGAATAGCACGAGTTTATGTGCTGTGAATTAACAACTTATAACTTATAATTTTCAAATTACTTTTTGGAACCAAACTGTGTGCATTAACATGGAGACATACCAATTCTTCTATGTCTTTTGATGAATGACGGTTACTGTGACAACCATTTTCCTGTGTGCTAAAAACATGTAGATAAAAGCAATGCATTTCAGAGAAACCTGATGTAGTGAGCAAGGCAGTTTCAGACACCGAAACGAGTCTAGGTGATCCTTATGGAATAAACACTTCTCTTTGACAGCATGTCCCATGGAGTCAGTGCCTGCATTTGATTGTTTGAATCAGGACTGGTGCGATATATATATATATATATATATATATATATATATATATATATATATATATATATATATATATATATATATATATATATATATATATATATATATATATATATATATATATATATATATCACTGAAAAAACCATAGGTTATAGACCATATATAGTTAGGAATTTGCATTTACAAAACCTTGAAAATTCACTGAAAAAACCATAGGTTAGAGACCATATATAGTTAGCTGGACATTTTATTGACATAAAACCAATGAAATTCCATATATAGTTAGTTGCACTAACTATATATCGCGCACCCGCAATCCACTGCTGATGATGTCACATATTACATCATTCATGACATGGTCAGTGACATCACTGATGACATCACTGATGACATCTCAAATGACATCACTGATGACATCACTGATGACATCTCAAATGACATCACTGATGACATCATCTAGTGTCTGTGTTTTTGTAAAGTTTAAATATGTTTTACATATTGAAGAATGAGTGGATGTATGGAAGACTGAGTGTGTGTGTGGCTGGCTGGGAGGTGTGTGACTCTGTGCATATCAATGTGTACTTGTATCAGTGATTGTATAAGAGAGTAAGTATGTGTTAGTATATGTGTGAAAAGTATGGTGTTCTGTGTTTAACTGTATAGATGAGGAAATCGAAGTGTGATTGATTCTTCACAGGACTGACTAGGTGTATGAGTGCATATGATAGTGTTGTAATAATGAGTGACTGTATGTATGAGTGATTGTATGGGTGAATGAGTGAATGTGTGTGTAGACGTAGGAATCAGTGAGTGCGTATGTAGTAACTGGTATTGGTGTGTCATGATGTCATCAGTGATGTCATTTGAGATGTCATCAGTGATGTCATTTGAGATGTCATCAGTGATGTCATCAGTGATGTCACTGAAGTATGGTGTTCTGTGTTTAACTGTATAGATGAGGAAATGGAAGTGTGATTGATTCTTTACAGGACTGACTAGGTGTGTGAGTAACTCCATGGATGAGTGGCAGTGTGTGAGTGTCTGCATAGGTGTATGAGTGCATATGATAGTGTTGTAATAATGAGTGACTGTATGTATGAGTGATTGTATGGGTGAATGAGTGAATGTGTGTGTAGACGTAGGAATCAGTGAGTGCGTATGTAGTAACTGGTATTGGTGTGTCATGATGTCATCAGTGATGTCATTTGAGATGTCATCAGTGATGTCATCAGTGATGTCATCAGTGATGTCATCAGTGATGTCACTGACCATGTCATGAATGATGTAATATGTGACATCATCAGCAGTGGATTGCGGGTGCGCGATATATAGTTAGTGCAACTAACTATATATGGAATTTCATTGGTTTTATGTCAATAAAATGTCCAGCTAACTATATATGGTCTCTAACCTATGGTTTTTTCAGTGAATTTTCAAGGTTTTGTAAATGCAAATTCCTAACTATATATGGTCTATAACCTATGGTTTTTTCAGTGAATTTCATTGGTTTTTTAAAAGCTAATATCTATAGCTGTAAAATATATTCTTTATTACGTGACGTATCACGTAGCCACGTGAGACGCCTCATGACGCGTCGCATAACCGTGACGTATCGGCTCTGCAGCGCAAACAAAACCCGTAACGTAAGCGTGCCGGAGCACGCTTACAGATATATATATTTTTTTTAACCTTAATTAGACAAAATCCACACGTGCACATATCTTGAGGCCTTGCAAAGGCACATCAAACAAACAGTCCCTACAATTTTGCCAAGTTTGCTGGAAATCTATTCCCTTAATTTTTTTTTTACTGTTTCTCTTGGTTTTCCCCTTGTTACGCTACCCGGTACGCGAACCGGACGCTCCAAAAACACAAGATGGCGGACTCCCGTTACGCTGCCGGTTAGCTGCCCGGTTTGCGTACCGGGAAGCGCCTCTACCGCGAAAAATCGCGGGGGACTTTAATATCCCCCTCATCAATCCTAGGGGGTCAGGAGGGGTTTACCTTGCCCCCTTTCCTTCATTTCCCCCTTCTTTTTTCACCACATCTTGTCTCTCGAACCTACCGAGAGACAAGATGGCGGCCGCTCCGGACTGTTTACAATGTTGACAGCTACGCTGCCGGTTAGCTGCCCGGTTAGCTGCCCGGTGAGCTGCCCGGTGAGCTGCCCGGTTCGCGTACCGGGACGCGCCTCTACGGCGTAAAATCGCAAAAAAAATGTTTTTTTTTCTTTTTGCCCCGCGGGGCACTTTAATATCCCCCTCATCAATCCTAGGGGGTCAGGAGTGGTCTACCTTGCCCCCTTTCCTTTATTTCCCCCTTCGTTTTTCACCACATCTTGTCTCTCGATCGTACCGAGAGACAAGATGGCGGCCGCTCCGGACTGTTTAGAATGTTGACAGACACCGGAGAGCCAATCAGCTTCGCTTCGCGAAGTTCCGTTACGCGTCAGGTACGCGAACCGGGGCGCTAACCGGAGCGCTGTCACAGATATATATATTTTTTTAAACGTTAATTTCTCAAAATCCACTGGAGCACATATATTGAGACATAGCAAAGGCACGTCGGGCAAACCATATCTACAATTTTGCCAAGTTTCATGTAAATCTATTCAGCCGTTCGAGCTAAAAGTGAGTCCAACCGCCCTATGGAAAAATGAATGGGAAAAACGCGTTTTGGGACCCCCCTTTTTTCTCGACCCCCCTTGACGAAACCCCCCCAAATTTTCAGTGGCTGCTCAGAAACAAAATGTGCCATTTTCCTGAAAATTTCAGCCAATTCCGTCCACAAACGCCAAAGTTATTAGACATAGAATTTTCAGAAATCCCATAGAGAAAAAATCCTAACTATATATATACCCACTGGCTATCGCCAGTAGGTAATATACATATATAAACATATATAATCTGCATATCTATATAAATATAAATGCATGCATACATATACATATATGCATACATATGCATGTTATTTACATGAAAGTTTTAAAAACACTAATAAAAGCAAAGCTAAAAAGCCACCTCATTACAAACAGAATGGCTTTAACTTAAACGAGGGCGAGATCTATTGCATTTTCAATGCTTGTTTACTTTGGTTCTATCAAGAAGGCATTCAGATGTGTCACACATTTGCCATAAATTCTGAATGTTAGCACTCTAGTTGCTCATTAGATCACTGTAGTAAAGCTAGTGCTCACCAGGGAAGTCTGCTGCTAATCATGGTTTGCAGCCATTTTCCCGCATTTTTTATCCCGCAGACTTTCAGTCCGCATACCATTATCCCGCAAGGTCATTGACCTCGCATACCATTATCCCGCATTTTTTCAAAACGCATGTGCATTTATCGCGCATGCCTTTACAAAGAATTACGTTTTAAAGGCATGTATGGTAAATGCATTTGCGTTGTGAAAACCACGATGACGAGAGAGGTAAGTGGGTTTGTGTTAATTTTTTCGGGGGTTAGTGATTGTGTAGTGTAGTGTAGTGTTGTGTAGTGTAGTGTTGTGTTAGTGTAGTGTAGAGTTGTGGTGGTTGTTTAGTGTAGGGTCATGCTGGGGGTAGTGTTTTAGGGTTTAGGGTTGTGTTGTAGTGTTTGCGTAGTGTAGGGTCATGCTGGGGGTAGTGTTTTAGGGTTTAGGGTAGTGTTGTAGTGTTTGCGTAGTGTAGGGTCATGCTGGGGGTAGTGTTTTAGGGTTTAGGGTTGTGTTGTAGTGTTTGCGTAGTGTAGGGTCATGCTGGGGCTAGTGTTTTAGGGTTTAGGGTAGTGTTGTAGTGTTTGCGTAGTGTAGGGTCATGCTGGGCGTAGTGTTTTAGGGTTTAGGATAGTGTTGTAGTGTTTGCGTAGTGTAGGGTCATGCTGGGGGTAGTGTTTTAGGGTTTTGGGTAGTGTTGTAGTGTTTGCGTAGTGTAGGGTCATGCTGGGGTGTAGTATTTTAGGGTTTAGGGTAGTGTTGTAGTGTTTGCGTAGTGTAGGGTCATGCTGGGGGTAGTGTTTTAGGGTTTTGGGTAGTGTTGTAGTGTTTGCGTAGTGTAGGGTCATGCTGGGGTGTAGTGTTTTAGGGTTTTGGGTAGTGTTGTAGTGTTTGCGTAGTGTAGGGTCATGCTGGGGTGTAGTGTTTTAGGGTTTTGGGTAGTGTTGTAGTGTTTGCGTAGTGTAGGGTCATGCTGGGGGTAGTGTTTTAGGGTTTTGGGTAGTGTTGTAGTGTTTGCGTAGTGTAGGGTCATGCTGGGGGTAGTGTTTTAGGGTTTTGGGTAGTGTTGTAGTGTTTGCGTAGTGTAGGGTCATGCTGGGGGGTAGTGTTTTAGGGTTTAGGGTAGTGTTGTAGTGTTTGCGTAGTGTAGGGTCATGCTGGGGGTAGTGTTTTAGGGTTTAGGGTAGTGTTGTAGTGTTTGCGTAGTGTAGGGTCATGCTGGGGGTAGTGTTTTAGGGTTTAGGGTAGTGTTTGCGTAGTGTAGGGTCATGCTGGGGGTAGTGTTTTAGGGTTTAGGGTAGTGTTGTAGTGTTTGCGTAGTGTAGGGTCATGCTGGGGGTAGTGTTTTAGGGTTTAGGGTAGTGTTGTAGTGTTTGCGTAGTGTAGGGTCATGCTGGGGTGTAGTGTTTTAGGGTTTTGGGTAGTGTTGTAGTGTTTGCGTAGTGTAGGGTCATGCTGGGGGTAGTGTTTTAGGGTTTAGGGTAGTGTTGTAGTGTTTGCGTAGTGTAGGGTCATGCTGGGGTGTAGTGTTTTAGGGTTTTGGGTAGTGTTGTAGTGTTTGCGTAGTGTAGGGTCATGCTGGGGGTAGTGTTTTAGGGTTTAGGGTAGTGTTGTAGTGTTTGCGTAGTGTAGGGTCATGCTGGGGGTAGTGTTTTAGGATTTAGGGTTGTGTTGTAGTGTTTGCGTAGTGTAGGGTCATGCTGGGGGTAGTGTTTTAGGGTTTAGGGTTGTGTTGTAGTGTTTGCGTAGTGTAGGGTCATGCTGGGGGTAGTGTTTTAGGGTTTAGGGTAGTGTTGTAGTGTTTGCGTAGTGTAGGGTCATGCTGGGGGTAGTGTTTTAGGGTTTAGGGTTGTGTTGTAGTGTTTGTGTAGTGTAGGGTCATGCTGGGGGTAGTGTTTTAGGGTTTAGGGTAGTGTTGTAGTGTTTGCGTAGTGTAGGGTCATGCTGGGGTGTAGTGTTTTAGGGTTTGGGTAGTGTTGTAGTGTTTGCGTAGTGTAGGGTCATGCTGGGGGTAGTGTTTTAGGGTTTAGGGTAGTGTTGTAGTGTTTGTGTAGTGTAGGGTCATGCTGGGGGTAGTGTTTTAGGGTTAAGGGTAGTGTTGTACTGTTTGTGTAGTGTAGGGTCATGCTGGGGGTAGTGTTTTAGGGTTTAGGGTAGTTTAGTTGTTTAGTGTATGCTAAAGGCATATTCGTTCTAAAAGTTATCGTTATTTTAATTTGCGGCCTAATAGTACATGCAGGATTTTTTTTGCGGACTGATGGTATGCAGGATTTCGTCATATATTCGCTAATCATACTTTCTATGGCAAAATGAACCCCCTCATTTTGTTCCTTTTTAAATTAAATGTTTTAAGAGTTACCACTTTATTCCAATCAAGATGGCTTCAGGTGTGCCATACCTTTGTAATAAGTAGGACTGTTAGCACTCTAGTTGTTCTTTAGAACACTCTGGGACATTCTGTCATTGGGCTA
Source organism: Lissotriton helveticus (assembly GCF_964261635.1). Lineage (NCBI taxonomy): Eukaryota > Metazoa > Chordata > Amphibia > Caudata > Salamandridae > Lissotriton > Lissotriton helveticus. The sequence goes on along the minus strand of NC_136067.1, from coordinate 1,432,462,074 downwards.
TAGTTGGGTTACATCTGGCTGATATTTGGGCTACATTTGTTTTTTTTGTCTCTGGTGGCCATCTTTGGGCTACATTGGGCTACATTGGGCTACATTGGGCTACATTTGGGCTCCAACATATATATAGCCCAATGTAGCCCAATATATATTTTTCAAAGTTAATTTTCGTAAAAACCACTGGAGCCTATATCTTGAGACACAGCAAAGGCACATCGGGCTACCAGTCCCTACAATTTTGCCAAGTTTGGTGTAAATCCATTCAGCCGTTCAGGCTAAAAGTGAGGCCAACCGCCCTATGGAAAATTGCATGGAAAAACATGTTTTGGGACCCCCCTTTTTTCTCGGCCCCCCCTTGACGAAACCCCCCCAAATTTTCAGGGACTGCTCAGAAACAAAATGTTCCATTTTCCTGAAAATTTCAGCCAATTCTGTCCTCAAACGCCAAAGTTATTCGACATAGAATTTTCAAAAATCCCATAGGAAAAAAATCCTAACTATATATACCTACTGGCTATCGCCAGTAGGTAATATATATATATATATATATATATATATATATATATATATATATATGTATATATATATATATATATATATATATATATATATATATATATGATCAATTTTGAGTAATACATGTACCTCAAGGTGGAAAAGCCAGTGATATCAACAATATACTTTCTGCCCAAAGTTCATAAGTCACTAACAAATCCACCGGGCAGGCCCATCGTCAGCTCCATGGGCTCTCTCCTAGAATGAACATCACATTACATCTATGTTTTTCTGATAGAATATGTCATGATGCTTCCCTCATACCTAAAAGATACGACAGCCTTCTTGAACAGATTGAAAACTGTCAATTGGAATGACCATCAGATTTTGGTCACAATAGATGTAACTTCATTGTATACATCAATTGTTCATAGAGATGGTCTAGCAGCATTAAATAAATTCTTGAAAACATGATCTCTCAGCTACCTGGAACATTCAGAAATGATTATGGAAATCTAAACTATTGCTTATCAGACAATGTTTTTCTCTTCAACGGGGAGACATTCCTCCAGAGGCAAGGGACGGCAATGGGGACAATATTTTCTCCAACTTATGCCAACTTATTTATGGCGGTCTGGGAAGAGAGCATCTTACTAAGTAGGCACAAGCCTAATATCAAATCGTGGATGAGATACATCGCTGATTTATTCCTAATATGGGAAGGAGACTCGCTGTCATTAGAAAACTTCATCCAAAGTCTGAGCCAAAACAACTATAACTTATCCTTCACATCCACTTGGAGCCAAGAACAAGTGACCTACCTGGAAGTCGAAGTATTCTCACAAAATCGGAAGCTCTGTACCAGAATACACAGGAAACCCACTGCCACCAACAGCATCCTCCATGCGAACAGCGGACACCCACAACATCTGAAAAGGAGCATTCCATACGGAGAGATGCTCCATATAAAGATGAACTGTTCGGAAGTCAATGATATAGACAGAATTCTTGACTATTCTGGAAACAGATTTCTAGCAAGAGACTATCCCTTGAATGTGATTGAGGAAGCAAGGAACAAAGTAACCGAGAAACCAAGATCAGAACTGTTGACTGAGAGAACAAATGTGGAAGATGATAACACGATCCAAATCATTCTGGACTTCAATGTGGAAAATAAAAGCTTACGAAGAATTCTGAAAAAGCATTGGAACATACCATTGCTTGATGAGTCACTGAAGAGAAAACTACCACCAACACCGAAAATAACATACAGGAAAACAGCGTCATTAGGAAATATCCTAACCAGAGTCATCTAGAAACATCAGAAAAGGAAAAGGTAACCTGGTTAACAACTCCGGGATTTTGGAAGTGCTCTAAATGCAAAGCCTGTGAACACGGAATAAATACAGAAGCATATGTACTATCCAATGGAAAAAAGGAATGGATTACTGCACACATCACCTGTGAATCAAAACACATGGTGTATGTTTTAGAATGTCCTTGTAAACAACTTTATGTTGGGAGTACCATTAACAAACTAAAACTACGGATTTTACAGCATCTGAGAGCAATTAAAAACAAAGATCTGGCATATCCAATGGCAAAGCATTTTCCGAGAAACACCAAGGAAATGCTCAAGGGTTAAGATATTATGGAGCTAAGATGATAAAACTAAATGAAAGAGGAGGTGACAAAACTCTGGAACTCAGAAGAGCAGAATCGAAACTTATATTGGCCCTTGGAACTGAAAAACCATTTGGCCATAATCTGGATGCCGAATTACAAGTACACCTCTGAGATATGACACATTTTTATCATTTTTTCATTCATTCATTTATTCATCTCTTCATTTCTCATATCTCTATTTTTTATCCTTATGACATGCCTAGAAACTATGAAATTAACAGATGCAAACATGAAAGAAGATTGATATATGATCAAAGAATGAATATTTCTCTGTTATGGTACTCGACCGAACCATTGGAAGCCATAATAACTGGCGAAGGAAGAAACAAAGTTTTTGGGCATTCAAAATGTTACTGTTGACTGAAGTGACGCCCCAAAAGAACATTTGATTACAAGTATCCCAGAATAGAGGAAAGATGGAACATTTGGAGAAAGAGACAATTCTTGAAAATTGCAAATTTGCACAATATGTTTACACAATGCACTTGTCACTTTATATACTGGGTCTTAAAAGGTAATCTACGAGATCTATGAACTACTACAGTACAGGTCCCGGAAATATTGAATTGCATAATGTACTTTACAAACATAATGAATCTGTTTATCTGATCAACTAAGATTTATGATGCAAACTGATGGATGAATTCCTTTAAAACCCATGAATGTATATGTTGCACAAAAGTGCCAACAAAATGAAAGGAGAGAACCAGAAGAAAAGGATGAAAGACCGGTTCAAGAGAAATCAGCTTTAAAGAAAATGGCTCCTAAAAACGACAGCACAAATACATGTCCCAGCACCCAAACCTACATCTCAACCAACATCTCAACATACAGCTACTCATGAAAAAAGCAAGGAAGAAAAAACTGCACAAAGGTATATGTTATGGGAACAAATTGAAGGTGGAGATCAAGTTATACAACAAGGAAATATCTGAGAGACAAACTGGTCAAGATCCTTTTCAATAACAGAGGAAGAAGACCTCATAAAGATGCTTGAATTTAAAACTCAAAAGGAGGTGGAATCAGAGACAATTAACCTGGGAAAACATAGAGACACAAATCAGCAGGAAAAAAAGGAAATGGGAGTTGAAAGGGGAGCAGTATCAACCCCCATCAGACACACCCCTAGCCCCATTCTTTGGAAAGAAGTAAACACGGGGCGAAGTGATTCGCCACAAGGAGACAAAAAAACACAGTCACCAATCACCATTTCAACAGTAAGCGGGTTCGATTCCATATCAGGGATCTCAATACAACCAACAAACAAAGAAACAACCACTTGGAGTGATTCGTTACTAAAAAGTCTACCGCAAGCAATCACTGTATTAAATTTTCAATCGGACAAATTGGATGTCCAGGTTGACTTAATTAACCTAATCGCAACTCACATTGCAGGAATCAATAACAAGCTGGATAAAATTGCAGATCAATTAACTAATGGAATAAACAAAGACAGACAAAACAAAAACAAAATATTGGACCAAAGCTGCGGGTGCGGCAAAAAATTAGATAAACTGGCATATCTACCAGAAATTTTGACGGAGATCCTACGTGCAGCACAAGTAAGAAAACAAACAGAAGAATCACTGCACTTAGAAAACAAAGGTAGAATTATAATGATCGAAAAACAAAGAAGTATGAGGCAAAGCATGGAATCTGCAGAAAACTCCATGGAAGGTAAGGCAAATATTACAAATGAGAAGGGCAATAGGCACGGCGAACACACTACATCTGCCGCTCCAAGTGTACTGGAAAATCAAATCAAAAGACAACGCAAACGAGCACGGAAAGCCAGGAAGAACGCCAACTTAAAAACTAAGCAGGGAAAAAAACAAAATGATGCGATTTTTGCACAAAACGCTAACAATAGTGCACAAGAGCAAGCAGTCGATGACTCAACAACACAGCAAAACATCGAAGAAATAAATACACCAGACAACTTGAGGGATGGCAAAACATTCATGCAAAGCAACCAGTGTGCACCAGAACCTGCTGACAGAAAAGCAATAAAAGGATGGAAAGCAGTCGAAAAACTAAAAACAAAAACTAACATAGAGGAGGAGACAGAAAACGTGATAAGAATGGATAAAAACAAACAAACAACAAGACTACAGGAAATAGAAGCCACGTCTAAGGAAGTGGCACCTGAAGCAAAAAACGAGGAAGGTTCAAAAACCAAGCACCAGGAGGCAATAACCAAATTGATAACCAATGAAGATAAAACAAATTTGCCAAAAAGGGAAAAAAGTCCTGGACTGTACATAAAAGATCCTCAAGTACAGACTCCCACCTATCAATTACCCTGGATAAAAAAGGCAGGACGTGCAATACACGATCGGAGAAAAAACAAATGGAAAAGACCAGGACAGTAAAAACTTTCAGAATAAAGGAGGAGAATAGACGTCAAAAAGAAGAAGAAGACACAACACCGAAATCAAGCTCCAAAGGACGGCCCACCATTGAGCGCATGATCAACGCTAAGGCAGGGGAAAGGACAAGGGAAAAAAATGGAAATCAAGAACCTAAAGCAAACCCAGCAGAAACAGGCCGTAAACTAATCTTCAAGCTAGAATATCATACGAAGGGAAATAACGACATACTGAATAGGGGTAACAAAATGAGATTATTCATAGACATTCCAAAATTAAGGGAAATTCCGTCGTCCGATCTCTTGGCACTAGAATTTGTCCAATCAAACATGGAAATGGATTCGGAAGTAAGTAGAACAACATGGGCATCGATTGAGACAACGGAACTGATCTTCTCCACCAGAGAGACCTTTGCAACTTGGGGCATAATAATATCATATCCACCGTCAATTAAATACCCATACCCGCTAATAAATGACGAGGCATCTGGGTTTCTGAAAACAAAGGGGAAATTCTTCTACGGTACTAAAAGGAGCCGGCGTGCAAAATATTACGGATAGGCAAACAGCCACCCAGTCAGAGGGAAATCAAGACTGGTCCTGGCTAGCCCTCACCTTGAATTTACATCGATCCTGAAGATAACAGCACAGTAAGGGGGGAACAATAAGGGTGTAAATCAAAATGAGAAAAAGACCATGATCTGCTCCTGGAACGTTCATGGTTTTAAAGAAATGCAACAAGATCAAGAAACCCTCACCTATTTAAGTAACTTTAAAGTAATATTGCTACAAGAAACTTGGAACACTTCACCAAAGCACTTGGAAGGTTACGAAGAATTCCACATAATGGCGGAAAAACCCTCCAAGTATGGGCATCCAAGAGGGGGTCTGTCCACATATACTGCAATAGAAAATGACTGGAAAACGGAGGAAATGGATTCTGGAGAAAACTGGATCCAAATAATAAAAGTGGAAGAAAATCTCCCTGCACAAGGAGAAGGAGTGGGAGATAAGCTAATAATCCTCAACATATATATCCACCCTGCAAAGAACAAAAAAGAGGAGAAACTGTCAACCTTAATAAACTTAATAAAAACACTACAAGTCACTCACCAATATCACGATATGATAATATCAGGGGACTTTAATTATAATCGAACAGGAGGAAAGACAAATAAGAATAAGAATAAAAATCAAAATACACGAAACGAGCTGAAAATACTAGGCCTGGTCATCCTAAATGGAAACATGGAGGGAGATCAACCGGCCGGTATCACCTTTTCCTGGGGAAAAAAACAATCAATTATCGATTATACGATAATTAGTAAAGAGCTAACGCCCCGGGTAGACAATTTCTGAATCTCAACACGACCTGAGAGCGATCATTTCCCTCAGGAGACAGTATTATACTTAAACACCAAGCAAAAGGAGTGTGTAGCATCATTAGTCGCATGGCCTGAAATATATAACTTACGGAAGCTTAAATGGAGAGGAAACAGAGATAATGAACATGGTGAATGAACACAAAGAATGCTGAGGAGTCAGCAGGACAACTATTAAGTAACTGGGAAAATCTATGTGAAGCACTCCTGGATAAATTTCCGGCAAAACCAATACGCAAATGTAATCACGGGGCTATTAAAGAGCCATGGTACACAACACAGTTGAGAAACAAAAAAAGAAATATTGCCAAAGAGGTAAGAAAAAAAGCACAAGCAATTAAAATGGGAAACAAATAGACAGCGGAAAGATTCAAAAAATGAGAAAAGACTATAAGGCGGAATGTAGAGCGGAAAAAAGGAAATACAGAGAAAAGTTATGGGACGATCTGCTGTGGTCAAGCAAATTACCAGATAGTAAAGAATTTTGGGGTATAATCAATAAATTAATGAAAGGATACGGATAGCAAAATAACATCGGAATAAGTGAAAACACTTGGTTAGAATACATTGACAAATTGTACAACCCCAAACTAGGATTAGAAAAGGCGGATGCAGTAAGGTCACTGAACGAAAAGGAAAAAGAATCTCACCTCGAGGCAACTAGTACTATTATTGAAAGCGGAAAAATCCAGTTTAGCTGGGAAGCAGGTGATCAAAGTCTGACAACCGTTAAACGCATAAAAACACTGATAAAAAACTTGAAAGCGGAAGGAGCAGCAGGCCCAAACTGGCTACCTAATGCCCTGTTCAAACGAGATCTGGACGTTTGGGCAAAATATCTAACACCTCTTTTTAACCAGGTCGTCCGAGATAACAAGATTTCACAGTCCTGGAGCGGTAACCTGTTCCACCCAATTTATAAGAGCGGCATCAGAGCAGAACCTGGGAATTACAGGTTGATCGCCCTGATCGATGTAGAGGCCAAACTCTATGCTTCATGCATCTTGGAACATCTACAAGAGTGGAAAGAGGAAAACAACATCATCCCAAAACTCCAAACAGGCTTCAGACGGGGAATGGGCACCATTACAAATCTAACAGCCTTGACAATTCTTACGGAAAAAGCTGAAAGGAAAAAGGGAGTATTAGTGGCTTGCTACATTGACCTAAAAGCGGCTTTCGATAGAGTGCCGCGGGACCGTTTGTGGAAGAAACTGAAAGCATGGGGACTGCCACAGCCATTGATAAAAGCAATACAATCACTATACAGCGAAACATGGGCCACAGTTAAGCTTGGGGACAGACAAAGAGTCTCTTCAAAAATAAACATAACAAATGGTCTAAAACAGGGCTGCGTCCTTTCTCCATGCTTATTTAATTTATACTTAGCAGATTTGTACAGTCACTTAGAACAAATAAATGGACACCCATCGAATCTGGCAAAGGAGCCGGTTCAATACTTACAGTATGCAGATGATATTGTCCTGGTAAGTCAAACTCCTATAGGGCTGCAAAGGACAATAAACAAACTGATAGACTACCTGGACGCCCAAGGTTTAGAATTGAATAAATCCAAAACCAAGGTGGTAAGATTAGCGGGCCCAAGACAAGGAAACTACAAATGGTATGCAAAGAACTGTCAAATAGAGGAAACAAGAGTTTATAAATACTTGGGCATCAGAATGGCAAGAAATCTGTAAATGGTTGAGCAGAAAAAGGAGATCACGGCAAAAGCTCAATACTTAATATTTGCCTACAAACAACTATCCAAAAAACTGAAAAGCCCTTCACACGGGCATCTTTTAAAAATCATGGCAGCCCAATTGCTACCAACCCTGTCCTACGGTCTGGAAACCTGGCATGGCCAAGAAAGTAACATCTTAAACAAATTACAAACCAAGGTTTATAAATCAGTATTCAATCTTTTTAAAGGTTCCTCGCCAGCACAAATTCGCTTGGAATTCGGATTACAGAACCAGGAATTCCAAAGGAAGGCAACCATGGTAAACCTATGCTGGAAACTCAGAGCAGCAGAGTTGGGAACTTTGAACAACTTATGCTGGTTGGAAATAAAACAACAACTAGAGCGAAGAACCCCAAATACGTGGGGGGACCAACTGCGGATAGCACTGGAAGAATTAGAGATCAATGGGCTTTGGAACAGCAAGATGAAAAAGTCCACATTTAAAAAAGCTTGCAATAACAAATCAAAAGCATTATCCTTTGTGGAGGATAAAAGGGGATTACTAAGACGCCGCCACGCATGGGTCATAATAAATTCTTACACACGGCTAAGACCACAACCCTATCTAGCAGCTCATTTCCGATTGTCTTTAAAAAGGAGATTCATGGCATACAGATTTGGAGATCATTGTTCATTAGACTTGGCGCCCTCCTGGAAAAACGAGCATCAAACAAAGGCATGTCGTTTATGCGGTTATCACATTGAAACTCTGACCCACTTGCTGTGTGTCTGAGAATCTGTGAAATCAGAAAGAAGGAAACTGCTGAGAAGAGTTTTTAACGATTTAAATATCCGCACCTGCAGACAGGCGGCGACAAGTTGGATGGGTGCCGCATCAAACATTTTAATATGTAGGGGGATAAAATTTATGATAGCGGTAGAAAGCTTACTTATAAAAATGGGCAAAGACTGAAGGCTTGGTGCCACAAAGGAACTAAGTAGAATTTTTATGAACTGAATAAGCTTTTATATGAAATATGTTTTATATGCTTTATGGTTTGTGAAAACCAAATAAAGTTATTTTTGACTGACTGATATATGTTGCACTTAAGCACTTGACACTTTCTCTTTCTCCAATGAATAATGAAAATTGTAATCATATGGTGTCTACAACATTTAAAACATGCCCCGAACCTGTATCCCAACTTTCATAGATTTTATATTTTATATTGTTTATCTCAGAATTGTCCCAATAGGTTAATACTATGGGAACAGGGTCCTACACGTAGTACTTCACATCGACAGATAAGACCCTTCATACCCCACTGGGACACACTAAGCTCAGGGATATATACATATATATAAACATTTATCTATGAATTCCAGTCACAGGCCTGCCTAATGACCTCTACTTTACCTGTAACAAAAGAGTACTTTACTGAAAATACTGCTAAACACTGTCTTAAAACAAAATATAATAATGTATTTAATGAATGCTCCTAGAAAATGGCAGCTATCAACTGCCAATTCACACATGTTTTTAGTGGGTGAGTGGTCTAGTCTATTTTTTAAAAAAAAGAAGGGATCAATTGCACTTGTCACTTTAAATAGACCATCTAGCCGGTGGGACTCTATGGTCCAGTTGAAGGCATTAGCCGAAAAGTGTCGACCGACCTTTTGTTTTGCACATGGTGTAGAGAAAGAAAAAAAAATAAAGATACCTTAAAGAAAACTGACGTGCTGTGGACCTATTTGTGCCGTGGATACTCTGCGGGGACCTGCCGAATTGCTTTGCAAATATATATATATATATATATATATATATATATATATATATATATATATATATATATATATATATATATATATATATATATATTAAAACAAGGTTTGATCCCAGAGGAAAAAACGGTTGGTCACACCTGGAAGCCTCGTTTCAGTAGCTTTTAATGAATTTAAAACAAGCAGCTTGTGGCTTTTGTCCAACATGTTTCGTTCCGCCTGGAACTTTTTCAAGGTAAGCCTCGCTCATGCGTCACCCCACAGTCCGATGTTCAATGTCATTTTGTTTGCCTCCAATGGCATTCATTTATGGAATCACTTCCTGTTAAAAATGCATTATGGGACTTGTGGTCGAACTCTAATTCCAGACCCCTTGATACTCAGTCCGAGTTCTTTAAGGATGTTTTATTTTGTTCCGTGTCTCCCTCAGTGTTGTTATTCCCAATTAATTGTTTTCTGACACTAGAGGTCGGACGGTGATTCAAAGAGCCTGCTAATTATTTAAAAACCCTCCAGTGGGTCGAGCGTTACGCTGCTGTTCTTGCAGTGCTTGCTTCAAAGTACCTCAGTTGGGTGACGGGCTTCCACGGGTCAGCCTACATGGAGACTGGCAGCCAAACCAATGCCGAGATCCAGTCCTCAGTGGCACCCATCTCCCTTTCTTCGGTTTTCCCGATCACAACAAGACGGTTCAGGGCGGGAGATAGCTGGCGCTCTTGAGGCGGTGTGAGACCTTCGGCTGAACCACGCCGATACGTATTAAAACAAGGTTTGATCCCAGAGGAAAAAACGGTTGGTCACACCTGGAAGCCTCGTTTCAGTAGCTTTTAATGAATTTAAAACAAGCAGCTTGTGGCTTTTGTCCAACATGTTTATGTTATGTTTATGTGTATATATATATATTACCTACTGGCGGTCGCCAGTAGGTAGTTATAGTTAGGACCTAGTTTCCATAGGAAATCGTCAACATTCTATTTGGATTAACTTTGGCCCTGGTGGATGAATCTTTGCGAATTTCTCAAAGAAGATGGCTCGGTCCACTGCGCTCCTTCCCTGAAAATTTGGGGGGGATTGGTGAAGTGGGGGCTGAGATAAAAGGGGGGTCCCAAAACGTGTTTTCTCCATGTTATTTTCCATAGGACGTTTAGACACGGCTACAGGTCGAACGGCTGAATGGATTTATAAGAAATTTGGCAAAACTGTAGAGTCCGGTTCGCAGATTACGCTTTTTGTGGAATGGTGTAAATCGTTCAGTAGTTGCTGAGAAAATTAAAGTTAAAGTCAATTATATATCTATAAGCGCGGACGGGTGCGCGCACTCGAACGGCTGCGCGCGAGCGGAATTTTTGTTTTGCTGCGTGACGTCTGTTAACGTTCGATTCGAAGGAAATCAGGAAGTGTTGACCGCCATTTTGTCACTGCGAGTAAATATATTGTCATTTCAAAGCGTTGGAACATGGAAAGGGGAGAAGGTAGAGATTGTTTTGCTGCGTAGGTTTTCTCAGGGTGTGCAGTAAGGTCCTTAAAGGTGAAAATATATATTTTTTTTTCCCGAAAAAGTTGCGGGGTGCGCGCACTCGGGCGCGCACAACTATTTACAAAAGTGTGAAAATGGAGATAAATCAGAAGTTTGAGTGCTTTGATATAAGGTGGCTCTGAAAAGAGCCCTTGTGTTAATTGAGTTGTTTCTGCATTTATAAGTAAGTACCGATGCAGAGTCTGATATAATATTGTTGGCAGCATTTTGAAAGGAAAGACAGGGGCCCATTTTCTGGTTAACAGGCGACCAGGCCAACTTTTCACGCCAGGCCCATTCCTGCAAAGTCGACCGCCATTTTTAGGAGATCTGCAACCACCGGCAGTCACTGGGTTGCAGGAGCAGATGGACTCAAGCCTGTCGGGCGAAGCGTCGCTGCACCGCCACAGTGGACGAGACCCTGCTGGGTGAGTGGAGCGTCGCTGTACCGCAACAGTGGGCGAGTCCTTTGCTGGGCTCGTGGAGCGTCCCTATACCGCCACAGTATGCGAACCCTTTGCTGGGCTCGTGGAGCGTCCCTATATCGCCACAGTGGACGAACCCTTTGCCGGGTGCGTGGATCGTAGGGGGTGCAGCTGAGGGGCCTCCACCGGGGAGGCGGGAGAGGCTCGTCCGCGCCGCCTCTCCCTCCCAGTGCACCCCACGGCGTCTTGCTGACATTTGTTATGGCCGGACCAGGCGATGAAGAGAGGGGGGGGTCGGAGGCATATGCAAGACATCCCCCCCTCGTGGCCTGCAAGGCGCCGAAAAAAGAAGAGAATGGGAAGACAACTACATCTCGGGTCGGGCCCATGCCTTCTCCGGGCGATGACGGCCGGCCGCTCTTTGCCACGGCCCCAGGAACGGATCTCTTGGTTCATCCTGGGGACAGGCCTTGGCGCGTGGTGTCGCCTCCGGACTATTCGCGTAATGGTTCTCCACCCCAGGCCGTTGCCGACGGCTTTTGTAGACTTTCTGACGCTCAAAAACCCTACTAGAAAGCAGCCCAAAAGTAGCCCAACATTGCTACTTTGGGGAAGGAGGGACAGGGACGGCGTCAAGTAGACGGCGAAATGCATTGTGGGTTTGTTGCTGCGGCCGTTTGTCATGTAAATAGTTGTTTTAATATATTTTTGTTCAAGAATAAAAACTTTTTAACCTGTTATTTTGCTGTCGTGTGGTATATTTCTAATATTTGTCGCTCTGATGTCGTTTCCCCTCCCAAATGTAACATGTGATTGTAATTTACAGCCGGACATTCCGACAGGACATGAGAGCAAAAGGGGGGGGGGGGTCAGATCTGAAGTTGGGCAGGCGATAAGATCACGTTTTGCTATGTGGGGCTATCTATGTTCGTGATGGGGCCTAAAAGGGGGCAAGATGGCGGGGCCACTGTGCCGTGACTTTCGCTTTAACTCCAACAGTGGTGAGGGTGAACACAAATGAACGCCGCTTATGTACATATACATTTTCATTTTCTACACCACATGAAACCTGCGTCAGGTTTCATATAGGCGTTTTGTTGCAGGGTGGGCATTCATTTGCATGAAAGCCCTGTAAAACTAACACAGTGAAATTTAGAAGATTTCACTGAGTCAGCTTTATAGCATTCCTGAATCAAATCCTTACGCCTGTTTGAAACAGGCATAAGGAGTGATGCACCATGCAATGTGTGGCTTGCTCCTGTGCATTGGAGTAGACATGTCGTGCTTACGACGTGATTCCTGCAATGTGCTGCTTTTGCGGCACAGATGCGTGACGCATCTGTGTTGTTTTTGCTCAATAGTGCTCCACATTGTAAATGCGGCACACCATGGGTGGCAGAGCAGCGGTGCACATTAACTGGTGCATCTCTGGGGATGCGCCAGTTAACATAAATCTGCCCCTTTACATTTAAGTATGAGCAGGGGACACAGAGTTGGTGAGGCTTATCCAAGGTTAAAAAGAGATGAGTCCTGTTCACTGAAAACTTGGACATAGGACTCACCTCCTCAGCATCGCTGGACATGGCTAAATAATAGCTGCAAAATGTTACTCTTGTTAAACAATTTTACTATTATAGTCTCTGAGATTTGTCTCTTACTCTGCAACATCTCATTGTTGTTCTCTTTCTTTAAAGATAACGACAACATTAACCATGAGTGATAATAAGCAATCCGTTGATCTCGATCTTATCGTTGAACTTGTCATTGAAACGTCAGTGGAAGTGGATCCCTTAGATGAATTAAATCCTGAGGATGATGAAGAACATGATGAGGATGCCGATTTGTCAGAATTGTATGACATAGGGTGGGAAGCTGACGTGCTTCAGCATATGGAACCATAAACATTTATTTTTTAAATTTACTGGAAATAAAAAGTGAAAATGTAAACCGTTTCATTTAAAATTAAACATAACTTGAAAAACAGGTTATGTGTAGTGTCTTTAATAAAATAGTCAAATATGCTCATAAAAATATTTCTAAACCAATGAAAAGCTTTATTAACAAGTCACATGACCTGTTATGCTTACGTTACGCGCTCCGCGCCGCGCCCCGGATTGTTGGTCATTCAAACTGAGGCTGGCGTCAGCATGAGAGCGCCAACGTCTCGTGGCTACGCTTTGGTCGTTCTGCGGGCAATCATGGCAGTCCTTTTCCATCGGGGGCGGTCGGAGGCCTGCGGAGGCCGAGGGCCCTCCGCAGCTCTCGTAGAATCTTCAAAGTTGAGGAGAACGCCTCTGGACAGGTGTCTTCCATTCAGAAAATATTGTTGGCAGCATTTTGAAAGGAAAGATCTGCAACCACCGGCAGTCACTGGGTTGCAGGAGCAGATGGACTCAAGCCTGTCGGGCGAAGCATCGTTGCACCGCCACAGTGGACGAGACCCTGCTGGGTGAGTGGAGCGTCGCTGCACCGCAACAGTGGACGAGTCCTTTGCCGGGTGCATGGAGCGTCGCTGCACCGCAAGAGTGGACGAGTCCTTTGACGGGTGCGTGGAGCGTTGGGGGTGCAGCTGAGGGGCCTACACCTGGGGAGGCGGGAGAGGCTCGTCCGCGCCGCCTCTCCCTCCCAGTGCACCCCACGGCGTCTTGCTGACATTTGTTATGGCAGGACCAGGCGATGAAGAGAGGGGGTGGGTCGGAGGCATATGCAAGACATCCCCCCCTCGTGGCCTGCAAGGCGCCGAAGGAGGAAGAGAATGGGAAGACAACTACATCTCGGGTCGGGCCCATGCCTTCTCTGGCCGATGGCGGCCGGCCGCTTTTTGCCACGGCCCCAGGAACGGATCCCTTGGTTCATCCTGGGGACAGGCCTTGGCGCGTGGTGTCGCCTCCGGACTATTCGCGTAATGGTTCTCCACCCCAGGCCGTTGCCTACGGCTTTTGTAGACTTTCTGATGCTCAAAAACCCTACTAGAAAGTAGCCCAACATTGGTACTTTGGGGAAGGAGGGACAGGGACGGCGTGAAGAAGACGATGAAATGCATTGTGGGTTTGTTGCTGCGGCCGTTTGTCATGTAAATAGTTGTTTTAATATATTTTTGTTCAAGAATAAAAACGTTTTAACCTGTTATTTTGCTGTCGTGTGGTATATTTCTAATATTTGTCGCTCTGATGTCGTTTCCCCTCCCAAATGTAACATGTGATTGTAATCTACAGCCGGACATTCCGACAGGACATGAGAGCAAAAGGGGGGGGGTCAGATCTGAAGTTGGGCAGGCGATAAGATCACGTTTTGCTATGTGGGGCTATCTATTTGCGTGATGGGGCCTAAAAGGGGGCAAGATGGCGTCGAGCTCGGTTTCTCTCACTAGTTTCATATTTCTCATGAGGGGTTGTTCCTAATGTTTCTATTTTAGCAAGGTCAAAAAGAGATCCTATCAGTGGCCTACTGATTTTGTTCGATTCCTTTTGTTTTATCTAACGATTTTTAAGTTAAAGTTTGCGAGTACGATACAGCGGCTAGTCCGCATTTTATATATATGTCTTTTTTATTAGGGGTGTCCTCCGGTGGAGTCGGACGATCTACCTCTAATAAACGGTAAGTGTTCCTCTGAAGGAATGCGTCTTGAAAGTGGCTGACTGTAATGTATGATATTTCACTCAGTGACTTTCAGGCCCATGCTGTATCAAAACTGTGCATGTGTTTGAAGCAGGCGTAGGTATTGACGCAGCATAGAAACTACTAGGAACCAATTGGAAGTGTTGTTTTCAAGTCACATGACTTCACATGCGCGTCTCAGGACGTGTACGCGGTGATAGTATCTGGTCACGTACGCCATTTTGAAGTAGCGGTCTAATTCAGCGAAGTTTCAAAACGTGAAAAGGAGTAAATCTAAACACATCCGGATTGAATATATCTTCTGAGTAGTATAAGTTCTATGATGGGTGTATGAAGAAATTTAATAAGTTACAATCGCGAAGTTTTCCCAAAATATATAGGCGGGTGCGCGCACACGGTCGCGCACGATCGAAAGCCAAAAAAGGGGAGATAAACGCCCTTTATAATATGCTCCTGGAGCTGTTTTTGGTACAATGAGTTAGTTCTGAAAAGAACTTTTTTTTTTTTTTTTAAACAACTGTTATGTTGTTTTTTAAATGAAATGAAGAAATGTATCTTTTCTCGGGGCATTTATGACTCTCAATTTTTAGTTTAGTAAGAATGAGGCTCTGCTCTCCGTACAGAAGAATTTCTCCACACTCGTTGCATTTCATGTGCACCTTTGCAAGATATGGTCTCAAGTCCATCACAGCACTCGATGGAGATACAGGTCGTCCACCACAAGATGTGCTGGCCACCTCTGATGGTAATAGCGTGGCCAGGGCTCTTGTCGATGCCTTTGCAAATTCAACAGGGTGCACTTGTTTGACATGCCGCACCATGGTATGTATGGAAAAGGAATATTTTTTTCTTGGATTTCCTCTTGAGAGAACCTTATTGCATATCGTGCAGGTAACTTTTGGCGCATTAACTTTCTTTTGTTCTTCAGGATAAGTGAAAAATTGCCAAATAAAAGATTCCTTTTTTCTTTTTAAAGGTAGTCGCTCATTTCCTTCAGATTCGGAAGATGAATGCGGGGCGGCAGCCATTTCAGCAAAGTCTTCCGAAGGGTGTTGAACGTTGTTCTCTTTTGAGAGTAGAAAAGATAGTGAGAGAAGTGGGTGGAGTACTCCGTGTAAATTGCAGAATAGAAACTACTAAGAACCAATTGGAAGTGTTGTTTTCAAGTCACATGACTTCACATGCGCGTCTCAGGATGTGTACGCGGTGATAGTATCTAGTCACGTACGCCATTTGGAAGTAGCGGTCTAATTCAACGAAGTTTCAAAACGTGAAAAGGAGTAAATTCAAACATATCCGGATTTAATATATCTTTTGAGCTCGATTCAAGCATACAATTGTTAAAGTATAAAACCTTTTATATATTTTTTTGAAAATAGCAAGGTGTGTACATTCGGTCACACACGAAAGTTTAAAAAGACATTCGGCTCCATTTAATGAAAATTTTCGTAATATTAAAAAAGAAGCCTAGGTTTAGTCTCTTTGACGTATTATAAGTTCTTTGATGGGTCTATGAAGAAATTCAATAAGTTCAGATTGCAAAGTTTTCACGAAATATATAGGCGGGTGCGCGCAGTCGGTCACGCACGAAAGCTTGGAAATGCGCTATCCATTTTATTGAGAACTGTTGCCGAGAGTGCGCACACCGGGTCGTGCACGAAAGTTTAGAAAGGCTATTTTTATTTATAGACAAATTTTAATGCGTTGAAAAAAAGGCAAGGTACAGACTTTCTAATTCTGTATCGCTTTACAAGGAGTCTCTATGCAACTTGTGAAGAAAACTGATTTTTTCCGAAAAAAATATTGCCAGAACTTTATTGACAAAAGTATAGGTTGCATACACGAGATATTTCTGAATTAGCATTTTAAAAACCAATGAAATTCACTGAAAAAACCATAGGTTTTACACACGTTATAGTTAGGAACTAGCATTTACAAAACCTATGAAATTCACTGAAAAAACCATAGGTTTGACACCAGTTATAGTTAGCTGGAAATTTTACTGATATAAAACCAATGAAATTCCACGTTATAGTTAGCTGGACTCACTATAACTTGCGCGTGTAATGCACTGATGATGACGTCACATATTACATCACTCATGACATCACTGATGACACCATCCTTGTGACACAGTGACAGACCTCCTTTCACTGTAATCTAACCCTTGAAACACATATTCAAAAATAGAAACTAACATTTTCAAAAAAATGGAGATACCCATACCAGTTACAACAACCAATTCAATAATTCCACCATCTATATACACATGCACTAATTCACCAACAGTTCTATATATTCACTCATACATATATTCACTAATCATATGTAGTGATACACCTACACATCCTGTTACACACCGAAAGTCATCCAAAAATTATTCACACACATACTCACACATGCAAATAAACAAATGAACATCCATTTATTTGCATAAACAGCTATACACACACTACCACTTTACTTCTAAGGAAACTTACACATACTTACTCTCTAAAAAAATCACTTATAGAAACATACTAATTTAAACAGGAACTCTTACAATCCCTCACTCTCACATATACTCACTTATATACATCAAATTCACATATACTAGATTAAAACATATGTAGTTACTGATAAAGACACTAATAAGACAGTCATTCACTCACTAACACAGACATATACACACTCATCCACCCATACAGTCCTGCACATATGCTGTCTTCAAAACACATACAAACAGAGACTCAGTCATTCTTGCATCTATGTACTAAGTAATACCCCCACCAAACCATGCAAACACTCATACTGATACTAAGAAAAACATCTAATAACCTATATACATACACATGTACCTACTCCTCAACCCATGCAGCCACTTATACACAAAGTGAAACACTAATACATATATTTAAATATTTAAGCATTACTCACTAATATATGTATTCACTAAGATATTCAATAATATATACATATATAACACATATTTATTTTTCAGAAAGACACACATTCACTGGATGGTGTCATCAGTGATGTCATGAGTGATGTAATATGTGACGTCATCAGCAGTGCATTACACGCACAAGTTATAGTGAGTCCAACTAACTATAACGTGGAATTTCATTGGTTTTATATCAGTAAAATTTCCAGCTAACTATAACTGGTGTCAAACCTATGGTTTTTTCAGTGAATATATATATATATATATATTCACTGAAAAAAACATAGGTTTCACACCAGTTATAGTTAGGAATTAGCATTTAAAAAACCTATTAAATTCACTGAAAAAACCATAGGTTTCACTCCAGTTATTGTTAGCTGAAAGTTTTACTCGCATAAAACCATTGAAATTCCCACGTTATAGTTAGTTGGACTCACTATAACTTGCGCGTGCAATGCACTGCTGATGACGTCACATATTACATCACTCATGACATGGTCAGTGACATCACTCAAAAAACATAAAAAAAATATAAAACAACAAAAAGAAGAAAAAAAACAGTTATTTTTAGAACGAACTTTCATTTATAAAATGAAACCTATATTTTTAAAGAATCTCTGTCAATTTTTTTCCTTAGGGTACGCGTACCGGGGCGCGCCCCCCCAAAAAAAGATTTTTTTTTTTAATGAAGCAGTTAGCTTGAGGGAAGAACACAAAGCGAGGTATGTTAAGAGAAAAAGAGCTACAGGATGAACACAGAGGGATGGTTTATTACATAGTAAAAAATAGAGAAGGTGTAATTGGATGAAAGTGAGAAAAGTAAAATGACTAAAGGAGCGAAAGAAAGGAAGAGAGAGGAAGAACACTAAAGTAGAGATAGTGGGAGAATGTGAGTGGCTGTTAAAAGAAAAAGAAAGGACAGTAAAAAATGGAGAATGAAGGGTAGTGGCGGAACCAGGATAAATGAAGAACGGCGAGGGAGGGTGAGAAAAGACCAGTTAGTATAAGTAAAGAGGGGTGAAAGAGGGGGAAAATTTGAATTAGGATAAGACATGGGGAGTGACAAAGAGAAAGGACAAAGAGAGTAAAGGAAACAGTACCTGAATGGGTTTGAGTGAAACAGCAAAGAAAGATAAGTAATGCAGTGTGTGTGACTTATAGGGAGTCAGTGGGTGTAGGTCGGGGTGTGGGTGTGTAAGGTATGTCTGTGGGTGTGGCTGTGTGGGGTGTTTCGGTGTAGGTGGAGGTGAGGGTGTGTGAAATATGTGTGAGGAGTGTATGAGTGTGGGGTGTATATGTGTTCGATGTATGTGTGTGTATGGAATGTGTGTGTGTGTGTGTGAGGAGTGTGTGTGGGAGGATTTTTTGTGTGTATGAGGTGTGTGTGTGGTGTGTGTGTGGGGTGTATGTTAGAGGTGTGTGTATGTGTTGGGAGGGGAATGAGGTGTGTGTGTAGGAGTAAGGTAAATAAATAAGAAAAAGAGAATGAGTGAAGAAGCGAAGGAAGGGAACAGAGGGTAAGTGAAGTAAAGAATAGGTATTGAAAGAAGTTGAATATGAGAGGGGAAATAGGGAAATTGGAGTAAACATGGAGAATAAGAATAAGTGAGGGAAGCAGAGTAAAGAAACAGGAGTGAGGTTGGTTGAGAAAATATTAGTGAGCTTAAAGCAAAGGGTGATGACAAACTACATTTTATTAATTAAATTAAATATCCTGAGGTGACTTACTTGACAAAAACACATCTGAAGTGTTAGAATTTACAACCAATAAAAATGTTACTGTCATTTTCTACTATTATTTCATGATATTTGATTGGTTATGAATATATATAAACAGAGGGAAACACAGCCATTTTGACTACTACTTCCTGAAGTACATTTCAAAAGCATTTCCACTGAGAACTTAAACTTCTTTTTGAAAGGTAATATGTTATTTTGAAAACTGAAGTATGTTGTGCACTTTAAGTTAATTTGGAAAACATTTTCTGATAGTTATATACTATCCCTCTGTAATAGTTATAGATTGAGATACGCTTCTCTGTTATAGTTATGGATGGAGTTAGCCTTGTCTTGTATAATTATGGATTTACTTAGGCTTCATGATATACACTTTTTTATATTTCTACTTCCAGCCTGATACCATACACTGCCCAAAGATAACTTCACTGTTAAAAAATCAAAACTACCTGTCTGAACTTAAACCCAACAGTGCCCTATCTCTACTGATATATTTATTTTTTATGCAAATTACAGCAAGAAAATGGAAGTAGAGCAAAATATTTCCTTTGAAATTGTACTGGAGAGCAACAATGAACAAGTTATTGAACCCAATGAAGACTTAGAATTCATGGATGAATCACGGGACTATGAATTAGTTCAATGAGTGGAAGCGGTAGATTCGCTAATTCAAAATGAGGACATTTCCGACAATCTGTTATTAGAAGTTCTGTTAAATTTGGAAAAAGAATCTAAAAAATAAATTTATATTTATTAATTCTAAACTTGTTTGAGACATTATTCATTTTTATATGTAATTCATAAACTAGTACCAAATTGATTATAATGTAAAGTCAGATTTATAGTATACTGTGCAACTTTTTTATGTTACATAGTAATTTTGCTCATAGATACTTCCTTTCTCCCAATATATTATCTCCAATGTGTATTTGACATCTCTTTTTCATCTCCTGCTTCCATGTTGTTTCTGCTTTCCTGACAGACTATGATATGGATTCCATATTGCACAATAACTTCTGTAACAACATGCAAGATATCTACAGAGGAAACGGTGTACATTAAATTTAAGACTCAGCATTGGTACCTACATGTTGGTACTTAAAACACCCAAACAACACAACAACTCTATGCAGAGCTACCCTACCTCTAATCACTTTAAATTATTATTATCCTATTTCACTGGGTTTTCCCCATGGTACGCTCCCCGGTACGCTCCCCGGTGCGCGTACCGGGCGCTCCCCGCGCGAAAATCGAAAAAAAAAAAAAAAAATTTTGTCTCGCGGGACCCTTTTATGGCCCCCACATCAAACCTAGGGGGTCCATCAAACCTGCCCCCTTTTGGTCATTTCCCCCTTTGTTTTTAGCCACCTCTTGTGTCTTGATCCTACCGAGACACAAGATGGCGGCCGCTGCGGACTGTTTCGAATGTTTACAGACACCCGAGAGCCAGTCAGCTTTCCGTGCGC
The DNA here is from genome assembly GCF_964261635.1 of Lissotriton helveticus. Classification (NCBI taxonomy): domain Eukaryota; kingdom Metazoa; phylum Chordata; class Amphibia; order Caudata; family Salamandridae; genus Lissotriton; species Lissotriton helveticus. The sequence goes on along the minus strand of NC_136067.1, from coordinate 1,432,440,995 downwards.
AAGTCGCGTAGCGCGCCCGGTGCGCTCCCCGGGACGCGTACCGGGGCGCGGCTATAGATATATATATTTTTTAAACTCAAATTACTCAAAATCCTCTGGAGCACATATCTTGAGACATAGCAAAGGCACATCGGGCTGCCAGTCCCTACAATTTTGCCAAATTTGGTGAAAATCCATTTAGCCGTTCGAGCTAAAAGTGAGTTCGACCGCCCTATGGAAATTAACATGGGGAAAACACGTTTTGGGACCCCCCTTTTATCGCAGCCCCCGATTGACGAATCCCCCCCCCAAACTTTCAGGGAAGGAACGGAGAGCCGTGAGGCAAAGTTGAGGAAAAATTCAGGCAGATTCCTCAACCGGCGCCAAAGTTATTCTCAATAGAATGTTGCGATTTCCCTATGGAAATCAATCCTAACTATAACTACCTACTGGCGACCGACAGTAGGTAATATATATATATATATATATATATATATATATATATATATATATATAATATATATATATATATCCAAGCTGCTCCCTTCTCGTATGTCAAAAAAGAGTCAGCACTCACGGGAGGAGGATCAGCGATTTTATTCTCGTCCTCAGAGAACCAGACGAGGTAAAAACGGGAATGAATGGACTGATTTAAAAGACCGGAGCCCCGAGAAGGAAAGGAAGTGGCGCACGAGGGAGTGTGAGCAGGAGTACTGGTGAAAAGCAGTGCTCCAGTAAAATCAATTAAAAACAACATTGGCGAGCCATGTACAGCGATACTGACCGCCTGGAGGCGGCAGAAAATGCATTTAAGAAACGCCCACAAAGGAGTGAAAAGACTAAACAACATGAGGTAACAAAAGGGACAACGCTTACAATGCGGTTGAATAAATTGGAGAGGTTGTTTGAAAGGGAAATCAGGAAATGGTGAGAGGCGACTTCCCTACAGAATTATGTAGAAGTGAAACGGGTGCCGAGAGGATTAAGATACTATACAGTTCCAGCATATGAGAACCCAGACCCCCAGTTATTAGAAGAGTGGTCAGAATACACAGGAGAATTCTGTCAAGGACTGTTGAAGTTGCTGATCAAATTCGCGTGGAGTGATCACAGCAAAGCACGCGAAGAAATAGCAGAACTTGAAAAAATAATTGAAGCAATGGGGGAGGACAAGAAAAAGCTGGAGGAACTGAAAGGCGCCTTGGCAAAAAGACTGAAAGCATACGAAGACAAAATTAGAAAACGAAAACAGGAGAAATTCGAAAGAGACGAAGGAGACTATGAAATGGGCAGAGTGCTGACATTTGCTAAAAGATATGACGCACAAATAAAAGCTTTAAGATCAAAAACAGATATAATGCCAGATGGAAGAGGAGAGGACTCAGCAAAAACAACTGAATCAGAAGTTTCAGAGAATGAAGAAGCGAACAAGGAAAGAACCAAGGGGGTGAGCATAGAAACATGCAAACTCCCTTTTCGCGACGAATTCCAAGTAATCAGGCAGTCACGGCAACAAGGAGGCAGAGGGAAACCCCCAGAGCAACAACAACAAAAAAGCGGTGCACGCGGAGGGGTGGGGAATGGAGGAAAAGGCAAAAGCAACTACTCGCCACCCACAACACGCAGTGCCAGATCCAACAGAAGACGATAATAAATGAAACAACACAAGAAAGCCTGAGTATTGTGAACCTGAGCGATCGAATTTTAACCAAAGAAGAAGAATATGTCTTGAAATTAGGACTCTCTTTCTGTCCCTCTAAACCGTTGGAATACACGCAAACGAAAATAGATCTTTATAAATTCTCAAGGAAGTTGAAATTACATAAGTTTTATAAACTACGCCCTAAAAAACAGTGAGAAATCCTGAAAAAGAGATGAGACATGTACTCCAGGTGAAAGACATACCGGCACTGGAAGCCATGCAAGAATTAAGAGTGGAAGGGGCGAGTCAACCTGAGAATTTGTCACAAACAGAGATAATACAAAGAGGAGGAGAAACGGAGTTCAAACCAACGTCAACGTTTGTGCCACAAATGCCAAGCGACAATATAGACCTGTTCATGGAATCCGTGTCGAAAGATTTGAGAAAAATAGAGAAGAAAGGCACCACAAACAAACAATGGAATTTGACATGGAAACATCGACAAGCAATAAAAAACTTACAGAGTGACAAGAAATTAATAGTGAAACCCTCGGACAAAGGGGGTAATGTGGTCCTGTTGACATATGAGGCCTACAATGAAGAGGCCCTAAGACAATTACGGGACACTAAGTGCTACCAGAAAGTGGGCAAAAAGGAATACCAGGAAAGCATTACAGAATGTCATGAAATGCTAAAGAAATGGTATGGAAAAGGGATACTGGAGACAGAAGAATATCTATATCTACGCTGTCTAAATCCAACAACACCTTGTTTTTACCACTTACCAAAGGTGCACAAAGACAATAAGAAACCACCGGGACGACCAATTGTAAGTGCCCAAGGGAGCCTTTTGGAACATTTATCAATCTATATAGATTATTTTCTAATTGATCATGTAAAGACTTTAAGAAGCTACATAAAAGATACTAAAGACCTATTGTGTAAATTAGAACAGTTAAAGGTAAGAGAGGGAGACCAACTTATAGTGATGGATATCGCTAGCCTTTATACTAGCATAGGCCATAGTCAGGGTATGCATGCAATAGAGAATATCTTAGCAACTAGAGAAGCAAGTTTTTCAGATCACAATGTCATGCTTTTAGAATTTTTGAACTTCAGCCTGAGTAACAACATCTTTTTATACCAGGACCAGTATTATAAACAACTAATGGGGGTGGCCATGGGCACTAGCTATTCACCCAGCTTTGCCAACATTTTTGTAGGATGGTGGGAAGAAAATGTGGCATGGAATCCCCAATATGGAGAATGGACCCAACACATACTGGTATGGTATAGGTATATAGACGATTTACTACTGGTCTGGCGTGGACCAGTCAGTAAGGCAGAAGAATATATAGATAAATTGAACACCAACATATATAACTTGCGTTTCACTGTAGAAATGAGTAACAGCACAGTCAATTTCCTAGATTTAGAGATAAGAAAGGACCAAGGAAGGTTATGCACACAGCTATTTAGAAAGCCCACAGCAGGGAACTCGATACTACACTCAAAAAGCAGCCATCCACCAAAGCTAATTTATAGCATTCCTTATGGAGAATTGCTACGTATAAAGCGAAATTGTACATCAGAAAAAGACTATGAGGAAAATGCTCAAAAGAGCGTAGAAAGATTCAGAGTGCGAGGCTATGATGAGAGGTGTCTGGAAGATGCCCAGAGAAAAGTAAAGAATATATCACGACAAGAAATATTGAAAAATAAGGAGAAGGAACCTGAGAAAGAAGGAAAATTTAGATTCATCACTACCTTCTCAGAAGGGGCAGGAGAATTAAGGTTAGTCCTAAGAAAAAATTGGAAATTGCTAACTACAGACCCAGTCATAGGCACTGACATTCCAAAGCAACCTATGGTAACATACAGAAGAGCCAGAGCACTCAGGAATTTCTTAACGAAGAGTTATCTTGCACGCCCAGTGGAGAAACCATTTGGAAATCCGATACCAGGATTTTTTCCATGTGGACGTTGCAAAGCGTGCAGAAATTGCAGAAAAGTAAGCACCTATCTAGTGAGGGGAGAGACACGGAACATCAGAGTCTTTTTAACTTGTACAACAGCTTTTACGGTCTATTGCTTAGTTTGCCCCTGCGGATTGCGTTACATAGGTAGCACAGTTAATCCAACGGAGATGCGTATCCTAGAGCACCGTAGGGCAATAACGAATTGTGATCCAACATACCCAGTGGCAAGACACTACAAACAATACCACAAGAGTAATTGTGAACAACTGGTGTATTTTGCATTAGACCATGTACCAGCTAATCCAAGAGGAGGCGATAGACTTTTGGAGTTAAGACGACTAGAATCGAGATATATCATAGATATTGGAACCAAGAACCCTGAAGGCCTGAATAGCCACGAAGAGATGACAGTGCATTTGGGCTAACAATCCTCCTAGAGAAACAGAAAGCAGATGTAGGAAGAAAAGTTTCCTAAAAACCTCAGTATTGTGTAAAGAAAAGTTTTAGAAGATTGTTTAGAAATTTATTTAGGGATTTTTGTAAGGGATTATGATTTACACAGGGTGTGTGGAAAAGCGTCAAGGGATGGAAGAGGAAGACTCAGCCCCATTTAAGGGAGAAACATAATCACACACACAGAATTTGAATGGAATAATATAGGGAAGCCCATACAGGGCGTAATGTGAGGCCAAGTAATTTTGGCAAGCCCATCCAGGGCGGGATAGCGTGAAAATGCAAACCAGAATAATTATGCTTTGTGTTTGTGATTTAAGAATTTGGAACAATGATTGTCAAGAATTGTGAAATTGTACAACCATACAGCCCATCCAGGGCGCAAAATGTTAATTTGTTGAGAACAATTTATATGAAATTGTACGAGTCCTCTTTCTATCTCCATGACGTACTAAGTCACGTGAAGGGTATTTAAATAAACAAAAAATGGCGCGTCAGTGTACCACTGACAAAGGTAGAAGCCGAAACGCGTCTGGTGCTCTGAGGACGAGAATAAAATCGCTGATCCTCCTCCCGTGAGTGCTGACACTTTTTTGACATACGAGAAGGGAGCAGCTTGGATTATAGCGAGGTACGCCCCTCGCAAGGAAGCACCCGTGCGGGAGTGCCCGGCTTGGCGTAACCAGGAAGCAGTAATATATTACCTACTGGCGGTCGCCAGTAGGTATATATAGTTAGGATTTTTTCCCTATGGGATTTTTGAAAATTCTATGTCTAATAACTTTGGCGTTTGTGGATGGAATTGGCTGAAATTTTCTGGAAAATGGAACATTTTGTTTCTGAGGAGCCCCTGAAAATTTGGGGGGGGGTTCGTCCAGGGGGAGCCGAGAAAAAAGGGGGGTCCCAAAACATGTTTTTAACATTGAGTTTTCCATAGGGCGGTTAGCCTCACTTTTAGCCCGAACGGCTGAATGGATTTGCACGAAACTTGGCTAAATTGTAGGGACTGGTAGCCCGATGTGCCTTTTGTAGGTCTCAATATATGTGCTGCAGTGGATTTTGAGAAATTAACGTTCGCGGACCTTAAGCGTACCGGAACTTCGCGTAGCGAAGCTGATTGGCTCTCCGGTGTCTGTCAACATTCTAAACAGTCCGGAGCGGCCGCCATCTTGTCTCTCGGTAGGATCGAGAGACAAGAGGAGGCCAAAACAGAGGGGGAAATAACTATAAGGGGGCATAGTAGATCCTCGCTGACCCCCTAGGTTTAATGTGGAGGTTTTAAAGGGGCCCCGCGGGGCAAAAAAAAATAAAAACATTTTTTGTTTTTTTTCGTGGTTAGCGCCCGGTCCGCGAACCGGGAAGCGTTCTGGGGAGCGTACTACAATGAAAAATGAATGATAGTCTTTTCAAATGCTGTATGTTAATTGATTGTTGGATTTTTTGATTATTTTTTATTTCCTTTATCTTCCCAGGGAGCGACCCGGTACGCGAACCGTTGAGCGCCTCGGTTCGCGGACCTTAAGCGTTCCGGGAGTCCACCATTTTGTGTTTCGGTCGAATTAAGATACAAGATGGAGGGCAAATAATGTTCGGAATGGGTAGAAGGGGGCACGGTAGAGTTATCTTGACCCCCTAGGTTTTCTGAGGGTGGCTGAGGAGGTTTATATGTGCGAAAAAAAAACATTTTTTTTAAAAAATTTCGCGAGGTTAGCTCCCGGTACGCGTACCGGGTAGCGCCCCAGGGAGCGTACTTTGTTGAAAATTAGTGAAAAAAGTTAGAGTAAAATAATAATTGTGAGTGATTAGATGTAGGGTAGCTCTGAGAAGAGCTTTTGGGTTTATGGTACATTTAGGTACTTATAAGTAGGTACCAATGCACAGTCTTAAATTCAGAGTGAAAATTCTGTTGCCCTCATCTGATTAATTAATTAATTAATGTTGATAATATGCCCCTATGTTATTTACATTAGGGCTATATTGTCCAGTATAACAATCAAAATTGCTCTCCAAAGACACCAGGCAAAGCAGACGCTCCCTCAAACAGATCACCAAGCGCAATTTACCCTACTTACAGCCTAGCCTGTTCTCTGTCGAGACTTTAGCAATCTTTAGAGCACAAGATAAGATCTTTTCACATGGAAGAGCCAGACGTATTGCAATTCTACTTAAGAAACAAGCATTGGCATAGACAATAGGTCTCGCCTTTGGGACCTTATACGTGTTTAGCCATGCAACAGTTGATGTTGCTGCACCAAGGATATTATGCTGCATAACTAAATACTTAGAAGGTCCCAAAGTCGATACCTATTGGCTATGCCAATGCTTGTTTTTCTTTCACTTCGTTATCTATTTTGTTTTTCACAATTATACCCTCTTCTGTCTGTTCTTTGGTAAATAGATCTATTAAACAGTATCTCTTCTTTACTCCCTATAGCTGTCTTTCTTGAAACATCACTCTCTGTTTACTTTCCTTATACTTACACTTTTTTTTAAAAAAAAAAAAAATTTTTTGGTTAGCTCCCGGTCCGCGTACCGGGAAGCTAACCCGGTAGCGAACCAAAAGAAATAGAGCTTGCCAGAGTGCTAAACATTGTAGCAATTTTTTTGGAAAGGGAAGGTAGTTCTGAAAAGAACTTTTTTTTTAATATTTTTGTTGTTTTATATATTTTTTTTTTTTTTGAACATTTTTTGTTTTTTTTGTATTTTTTGAACGATTTTATAATTTTTTTTGTTTTTTTTGTGGGGGGGAAACAACAAAAAACAGGCGTTGAAAAGGGCTCAACAGGAGCAAAAAAAAATTACTGGGGGCGGTTAGGGCAATCATGGTGTTCATACGCCAGGTTCAGTGCATTGATGCTCATGTTGCCACAAGCTAATAATGCACGACAGCGCATACATAAATGTATCATATTCCCAAAATTTGGTTGGATATTTGGCACAGTTTCCCGTGCCTCCTCTGGTGATAAAGAAACCGATGTTGTTGGTCTCGCCACAGGAGTTGGTCGAGGATTGTCCATCATATCCCTTAATTCCGCCCGGCTGTAATTTAGGGGATGTTTCCTCGTCATGAGCCTATGCATGGTATGATTACCATAGCTGTATTTTTTGTCCGTCCCTCTGGACAATTGTTCCTTGCATATGAGGCATGTTGCGTACCTGGCATTGACCTTTTTTTGGCCACGAGGGATGGAAAAAAACTGCCAGATGAAACTGGGTTTCTTTCTTGAAACCCGGGGCAACTCTTCCAGGAATTGTGGTTGTTCTCCCTCCTCATCCATCTCTTCATCTTCCTCCTCAGTGTTGGTAACCACCTGGGGAGGTGGTCCTCTCTTCCCATGAGGAGGTGGAGGTGGTGGTGGGGGTGCACCAGCTGAAGCAATCAGTGAAGCCATTTTCATACAATCAAAATAGGTCTTCCAAGAAGCAAAATAGGTCTTCCTCTCACAATAATGAAAGTCAGAGTGAGGAAAGAAGGAGTGGTTTTCATCATTTGGAAAAAACAATACTTCTTAACCAATGAAAAGTGTTATTTTTAGGTCACATGACCTAGCCTTCCATAATTATGAAACTAAAAGTGAAATGAACCAATGAAAAGTTTTATTAACAAGTCACATGACCTCTCACGCTCATGTTACGCGCTGCGGAACGCTCCCCGGTTAGCTTCCGGGTCGCTCCCCTTCGCGCCCCGGTCCGCGCCCCGGGACACTTCCGGGTGCGCTAACGCAATACGTCACAAGACGCATTTCGCGGCAACGCGATACGTCGCGCTTTCGCGCCGGGGATCGCTTCCGGGGAGTTGCATTTCGCGCCTCGGTCCGCGCCCCGGGGCACTTCCGGGTGCGCTAACGCAGTACGTCATAAGACGCATTACGCGGCAACGCGATACCGTCACTATGTTGATTTGTTACCGGTTCGCGGACCGGATCGCGGAATCGAATTGAGCTAACGGGAAGCTTCCCGGTTAGCGGACCGGGAGCGAAACAAAAAAAATATAAAAAAAAAAATTATTAATAAACATATAAAATATATTTTTGGATTTAAAGAAGAATACATTTTACAGCTGTAGATATTAGCTTTTAAAAAACCAATGAAATTCACTGAAAAAACCATAGGTTATAGACCATATATAGTTAGGAATTAGCATTTACAAAACCTTGAAAATTCACTGAAAAAACCATAGGTTATACACCATATATAGTTAGGAATTAGCATTTAAAAAACCTTATTTTACTCACACAAAACCATTGAAATTCCATATATAGTTAGTTGTACTAACTATATATCGCGCACCCGCAATCCACTGCTGATGATGTCACATATTACATCATTCATGACATGGTCAGTGACATCACTGATGACATCACTGATGACATCTCAAATGACATCACTGATGACATCACTGATGACATCTCAAATGACATCACTGATGACATCACTGATGACATCTCAAATAACATCACTGATGACATCTCAAATGACATCACTGATGACATCACTGATGACATCTCATTTGACATTACTGATCACATCACTGATGACATCATTCATGTGATAATACGATGAACCTCTTCAGACTCTAATATAACCTTATATACACTCAGTGAAAACAGACACTCACAGACTGTCACTCATCCATGGAGTTACTCACACACCTAGTCAGTCATGCAAAGAATCAATCACACCTCCATTTCCTCAACTATACAGTTATACACACCTTACTTATTGAAACATATACTAACACATATTTACTCACTTATACAATCCTGGATACAAGTTCACAATGATCCATACAGCCACTCACACATTCACTGGCTCTTATGCACAGTTATTTATATATGTCAACTCTCACATGTACTGTGTTTTACATATGTACTTACTTTGACATGTAGCACTGAGATATCCATTCACTCACCAATGCACTCATGCACACAGTCAACCGCCCATACAGATGTTTCCACATGCACTTTTGAACCCATACACCTAGTGAATCAACTGCTCACACATCTATGCAGAGAGTCATACACCTCCCAGCCACCCATAAACACTCTCAGTCTCCCATACAATTACTTGGGCAACCAATTAATGACCCATATAGTTAATCATATAGCTACTGATCAACACATGCAGCAGCTTGCACAACAACAGACATACTGATGCACACTTTCAGACAGTTTAGTCACTAACCCGTACATTCAGTAAGACGCATTTAATCACTCACTCATACAGTCAATCACGCACCTACTAAAACCTTCATTCAGACACTTATACATCCACTCATTCTTCAATAAGTAAAACATATTTAAACTTTACAGAAACACATAATCACTGGATGATGTCATCAGTGATGTCATCAGTGATGTCATTTGAGATGTCATCAGTGATGTCATCAGTGATGTCACTGACCATGTCATGAATGATGTAATATGTGACATCATCAGCAGTGGATTGCGGGTGCGCGATATATAGTTAGTACAACTAACTATATATGGAATTTCAATGGTTTTGTGTGAGTAAAATAAGGTTTTTTAAATGCTAATTCCTAACTATATATGGTGTATAACCTATGGTTTTTTCAGTGAATATATAAATATATATATACCAGTAGGTAGTTATAGTTTAGACATAGTTTCCATAGGAAATCTGCAACATTCTGTTTGGAATTACTTTGGCGCCCGTGGACGAATCTTTGCAAATTTCTCCAAGAAAATGGCCTGCTCCGCTCCTTCCCTGAAAGTTTGGGGGCGATTCATGAAGCAGGGGCCGAGAAAAAAGGGGGGTCCCAAAACGTGTTTTCCCCATGCAATTTTCCATAGGACCTTTAGCCAGAGGTACATCCCGAACGGCTAAACGGAATTACACCAAATTTGGCAAAAAGGTAGAGTTCTGTTCGCAGATCACGCTTTTTGTTGAATGGTGTAAATCCTTTCAGTAGTTCCTGAGAAAATCATAAGTAAAATCATAAGTATATCTATAGGAGCTTACCGTACTCTGTACTGTACTCTGTACAGTACGCGTACCTTCCCGAACACGAGCTGCATGCTGATTGGATGTCAACTATCTGTCAAATTTGCCCCCGGGGGGACCAAATCAAGGGGGCATATTGTTTTAAAAGTGTGGGGGGGGCCAATCCCCCCACACTGCCCTGGGGACCGCCACCCCGGGGCAAAGTAATTATGCTAGCGGAGGGCAGATGGCCCCTGCGCAGCCCCGGGTCTGCCACCCGCGGGGCAAAGACATTATTGATGGGGGCCTCTAAGGCCCCCGTGCCCCGGGGACTGCCACCCCCGGGGCTTTGTTACTAATTTTGCGGGGTGCTCATGGCCCTCCTGCAACCCCTGGGACCGCCACCCCCTGGGGCTTTGTTTTTTAAATAAAAAATAATATACACCTATGTGGAGGGCTCAAGCCCCCCCACACGCACCGGGGACCGCCACCTCCCCGGGGCTCTAATATCTAAAATAGGGGGGTCCGTGACGGACCCCCCAGCCCCGGAGATCACCACCCCTCGGGCTTTATAGATGTTGGGAGGGGGGGGCCGCGCGGTCCCCCTCCTTGAGCCCTCGATGGCCCTGGGGACCGCCACCCCCCAGGGCCGGCTCCTGCAGTGTCCTGGGGTGCCCAACCTGGGACACTGCTGTTTGCTATGGTAGGGCGGGAGCCTCGAGGCTCCCACCCTACCACAGCAAACTGCTTTAATTTATGAAAGAGAGAGCAGGAAACCTGCTCTCTCTTTCAAAAATCAAAGCTGATTGCTTTTCTGCAAGGGGAGCAGCATGTTAGCTGCTCTCCATGCAGAAAAGCAATGCCGGCTCCCACAGGATGCGGGGAGCCGGCAGGGACCGTGGGGGGCTTGGGGACCCCCCCACAGCCCCCAACGAGGAAAGCCAGGCCCCGGGGGATATGGTCCCCGGGCCCAGAAAATTTTATGAAAAAAAAAGAAAGGCCTTGGGGGATGCGGCATAGGAGGAGGGCAGCCCCCCTCAACGTAAAAAAAAAGAAAAGTTGGCCATGCCCCGGGGGATGGGGTCCCCGGCGCCTGAATTGGCCAGGGGAAGGGGCCACGCGGCCCCCTCCCCCGTAAACATTTTTTTTTTAAAAATAATTGGGGGCAGGCCCTTGGGGCTGGGGTCCCCAGGGCCAAAAAAAAGAGAAAAGAAGGGGGGCTGCACAGCCCCCTTCCTAAAGATATATATTTAACTCTCTGCAAATGCACCCCCTCGCGCATTTGTAGAGGTGGGAGTACTTCCACTTGCATACTGGGGGTCCCTGGGAGCCAACTAGCCCACCAGGAGCCTCCATAATGGACCAGGTGGCTCCCTTTCAGAGAGGTGTAATGTGGCCACGCCCCTTTTTACACCTCTCTGCAACGCAGACCCCTAGCGCATACTGGAGGTTCCTGGTGGGCTAGTTGGCACCCAGGGACCCCCAGTACGCAAGGGGAATTAGTTCCCCCTCTGAAAAAGCACCAGGGGGCTGCGTTGCAGAGAGGGGTAATAAGGGGCATGGCCTCTTTACACCTGTCTGCAACCCAGCCCCCTGCTGCACACTGGAGGTTCCTAGTGGGGTAGTTGGCCCCCAGGGACCCCCCAGTATGCAAGGGGAATTAGTTCCCCCTCTGCAAACGCGCCAGGGGTCTGCTTTGCAGAGAGGTGTAAAAAGGGGCGTGGCCTCATTACACCTCTCTGCAACGCAGCCCCCTTGCGCATACTGGAGGTTCCTGGTGGGCTAGTTGGCTCCCAGGGACCCCCAGTATGCAAGGGGACTTAATCCCCCAACTTAGAACGCGTTAAGGGGCATGTTTGCACAGTGGTGAAGGTAGGGGGCGGGGCTCGAGTTGACATGTGTGCAAACACGCCCTGTGGCGCGTTTCAGTTTGGTAAATATATTCCTCTTCAATCCAGAGGTCCCCTAGGGCCCAACTAGTCTAACGGGTACCTCTAGTAAGTGCCACGGAGCTGCGTTGCAGAGTGTTGTAAAAAGGGGGCGTGCCCTCTGTACACCTCTCTGCAACGCAGCTCCCTGGCGCAAACTGGAGGTACCTGATGGGCTAGTTGGCTCACTGGTAACCTCAGGATTGAAGAGGAATATATTCCCCAACCTAAAACGCTCCACAGGGCGTGTTTGCACACATGTCTCCTCAGGCCCCGCCCCCTTCCTTCACTATTGAGCAAAATATTCCTGTAAAATCATCCGAAGTACGAATTCCGATTTACTCACCTGTTATCACGAGAGACGTCAGTGCTGCATCTTTGAGACCAGGACCGACCATGAAAAGTAAATGTAACCACACTTACAGTAACTTGAATTTCCTTCCATAGGCAAACATTGACTGGTTTCACATGGACATGTTTCTAAGTGTGGAGTTTTGGAACTTAAAAAAATTCCTCTAAAATCAGCCGAACTACGAATTCCGATTTACTCACCTGTTATCAAGAGAGATCTCAGTGCTGCATCTTTCAGCTCACTACTGATCCTGAAAAGTAATTCTAATCGTAGTTACAGTAACTTGAATTTCCTTCCATAGGATATTGCCTGCTATATAAAATATATATAAATTTAAAAAAATACAACAAAATATATATTACAATTTCAATATTTTCAAAAACATTTATTTTTCAATGTATATAAAAATATGTAATGTAATTTAAAAAATAAAATATCTAAAAAGAAATAATTTCAAATGTAGTAAATTAGTAAAAAAAAATAACAATTAGTACATTTAAAAATGATCATTTACAAAACCGTTGAAATTCACTGAAAAAACCATAGGTTTCACACATGTTATAGTTAGTGTGACATTTCACTCATACAAAACCTTTGAAATTGCCACGTTATAGTTAGATCAGCTAACTATAACTCGTGCGCCCGCAATGCACTGCTGATGACGTCACATATTACATCACTCATTACATGGTCAGTGACATCACTCATGACATCACTGATGACATCTCAAATGACATCCCTGATGACATCATCCAGTGAATGTGTGTCTTTCTGAAATATTTATATATGTATATCTAAAGGCCGATGGAAGAATAAATGGGTAAATAAGTGTCTAAATGGATGTTTTTTTTTGTAAAATTGATTGCATAACTGACTTATTAAGTATATCTTAGTGAATAGGTGTATTAGCGAGTAATCTTTAAATCTTTAAACATATGTATCCGTGTCTCACATTATATATAAGTGGCTGCATGGGTTGGTGAGTAGCTTCATGAGTGTGTATATGGGTTATTAGTTGTTTTTTTGAGTATCAGAATGAGTGTCTGTATGGTTCGGTGGGGAGTATTACTTAGCGCACAGATGCATGAATGACTGACTCAGTGTTTGTATGTGTTTTGAAGACAGGATGTGTGCAGGACTGTATTGGTGGATGAGTGTGTGTATGGGTGTGTTAGTGAGTGAATAACTGTCTCAATAGTATCTTTATGAGTAACTACATATGTTTTAAACTAGTATATGTGAGTATTGATGTATATAAATGAGTATATGTGATAGTGAGAGATTGTAAGAGTTCCTGTATAAATAAGTATGTGTTTCTAAAAGTGATTGTTTAAGAGAGTAAGTATGTGTACGATTCTGTAGAAATTAGTGTAGTGGTGGGTGTATAGCTGTATATGCAAGTAAATGGATGTTTGCATGTGTGAGTATGTGTGTGAGTAACTCTATAGATGAGTGTCGGTGTGTAATAAGATGTATAGGTGTATGAGTACATATGATGAGTGAGTACATGTATGAGTGCCTATATAGAACTGTTAGTGAATGACTGGATGTGTATGTAGATTTTGGAATTACTGAATAGGTTGTTCTAACTAGAACTGGTATCTCCATTTTTTTGAAAATTTTTGTTTCTATTTTTGATCGTGTGTATCAAAGGTTAATTTGCGGTGAGAGGAGGTCTGCCACAAGGATGATGTCATCAGTGATGTCATCAGGGATGTCATTTGAGATGTCATCAGTGATGTCATGAGTGATGTCACTGACCATGTCATGAGTGATGTAATATTTGAAGTCATCAGCGGTGCATTTACGGGAGCGCAAGTTATAGTTAGCTGTACCAACTATAACAGGGGAATTTCAAAGGTTTTGTATGAGTGAAATGCCACGCTAACTATAACATGTGTGACACCTATGGTTTTTTCAGTTCATATATATATATATATATATATATATAATTATTGAAAAAAAATATTTTTATTTTGTTGATGATATTTTGTTTGTTTTTAATTTTGAACTGACTTGAGTGAGAATAGTAAATGTTACCCCTTTGCAATCCAACACTTTCCATAATGATGCACTGACATGAGTGGGAATAGTACATTTTGACCCTATTCTATCCAACACTTTCCCTATTTATGCACTGACTGGAGTGGGAATAGTAAATTGAATCCCTCCGCTATCCAAGACTTTCCCTACTGTTGCACTCACTGGAGTGAGAATAGTAAATGTTATCCCTCCACTATCCAACACTTTCACTACTGTTGCACTCACTAAATTGGGCATAGTAATTTTTAGCCCTCTGCTATCCAACACTTTACCTACTGTTGCACTCACTGGAATGGGAATAGTAATTGTTACCCCTCCCCTATGCAACACTTTCCCTACTGTTGCACTAACTGGAGTGGGAATAGTAAATTGTATCCCTTCACTATCCAACACTTTTGCTACTGTTGCACTCACTGGAGTTGAAATAGTAATTTTTATCCCTCTGTAATCCAACACTTTCCCTACTGTTGCACTTCACTGGAGTAAAAATAGTAATTTTTACCCCTCCGCTATCCAACACTTTCCCAACTGTTGTACTTATTGGAGTGGGAATAGTAATTTTTAACCCTCCCCAATCCATTAGGTTCTCTACTGTTGCACTCATTGCAGTGGGAACAGTAAACGTTTTCCCTCTGCTATCCAACACTTCCCCAACTTTTGCACTCACTGGAATGGGAATAGTAATTTATACCCCTCCGCTATCCATCACTTTCACTACTGTTGCAATGACTGGAGGGGGAATAGTAAACCTTATCCTCCACTATCCAACACTTTCCCTACTGTTGCACTCACTGGAGTGGGAATACTAAGTTTTATCACTCCACTATCCAACACTTTCCCTACTTTTGACCTCACTGGAGTGAGAATTGTAAATGTTATCCCTCCAGTAACCAACACTTTTCCTACTGTTGCACTCACTGTAGTGTGAAATGTAATTGTATTTTCTTTTTAATCATTTAATATTTTATTTTATGAGGGAAGGGAAGATGGCGGATTGAGTCTGCAGCTGGGAGGATCGCATGCAGAACTGCTCCCATATTAAGCATAGGTGTTGTGCATGTAGCGGATATTTTATTGCTATGCTGGGATAATGGAAAAGAAGAGTGTCGTTGAAACTAAGAGTACAGGACACTGAAGAACAAGACTTTTTGCTAAAAGAGAAATTTGGATTCCGTTTACATGATTTTGTTGGCTGGCCGAGTGCCGTTGCAAGTTTTGCTCTTTGCTCGGGGCCTGGGGGATTTTCTCCAGATTCTGCCTCGCTGGTTTTCCCACGACGACTTGCTCACTGCTTTATTCTACACAGCTGGACCCTAAAGGTGAATGCCCAGAGAGGTGGACGTGCTGGGTCCCGCTCTGCTGCAGCAGCAGCTGAGACTGGAGTAGTGATCGCTGTATAAAAAGGTCAACGCGGTCTGCTTCACGGGTAGGTCGCCCTATCATGAAATTATTGCACTCTGCAAACACTTCTGAAGTAATTAATCCGGGGGAGCAACCGTTTACCCACTGGAGCCTTAAATTGTGAATGCATTATTGGGGCTATACTGCCATCTGGTGGCGAAAAGGATGAGGGAAATGTAAAAACCCTTGCTGACTAAGGACTGCTCTCAACTGCACAGTCTAAGGTTTACAGCGAGAATAAACTACAGGGAGTGAAGCTATCTGTTCTTTCTGAGGAGATGGTTATGGCTGTTGGAGGTGAAAGCTTGAGTAAAGACCTTTTCTGCCCAAACTCTCAAACCGCTAATCAAAGGTCTGAACTATCAAGCACTAGCCTGTTTACACAGGATCGACTAGCGGTAATGGCCCCTTCAGAAGCTGCTATCTGTGTGGGCTCAGAGAATCTTGCAGAAATGAGTGAGGATTCAAATATTCTACCTGCTTTAACTGGCATGAATAGGGAAGCAGCTGTAACTCTGCAACAGCTGGGACATACTACTAGCCCCTTACTTATTATGAATATGTATCTTTTAGAAAGTAGCTCTGTGGCTAAGGTAGGCTCTCATATCGCTAATACTACCAACCAATAATGGTTGGGTAATTATCAATTGTGAGGAGGGTTTTACAGAGTATAATGAGGATTGGGTCACATTGATGAGACATAATAAAGTCGGAGCCAAACTTAAGGTTCAGAAACCGCCCAAAAAGAAGGGACTTGAATAAATAATGCGATATTAGCTCTGGCAAAATAGCAGCAATCAGTAGCCCTCTCCGCAAATGGGTTATGAAGAAGGGAGAAGTCAGGAAAATTATTTCATGGCTTTCTGGCTCTGGCTCAGGTATGCCCTTCCAGATTTACAAACTTCTCAAGACTCCTTGGCTGCTGCACAAGGAAACATACCTTTCGAACAAGGTGACCACAGTACTTGTGGCAGGGGTACTAATGGTCAGATACAACCTCCGCCTTATCTTCTTTAGGCCCCCTCAGCTGCTACTATGGTTATAGCAGGAAATGATCGAATGGATGTACAGCCAAAATCTGGCCAGATATCTGACCAGACATCACTGACAGAAATCCTGCAGGCATTGCAAATACAGAGGACGGAGGCTCAAGATTATCATGCCCAAGTCAGGGCCGATAGCTCTGTAATCAAACAATCTCTATCTAAGGTTAACAGTCAAATAACCTCTCTCACATCTGATATTATCGAGCTGCAGCAGAGGGTAGCTAACACTGAAGACTATGTGAGTAGAACTGCCAAACTTACAGAGGCACATGATGTTTGACTTAGGTCTGTGCAACAGAAGATTGAAGATCTAGAGAACTGCCAACAACGTAATAATCTCCGAGTGCTTGTTGTACCAGAAGGACTGGAAGGCGCGGACTGCCAGGCATACATTGTAAATCTTTTTTAAAAAACTTTCTCGGATTTGGCTGATCTGGATTGGGTCAGTCAAGTTCAATGTGCCCATGGGCTATTGATGATTTCTAATAAAGCTCCTGACTGTTGTCCTAGGCCTATCCTTATTACTTTTTCAATATTTGTTAGGTCTGATTTTTGCAAGGTTTCAATTGACAGGCGATGGAAATTACGCCACTTTATCGATCCACTGAAAGCTGTAGGAGCACAGGTTTATCTTCAGGAACCGGGTAATCAAAAAATTATCAAGGATGGTCACTTCAAACTAGTATTTATGGAACAGGAGGCACAGAATGTTCTGGACTCTTGGTGACAGGGGAATAAGAAATAATTTGAAGTGACAAGTGATAATTCTTAATTCCTCTTTCTTCCCCGTATCTTCCTTGTATTTTGTCTTCTTATGCTCTTGTTTTCTTTCCTGCTATTTTTCTTCTTTTTCTCCCAGATGACAGATTTGTCTTCTGTAATATTTTGTAAATTTTTGCTAACTAAGACGGATAGACAATTTGGGGGCACTCTATATGCAACCTTCCTCTAAAGCTGTCTTTATGTTCACAGAAATGAGGGGGTGATTCCTTTCTTTAGACACAGAGTGGGTGACAAGAGGGGGGGTGGGTGAGGGTGTGCAAATGAGTCATGAATTTGATTTTTTTCCATTAGGGAGAGTGTTTTTGATTGGTGATACTTTAGGAAAGTTGATAAAGAGTATCTATTCTTTGTTTTACTATGGGGATGATTAAAATTTTATGTTGGAATGTATGCAGTTTAAATGCTACACGTAAGCGCCAACTCTTACGAGAAGAGTTAAAGATGTATCGTCCCCATCTAAGCTTTTTAACAGAACCTCATCTAGCGTTCAAAGATCGAGCACTGCTTAATCAACTTGGATATAGCACTCTTGTTTGTTCACCTCAGACAGTCTTGATAACTCATCTAGCGTACAAAGATCGATAACACTCTTGTTTGTTCACCTCAGACAGTCTCGATAAGGGGTATGGTTATATTGGTTAGTAAGATCCTGGTATATAAAATTAGCCACTTTTTAGCACATCCTAGGGGGAGATGGGCTATTGTTCAACTGGAGACTCGTGGAATTAAATATGTTTTAACTGTGGTTTATGGGCCCAATATAGATGATCTGGAGGATTGTAATACACTTTTGTTAAGCTTGTTGGATTTTCCTGGGGTGCTGGTAGTTATGGGTGATTTTAACTGTGTTATGAAGCAAACTATGGATTCAACTACTCAACCTTCTGCTTTAAGATTGCCAAAAGTATGGGCAGCAATCTTGGAGCTTGCACGTCTGCATGATATTCAGGATGCATGGAGGGTTTTGTATCTAAGACTCCCCGGGGTTTACATATTATTCTTGTCAACATTTATTTTTTTAGTTCAAATCATATTTTTATTGAAAAATAACATAAATGGTAGCAGAAGTGATAGCGGCAAGAAGGCATCAGAAGAGTTACAGTCATGTTACAAAGATACCGCAATCAGACATGGATTATACATAAAACAATACGTGTACATTAAAGGAAAATAAAGTACCAACATTACATACTCACATTTGTATATAGTTCCATAGAGCCCTCCGTCTAAATCAAGTCATATAGTACCTTTTACACTTCATCGTTCCTGTTTTATGGTTATAGGATTGTCAAGTCTGTGAGCACAAGATATAGTCATTACAGTTCATGCAGCATGCACCCTAAAGTTCACTGAGTAAAGACCTCATCATTTAGAGCTTCAGGGTGGGTCAAAGGTGAAGGAGGCCTGGTCCAATGAAGACCATAATTTTTTGTTGGTGACCTGCCATGGTGATGAGTGTAAAGCGGGATTGTCAGTGCCCCTAATGCAGGACAGCCACTCCTTCCATGCATTGAAGGAGACCTCACCTGTTGATTTCCAATTGCATAGGATCACCTTACATGCTAATGTAAGTAGAAGGTCCAAGAGCTGGCGGTCATGGTCCCCCTTTAGTGATGGATCTAAGGCTCCTAGGAGAATGTAGATGAATTCCCTTATGGGATGTATGTCAAACGTGTGTCCAATGTAGTCAAAGATTTTTGTCCAAAAGGTGTGAAGCATGGGGCAATCGAACAACATGTGTGGGAGGTCACCAATACCAGAGGAGCAGTTCCAGCACTTCGGTGTGTCCCGCAGGCCAACCTTAAATAGCCTCTGTGGGGTCCAAAACGCCCTGTTAATATTCATATATTTGGTCTGTGATAGTATCGGTGATACCTTGTGTGTGAGTGCTGATGCATGTATCCTGACCCAGTCTATACTTATTACAGTGTTGTTTGTTTCTGATTCCCATTTTACCTCATTGCGCCTCATAGACTTGTTGGCCGTTGGCGCGAGTAGTTTATATATTTTTGAGACAAAATGTCCAGAGGATTGAAAGTGTGGTAGCATAGCTTTTAGCCAAGGCGTCACTAGCTTGAATGCTCTAGTGGATAAGGCTGACTTTAGCTTTAAGAAGGCATAAAAGTCGATCGGTAGCAGGGAGTGTCTAGCCTGTAGAGTCGAGAATGGCAGCGGCATATTATTTTCGTATAGGTCAGAGACCACGTGAATACCTTTATCAGACCAATGGTCCCATATGATGGGTGATCCGCCAATTTTAATAGACGGGTTACGCCATAAAGACGCAGAGGAGGAATTGTGGATTTGTTGACCAGAGGCGTGAACGCGATCTATCCGCAGAAGTGCTCTCTTGGTATTGAGCATGATGTATTTAGAGTTCGTGAGGTGTGAGAGGTCCATTGTTAGGACAGCGTAGAGCGGGGCTTTGCCTATGATGGATTTTTCTATATTGACCCATAAGGGCGTGTAAACAGGGTCTTCGATAAACCAGGAGGCTCCCTGTTTGCAGAGAAAGGCGGACTGGTAGTTTCTGAAATTTGGTAATCCTAATCCCCCTTTAAGCTTTGGGAGTTGCAGTTTTTTCATGGCAATTCTCGGTTTCTTCCCTTTCCACAAGAAACCCGAGATCAATTTCTCAATTTTATGTAAAAAGTCTTCCGTGAAGGTCATGGGGAGCATACATGCCATGTAATTTACCATAGGACTGATCATCATCTTTAGTGTTTCAGCCCTACCCCACCACGAAAGGAATTTAGGAGACCAGCCGTCTAATAGCTTTTGTATTTTTTTATAGAGCAGCTCTTCATTAATCTTTAAGGTGGATATCAAGTCCTTTTCAAATTCCAGTCCTAAATATTTAAAACTCTTCGACTGCCAGGTAAGCCCGGAGTCGCCCAGGATTGTTTTATCACATAGGTTATTCAATGACTTCACCTCAGTTTTATCCTTGTTCAAGGAGTATCCAGAGACAACTGAGAATTCTTCTATTGTGGACATTAGCGCTGGGATAGCCTTGTCAGCTTGTTCACTCATAACCAACACGTCATCTGCATAAGCCGTGAGTTTGATGGTACAATCAGCGAACCGGATTCCAGCGATGTCAGGGTTTTCCCTTATGTAGTATAGAAAAGGCTCAATAGCCAGGAGGAATAAGGACGGGGATAATGGACATCCCTGTCTAGTGCCCTGTTCTAGACCAAATGGGGAGGAAAAAGCGCCGCCAGCTCGTACTCTAGCAGAGGGACAGGCATATAGGGACATGACTAATTTAGTAAATACGGGGCCCAGGTCAAATTTATGTAGCACAGCATTTAAGTAAGGCCAGTCTACTTTGTCAAACGCTTTTTCAGCGTCTAGCGTAATGGCGACGGTAGGTGTGGATAAGAGTTTCGCTTTTTCAATGACATGAGCCAGGATTCTCGTGTTATCGCTCGAGAGCCTGTTCTTCAGAAAACCCGCTTGCGAGGGATGTATTAGAGACGGCAGGACTTTTTGAATGCGATTTGCTAAAATTGATGCTAGGAGCTTGCAATCTAAATTTATCAGTGATATAGGCCTGTAGTTTTTGGGGAGTTTGTGGTCTTTGCCTTCTTTGGGTATTACCGCAATTACAGCCTCTGCCATCGTCCCCGTAACTTTACCTGTATTGCTAGTTTCGTGGAAGACCTCTAGGAGAGGAGTTGAAAGAATATGGGCAAAG
Organism: Lissotriton helveticus; assembly: GCF_964261635.1. NCBI lineage: Eukaryota > Metazoa > Chordata > Amphibia > Caudata > Salamandridae > Lissotriton > Lissotriton helveticus. The sequence continues at coordinate 1,432,419,746 of NC_136067.1, read as the reverse complement.
GTTTTATAAAATTGGGCTGTATAGCCGTCAGGTCCAGGGGCTTTCCCCTTTTTGAGGGATTTGATCGCGCTAATAACCTCCGACTCAGAGATCGGCTCATTCAAGGAGTCTCTTTCTGCGGCCGTAGGCGTTGGGAGTGTGCAATTGGAGAGGTATTTCTTCATTTTTTCGTTGTCTACGTGCATGTTCTTAGCATAGAGTTTCTCGTAAAAGTCCTTGAAGATATTCGCAATCTTAGTGGGATCAGAGTTAGGAGTCCCCTTTTCATCGAGCAAGGATGCTATGGTATTCTTTTGAATTTTAAATTTAAGATAAGCCGCTAGTCCTTTCCCCGCTTTGTTCGAGTCACAAATTTTGAAACGCTTCCTCCTGTCTAGCCAAACTCCCGCCTTTTCGCTAATAAGTTTATTATAGGTGTATTTCTGATTGGACAGTTCAGTTAGGACCTCAGGGTTTCTACTCCTCAAGTATGTGTGCTGGAGTTTTGAAATGTCCTCCTCCAGTTTCAATAGGGCTGCAGTGCGGTTCTTATTAATTGCAGACGATATTTTTATAATAAGTCCCCTTATGGTGGATTTCAGTGCCTCCCAACGGGTGGTGTCTGAAGTGTCCCCCCTCTTATTTAATAATAAAAAGTCTTTAATGGCAGTGTCAAGGGTTTCTTTGTGTTTTGTGTCATTAATAATGGTGTCATTGAATCGCCACATAGATTGACGGGTGGTCGGTTTAATATTAGACAACGTAAGTGAGATGCAGGAATGATCAGAGACTAATCTGGGAGCAATGTCCGCGTCCTCAACTCGTGCCACCGCGTTGTTGGATATGAGTATGTAGTCGATTCTCGAAAACGAGTCATGTGGTGGGGAATAGGATGAGTAGTCTCTGTCATCAGGATGCATCAAACGCCACGTGTCCACCATATGAAATCTATTGCATAGTTTCATGAACGCCTTATGGGCTCTTCCCGGGCGAAAGACGCATTTAGAGTCTCTATCTAGTATTGGGTCGTATGGGAGATTGAAGTCGCCCGCCAGAATATGGACAGCCGTGTCGGGGATGGAGTTTATGTGCTTCGTTAGGCCTACCCAGAAGGACGGATCATGTGTATTTGGGGCATAGATATTCGTGACAAAGAATTCAGTGTCATCCTTGAGTAGTCTCGCTGAGACCCATCTACCTTTCGTATCTGTTGCACTAGAGACTATTTCCACATTTGCATTCTTGGCCACTAGTATCACCACACCATTCTTCTTTGAGACTGCCTCAGAGCCCACCACTTCAGTATAATACTTATTACGTAGTGTGTGAAATTGCTTTGCTTCTAATTTTGTTTCCTGCAGTAAGGCTATATCTCCACGCTGCCTTCGTAGATAGTCAAGTGTCTTTTGGCGTTTAACCAGCTGGTTAAGCCCTTTCACGTTCAGTGATAGTATTCTAAGGTTAGCTATAATTGTCGTCCCTATAGGAGTATCTATAACAGGAGCCATCAATTATGCAGCCAGTAATATCGTGTCACAGTACATGTGTATGCATAAGTATTAGGTCGTGGAAGCAGTCTCATACCCCTTAAAAAGTCAGCAGCATCTTTTAACACGTACAATGTGCGGCCAGCACAGTATGCAGGAAACAGAAGGACAGAGTATAAGCTTCGGAACGTAATGTGGTACATTGGATGCAAGCTAGTGTGCAAGATGGACATAACTAAACAAAACCATAAGCAAAATATCAAAACAACCCCCCCCCCATCACCCCTGTCAACCTCCCTCCTCCCCCCTCCCTCAACCACAGCCCACCCCTCCCTCCCCAATAGTAGAAACAACAGAACATGGCGACTCGGGAGTGACGACCAAGCGGCCGCCTCCAAGCAACTTACTCTTAACTAGCAATTAACTAGCAATTATATGGGCTGCAACCCAATTCTGAGAGAAAAAAAAACAGCCCAATTGTGTAGGCAACAATAAGCAATAGACAAACTATGGTTTCAGAACGTTAATCACTGGAAAGTCACTGCATTGGCTTCAGTATCGTGATCAGATATATCAGTACCTGCAACAGAATCATCGAAAGCGCATTCGACTACATGTCAACATGTCAACAGTACAGCATAGCGTCAACATAGCGTCAACAGTACAGTAGAACAGTATAGCATAGCGCCTATTCGAGGTCTATAAGGGACGCGAGCAATATCATGGCAGTATGATATCATGATATCATAGTGATGTAGGTATGGTATCGTGGGTATGGTAGCATGGATAGCACCATAATGATGTGGGTTTTAATGAAAGAGCATTCAAGTTAAGGATTCTTGCGATCGTTCAAGGGATCGTTCTAATATAGGTCCGGAATCAGTTGATTCACTGGCCCAAGGGTACAGAGTACATTACCATGTCATTATCGGCCAAAACCCAGTTGCGTTCACCAACTAGGTAACAAGTCCAAGAAGGAGACCCTCCTAGCAGATCCAGTCCGGCTAGGCACTGTTACAAGGATCCTGGAGTCTGAGAGTGGCAGTACAAAATCTCCAACCCATAGTTTATCCTAGGCCAGAAGCAGAGGCTCCTTGTTGAGCTGGAGGGGAGACTTCCATATTGCCATCTCCATGGTCGAACAGGAGCTGTCGCAGTTTTCGCGGGTCTGAGAACACATGAGACACGCCTTGTATAGTTACTCTAAACTTTGTTGGACCAATAAAGCCATACAGGTGACCAAGTGATTTTAATTGGGGTCTCAATGCAAGGAAGGCTTTCCTGATCTCCATTGTTTCCTTACTGAAGTCCTGTGAGATGAAGATCTTCTGGCCTTTCCATAGCACGTGGTTGTTTTTGCGAGCGAAGGTGAGTATCTGTTCTGTGTGTTGGTACCTCAGTGGTTTGCACACAATTGCTCTTGGGCCCTTTTGGTCCTTTGAGATTCGTCCTGGCACTCTATGTGCTCTGTCAAACTCCAGAGGTTGAGTGAAGGTTAGATTTGTGGCCTGTGTGAACCACTCCTCAAGGAAGGGTATGCATGAGTCATGTTTTTCCTCCGACTTCTCCGGCATACCAAAAATTCTTAGATTCCCCCTCCTGTTTCTGTCCTCCAACTCCGCAACCTTCCTCACTAGATGGTCAGAGCATAAGGAAAGATTCTTGATAGCTCCACATGTCTTATTTTCAAAGTCTTCCAGTTTGCTTATCCTGGTTTCAGTCTCCGTTAATCTTGAGTTAATGTCTTTAATATCTTGACGGACAGCAACAACCTCATCTTTGGTGGACTTGGCCAAGTCTCTGACTTCTTCTAGCCTGCTCAAGATTGTTTCCATAGCTTCCTCCATTTTTTTGCTCCCTTTGTTCCCTTTGATCGGTGTCGGTGGGTTAGATTTCAGGCGTTTAGAAGCTGTACCATTTTCCTTGTCTCCCATACTTTAGATGTGTGAGTCGATGGGTTGTGTAGATGCCTTGATGTTTCCCAGGCATGTAGCGCCGAAAAGCTGAAAAGCAATCTCTGTTTGATCGTGCAGGGCAGCAGATTATACACTTCTCCCGTTTTGAAGTTGATTTTACAGTAGAGAGCTATGCATGCATTACCAACTTATGTGTTGCTTTCCCTTTAAAGCACTCGGTCTGCGTCGCTATTTTGTATAATTTGAAATATCACTCCTTGTAAATATCCTTGTAAATATCAATTCGTGAGGGTAATTACAGCAGTAGCAAACTCCCCCCCTCTAGTTTGTCATATGGTCTTGCTCTCTATCCAATGCTGCACGTAGCTTTCACTTCACTGTCACTTCACTTATTTGCAGGCATGTAGAATTTTCAGGCGTTTTACACCACTTCATATGACCAAACCATATACACAGCCTCAAAACACTGAGCAGAGCAACAGATGAAGCCAGTAGCAGGATGACCTAGCTGCAATATCAGCGCAACGGCAGACGCGCCGGGGAAACCACCATTTCAGGCTGCCTACATAAAGTTATAAATTCTGTACTTCCGTTTTCCAGACAGTTCAACAGTGTGCCTTAACGTGGAGAGGAGACCGTGTAGATTCAAGAATGCACACGTGCGCTGTGTTTTATGTGCGCTGTGTTTTATGAATGAAAATAGACATTATGAGGGCATTCTCCTGTGTTGCTGCACATTAAGCCAGATACAGTACTCTGCCTGCCGCCATTTTGTTGAAGCGCGTCTTGTGTTGAAGCGCGTCAGATGCCACGCTGTTGCTCACGGACCTTTAGAGACATTGAGCAGTCATAACCAAGCCGATAACACAAATAGCACAGTCTACCCTAACAGTTAGTATTGTTGCCCACAGACTGCGCAGCTTGTAACAATGGGGATCGCTGGGCTTTTCCAGGTCGCAGTCGGGAGCTTGATCAGACCGCCATTAAGCTGCCGGTGTTTCGCGCCTTTACCTCCCTTCCGTGTTGATCGGTTAAAATGCGGCCAAAGGCATTCTTTTTACTCACGGTTCCGGGGGCTGGCCATATCGCTGGTCATATCGCTGGTTAGGGGGTCCATTTCTGGTCTCTTTAGGCTCCTGTCGCTGACTATGGCGAGCGGACCTGATGCCCCGGAGAGCCGCGCTGCTGTACCCGGCATCAGTCTCCGTCCCGCTCTTCAGTCTACAGCGGTCAGAGCGGACGGTTCTACTACTTCAGCATTCCGCGCTCGAAATTAGCCCAAAATTCAGGACATGTTGCAGAAAGACCCCGACAGTCGAATCCTTCGCCTTCCAGGAGCTGGGGGGTCAGATAGCAGCCCTCTATGACCGTTAAAGGAGCAGTCGCCTGGAGGAGGTCAGAGCTACGCCGCCATTCTCTCCGGCGTCCAAGTCAACATGGACAATATTCAAGGATAGATATGGCCTGGGTTAGCAATGCAGTATTGTGTACATCCAAGATGGAGATTTTCCCTAAGGTCACTTCAGATCATAACCCTATTTTGCTATCTATCCAATTGTTACCCTTTCCAAGGCAGGATGCCAGTTTTCTTTTCCACTGTACTTGCTATCGGATGATGAGTATATTTTACATATGGGGAAATTATTGGTGAATTTTTGCAATTTAATATTCAGATTGCTTCACCCAACATCGTTTGGGACTCAATGAAGGCATTAAACAACAATTTATACTGGCTTAAAACTAGGGGTGGGCGAACATCCCCGTTCCGCCCACGGAATGTGCGGAGATTTGCCCTTCCGCCCTTGCGCAAACAAGGCGAAAATTTGTGGCAAATCTCCGCACATTCGGGGGGAGGAACAGAAGTTGGCCTCCCGGCCACCTCCTGCTTCCCGCCCGCCTCTGGTCTGCCTTATTAAAGTATATTTAAAGGCTAAAATGAAACTTAATTAAAACGTACCGTATTGCGCCACAAACTTCCCCATCGCAGCTTAATCTTGGAAACTACGCATGCGCGGGAGCCTGCGCATGCGCGTTCCTCACAAGGACAAGTTTTATTTAAGTTTAATTTTAGCCTTTAAATATAATTTAATAAGGCGGGTGGGTGGCGGATGGGAAGCAGGCGGCTGGCGGGCGACGGGCGGGCTCACGTAACGGAAATATCGCGGAGAGGCACGGAGATTGGTTCAATCTCCGTGCCTCTCCGCGATAGTCCCATCCGTGACTTCCGCCCTCCCCTACTTAAAACAAAGGCAAGGAGGCTTCTATTAAAGCAGCCTGCATGATATTAACTAGTTAGAACTTTCCCATGCATTGTCTGTAAAGGGACAAGACGAAGATCAATTATAGGTTTATAATACACTAATAGAAGTGAAAGAATCAGTATTGGGGATAATTAAGGAGAGAGCTGCTACTGCTTACAACAAATGTTGCTCAGAACAATATGAATACAGTGAGCAAGAAGGTAGGGTATTAGCCTTTAAAACTGCTGACAAAAAGGCCAAAAGCAGAATCGCTGCAATTAAAGGTGCGGACAATGTCCCATACACTGAACTTTACGCAATTTTGGAACAATTTGTGTCTTTTTATGAAGATCTCTATGCTCCCTCAGATCCAATTGTAAAAGAGGAGGTCTCTATATATCTAGCCAGTGCACGATGCTACCCAACTGGACTTAGAGATATTGGCAGATGATATCTGGATAGCCTTGTCATCACTTCCTTTGGGTAAAGCTTCAGGTGAAGTTCAGATTCCTTTTGAATTTTATAAAGTTTTGAAAAACACCATGACCCCACTCTTCATTGAGGTTATTGTAGAAATAGGCAAACTGGGCACTGTACCACCTTACTAGCATTGTTTTTTTTTTTTTAAATAAGAAAATGCCACCAGTGGACTGCGGATCTTATCGTCGGATATCACTTATTAATGCTGATGCAAAACTGTTTGCAAAAATGTTAGCTAACCGTCTCTCTCCACTGGTGCTGAAACTGGTTTCTGGTCAACAGAATTGTTTTATAGTAGGAAGAGATACGTCAACTGATATCAATAATGCAATTATGGCATTTGATCTGGCTGAGCAAACTAATGTTAACCTAGGCATGATACTGTTGGACGCAGAGAAAGCTTTCGATCGGGTTGTATGGGGCTGTCTCTGGTCTACTCTTACTGGATTTGGACTTCCTTTTTTAAAAAAATTTATTTATTGAGTTTTATATCAGCAAACAAATAAGGCACACTTTACAAAAAGCAAGACCGGTTTTAAAACAACAAAAATTGAAATTGAGATCCACATAAATAAATAAGATTTAGACATTATAACATTTATGCAATCATATCTTGACTTCATAGCCAGTTAACTATTGGAGACCATAGCTGTAGTCCCTGTGTCTTTCACCTCATTCCCTTAGTTTTATATACTGCCATCTCCAAGTAATAGATAGACAGCAATCTAGATTGCCAATTAGTAAAGGTTAGCGGTTCGGGATCAAGCCATCGAGATGTGATGCACCACCGGAGAATAGACATGCATATAAATATGAATCCTTCCTCTGTTAAAGATCGAGAGTTAGCCACCCCTTCTACCCGACCCAGAATCACCAACTCAGCAGATAGCCGTTGAGTAATACCTAGCACCTGGAGGAATGCCTCCACTCTTTCAATGAGCTGCTTCAATTTGGGGCACTGGAAAAACATGTGGATTGCGTCTGCGGCGTGCAGCCCACATCGACTACAGCAATCACCCCGGGTAGATTTCCAGTTCACTATTTTCTTCGGTGTATAATATAAGTCATAGATTGACATAGATTGTGTTGACTTATCTGAGGACCATTAAATAAAGCATTCGTAGCAACTTCAATCAATTTTGTAAAATTAATTCGATCACCTCCGAACCTATTTTGCCATTTTGTCTCCCAGTCCCCCAAATCATCCACCGATCTATCCATAAATATCTGATATAGTGGTCCCATTCTTGCTTGCGATCTGATCGCTTCTACAATCTCTATCTTATCTAAAAAGATTTGTTTACGTGTTATTTTATCATCAACAAAGCTGCGGACTTGCAGATATTTAAAAAATTCATTTCGGCTTCTGCAAGAACTCGAAAGAGACAATCTGGTAGCCCTGAAAAAAATCACCCAGCACACACAACCCAGCAGTACGCCATCTATTCATTACCTAGTCACTAAATATTTCTGGGAGAATCCGGCAGTTATATAATGGAGTTTCTAAATTCAGATTAACCCCTATCCCCAACTTCTTCTTAACTTTCCTCCATATTTCGTAAAAATCACTATCTTGAATTTTTTTTTTTTATAGTAACTGGGTTCTATTATTCGGTTAAAGCATTGCCTTGCCTCAGCCCCTAATAGCATCTCATAGATAGAAGGGGCGGCAAATTCTTCCATTAAATCTTCCTGGAGTATTAGAACCCCCATGTTTTGTAATATAGAAACCCAATGATAGATACGAAAGTTAGGGACTCCCCACCCTCCTTTAGCTCTAGGCAACATACACCATTTCAACGCTCTCCTGGAGCGATGGTAACTCAAACATGGAAAAAACATGGAAGAAATAAGTAAAGGAATCGTCCGAAATACATACAAAAATTTAGGGAAGATTAACATTTTCAAAACTATACTACGCCCATATAATGACAGATGTAGGTTGTTAATCCGTTCCAATGTTTTATTAGAGGAAGCGATAATTGGGTCCAGGTTCAAAGAAATAATATCCTCGACTATTGGAGTTATCTTAATCCCTAAATACGTCACCAAAGGTTCAAAATTAATATCCACAGGGTGCCCGGCCACCGAGTGAATCAACTGAGTTTTGGTAACGTTTAATTTATAGCCAGAAACCCGTCCAAAAACTTCAGCAGCTTTAATGATCTCTGGAACAGCTTTACTGATATCTGCTGTAACAACTGCAACATCATCTGCATAGGCAAATATTTTATATGCAACATTATTTATCACCACTGGTTTTATCACATCATTATTCTCCATGGAGGATATAAAAGGATCAATATATAAGGCAAAAAAAAGGGTGGAGCAAGGACAGCCTTGCCTTGTCCCCCTCCCTATTGCTATACTCCTTGAGACAGTGCCAGAGATACGAATGACAGCTGATGGGTTGCAATATAATGTCTGTATAGCAGCGATGATACTGGCCGTAAACCCCTTCCATGCTAGGACTGACCACAGGTACCTCCATGAGACCCTGTCAAACGCTTTTTCAGCGACCAACAGGGCCACTCCAACCGGTGCATTAGTAGCCTGTGCCCAGTCCAACATGAAGACTAACCTCTTAACATGATCTGTAGTGTCTCTACTTTGAATAAAACCGTGTTGTCTTAAGGACACCAACCCTGGCATCAGCTCATTCAACCTGTTCGCAATTAGCTTCGAGTATATTTTGCTATCTGCATTTAGTAGTGAGATAGGTCTGTAAGACCCCAAGTCGGTGTCCTTTTTCCCTTTTTTCCTAAAGACAACTATCGTAGCTTTGGACCATGATTCCGGAGCAGTGCCTAAGAACGCCTCCTGACAAACCTCTAGGAGCTCATTTTTAAGTTCATCTATACTACTATAATAAAGTAAAAACTTTCAGGCTTGGAGGCGGGTAAACTCGGGAACCACAGCGCCAATCTACACACCCGATACACCGTTGAAATCGTCAGGGTGTGTAGATGGTTATAGGCTATATAAATGACAAAATAAAACGTTATTTGCAATATTTATATTTTAAAAAAGTAGTCCCCCCCAAAGTAGCGCTGACCGCGACTTGCGTGCTCACGTCAGCACGGGGAGGAGAGGCGTCCAAGGAGCGGCGGACATGGTGCGGGGGAGGAGCGGTGACATGAGGCCAGCGGCGGTAGGAGCAGCGGAGAGGCGGACATGTCGCCGGGGAGGAGCGGCGGCGGACAGGCGGTGAGGAGCAGAGCGGCGGAGCGGAGAAATAAGGACCGGCGGCTGAGGCGCGAGGAGCGGGGAGATGAGGACCTGCGGCTTAGGTAAGGCTCTGGGGACAATGTCGGGGCAGGCGGGTGTCGGGCCAGGCTGGGGACGGGAAATTGGAGCGGTGAAATCAGGACCTGCGGCTCAGGTAATGCTCCGGGGACAATGTCGGGGCAGGCGGGTGTCAGGCCAGGCAGGGGACGGGAAATTACTAAAACAATGATCGGGGTCGGGGCAGGCAGGGGACGGGGCGGGCGGGGCCATGGGCTGCTGGCGGGACGGGCGGGGGCACGGGCTGCTGAGCAATGTCGGGGCAGGCGGTGGTAGGGGAAGCCTAAATGCTCCCGGACAAGGTCGGGACGGGCTGCTAGTTCCTAAATATTTGAAAAAACTCCAATGGGATATTATCAGGACCCATAGCCTTCCCTTGAGCTAACCCTAACAAGGCTAACTCAACTTCTTCCCAGACCACAGGGGCAGTTAATATAGCTTTTTGCACCTCCGTTAATGTCCTGGAAGGCAGATCTTTCAAATAGTCTCCCCCTTCATTCAACTGTGATGCCATCCCCTCTTCACTATATAAATCTCGGTAAAACCCTTGGAATGCTGCCAAGACGCCCTCCTTCGTATCCTGTATTGTTCCATCTAAATCAATGATCTTAGTTATCTCATTATACGCTGCGCTTTCCCTTAATCTTTTAGCCAAAGTTCTACCAGTTTTTTCACTGAACTCATACGTCTCCTGCTTATGCTGTGCATATGTTCCTGCTATTTGCTCCGCTAAGTTGGCATAGACTGCAGCCCGTTTTATAGTGAGGTCTCTTTGGGCCCTTATTGAATCTAGGCCCTGCGCGATTACAGCTGCCAGTTCTCTTTCTGCTCGCGTAACTGTTTCAAAATCCTTTTTATATTTAGCCTGCACCTTTTTACGTCTAAAATTAGAAAAGCTCAATGTTTCTCCTCTGACTACAGATTTAAAAGGATCCCATACTATCTTCAAATCAGCTGTGCCTTTATTAAATTCGAAAAATTCTCGAATTATTTTCGTCATGAATTGCCGATATTCTTCGTCCAGCAATAGCTTTCTCTCAAAGGACCAAGTTTGGTTCCTCTCTTTCAACTCGGGTCCCAAACAGATCTGCAAACACACGGGGTTGTGATCCAAAACCAATTTAGGGTAAATCTCAATGCTAACCTTCCCTAACAATATAGATGACACAAAAAAATTATCTAACCTAACAAATTTTAAGTGAGGGGTGGAATAAAAAGTAAAACCAGGGTCACCAGGGTACAATCTATTCCAGACATCATAAAGGCCATGTTCTGAAGTCAGGTCCCTCAATGACTTGAATACTTGTTTCTTTCTACCTTTATATATACTGCTACTCCTTATATCAGTCTGGGCGTCAATATGAATGTTTAAATCACCACATAAAACCATTGGTTGAGCCCATTGGGCAAGTTCCACACTCAAAAAGTTAAACAATTCAGTTTCGTCCAAGTTAGGACCATATACATTGCATAAAGTAAACCTGCTTTGATTAATCCTAAATTCACTAATTGCCCAGCGTCCCCATTTGTCTGATACCGATTTTAAACAAGTACCCAAACCTCGTTTCAAGAAAATTGCCACCCCTCTTCTGACTCCGGTTTGTTTAGAACACACCACCAATTCCAACCCCATATCTTTTAAATACCCACGGTTAGCCCATGAGATATGTGTTTCTTGCAAGCATAATAAATCAATATTTAGCAACTGTATAAGCCTAGCCAGTACCCGTCTCTTCTTAATATCGTTGAGACCACAAATGTTCAGTGTGCAAATCCTTAATTTCCTATCCATTTTCACTAATACAAGAAATACACATTAAAACATAAACATGAGCAGAATAACAAAGGATTAAATAAAAAAATACACCTTTGTCTAACATTACAGATCCTGCATCCTTAAAAGAAATCTCCTACCTGTACCAACTTTCTCCAACCTGTGCCTTAACTGTTGCTGATTTTTCACCCCTCACCACCTTACCCCTCCTTCCCTCCCCCCAACCCTAACTCTACCCACCCGACCCATCCCTCTCCCCCTTCCCACCACATGAGACCCAGGGGCTATCAGTCCCTGTATTATATGGAGTAACGCCACCCCCCCCCCCACCCCCCCCGGGGAAAGAAAGAAAATGGAAAAACGGTATTTTGACTTGATCACTGCATAATAGGCCCGCTTGATCCTTACTATTCAGAGTTAACTACCCCTGAACAGAAAAGAAGCAACCCCTAGGAAAAAAAAAATTAAAGAAAGGAGACCGTCAATTATACTTTCCAACTCCAACAACTATGCTATAAGCTACAGTGAGCCCAGAAATTCTTTAGCTTCTATCTCTGAGACAAAAAATCTAATCTGGCCCTTAACAATTACTTTCAACTTTGCCGGATTCTGCATAAAAACGATAGCCCCCTTATTCTGGAAACCAGGTATAAGCTGCCGCAAATGCCAACGCTTAGAAACTGTAGCCTGACAAAAGTCAGGTCGAACATAAAAGCTACAATCTTTTGCAACACCCTTCTTGTCAGGTCTAGCCAATAAGAATATATCCTCCCTAGCCAGAAAGTTGTTGAAACAAACAAGAATCGCTCTTGGACGTTCTTCTTATCCTGGTCGTAGTTTTTTGACTGTAAATGGAAATCTATGCACCCTCTGTATCTCTCTTGACCAGTCCCATGAGGACAACTCCGGGAATGCTTCCTTTAATAATTCCGCAATGAATTTCCGCATGTCGGACCCCTCCTTCTTCTCTGGGATGCATAAAAACACGCAGGTTGTTCCGGCGTGCCTGATTCTCCAACTCGGACAATTTAAGGCCAATATCGTCCCGATGTTCCTTAATAGCTTTCAGTTCAGTTTTCAGGGTTACAAATTCGTCTTCCAAAGCCGAGATTCTGGCTTCAGCTTCCGTCACTCTTGCCGTGGTTTCTGAACAGATTTTAATCACTTGGCGCACGGCATTCTTTACCTTGCTGCAAGTCGCTTGAGTTCTTTTGTTTTCAGCTTTTATCTCCGCTCTATGACACATCATAGTTTCATAGATTGTGGAGAAAGTGATTTCCTGAGGCTGATTCCCCTCAATTGGGGCCTCCTGTTGTATGCACAATTTCCCCAAAGGCGCCATTTCTGCTGGTCTTTCCTCGCTACCCAAATTATCCTCTCCCATTTGAGCTTTCTTGCGTTGACTCACCCTCTTCTTTGCTCTTTTTACTGTAGTTGCACTTGCTTTCGGGGAAGCAGAGTTTGACGTTATATCACCTTCTGAATTGCTCCCCTCTTCATAATCAGTCCAGTCCTTGCTCACATTAGTACTCCCATCCGAGGAGAGATCAGAGAGTGAAAAAAAAATTTCTATTGCATCCTGCAAGCCCCCAAAATCTTGTGAAGAGGTTCCATCAGTCAGTGCCCAGGAGTCTATTACTACCACAAGATTGTCCAAACTACCAGAAACAGCTTCTTTAGAAGCAGGAACTGCATCCCCCATAATGCCTTTCTCTAGTCCTGAAAACTCTGCAGCCTCTGCCCCCTGTGCTAGTGGAGAGTACCGTCCAGGATCGATTCCAGCCTCCATACAAACTTCATCCCCATCTCTGCCTATCCTGAAAGGAATTTCTCCGGCTCAGTCATTACGACTCTTTCCGTTGTTTCCCCAATCACTATGTTATCTCTGGGGGGCTTTGCAGCTCCTTTCGCAGCTTGGCGCTCAAACATCTCAGGTAATGTCACAGTGCCCTGCTTAACTACACGGGTGGCCAACCTATCATTGGGGTCCCCCCCCCTTTTTTAGCTTGACTGCTGCGCTCACCTGCAACCGGTTCACCGACAGTAGCTTCTTCAGCCTCGTCCTGCTTTGGCACTATGCGTCACTACCTTTCGCGGCATATCTTTCTTTTTTGCTCGGGAGCCTCCAGGTCCCCGAACAACTCCGAGCTGGGGGCACAAAAAGAAAATTGGGAGCTGCCGAGCCAGCAGCCCCTGACCCCAGAGTAACCCCACCGTCATCCGGTCACCGGTAAATGCTCTCCCGGCAGAACTGCAAACACGTATTGATGTGCGAATGCGAGTAGCCAAACAGCCACAGGTGAGCCCTCCGCACCTCACAGCTCCTTTCGCTGCCTCTCACAGCCCGCTGCTTCTAGCTCTCCACAAGGCTTTTTCCCACAAAGCTACTAATGAGGCTTCTGCCACACCAATTCACCATATGCCATGGCCTTCAGGCGCTATATATCATTCTCCGTAATTTTCCAAGTTCTGCCCGCACTTAGCCGGGGGTCGAAAACCGCTATTTCTCCTTCGCCACCGGGAAGTAAGGACTGGGCTGCTCACACAGCCCACGCCACGAACGCCATCTTGCCTCCTCCACCTAGTGCATTTGGACTTCCTGACCGTTTTTTGATATGAGTAAAAGCGCTTTATCGTCTGCCTCAGGCTAAACTAAGCTATGCTGGTTTACAGTCTAGGTCTTTCCAGATTAATAGGGGTACACAACAGGGAATTCCCCTTACTTCATTATTGTTTGCCCTATATCTTGAACCTTTTATCCGAGTTTCACTAATGAATCAAAGTATTTCACCGGTAACTCCAGGGCCTAATGAACTAAAAGTTAATGCTTATGCAGATGATATTGCAATCTTTTCCATGGACCCAAGTCAACCCTTAGAACTAATTATAAAAGAGGTGGAGAAATGTGGTTCTTTTTCGGGATACAAATTGAACACTAATAAAACCCGGGTCTTACTGAACTTTAAGCCAGACAGTCCTATAATGGGAACCTGTCTAGAAGCTTTTTATTTGGGTGTTTGTATCACCCCTCAAATTAAAAATATAATTAAATTAAACTGCGATGTATTACTGGCTGATGTTATTAAAAAATTTAAAATTGGCATAATTTACCTATTATTATAATCGGATGATGTAACATTGTAAAGATGAAAATCCTTCCTAAGTTTTTATTCTTATTCCGATCTATTCCTTTGAAAGTTTCTAGTTTGATTTGTAAGAAACTTGATGGGGCAGTGAGCAATTTCATATGGGGCTATAAGCGCGCTCGTCGGGCAATCACATTTTTAAAATATCCGTTCAATGAAGGTGGTCTTACACTTCCTTATTTCAAACTTTACTTGGGCCTCCTTTACACGCAGACTTTGTAGTCTTTTTCCTAACAAGGACCAAGATTTAAATCATAAACTTTTGCTAAGCCAAGACAGCTGCAGGTTTCTCTATCGGATCCAAATTCCTTTAAGAGAGTTTGTTTTAAGACCCTCAGGGGTTAGCTACTATTTGGCGAGAAATTGCTACTATGTTTTCTCTACTGATTTATTCCACTAAGTTTCCACTGTGGGATAATCCACTTCTCCCAGCAATTTTCCATGATAGGGTTGGGAAACAATGGGCTAGTCTTAGAGTGGATAAATTGGAAGACCTCTATGATTGTTACAGCTTTCGTACTTTTCAAGATTTACAGGATACTTTTTTGATATCACGTCAACATTATTATAAATACTTGCAATTTAGGGATTACTTTGTGCGATCACAAGGTCTTAAATCAGTAGAGACTCAGCATTTATTGGTATTTTTACATGAATCTCCTTAGAAGAAGGAAATTTTGTTTGGCGTATCAGCTCTTTAGCCAGGGTAGATCGGAACCTTCTATACATTTAGCTGCAAAATGGAGTGTAATTCTCACGGAGGAAATAACCATCATAATACTAGATTATGCATTATCAACATTTAAAGATGCCGTCTGGTCTATAAATCAGAGGCTTCAGCAATTTAAAACAATTTGCATGCTGTACTACACTCCCGAAATGATAGTTATATGTGGACATACAACAATTCAATACTCCAGCAACAGGAAAAACTGCCCTAAATGTGGAGAGCATAGGGCTTATATTGTTGTTCATACGTTTGCCACATGCCCCCAGTTAGTGGCTTTCTGGCGTGAGGTCATGTTAGTCTCGAAAAATCATCTTAGATTTGAACTGACCTTTTCTAGCGAAGAGATATTGTTGGGCTATAAGATTGATCTTAATCGGGCGAGGTGTGAATTAATATTTATAGTTATAGTCACTGCTAGATTGGCTATAGCTAGAGCATGGATTTCCCCAAGACCATGTAATGCAGCAGAATGGTGGCGCATTCTTAGAGAGGTATTTGAAGGGGAAAAGGCTCTGGCTAAGGCTAGGGGCTCAAAGTCAATGTGGAAATATAACGCTATTTGGCATGGTATGAATCAGGATAGGTTTTGAAAAATATGTGGCATTTTATTTTGTAATATTTCTTATTTTTTATTGCTTCCTTTTCTCCCCCCTGTAACTAGAATGTATGTACATTGAAAGTATGTAATATGCTGATGTAATCTTTTTACTTTTTGGTTTCTGTCTCCTTTGCATAAAAATAAAAATGATAAAAAAAATATATATTTTATTTTATAATAGAAATGTTTTTTAAATAGATTTTATGTTATTGGCATGTGTATATATATAGATATATTTATTTGTTACAGTTTTCTATCATTTTAAAATGATAAAATATATAAAAATTATCAGTTTAATAATTGCTTTGAAGTAGACATATATATATATATACATATGTATATGTGTATTAATTATTGTATGTGTTTCACTTTTTAAAATTATGTTTATTTGTTATATTTGTTAAAGCATAAACTAAATCTATTTTTTAAAATTAAATTATTCTGTAATATTTAAAATGTATTAATGTATCATTTACATATATATGTATATGTATGCCTGCAATGTGACCCTTTGATCCAGCGTGCTCGTCAGCGGGTGCTCTGCGGTGGGGCCGGATCCTGGCCCAAAAACCTCAATTTGGAAAACAAATGACGCGGCACTCACTGCTTGGATTTCTGCTTGATTTAATCTCAAGTTAGCACTCAAACCAACTAGTTTCAGCCCTCTCACTGCTTTGCTCACGGTTAGTGAGTCCTTCTTTGTTTCTACTATTTAAACCCACATTTGCCTTAATGCAGCATTATGGGAATTGTAGTATATCACAATTGTTTTTACGACATATTTACATTTATACAAGAAGAATTATGCATTTTGTTAGGCTTCTACATTTGCTTCTAGCAACAGATCAAATGTACTTAGATTTTATGCAACATCATTGTCTTTAGCCAATCAATCAAGGTATAGTACCCACGATGGCGAGAAACAGATTGTTTTCGCCATTTGCATTTTTTATTGATTGTTATTCAAATAATTTTTAAATATTAGGGTATAGTACCCCACTCTATAAAATGACATTTTCATTATACACACATTAACATTTTTATTAATTTCCATTTATCTTTGCCAGTATTGATGGTTAGTTGAGTATCATCATCACAATGTTTCAATATTCAGTACATCAGTGTCCTTTTTATCTAATGTTCTTTCAATTGTTCATTCAATCCAAGTGTACAAAAAGTTCTTCATCACTGTTAATTCCTCTAGGGGTTTTAGTTCTCAGCCTAATGATGAAAGGTGATTCCATTTGTCGCAGATTCTTCATTCTATTGCCCCATCATTCTTCCTAAGGTATCATGTGAATGCCGTAGTAAATCATGGCTCCCCAATCGCCTTTTTGGCAAGAGGCCATATGTTTGGCCGTTGTATACATCATGTCTTTATTTTTTACCACTTGAATGTGTTTGAGAATTAGTTTTTTTTAGCCTGCAGATGGTGCTGTCAACGTATTTCATCCCGCAATTGCATTCAATTATATGGATGACATATTTTGATGTATACAAGATTTTCTGATCAATCTTAATTATATTCCCATTTGGTTCAGTGATAGAGCTCTTGTTTTTTCCAATTTTGCAGGCTTTGAAGAGATTGCATTTTTTGAACCCTTTCAGTTGATTAGTAAGCCAATTATCCTATTCTTTTTCCTTGAAATGGCTTGTTACCACCACATCTTTAAGAGATATGTAACAGTCGGTTTCTCTCCTAGTATTTTTCCTATATCTGAGACACCTAAAATGAAATACCAATATTTCCTGATTTTATTGACTATTTTGACACTTACGTTGCTGTAAGTTGCTACAAATCTCGGTGGACCATAGTCCTCTTGTTGCTTTGTTTTATGTATTAGCCTCTCTGCTCTTGGTTTTCTGTTGATTCTTTTCTTGCTCTTTTTCAGAATTCTCCCATTAAAGCCTCTTGATCTTACTCTGTTCATTGATTCTTGAATTTTCTCCTCCGCATCTTTATCTTTTGAACAGTTGCGCTTCATACGCATAAACTCCTCGTACGGGATGTTTGCTATTAATGATTTCGGATGGAAACTCGTTCCATGTAAAATACTGTTGGTGGCAGTTTTTTTTACGAATCTGACTGTCATCAATACATTTTTTCGTATCAAGAAAGTTTATCTCTTTTTTACTTGAAGAACATGTGAATGCTAGGCTAATGTTGTTATTGCTCAATTTTGCGTAGTACTCATTGAAACTCTGTTGTGTTCCGTTCCATATTAGAAATAAATCATCTATGTAGCGGACCCATAATATTATCCTGTCTAGATCTTCTTCATTTACAGAGTTCCAGGTTATTGTTCTTTCCCACCATCCCATGGTGATGTTTGCATAATTTGGAGAGAAAGAAATTCCTATGGCCGTACCACATTGCGGTTTGAAAAGTTGTTTGTTAATAAGAAAGATGTTATTTGTGAGACACATTTCGATCATCTTTAGGAGCATTCAGGTGTCTTGTAATTCAGTGATGTTCCTTTGTTTTAAAAAGTATCCACAGGCTTCTAGTCCCACTTCATGTTTGATGGATGTATATAGGGATACTACATCGATAGTAAACAACAGGAATTGTTGACTCAAAGTTATCCCAGTAAGAATTCATAGGAAGTCCCCTGTATCTCTTATATATGAGCTCATGTTTTTTGCTATTGGTGCTAAAAATGTATCCACTTATTGTGAAACATTGTCATATATTGTATCGCAAGAACAGACTATTGGTCTTCCCGGTGGGTGTTGTAAAGTCTAATGTATTTTAGGTAGAAACTATATGGTAGGTGTCACTGTACAGCCTTTTGAAAGAAATGTCAACTCTTCATCACTTAGCAAGTTACTGTTGTAACACTGTTGTAAGTAAAGATTTAAATCCACTGTCACTTTGTTAATCGGATTACTAATATTCTATGTGACGAAGAGTTGAATAAGGCAGGATGTTTAGGGCTACTCTTGATGACTTCTTTGCCATCTGAGTTTAGACAAACTAAGTTGCTGTAGCATGCCATTACTGTGCTTGTACAATAGCTAAGATTAGGTCTGTGCTTTAAAAACACTCATAAAAAGAAAAGAAAAGAAGTGTCTCACTCAAATATGGATATTAGAGTATACCATTTATTGTACAAATTATTGTTCTTTTACATACAAGTTATTAGGTTAGTTTTGTATGATTTATAATGGTTTGTCCCCATAATAATTATTTAGATATTCACAAACTGTAAGTTGATAGTAAAGTTACAACTGCAGAGACTTTATAGTCAGAGTAGAGTACTCAAAGATATGGAGATCTCTTATGAAAACCAAAAGCTTCACAACTACTACTAATATTATCTGATTCCTCGTATTCCCCTCCGAGATACGGTAATTCTTGTAGGTCATCAATAGTTTGCACTTTTTTTGTGTTGTGTCTCTCATTATTAGATTTGTATAAAATGGTTGTTTTCATGTATGGTTGAGTAGTGGATTATTCCATGACTCTCATGAAATTATACCTTTGTTTTTTTAATAAACATATATATTCTTGTAGCATCGTATGTGTGTATTTTAATTGCCGAGTAGGGTCCATGGTTTTCAACTGAATGTGTATGGATGGTGTGTCTTCAGTTCATTGAATGCCAGGAATCAGATAATATTAGTAGTAGTTGTGTACCTGTTGGTTTTCCCAAGAGTTCTCCATATCTTTGTTTACCTGTGGTACCCCTTCTCTTGGGCAGTGGGGTCGCTCCCTATTCTTTAATCAGAGCATAGTACTCGACACATAAAAAGATATGCCTGTCCTATCATTTTATGTACAGCATTTTCTGTCTTGACTGCGGAGTCTCTGCATTCATAAACTTACTACTTTTTGAATGCCAAAAAAAACCCCAGAAACTTACACAAAAGTGTAAGCTTACCTTTGCAAATCAGGTGATGAAACTCTAAATAACATGATTGTTCTGTCTCCACTAATTAATATCAATATAGATTATTGTTTTACTTCAAACCATGAAATAAGTTAATTAACTTCATGGTTCAATCCTTGGGAACCTCGACTTGATTTTTAAACTATATTCATTATCCTGGTTTCCCATGAGATATAGTTGAGGTTGTTTATTGTATCATAAAGATACTTCTACATAACTGTGTAACAATGCTTTTCATTCTCATGTTTTCTACTCAGAACTTCAGCTTGTTGAGTCGGCCGTTCATTCTCAGGCACTAAAAGCTTAGATAGAGGTGGCCAGAAAAGTATGATAGGGTGGAAATCTTGCAATAATCTTTCTTTGGACATTTTAGTAAATGGGCACAATTACCTTTAATTATGATTACTCTTTTTTCCCGTCAAATTATATTTTCCAGGTGATGAATCTTTGCCACTGTATTTTCATCAAAAGTGCTCCTTCATAAACAAAGGCAAGTAATCAAATGCAAGTGAATATTTTAGTCAATAATGAGAGTTGAGAGGAGTTTTAAATGAATTTATCTCCTAATTTAAGTTTAAGATTCTCTGACTCTTCATTCATCAGTCAGGTATCAATAAGGTTACAGAAATGATCATAGAAAAATAAAGTTAGTACAGAGCATATCATACTTTGCACACAGCGTGTTGCATAAGAAAGAATCGCTATTCTAAGAAAATGTGGCACAAATGATTTCAGTAAGAACTCATGAAGATTTCAAAATAAAGCAAGAGTGAGATTAGCATGAACCAAAATCAATGATTAATAATTGCAGAATCTCCCATAAAGACAACATAAAGCTAAGAGCAAATAAGCCTTGTCAAAGCCAGTTACTCGTATCATAAAGCTTGGGGTTTTTAATAAAAGTTAGAATGAAACACATAGCTGACATCTAATCTGCCCTCATCCCAGCAGAATCTGCCTCCCCCTGTTCAGCTTTGTCTCAATCTGTTGTGCTCTGCATCTGCCCTCCCCTTCACGGCTGGTCTCCATCTCTCAGTCTAAGTCCAAATCTCCAACTGAAAACTCCAAAACTAGGTACGCTTATATAAATCAGAAAATACATGTTGCATAGAATGTGGCATGATCTTCATTCTTCATCCAATTGGAATACAGCATTCTCCAGAAGGACATCTCCGCCTATCTGCTGTCTGCACAAGTCACCCATCAGGCAGGCAAAATCCTTCGCACCACACATTCTGGATCTTATTTAATATAGCTTCATCTCCCTACCTTCTTTTAAAGAAACATTTTATTTGAACTAAACACAAAACATTAGCTGCAAAAGAAGGTATTGTTTGAGCAGGAATCACTAAAACATTACATGGAAATACATATTAAAATGCATGTGTTTTCCATTCTTTCCAAAGCAGAGAAATAATTAAACTTTGTTTGAAACATTTTCCAGCAACTAAATACAACAAGGCAGGTTATATTCATAAATTATATGAGGTGTCCTTCTTTCACATGAGAGGAAACATTCCTCTGTTATCTCAAAGGTCAAGCTGGAGCTCTCAGAGCAAGCTTAATCATGAGCTCTTTCTATGTTCTACACTTTAAAATGTGGTGTTAATTTAATATAAATCCTATTCCCCTACTGCACATATTTAAAAACAATTTGTAAGTTAAAATCACATTCTGTAGTCAGGAAAAATCTAAACTGGTCACATTAAAATCAAACTAAGAATTAACTGTGCATGTTTAACATGATTTATTAAGTGGAGGAGTCTGACTAAAGGCCTCATGTTTTCATTTTCCAGCAACAAATGTTGTGTCACTTTTTAGAATGCATTTTTGTGTCTGAACCCTAAGGCAGATTTGTCCTTACTAGCGTTTGCATTCTATAGGAATTGTTCATGCTCTTTCAATTATATCAACCTTTGAATGGAGCATGGACTTGTCTGTCAAATTCATGGATCCCCCAGCTCCAGGTAGAGGTGGCGAAACTGCTGGATTTTTGGTTAAGGAGACTAAGCAGGTTACATAATGGTTGTAGTTGCATTTGCGCAGTCCTATTTAAGACGGTGCAACTGTTGCTATTTTCTCCTGCCCAGCATCATGATGCTTGTCATGGCATTTCCTGGTAGGGAAATTGCACAACGGCCCCCAACGCACATTGAGAAAACTCCTTGCATCTTGGGGGTTTGTTTCTTTGTTCTGCAATAATAAACTCCTGCTTTGCTGTAAATCTCACTCAAAAAAATCGAAAAGCAGGATGAGCCACTAAAACGAAATCACTAAGGTACAATCTTTTTTGGGTAAGCTTGGAACCTTCTCTTGGCTTCCCTAAGAATAACATTTTCAAAAAGTAATTGGACTTAGGTTTCTTGACTTTCAATGTCAGAACTGGAAACTCATATAGCAGTGCATGGGTTCAGGTTGCAGAAATGCTCTTCATCAACACAGGGCATGGCTACAGCCAACTCTTTAGTTCAAAATGGTTCCTTAGAATATGTCTGTAGCATCACTTGCTTTCTTTGTACACTGGGTCATCTGCATTCCCCGGGTACAGAGGAAACGTTCCACAGGCTCATGAAGGAAAAGTACCCAAATGATACTGTTCCAGTGGTTTTCTTCCAGGCAGGCCACATCTTTCTCCATTCTATACCCTTCACCACTCTACACCCATATAGAAATGTTCCACCGTTTCAAATAGGCTTTACTGGCAGGCGATTTAACACTTTTTCGTTGAGGATCAACAAGACTAACCTGCAGGAGCAGCTTTGCTGTCCCAGAGATTCAAAACTAATCTCAACAAAAAGATGGATGCAGTTTGACAAGTTTGTATGCTAATATCAAAACCAGCGCAGTGAAAATTGCTACTTGTTCCCTGTTGAATAACAGATAATTAATATTAATGAGATGAAAGAAACATCTACAGAATGTTGAAATACAATTTTATCTCACTCAACCTCTATCTAGCACTCGGGATACCCTATGTTTCTGTCAGCTCAATAGTTCACTCATTACACAATCATTCCCATCACACCATTATGGTCTTACACAAGTATATGAAACACAAAGGGGTAGCTTTTCCTGATAAATGTCTGGTCAAATACGCATGCAAACACAAAATAAGGGGGGGGGGGGTAGAAGGTGTCTCAGGCTGGGTGTATAGGTGGGGGGGAATTTCCTTATTATTTGGAAAAGAGCAACGTTTTCCAATAAGGGAATTTCCCCCCAACTATACATCTATCCTGATACACCTTCTCCCCCACTTATTTTGTTTTTCTGCCCCTATTTGGCATGACTCTTTTCAGGAACAGCTATACCTGTGTGTTCCACAAACTTGTTCTTGGGAGCTAGGGTACTGGTCCTCTTTTTCGGCTCCCTGTCCCTACTTCTGTGGTTTGTCTCAAACAAGAATACTCACATTATAAACCACTGGCATGGCATCTCTCCTCAACTTATCTGAAGCATGAACCTTCAATACATTCCATCCCCTTCCTCAACATGTTTGGAGACATTTTCACAAGACAAGATACCTACTGAATTAACCTTTCCACAACCAATGTCGTTTTCTTGGCAAAACCTGATCTTGGATTCCAGGATCAAAGACACCTTGCACAAATCTGATGAGACCATCAATCTTGTGGCTCGTCTTTTCAATTCTCAAATACTTTCTCTTTAGTTTCAAAGGTTTAATATTCAATCCAAGCCCAATGTTTTTTATCCACACTGAGGGGCACATCTTCATACTCATAAAATGAATTAATGACTACATAACTTTACCCTCTCACCCCCAAACATGTTATGAAATGTTTTATGTAAAATAATGGTGCATATCATCCCATAATTTGCCATCATCTCCCACAATATATATGACTTGCAAATTCATATCTCACATTTTAGAGGGAAATGTAAAGTGAGACATGCGCCCACCTGGGCCTCTGTCTGCTCAAAAATATCCAATACCAGGAGGTCACATAGATTTAACGGAAACCCCCAAAAACGGTTAGAAGAGGGTGTACTTAAACCAGCAGTTTGTCCATTCAACATTACAATTTGGCCCATAAGAAAACACAATGGCTCCTGGAGAATGACCCTTCATACTGCCTCAGTTAAACTCATTAGCCTCTGCCTCTACAAGTACTGTGCCTGAAATTCAACTATGATGTCAATACTAAGCAAAAAAGTGGGCAAATGGCATTGGATCATTGAATTGGTGATTTTTTTTATTTTCTATTCTACTCACGAATTGAGTCATGATCATTTTTATTTACATGTGGCAAAAGACAGAACAAGTATAGTAAGATTGCTATTGGACAGCTACACCATCCCACTTCGTGTTGTGGCCTGCTAGAAAGAAATCTGGCTAATTTTCCACATGCTGATGCTAGAATTGCACATAAGACTGACGATATCATAATTACTCGAGACATTAAGGAACATGTTTTAGAGTTACACAAGATTAAGAACCTACAACAGGTGGGGCGATACACTGTAAGAGGGTGCAGTAACTAACACAAGACGTCGATGCCTAGGTAATGTGTCAGCAAGACAAATGCAATACTCCAAAATGTGATTGATAAAATACAGCAGTTGAAGGTTCCTAACACAAACGAAAAAGCACAGAACTGTATAGATCATAAGGAAAGTGTGCAAGGTGTGTGTGCTGTTCTTTCATTGTTATATGTTCTGACTTGATGCTGGCAATTTTTTTCTGCGAGGTCAGTGATGTTCATGCCATTCTGAGAGGGTTACATTACTTGATTGGGCATTATGATCAGATCCAGTAGATAATGAGACACCATTTTCCAGTACTGCAGATCAATCAAAAATGGCCACACGAACATGGAATATGGCTGGTGTTGCACATTAGCTTTTATCTACAAGCTAGAATGGTGATGGATAAATTCAGTAGACTGTTACAACATTTTTGAGGAATTTGTCAGGAGATTACACACTGAAAGGATGGTGTAAGAATTTGAATCAAGCAGTGTTTGTGTTGAACAACGCAACAGTGAGCAGATACTGTTAATTTTTATTACAGGGCAGACTACGGAGTAAGCATCTACATTAATATTGTATAAAACAAATCTTAGAGCTGTAATGATTTTAGAAGGTCCTCTGGAGGCATGTTCCCCAGCCATGGTGGGACTAAAGAATTAAGCACAGGACAAAATATCTCAAAATAGGGCTTCAATCTTCTCTACCAAAGGAACACTATAAATTCCAGAAAATGGAATAGACAAACCTTATAAGCAGTCCTTTCCAAGACATTGCTCTATCAATAGGATGCTATCTGAGGTTCCCATAATCTAAATTATAAATGCAGTAGTTTGATACATTGTCAATGTTTTTCATTCTTGACTGTAACTGATTAGTCACTAATGACATTATATGTACACACAGTTGTAATTCTCCTTCACTGATGTACAACAGTGGCTTTTTTGGGGGATGCAAGCAAAGCAACAATAAATACATATGGATAAGGACTATCAATATTATTCGGAGCTTCTGTAATAGGAATGTCACCCCAGAACATTTTGTATTTTACTCTTTATTTTCAAAACCACCTCTCAAACAATTACCAAGTGAAGGGAATCCGCAGTGTTTGATGAATTTAGGATAGCCTTTCACAATTACTCATGTTCCTGCCAAGTCACAAAGACATATAAACATGCTTTTTTGCAATTTCAAGATTCACAGTTTATCAGTATTCGTTGTTATAATATCGGAATTGGTAAAGTAACATTAGAAGCCATTGAAATAAGTTGCAAATATATTACTATCTCGAACAAATGTAGATCCAATATTGTAGTGATGGAAATTAATTGCATTATCACAGTCTATATTGTCTGCTCAGGGATTGTGGTAGAGAGGTGTGGTATGATGTTCAAACAGGACCCCTTTTTTCTTACCTTTGGACAATAAAAGATATGAAATTTAGAATCCCCTCAAGATCTAGATAGAAGTAAGAGTGACATTGTGTCTCCATTTCTTATATAGAAGTGAGGAGCTATCTCAGTTATTGTGTGCTTCTATATCCTCAAAAGGAATCCTTTTTATCAAAGATGAACTCCGTAGAGAAAGGGCTTTGTCCAACACCTGACCACTCTAATATACAAACATTGATAAACATTGATAGGCTACATATTGCTGTCTATAATTATCTGTCTCCCAATGTTGTGCTGGGCTCAATATGAAAGGTCACATAGAACCCTGGCATACTAATGTTTGGTACTCTATAAAACAAAAACTATTGCATTCTCTTGCACAGTTGTTGATAGTCTCTTTCTTCTTCTTGCTAGGGGATTGTGTAGGACACAGTCATAGAATGCCCTGACTGTGTGAGTGAGAGAAAGAGAGAGAGAGAGAGAGAGAGAGAAAGAGTGAGGGAGAATGTGTGTGTGTTTGTGTGTCCTCCCAATATCTTGTGACTGGGACCTCAGAATGCCACCTACATGATTGGTCACATTCCCAAGTAGCACCCACTCCAGGGGGCAGATTGCAGGGTTTGTAAATGTGTACCCTCCATCACCCCTTAAAATGAGGCAAAGGTTCCACCAAAATGCGTGGTGGCAAGCAATCATAGGCAGGTGGTTTACTGTGACGCTTTGTGCTCACCTCAACAGGTCCCTTGGGCAAACGCTAAGTATCCACCACCTCATTGGTGGAAAACATCCAGAGCATCCTCCACGGTTTTGAACAATTGGCACAGGCAATGTCAACTGTATCACTTTTCTCCAATGCAGTTAAAAGTAAAGTCCACATTTGTAAAGCGCACAATCACCCGTAAGGGTCTCTAGGCGCTGGGGGGCCGTCGGGAAGATTAAGCGAGCTATTGCCCAGAGTCACATGGTGCTGGGCTGACCTGCCGCCGGAGCCAGGGATCGAACCGTGGTCCCCAGATTCCAGCATCAGTCGCCCTGGCCGCGGCGCCACACCTCTTCCAGTTACACATTATACAAGGGGCCTTGCTGATTTCTGCAATTTGAAAACTGGGCCTCCAATGACAAATTGCACAAAGAAATATGTTCACGTTTTTCATAAAAAAGATTCTCATCTATGGAGAATTTAAGGCTAAATCACTGCCAAAAACAAAGCTGTTAATGGGTTTAGTAATAAACATGGTCCTTAGTTTAATTGATGACACAAATAATCACCATCTTTTACCCAAACAAGGAAAAAATGAGATAAAATAAATGTTCTCATTTTTATAACCCTGTCTGTTGCAAATCTTAAAAAATTAGTAATAAATACAACTAATATATTTAATTGATAGAAAGAAATTAATTCTCTGGATTGGTCTTTCCCATGATTTAAAATTCCCGAACTTGTATGATGTGTAACAAAAATTAATATGGCTAAGCATTAGATTATCAGTCTTTGTACAGTGTTATCATTGATGACTTAGCATGAAATATTTTGCCAGACAGTATCACCTTTAAAGCATTTCTAAACCAAATGTAGAAATAAGCATATATAATAGGATTTAAAGCGGAGTTCAAATAACCAAACCACACCAACGCATCTACTAAATCTGCGGGTGTGTTATAGTCCAGTATGGGATCTAGAATGTTACAGAAGAAAAATGGGAACCAACACGCAAGAAAACCTCCCATCACTATTCCCAATGTCTTGGCAGCTTTCCGCTCTCTTTTCTGCACTACTTGGTTAACACTATTTTCTCCTGTCCCACAACGGTTCATAGAATGAGCTTGTCTTTTAGCTACAGTAAATATTTTTCCATATACACCAATCATAATGATCCCAGGGATGTAGAAGGACAGTAGAGAGGAGCCAAAAGCCGAAGCTCTATTAAGAAAGAGTGTGCAGCCACCAACACAATGTACAGACTGATAGTAGAACTCTTCTATCCCAATAATGTTTAGTTCTAGAAAGATCATTCCAAAGGCAAGTGATGCTGAGGTCCACCAAGTCACTAGTGTCAACCCCAGTACAATTTTTTCATTCATTTTGACTCTGTATGTTAATGGGTGGCAGATAGCATAGTAGCGGTCAATGGCGATGCAGAAAATATGCAGAATTGAGGCTGTGCTCAGCATCACATCAGTGCTGCTGTGGATTTTGCAAAACAAATCTCCAAAGTACCAGCAGTTTTCCACAGATCTCATCATGCTGCAGGGCATGACAAAGGCACCTAGCAGAATGTCTACATTAGCCAAACAAAGAACAAGATAGTTTGTTGGATTATGGAGCTGCTTGAAGTGCACTATTGAGACAATGATGAGTAGGTTACCACATAGTGTGAACAAAATTGTTATTGTCATCAGAAAGTACAAAATGGCTTTTGTCCTCTGGGACCTGATATCCCTCACACAGGAGCCATTTACTGAAGCATAGCACAATTCAACCACTACAGACATCTCTGCTTATGTTCATGAAGGCAGGCAGTCCAGGTCATTCTATGTTGAATTGAGTTTGCATGCCTGTGGGAATAAACAAGAGAGTCTCAATGTATTGTACATCATTTTTAAATGTTTTAAAACACACTCTGTAGACTTACCCTGGTGGAATTCAAGATAACCTGACATAAATGGGGTTTAATACAACAAGGTTGTGTCATATCAAGTTTTAAATGTTTATTCAACCTCAGTGGAGAATACTGTGGTCTTCATTCCAGGTTCACCTTGTAACTGATTTGGTGTCTAATGTTGTCTGGTAGATTCACTTGGAATTTGCATTCAACCTTCAGGTTTGAATTCTGCAAATGCATTATTTTACATAGTGCAACTTTACCAGCCAAGAATGGCTGTCTTTTACTTAATCATCCAGCAAATATTCTGAAATAGGGAAATTACTCTCTTCTTAAATGTGCTGACGTTATGCAATTTCCTGAGGGGAAAAAACTAGACCTTTTTTAAGGAGTAGCAACATACCTCCATCAGGATACACTTGCAACAAGACAGGACCTGTTGACTCCATACAAAGAAAGGTAGTTTTCAAATGGTATGAGTACTTATATGTGAATTTTGAGCTTTCTGAAGTTCACAGGACACCAAGCTCCCACATCTGTCAACAATTCTGGCCAATTTCAACAAATCCCACATCATAGAACACAATCTTTAAAAATAAAATCTTTTATGAAGGATTTTATCAAGAACAGCACACATTTTATTGGGCCCCTTGACAGTGTAGACATCCAAAAGCAGTGGCATGTCAAATGAAGGACGTTCATGATGAGATTACTCTGGCCTTCAGCAGTTTACTATTGTTCAGTCACCAAGATTCTCTCCAAATGAATAAAGGAGCACCTTCCATTTGAAAAGCTCTACCACCCCATTTCCTTTCCTTAGACTGAAATGGGGAACCTTAATCATAAAGAGTTCTATTGATCTTTATGATTAAGGACTATATATTGCATATTTCCATAGAGCTAAGAACATGGCCAGCTCTAATATGGCACAAGGAAATAGTGAGCCTTAAGCCTGTCCTTATGCCTTTCATTTTCTATTAAATGCTGCTTTTGAAATTCTTTGGACTGTCCTGAATATGAATTTTGGGATGTACCTACTGGATAAAGTGTCTTGATTTTTCTGTCATCATGTTTTTATCTTAATATGTGTTATTGTTTTTAAAACGTTTTTAATTTAGTGGATTTTAGATTAAACTGTATGTTTTGTGGTAGTTTATATATATATTCTACATGCTAAGCATTGTTTTTTCTGTGCTTTTATGGTAGAAAAAACCAATAAAGCTGATAATGTTGATGGTATTGCATATTTCTTGTCCATGATAAATAGTTTTAGTTACAGAATACCAGGTGTATGAAGCATATAGATTTAAAATGAATTTACTTTGCAAGTAGCTACCAGAGTAACTGAGAAAGCTTAGGGGAGACAACAACAAACCTATTTTAGTAATGAAGAATTTGAGCAGCAGTGTTTTTTATATATATTGAAGTTCCAGATATGCTTTTATGCCACACCAGGATAGGAACTCTAGTCATGGCCCAATTTTGGTCAGCTTCCAATATAAAGGCACGACTGAATAAAGGCTGTGCATGCCATATCTTTCTAGGAAAAAATGAATAAATAGTAAATTCTCATCAGAACTCATCAACAGTAACAATTAAATTTACCAACTTGCTGCTTCCATCTGTGTCATAGAATGACTAGACTCGGTGACAATGCCGAAGATACTGACCCAATAAAGGGGAGTGGTGCAAGTTCATAATAACTAAGACCTTAATTGTGTGTTTCAAATGTTTGACCGATTTAGAATTATCATAATTTCAGTTAGAGATGGATTACAATTTTTTAAAAGTGTACGATATCCATAAATGCACAGCATTAAGAGTCAACAGGAGAAGATCTTCCAACTTAGCCTAGTCCAGCAACTTTGTCTCTCAAGGAGAGTCTGTGTGTTTTCAGCATATGAGATGGAAGTTTTGTACTTATTCTGCCAGGGGATGACAATAGAGATTAAAAAGAAGGGAGGATAATGCAGAACGCTATGGGATTCCCCAGGCCATACATTTTGATTGATAGCTGAAAGACATTAGTTGACCTAATTATGATCGTTCACCAAAAATTAATCACTCAGTCCTGAAATATTTACACTGAAAAAAACTATGACAGCCATGAGAGAAAGGGCCAATAGTCCAGTGAATGGAGTCAAAAGAAGCACACAGTTTTAGCTAAATCATTGCCCAACACCAAAACCATTGACAATCATCCTCTGATCAGGCCCTACCATGGTTGTCACTATCTCGATACTAAAGTCAGAGCCTAAACATGCCTGAGCATTATCCATGCAGGTTTTAAAGGACATAGGCTTTTTAAAATGCAGATTTATCTATTTACTTATGTTTGGTGGTGAGATGTTGTACACATCTGAAAAAATTGTTCAGAACTATTGTTAACTGATGCACTTTTCACAATATAGATACTGAGCACAACATCGCATTACTAGAAGATGTCTCAGGGGAAATTGTCATCGACAATTCCCATGCTCTGCAGACAGTTTATGTGTGATTGGAAGCATTCCAAACACAGATTATGAATTGTCTTGATATTACTCCATGCCATTGCTTTAAGCTACAGCATTGGTCAATGTTAGAAATTTAAAGGAAATATGTTTTCTGTAGGAGCATTGAGAAATATTCTGTCCATCATTTTAATGAAAATTAAATTTACCTGTGTTCTCTTGCAGAGCTGAACCTGACTTTGGGTGATGCCTAGAAATGAACAGTTTGGCCCTTTATCATGTGCGGATCCTTCAAGTTCAATTCGTTATATAGTAGGAGAAGTCTACTATTGCGGTATACTTTCTCCCTCTTCCGTCTGACTTTTTCTGGTGATGTGTTCTCCTATTAGATATATCTCAAGCACGTAGGTATGCTAAGTTTGCATAACATTTACTGCACTTTGCAAGTCAACTCATCCAAGATTTTCATTTAAGTACTTGGTGGATTACAGTTTGTGGGCTGTTGTTTACCTCTGGGAACGTTGATGTTCTAAACTGCTTTGCAGACTACAATTACCATGTATCTTTGCTCCTGTGCACCAATGTCTGCCTTATGACTGTGCATGTTATGTTAGAGTGTGCAGCCAGGTCTTCTTAAAGTAGAATAAAGGGAGCCACACAAATAATCTACACCACTTGCATATCATATATTGACCAATTTGTAGTGTGTCTAACATGTATGTGCAGGCCTCATCATGGATTAAATCCTGTGGTGTGCTACTTGCAAAGCAGCTTTTACTTCACACGGAGGAAGGTCTTATCTCGGCTTTACATGCTTTGACTTTAGTAACCATTCTAGAAGATATTATTTGAATTGGAGGCCATTTATTTAGTTTTAGAAAAAATAAAGAGGAAAATTAACTGTATTAAATTTATTGATCAATACAGTGGGTTATAGTGTCACAGGAGGTCTTAGGAATTAACTGACTTCTACCTTCTTGGTGTAAATTGGCAAATATTTTCAGAAAGTGACTGTAGGAATTCTGTCTCCGTTCCATAGAACCAAATATTTAGTAAACCAAATTTGTTCTTGCAGATTCCAAGTAAACTATCATTAAAGTGGAAGCAATGGCATCACGTCTGTGAGAATTATCTTGTTGCCATTGATGAGGAAGAGGTTTCATATGAGTGGCATAAGGCCCTTATGTTCAGTTAATGGGTCATGCAGGGCAGGAATTCTTCGATAACTTAATAGAGATTGAACTATCAACAGGACAGTTCATTTTAACAGGATGCATACAAAGAAGCTGGTGTAAGGTTGCAAAGGAGGTACACAGAGAAACCCAGTGTCATGCTGGAGAGGCATAGCTTCTTCAAAGGTAAACAGTTTTCACATCCATCTATGGATATTGAAGAATATGAAATGAAATGAAATGAAAAATTACACTTGTATAGCGCGTAACTACCCGGAGGCCTTGCAGCGCTTCAGTACATTAAGAATTCTGGTAGTCTCCTGTGAGTTTGGTAAATTGTGGCCACTTATTTGACAGACCAATTTGTTTTTAAATGTTTCTCTAAGCCGATATAAGAACGTTTGTTAGCCTGTCAGAATCCTACATTGATGGAGATAATAGAACTTGCTGAAGGTATAGAACATTCAACAGTGTTTGCCAAAGCTTTGGCTATGGAGGAATCTGGGTATCTCCAGCTAAGTATGCCCCTAGTGACAGGGATAAAGAGTTCAAAGCAGTGCCAAAGGAAATGTATGCTATAGCTGTATTTATAAGGGGCATTTAGCAGTACCCACTGATAAGTAGTGATAGTTAAGCCCCATAGTCCAATGAACTGTTTTTCTGTTTTGCCTATACCTTTTGCCTATACCTTTGGTCCCCATGGACAAATCTGTAGCAAGTTTGACCCGCTCACATGATAGTTACCTAAGGTTTGGCATGCCAATATTCACACAGTTTTGTGCAGGGGAAAGGTTGCAGGTTAAAGAGTTCAAAAGATGTCTTTTCTCCTTTTAGCTTAAAAAGGTACTTTTGCTTGCAGCCACAGCAAAAACCACTGAATAGATTTATGCAGAAAATTGCCATGAATGTAAAACTTTACCTAGAAAGCAGAATTTTTGTGGTTTGGTGTAAATCTGTTTGGTAATTTTTTAGATATTATTGTATGAAAAATGTGTCACATGGTCTTGAAAAGGTTAACATTTGTATATATTATTTGCTGAAAAGCTACAAAAGATGATTTTCCTATAACTGTGAACATCTTGACAAGAATATATGACGTTACAACTCATGCAATTACAACGCATGCTTTTACAATGTAGTCTTTACATCACAACTGCCATTACAACACATTTTTAAAAACTACCATTACAACGCATTTCAATACAACACATACCATTACAACGCATACCAGTATAATGCATAAAACGTTTAGGGTAAGTGTTGGATAGTGTAGGGGTAAATACTACTATTCCCACTCCAGTGAGTACAATAGTAGGGTAAATGTTGGGTAGTGTAGGGGTAAAAATTACTAAGTTTTGGATAGTGTAGGGGTAAAAAATACTATTCCCACTCCAGTAAGTGCAACAGTAGGGAAAGTGTTGGATAGTGTAGGGGTACAAACTACTATTCCCATGTACCCCAAACCCCATATCCACCCTAATACTAAAAAAATATCAATTTCTTACCCTATATTGCGTTGTAATGGAATGTGTTGTAATGGTATGTGTTGTAATGGCATGCGTTGTAGTGACATGCATTGTAATGACATGCTTTGAAATGGCATGTGATGTAAGGTCAGTTGTGTTGTAACAGTTGTGTTGCAAAGGTAGGTCACTGTAATGACTGTGTTGAAATGGATGTTTCCCCTTGACAAATATACATGAAAGTTGATAGACACTTAGTATGTTGAAATAACGCTTGGTATTTTCAAATTTGTTCAGATCCATCAACGGTGGTGGGGGCAATTAAAATAGTTAAAAGGGGTTCGGGCCAAATGTTAATTTGCTAATAAGTTTGCATAAACATTTGTCAGAAGGCTAGTAGGATGTATTTTCTATTGATATATCAAGTTTTGTTTTGGGGTGGGGCAAAGTTGGGGGGTAGGTCCAAATTTTTATTTGCCTATAACTATCGTGCTATTGATGTATCAGCATTCATTTAGCATCTAAATCCAGTGTAGATATACCAGGCCTGATTCACAAAAGTAAACTTAAACTTTTGTCTAAGTTTATGACTGTTTGCTATTCACAAACAAATGTGTGAGTAGTATTTTTACAAGTGCGGGTCTCCACGCATAAAAAGACCTATGCAGAGACTGCACACTCATAAAGATACTACTCATAAATCCTTTTGTGAATAGCAAACAATCATAAACTTACATAAAAGTGTAAGTATACTTTTCTGAATCAGGCCCCAAGTTCGGAGACTTTGAACTCAAAACTTTACGAGTCATAAGTCCCTTTGTGAATCAGGCCCATCAGGATTTGTGTTGATCAAATTGGGGGAAGGGCAATGTTAGAAGGGGGTGTCGCACTTTTTGATTTACTTATAAATGTAGTACTATTTGCGGGATACACAGGAAATTTAGCTTAGCGTATTTAGCCTTCTCTTAATATTTTCAAATTGGTGCAGATCAATCAGAGAAGGTTTTTTTTTAATTAAGATGAAATAAAGTGCTCATTTGATAATAAAACTGGAAGTGGGTTACAAATCTGCACAAAATTTGGCAGATGTTTAAAAGGAATGGTTTTCTATCAATATTTTAAATCTGGTGCAAATCCATCAGGGAGGGATGGGGAGAAAATATTAATTTGCTCATAACTTTAGTCGTGTTGGCTGAATCTGCATCAAATGTGGAAGGCATTTAACAAGTTACACCTGGTACAGGTATTTCAGACTTCATGAAAATCCAATCAGAAGAGAAGATACATGGGAGGAGAATTTTGATAACAACACTTTATTGCTTTTATTTGAGAAACAGAGCAACATACACATTATTGCTCGAGTCATCGGAGTGAATCTACATTCCCAGGCACTGTTCACATTCAACCATCCCCACCCCTGGTAAACACGTGGACCTGGAGTGTCGTCCATAATAACACCTCCATTTCGGCCATATCTTTAAATGTTTCTTGGGACGTCCTTGGGCCCAATATAATGGCTCCTGCCACTTTACAGAGCAATCCATGCCTGCCCTCCACACTTTCAACATAAGGACAACTGGCAATTTCCAGCATCTGTCCATGTCTTCTTTCCGCTGTAATGCGCCCAGACCCACTAGCAGGTGATCACCTCTCAGGCCGACCAGGTCGTCCACCAGACCCAACAATGTGATCTCGGGGTAAATCTCAAGGTTCTGGCCCAACACCTAAAGCCAAGTTGCAAAAGTAGGCACCCAGTATTTGTGACTATTGGGGCATTCCCAGACAATATGGTAGAAATCCCCAGAGTCCCTCCCAATTCTTGTGCAGGAGGGTTCAGGTATCCTTTGAGTACCGCAGAGGTGTATGGGCATGTAATAGGTGTAATGGAGGAATTTCACCTAGATGGTCCGTAACCGCATAGAAATAGCCAAGGCAAGGGGGCATACATACTTCCTTCCTCTCCACCTTCTCCAATGTGTTCAGCCTCCACTCCCAATGCTCCCTCAAGGTTGGTAATGTGCAGGGGAAGTGGTTGACCAAGGCCTGCTAGACCTGAGAAGTAGCTCCTTCAGCCAGTAGGCCCCGGAAAGAGCCTGACTTCCAAGGTATGTAGCCTGGGGGATTTGGTCAGTGCTACTCGATATCCAGAAAGTGCATGGTGGAACAAGCGATAACGAGAAAACTGCCACTTGTGGAGGGAGAATCATATGTACTTCATGTGGTCACCCTCCCAGACATTCCTCAGGTGAGAAATTCCAATAGTATTCCATCCTCCGAACCCATCCCATCCATTGTGGTGCAGTCCTCCAGGTCATGAAGATCACTTTAGTGATCTGAGGGAGCTAGCGCGTATCAATGAGACCTCCAGCCTAAAGGCTGGATCCATCAAGCCACTAGTGATCCAGTCATTCGTAATGGTATGAGCCACCCAATAGTAGAGACGGATGTCAGCCTTTGTCAGGCCTTCCTCATATGAAAAACAAACACATTTGTAGAAGGAGATCCTGGCAAGTTTGTTGTCCCAGAAAAATTTCCTCACTCTGGAAGTCATGTCAGATAACCACTGGCTAAGCACAGGGAAGGGGAGATTGTGGAGTACATAAAGGAGATGTGTGAGTACCATCACTTATACAGGGCTACTCTACAAGCATGTTAAGTGGATATTTGGGCCATTGGTTAAAGCCTGCCTGGATGGCCCGGGTTGGGGGACTGAGGTTGAGGCTCCAACCAGGTCTGGCTCCCACGTCCCTCGTTACCAAAAGCTTAAGTGTCGTATTAGCAGGGCTGGATGCCAAGTCTCAGGCCAGTTCACTGTGATGCCCTAGGCGTCCCAAATGGCATCAAGAATAGAAAGAAGGCAGGTTTCTTTTTCTTCAGCCGAGCCCTAAATGGAAGAAAATCATCACATATCAGCCTATTTTGTCCTCTAGTGCCATCCCCCCAGTCAAACCACCACACCGGGTGCCTCATTAATGAGGCCAAGGGTTCTATGACAAGGTGAAACAGACAGGGCTACAGGGGACATCCCTAGCTGGTGCCTCTGCAAATAGGAAATATGGGGCAGAGTTCGACATTCACTAGCACCTGCAGCCCAGCATACAGGACATGGGTGCAGGTTCAGAATCTAGGTCCCCGGTAGGGGTGAGCGGATTTCCACAGAGTTACCTAAAAGCTCTGCGTGATTCCACAGAGTTCCATGAGTGGCAGAATTCTGGCTCATTGTGCTGATTTTTATCATCAGGAGATTGTCCCGTGTTGTAAAATCAATGCAAATGGCACCACAAGGTGAGCCAGAGGGTGATACTTCTTTCTGTAGCTCGAGTAGATTTTCTTTCTGAGATTCAGCTTTGGCAACGCAAACTGTAACTTTATCAACGCGAACAGTAGCAACCTTTACGTGTTAAGAAATCTTGCTGGGAGGCAGACTAGTGCTCATTTTTTTTCACTCTCCAACTTAACGTTAGTGAGACGCCTACTAGAAAAATTCCAACACATGGTGGTTGGTGGAGTTTTTACCCCAATATGTGGGTCAGGCATTGCACCAGCAGTTTAGAGTATATTTTAATTTTGGCATTGATAAGTGAAATGGGTCGGTATGAGGTTTATTGGTCCAGGGTTTACTTTGCTTCAACAGGACCAAAATAGTAGCTAAGAAGATGTACGGTGGGAGGTGGCCCACTCACTTGCTTCAAGGAGCATTTCTAAGAGAGGGGGAAAGAGGAGAGTTTGTAACCTGCTGTGGTATTCCATAGGGAATCCGTCTGGGCACAGAGTTTTGCCCAGAGTGAGGTCCATGAGGTCTTCGCCAAGCTCCTCTACCATCAGGGGTTGTTGAAAAGGGACTCTGTTTCAGCTAAGGTCACAGACAGTATGGAGATTTCAGCAAAATGTGGATCCACTTTCTTGCCTGGTGGCCATGATCTTGCTACATAGAGGGCTCGATAGTACTTTGCGGATGTGGCCCGACGGGACCCAAGTAATGTTCTGGCCTATGAAACTGGCTATCACCCTCGCTGCTCACTCCCTAGTGGCCAGCCTGTGCAGACATTTGCCTGAGGTATTCCCTCATTCATATACCCTACTGGCTGAGGCCTCCCAGCATCTGCAGGCTTCTTCCAGACAAAGCTGGCAAACGTGAGCCCTCTCTACCATAAAGCGACGGCCCAGGAGTTCCAGTAAGCACCTCCCACCCCAGGATTCAAGTTGTAGAATCGAGGCCTCTAATTGTGCTATGCAGCACTATGTCTCGCCACCATGGCTGCTGAAACAGAAGTGGATGCCTGCACGGATGGTGGCCTTGCAGGCTTATAAATAGAAAAAAATCTTTCTTTTACTACTGACTTTGGCACAGTTTGATGAATCCACACAAATTGTATAAAAGACCTATCATATTTAGCCTGCCCTTGTTTTTTTCAATTTCATGCATATATATTAGGAGGATTGGGGCAGATTTAAAAGGCGGTTAAAGAAGTGTTCATTTGTTTATAAACTTGGTATTGTTCAATGACTCCTCATGACATTTGGCAGCCATTTAGCAGGTTGAGCTTTCTGGTGGTTAGACCAGGTTTTGAGGACATCAGTCAAGGGGCAATTAAAGGTTTCATTCAGTAATAACTCTGGCACTGTTTCATGAATCTATGGCAAAGGTTGGCTGGCAGCAAATTAAGCCCAGTGGAAGGTCAGGCAGGCTTTGTGACAAACCCCACTCTTCGCAGCCAAAATTGGTTGGGTACAGCTTCTGGCTCAACGTCATGTGTAGCAAATAATGGTACACAGCAGGAGAATATGGCACCTAATTAAAAAAAATTAAATGTACTGAAAAACACAAATTAAAAGTCAACTATGTTTCAGCACATAGAAAATGAAATTTGACAGCTATGGTGCAAAGCACAATGGCCACATTCGAAGAATCCCTCAATTTTAGCTAGGGTATTTTCAATTAATTATTGTCTATATCTATACCTACATATTGATGTACATAAATATCTATGTATATCTAATCCATATAGGCAAAACACTAGCAGCAAACCATGGGTAGTCCTCTGTCTTTAGGTGGAGTCTGCACTTATATTTGAATAACATCTATAACAATACAGACTCTTTGAATGTCATCACCTCAATTCCCTGTTCTTCAAGGCAAATATTTGAGCGCAGGTAAAGAAAAACAATTCCTATATGTCAGTGATGTTTTGATGTACTGGTAAGATGGACTACAGTGAGCTGTAGGCCTTCAAAAGGCACTAGGTACATCTTAGCAAGTGGTACTGATAAAAGTATTTTTTGTGTTGCATTTCATAACGCACATTCTCTGTAAGTGTGAAATATAATGGATGCTAGTATTATAATATTTTTTTTTCATCAAAAGGAGTAATGAGCCTTATTAGGATTAAAACTTGTGATTTGCGGATTGCATTGGGAGTTATTCACAAAGACAATTTAGAGTTCATAAAGTAATACTCTTTTACCTACTCTTACATGCCTTTGTGAACTGGCCCAAAAATATATGAAATATTAGAAAATTGGAATATGCAGTAAATATTCATATGAAACTAGTATAAATAGAAAGCACTGTGCCTTCCTTGAACTTTTATTAATAGCTAGTTGGGCGTTTGGGGATTGATTTTCAAAGTCATGTAAGAATGGGTAAAAGAGTACTCCTGTGCTTCAACTTCCTGTAGTTATAAATGCTGTTGTGAATCAGCTTCTGTATATCCAGTGGCAAGCACTCAATACTCTGAAATATCAGTGGATTATCTAAGAAGGAATTGGAGGGAACTGCACATACTCCTGAAACTGTTATTCGTAGGACCTCTAATCTGCAGTAATCCATGGAGTGGGACCTATATACTAACATGCAGCAGTGTGTGGTGCCCTTGTTATTGACAGTGACTAGAAGCTATTGACCCATGAGAGTAGGCACTGAAAACAGGAAAACAAAAAAGTGATTGATGAAATGCTAGAACTGACCTCAGCCAATGGTAATCAACTTAGGGCCACATTCAATTCCATTCTTCTTTTGCACATCATGTCACCTTAGCCAGGAACTTGCCATTATAGGAACTATAAACACTTCAGTTGTGCACTGTATCCTCCATGACATGACTCTAACTAACCACATACTGTTGGGTGGAGGGTGTGATATAGGGCCCCAAGGGAACATTAGTTTTAGACATGTTGCTGCTGGTGAACCCTATTGAGGGGAAATGTCTTATCTAAGGTGGTTGCTGCAATATTATGTTTACATGGTAGACATGTTAGATGAGGGGAATTTCTCTTAAAATTCGTTGTGGTTGCTAGACTGGATGTTTACCTGAGCATCCATTTAACTAACACATGATGTGCTGGCTTTGTGCAAAACTTCTCCTCATCACTTTGCTTCTTGAGCATGATCACCCAAGTCTGTGGCATTCATAGAGTTGGGTGATCGTGTGAAAGGAACAAATAACCTGATTACGTATTGGCCGATGGGTTTCTCTGTCACCAATGTGATGGATATCCCGTCCTCGAAATATAAATCGCATTATATCCAATGGGATTAATATTTCGGCAGATAGAATATCCATCAGCATTGTGACGCAGTGACCTGTCAGACAAAATGTAAATCAGGAGCAAAGTCCCTTACTTCAATAAAAACGAGAATCAAATTTCGGTATTTACTTAAAGTGTAAGTCCTTTCTATTTGTGTATCCTTCTGCATATCTAAAGACATTTTAAGTTGTCTTCCTTACTGGGAAACGCTTATACTATATTTCGAGTTGCTGTTCTTTGGCAATTTTTATTTTGATTCTCCCTTTTAGCCATATTTATGTAAGTGGTTTGTGCTAACCTATAAACACATGTTTTGCTAAAACTCTTTGGGGGCAATTACAGACTCTTCCCTACCTGGCTCTCGGAGATTGTTTCCCCCGCATTCCTGGTCCTCTCGCCGCCGCATTGCACCACCACAGCGGCCGCCAAGGAGAGGATTTCAGGACTACTTCGTCCAGGCTCCTTAGCGGCTCCCCAGCGGAGGAATGTCGTCATGTCATCTCTGCGCCCGGAGGCGCTTTAAATCACAGCACACCCCGGCAGAGCGGGTGTTTCTGCTAAAACTCTTTGGGGGCAATTACAGACTCTTCCCTACCTGGCTCTCGGAGATTGTTTCCCCCGCATTCCTGGTCTTTTAGCCGCCGCATTGCACCACCACAGCGGCCGCCGAGGAGAATATTTCAGGACTACATCGTCCAGGCTCCTTAGCGGCTCTCCAGCGGAGGAACACCGTCACGTCATCTCTGCGCACGGAGGCGCTTTAAATCACGGAACACCCCCGCCCGGGCAAAGGGCGGGCCGTCCGGGGCCGGAGGCGGCCTGGCCGGGCAACCCCCCTAACATTTGCAATACGGTCTGTGACATCTGCAAGGACTGTGGGTCAGTGAAACTCTTGTGTTGCTTTTTAAGATGTCCCATAGACGCCTGTTAGCCGTGGTTGTAGTGGGGGTTTATATTTTTCTCTTGTCGCCAATAAGTGTAAAGGCCAAGGTCGACCAATTGTCTGGGCTTGCAGGATCAATTTGGGTCAATAAAAGTGCGACTGGCAGCACGGGGGGGTCCTTGACAAGAACCATGGACCAGTTTATAACTAGGGCTGCTGTAGCGCTGGAACGCGAGATAGCCATAACGGAGAAGAGATTGTCATTAGAACCTATCTTCTCTAAGCGTTCCTCATTGGGTACCATTAGGGACGCCATCACCCCTGAGCTGCTATCCGCTAATTCCTCTAAGGACGTTATACGGCTGGAAACGAGTCGGGATCTGGAGGCAACCGTTGTATCTGATACTTGCCGTTGTCAGCACAGCCCTCTGACAGCATCTTTGGCCAGATAGAGCACCTGATGAAGTCACTGATGCTCCCCCTATTCGAAAGAATCAAATTAGTCCTTGAAAATCTGGGGAAGCTGGAAAATATTGTAATGTCTAATACTACTGTCTTGGAGAAGTGTGTGGGCTGTTCTATGGTCCCCAATAGTGTATCCAAAGGAGTTGTATCGTCAGTTCATATCGGTAACTCTGCCGTTAGCCCCATTACAACAGACCCCAAACCTCCCAGGCTTCCAAGTCAACAAGATGACAGGGGCACTTCAGGGGCACATAAGACAAGTTACACCACCAGTAAGAGAGCTGATGTACAGGGGCGGGAGGGTAAGCAGGTGATAGAACCCGGCAAAGTGGCGGTAGAGTCAATCCCTGAAGAGAATGTGTAATGTGTATGTATACTTGTAAAGCGCACTGTTACCTCGTTACGTGGCGTCCTGGTGCTGTATACCGCTGGGGAACCCGTCCTGGCTTTCCCTGTGAGAGGGCACCCCAAGGTGAAGCCAGGCATCCCCGGCGTTGCTGGGGCCATTGTGGAGATTAAGCAAGCTATTGCCCAGAGTTGCAGAGTGGGACCCATGGTTAGCGTAGGCACCTAAGCGAGAATTATCGAGTCCGTGGACATTGACCCAAGACCCTGCCGCGTCGGGAATTGAACCCTGGTCCCGGGCCGACCTCGGCTTCAGGGTCTGCCGCTTCTAACCAGTGAGCCACACTTTTCAAGAGAAGGAGGTTGTAGTTGCCGAGGATAGGAAGAGGAAGCATCCCTGTATTGACCTTCCCCCTGACTCAGAGCCTTACACTGTGATAATGTCAGGGGCACCTGAGCTACAACAGGACAAACAGGAAAATCACAGGAAACTGAAAAATAAAGTAATTTTTTGGCTCAGCAACTATAGACCACTCCCAGGTTATATCAACGGTGAAATTCTTTACGTAAGGAGGGTGAGTTGGTTGGGTAACAGATGTAAGGACCTGGCAGGGGACTGTATAATTGTAAATTTCAGAGACCCCAGAGCACTCAGGTTCATTTGCGGTGGGAGGGAATCAAGAGGGGAGGGTGGGATCCTAACACTTGATCGGAGTTACTTTTATCCTCGACCTACTACAGGTATCCCTCTGTTTTCTCGAAATTGGTATGAAACTCCCTCTAGACATCCTATCTCTGGATTTAGGGTGGAGCGTCATCTTCCCCAGGCTCATCAATTTGACACCCCTTTCAACCACCCTATCAATACACATAATCGATTTGCCCCCCTATCCACCATAGAGGAAAATGACTGACTTGGGGATGGTAAGGACTTGCATAGGTCACCACCTAATGAGGGTCTGTTTCAAAGTTTAGGGGTATCTACCAGTAGCAATGTATCACCGCCTCATGATCGTCTCCCTCTCTAGACCACCAATCTTATTAATACCAGCACTGTCACATGGAGTTCTGTTCCTAGTCACACGGGGGTAGGCCAGAGGTGAGTTCTAGTTCCGAGGTCCCCTTGGTGAAGGTCTCCTCATGGAACATTGCGGGCCTAGATACCAAATTACACTTATGTGAGAAGTTGGCCTTATGTATGATGTCCACAGTTCTGTGGGCACCTTGTATCAGTCCAAACACTCCCTTATGGTGGTGGTTGTAAGTCAACCTTAAAGACAAGCTATCCTAGAGGTAGCATGGACTAAGCAGCCTAAAGGCTTAACTCAAGAGGACATGTGAAGCCAGCTGTTTTACCATATGCAATTCTGTAATATCAAATGAAAGGACACCACACAAGTTATATATTATAAAAATATATGTATTTATTCTCAGAATAATCCCCACTACTCTTTATGAGCAATGAAGCACAAGCGTTTAAACAAAAGCACAATATAACATATACAAGTTGCACGTTTATGGATGAGGCCGGTGGCCACTCAAACCATATATCAATAAAGTGGTATAACAATCACTAATCGATCGGGGGTAAGGCCTAGGGCCTTGAGAATCGCTGGGACTACACTGGACTAACAGCAGTTAGGACGGGAGTAGCCTGCGGGATTCGGGTGCAGTGCAGGAAGCACACGCATGCACCAATGCAAAGTCAATGGTGCGTAAAAGTTATCGAGTTACAGTTTTAAGAGTCTTCCGACTGGACTAGAAGGACAAAACTTTAGACTTAGACACTAGAGGTGTTAATCACTACAGGAGCACTGGTGCTCAAGAGTTACCTCACCCACAGGAAGCGGGTGCACAGGTGCGAAGATGTGTCGGGTTTCGTCACGAAGATGTAGGGTGCCTGGAGATGAAGATGCTGCAGGCGTACAATAGAGAAGTGTCCGGTGCGATCCAAGGGTGGATCGAAGTTGATGGGTACCTGAAAGCAGAGGGGACAGAGTCTGGGTCACTAGCCAGTGACCAGGAAGGAACTAGGCGATGTTGGGCGCAATCAGGTTGATGTTGGGTGCCTTGTCTCCGCTGCCACGTGGACTCTGGGGCACCGAGGATGTCCTGGCGTGGATCACGAGCTGTCCCACAAACGCTCTCACTGTCGGCGATGTCGGCTTCCGTATTGGAGTCAACAAACCTTGGCAAAGGCAACCCACGCAGGATTCGAAGAAGGCTTACCACTCGGATCAGCAAGGTCAGAGCGGGTGCTCTGCGTAAATTCTTAGGTTCGTCGGTTCTGGGGCCACTAGCCAACGGGCAAGCGACCGGACCAACACGTCAAGCAGGAAAATGCAAAAGGGCCCCACGCAGCACTCGTCGAGTGTGGAGGGATGAGCTTCGGTGCAAAAGCTGCTCGGGCTGAAGCTTCTCAAACTCTAATGCACAGCTTCGAGGGAGCCTTGGGTGCTGCACGGTCAGCGCGTCGTTGTTCCTCCAAGATGGCCGCTCCCACGCTTCAGGTCGCCTCCACGGGTCTTAGCTTTGCAGGGACGGTGAATCGGGCTGTTAGAAGGCAGGCACGCTGGGTCTTGTTGATCTCTGTCGCTCGAGTTCCGGTGGGAACTGCAACAAAGCAAACGTTGAGGTGCTGGATGGTGCCTGTTTGCACAGGGTGGTCACTCCTTGACCTCAAGGGAGATTCTTCAGTCTTCTACATCGAGTAGGATGTCGAAGGGTCCAGAGTTTCGTTTCATAAGTTTCAGTCAGGATAATCTGATGTGCATTGGCACTGCTCCCACCTATATTCCAAATCTGGGGGCTGGATTACCTGTTAGGTCCCTCCTATGGGTGGGACCCAGGAAGGGGGTGGTTACACCCCTTTTCCTTTGTCCAGTTTGCCGCCAGGACTGGGGCAGGACGGCCTCAGAACCCGTATGACTGGAATCTGCCCAGGGACACCTTGTGCGCCCCAGGCAGCGTCTAGTTTCTTTCAACCCTCCCTGCTACAATCCACTATCTCCTGTCTGGGGTGGTGTGACACCTCCCTGTGACAGGGGAATCCTTTGATCAAGCGTCCTCTGCCAAGTTTCGGTCAGCAGCAGGAGGCCAGACTCATGTCTGTGGCAGCAGCATCCATTTTGTGATGCTGGTGCTCTGGTTAGGATTAACCGCGTTTTCAGTAAAGTAACATGTCTTCTCCCTCTAGAAGGGTGGAATGCTAGTATTCC
Source organism: Lissotriton helveticus (assembly GCF_964261635.1). Taxonomy (NCBI): domain Eukaryota; kingdom Metazoa; phylum Chordata; class Amphibia; order Caudata; family Salamandridae; genus Lissotriton; species Lissotriton helveticus. Next base: position 1,432,375,212 of record NC_136067.1, on the reverse strand, counting down.
AAAGTATATGACACCAAACACGACATGTTTTGATAAAGCCAAACCAAAGTTAGCATTAACCGCGAGGATTATAATGCACTGAAGAGTATATGGTATGGCAGTATCACTGGAACAACAGTAAGGAAATGGTTCCGAACACTGCAGGCAGGCTCAGCTCATGCTAGAGCACCATCTCACATAAAACCAAGCACTCTGCCTCCAGGATTGTAAAGGCCTGCCATAGGAGTGACTTATAGGTGTATATGAGTCCAGATATAGGTTTAGACATAGGTATACTATATCTAAGCAAGGGGTTAGTACACCACCTTGCCCCAGCTGTGTGAACAGCCAGTTGTGTCGATTTAAGTACCAGCCAGGGGTGGCAAAAGATATGCTGCAGCCCCTGGTAGGCCTTGGATACACCTATGCCCTGGGCCCATATAGTGCGCTGTACAGGGGCTGATAAGGTGTCCAGTAGTACCAAATTGGTGATGTACCTAGGGTACATGGAGTCCATTTAAAGAGAGAGCAGATAGACTGGGACCCTGATTAGCAGGATCCCAGGCCAACTAAGTCGAAAACCAGCTAAACACTAGGCAAACAATCTGGGGTAACCATAGTCAGATATCCATCCTCCTACAACTTACCAGATTGGGCTACATTTATCGACGAGTCAGACATCTGGTCTTTTAAGGAAACTTGGGCATTAGCCCCTCTCTTTCGCACTGGTTATTTACATTTTTCAAAACCAGCAGCCAAGGGTAGTAGGGGAAGACCGGTGGGAGGCTTGTCGATATGGGTACGTCTGTGGTTGAGATCCCGATAGACAGCCCGGACATTATGGCAATAAGGATTACCTCCACAAAGGGTCTCAACATCATTATTATCAACATATGCATTAGGGGGCTCCCAGGCGGGAGATGCTCCTCAACAGCCCTTTTATTAGAGGAATTACTTTGTACCACTTCTAACATTGGAAATAGGGTTGTGGCTGGTGATTTCAACACCTGTTTTGAACCACTTGGTATGGTTGATGGGAAGCTTTCAGAGGCAGAGGATTCCATGTGGGGTATTCCTCAGTTGGAGCTGGCACCCATTAAAAAATGGACGCAAGTTGCTCTGTTTATGAAGGGGTTGTATCTCGAAAAGGGCATGCGGGCTGTTAATGGCAGAACAAAGTCACACAGGGCAGGGGCAGTTACTTTTGACAATGGAAGATCTGGGTCCCGCATCGACTATATACTGGCCAGCTTGGAGTTGTGCTCGGTTATTGCCGATATGGTGGTCACGTGTAGATCCGAGAGTGACCATACCCCCCTAGTCCTGTCTCTGACAGATAATAGCTTTATTGCTACAATCATGGTCGATGTCCCTATTGTTCAGGGAAAGGTAACCCTAACTAAAGATGAGAGAAGGGTACGTTGGCCTAAAATAGCTACGAATGAGGGCTCTTTGTCCAAGAAAAGGAATTTGCTCACTAGCACAGTGAACAGATTAAACAGTCTTGAGTCACAGGTTGAGATCAACGGAAAATTCCCAGAAATCCACAATGGTTTATTCTCTGAACTTAAATCCCTTTTTGTTAAAAGTTTACCCCCCAACAATAATAATAAAGAGTTGAGACCCTGCTCCTGGTATGATAAAGGCTGTAGACAGGCACAAAGAGCTCTGCTTACAGCCATTAAATCTAGACTACCAGAGGACATTCGTTGTTGTAGGGCTACTTACAAACTCGCCCAACTAACTGCTAAGAGGAACTGGGAAGAGGACAGCTGGAGGGGGTTGCTTCATGCCTGTGAAGGGCGGAATATGACTCAGTTCTGGTACCTGCTTAAATGGGGCAATCGCTCGCAGGACTTGGTTCCCACAAATCATGTGGAGCCACAGGCCTGGGTTTCGTATTTCGGAAACCAGTTTAAACTGAAGAGTAGGTCCACAACTGAGACATAGTCCCCAACGAGTGAGGAATCCCTGGTATTTGTACCAAGTGAGGTGAAGGCAGTCCTAAAGGGCATTCCGAGCGGCAAAGCACCTGGGCCAGATTGTATCCCTGCAGATCTATTTCAACATGAGCAAGATCTATGGGTCCCATATTTGACCATGTTAGCCAATGCCCTTGCTAGTGGGGCATTAGTTCCCGATTCTTGGCTAGGGGCAGAGATATTGCCTATCTACAAGAAGGGCGATTGCTCTGCCCTGGCCAACTGTCGTCCAATTAGTCTTATAGATGCGGTACAAAAAATTGTGGCCCGCCTTCTTTTGGGTGGCATACAGGTATGGATGGTCGATTTCGATGTACTAACACCCCTTCAGGCGGGGCTTCGGTCCCACATTGGTACCCTAGACCAAGCATTTAGGGTTATGCTCCTATATTGAAAGGAGGTTCTCCTGGCGGGTGGCATGCTCTTTGCGGCCTTCGTGGACCTAAGGTCCGCATTTGATCTTGTCCCGAGGATCAAGTTGTGGGAAGTATTATTGGGGATGGGTATGCCTAAAGAGTTGGTAGTTTTCCTCATCAACATGCACGAACACACGCATGCTAGAGTTCGCTGGGGCAAGCCTGGGGAGGTGACCGACAGGTTTGAGGTCTCTAAAGGGGTTAGACAAGGGTGTGTGCTAGCACCTACCTTGTTTTCCCTGTTTATCAACTGGATTATGAACTATTTTTCTAACCACCCGACTGATGCACCCTCCCTTGCTGGCAAGAAAGTACCACTGCTCATGTTCACGGACGACACTCTCTTAATTTCTAAAACGAGACAGGGGTTACAGCTTGCACTGTCTCGCTTTGACCTTTTCTGCCGCGAACATGAGCTGGAAGTCAACATAGGGAAGACCAAATTTATGGTCCTCCGTGGTCCAAGACCAGTCAAAGCTAGGGTTAAAATGGGTGGGGTCATCCTAGACCAGACAGCTGTCTTTACGTACTTGGGAGTCACTTTTAGTGAAAATCTAAGTTGGAAACCGCAGTTAGACCTCCTCACTCTTAAGCATGCCCAACTTGTTGGTGCTCTGCTGAAGGAGCACAGAAACTTCCTAACCAAACCTCTGGCTCCCTTGATAAAAATGTATGGTTCTAAAATGTTACCGGCCATTATGTATGGAGCAGAACTGTGGGGGTTTAGCGACACATCTCAACTTAAGGTCGCACAGAACAAATTTCCCAGATCGGCAATAGGGTTACCCCAATCAACACCCCGTATTCCCTTATTATATGACCTGGGATGTAACCCCGTTGAAGATGTGATTCGGTATAGACCACTGGCGTTTTGGCGGCGCCTGTGGACGACACCGGAACTGTCCATGTACGCTGAGGCCCTTTTGGAAGTAAAAAGGCTTCGGGGCGCATCCAGGATTCCCTGGTTATCAGGATTAAAGGCTTGCCTGATGGATATGGGGTTGGGGTCCTTGTGGGTTGATCCAGCTACTGCCGTCTTCCCCTCTAAGAAGCTTGTATGACTGCTTTATTCCTTGCTATCAAGGACGCTCCCCATTATGAGGAATATTGGGACATTATTACAAAATCGTTAGATCGCGAACTTTATCATCAGTTAAGAGTAGGTTCCCTCCCGCTCAGAGGGTTAACTTGCTCTTGGAATACTGTTAGTACTGACAAATGTCCCTTTTGTGTGGAGGAGGTGGAAACAGTTGACCACTTCCTCTTTTGCTGTCCAATGTACACACAACCCAGATGAGCATGGCTGAGGCCTGTATGTCGCTCGTTGGGCACCAGATCCGCACAGGCCACTAGAAGAATTTTGCAATCTGACACCTCAAAATGTATTGTTATATGCGTATCTAAATTTGTCAGTTGGGCGTGGACAATTCGGACTCGGAATATGAGATCTTAATATATTGTGTACACTATGAAGTTGGCGGGTTAGCATGATTGTCTACTCCATATGAACTTGGTTTTTTATCTTTCTATGTCTTATTGATTGCTTCAGTCGTGAGTCTTTGTATATACATTTAATAACTTTTCATTCTTGTTTTTAGTATGCTTTGTATTTATGGATTTTATCAGGATATTTTACTAGGGTTTGTGATGTATTTGTATAGTATGTCTTTTATGATGCAAATCGAAATAAAGACCTCTTTGACTGACTGACTGACTGACTGACTGACTGACACAACAACGTATGCCATTTTCCTCTAATTTGGTAAATTACATGCCTATAGAATCTGGAAAATTATGTGATCAGGTCTAACTCGTTTGAATGACTTTGTGCTATAGACCAAGATAAAATGATAAATCTTGTTTAGTTGGATCTGCTAAATGCGTTTTTATTTTACAGCATGCTTTACATCTGGCCATCTTACAACTGGGGTTTTAAAAGCAGTTCATAAACAAAAATATGATTCTCTATAATAATGTTTCTAACCCAAATTCAACATACACTATAAAGGCAGGCTGACTGAATCATCAACTAATTGCCTTCATGCAGAAATGTGATATTGTGATAAAACGTGTTATTTCTGCAATGAGGCGACATGAGCTCTAATCCCAGGATCACTCTATTTTCATCTCTTTCATTTGCCTTCTCTTTCCAAAAGCACATCAGCAGCTTATTGCAGGCCAATCATTTATATTGCACACTGTTTAGAAATTTCTGGGGCACATTTATGGGGATTTGGCATAGGGCAGTGCAGCAAGTCACCTTGATCTACTGCCCTACGTTAAAGTGAAAGTGCAGAAAAGCACTGCATTTATCTAATACAGTGCATTTGTGTCCTTCCCTCTTGCTCTGGAGCCATTTTGGCATCCTAGCGTTATTGCAGGCACCCTTGCACTATGTTGCAAGGGTGCTTGGGTTGTTGGCAGGATTGCTTTGTGCAGAAAGGAGCACCTTCCTTCACAAAAATAATCCTAGGAAGCTTTTTCATCTGTGTATGTGTTCTGCAGAATGCATAACACATAAAAAGAGATAAAAACAAGGAGAAATAAAGTAATTTCCCCTCATGGCACCTCAGTGGGGAGACATAAGGTTTTGGCGCTTCCGCAGGTTTACATGGTCTTGTAAATATGGGGAAGCATCACAATACCATAGGTGTTGCGTGGGCACACCCACCACAATGCCCATGGAACACCTGCCTAGTGCAGAGTAAGGTAACCCAGCGAGTTCCACTGCTTTGCCTTACCCATATCTATGAGGCAATTCAAAGCCACACAAAATGGCCTTGCATGGTCTCATAAATGTGGTTTTGTGTTTTGTCCTGCCAGAGTGTCACAAAAAGTGGCTCTACAGCAGCGTAAGGGTCTCATACTTATTCCCCTCTGTATTTACAACCTGAGTTGGATAATCCTTAATTAAATAATGGATAACCCACGTCATTATTTACAATGATTGTTATGTTATGTTATTTTCTGCAGTGTTACTGTTATAATACGCAATATTTCACAGTTTACTGCTGCCATTTACACTATGTAATAACAATCTTCATTTTAATTTTTTTTAATAGGCAGTGTGTCCATCGCTCGATTTGATTTTCCATTTAAGGTGACCGTGTTTGGGGGTGTAGGCCTTGCTATATTCCTCAACATCTGTTGCGTGTATGCAGGGCCATCTGTGTCCCTTGTCTCGGTGATCGTGTTTTCTTGTGATCTGCCAATGTACTGGCCTTTATAAGTCGAGGTGTTCATGTTTGCTACTATGTCTACCAGTGATGTGTGATCACTCAGTCGCAGTGTCAGAGGCCCAATGTCCCAATGCCTGTGTTCTCCTTGCTGTTTTAGGTGTCTTTATTTGTCAGAGTTCTTGAACCCCTTCCACATTCCTGAGCATCAGTGAACATTTAAAAATAAGGCTCAGAAACTGAAGACAAATTTCTGAACCAAAAATGACTTTTATTGTGTCTAACAGTCGAGGATTCAAAAGCCTGAGCTAGAAAGGAATGTATCAAAATTGTTGAAGAGGGTCTCAAATTCTAACTAATATTTTAACTTAATCCAATTAACACAAAATCTCAAGGTAAAATTTGCTTCCTTTCACAGTAGTACAATATCATTTCAACTAACAGGATGATAAAAAAAGTTAAAATAATGTTTGCAACACCAAATAAGGACCAAAGAACAGAAAACAGACGACATGCTTCAAAAACAACATAGTATATATAACAAGGGGAAGTCTGACGTACCTGAAATGTACAATGTATCGATCAGCAGACAAATTTACTACGGAATGATGCGAGTAAATAGGAAAGTAAAAATGAAGCGACTGCAGATGTGACTGGCCGATGTCTCCCTCCCAATCCCCGGTTTGATATTAAAACAACAGCTACAATTGGGGTGCATTTGACTCCTCCAGCCCTTGGACACCGGGACTATGGACCAGTATGACAGCAGCAATAGTTAGGAGGGAGGTAATGGTAAGGTAAAATTGCAAATGATGACGCATTCAACTAACCTATCTAGGCACGTGCTTGTGATTCGGATGTCTCACAGCATTCACAGTATCCGACGGCTGAGAACGCTTTAAGTACAGCTCAGCACATCACATCATATGGGACTCCGGGCTTCAACCTAGTCCCCTGGCAGTTTTCTTTATCATTACTCCATTCCATGTTTCCCTTTAGGGCGAGTAGGGAAACCAGGTTTTAATGACAAATTGGTTGCACTGCAGGCTTCTTGATTCTAGCACCTTTAATGTGCAGCACTGACCAGGACACATTATTCTGACATTGAAGACAGAATCCAGCTACGCCATAGGGAAGAAGTGTGATTTCAGAGACATTTTTTGTGGAGTTTTTTATAGCGCGAACTAGACCCGAAGGTATCAGAGCTCTTTACATAAGCACCAGTTACGTTACAGCCCGACACATTAATTTTTGTTAGGCACCGGGCGATTAAGTGATTTTCCCAGAATCGCAGAATGTTGAGCGTCACTGCCTCGAACCCGGTTCCCCAACTCCAGGTCGACTGCCCTAGCCGTCAGGCAACTTTCTCTTAACCAATTAGGATAAAGAGCCTGGGTTGTAATCTTATTAAAATAGCTGGTACAGTATGTATGGCTGGTCATACTATTTCATTTAATTCACTCATTTTTTTTAATTTTTCCTAATAGTGTATTCTGAGGACTTAAATAATATCAATGGGATGGTTGTATAAACAGACACAGCCAAAAAGTAGGGCACTCTGGAGCAATATCCAAACTGCAAATGTAAAAACGAAGGTAGTGAAATCCCCGCTGTTAGAAATTGGGTCTCTAGTTGGCAGAGGTAGGCATCCTGTCCAAGTAGGGACCACAATTCTAATGAAAATAAGTCAGATACACACCATAAATGAACCTGTGCTCACCCTCTGGTAACTTGGAACAGATCAGTCAGGCTTAACATCAGAGGCAATGTGTCATGCATTTGTGCTGCACTTAAAAAGTAAAACAGCGAAAACACCACAAAAAGTAATCCACACTAGTTTAGAAAAATAGAGCCTAATTCAATAAACAAAACAAGATCAAAATGGCAAACATCTAATAAGTAGAGCAGAGAAGGCAAAGCGTTGTCGATCTGGCGATGTGTTGGTTCCAATCAGCACAGTCGGAGATGCGTCATCTGAGAACCCCTCTCGATGAAGGCAATGCAACGACGTCAAGCCATGGACCACAGCTGATGATGTGATGACAGCCAGAAAACCCACTTCCAAGGGCCAAGGACTGGATTGGCAGGGCGTGCCCTCATAGATGGCAGAGTCCAGAGACTGCAGAAGGGTTGTTGGAAGTCTTTGATGTCTCTTTTGACTTCAGAACAGGAGGCAAGCCAGCAAGCCCTTGAAGTCACGTTTGTTCCGAAGATGTAAAGATGCAGGTCCAGTCCTTCTCACTCTGGAAAGGTGAGGAGCAGTCAGCAGGGCAGGGACAGCAAAGCAGGAGTCTAGCAAAGTCCAGAAGAGTGGCAATCCTTTCAGAAGCACAGCAGTTCTTCCTGGCAGAATGTCCTCAGGTCCAGAAGTATAGTGAGTTAGTGGTATCAGGGGTCCAGGACTTGTAACCCGTTGCACCTTTGAAGGGGTGTAGTCATTTCAAAGAGAGGTCTTTGAAGTGCACAAGGACCCTGCGCTGACTTCGGACTTGCTACAAGCGTCTATGCAGTTCTTAGAACGGGGAAACACACAGCTCTATTCAGGTGCAAGTGTCAGCTTCTCCCTCCCATCCGGCCTGGTATGGCCAATCAGCCTGGTGTTTGGCCACCAGGATGTGAATGGCCCATCAGGCGCACCTAAGCTCTCTTACTGTGTGGATTTGTCTAGAGTGAATGCACATAACCCATCTGTCACCCTCCCCAGGCGAGTATTAAGAGAAAGGCAGAGGCACAGAATGGTTAAAGTGAGACAATGCTAACTTTCTATAAGTTATATACAAAAGGAAGGGGTTTGGCCCTGAGGGTTAGAGGGTAGGTAGGGCCACAAACCGCGTTGGGAGAGACACCATGAGGCTGTCAGGCTTCGTTAGTAAGATCACGAAATAAATTAAACAAACAAGAGGGCAGTGGTGACATTTATTGCAGTTCCCGCAAGAAACGCACACGCCCTGTGAAGTCATAATTTCAACATTTTGTATTGGTGATTAAACAAAAGACACATCACCCAGCCAGAACCCGATAAGAAGGGTGCCCACAGCTTTCATGACATTAAGTAGGACAGCGCTTACTTTGGCAATATGAAGTTTCCCATGGAAATGATTAATCCCGCCCTGAAGAGGGTCCTGTAATTGAAATACCAGGACTCGAAACGCGTCGGCAACGACATTTATTCCTACAAAGGCATTTAATTCCTTAGCCAACTAGAGACATTAAACTATTGGGGTTGGATCTATTCACCCTTGAATGAACTGAATAGGGATATTCAATCATTTATACACTAATGTTTGTTTATTGTAATCAATTTTGTTTGTAAATGTATTGAATTGTTCAACATGTGGTTATTTGTATAATGTTATGTTTATGTTTATGGTTATATTGTATAATTTATGTTTTTGTTCACATTGCAGTATAGTCATTTGGCACACTGTTTAGTTGATAATGTTTTCTTTCTTTGCAAAATTCACGTATCAAAACTTTATTTAAAATTGAATAAATAAAAGGCATGAGTAATTGCCAGGATAAACCTACAAGGTTCTGTTTATCTTGTTTCACACAAATAATGTGCACAAATAACTAGAGGCCTAGGTAAAAATTTTCTCTAACTTTCTATAAGTGGCATTTTCAAGGCTTGCAACTTAAAATCCAAAGTTGTGATTTTAAATTTTGACTCCAGAGACACCACACTCAAAATGTCAATTTTTTCCAAATTGGAAATTTGTTAACCTGTGGTAGAGATAGGCTTTGCAGTAGTGAAACAATCTTAAATTTGTTTTTCACTACCTGGGCATGTAAAACTTAAAATACATGTCCAACTTTATAAATACACTGCATCGGGCTACCCAAGACCTACCTTACAGGTGACGTATATGTATTAAAAAGGAGGGTTTGGGACTGGTAAGACGGTTAACTTGCCAGGTCAAAATGGCAGTATAACATTGCACACACAATCTCTGCAATGAAAGCCCAGATACATGTTTAAAGGGCTACTTGCTTGAGTGGGTGGCACGATCATTGCTGCAGGCCCTCTAGTAGCATTTCGTTTAAAGATCCTGGGCACATGCAGTGCACCTTACTAAGGAGTTATAAATAAATTAAATATGCCAATTGTTTGTTTGCCAAGGTTACCATGTTGCAGGGAAAGAGCACATGCATTTTAGTACTGGTTAGCAGTGGTAAAGTGCCCAGAATAATTAAGTCAGCAACACAGGGTGTCAGAAAGCAAAAGGTTAGGGTAAAACACTCGAAGGATGACAGGTCTAACACCTGCAAATTGCAAATTCACCTTTACTAACAAGAGATATAGGTCTCTATGTGACTGATCATTTAAAAAAGTCTTTAGTGCATATGCTTATTTCCCAAAGGTCAATCATTTCTCAATATTACCAACAGCAATTGAAAACACTTAATCCCTAAAAGGAGATACTGATGAGGTCCATTATACACTTGTCATAAGAGACTTCTTATTTAATCATGTTTAATAAATACAGAAAATACAATGACATATAATGTAACATATTCAAGGCATCATCACAATCTAAAATGCAGATTATAATACATGCAGTTTATATTTCCAGATGTAATCCCAAATATCAAAGTAAACACAAGAAAGGAGTGAAGAGGTAATGCTCAAAAGAGCAGAAGAGGTGGATACGTCCTCCTCAAGCCGCGGCGAGGCAGTGTCCTGGTGAGGAGGTAACCTTGATATTTGTGTAACTATGGGTATCCCTTTCTCCTGTTTTGAAGGCTCATGTGACAGTATCTGGATGATATAAGAAACCCATTCAGCAATATACCTACTGGGGTATAGTATCTTGTGCATGTTAAATTTATGTGCCCCACTTATTTAGGATTATACATAAATACACAGTTGTTTTGATTTGAGTGTAGAAGGGATCTCTTCTAGTTCCTGATGGGAAGCCAAGGGAGGGCTTGGAAACATGTCAACACAGGACACACTGCTCATTAAAGCATAGTATCTCCATCTCATTCCCCACTTTTAACGATACCAGCTCAAAGGAACATTAAAATGTATGTTTTCCACTGAGCCAGGTATTTTCAAATTTTTGACCCTTCCACTCACACTCATACACCACACATAGGGGCCTATTATGATTGTGGATTTCCTGCATCCACCGGGCCGGCGGAAGCCACCGCCGGCCCGGAGGATGCAGGAAATCCGCCGGGGAGCCTTGCAAGACCCACCGCCATATTAGGATGGCTGGTGGGTCTTCCTATCTGTCCGCCGCCTTTCCGCCGCCAGCCATATTAGGATGACAGCGGAAAGATGCATTTACACGGCGGCATTTCCGCCGTGTAAAGGCATACGGATTTGTGTTTGGGGGCCCGTTGCGGGCCCCCAGGGGTGAAGGGGGTGGTGGGGGGTGCACATGGGGGGGTACATATGGTACCCCCCTGCATTTGCCTGCACAAAGCGGCAGGCACCGCGAGGTGCCTGCCGCTTTGTGCATGCAAATGCACAACTTACTTTTTTAACATTGCGGCGGGTGCTGCTTCAAGCAGCACCCACCGCAATGATAAAAATACAGGATGTGACCGCCAGGGTAGCGGTCACATCCTAATTAGCACGGAGGGACCGCCGCTGCCCCTGCGGACGATCCCTCCTTCTCTATGGTGGCGGGCGGACTCAGGTCCGTCCGCCATCATAATCGGCCCCATAGTATTGTTTTTCATAACCAGTGCTCCCACGTATTTGTAGGTCACAGCAAGTCCCGTCCCGCAGCGAGGCCGGAAGACCCCGATGATGAAGCATGCCACCAAGAGTCCTTTTGGTGGGTGAGGGGTATTTAAACAAAGCTGTGTGCTTTCCACCATTGTAGGAGACACACGCAGTCTGGAGGAACACTTCTATACTTTCCCATAAGGGTGGATCCCTTTGTTTTTTTACAGAAATCCTAAATAATTCTGGTCTCCAGATATCACAACAAATCTGATGTGGCAACTAGCGACTATCCATCCCATCAGGATAACAGATTATGGTTCTTTTAAATTAATCACTTATGATTGTGACATATTATGAATAGTGTCAGTCTCCCTCACCCAGTATCCTGCAACCTCTCTCTGTGCCATAAGCAATGCTAATGCTACAGACTTGTGACACATAATTAATTTAACCCACCCCACCTGTGAAATTTGAGGTGTGTTGCTAGCATTAGTGTTTAACATCGAGGAGAGGTGTTGTGTTACCTTTTGCTAAAATTAGTGGACCTTAAGAGAGGACCGTGCAACATGCAGGAAATAGCATCCCAATCTGGACATCTGGCACATCTGGAGTCTGGGTTTAGGCCCCACTAACAGAGCGGTCTTTGTGTGTAATAGAGTCCATGGAATGATAGCTTAAGTATAACAGTGGCAGTGACAAAGTACCTGTGTATGAGCAGCATTACCTCCATGACTCATCTGAGATGGTTGTTCCATATTCCATCTATCTCTAGAAGAGCTGACTTCTTTAGGGTCATGTCTTGCACCTGCTGTGTATTATTTAATTATGCGTTTTTATGGGATTTAGCATCCATTAGTGGTTTGAAAGTCAGTAGTTTCTTCGGAAATGTTCATGTGAGCACTCTGGTAAGCCAGTTTAAAGAAAATGTCAACGTTTAATCTAGTCCCTGATGAGGGAAGGCATATTTTAAAGCTCGATGTTCTCGTCTAAATGTAAAGAGATATTGAATATTATCAGAACAGAAGGCAAACAACACTGGGTAATTTGAAAACTTATGAACAATGTCAGCCTCCAATAGTCCCCATCTTGGGGACCTTAAATACATATTATTAGTGTTGCTAGCACCCCACCCTATGATTGTTTCCAGCATATAGCACAACATACACATCGTTTTATACTGTGGGAGCATATGACCGACAGTTGACAGCAGGGTGGAAGTTAGCTGATGCAATTCTTCTCTGTCTTCTGATCAAATTTCCTACACAACAATTTTACTTTGATGATTCACATCAGATTAAATTAACACAAAGGGAATCCTTTAAGGCTACTTTTTAGATTAGGATCATGAAATTCTTCATCTGAAATTTAAAAGACTGCTTAAGGAGGAGAATAGTACTCTGCATGCAAATGACATTAAACACATGCTTTGACAGCGATCTCCATTAAATAGATATTTTTTCTAGAATAATTTTATACGTATTTACATCAAGGCAACACCATTGTCAGAAATTTGAGTATTACAAGAAATAGTGAAAATGTTGGGCTGTATGGTAAAAGAGCAGAGCAGTCTCAAGCTCCCCTTCAGCGTGATTACTCACATGATGCAAAGATGTGTGATGTTTTAAACCATCTTAGGAAAAATGATCCTCCGGAGATTTAGCACTTAAATTCAAACACTAGCTATTTCTCCTGACATACTAGGGAGGCCTGTAAAAGGGCATTAGTAGCAGACCGTAGTTCTTTGCATAAAGTGTCAGGCGTGGCTTCCCTTTACTGGGCAATGGGCTGACTTATGCCCACGTTGTTTCTTGAAACTTTTTTCAGAGAACCCACAGTACAACCTCTTGTGATGGTAATTGATTGTAGCAAATCCACATTTCATATATGTGCTGAAGCTGATTTTTGGTGCTGTTATCTCTGTGGAACTAGTTAGGGATCAATGAAGCACTTTACACAAATAATCAGTACTGAGAACGATTTGATACTGTGGAGCCTATTTACGAGCAGAGTTGCTTTACTCGTGCAAGGTGGTGCAAGAGCCACACATGTCCTAACTGAGATTTATGAAGTCATGCAATGTATTCTTGGCATGGTCCTGAGTGACATCATGAATCTGGAGTGAAGCAAAACAGCATAAATCATTGCATGGTTGTTCCCATGCATTTCCTATGGTTTTTTACGCATTTCAAGGTTTACCAGAACTAGTAAGCCTGAGAATGCACCAAAAAGATACTTCCTCCCAGGGGAGGTGTAACGAGGAGAAATATCTTTATTTCTCCTTGTTACTTCCACTCTCTATGTGTTTTATATTCTGAAGCACTCAGAGAAGAGGAAAATGCCTCTCAGAAGAGTTTTTGTGCAGGAAGGTGGCCCTTCCTGCAAAAAAAACAATCCTGCATGCAATAGAGGAACCCTTGCACCATGGTGCAAGGGTGCCTGCATTTGTGCTAAGCTGCCAAAAAAGCACCAGCTCAGTAGAAATGGCAGGAATGCAGCATATTGACTTAAATACAGTTGGTAAGAATCAAAATGTGCAAATGGTTCCACAATACTGGTTGCAGTGCAATGAGAGTTATTCAGACTCATCTCAATGAAGGTGCCTGAGAGGGGAGGAAAGGTGCGTACTTGGCGCATCTTTGGCGGTTGATCAGTCTGGTCCATTTGTTGACAGAAAGGTGGAAGGTAATGATATTACATTCCTAGTGGATACTGGTGCTATCTGTTCTACTGTGAAAACAACGGAAATTCCAAACCTACCCCTCTCGGGAGAAACTATTGAAGTTGTATGAGTATCGAGCATATCAGAACACCAGTCACAAATCCCTTAGATGTTCATATTGCGAGTTTCAGAGACATGCATTGTTTCATGGTATGTGACTCGAGTCTCATTTATCCTGCAATGCTGAATGGTGCATGATTTGTGCCAAGCATTTTTCTTGATTCCTTTACATTCCTTTACATCCGGAAAGCCAGTATTTGTTTGCATTCTGGTTCTGAGACCTTGTTTTGGCATGGTGCTGAGTTCCTCAAGGTTACACAGAGAGTCCTTCAATTTTTAATCATATTCTGAAAAGGTGTTTGGAGACACTAATCATGCCAGGAAATTCTGTTTTGGTTCAGTACATTGATAACCTGTTAGTGGAATCAAAGACACGAGAGGCATGTGTGACAGAAACAATTGCCTTACTGAACCATTTGGCAGAAGGAGGGCACAAAGGAGTGGAGAAGTGTGGCTCACTGGTTAGAGGAGGCAGACCTGTAAGCAGAGGTCAGCCCGGGACCAGGGTTCAATTCCCGGCTTGGCGGGGTCTTGAGTCCTAAAAATGTCCATGGACTCGACAATTCTCGCTCTGGTGCCTACTTGATTACACGGGTTCACACTCTGCGACTCTGGGCAATAGCTTGCTTAATCTCCACAACGGCCCCTCGCGGCGGGATGCCTGGCTTTCACCTTGCGGATACCCTGCCGGGGTTCTCACAGGGGAATACCAGGACGGGTTCCCAAAGCAAGCGCTTAGAAACCGCTCGGTGATTTGCGCTATATAAATTCCTGTACATTTACATTTACAAAGTATCACCAGCAAAATTGCAATTTTGTGAACAGGAAGTCCAGTACTCAGGACACAAAATTGAAAAAGGAGTCGGAGAGTTGACACCAGAGAGAATTAGTGTGATTAAACAAATGAGTAGACAAAATAGATTTCCTCTCTGTGTTATTCAGTTACTTTCTATAGTGATAACAAGACCGTCTAGTTTCTAACATGAAACAACTCCGGACAAAATGCAAAATAAGGTTCGTTTGTTGGTTTTATTAAAATACTCATATTTTTTTCAATAATAGTAGATACATCAGGTAATATCAATAACACAGTCGTCAATATAGTTGATTCAAACAATATTGATTCAATCTGTAGTTGCTATTTTTTTGACAGACCGTGTCCACTATCTAATATACAATATTCACATACATAATTAATATACAGTAAATTTATACAAAAAAGATAAAACAATAGTCCTCTTGTCGACGCGTTTCGGTGTCTTTTGTGCTTTTTATACACCTTCTTCAGGACACAGTTAAAAACATAGCCCAATGTCACTTATTGAACAGAGGATATTCTTTCTTTTCTATCCTTTCACTTGTCATATGACCATCCTTGTCATAAACGGAAAACGACTGCAGTGAGGCCGCTAGATCCAGAACACGAAGGTGCCCAATACTCCAACATGGAATATAGGAGGGGCAGGAATCTGATTGAGGTTAACCAATCACACGAGAGCGATTTGATTTACGGTTCGACAATCTGCATGACCGTCATGACAAGGATGGTCATGTGACATTTGGCACTAATGTAAAGATATTGCCCCCCACAGAGATTGCGAGAAGGGAAGGAGAAGGCCCTTGACTGCATAAATGAGTGCCATAGCGTTGGCAACTCATATGGAAGATGCTATGTTTTTAACTGTGAAAGGTGAATTATGCACTGCCTTTGCTGTTTGCACAAAAGCAGGAGTTTTAGAAGCATCCTGCCTAAAAGGGGTAAACTCCGCCCAAATTGCTGAATTGATAGCTCTGATTAGAGCGTGCACAATTGTAAGAAGACTGAGGGTAAACATTTGCTACTGATAGTCAATATGGTTTTCGGGTGGTCCATGACTTCAGTCAGCTATGGATGCAAAGGGGATTTCTGATTTCTTTAGGTTCCCCAATAAGGAACAGAAAACTGTAAAAAATGTATTGGATGCTTTACAATTACCCAAAAGGATTGCATTGGTCAAGTGTTCTGCACATTAATCGGGAGATGCTTATGTGACAAAGGGAAACAGATGCATCGATCAGGTAGCGCCTTTCTGTGCTCGAAATTTAATAGCCCAAAACAGAGGGATGGAAAAAGAAAATGCCAATTGCCATCTTATGTTCTCCTCTTCATTTGGAACTTGGGATGAGATTCAACAGTTGCAGGTAGAAGCAAGAGATGAGGAAAAGGACATTTGGAAAAATTCAGGTTGCAGAAAGAGAGCAGAGGACAAAGTATGGGTCTATATAGACGAAAGAACCATCATGCCGGATAAATAATATATCCCAAATGGCAAGGGTATCTCATGAAATCGCACATATTGGAAGAGACGCAATGATCAGGCTGTTTAAGCAGTCATTGTATAACCCGAAATTCAGGGTCATTGAAGAGAGTCTGTGCCAGAGGTGTGTTATCTATCAGCAGCAAAATCCTGGCAGAAAGCCAGTTGTTAATTGGGGACAAATTGGAAAAGCAGCAGGACCATTTATCTGTCTCCAATTGGATTTCATTGAGCTCCCCCCATATAATGGGCTGAAATATGTGTTGGTTGTCATTTGCTTGATCTCTCACTGGGTGGAAGCCTATCCAATGTGAAGGAATGATAGTCTCACTGTTGCAAAGCTACTTCTAAGAGAGCTGATCCCAAGATTCAGATTTCCAATCACTTTGGAAACAGATAGAGGAGCCCATTTTAATAATGAGATCATTTGGATGATTTGTGCAGCATTACAAATTAAGCAGAAGCTGCATTGTGCCTATCGACCCAAAGCATCTGGAGTGGTCGAGCAGAGCAATGGCACCATAAAATCTCGGTTAGGGAAAGTGTATGCATCAACAACACTGAAATGGCCTGATGCTTTACCCCTTGTATTGATGAGTCGTAGAAGCATTCCTGACAAAAAAACAGGATTGAGTCCTCATGAAGACCTGATGGGACAAGCAATGAGACAAGCATTTGTACCAGCGGAATTGGCTGATCTGGTGTGCTCTGTGTCTCACCAGGTTGGAGAGAATGCCACTACAGCACAGCTGAATCAAACTCATGATCTGAGTCCTGGAGAGTGGGTTCTCGTGAAAAAACACTTGAGGAAATTGTGTTTAGAACCCAGATGGAATGGACATTATCAAGTGATTCTGGTAACAAGGACAGCAGTAAAGTGTGGTGGTTTGCCAAATTGGAGTCATGCGAGCATACCAGACGAATATGCTTCTAAAAATAATCTGTGGGTTGAGTTTTATTGGGTTGTTGGCCTTGCATTCTATGTATTGTTTTTGTATTTATGTAAGATTGAATTGAAAGTGCCACACCAGAAATAGGGTTTTGTGAAGCTACCCCAGGGTGGGCATTTTTGTATGTATGATGTAAGAATGTACGGATGAATGGGAGGACTAGTGTAATAGATGTATGATTCAGACACAGTGTGTACGTTGTGTATAGAGTATGTGTTTTAGAGAGCGAATGTTAAGTTGAATTCCAAAAGGGGCTCCAAAAAGGGAATTGATAGTGATCTTGATTGTTTGGATTTTCTTTTTTTTTTTTTTTTTTTTTTTTTTTTAAAACCTTTATTTGAGTAAGCAAAAAAGTACAAGGATGGGCCTACAACCACACGGGCTGGCCGCTAAAAGAGGAATGGACACATATCATATATGCCCGCAGAGGTAAAAGTCAATCAACAATGCAATACTCAGCTCTATTTACAGGACAAAAACAGATTTTATTTATATGAAAAACAAACACACACAAAAGGCGAAAGTATAGTACCGAAGGTCAGCTCAATGGATGTAAGGGGGGGACAGCAACAGAAGTACAGTAGCAAAACACCAAGCACCGAGGAGCTCGGAGGGAGGGGGGGGGGAAGGGACCCAGAAGTCAGTACAAAAAGAGAAGGGGGAGGGCCGGAGACACCAGCACAACCCCTATATGAAAGGTTCCAAGAACGCCCGCCTATGGAGACAGGGCAAGCCCAACAGTGCCCACAAGGGGAGGAGTACAAATGTCGCCACGGTAATCGTTCCAGTGACCCCACATCTTCACCCACGCCCTGGGTCTACCCCTGGCCACATAGACAGTTTTCTCACGGAACATGGACCAATCCATGTTATCCTCCCATTTCGAGAGGTCCGGGGGCCTGGAGGCCCCCCAGAGTTGTGCAATGTCTCGCTTCGCAACCATATATCCCAGGGTGGCCCATCTAGTCTGCGCCACCGAATAATCCGTGGGCTCCCAAACATTCAAAAGACATCGACGGGGTTCCGGACACAAGGACACACCTGTCACCACAGCCATCACGTCAAGCACGGCCGCCCAATAAGCAGCCACCATCGGGCACTCCCAGAGAATATGTAGGAAAGTAGCACGCAATCCACACCCACGCTTACACAGTCCATCGGAGGAAAAGCCCATCACCACCAGTCGCGGTCCCGTCACGTACACCCGATGAAGGATCTTCAATTGAACCAGACGGAGACGAGCCGGAATAGCCACCTCCTTCGGGGAGGAGAGGGCCGATTGCCAATCCTCATCGTCAAGTTCCAACCCATCTCCCGTCCACAATTCCCGAAGTCGGGCCAATAAGTCGGACCGGTTGTTAATCAACTTTTTATAGATCAGGGAAATAGTGCTGTCAGGAAGATGTCCATCAAGGATACGGTCTTCAAGGGGGGAAGAGTCAGGTGGAATCTCACCAGGAGCAAACACCGAAGTCAGGGCGTGTCTGAGCTGTAAATAACGAAAGAATTCCCGACCACTCAGGCCATAGTCAGCCTGGAGGGCCTGAAACGAACGCACAGAACCCTTAGAGTACACATCCCCCACCTTGGAAATCCCAATCATGTCCCAACGGTCGAAACCCTTGGAAGACCAAAGACCGCCCAGACGTTCTGAAGCATAAAGCGGCGTCGCCAACGTCAAGCGACCCTCCCATCCCAAGCTCACATTCGCGGCACGCCACACCGTCAAAGCAGTCAGTGTAGGTCCCACAAGATGGCGCCCAGCGGAGCGAGAATAAAGCACTCTGTTAAAGTCACCTCCCGGAAGCTGAAGTTTATCCATTTCAAACGCCGGATTACGACCTGGCGAAAACATAGCGTGATTGATAGCGGACAGATGGGAAGCCCAGTAATATCTCTTAATATCGGGGAGCGCCATGCCCCCATCATACCACGGGATGGAAAGTTTCGCGAGAGCAATGCGCGGACGCCCATCCCAAATAAGCTGCCTCTGGAGGCTCTCAATCTCCCGAAAATAGGACTTAGGGATAGGATCAAAATAATTCTGGAGAGCATAGAGAAACCGTGGCAATGACATCATCTTAAACAGGGCCGCCCGACCCAGGGGAGACAGGGGAAGTCTGCGCCAACGGGCAACGTCCAAACGTAGCCTAAGTAACGGGGGAAGGAGATTACGATCAAAACGAAGGGACGAATCCAAGGTAACAAAAACTCCCAAGTATTTGAAGCCATCCCTGGCCACCTGAAGAGGAAGTCTGCTCGGCAACGGAGGCAAGACACCAGACAAAACATACACACAGGATTTAGTCCAATTGATGACGAGGCCTGAGTTAGCGCCAAAGGACACAAGAACGTCAAATAAAACAGTTAAAGACTTGCGAGGGGAAGTAAGGTACAAAAGGATGTCGTCCGCATAAAGCGAGACGCGGTCTTCGAAGTCCGGGGCCCAGCGAATCCCTTTAAGGGACGGTTCCCACCGGAGCCAGGCCGCCAATGGTTCAAGAGCGAGCGCAAACAACAACGGGGACAGGGGGCAACCCTGGCGGGTACCCCTGCCCAAGGAGAAGGGAGCCGACACTCTACCGTTTACCACAACTTGTGCCAGAGGTTCCGCATACAATAACTGAATCCAGCTAATAAACTCGCACCCGAATCCGAATTTCTCAAGAGTCGCCCATAGATAGGGCCACTCCACAGTATCAAAGGCCATAGAGGCATCCAGGGATGCCAAAATGGCCGGCTCAGTCAGAAGCCCCGCCCTCGCCACCACGCCGTGAAGGCGTCGCAGATTCAAAGCAGTGTTGCGATGCGGGATAAAGCCAGACTGATCCGGATGGACCAAATCCCCGAGAACCGAGAGGAGACGAGTCGCCAAAAGTTTTGCCAAAACCTTGGGTTCAACATTTAACAGGGATATGGGTCTATATGAGGAACAGAGGTCACGTGGTTTTCCATCTTTAGGGATGACGACAATTGTCGCCAGGCGCTGATCATAGGGAAGGATGTTACGTTCACGAGATTCTAGAAACATGGCGCGAAGATACGGCGCCATCTTATCGGGGCGTAGCTTGTACAACTCAATGGGCAACCCGTTCGGGCCCAACGCTTTGCCCGAACGGAGTGAACGGATAGCAGTCGCTATCTCATCATTCGTAAAAGGGGAGTCCAAAGCAATACGGTCCAGGTCGGTGACACAGGGCAAAGTGATATCGCGCAAGAGTAAGCGGGAGTCAGCCACGTCCCTCTCAGACACGGGAGCATACACAACACGGAAATATTCCGCAAAACGATCAACAATGGCAATCGGATCAGTCACATTCTCACCACTCGCAGACTGAATCACAGGCACCACACGATTGACTCTTTCCTTCTTGTCCAACCACGCTAGAAGTTTGCCCGCCTTATCACCCACATCGTACAATCTGCCTTGTTGCTCACGAAACATCACCTTAGCAGCGTCTGTGACCAGGGATTTATATGCAAACTGTTTCAGACCCAGGGCATGGAGCTTCTCAGGCGTGACACCAGATTCCAACTCATCCTCCAAAGCAGAGATCTCCCCCTCAAGGTCCACCACCTCCCTCCTTCCGGCTTTCTTGGCTTCAACAATCAAGGAGAGGGCCTGTCCACGAATCACAGTTTTAAAGGCTTCCCACAGGGACACAGCCGAAGGGACCGACCCCTCGTTCTCCAGGAAATATGCATCTATGGACTTGAGCAAGAGGGTACGAGTCTCAGGAGAGGAAAGATACCATGGGTTAATTGGAGCCACTCGGCCCGCTGTCTCCACCCCAACCTCGAAACGAAGCCAAAGCGGCGAGTGGTCAGAAATACCCCTTGGCAAATGCAAAATCTCGCGAACCGCTGACGACTGGGCCGCGGGCATCAGGAAATAATCCAGCCGAGACAGACTGCCATGAGCCCCTGAATGGAAAGTGTATTGGAGCTGAGTGGGGTGCAAAAGTCGCCAGCAGTCCACAAGGCCAAAGGTATCTAGAAACCCACCCAACCACTGCTGAGCCTGCGGAGTATCCCTAGGGGGATGGCGATCGTGAAGGCCGGAAAGCACCGAATTAAAATCTCCGGCCAGGAAGAGAGTACTTTCAGGGAGATCTAACAAAACACGGCCCAAATCAGTGAAAGTAGAAGTCTGCAAACCCGGGGGAACGTAAACATTAAAGAGAGATAGGGTGCGGCCCTCATATCTACCCACCAAGACAGTATACCTCCCACGGTCATCCTGAATCACCTCGTCAATCGCCAGGGGGAGGGAGGTTCGAACAAGGATACCCACACCCCTAGATCCGGAGGTGAACCCCGAGTGCGCCACAAGGCGGTAGCCCCATCTATTCATCGCATTACAAACATTACCAATCAAATGGGTTTCCTGCATGAAAACAATATCTGGTGACAAACGCCGTATACAATTCAAGACCACACTGCGCTTAATACGATCTCCCAGGCCATTAACGTTCCAGGAAACAAACTTCAACCCCCTACCCCCCATCCCAACCACCCGAGCCCATACCCCCCATCCACGAGCAGGACACCAGAAACAGCAACAGAGACAGGAGCAATTCGCCTTGAAAACAACACACAAAAAAGAAAGAACTTCCCAGCCCCCCTCCCCCAAACTGAAAGGAAACACCCCCCACCCTGCACCCCTGCAAAAAGCTAAAGAGCCACCCCAACCTGCAGTGTGCCTGTCGCCCCATAACCCCTAGTCTACACAAAGACCCCGGAGGAGGAAAGGTCTCCGTTCCACCCGCCCCCGACAAACATCAAGAACGAAAAGTAACAAAAGAAAGATGAAATAATCACAATGCAGAGGAACGCCGGTCAACAATCCTGAAAATGTGTTCAAAATAACAGTCAGATCTCCACACCACCCTCGGCACCACCAGGGTGAGCGGTGGATTCAGTCTCAGGAGCACGGTCAGGCAAGGAGTCTAGCCAGTCATTAACAGCATCTGGGCGATCAAAGAAAAGGGTACGCTCATTATACTCGATCCGAAGTCTGGTGGGATAGAGCATAGCATAACGTAAGCCCCGATCCCGAAGACGTTTCTTGGCCCCACGAAACTCCATACGTTGTTTCTGAACTTGTTGGGAAAAGTCCGGGTAAAAGTTCACCGTAGCATTCTCAAAGGCCACCGGGCCCTTCACCCGTGAGGCCTGCAGGATAGCGTCCCGGTCTCTATAGTGAAAAAGTTTCGCTACAATGGGTCTCGGCGGGGCTCCCGGCCGAACCCTGCCCCCCGGAACACGATGTGCGCGTTCCACCGTGAAGAACTTCGTAAGGCCGGAAGGGGCAAGATGGTTCAAGACCAGATCCTCAACCAGGAGATCCACCGAGTAGGGTTCAGGGTTCTCCGGTACACCAACCAGGCGAACATTGCAGCGACGTGCCCTATTTTCAAAATCCTCCAGACGTCGGGTCATGAAGTCGTGCACCCGACGGAGATTGCCGATTTCTGTCTGGAGCTCAGAGACGTCCTTTGTGAGGCTGGACGATTTAATGTCCAACGATTGCACCCTTTCATTCGTCTTGCCGAGATCAGCACGAATAAGATTAACCTCAATAGCCACGGTGTCAAGTTTATGGGCCAAGGCCTCGTATTGCTGGCCGGTGGAATCCCTCACGCCCGAGATAGCGCCCATGATGTCCTGTAGGGAGGGCTCCGCCGACTCTTCCAAAGCTCGTTCGGACGCCGTACTAGAACCAGGCAGGGCAGCTCCGGGGGACCCCTTAGAATGAGTATAGCGGTCCATGACATTTGATTGAACCGGGGCTCCGCGCAGTGGTGCTTTCGTCTTGCGCGTCTCTCTGTCCCCTCTGCCCGCCATTTTGAAGATGCGTCACAGGACAAGCCACCAGGGCCGACGGGCCCAACACCCAAAGCACAGGATCAAAAGTACACAAAAATGAGGGGCACAACTCGGGTAGAGGTCGCCAAGCCAGCAAATAGTCCGGAGGTAAACCCAACAGCCGATCCGCCTCCAGGTCTCAGCCGCAATGCGATAGTCACACCCGTGGCCCAAGTCGGAACAGAATCGAAACCGAAACTTAGGAAGGGGGACCCACAAGGCCAGATCTCCTGCCGTTGTTGTTCAATTCCAGGACGGCTACAGAACCGCACCCCGTCCCGGGCGCACCTCGAGGGCGGAGTCCAAAAGTTCAGACCATCATATCTCAGGAATAAAAAATCCAAATCAATTTCTGAAAGGTGCCAGGCTGATCAGCCAAACGTCCTCCACACGAATTCTTGTAAGAAATCAGGATTCAGTCAGGATAAAGTGCCGGGGGCGGCGAGGGTCCGGAGAGCGCTGTGCTCAAGCGGCCATCTCGGATGCCCGCCAAGCTCCTCCTCCGATTGTTTGGATTTTCAATCTAGAGTAGTTCCAAAAAAAGCTTTTGAAAATATTGAACAAAAGTGTTATCTAACAGATATAATAAAGGTTTTTGATTAAATTCAAACGGAAAGAGTGGTTTTGCGAGGGCCTTTGTTGTGTTCATTGCTTCTCAAATTTATGGTAAAAGAACAGTGCAGTCCTGGCATTTTGCTTTCTTTATTTATAAAAATAATATAACATTTAGTTTGTCGGTTGAAGAAAAGGGATTCATAGATGTTGTAACTGTTGCATTTCTAGATTCTGTAGGTCTCTTCTCTTCTAGTGCAGGCTTCTGTTGTGCGCATCGCATCGCTGTTTACCCGTGGTCCTGTCACCACACCCTTGCGCCCTTACGTCCATATGCTTACACGCTGATGCTATTGCAGCTGGTAGAGACTCTGATGCGGAAACGCCGAAGACACTGAAACAATGTAACGCGGAATTACCGCAGAGTCTATCCAGGAGCTGAATTGTGTTGAATTTGAGCTGCATTGAGGTATGGGGCAAATACCCTGAATCAGTAAGGTTAAGGGCATCGTGTAAAAGAAAATACTGCAAAGGCAGTCACCGTGAGGAAGGAGAGCCCGCATAATCATTTTCGGTGGAGGAGAATCGTCAGCACAGGAATGGCAAGGGCACGGGCACGAGTACTCGGCCAGAAGCACAACAGAGGTAAGTGTGGAAGCTTGTGGATCATTTGGACTTGTTTTTAATTATAAGATCTGCACTTGATGCTGGGGTCAGTTATGGGGTGGTAACTGAATTTGGACCCAGAGAGGTTGCCTCAATCCGCAAAGGCACTAGTCATGGCCCCATGAAGAACAAAAGTACCCTGGAACAAAAGCAGATGCTAATAGATCACTCAGCGGACCAGAGGGACTATGGAGAAAGTATGCAGAGCCCAGGGCCAAGAGTTAAGAAAGGAACAAAACAAAAAAGGAAAAGCGACCAAGGCTGCAATGTCGAGTGGAAGAGGAGGCGCTTTTGCCTCAAATTCGTTAAAAGATTTTGTGGGGAAACACTTTAAAAAGGTATTTTCACCAGCAAAGCCACCGGACATAGAGGATGTAGAGGCCGAACAGCGGAATAGGAATACCTCGTTAGTTTTTGATGAGCATACGATGGAGTCTGTAATTTCGGCAAATCATTGTCTTCAGTCTTTTCTATGCCAAAAGGGCCTAATAATGTCTCCACCGCTGTCCTCATCCCCCGGGATTGTTCTCACAGGATCCGGAACCAACGATCCAGGACCATCTGGAAACTAACAGTGAGGATTTAAGGACTGAAGGGGAGGATGTTCTGGGCAAAGTAATAAGGCCAAAAGGAAATGTAAGCCAAGCCCAGCACGGCACCCAGAGTGCGGTGCTAAAAGAAGATGATGGACATAATCAAACCTCTGAGTTGAACCTGGACATTTCTGCAATGCTTGCTTCTTCAATGTTGGAAATAATGTTAATGCTACAAAGAACTCTTCAAGGGCTTTTAGAAGTCACGATGCTAAGTAATGACATTTTAAAAACACAAAAATTCTCCTATTCAAGACTGAGGGGGAGTTACAAGGAATCAGGGGTCTAATGCCATCTATGCTAAGATCAGTTCCAGACCCACAGTCCCCAGTCCTGGTCGAGATGGAGGCTGCGACTGTAGCACCACCAAAGGCCACTCACGAAGTTTACATCTCGAGACGTCCGATGATGATAAAAGGAGGGGGTGATTATTCTAGGTATGGGTTACCTAACTTTGAGAGACGAGTAGGAAGGAAGGTACAAAAAAAGGGGAAAGGCAAGGTAGCGAAAAGATGTATGCTCGCTGAGGCGAGTTTAAGAATAGCCGATCAAGAGCCGTTGCCCATTAAGCCCCCAAGACAAATAAGGACAAGGAAGGAGTTAAAAAAGGTTCCAAAGAAGCAAGTAAAAAAGGTGCAACCTAATAGTAAGCCAACTTTGCAGGTGAAGCAAGCAAGGTATATAGTACCTACAGAGGCTAAATACCCCAGTAACACCTCTTATTATGGGTGAGGCCAGCATTTTGTAATACATTCATGGCAGTAACCAGAAGGAATAGTTGTCAGCCACATTTGGCATCTACTGTGGCAAGAAAGGAGGGAGCAGGGAATAAGTGGCTATATTTTGAATTGGTACAAACAGGCAAGGGAGGAAAAAAACGAGGAAGAGTTCATCCCTAAATAGGTCACAACTTCTACAATCTTTTGCGCAGTGCCCAATCCTGAAAGGTATTGGAACTAAAGACGTGCGGCAAGTGGGTACTTTTAAACTAAATTAGGAAGGGAAAGAGATTACCAGGGTATTAGTTTACTCAGACCTGGTATAGATTGCAATAGAGAAGGCAGAGCGAGAGAGGTACAAAAGGAAGCGATACGGATGATACCCAAAGAAAACAGTAGAAGAAAATGAGCCGCAAGAAAGAGACTTCTTAAGGTCCCATGCAGGTTTAGGGAAGAGGCAGGTGAAGTTAATAGAGAAACAAGCAGGAGATTGAATGGTAAATCTCAATATTGTAGCAAACAACCAGATATTGGGAATTTTGGGGGGAACTGGAGTCATGGAATTAGCCCTGCAGGCCCCTCCCAGAGGTATAATGAGGGGTTTGGAGAAGAAGGATACCTAGATGATGTTGAATAGGTAAAGGGCACGCTGCATAGCCTAAAGGTTGTTTCGTTGAATATAAATGGTCTTGGAGATCAAACAAAACAAGAAAATATAAAGGAGTTAGATCCTTTGTATACAAGAGACCTGGCTATGCGGCAAGACCCCAATATTTGATGGTTTCCATCAATTCCATTACCCGGCAATGAAACAAAGGTTCAGGCGTCCTGCGGGTGGAATTATGACACTGGTATCTACTAGAAAAGTGAAGAATGTGATCCACCTCACTGTAAAAAGGATATCCCTACTGGTTGCCGATAAAAAGTATGATAACTTGACGCTTTTAAATGTGTATATGCAATGGGGAAGCCCGGAAGAATATGGTGTAGAAATGGGACATTATAAAGATGTTATGGATTTTACATGTGAAAAGTATGGCACAGACATAATCTTATTATTGGGGGGTTTTAATCACAAATGAAACCCAAAGAAATCAGATTGTTGGTATACAGAAATATTGGAGGCTTATGACATAAATCAAGTGACTTTCCAAAAGTGCATTCCCACATCTCAGGATATAAATTTGAGAAATTATTTGGGGACTAAAAGCCTCTTTAATTTAAATGATAGGTCAGTCCTAGACTGCCCAGTGAAGAAAACATTGAAATTAGGCACACAAAATTGCCCAATAGATTACGTTTTTATGCCAGCTTGGAATTTTGCCTTAGTTAAGGGATTCAGGATCTGCCATACAGAAGGGAGCGACCATAACCTCATGGAGCAAGAGACCTCAGAATTTTATCTCAATCCCTGTGATAAAGTAGTTGAACAACAGGTGGGTTAACCTAGGCGGATCACAACTAGGCTAACAGAGGAATATTCAGCAAGGTTGGCAAGGTTGCAACAGAAGCTTGACCTGGGAAGTGTGAGAGGGCTGCGTTTGGACTGGTATATGGAAAAAATTGAACAAGTTGTCCAAAACCTTCATGTAGAACTTAGAAATGATGCAAAGTATGCAAAATGTCAACAGAGTGCACCAGCTAGGCAAGGAAAGTGGTTCTCTAAGGAGTGTTTAAAAAAGAAGAGGGAGATAAGGAGAGATGCACATAGACTCAACGCTAAATAGGAACAGGATAGGGCCGACAAGCTCGTTAAGTTGAAGAGAGAATATAAAATGCTATTCTGTAGCGCGAAAAGGGCCTATAAAGAAAGTTGCTGGGGAAAATTGCTGGAGATACTTGAAACAAAGAACATACGTCAGTTCTGGAAGCTGATATAATCAGCAGCAGAACTTCCGGTGGCCAAGATTAATTGTGTCATGGAAGAGGCTGCATGGGAGGAATATCTGCTGGAATTGTTTAGCTCGGGCAGGGATATTGAAGTGGGGGAAATAAAGGAGTGGAGTGGACTAGTAGAAGATCTAAAACCAGACTTCTAAGCCTTAAATGTGAAAATCACAATAAAAGATTTGAAGTTAACCAGAGCAGCAGGACCACATAATCTCCCAACCTTGATAATAAAGTCTCAGCTGAACTTGTGGGCAGAAGTCTTCTTGCTTATGTTTTTAGTTATTTTAGAAACCGGGATGAACCCCAAAAACTGGAAGGGATCAATAATTAGGCTGGTGCACAAGAAAGGTGATATGCACGCCCCAAAGAACTATAGACTAATGCATTTGCTGGATATTGGGGAAAAGATTTTTGCTAAAATATTATTAGGAAGGCTAAAAGATTGGATGGAGCAGGGTTCAATTGTTCCAGTAGAACAGGGTGGATTTAAGGAAGGACATTCCACCATAGATCACTGTTTCGCCCTCTGCTCTTTGCCATATTCCTAGCCGATCTACCCGCAGCACTAGAAGTGAAAAGAAGTGCAAGCCCCAGAATGAGTGGTAATAAAGTGTCATGCCTTCTGTATGCAGACGATCTAGTGATACTTGATCAAACGGAGCTAGGGCTCCAAAGGAAATTAAATGCTTTTAGAGAATATTGTGAGGCAAAGTTTTTAGCTGTAAAAATGGAAAAAAACAAAGATTTTATGTTTTGGGAAAAGAGATAAGAAATGTAGTTGTTTTTTAGGACAAAAGAAATTAGAGATTGTAAAAGAATACAGATACTTGGGAGTCTGGTTCGATAGTGCTCTAAAGTGGTATACCCACCTAGAAGCCCAAAAAGCAAAAGCCTTTACATCAATCTTTGGGCTGAAAAAATGTAATAGAGAATATGGAGACATGTCCCATAGACCTATGTTAAAGGCATATGAGGCAATGATTCCCCCGCAAGTATTGCATGGCGCAGAAGTTCTTTACCTAAGTGGTAAATGTGGGTGGGACCAAGAAGGGAGTATTTTAAAAATGTTACCGTCACTACTGAGCTCCACAATGATCCAGGCTATTAGGATGGAGATAGGAACAATAGCATGGAGCATACAGATCCAAATGTCCCTAGTAAGATTTTGTAAACACCAGGACCCAGGTGGAATACAGAAGGACTCACAATGGTGCAGGGAGGAGATTCGATTTAGTAGCCTAAAATGGCCAAAGGAAGTCAGAAAGAAACTCCAGACTATAGGCGAGATTTTAAAGGTGAGACTATCACAGCATTCAATGGATGTAGAATTTACTAAGAGTACTCCAAGGACAGGAACTGTCAAGGAAATTAGATCTGGAATCTCCAGGGGTAGGTAGCCCAGTGGCTACCACCCTACAATCCACGACAGCACCAACCGCCTGCTCTGCTGGACCAGCATCAACGACGAGGACACCAGCGAGATAATGAAAACCATCCACTCCGGATCACCATTAGACCCATGCCCTCACTACATTTTCAACAAAGCCTGCACACCCATCGCTCCCCACCTCCAGAAAGTAATCAACATCTCCTTTGAGACAGCAACCTTCCCGGAAAGCTGGAAGAATGACGAGATCAATGCCTTACTCAAGAAACCCAAGGCGGACCCCAAGGACCTCAAAAACTTCTGACCCGTCTTCCTGCTCCCGTTCCCGGCAAAAGTCACTGAGAAAATCATCAACAAACAACTGACCCGCTACCTCAAGGAGAACAGCATCTTGAACCCATCCCAGTCCGGGTCCCGCAGCAACCACAGCACCGAAACTGCCCTCATTGCCACCACAGATGACATCAGGACCCTGCTTGACATCATCCTCCTGGACCTGTCAGCCGCCTTCGACGCAGTCTGCCACCGCACACTACGAACATGACTACACAATGCTGGGATCCAAGAGAAGGCCCATGACTGGATCACATTCCTCCTCCCCGGCAGAACTCAGAGTGTCTGCCTCCCCCTTCCGCTCCAATGCCACCGAGATCTTCTGCAGCGTACCCCAGGGCTCTTCCCTCAACCCGACGCTGTTCAACATTAACATGGCACCGCTCGCCCACATCGCCTGAGAGCATGACCTCAACATCATCTCCTATGAAGACGACACTTAGCTGATCCTCTCCCTCACCAAAGACCCTCACACTGCCAAACACAACCTCCACGGAGGAATGAAGGCCATCACTGAATGGATTAGGAACAGCCGACTGAAGCTGAACTCGGACTAGACGGAGGTCCTCATTCTCGGCTCCACCCCTTCAGCCTGGGATGACTCCTGGTGGCCGACATCACTAGGAACAGCCCAATCACCCACCGACCACGTACGCAACCTAAGGGTCATCCTCGACTCCACCCTTTCAATGACTAAGCAGGTCAACGCCATCTCCTCATCCTGCTTCAACACCCTCCGAATGCTCCGCAGGATCTTCCAGTGGATCCCCAGTGAAACAAGAAGAGCAGTCACCCAGGGCCTCGTCTCCAGCAGGCTGGACTACGGAAACGCCCTCTACGCAGGAACGTCGGCCAAGCTCCTGAGGCTACTGCAATGCATCCAGAACACATCGGCACGTCTGATCCTCGACATCCCCCGCCGTAGACACATCACACCCCACCTGAGAGACCTGCACTGGCTCCCCGTCAACAAGAGGATAACCTTCAAGCTCCTCATCCACGCACACAAAGCTATCCACAACACCGGCCCAGCATACCTCAACAGACGACTCAGCTTCTTCACCCCCACACGCCAGCTCCGCTCCACCACCCTTGCCCTCACCACAGTCCCCCGCATCCGAAGAACGACCTGCGGCGGCAGATTCTTCTCCCACCTTGCCGCCAAGACCTGGAACACCCTCCCCACCAACTATGGCAGACCCAAGACCTTCTGGCCTTCAGAAGACTCCTCAAGACCTGGATCTTCGAACAGTAGCAGCACCCCCCCCCCTCCCAGCGCCGTGAGACCCTCACGGGTATGTAGTGTGCTTTACAAGTGTCCTGATTGATTGATTGACCTGAGTATGAAAAAATCAGTACAATGTATAAGAAATTCATGGGTAAATAAAGCTTGGTCCCTGTCTTGGACACTTTGCCTAACCACGGGCCAAATTGTGAAACTCTAAGAGTAGGAATTGGTATTAATCCTTGGCTGATGGAAGAAAAAATAAAAGTAGAAATGATACAGCCAGATGGAAACTGTATATGTGGGTTAGGAACTTGAAATGATATTTTGCACATATTGGTTGACTGCATTTCGGAATTAGCCTTGCGGAAATGGTTTTTATGTCCAATTTTTTTTAAATATGAAATAAGGTCATGAGCCCAAGCAGTAGCCTTACTCACAGAAATGCCAAAACTTGAAATTGCTATTGCACTGGGAAATTATATGAAAGCCATAAAAAGTTTCGTAAGGGAGAAACTGAAGGGGTGTTAGTGAGTTTAACCTTGATTTTAGTAATCTTTTTTCCCTCGTATATAACATTTTTTATAATAATTTATACATTTTAAAGGATTGAATTGATCTGTGATTGTATGTTTGTGTCATTGTGGATAGGATGCTTGCACCGTATCTTTTTATCATGTGTTATTACTGATAACGTAATTGTTGAAAAATGTATATCGTCAATAAATATTCTGGGTTTTCATTGTGTTTAAACTAGACTATGGTCTAAATAAACTGAGTTTTTCTTCTATTCATAGATATGGTAGAAAATAGAAGAGAAAGTTTCCAAAGTAAAGCTGCTGAACAGAAGTCACTGGTACCATTGTGGGCTTTCAGAGAGGGAAATTATGAGAAAGGCGAAAGATATGCTGCAATGTCCCTGGATTGGTATTAAAAATGCAAATCTGTTTGCTTAGATTAAAGACTAACTAGGATAATTATTTCATTGGTACAAGTGAATGAGAGCATACTTTCCAAATTAGTGCAGTATGGGGATTGAAGGATGGAACAGATCCTGTTTTCCCAGGAGTCTAATATATTTGTGGTAAGAAAGCCTATTACAGGTTGCGTGCACATTGGTATGGTAGTTGTTAATTTGCAATTGTTTTCCCAAAGGTCTACCATGTAGACAAAAACAATAACAGAATCAATGAAATAAAAGAAGGACTAACACGTAACAAGAGAGCGAGTTACTCAGAAATAATAGGTGATATTTTTGTTGCACTGATACCATCAGTTGGAGTTGTTGTCAATTCACATAAAATTTGAAAATTGTCCACAGTGGTTGATCGTTTATCAACAGATACTGCTGGTGGGTTCTTGATGATTGACACAGAAATGGTTGCAATCAGATCAATGGTTTTGCAAAATCGATTTGCCCTTGATATCTTATTGGCAAAAGAGGGTGGAGTCTGTGGCATGTTGAAAATCCAACACTGCTGCACTTATATCCCTGACCAAAGTAAAGGTATTGAGGGATATATTAAGAATATTACAAAATTACATAAAGATTTGATCCAGCTGGAGGTTGATGGTGTCTGGGAGAGGCTTAGTAAGAGTTTCTCTTATGTAGGTAAATGTTTTTCTACCTTTGGAAGTAGCTTATTAGGAAAATAATAATGCTAATCATTACAGTAGCTATAGTAGCCTTAGTTATAATGAAAATATATACATTTTGGGAGTGTAAATGCAGGAGAAGAGAGATGACAGAAACAAATTACTAATAAAGTGCAAGAAAAATAGATGAAGTAGAACTCAAAGAGATGAAAGAGATTAATATGAATGGATGAATTTAGATGAAAATGTAATAAAAAGAGAGAAGAACACTGAACTTTAGATGAATGAAGATAGCACTTGGTATGGTGGATATTTTATGATGGCTCCAGAAAGTCATCAGAGGGAAATTGATAGAGGAGGGTTTTTTGGAAAAAGAAACCTGCTTGGATTGATACCCCAGTAATACATACTAACAGTGTGCAGTGGAAACTAACATCCAAAACACATGAAACACACAGGAAACCACTTTACACATGTGTGCACTAATGCAAACTAATGCATGAAAGAACTAAGTCGCATTTTAGGTTCCGCTTTGAAAGAAATAGGAAACAATGCATGACTAGGCCACATTTCACATCTTGCATTTTGCTTTAAAAATAATAATAAATAAGGCCCCTTTTGATTAAAGCTTTGCTAGGAAAAATACTAACATGGGATATTGCAAACGCGGGTGGTAAACAGTAAAAAGTGCATTTCTATGTAATTAATGAATGTTTGTTTTATTCGCCATAGTGAGCTGAATGGGTCTGCATTTTCCTAAAATTGACATGATAGATGGGGGCTGGAGAGAGGATGAATAATAATAGACAGAAAAGCTGAGCGCTGAAGCAATGCCTGAAAAGCCAAGGTTGTTCAGCTACAGAGAACATTATTTGTCTGCTAAAAGATGAGACTGGCCGTGGGGCCCAAGACTTTTTCTGCTGACGAAGCTGAGAGACACATGTGAAATAATGAAAAAGTTACATGTATTAAAATGAATGAAGAAGTCAAAAACTATGTCATGAGAAAGGATGTAAAACAAGACAGTAGAAATTTTTCCTGTACTCATGGTAGTGTGACCGACCACCTCCCGGCTCATCCAATAAGAAGTCGAATTTTATGAATTGTTTCAACTAATATGGGTTGGACATGTAGGTATTAGGATATACCGGGGGTGCCTTTTGGGGTGTGGTTTAGAGCATCATTAGGGGAGAGAGGAGATCAAGAGGAGAGGCGTGAAAGGGCTGATACGTAACTGTCTGTCAGTTTGCAGAGAGGCCTAGCTGTTCCTATCCCTGTCCCGTTTCTGAGTCCTGAAATCTTTGTTCCTTGACTCTATTTCAAGCGGCAATTGCAAAAAACTTTAAGGTCTTTTGAAGTATTATTAAGGCCCCCTTCCTTACCAACAGCTCCCATGGTGAATTGCCATGTTGATGAGGAATATTGGGTCGGGTATTTTTCCCACACATTTGACCCCAAGGGGGTGGTACCACAGAATGTATCCATGATCCCTTTCATTGAGCCACCACTGGTCTTTGAATATTATGAGGTTAAAGAAGTCCTTGCCCAGTGCTCCACTAATAAAGTGCCAGGACCAGACTGTTCTTCCCTAGACTTCTTCATTGACCAGCCAGATCTATGGCCCCCTGTGCTGGCAAATGTTTTTAACACAGTCGCAAAAGTGGGCCCACCTGATTCATGGAAAAAATAAATTGTAATACCAATTTACATGAAGGGAGACAAGTCTGAACCAAAAAAATGATAGGATAATATCATTTCTGGATAGCACAGCTAAACTCAAGGGCAGGGTTCTATTGAACCACTTAGAGGAAGGGGCAGAAAAAAGCAAGGTTTTAATTCCGGTCCAATATAGTTTTAAAAAGAGTGTGGGAACTCAAGATCAGTGCCTCAACCTTAGTCTATTAATCACCAAGTATACCCAAGCAAAGCCAGGTAGACTATACTTGGCGTTTATGGACTTGTCTGCAGCCCTTGATTGTGTGGCACACGAACACCTATCGAGGATAATGGAGGAAATGGTTATAGATGGGGCTAATATACTATTCATCAGGCAGCTTTACTCATCAGCCATGGCCTGCGTCAGATACGGGAGGGGAGGGGAGTGCACCAGGGCATTCCCAATCAATAGAGAAGTCCGCCAGGGCTGCATGCTTGCCCCTTTTCTTTTTTTTATCTGCACCAATGGGTTGAAGTGCCCGTGAAGGACTTAACACCAGATGTCCCCAAAATGAACAACACCTGCACCCCAATCCTCCTGTATGCTGATGACGCAGTGCTAATTGCCCGCATGGGCCTGGCCCTACAAAAGTTACTAAACATTCACGTAAACTACATGCAAAATATAGGGCTGAAAACAAATGAGGCAAAGTCTTTTATTCTAACCCCTGGTAGGAAGGATAGGAAGGTACCGAGTTTTTATATTTCTGGTAAAAAAATAGCCCGTACCGATACCTTTTCTTACCTGGGCGTAACATTTGATAGGCAGCTTTCATGGTCCCATATACTTGCTACTAAAGGGCTATCACTTGAGAGAAGTATCAGTGCTCTCCACTCCTTCATTGAAAAACTAGGGGGAAAACCTATTGATATGGTAAGAAAGGTCTATGCAGCCAAATCAGTATCAGTTGCAACTTATGGGGCAGGCATATGGGGCCATATTAATCTTTATGCCCTCCAAATGATACAGGATACTTTTTGGAAAAAAATAATGGGCCTCAAGTAAACTGCTCTAATTTTATCACCCACACAGAATTGGAGGTCCCATGTCTGTCTTATACAATCTCTGTGGCACCAAGTATCCTGTGGCATTCCATTTGGAGAAAAGAGCCTATTCAGATTACCCAAAAATGAATTGAAGATTGTCTATCCATCGAAAATGCCCATAGGATTCCTCCTCTGCAACACTAGCCAGAAAGAGCCTTCACTGGCTCCCTATAGAGCACCGTATTTCCTTTAAAATCATTTGCCTAGTGCATAGTGCTCTGAAAGCTGGAACATCTGTCGGACTGGGATCGCTTCTACTTGGCT
The DNA here is from genome assembly GCF_964261635.1 of Lissotriton helveticus. NCBI lineage: Eukaryota > Metazoa > Chordata > Amphibia > Caudata > Salamandridae > Lissotriton > Lissotriton helveticus. The sequence goes on along the minus strand of NC_136067.1, from coordinate 1,432,340,097 downwards.
ATGTCCCCAGCAGATGTTTACGTTCATCACAACAGAACCTTTTGGTGATCCCTCGACCTAAGAAGACCAGATGGGGAGGAAGAGCCTTCTCCACAGTTGCCCCTCGCCTCTGGAATGCACTTCCAGTGGAACTCAAGTCTCTATCCTCACTGCCCCTTTTTAAAAAAGCCCTTAAAACATGGTGCTTCAAGAAAGCTTACCAGGAATTAGCTCTCAGGACATGTTAATAATTTTGGTTAGGCGCCTTGATGCCCATTGGGCTAAGTTTGCGCGGTTATAAATTTGCTTTCATTTCATTGATTTCGTACATCAAATCTACCCTTTCCTCCTGAGGCTTGGAGTGTCTATTTGTTACCCCCAGGGACTGTATGAGCATTTCAAGACAGGAGCTGAATGCCAGTTTTTTTCAAACAAAGAGCAGATGCTAGACTGCAAAGAAAGTGCACAAAGCTATTGGCAAAATGATACCTTGAAGGCCCGAAGCGTCTGGAAGTGACAAGGTCATAGTTATTCACTTGGACAAATCCACATCACAGATTGCTTTTAATTAGTTCCCGATCAAATGTTATTCTGTGTATGCCGACACACCCTGCAGGAATCTATTCTATAAATGATTTACCTCCTTGTCCCTCTGATGGCTCCTCTGCGCAATCAAATTTACATATCTTCTTTTTCTTCAAATTATACAGGGAACCTTGTAAAAGATTTATCCTCCCGCTGATGTGCAAACTCCATTTTAAACAATGTCGCGTAGCAATATTCTTTTTTACAATCTCTGCCTAATACTATGGTTTGCTTTTCAGTTGCGTCTTTTTTAACCCAATCATGAAAGATCAGGCGGCAGCAAAACACTAGTTAATGAATTTTAAACAGCTTTTTTTAACTGATTTTCTTATCTGAGAATGTTATAATTATGTTTTTGTCATCTTTATACTGACATGTGTATAACCCTTGATTTTGCACTGATTGATGTTTTTAAATTGTATTCACCAAGGGGCATATGTAGGATCACATTTTGCGATTCTCAAATAGCGATTTTTCAGAATTCGCCATTTGAGAATTGCAAAATGGAATGTAGGTAATAATTCGCAATTTTATTGAGAATCTCTAAAATTCCTTAATTGCGATTCGCAGATTGCGAATCGCAATTAAGGAATGAGTGTCCCATTCATTCCTATGGGCCAAGAGGCCATTTGTAACCTGTATGCAATGAGCATTAATTATTCACATTTATTTTAGATAAATTGTATTAATATTACTGAGAGTCTGTGATTATTTAGCTAACTAGATAGTTAGATTGATAGTACTATTATTACCATCAACTACTCAACCAATTGGTCCATGGACCAGTGGAAAGAGAGTTGATATACAGGTTTAGTTATGTATTTAGAAATGTTAGACACAAACCTGTAACGGAAATACATTTTGACGTCATTAAAACTTGACCCCCAGCGCATCAGGGGTTTGGGTGAATGTGTATGGGCTATTTATGTATGATGTTATCGAGTATTAAATCCCTGATTAGGTGTTGCGCTGGATCAAAGGATGGGAACAGAGTTGAGACAGAGTTAGATGAGGTGAGGGGCAAGGCTGTGGGTAAAAGGGAAGGGGAGGAACGGCTTTTTGGTGGTGGGTGAAGTGAAAAGGATGGGGAGGTGAAGTTGTTAATGGAGATGGACGCCGGTGAGGAATTGAGGATGACAAGAAGGGCAGGAGACATGTAAGGGATGTTTGTTGTTGTGGTGATTCATTGTGTGGTGGAGAGTTGGAGATGAAGAAAAGAAGGAATGACTAACAGCTGTGTGATATATGATATGCAGCCCGGCAGCATGGTTTGATGGAAGATATAGTCAAACGTCATTTGATGCTTAATTTCTCCTATGAATGATTCCTTTGTTTTCAGTCCTGATGCTCTGCACAGTCCGGCCGTCGAAAGACCTGGAGAAAAAGACCAACGGACATAAAGAGAAAGACAGTGCAAGAGAGAATGAGAGAAAGCAGTAAAGAGAGGTAGAATATACAAACTCAGAAAGCAAGAGTGGGTGAAGAAACCCAGATGTCCTTTTAAGTAAAGTAAATAAATTATTTACTCAAAATATTAGTGCAAACAGGCAGGTTTTTAGCTCTTGCTAGCATAAGATTTTGTTGTAAATATTATCTTTATTTCTTACGTGTTCTACCCTGTGACACTCAAGGGAATATTTACAACATATAACACGTGGTGTGATGCCAAAAATTGTAACGCCGCGCTCTAACAGTTTTAAAACGCAGGAATGTGTCATTTTTACAAAAGTAAAACAAACCCCTGTGTTTCTCGTAGTGTTGGCGCTAATAAGGCTGCCTAGCGCCAGTGCTGGCACCCTTGCGTCATGTGGCAAGTGTGCCTGTGCTGCATGGGCGATTGTTTAGGGACACCTTCCAGCACATAAACAACCTTGAAAGGTGATTTGCTTTTTCTATGTGTGTTGCAGAATGCAGCACAGATGGAAAAAGCAAATAACAAGGAGACATTCATAATTTTGCCTAGTTTCGTCAGACTAAGACCAGGCATTGCATGGAATTCGTTTTTGCCGCTGCCCCACACTGCCCCGCTTTGTAAATCTGGGGCAGCATAAAAAAAACAATGGGTGTTGCAGCAGAACGCCCACTGCAACACCCATTGGACGCTCCTTTCATGCTAAGTGAAGCGTGAAAAGGGCTCTTATTTACAAGGCGGTATTCAGCCACGTTAAGTGGCTTAATGCCACTTTATTAATAAGGAGAAGGTGATACCAGCACCATACATCACTAAAAGTGACGTTCTGGGGGCGATACCTCCTTGTAAATATGGTCCTTAATTTCCTAGGGCCACAAATTCCTCTCTGTCGATGTACCTCTATCCTGATCTTCAGCTCTCTTTCTAGCCCAGTACTGACATCCCCAGGCTCCTATGCCAAGTGCACTTCAGTCCTGACCTCCATTCCCCATGCCCTGAGCCCTCCTGCTATTCCAGGATAATCACTGACAAATAACTCTACCCTTGGACCTCAAACTTTTTCAACATCACAATTGCGAGCCCAGAACCGGTATCAACTTCGCCTGAAATTCCAGAATGATAAAAAGGCACGTCTATGCCAATTTACTTCAAACCTACAATGCAAGTCTTCCACCTTTATTAAAAAAGGACACAACTATTCAACTGAAACGGGCTGTGCTTTTCGCAGCTAACCGGACTTAATATTTACCTCACACAGCTCATCCCATGGAGGGCAATCCTGCACTGATGTCTCGGGTGCGTTGTCAGTCTAGGATACAAACACAGCTTTGCCACATTACCTCATTCCTCCACTGCACCACACTGTTTGCCTAGCAGCGCCCCTAGTGTTCAAATACTGGAAGGAACACACAACTCTGCCAAGGCACATTAACATTGCTATGAGGCAAACCCTCCTATTCGGGAAATGGCATTTAGTGGGAACTTTGGTAATGCGCCATGATTCAAGTCTTGTGGCAAATCATGCATTTTCAGACCTGACAGCCACTGCTAGGATAACTGATTCCAGAATTCACCTGTCAGTGGGACCTACACACTCAGATCACAGAATGCAACTAAATACAGCTCTGCAATGCCAACAACCATTATTTCAAACTTCGTCATGCACCTCTCTTCCACCATACAGTCAGGACACGAGTCAGGGGTACACGCAGGTAGACGGCGTCTACCCAGTATTTTTTCAGGATGGACGTCGTCCACCCTGCCAAGATGACGACCCCACAGAAATATGTTGAAGTTGTCCCATTGTAGAATTCAGACACTGGGACATGTTCAGCAGCTCCTGCATGCTGTCTGCTTTCCATCCCCAGCAGCATCATGCAGGCAAAGGGGGGGTGGGGGGCAGGTGAAGTCGCCTCTAGCTGTGTTAAAGATAAATGCAGAAGTTAAGGGGTCATCAGGCTTCCTTTTGATCGGGTATCGGACTGGAGGCGGCCTGGAACCTCACACTTACATGCAAATACAACAGAGAGAAACCAAAAGCATACAGCTTGTTATCTCTTCACAGGTACTTAAGATATGCATGCTTTTTACTTTGTTCAGTCTCTATAACAGTGTATGCACTGTAAGAAAGTCAGATGGGTTTGGCTGTCCCAATATTTACACAAATAACAATTTAAATAGCAATATTTTGTTTTTATAGCGCTACTCATCCCAATGCAGAGTGTTAGAGCGCTTTACATAACATACACATTATCCATTCAAAAAAAAACAAGTAAGTGTTCAAATCAATGTGCAAGATGTGCTACATGAGACAGTCTGAGTTACAAGGTTTAGAGGCCAAATACCCTTCATAGCACACTGTGGTCTTCAAGAAGGATTACAATTCATGAATTGCAAGTAACTAAAGGATCTCTGTGTTCAAAGCAGTAATCCACTTACCCATTTACATAAAATACACATCTGGGATTGGCATGTTACATGATGTGCTTTGCAAGAGACAACTTTTTAAAAAAGCACATATTTTATTGCATTTTCTTGTTGACAAATGTTATATCATACACCTATCAGAGAATTATTGCATAATTAAGTGGTACATTTATGCTCACAACATTGAATAAGATGCACACCATGTGTGTTGCGATATCATGAATAACAAACCTGAAGAAGGTAGCAACAAAATAGAGACTGAACATCATGAATAACAAACCTGAAGAAGGTAGCAACAAAATAGAGACTGAACAATGCCCAAACGCCCTGCCCCCTCCCGCCCCCAAAGAACAGTGGGCAGTTATATTTTGTAGGAGACAACTACTTTGATTCAAATTTGGGACTACACAAAATACAGATCTCTCCAAAAAAAGCGTTCACCTCCAGAGTTATCTCACTATTATTATTATTCTCTGAGATTTACCAGGCACCTCTGCAGCAGATGCATTAACGCCATAAAATATTTTAAAATTGAGACTTTGCAACCAATTAAGCAGAACAGATCTACGACCATGCTTTTACTTGTTGCCAATTTTTTTGTGGCAGGTTTTTTAAAGAAATGTATTAGTTGAGGCCCAGGTATAGCATCAGGATTGCGCCACTTTTTAGGCCCAACCCCTATTCCAAATCTCACTTGATAAATATCATAATGCGTTTAAATGTATTCATGATACATCTGATAAACAAATGTATGAGGTCTTAGTATCTCTTGTCACTTCCAGTGAGGTCATTTATTGTGATGCCACGTGGACTGTCACATGTCATGACGTCATGTGCTGTGATGGCACGTGTCATGATGTCACTGGCTTACTACCTAAATTGGTCAGTCTCCCCACTTCTTTTTATAGGACTTGTGCCCTGCATAAAGTACTCCCTGATGCTTCAGAACTGTGACCCACTGCACCTGCCCTAAAATAATCCGTGGTAGAAAAGGGGGTGGTGATGGACGGAGCTTCTGAACCAATCAAACACTCACAACCAGTCAACAGATCTGGGTTTAATCCATCACCGTTCTTTAGCACACTCTGCCACCCCAGTTCAGACATGGCCATATGAAAATCAGTCTGACCCTGCGCCTCATGGGAACAGTCCAGCCTGAACTGCCAAGCCATGCCTTCCCTGGACCGGAGACAAGCTTCCGAGGACCGGTTTCTGGCATTTCAGCCGTCTTCAGCCCGGCTTGCTTGAATCCAGTGGCAAAGTGAGCAAGGAACTCACGTCTGAGCATACCCTGCCAACTTATGGCGAACAAAGTGATACAAAAGGGGGTGGTGATGTACGGAGCATCTGAACCAATCAAACACTCACACCCAGTCAACAGATCTGGGTTTAATCCATCACCGTTCTTTAGCCCACTCTGCCATCCCAGTTCAGACATGGCCATATGCAAATCAGTCTGACCCTGTGCCTCATGGGAACAGTCCAGTCCGTGGCACACATTTCTGCACATGTAAGTCTAAACTGAGCTAAAGCACCTCAGGCTATATTAGCTCTGAGATAAAACATGCAGCCCCTCAATTCATCTCAGGTTTACTCTTCATCCAGCAAGTCTTTCTAGTACTGAGACCAAACAAAGTTCTGGCAATGTGCTTCAATCGTAATAATCTACAGCCTTGCATTAACTAATCTAATGTACGACACGCAACAGCTCTGCCAGTGTCCCTCAGTACTTGCTAGCACAGCCCTTCCTGCTGCAGTACTGGCATAAACAGTAGGCTTATGGATTATTCGCAGGTCTACTGGAAGTATGTGATTTTGCAGCTGCTGCCTTTTCCCCATAGGTATGAATTGGTTGTTATTGGACCTGACATCCTTGGCGTAGTATTCCCCCAGACTTTTTGCCCCCGTCATTTTGTTTGTTATTTTTTTTTGCATTAGGACTCTCTGCACTTTACCCCTGAGAACCAGTGCTAAAGTGCTTGGGGTATCTCCCTTAAACATGGAAAAACTGCTGTACATCTAATTGGCACATTTCATTAACTTATTCGTCCTTAGTAAATAGTACTACATGAACCCAGGTCCTGCCAATTAAATGCTGCTAGTGGACTGCCGCACTTATTGATGTAGCACTGTAAAACATGCCTCAGGCCTGCCACTTCAGTCTGTAGTGCATTATAAACTACCATTTCAGGCCTGGCACTATAGCTTTTTGACATGCCTAAACCTTCCCTTTTTCATACTAATAAGTCACCCTAAAGTATGCCCTAAATGCTTATAGGGCAGGGTGCATGGTGTTTAAAAAGTAGGACTTGTGTGTTTAAGTTTTAAATGCCATGACAGTAAAAACTCTTAAAATCATTTTCACTGTAGAAAGTCTATCTCTCCCATAAACCACCAATGGGTTACTTTATAACTCTTAATAAAGGATAAGTTCATTAGGGGTGCTCAGATGACATTTTAAAGGACCCTACCTACAGCACACATAAAGGATCCTGACACCAGGCCTACCCTTGCCTTTGTCACCTTGAGAGTTTGGAACCAAACCCAAGTGATAGGGGAAAAATGACCAGAAGTAGTTTTGGGGTAAGCCAGGAATTGCCCTGCCCCACACAAAGGCTGGTGCAAGGAATATATGTGCTATCTAGAGACCTCTTAAAAACTCCTGAACCATCAGTGAACCACGAGAGTCCTCGAAAGAAATGTAAGGAACTGGCCAACTATTTTTACATGAAAGTATAAAACATCGTGAGTTCCTTACCACGACCAGCCCAGGAATTAGATATAGGCAAACAGCGGGGTGATGTTGAAATCGAGCTGGACATCTTTGGCCCAGTGACCACGGACGAAGTTCTCAAGGTGCTAGGGGTCATCAAGAGCGGCTCACCTAGGGATCCTGTCCCGATGAAATACCTCAAGCAGATAGCAACTACTATCGCCGCACCAGTAACAGATCTCATTAACGCATCCTTTGTGCAGGGGGTGATTTCCTTGCTGCCCGGGCTTGGTAAGATCGCGGAGAGACTGGTGAACAGGCGATTGTCTCAATTCTTGGAGTCTAATGGCTTTCTGCGGAATTCCCAAACGGGATTCAGGCCGGGCCAAGGCACTGATACGGACCTTCTGGCAGTCGTGGAAGAAGCCAGGAGCATTTTGGATTCAGGAGGATTGGTGGCAGTGATCCTCCTGGACCTCAGTGCGGCTTTTGACACCGTAAACCACCAGGTGCTGCTCCAGCGACTGTCAGAGGTAGGCTTGACTGGAACGGCCTTAAAGTGGCTCGCGTCTTTTCTGAACCATCGAACCTACCAAGTCTGGGAAGGTAATGCACAATCAGCCCCTATCCCCCTACAATGTGGTGTGCCTCAGGGCTCCTCCCTGAGCCCCACATTGTTTAATGTCTAAATGGCACCATTGGAGGATGTGGTGGCACCATTTGGCATCAAAATTATCAGCTATGCTGATGATACCCAGCTGGTGGTTGCCCTCTCCCAATTGGTGAATCAACCGGATTTATTGCACTCTTGCTTGTCCAAGGTGCACACATGGATGGGCAATTCAGCATTAAAACTGAATGGCTCTAAAACAGAGATAATGCTGCTGGGACATTCGGGGCTTTCTCTTCCGCCTGGCAGCTGGCCGAGTTGCCTTGGCGATCCTCCAAGCCCCAAAAAGGAGATTAAAAGCCTAGGGGTGTGGCTGGAACAAGACCTGTCTTTTAAGACCCACGCAAAAAAAACTGCCGGAGTCTGCTTTGGTCTGCTCCGATCTGCACGTAAGATCTTACCTCTCCTCCCTCCGGCCTCTAGGAAACTTCTTATCCAAGGACTAATTGTCTCGAGGTTGGATTATAGCAATGTGATTTTTTTGGGCGCTCCGGAAGCGACGCTCAATAAACTCCAACAAGTGCAGAATGCAGCAGCAAGGCTGCTGATGAATATTCCAAGGAGACAGTCAGTAAAACCAGCATTAAGAGCGCTGCATTGGCTTCCGGTACGGGAGAGGATAAAATTTAAATCGCTCTGTACGGCTCATAAAATCCTTCGGGGGAAGGGACCTCCCATCTTGGGTAATATGGTGCTCCCTTACAAGGCTACCAGAGCCCTGCGCTCTGACCACAAATTTTTGTTACAAGTGGCCAGAGTGAAGAGAGCCAGGACGGGTGGCAGAAGATTCTCTGTGAACGCAGCCAATTTACGGACAGAGACTTGTACCATTCAGTTCCGGAAGTTACTCAAGACGCACCTGTTCCTAGCTTAATACTGTCTTCCTTGTTCTACACCCTTGAGTCATGAACAGCGCTGGGATGCCCGAGGGTAACCGCGCGCTATACAAGATTCCAAATAATAATAATAATAATAATCTTCAGAACCTCTCAAAAGAATACTTCTGGACCTGTGGAAGATTCAGAAGAAGGACTGTCTGAAGAAAGAAGACTGGACCTGATTGCTTTGCACACAGGATCCCAAGAAGGTAAATCCAAGCGTCAGTTGGCTGACCTCCTGTTCGAGCTACAGGGAAACAACAAGCTTTAAGAGGCCTTCCCTGCAACTGCCCAGCTGACCAGTACCAACTGGATCCACCTGATCCCTGCTGCTGGCTTCTACTGGGGTGAGTCCTGATCCTGAAAGGGTGACCCCAGGTCCTGGACTCCTGGCTGGCATCAAAGTGTACTCCTTCTGTCGTAAAACAAAACTCCAGGTGAAAATGCAGAGATTTTGGGCTCTTCCCGAGTACAAGTGGACTTTTGTGCGGCAATAAATGACTGTCAGGTCTGTTCACCAATGCAACACTTCAGCAATGATCTGCTCTTCACATCAGCTACAGCTTGCCGCATCTGCAACAACTGTCACATCTCCCACCAAGGCTAAACCCAAGCGACTACTTTCTCTTCGTGCCAAGCAGCTACCACCCGTGTCATCCACGAACATGAAGTGCTGACAACAGGTTCCTTGCGGCCCGCCATTGCAGAGCTCCAGCTGAGGCTCCCCATGTGGACATGAACTATGCAAAGGTAAACCCGTCACTGGAAAAGACCTGTTCCTGGATCCATTGTGGTTAGGCTAAACTTATGACTTTGACTCAGTCCAGCTTGACCAGATGCTCGTGAGTGCCACTTTATGGTTTTTGGCTCTATTTTTTACGAGAATTTAAAGAATGTATAACTCTGGGTCTAATCTGATTTTTGTTGTTTTGGTATCATGTTATTTATTTAAATGTACTCCATTTTTCTAAATTGGTTTGGGAATTTACTTGTGTTGTGTATTCACTTTATTACTGTTTGAGTGCTGCATAAATACTCTACATATTGCTTCTAACTTAAGTCTAACTGCTTTTCCGCCAATCAACCATAGGGTTGAGCATATTTTTATTTGGTGACTTTTGCTGTTCATCCTGACAATGATTGTGTCTATTACTTGCATTGTGGTAAATAAATAAATAATACCTCTATTTTTGAATGGATAAATGAATAACAGATAGCTCAATAAATAAGAGTCAAGATTCGAGGTAGTAGGAGTTTTGCAGGTTTATTACAGCATAAAGGACAGGAACAGGACAACCTGCACAGGAATAGGATGGCAGGGCCCGGCAGCTGCCGGGGCTGGATCTGGGATGAGTGCGCTAACATTTAATAACAATACACGAACATATATACTAAAAACAGTTGCATTACAACACATACGATAGGCGGAGCAGTAGGTGTGGTCAATAGCAGTCGTGAAAGATAAGGGTGAAAGTGGGTGTAACAAGAGGCGTATACATAGACATGTGATGTAAACGTAACAGAATATGTCATAAATGGGGCGGAAACATGGAGGGGGCTACCTAAGGAGCCGGGACCTCTAACCTAATGGTGCGCGCAAACTGACAATGACGTGTTACTAGGAGAAGCTGGGGGCTATGAACTCTGTGCTAGGAGCAGAGACTGAAGTCTGGAGAGTCAGGGCGACATGTACCTAAACAGTATCTAGTATCTGATGTTTAGAGAACATGTTGATATAAACTAAGAGTCAGGAGGGGAGAGGCTAACGGACTCCAAGACTGGAGCATGCATTATTCTACATGTAGTGCGTGATGAAGAATATTAAAGGACCATTTAATACAATATTTCTCTTACATGGAGACGTAAAGGCTAGACAATGACGGAAACTATTGATGCAGTTCAGTAGCTTAGGAATGCAGAGAAGGAAGGCTGAACTGATAACTAGAATCATAACATACTCTTGGCAGACTCGTAGGCAGAGCCAGGCTGAGCCGGGCACTGTGAGGCAGGAAGTAAGTGAAGGGTCGAGGATACAGGTGGGGGCTGTATCGCTCCTCAGCGAGGACTCAGAAGACAGGAGCTGAATCTGGTGTCCGGGCCCTTTTGAGGCCTAGAAACGGGGACTTTACAATGAAATAACGTGCACACTGAGAAACGTGGCAACGTAGCTTTACATAGGCCGGATATTCGTAGTAGTCACGAGAACTGGAAACAGGCATACTAGAGATGGACACAACTGTAATTGCGTCATTAATCAAACATGGGGATACATATGCATATTTAATCATGCACACATAACATAAGATGAAGGACTCGTAGGGACACAGAACATGGCAGAATTTACTTTTCCACATTCCCTCCTTGTCACTACGTTTCCATCAGGAAACATCAATATTCATGATACCATCTATCATTTCATACAGTATCATTTGCTCGTCTCGAATTTTCTTGGAACGGGATTTAAAACGGGACTTGGGACTAGGAATACAAGAGGTAGCACAAATGCCGCAAATCGCAGGGCCACATTGTAAACAGAGGCAGCAACTGAATATGATTGCTACTGTAATACCTAGAAAGGACATTACTTTCCATCCCCAGGCGGAAATTATATTCCAGAACCAACCGGACCATGTCCAGGTGCCTGGATCTTGGTGTAACAGATGGGCAATTTTATGAAGTCTGGTTATAGCTGAATAAACAGACGGCGCGTTATTTGGAATGAAAATGCAGCAACTAGATCCGATGACTCTACAGGCCCCGCCCCTATCGGCCAGTATGACGTCAAGGACGAGACGATTCTGGAGCACGACAAATCTCATAGCAGATTGCTCTTCGGTTAAATTACCTAGGGCAGAGGCAGTCTCATTCACTACTGCTTCAAGGGTTCTGGTTAACCTACGGATTAGCTTACTGTTCTGGATAGGTCCTATAAAGAAGAAGAAACCTCTATTGAAATCTGTATATTGTTCTAGAGCAGTTTCAGTATAATCGACAATCGGGGACTCCCTTCTATGTCTAACGTGTACTAGATGTGTGTTTCTATGATAATCAGATGGAGCTAGGAAAACAGGTGGCAGTAGGAAGGCAATGTAACAGGTTCCCTCCCAATCGAGGGGCAGACGAACATATGCGGTTTGACCACAAATAAAATAAGAATGACGTGAAGCTTTGAAAATAGATTTCCCACTGTCACTATACTTGACAATAGTAGTACAATCACTATGTCCTACATGTACGGAACCATTATTTCGGACACATAATTCGCCTTTGACTGGTAATACTGAAATAGCAGGTAAGTCTGGAGTAGTATCAGACTGAACATTCAGGACCATGAAATTCGAAGAATAATTACCTAGATTGTAAACTTCGTTTTCTAGATCTAACCCTGTTCTGTGGGGAAGACCTTGCTTGTCTGAGAAACATGTACTGTTAAGAAAAGACATATCTGTTGAGGATGACGTTAACGTGGACCATGCTCCACACGAACCATTATGTGAAAATGGATAAGGAAAGAGTGGCAGAACTCCCTTCGGTGTCTGGAAAGGGGGGAGTCGACCACACACCCAACAATTAGTGGCATTGCTGGTCTGGTGTGAATAATGTAACATGCGGATAAAAGAATTGTTACGCATAGCGAGGCGATAAGAGAGTTCATGAGGAGGCAGATCACTAAACGTGTGCTCTACTGTAACATTGGCAGACTTATTTACATGAGAAACTGGAAAATACAGATAAAACGCATAACTGGTGCAGGAAATCATAATACTGAGAAATAATATGAAACTTAGAAAAACGATACATCGGATTGAGTTTTGACTAACTCTCTCACTATGGGGGTCTATTTTATACATGTCAGAAACCGGTCTAACCGTTTCACCTAGGGGAGGACTTAGACAATCAAACTGGCTGACTTATTTCACTAGACCTTAACTTTTTCTTATACTCCTGTTGCGGAGTTGTCTCTAACAGGGAGGGTGCAGTATCATTGTCTTTTGCGGGACTGTCCTTAAGAATAGTACTTTGGCAGTCCTTTAAATGCTCGGAAATGTTCTTTGAAACTGGTTTCAATCCATAAAACTTTTTGATGTGCGAAAGATGCACCCAGCCTTTGCGTCCCTCCAACTTCACGGCTGTACGGGTGGCCAGGAGGACCTGTCGGGGCTCCTTCCAGCGAGGCTCCAGTGGACTTGAACGATCAAAATTTCTCACTAAGACCATGGATCCGGGAACGATTTCATGCGGTGCCACCTCGGTATTGTCTGGAAATGCGGCGGCAACCTGTGAACGACAAGAGTTGAGGGCAGACATCAAGGAAGCTAGGTAATCTGTCAGCATATTACTTGAAACATCGGTAATACTTCGGGGTCTAGGTGTACCCCACATGTTAGGGGGGGCGGCCGAATACGACCTCGTACGGGGACAGACCTGATCTGGAATGTGCGACCATGCGCATGTAGAACAGAGCAATTGGCAGAGCTACTAGCCAGTCCACACCTTTCTCTTGACAAACTTTTGCAATTCGGATTTTCAGGGTCTGATTATGTCTCTCTACGAGACCAGCTGCTTCAGGATGGCGTACACAATGGAACTTCCACTGGTACCCTAACAATAGGGAAACGTGCTTCATCAACTCAGATGAGAATGGCTGGCCGTTATCAGAATATACGACTCTAGGGAGTCCATAACGGGGGAAGAACTCACGAACCAACTGCTTGGCAGTGGTCGCGGCTGTGTAATCTGGAACTGGATATGCTTCTGTCCACCTGGACAAAGCGCATACAACTACAAGGACATACTTGAAACCTCGACATCGCTCCATCTGAATATAATCCATCTGGAGGACCTCGAATGGGTGGTCAGGGGGCTGGAATCCACCTTGTTCCACCGGGACACTTTTACCTGGATTAAACTGGCAACATATCATACAGGTACGGACTTTCTGCTTGGCTGCAGCTCGTAAATGCTTGTTAAACCAAATGTTCTGGATACTGTCTAACATAGCTTTTTCTCCTAGATGTGCTGGACTATGTGCGGTATTAACAATGACTTGAACCATCGAGTCGGGGAGAAACCATGTGGCTTTACCCTTCGTTACCCATCCCTGATCTGTCTGGACCCCTCCTTGTTCGGACCATTTCTTGATTTCATCGGGAGTAGCATGTAACTGGATATCTATGACATCTTGAGTAGGGTCTTTAACTGTCATACAGGTAGTCGGATCTGGAGTATGTGTCTGTGTTGGCTTAACTGAAATGTCTGGAGTCTGTGCTGTAAGCTTGGCTGTGCGATCTGCTAGATCATTACCTTGGGAAATAATGTCAGTAACTTTCGTATGTGCTTTGCATTTCATGATAGCAATGGATGTCGGTAAGTGTATGGCATCTAACAGAGCTTGAATAAGGAGACCATGCTGAATCTTGGTTCCATGAGAAGTCATGAAACCTCTCTCCTGCCAGAGCACTCCGAAGTCGTGTACAACTCCGAATGCGTAGCGTGAATCTGTGTAAACATTAACTTTCAGGTTCTTAGCGTGTATGCAGGCTTGTGTCAGAGCAACTAGCTCTGCTGCTTGAGCAGACAGGGTGTCAATACGGTGTGTTTCAATAACTTCAGTGTCAGTAGTCACTGCATACGCGGCTACTAGTTCTCCTGTACTTGTTCTCATACATGAACCATCCACATAAAGTGTCAGGTCTGGATCTTTAATCAAACATGGGGATACATATGCATATTTAATCATGCACACATAACATAAGATGAAGGACTCGTAGGGACACAGAACATGGCAGAATTTACTTTTCCACAGCATGGAGATCCCAGCCCCCTCAACTAATAGCCAAAGTTGCCACATAATCCATTATCTGCTGCATAATCTGCGGATATTAACAAGAAACAAGTTGTTTCTAGCTCAGGCGATCACAGTTTGCTAAAAACGTGGTGACATGGGTTGACTAGCCACCTGTTTGTTGGGTATTGGTGAGTTTGTGTGTCAAACTGAAATGAATGAAATGAAACATTTGCCTGCCCAGTGTTACCCCGTACAATATGACAAAATAATTTGGTAATACCTTCAAAAACATGCAGCACTGTGCCGCTTAATTTAGCTTTTCTTGACACATAATTTGGTCAAACATGAGGCACAATTTAGTCCTCTCATGCGGCATATTTTAAGTGGCCCTGAATACACCTCATCTAGGCCTGCATTGCCCCCTATTAATCCCAACCTGAGACAACAACGCTGATCTACCAATGTGCCTCCATCATATACTGTGACCTTCCTTCTGCTGCAGAACTTTGAAAACACAAACCTGTTCAAATGTACCTTGATCGTAAAATGAAAATTGGTGCTTTACAGACAACTAAATAAACAAATACTCTGCACCCCACAACATGCTAATCATGTATGACTGTTAACCCATAGTTCTGCCATTGAACCTTAATATGCTGTCTTGTGCTACCAGCCACTACTTCATAGACCACACTCTTCCACTGATCTGCCATACACCTCGGTTCGGAACAAGGAGTACCCTCTGCTATTCCATTTACTAATCTCAGAGACCTGTGCCTTGTCTAACCAATGTACCACAATCCTGTCTTTTTTCACCTCTTCTATTTCTATACTGTCAGAAACTGAAACCTCTTCCAATCTGCACCTCACAGTATCCACTATGATATTCACAATCAGCTGTCCCAATGTACTTTACTCCTGACATGTAGACATCCCATCATCCCTTGTGATTCTGATACTCATTCCAACACTACTGCTGATGTAGCAGACTCATGATCCTGCCCCTCTGCTATTCCAACCTAGAAATCACACCCAGCTCTGCCAGAACACTCAATCTTGACTCACAGCACCCTACAGCATTTATGAAAGTTATGCACAGTTTTGTAAATGAACATTGGTCCTGCCCATGATATGATATGATACAACCATGAGTTATAAAAGTGAAACATATGGCCAAGAGTGTCTAGCGATGTAGTCTTGGTATGCAGCCCAGTAAGAACTGGTACTAAAAGCTCCGAATGATACAATGACTTCCTACAGGTAAACAACCAGGTTTTTAAGGCCTTCTGAAAGGGGAAATGTAGCTCAAAGCACATGAGATGACAGGGAAGAGTATTCCGAAGCCTTGTCACTGTGAAGGAGAAAGCTCTGCCTCCCTATCTCTTCTTCCGAACTCTGGGAACCGTCACCCAGTTATGATGTGCTGAGCTAAGATTTCTAGTAGGAACATACCATTGGAACATGGCTTTAATTCCAGCTGGACTTACCACGTAGAGAGCCTTATGTACATATAATACACAGTGCCTTGAACTTAATGCTCTTCTCTATCAGAAGCCAGTGCAGTTCAAGTAGACCTTTTGACACCGACTGCCATTTAACCCGGAGTTCACCTGTAGTCTCAATTTCTGTTGCCATGTTCACAAAAACAAGAAGGCCAGATTTTCCAAAGTGTCACGGAGCACAGCGCAGCATCAAAAAATGCTGCACTGTGATGCATGACAGGGAGAGAGCAGGAGAGCACCATAACTACATAGATATGGCTCTCTCCTCCTCTATCCCTAGCGCCGGTCCAGAATTTTCCTGCCAAGGACCACGCACACCAATTTTAAGAAGGTGACCCCCTAAGCAAATACTTTTAGGTCTAGTTGCAGGGGGGAAAACTACTAAGAGAAGGAGATAAGAACCCTCTAGACCTGTATTACTTCAATTTTTGATGATACATACTGTTGGTACTGGCCCATTTATATTAGAATGTTCACATGTGAATAGAGTGTCTTAAGATCAAAGTTACTGTATTTTCTTTTGCATATTTTTTAATCAAATTTTCTATTACTTCTTATAAATTATTATGGAAATTATCATATTAATAAGAATGGTCTACAAATACATTTAAAAATTCTTTATATGTATTGTGACACATTTAGTAACACAATTTTTTAAATTTTGTTAAAAACACAATGGTAGACCAACTAACTTCATACCAACTCTCTCGTTCTTTATTTCATTCACACTGCAACACTAGCATACTCAACATTCATACAGGTGTCCCAGTAATCTTTATATCATAATGAGCCTCAGCAGAGATACAGCATGTGATGTTATCTGCTGTGGTGTTGTGAACTGGGATCTATTTTCCAACAAGAGTACAACGCATGTTTCGATGTGAGCATATCAATTGCTTGCCACCTTCTTCAGGACCACACAACAATAGACTAAGTCACTTCCAGAGGTGGGTATGATGGGAAGACCTATGATGGTTATAGGGACATCTCTAATCCTAGGGTGCACTGGTCCTTAAGGGTTATATCTGGATCGAGAAGCATAGCCTCATATAATGACGCGCAAATATCTTTGGATGCGTCTCCACGTTTGGGTTCCTTTGTCAGAAGTTGGCCCAGTGACTACTGAGCCTGTAGGGGTGCCATCCATCTGGCACTTCAAATGAACTTTTTGATCCTTTGTTATCAGAAGTCAATGTCCTGGATAATGTAGCTCGTCAAAGTGCCCCAGATCGAGCCCCGTGGCACAAAGAAATGATGCGATCCCTGGAACCCCAAAGATAGCTACGGAGTTGGCACGTAATATGCTGAAAAGTCCAGGAATCTATTTGCCACAGTGTGGCATGTTCGCTGGTATGTCGATTCTCGCACATGAATGACTGTTGAGTATGCTAGAACATGTGTCACTAAATGTGTCACAATACATAGAAATACTTTTGAAATGTATTTGTAGACCATCCTTATTAATGTGATGTTTTCCATATTAATTTATAGGAAGTAATAGATAATTTGATTAAAAAACATATGCAAAAGAAGATACAATTAAATTGATCTTAAGACAACCTATTCACATGTGAACATTCTAATATAAATAAGTCAGTACCAACAGCATGTATCAGTAAAATTGAAGTAATACAGGTCAATAGGGTGCGTATCTCCTCTTAGAAGCGCCACACACACCTTTGCTCCATAGTGCAAAGGTCTGTGTGCACGTCTAGCATTGGTTTAGTACTGTGAGAGTTCTGTTCAAGTACAAAATAATGTGCCTAAAAAGCTTTTGATACTTTCTATGAGTCCTGCACAGTGCAAGAAATGTGCAAAGTCTGAAAGGAGAAATAAAAAATGTCTCCTTTTAAAGCCTTCTTTCAAGTGGTGTTACCTTTTAACGGAAACCACTATCTCAAATTTTTGTTAGATAGGATTTTGCATCACAAAGCATGGGTGGTTGCATGGGAACGCCCATGTCCCACCCATGTAATGCCCCTTGAGGGTAAGTAACACAAAGCAGCCCTTCGCACTGCTTTGCATTACTTTTAGGAAACTTTGTTTTGCCCTGGAAAGTAAATAACAAAAAATTATTTTGTACTAATGTTTATAAATCTGACCTGAAGTTCGGACAAAAAAATACAACAGCCCAGCTCTCAAGCACCCCAACATTTTGAAATGCTGAGACCTAGCATCAGCCCTGTCCCCTAGCCCAGTACTGCAAACTAAACCGATCTGTATTAATGTTCCTCAGTCATGCATCAGCCTATACTAATTCTTTACTAGAGCACACTGACAGCGCCACATGCACCTCAGTCCGGAACCGTGAAGTCTTCCTGTTTCACCCCCAGCAAGAACACCCAACTCTACCAATGTACCTCAAACCAGTGCTTTAAATAGGCCAATGCTCCCCAGTACAGAGTGCTGTAGTAAAGACAGGGCCCTGCTACCAGACATTGCTATGTTAGCAGAAGCTTATTAGAAGTTTAAACGCCATTTTGCCACATTGCATCTTTTGCATATGACACTACATGTAACTGCTGTTGTAAGTTAAACTGCTCGATTTTCCTCACATGAGAATGGCTTGTTTTTAACATCCCTAGACTTACATTGCAAACTTAGGGGCCGATTAGGATCGCGGACGGACTTGAGTCCGTCCACGACCCCTGAGGAGGAGGGAACGTCCGCAGGGGCTGCGGCATTCCCTCCGAGCAGATTAGGATGTGACCGCCAGGGTGGCGGTCACATCCTCTATCTTTAACATTGCGGCGGATGCAGCTTCAAGCTGCACCCGCCGCAAGGTTAAAAATGCATCGCATTTGCATGCACAAAGCAGCAGGCATTGTGCAGTGCCTGCCACTTTGTGCATGCAAATGCAGGGGGGTACCATAGGTACCCCCCATGTGCACCCCCCACTCCCCTTTCACCCAGGGGGCCCGCAACGGGCCCCCGAAGTGAAAGTCCGTATGCTTTTCCACGGCGGAAAAGCCGCCGCGGAAAAGCATGTATTCACCACCATCCTAATATGGCTGGCGGTGTCTGATAGACACCGCCAGACATGTTAGAGCTTTTCCGCCGCGGTCGGAAGGCGACCGCGGCGGAAAAGCTGCGGACGGAATTCCAGACCCACCAGCCATCCTAATTTGGCGGTGGGTCTTTGGAGGCTCCGCAGCGGTTTTTCCGCATCCTCCAGGCCGGCGGTGGCTTCCGCCGGCCCGGAGGATGCGGAAAAACCGCAATCATAATCGGCCCCTAAGTCTGTACACTGCGTGCAGAAGCCTTCAAGGTCACGATAACAATGTATGCTAATATTCAGGTTGATCGGCCCATGCTCTAGACACAACATGAACACAGTTGCAGCTAACTGAAATTCTAGTGACTTTAATATTGCACTGCATGCATGATTTGGGCACTTGGAGAAAAACCTTTTCCAGTGAGAGAGAGCTTTGCTGATCCTGATGTGATTCCCTTCTGCTGATCTTGGAGGTATGGGGTTCCCCATTCAAGCCTAAGAGACCTTCTATTAATATAAAACGTTGATCCTAGCAGGGGAGGGTGGTTCACAAGGCGCTATAGAACAATGCCGATCGTATTATTTTTAATCATATGCCTGCTTATGTTAGCAAAAATACTGCATCATAGAGCACGCTGTTAAAATAAACATTTTAAGCTTTTCCGTGTCTCTATGTACTCTTGTTGTGGACTGGTATGAGAATAAAAATGAAAGAGTGTTCTTGATTTCCACCATTCCTGAGAGTACCCTACGTTGCATGTTCTGGGTTGTCTAATCATTGGTAGCTTCGCTGTAGGATGGAGAGCTAATGAGACACGCATACTAGTCGGATAGGGCTTCTGGGTACTGAGGTGAGTTTTTTGGTACAGCACAATTCACTGAGGTCCTGGTTTCATGCGCATAGTTCTCTGCATGAGCAGAATTCCCGCAACAGTACCAATACTTTTTCATTTTCTCCTCTTGAGTACCGGAAAATTTCCTTGTCCAAGAAGCGTGCCAGTACTCATAGGGGCCTGGCTTAGATGAAGGTGGTGCTGTGCTTATCAGCTCAACCCAGCAGCACCTTCAGTGCGTCCTTTACAGTATGCTTTTCAAACAGGGGGGAAACCAGGGCTGAGGTGGTGCAAAAGCACGTGTCTCCAGAACACAACCATCTACAAACTACATGTGCTTTTGTGGATGGTATGAGAGGAGGGATATAGCTGTGGCGTATTTTCCTTTATCCTTGCATCTTTCCCAGTCGGTTAAAAGGTGATCGTAAAACCTACTTGGCAGGTGTGCCGGCTGCATTGTTCAGGGCAGCATGTCCATTGTTTAAAAAGCATGAAAACCATCACTCATCAGCAACTTAAATTAAATGATTTTGCATGAAAGAAAATACGTGCCCCATCAATTCCCCCCTAAGAAATAGATGTTTATTTTGAAAATGTTTTACAAGAAAGAATTTAAAAACAAGACAAATACGATAATAACTCTATAGTGGATTGCTAAACTGATCATAGCAGGCTGCATTTCAAATATCATCTAGTCCATAGTACAGTAGCACTTTAATAACTTTGGAGGTTAGTGCACTTATTGGAAAGTTCTGTGTGCATTCTAATCAAAGGTTCGAATAGGCAGAAAAATTGCATGGAGTGTTAATGTGCCTTTTGTAAAGCACAGCATGAAACATGGAGATCACAAGCTTGTTTTTTTTATGTAGATAGCTTAGTTGGTTATTGTTTTTGTTGCAGAGATCCTTGTGCTACCTTCAGGTCACAAGTTGAAATACTTCTCATATGGCATAGTAACTCCTGTATTAAGGAAATGCATGCAAACTACAAGATCAATCAGGGGTATATAAAGCATGGCTACTCACCCATGAGGGTCTCAAGGGGCTGAGGGCGGGGCTGCTGATCTGTCTGGGCTGGGGTTCAGCTGAAGAGCCAAGTCTTGAGATCCTTTCTGAATTAGGTCAGCGATGGGGATTGCCTGAGGTGGAGACACAGGGTGTTCCAGGACTTGGCGGCGAGTTAAGAGAAGGTTCTTCCTCTGGTTCCGTTCTTGTGGATCTGTGGGACGGTGGCCAGGGACAGTTGAGCTGAGCGTAGGTGTCTGGTGGGTACGTGGAATGAGAGGTGGTGGTTCCGATTTGCTGGTCCGGCGTCATGGAGGGCTTTGTAAGCGTGTGTTATAAGTTTGAAAGTGATTCTTTTGTTGACTGGGAGCCAGTGGAGTTCTTGAAGGTGTTTGTCAATCTAACTGCGGCGGGTGACGGTTGAGGACCAGTCCGGCTGCGGCAGTTGAACATTCTGTAGTTTTTGGAGGAGTTTCTGGGTGACGCTGGCATAGAAGGCATTGCCAATGTCGAGTGTGCTGCTGATGGGAGCTTGGATGAATGTCTTTCTGGATTCGGTGGGGATCCATCTGAATGTCTTACAAAGTAGGCAAAGTGTGTGGAAGCAAGATGAGGACACTGCATTGATCTGGCCGTTTTTTGTGAGTGAGGAGTCCAGTATGATGCTGAGGTTTTGTGCGTGGTCTGTGGAGGTGGGGGGTTTCCCCAATGGGTTGGGCCACCAGGAGTCGTCCCAAGCTGAAGGGGGTGGGTCGCAGGCCCATAAGACATACGTTTAGAACCTTGCTGTTTTACCTGAATATTTTGTTATTTTAACGTTGCTAAAAAAAGATTACTTTGGTTAATAATAAACACTTATAATTAAGTGCTGTATAAATGGTTATTAGTGTAATAACTCATGGACAGATATATCAGACATTCTTACAATGGTCTCCTTTCATTTGAGTTTCCTGACTGAGAGCTATCTGGAGCCTCACAACTAAATTTCAACACATACGGATGCAGGGGGTTATTGGGCTTTACATCACACGTACACAACATACATTGACAATAAATCATGCAAGTGTGTTAATCAATGTACAGGATGTGTTACATTAAACTGTGAGGGTTACAAGGTGAAGAAGTCACATGTCCTTCAAAGCTCACTGTGCTATATTAGAAGGATTACATTTTAAGAGTTGCAAGTAACAAACTGATCTCGATGTTAAAAGCAGTAACCCACTTACCTAGCTACAGAAAGTCATCTGCATATTATTTGATGTGCTTTGCACATGGGCTGCCTGAGAACACAGAGCAGCCCTGGCAATTTTATCGGACCGGCTCCCATGGTGGGGGAGTGTCAGGCGAGGGAGCGAGTGTGAAGCACTGCTGCTGAACTAAACCAGCCCGCAGCACCGCTGTTTTTGTTACTGGGGGCTGATATTGCAGCACACCTGCAAACTGACCCCCACCACTCCAAAACCTCACCCCACCCTTCCAGCCTCCCGGGGAGGGAATAACCTGACGCGCGCTACAGCCAGCCAGGCCCTGGCTTTGCAGGAAACATATTCACTCTTTTTGCTACTTTGAATCAAAACTGGGACTAGGTAAAACAGCAAATACATTAACCTCAAAAGTTATCTTTCCATTATTATTATTACCCGACATATTCTGGGCACACAAAGTTCTCTACAGCAGGTGCCTTAACCTCATAAGACATTTTAAAATGCAGGCTCTTCAAACAATTGAGCAGCATAGATGTAATGCCACATTTCTCCTTGCTGATAATTTTTTTTGTTTCAGAGTTTAAAAAAAGATCAGTGTATAAGTTGATGTCCAGATTTTGAGTTGGGGAGAGTTGCACTACTTTTTTGGCACAACTACGACGAAAAATCTAATATGGTAAATCTCGTAATGCGCTCAAATGTATTCATGATAGACCTGCTAAACACATTTTTGAAGTCTTGAGAGCTGACGTCACTTCTTGAGATGTCACTTCCTCGGAGGTCATAGGTTGTGATGCCACTTCCACGTTGTTTCATCCTGCGAAGCCACATGCGATGTCACATGCTGTGATGTCATGCTCCATGATGTCACCTGCATACCGCCTAACTTTCTAACTCACCCGCTTCTTTTTTTTAGAACTTACGCCCTATTACTTGTGAACAATGTCCTTATTTCTGCTGCACAGTAAGGAGTACTTATGGGCTGTAGCAGCCACAAAACACATGCTCACTTGAAGCACACCCGTAGTGTGGGAAGTGGCTGGGAGGAGGCAGCCTGGGCGGGACTTTCCTGACCATAGCGATCTCACCCGCCTTCGTATTGCAGAATGTCACACAGAGTGATGTTAGCTCGTGGCGTAAACCAGTATCGCAGGGTAGAGGAAGCGAGAGCAGAGAGCGAGTGACGCAGGACGTTTGGGTGCACTGAGCCCGCGGTGCCGCAGAGCTTCTGTGGAGTGAGTGCGGGCGGGCAGATGTCTCGAGCAAGAAACCCGGCCATGGCGCAGTTCCAGCTTGAGAAGTGTACAGTAAGTTTTAAGCCATCAGTCTACCCGCTTAATGATTTGTTGGAAAAGAGGAGGGACATAACGAGGTGAAATTAAAGTCCATGCAATAACAGTCGCATGTTTACTGTAAATGGGAAGATTCCTTGGGTTTTATGTATTTTTGGGGAGAAGTGGGGTGATTGGTGGGGAGGGATATATCTGAATTTCAGCCAAAACGAACTTCTGCGCTTCCTTATAATGAGTCGCAGGCATCAGCGAGTACGACTTACCTGTCTGACTGCATCGCTTTTATGTTTTAAGAATGTCGTCCTATTTATGTAAACCTGGCCAGGGGTTTGGCTGCAGAGGTCGAGCAGGGAGACTTTTTTTCACTCTACTAGTGTCAGGAATGACATCCCCGTAAAATGTGGATTGGGCTAAGTACTAAAACAATCATATTCCCAGTGCTTTAAACAGACAGGTACTGTCAGGTACAGATCACTCGTACTTCTTTACTTTTAAAGGGAGAGTGGCAACACTTTTCAGCAGTGGTACAGTATTTACAGCGGTTGAGTGCCCGCACTTCTCAGCAATAAATAGGTACAGTGGGATAGTGAGTGCCTGGATACAACATTCCCATTCGAAGAACTGCATATACCCACAATCGTTCCATAATAAGCTGCATAGCAGGCACCTGCCGAGAACTAGAAATGGGTACAAAAACATACAGCTCGAAAACAGTAATGGCCAAAATGCCGACCAATGATGGCTTTGCCTAGAGGTGTGCGACATATTTGTAATTTAGTTTTGGGTATTTACATAAAATTTCCTGAAAATGATACCTTATTATGTGGAGTGCAAACCGGTCATTTGGCTCTGTCTTTTAGCGCGAAATGTGTCCTTGCTTCAATTTCTGCCGCAAAGAAGTATGTTGGTCGGAAAAAACCCACATAAACACAATTGCCGTGAATAACATCTGCTGTCATGTTTTTCCTGCGCTTCTGTACTATATTTTTGCCACTAACAGGCATAATTACACAACTGGAATACTGGTATACTATTGGGAACTTTATGTAACACAAAATCCCCAAAATTAAACGAATTACGTCCGTACTTTCCTCTCGTTTTGCGTGCATTCTATACTGGGATTCCCCCTTTTATATAGTTTAGGACAGGCTGGCGTTGCTATGAGAGTGTATTGGTATAATGACAAGATGCTTCCGGAACAGCGAATGTACTGTTCAGTATTCCATGGTACTATTCAATGCTTTAGGGTGTGGTTTTGGCTGCTCAACTTGTTAGTGATACCCAATATACCAAGATGCTAGACATGTTGGCAAGATGGATGCATTAAATACGGCTGATTGTGCAGGATAGGAAAGAGGAATTCTAAATATTTCAGAAAACCTGGGTAATATGCATGGGATTTGCACAGAAAGCCAAATTATTACTCAGTAGGCCTAGGGCTGCACTCAGTGAGCTAGGGTACTAGTCAGTATTCCAACAGTGCTCAATATGCCAAGGTGCTATCAATGTGACATGGTGCTGCAGACTATGGCAGGGATTCTGAGAGGCCCCCCCCGCGTCTAGGGGAGGGGGGCCTTTAGTGGCATTTAGTGTGAGAGGCGGCTAGAAAGAGGCACAGGGGAGTGGTCAACAGGAAACATGAGGTAGGGTGAACCCTTATTGCGTCACTGATGGGCGTAGGCAGCCTCCCCCCAGGGTAAAGAATAAGAGAAATGAGCACGAGGGAGAAGCCCTCTTTGTCCTCTTGCCTCGGGCGTGGCGGGTCGCAGCTAGAAGCAAGTTGCCCACCCACCCATCCCTGTTGTTAAAGGTAAAACTGGCGGGGTCCCGGGCAAGAAAATGGCGGGGACTCCTTTTTTTGGCTGGGACTGGCTCATCCTGGAACAGGGAGGGCAGTCAATAGGGCTCCGGGCTGGCGGGAGAGGGGGCCGTCCTGCTGGTGGTCCTGGACTCTCCGGCCCTACCCGAGATGCCGGTGCTTGGAACAAGCAATTTGAGTGGAGATGGGTTGTGGCCTGCAGGTACAACCCATATCCAAGGTGGCTCTGGAGATCCTGTATTGGAAATACAATTGTAACCAGTGGTGCAAACGAATATTGCACAACCCAATGTATCAATGTGTGTTGGATTGGTTATTAAAGTTGGTTGAATGTTGACAATGCATCAACAAATAAAGAGGGCGTTATCTGAGAATTAATAAAGACTACGCAGTGAAGACCAGACACTTTTATGGTGCCTTTTTTGTGGTGGGCCAAAAGGGAGGCAAAGTATGGTGGGGACGAATCGCACGTTATATGCCTACTATGCATTATATGTCAGGGCCGTCTTCAGTAAGCTGATCCAACGCTTGACTTGGTGAGGTGTCATCTGCTGCCACTGTTGTGTCCCGATCCCCCTAATCCTACTCCTTGCATCTAAGGTATGGCGGACCTGTTAAACGGATGTATGCCGGAGCACCAACACATTTTCTGTTCAATTCAGAAGCCTACTGGTACTTTGTGTGTTTTGCGAACAAGAGGTATGCACTTGTATACAATTTCTAGAAAGACATTCATTTTGTATGTGTGAGGGCAAATGTCACACTTTCTCCTAACCCTAATCTGAAAGGCCCGAAGATCTGAGAAGCTTTAGCTCCATGCTGTATCCCAGTGAGTATAGTGGTCACAACAGCTTATGTGTATGGTGATGCGCTGTCAAAACAGCATTTGTCACTCGTTGCCTATCCTAGGCTGCTGTGCTGTCAGCAGCAGATTGTTTAAGGAGCTGGAATCCGGGGCAAGGGACGATCTGCTTTTAGAGAGAACACAGAGGTCAAGAAGTAGAGACCAAGGCATGTATTACAATAAGGGCGCCAACAGGGAAAGTACACCCTAATATGGTGAATAAGCTGCCCTCAGGGCAGCCGGAAGCTCATGCTTCCAAGCCACTCTATGTTTTACAGTGCAAGCAGCACCCGCCAGCACTTTCAAGAAGGATTCAAGATCCCCTTGCAGGTGGGTGCAGTGAGTGACTTCACCCGCCCGCAAGGGGATGTCTTGTGGTGCATGGGACCGCCTTTCTCCTCTCCACAAGACTGCCTTTAAAGAGGGGCACTGAAAAGCACCCAACCGGGTACAACCATGGTAAGTCTCCTTGACATGGAGTAGAGCATAGTGCTACTTTGCGTTACTTTAGAACTACTGTTCTATGCAATTTAGGATTTGCACTGGAAAGAATGCCCCAAAATAACACTTTGCATCAGGAACGCATCCCTTTTGTGTTGCAAATGAGGCACAAGCCATTTGTAAATCCAGCCCGTAAACATAACACGATGATTGGGGTGTCAAACTAATACAATTGTATTCTTACCCACAGTACACTTTTAGCAATATTAGAATAAAAAAAATTTGAGGGGGAAAAAAGGATTCTAAGCCTATGCCTTTCAATTTGTATGCAGTACTTTCATGGTAGTTTTTAGCTCGTGTGCTATAATGAAAGGAGTGTTACTTTTCAACTTCAAGTAACTAAAGGGTCTCTGTTAGAAAAGCAATAACTTCCTAAACTATCTACACAAAATGCTAATCTCTACTCTACACGCCACAGGTTGTGTTTCACAGCAGGAACATTACATTTATATGCTGATTCATCTTTGGTCAAAACTCTGACTAGACAAATTGCAGATCTTGCCCTCAAGTGCATTAACCATCAGTTATCAAGCCATTGTAATTACTCCCTGAAAAAGGATGCACACACAAAGATCGCTGCAGGATTTTACGATCTCTTTTCAGACTGTCATGCAGATGTTACTCCCTTGAGTTTAGTGTCCAGTGCAACATCACCGGTCGCACTGCCTTCAAGCTGGCACTGAATTTATTCCTCACTCCAGCACGTAGAGCCTGATTAACAAAGGTAAACTTAAACCTGGAGTGTAAGTTTAGATCTGAAGTCTAAACTCAGATTTAGGTTCTAAACGTACACTTCAGATCTAAGTTAGTCTTCAGTCCTAAACTTAGACTTCAGGCCCAAGTTTACCTTTGCGAACCAGGCCCTTAGTGTATAGCACACCTCAAACGCACGAAATTTTCTGTGTGCAGTACCACGCTCTAAACTCCACTAGTTAGAATCAGGGCCCTTTCACCTCTTTTCTAAGCAGTCGTTACTAATATTTGCATCCATTCCGGACCACAGGTAGGTGCAAGAGCAATTTTCATTCCAGCCTTAGTACACCATCAGCATGACACATTCGATCCCGTAGGATCTTGATCACATGACGCGCTACATGGTTGTTGTTTCAGTTTAATAGGCCATTTGTTTAGTTTTTTAAAGTGACACGCACCAAAAAGTGTCCAAATGCTTTTGTGATACACATCTGTCAACAAAATGTACTTGATCTTCACTAGTTGCGGTACACATGATTTCAAAGAAGATATTTCATATGAGTATACTCAGTGGCACATCTTATACAATAATCAAGTATCTGTATACTATTAAAATCATTGACCGGATATCTGTCTGATGTTTAGATCGAGGTATGAATACCATAGGATGGGGTTCCCACCCTTCTAAATAATAAGTCATAGATATAGTACTGTAGTCATAAATATCACCATTTTCAGAGCAAAAATATGTGCAAAAATTGCAAGGTAAACAAGATTTTAACAAAAGATTTTCTAAGAAAGAGGATAAATTATATATATATATATATATATATATATATATATATATATATATATATATATATATATATATATATATATATATACTAATGGATGTAAAACAGTATCAAAATATCTTTAAAATCCTTAAAATCATTCACCTTTGGTAATCTAATCAATGCATTTTAAGCCTCTTAAATACAATGGAATCCAGGTATATATACACCAAGGGGTAGATTTGCCATTCATCTGTAAAATGTATATCACATCATAAATACAGTTCTTTGATAAAAAAGTTGCAATTTGAAATTTTGTAAACATAGATATGTGCAAATATTGCTAGAAAAAGTGCCAAATGCTGATATATCTAAACCTATTACAATAAAAAACCATTAAACCGTGTGTAAAATATTTGAAGAGTGTTTGGGCGGTGGCTACTTATAAAACAAGTGCTTAAATTTAGTTTGACTAAAAACTCACTAGTAAATAATCAGTTTATACTGAATTCTGCAAGATTAATCAAACTAGAGGCAAGTGTAAAGGTCCTCAGTAATGTTGAGGTCCCTGGGGGATCTGGAATTGAGTTCTAGAATATATTTTGTTTCCAGTCGTCTCAACGCTTTTACCCTGCCTCCTCCTGTTTTGTTTATCGGTACACTGTCTATTAAAAAGTACCACAGGCACTGAGGGTCTGACTTGTGCTTCTCGCCAAAATGGCGAGCTACTGGGTAGAGGGGGTCCTGATTTTTGATCGCCCTAATGTGCTGGAGTACCCTCTTATGTCCCTACAGTATAGTACTGCCAACATATTTAAGATTGCAAGGGCACTCCAGCACATAGATCACGTGGTTCGTTTTAGAGGTTAGGGCTTTGCTGATAGGGTATTCTTGTTCTCCAAAAGGTGTTTTATACTTGGAGGTATTAACTCTGTGTGTACAGGTTTTACAGAACCTACATTTGAAGAATCCCTTGCATTGACTAAGCCAGGTGGTGTTAGTATTTTCCCCAGGGTCATTATGGACTAATGAATTCCTCATGGACGGGGCCCTGCTATATGTGATAGCTGCTTTCTTGGGCAGTAAATGGCCTATTATAGGGTCCCCTAAAATTATAGGCCAGTTCCTGTCAATGATCTTTTTGATAGCTTTGCTCTGTTTGTTATAGCCCAGAATGAATCTGAAAGTGTCAGTCAGTTTTTCTGCCTCCAGTGCTGTGTTAGGCTCCTTGTTCAACAGAGTATCACGATTGATCTCATTGCTTTTCTCAATAGCCTTATCAATACACAGCGTGGGGTATCCCCTAGCTAAAAATCTATTCCTGCTAGCTAGTTGGGCCTCCCTAAGATCCTCAGCCTCACTGCAGATGCGCTTAAGCCTCAGCATCTCCCCATAGGAGATGCTTTGTATAAGGTGTTGAGGGTAGGCGCTACTGGCAAGGAGTACTAAGTTTCCTGCAGTGATTATCCTATGTACTCTGGTTTGTATCTGGCCATCCTTTACATACACTTGTACATCTAAGAAATTCACAGTTTCTGAGCTAATAGATGCTGTTAAGTTTAAATTCAAGTTATTGACATTCAATTCCTCAATACATTTCAATGCCTCATCTCGGGTGCCTTGCCAAATAATAAAGAGGTCATCTATGAACCTTAGCCATGTTTTGATGTTGTTATTTACATACATTGGGTATTGGTTGCATAGGACCAGCTCCTCCCACCAACCCATATGTAAGCAGGCGTAGCTGGGGGAGAAGCTGGCCCCCATGGCAACTCCCCGTTGATTTTGATATATCACATTTTGGAACATGAAAAAGTTGTTTTTCAAGATGAATTCAATCATATTGACTAGCATTGTATTGTGGAGTTCGAATTCCAATGCTCACTTTGCTAGGTAATACCGTATGGCTTTGAGACCATCCTGATGTTGAATCGATGTATATAGGGATGTGAAATCTAGTGTTATCAATAAATAGTTGTCTTGCCAGTCAATTTTTTGTATTTTAGCCAGAAAGTCCCCCGTATCTTTGATAGAGGATGGTAGCTGTTGCACGAGGTCTTGCAAGAAAAAATCCACATATTGCGATGGTTTTTCCAAGAGGCTATTTCGGGCTGAAGTAATAGGCCTCCCAGGTGGTTTTGTCAGATTTTTTTGCACTTTTGGTATGAAGTACATGATAAGGGTTACCGGATTGTCATTTTTTAAGAATTTGAATTCATCCAGTGACAGTAATCCCCCATTCTTCCAAGCTACGAATTTCATCCTAAAATCATTATACATGGCTTTTAGTGTATGTTGGTAACTTCGATGATAACACCCTCTGTCTTTCAACTGGTTCATTGCTTCATCAATTGAATCTATTTTGTTCCAGAGGACTAGGTTTCCTCCTTTATCGAATTATGGATAATGATGTCTTTATTATTCTTAAGTTTTGTCATAAGGTTGTAATATTGGATGTCTCTTTTGCTGGCTTTGCGTTTGGTTGAGGCACATGTTTTGTAGCTCAGTATTTTGAGGCTGGAAGTAACTTGCCACAACCTTTGATATATATATATATATATATATATATATATATATATATATATATATATATATATACATATATATATATATATATATATATTACCTACTGGCGGTCGCCAGTAGGTAGTTATAGTTAGGACATAGTTTCCATAGGAAATCCGCAACATTCTATTTGGAATAACTTTGGCGTCGATTGACGGAATTGGCTAAATTTCTCCAAGAAAATGGCCAGCTCCGCTCCGCTCCTTCCCTGAAAGTTGGGGGGGGGGATTCGTGAAGCGGGGGCCGAGATAAAAGGGGGGTCCCAAAACGTGTTTTCCCCATGTTAATTTCCATAGGGCGGTTGGACTTACTTTTAGCCCGAACGGCTGAATGGATTTCCACCAAACTTGGCAAAATTGTAGGGACTAGTAGCCCGATGTGCCTTTGCTATGTCTCAAGATATGTGCTGCAGTGGATTTTGAGTAATTTAGGTTCAAAAAAATATATATATCTATAAGCGCGCCCCGGTACGCGCACCGGGGCGCATACCAGCGCATAACGCGAGTTCGCGAGCGGAAAGCTGATTGGCTCTCGGGTGTCTGTCAACATTCCAAACAGTCCGGAGCGGCCGCCATCTTGTGTCTCGGTAGGATCGAGACACAAGAGGTGGCAAAAACAAAGGGGGAAATGACCAAAAGGGGTTTTCGCGGGGGGAGCGCCCGGTACGGCACCGGGGAGCGTACCAAGGGGAAAATCCAGTGAAACAGTAAAATAATAATTTAAAGTGCTTAGAGGTAGGGTAGCTGTGAATATAGTTGTTGTGTTGTGTGGGTGATTTAAGTACCAACATGTAGGTACCAATGCAGAGTCTTAAATTCAATGTACACCGTCTCCTCTGTGGATATCTTGCATGTTGTTACAGAAGTTATTGTGGTATATGGAATCCATACCATAGTCCGTCAGGAAAGCAGACACAGATCCTTTAAGCACTCCTTGAGAAAGCCTATGGGATCATGGGTAGTCTACCCTGCTCCCTTATGATGTTTTCAAGTATTACATTTGACTCTCTTCTGAATCTACACAAAATTGGTGGTGATATGGTGCATTAGAGACAGACAGTGAGAGAAAGGAGGCTGGAGATCAAAAAGAGATGTCAAATACACATTCAAGATAATATAGTGGGAGAAAGGAAGTAACTATGAGCAAACTTACTATGTAACACAAAAATGTTGCACAGTATACTGTAAGTCTCACTTTATATTATAATCATTTTGGTACTACTTCATGAATCACATATAAAAATGAATAATGTCTCAAACAATTTTTAATTATTAAATATAAATTTATTGTTCTGAATTTTCGTAATTTAATAACACTTGCAACATTTCATTTTTCCGGAATCTCCTCCAAATTTGTATTGCATGATTCCATATTATCTAAACAGTCAACGAATTGTTGGTCAAGAGACTCATCCAGGAAGTCAAGAAAATCTTCTTGAAGAATCTCCTCATCGGTTATTTCGAAAAGAATCTCCTCATCGGTAACTTCGAAAGAAATATTGATGGTCTGTTGTGTATCTTCCATTTTCTTGCTGTAAATTGCATAAAAAATAACTATATCAGTAGAGTTAGGGCACTGTTGAGTTTAAGTTCAGAGAGGTACTTCTGAGTTTTTAACAGTCAAGTTATCTTTGGGCAGGGTATCAGGCAGGAAGTAGAAATATAAAAAAGTGCATGTGATGAAGTCTAAGTAAATTCATAATTATACCAGAGAAGCCTAACTCAATCCATAACTATGACAGAGAAACCTATCTCAATCTATAACTATAACAGAGGGACAGCAAATAAGCATCAGAAAACATTTTTCCAAATTAACTTAAAGTGCAGAACATAGTTCCCCTTACAAATTAACAACTTACCTTACAGAAAGCTGTTGAAGTTTTCTGAGAATATCCTGTATAAATGTACCTGAGGTAGTTCTAGTCAAAATGGCTGTGTTTCCCTCTCATTTTTCATATATATTCATGTACATAACCAATCAAATGTCAGCACATAAAAGTAGAAAATGAAAGTAACATTTTAATTGCTTGTAAATCCTAACACTTTATATGTGTTTTTGTCATGTAATTTACCTCAGGATATTTAGACAGGGCTACAGCCCAAATGGCTCAATGGAATTCCATCAAATTTGGGAAAATGGTAGGGGCTGTTATGTAGTAGGGCCTATTCTATATTTGGTGAAAGTTTCTCCAGTGATTTTTAAGTAAATTGACTTACAAAAAGTTTTGGGGGCGCTTACCGGTGCGCGCCCCGGTACGCGCACTGGCAGCGCAACGGGAGTCCTCCATCTTGTGTTTCGGTAGAATTGAGACACAAGATGGAGGATAAACAATGTTGGGAATGGGTAAAAGGGGGCACGGTAGACACCCCCTGACTCCCTAGGTTTTCTAAGGGGGGCTTAGGAGGCCCATATAGGCCCAAAAAAAATATTTATTTTTTTCAATTTTCGCGGGGGGAGCACCCGGTACGCGCACCGGGAAGCATACCGAGGAGCGTACTTTGGTGAAAAACAGTGAAAAAAAGTTAGAGTAAAGTATTCATTTTGAGTGATCAGAGGTAGGGTAGCCCTGAAAAGAGCTTTTGGGTTCTGTGGCTGATTTAGGTACCTACAAGTAGGTTCCAATGCACAGTCTTAAATTCAGGAGGAATATTCTATTCCCCTCATCTGAGAAGTGCACACCATCTCCTCTGTAGATATCTTGCATGTTGTAACGCAAGTTATTGTTGTATATTGAACCCATTCCATAGTCTCTCATGTAAGCAGAAACAGATTTATTCACATGTTTCCGTGCTTTCTCAAATTGTGGACAAAATTGGTAGGACCACTTCCATTTCTGTCTTTGGCATATATTGGAATAGACCAAGGCAGTTTGTGGAAAAAGTGCCATCAATTGCTCAAAGGTGTCCTTTAAAAGCATTTCCAGACCTACCCCAGTCAAAGTGCCTAGGTCATTTCCACCACAGTGCAGAATTATGAGGTGAGGGTGTGGCAGATGCAAAAAGGTTTTCACCAATGGTATCAATTGGTGACATGTCAATCCTCTCTGGCCAATCCACTTGATGTCCACATTTGGTAAATCAAGGTTGTGAACATTTCTGATAGCTGCGTACCTGTGAGCCCAGTGGATGTAGCTATGTCCAATAATCCAGACAGAATACATGGTGAGAGGAGGTTCTGGTGCAGTCAGATGAAGAGTGGAAATGAAATGGCAGTTGGAACAGTAGGAGTTTGCAAAAAAAAACTGTGGAGTTTCAGTGCTCTTGAATCACAAGCAATGATTGGTGGATTCAGATAGTTGAAAACTGAAAGTTAGGGTGCATGGTTCTGTTCTGTGAAAGAAGTAATTTGAATGGTTAAGAAAAAGTCATTTAAAGAAACATTGCACTGGATAAGCTGGTGTATTGAGAGGTCAAACATCCTTGCTGAGTTCATTTGCAACATTGTAGAATAAACTTTTAAACCTGAGAGCTCAGTGAGGAGGGAGTTGCTATGGTAACAAGCAGAAAGGGCTGAGGGGGGGAAGGGTGTTGGTTTGAAAATAGAGAGGGAAGAGTTTTAATTGGTTAACATGAGGGATATGTGTGTATAGGTTTAGAGGTTTTCTGTGTCATTCATGGTTGCAGTGTCTGGAGTGCATACCTTTTGCTCTGCTAAAGAAATATTGGTGTGTGTGTCTGACACTGTTCTCAATCTCCCAAAGCATTTTTAAAAGTGAGTAATGATTCATTTAATATAGATAGAGACTTGTATGCTCTATGGAGAAGATTTGGAAGCACATTGTGGTTTTTTAATGTTGCTTTGTGTCATGTTTTTTTATAATGCTTGGTAAAAAGATTTTGCTGCATAGAGAAATTGTATTTTGTAAAATTGTGAAGTTTCAGTAGTGACATGGAATGCTTGTACATAGGACCTGTGCTGTGTTTCTTAAATGTGATGTGAAAAACGATTTTGGGGAAAATGAATGGCTTTTACATTTTTTGAGAAGGAATAAATAGTGTCTGCATGATTAAAGAAATATATTTGAACTTTTCACAATCATGTCACCTGTGTTACCTCAGATTAGGAAGCAGATTGAGATTCTTACTTGTTGGTTTGTGCCATGTTTTTTGATAATGCTTGGTATCAACATTTGCAAGATAGAGGAATTGTTTTTTTGTAAAATAGTGATGTTTCAGTAGTGAAATTGAATGCTTGTACATAGGACATGCGCACTGTTTCTTAAATGTTATTTAAAAAACAATTTTGGGGCAAATGAATGGCTTTTACATTTTTGAGAAGGAATAAATAGTGTCTGCGTGATTAAATAAATATATTTGAACCTTTCACAATCATGTCACCTGTGTTACTTCAGATTAGGAAGCAGATTGTGCTTTTTTCTTGTTGGTTTGTGTCATGGTTTTTGATAATGTTTGGTATCAATGTTTGCAAGAGAGAGGAATTGTATTTTGTAAAATAGTGAGGTTTCAGTAGTGAAATGGAATGCTTGTACATAGGACCTGCGCTTTGTTTCTTAAATTTATTTGAAAAACGATTTTGGGGCAAATGAATGGCTTTTACATTTTTGACTAGGAATAAATAGTGTCTGCGTGATTAAATAAATATATTTGAACCTTTCACAATCATGTAACCTGTATTACTTCAGATTAGGAAGCAGATTGTGCTTTTTTCTTGTTGGTTTGTGTCATGGGTTTTGATAATGTTTGGTATCAATGTTTGCAAGAGAGAGGAATTGTATTTTGTAAAATAGTGAGGTTTCAGTAGTGAAATGGAATGCTTGTACATAGGACCTGCGCTCTGTTTCTTAAATCTTATTAGAAAAACGATTTTGGGGCAAATGAATGGCTTTTACATTTTTGACTAGGAATAAATAGTGTCTGCATGATTAAATAAATATTTTTGAATCTTTCACAATCATGTCACCTGAGTTACTTCAGATTAGGAAGCAGATTGTGCTTTTTTCTTGTTGGTTTGCGTCATGGTTTTTGATAATGTTTGTTATCAATGTTTGCAAGAGAGAGGAATTGTATTTTGAAAAATAGTGAGGTTTCAGTAGTGAAAAGGAATGCTTGTACTGTGATGTATTCCTATAGGTTCTGTATCGATCCCCCTATTCCTGACCCTATTCTGGTTAGCAAACTAACAAGTTAACTAGCAGCCATCTCATGAGGCAGAAAACCCCCATGATGCAGGAACCGTTATCTGATAAAGCCACACTACGGCACAGGAACGTGTTATCTGATTAGGTCATAACGCTTGCCATCTAATTAGACAAGCGATATTCCTCCAGCCCCTGATAAGGCATACGGAGTTCTCAAAACAAATCAAACCTATGACACCTTGGGAAAAACCCTGCGGCCATTGTTTTGATTTCACCGAGAACTTCAGCAAAAGAATGTGCTAACGACCTGGTCGTATGACATCCTTATTGACGTATCTATGTCCATCCTTACGTCAATCTCGGCACCTTAAAGGTATAAATATTACCGATATTGCCCTATGCAAACACACGCGGTGGTGACGAGAACGGAGCAGCCAGACTTGCCGAAGCCCAGAGCAGAGCAGACCCCGCTGGCGCAGCCCCGCCTTCCTGATGCGCTGAGAACGAGCAGCTGCCTATTTCTCCTGCCGAGAAATCCAGCTCCGGCGCTTCCGGGTAGCCCTCGCATGCAGCCTGGAATATCGAGACCAGAGACGAGAGATACCCTCCCTCATCCATCCTAGATTCCAGGTACAGAACTGAATAACCCCTCACAGAGAATTCTTTAGTCAGTCACTTGGCAAAACAAACTTAACGTAAACTGTAACTTTCTATTCCCGCCCACGTATTAGGCTTAGGTCAGGTACACGGGGTAGGCGTAGCTAGAAACACCAGTTGAGTACGATTAACCAAATGTATATGTGTATGTAATATATTTTATTCATTTTAATCCTTCATATGGCTTAGAAACCATATCAATGTTTTTACAGTATTATTTTATACTTCTGCTTTTAATGTATGCACTTTACTTAACCATAAGTATTGCAATAATATCGATCCATTTCTCTTGTATGAGAAAAGAGACTGATCAATAAATAACATCTTTTATTGAACACGCCCGTCTCTTCCTTTTCTCTACAAACTGATGAGACTAAGAATGCACGTACTGACTGAGTAAAATAAATTGCCTTTTGTTCACACGACTCTCGAGATACACTCTTGATTAGGGGAGAGCAAAGTTGTCATGTTCTATGGTTGTCAGAAACTAAATCCCTTCTTGTCTATCCAGGGAGGTTCAACTCCTCGCCTATTCGAGAAAGTTTCTAGTGAACTCTGAGCTAGCTGGCAAACCCAAAACTTTAAGTCTAATATCGACAGTAGTAGACCTAGTTAACGTCTGGTCTAGGCCTATACTATTGAAGGTATTATTCCAATGCGCAGAGCCTATTGGGATAATAGGAACTACACTACATGGCGCCCAACGCGTTTGGAAGGGCGATAAAACTAACGTAAGACATTTAGAGTAACTCAGTCATGCTTTCTCACTCAGACCCCTTTTTTCCCATAATACTCCAAAGACGTCTGGAGTGGGTGAAAGGTAATGTCCGCCAAACCTCGCAGGAGGAAACTCCTATGTATGGTACTTGGTTTAGTCAACGTTGAAGGATAAACCGTTCCAAAATATTGTGCATCTAATCTTTGTTTCTATAAGAAACCTGATCTGCAAACAAACAAAATAACCTTCTGTCGGTACAATGTCAGACAGTGAAGGAGAAAGAGAGGCAGTTAGATTAGCAACTGAAATAGCAGCAGCTGATACTGCACTGCAAGACGCAGACCCGGATATAATACTCATCCCGGTCATTAAAAGGAAATCTATAACTTTAAAACTTATAGAAAATTGACTGACACCTAGAGGTGGTACAGTCATATTCGTAATTGAGGCACACGAATATCGGCAGACAGAGGTATACTATTCATGGATACATTTTCCAGCAGCAAATGCTATAACAAAGTACTTCCACTATTACAAAGTAGAGGAACCTCCTGGAGAGTACACTCCTTTCGAGGAGGTGGAAGTACCACTTAAATTTCAAGAGCATTTGCTCTTATTTAATGGCGCCCTAAAACATAATAATCACATCACCAGGCTCGGTCCTTTAGGTAGACCAGGAGCAACGTGGCCGGTCCTAGCCGGATACACACCACATCCAGACATCAATGGGATGTCTGCAGCAGAGCTGTTAACACAGCTAAAACAATTAATAAAAATACATAGACAATTAGTCCAATATGTGATGCGGACTTCAACAATTCAGCCAGCAATTAAAATTCCACAGCTGACCCCTCACCAGGGGAACACAAATAAAATTACACCACAGAACATTCAATCATGCCTAGGTAAAGTACCAGCTAAACGGGAACAAATACCATTCTGGTTAGCACAAAAAATCACCCAAATCGAGGCTGTGTTTCCAGACACCACCCCGTTAGAAAAACACAGGATTCTGACTATCTGTCTTCCAATGGGAATCGCACCACACATTGAGGACTGTGACACTTGGGGTACAGTCTTTGCTTCCATCTACACAAAAACGCACGGTGTTCCATCCATTTCGGTAATACCAGATGTGCTAAAACAAATTCAAGATGAATATGGTCCAGAACCCGCTTTAACTCTTGGTATGAAATTACTAAAAGACTTCAAGCAGGTCTCGGCTATATTATTAGCCAACATAAAAGGAGAAGCAGCGAACGTGGTGATCCGCCAGAGGTTAAAAGAGACAGATATAGCAGACCAACCAGCTGAAATTGCCAGAATCATAGAAAAATCCTATGAGGAACTAGGTAGAGATAGTTTAGGTGGAATACCAGTAAAACCACAACTGATTGAAAGTCCTGAAAAAATATTTTTTAATAATAACTCAACATCACAAAAAAAGAGCTGGGATGGAAACAAACAATCCAATCCTAAAGAAAAGAAATTCCAGTCCAAAGGAAGGTCTCCTAGGCGAAGAGAAAAATCTCCGAACCAAAGACACAGGTCACCCCAGAGTGACCCCTCTGGGAAAAGATATAACCTTAGAAATAGGGATAATATAAAGAAACCTGATAGATATCAAGACATTGATACACGTCCCTCTCAATCTTTTCAGACTTCCTCGCAGAAATCGGAAAGAAGAGGCCGATCAGAACAAAGAGAAGAGCACGCCAAGTCCAAAGACAAGGAACCTGCTCAGCTAAAAAAGAAATATAAATTTCCAAAAAAGAAGGTAGCCAGTATCAAGGTAGTTAACAATGCCGAGAATACTGAGGACACAACTGAAAAACGGAGAATGGGCTCAGACAATGCTAGACAGCGCAGCAGAAGTGAGCATAGCTCGCAAAGTCCTTATGAATCATCTGGAGACAGTGGACACGAATGAATATCTTCAAGTGGAAACTGCAGACACCAGAGTTAGCAAACCTCACAAAATATATGAAATAACATTACGTATAGAAGGGGATAAGACTAGAAAAATAAGGGGACTATTTTGGGATAATCTCTCCAAGGCTATGACATCCTTCTAGCTGAAAAGGACTGGCCACCAGAATTTGTCAGGGAGTGCCCTCATGGCGAAGAAATAATTATGCCTGCCTTCTCAAATCATATCCCAATTCATAAAAAATACACACTTGCCAGAAAGTGGGCAGTAGCCCTAGCTCCTGCTTTATATAAAAATCACGTAGGATGGGATGAGGACTCTCCTCCTCACAAAATCCAGTTAAAATCACAACCTACTGCACAGAGGCAGTACCCAATTAAGCAAGAAGCTAAAAAACAGGTAAAAGAAATCCTAGATCAGCTAGAATACCAGGGGGTGATTGAAACTTGCACCTCACAAATGAACAACCCTTTGTTTCCGGTCTCCAAACCAGACAATTCATATCGTCTAGTTTTGGATTACCGACACCTTAACACATGTTGCAAAA
This sequence comes from Lissotriton helveticus, assembly GCF_964261635.1. Lineage (NCBI taxonomy): Eukaryota > Metazoa > Chordata > Amphibia > Caudata > Salamandridae > Lissotriton > Lissotriton helveticus. The sequence goes on along the minus strand of NC_136067.1, from coordinate 1,432,300,670 downwards.
CTTTTGCAGTGCAAAACTCGCATAGTGCTGCACTAATGAATAACATAGTGCGCAAAAAATACAAAACAACATTAGACATCTCTAATGGATTCTTTTGTCAAAACATAGCACCAGAAAGCAGATATTTGTCTGCATTCTCAATAAATGGCACTCAAAAACAATTCTGTCGGTTAGCCCAGGGGTACAAGAACAGCCCAGGAGTATTCTCAGCGAGAGTAACAGAATTACTACAAACATATGACGACGAAGCATTATCGTATGTCGACGACATATACTTAACAGATGATGACTTAGAGACTCACTTGAAAAGAGTGAACACCATAATACTTGGGTTCGCAGCAGAGGGTTACAAATTCAACTTTAAAAAATCCAGAATTGCCCATCTGACAGTCCTGTTCTTAGGATATGAATTATCAAGTGAAGGCAAAAGCCTGGCTGACAATTTCCTAGAGAAATGTGCCGTACTCCAAGCACCTAGAACACTAAAAAACCTTCAGTCAATTCTAGGCTTCCTAAATTTCGGAAGAACATACATTGCAAATTACGCAGAAAGGGTCAAACCCCTTTATGATCTAATAAAACCGGATTTTAAAAGAACCAATTGGACTCAAATACACACAGAAATTCTGAGATCCTTACAAACAGACATGCTAATTAAAACAAAATTAGAAACACGTGATAACACACGCAATCTTGTGATTCGAGTCATCCCAGGAAGATGCGGATTCACATACCTGACCTCTAATGAGGGAGAAAAGGTACCAATTGCATTCAAATCACACTTGTACACAGAAGCTGAAAAGAAATTCAGCATTAAAGAAAAAATTGTTCATGCAGTTCAAACCGCAATAGCTAGAGAAAAAGATCAAGCAGACGGTAGACACACCACGGTCAGAACAGCAGAATCAGCCTTTGAGGCATTAACAACACCATGTAATTTACCAACAACAACATTGAATCCGGAATGGATACAATGGGTGAATTCAATCACAACGGACAAAGTATACTACTACTTTGATCCAGAACTAGAGGAACTAAAAAATCTAGAATATGAAAGAACATTCCCTCTGCCGATCGACATTCTGCCCTTACGACAATACGCTTGTGTAATCTATACAGACGGACATGCTCAACCTTCCGTTTGGGGAGAACAAGCATACAACCCAACATGTGAGATCACAAAAGAAGTGTGGCGCGGAGGTAAACTAAGACTTCTATTAACAAAAACACACTCAGTAGAAACTAATTCAGAACAACAGACTGAAATAATAGCATTGAAAATGGCGCTAGATAATGCGGATCGCGAATTCCCGACACTTATAGTGTCCGATTCATATTACTGCGTCAAATCATATAACAACGATTTGCAGACATGGATTCAAAACGGGTACAAAGATGACACAGATGCAACAATAAAGCAGAAACTGCTCTGGGAACAAATAGCTCTTTTACAAAAAGAACTGCCAAAGACTCACGTGATACATACGCTGAGTCATCAACGTGATGGCGTTCACGTTGCAGGGAATTCATTGGCTGATGAGGCAGCGAAGGCAGCTGTGCAAACGGCTTCCGTAGCTGCCATCACACAGTCAAAAACAAAAATAGACAGCGAAATATTACAGGCTGTCAGCGCTACAGAAAAGGATTCGATAGAAACACTCCCGAAAGGCTTTCCAGTAAAATACTCATACATAACTGATGCAAACAATGTTCCTTTTGCTCGAATCCCTGGAGTGGGGGATAGGGCAATTCCAAACATGGAACATAGGTTAGGACTGATAATAGCGGCACACGAAGGGCTTGCTTCTATACATGCTGGCGTCTCAGCCACAGTATCATTATTAAAACAGAGATACTGGTGGCCACAAATGAGAAGACAAACAAGGAACTATGTTTTAGAATGTGAAATATGTCAAAGAATGAAAGTATCAACGGTGAGACGCCCAGCGCAGACGCCCCTTCTAATCTCGGATAAACCATTAGCCTGTGTTTACCTAGACCACTGTGGTCCCTTACAAAGGGATGGTAACTATAAATATATGTTGGTTGCAGTGGACTCATGTACGAGATTCATATGGATGTGGCCCCAGCGAACGGCTGACGCCAGAACTGTTATAAAAGATTTGCGAGTCTTTATCGGCACATACGCAATTGGCATGCTGCATTCGGACCATGGTCCTGCTTTTAGCTCTAGAGCTTATAAGGAGGCCATGGTCAGCATGGGCGTGACATTGCGGTACTCTTGTCCATTTCATCCTGAGGGGAACGGAATTGTTGAAAGAAAAAACCGTGACATAAAGCAATCTATAACGGCAAAGGTATTAGGTTCGGGAGCTGGGTGGGTCAAACATCTAATAAGTGTCCAACGTAGTCTAAATAACCTGCCAAGAAATTCTCTGAAGGGATTCAGTCTGTACGAATTATTATTTGGAACTAGGATGTTAATCTCTGACCTTGACAGTCAGACTTCAGTGGTAAAGGAAAAAAGCTTTGATATCAAAGATAGTTTGGCTATTTTACAGGACTTAAACGAAACAAGAAAAGACCTGAGCAACATAAAGTTGAAACAGCAGCCAACAACCACTGAAGAACCACCACCTGTCCCAGCAAGACCTGTCTGGATTCCAAAAATTGGGGATCTAGTCAGAGAAAAGATCGCGGTAAAGAAGGAATTTGGGCCTTCTTACAGAAAAGCAGTTCCTGTCTTGTCTGTCAACGGGACAAGATCAGTTGTACTACCGCCGCTTGCTGGTAAAAAGGAGAACCGAGTTGTATCCATCGACCTGGTAAAACCACAATCATGTGGCCGATAACAAATAGTAGGCCGAGTGGACTCCCCATAAGTAGCAGAACACCAAGGTTTGCTACCAGTACAGAGGTACTAACAAAGAGGCTAATCACATTCGAAACGCCTACAGAAGAACAACAAGGACTATGCAACAATGCAATGGAACTTAGACCTCTGAAAACCCGAATAAAAACATTTAGCAGAGATACATCAACCTATAATGAAGTAACAAACGACTATGCAAGAAACAGTAATCCTGAAGCTATTGGAACAATTGACAGAACTGCATCCGGCTACTTCATAAACTTCGATGATTCCTCTGAAGGCTTCACTGAATCAAAAACACAGCCATCAACAAAAACCTTTAAAGATAAAGTTAAAGTACTTTTGAAACAACTGAAAGAAACATATCTAATTTCTCCATGGATCGAATTTTGGGTGGGTTTTGGTGCATTTATCCTCATACTTTGGCTCATCATGATACTTACTTTGGGACGCTTCATTGAGGGAAAATATGCTAAAATGGACACAGCAAGTCAGAAAATCAACTTGATCCTCAAACCACACACATCTTCACACGTCGAGAAAAGAGAACTTTCTTCAGTCAACTTCACAGCCAATCCTATACCGGGTGGGGTAGCATGGGACAACACTGACTACGAAATCTATGGTCCGGTTGAAATCCTGAAATATCCACACCAAATTAAGATCTCATTGAGTGACTTTGTAAAACCAAGCTCATATGCTGATGATTGGGACTTCGAAAGTATAAACAATATGATGTCTGACTTAGTGATGTCTGCTAAATTTACCAAACATGATTATTTGCAGGGTTCTACAAATTATGATAGTATGTACTGTTATAACCACTATGGTAACCATTTTCTACATAGATCTGCACAACCTAGAAATGTTTTAAATTATAATCAATGGGAGCATTGTGCAACCCCTCCAAAAGGAAGCTCACGAACCGTTTACGACAAATATTCATATTTTTCAGGTTTTAACATAAGTAATGCTGAAACATTTTATTTCAAATTGTCAAATAAGACAGGAACGAAGACCATGATAACAAACACAAAATTGATCTATTCAGACTCATTCTTTGAACAAATGAATACTTTTGGTTTTGATTATTGGGACAAATATGTTGAATTGAAAAGTGTTTGGGGCACAAAAGAATGGCAAGTACAGGGTATAGAATCTTTGTTTAGAGCCTGCATGATCCCAGAACAAATTATATTTTTAAATGACACTGTTCAACAAACTACCTGTCTTGGCTTAGCCAAAATCAAAGACTTAAATAAACCGTCTATTCCAAAACCAACAATGAACAGCAATAGCTCTACAGATGAAGAGATAGACGTAAATTATGTATTAAACCAAAACAGAACACATCCAGATTGGAAAAAGTGGTTGATCTGGCCCACAGATACTAATAACTGTCAAGACAGATTCCTGAACAAAACACAGGGGTTCAAAATGACCAGGCCAGACCCTAGATATTCCCAAAGACATCACCCAGGGATAATAACCACCTACAGTGTGGGCAAATTATGCCTTCAATGGCTACAAACTTCCACACTGGCAGAAATTAAGCAACACCTAACTTTACTTACTGATGGTGCTGACTTGCGTGATTTCATTATGGGACCGCGCAAACAGCGTCAGAAACGTTTCATAGCAGCCTCTGTATATGCAGCATACAACGAGGCCTGGAAGGTTACTCAAATTGAGACAGCAGAAAGGATACGGGAAATTGACCGTATTAATTTGGAAAAATCACTTTCTGTAGTGGACAATGGGTTAATGACTCTGTCCTCCAGAATTTTTTCTTTGGACAGCATTGTGTCTTCAGCAATCGACATATTATCGCAAGACTTACTGTTATTACAACACGGTCAGTCCCAATTGCGCTCTATTGTACAGCTTGGCTGGACGTTACAAAATCTGCGTTCAGGCTATGTGCCTTGGCGTTTAATCAACACAACGTCACTTTTTAATATCTTTAACCTTACTGATAGACAAATCAGTATGGCCCAGAAGGGTGCTGGTTATACAATCCTGAGCATTGAGAAACTTGAGAGATTACCAGTGACAATGTCAGAACGACCTGTCAGTGAATGGATAATACACGGGATAATTAATATTCCAATATCAACCTTCAGGTTTCAATACTGCCAAAAATATATACAGGCTGGCATGTACGAAAAGCTGGGAAAGGGGTACATTAAAACAACATGGAACTTGCCCTATTCACATGCATGTGTCAGTAATAAAGGACAGAAAGTGTTTCTTAGTGGCAATAATTGTGCAATGTCACTAAGCGGTACACTTCTGTGTAACGGAATTAGTTTGCATGGAGCCTGTGAAGGGAACTCAAATAACCTTTCATGTCACCAGCAAGGCGCACCTGCAACAGAGATTGAACCATTCTTTCAAAGACTCTATAATGGGAGTTACATTCTAATTGTAGACCGCAGATGCTGTAGTCTTATGCCCGGGACTCCTTATCTCGTAACTACGACTGCGAAGGTCAAGTGCTGTGGACACCCATTGTTCCCCAGCTCCTTTCCAGACAGGGAGGCAAGGGCATGGCCCAACTTGAAAATTACTTCTATTCGAATAGATACTTTAAGCAGAATGAAAACAGTGCTTCTTCAGACGCCGACAAGGCTCACGTCATCAAAAGAAACGTATGATCTCCAAGTCGCAAGGACGACTGCAGAGATACATTCATTGTTATCAACTAATTCCCCCATACATTTCGCAGAAATCCTGAATGAAATCTTAAATATTTCTGATACCAGTGGAGTCTCAAAGGTATTTAAGACAGTATTTTCGATGGCATTAACACCATTCAAAGCCATACTGGGTATTTTTCCAGATTTCGTCCATTCGATTTTTGGCGGACTTCCCCTCATTTTGGGACTAATTGCAGGAATCCTATTCCTAGTCCTTATATTTCGTTATGGCAAACCATGTCACAGACAAAACACCTGCGACAAGGGAAGAAACAATCCTAGCCATTGGATACCGGGACCGGATATCAAAAATCCTGGGACTATCCCGGCTTAGAGACCTGAACATGACTTGGTTTCTATCCTTTCGACCAATGTGGCAACGATGTGTTTTACCTGTATTAAGGTGCCTGCTATGCGGAGAAGAATGCATGTTAGACACCTGTCTGACGCTACAATCGGATGCGCCAATGGATGCAGAAACATTGTTGAGTCCAACAAAGGCTCATGCTTTGTGCTGCCCTCAACGGCTACCAATCCTGATGACGGCATTCGTGGAAGCTTCACCACTACGATTAAGGGGTAGTGAGGTTCAAGATGAAAGCAGCATCGATCAGGTACGACCTTCTGTCAGCAATCCAAATCAGAATGTCAATGGAGACAATCATGCGCACGAATGCATGGTTACACCTATTTCCGAGTTAGTGGAACTCTCCCAGGAAGCTGTTGACAACTTTTTCGAGCGTCTAAATGATATGTTCTCACCGGAGCAGAAATAGAGACTTTTGAGCAAGCTCGTACAAGGCGTTCCCTGAATTTGGCCTTCAACTTTAATAATACAGTCACATGAACAATTTTCCCTCCAGTTCACGGACAGCATATTTTTCAGCAGCCCCAAAATATTTTTGCATATTTTTCGGGACACTATCTTCTGCTTAAAGTAAGAACTATTCTTAGAGAACTAACATTTCTATTTTTAGATAGTTTATAGACATTAGCTGCCCGCTGGTATGTTCATAAATATTTTATTCTGTGATGAAATGGTCTCGAACTTTTTTCTGTATTAAGAGCCATTTCATGTGTAAATTTTCATGTACAAAATAGCAATAATGTATACAAATGCGTGATTACTTTAGCATTTTCCTACAGCTTGAGTGCATACTATACATACGACTGCATTTTTTCTGTGTATTTGATAATTTCAAAATGCATTTATGTATTTTGGGGTGGTAAGGTATACACATTACTCTATAGTATGTTTTACTATGCATAGATTAGTAAATATGTCCATAGTTAGCGTGGAGTGGGTGTGATGTATTCCTATAGGTTCTGTATCGATCCCCCTATTCCTGACCCTATTCTGGTTAGCAAACTAACAAGTTAACTAGCAGCCATCTCATGAGGCAGAAAACCCCCATGATGCAGGAACCGTTATCTGATAAAGCCACACTATGGCACAGGAACGTGTTATCTGATTAGGTCATAACGCTTGCCATCTAATTAGACAAGCGATATTCCTCCAGCCCCTGATAAGGCATACGGAGTTCTCAAAACAAATCAAACCTATGACACCTTGGGAAAAACCCTGCGGCCATTGTTTTGATTTCACCGAGAACTTCAGCAAAAGAATGTGCTAACGACCTGGTCGTATGACATCCTTATTGACGTATCTATGTCCATCCTTACGTCAATCTCGGCACCTTAAAGGTATAAATATTACCGATATTGCCCTATGCAAACACACACGGTGGTGACGAGAACGGAGCAGCCAGACTTGCCGAAGCCCAGAGCAGAGCAGACCCCGCTGGCGCAGCCCCGCCTTCCTGACGCGCTGAGAACGAGCAGCTGCCTATTTCTCCTGCCGAGAAATCCAGCTCCGGCGCTTCCGGGTAGCCCTCGCAGGCAGCCTGGAATATCGAGACCAGAGACGAGAGATACCCTCCCTCATCCATCCTAGATTCCAGGTACAGAACTGAATAACCCCTCACAGAGAATTCTTTAGTCAGTCACTTGGCAAAACAAACTTAACGTAAACTGTAACTTTCTATTCCCGCCCACGTATTAGGCTTAGGTCAGGTACACGGGGTAGGCGTAGCTAGAAACACCAGTTGAGTACGATTAACCAAATGTATATGTGTATGTAATATATTTTATTCATTTTAAACCTTCATATGGCTTAGAAACCATATCAATGTTTTTACAGTATTATTTTATACTTCTGCTTTTAATGTATGCACTTTACTTAACCATAAGTATTGCAATAATATCGATCCATTTCTCTTGTATGAGAAAAGAGACTGATCAATAAATAACATCTTTTATTGAACACGCCCGTCTCTTCCTTTTCTCTACAAACTGATGAGACTAAGAATGCACGTACTGACTGAGTAAAATAAATTGCCTTTTGTTCACACGACTCTCGAGATACACTCTTGATTAGGGGAGAGCAAAGTTGTCATGTTCTATGGTTGTCAGAAACTAAATCCCTTCTTGTCTATCCAGGGAGGTTCAACTCCTCCTTGCCTATTCGGGAAAGTTTCTAGTGAACTCTGAGCTAGCTGGCAAACCCAAAACTTTAAGTCTAATATCGACAGTAGTAGACCTAGTTAACGTCTGGTCTAGGCCTATACTATTGAAGGTATTATTCCAATGCGCAGAGCCTATTGGGATAATAGGAACTACACTACAGTACATAGGACGAGCGCTCTGTTTCTTAAGTGTTATTGGAAAAATGATTTTGGGGCAAATGAATAGCTTTTACATTTTTGAGAAGGAATAAATAGTGTCTGCAAGATTAAATAAATATATTTGAACCTTTCACAATCATGTCACCTGTGTTTCCTCAGATTACGAAGTAGATTGTGCAGATGAGGTGAGGCATGTCCAGGGGTGCAGAGGAGGCGAGGCCTGTGTCCAAGAGTGCAGTGGAGAGGACTCATCTCCTCTGACTCTTGGACAAGCCTCACCTCCTCCGTGCCCCCTGGACAGGCCTCAATGTATTGGGTATAATTGATGGTAACAGGGTGCAAATTAGGTGAGGCCTGTCCAGGGGTGTAGATGAGGTGAGGCCTGTCCAGGGGTGCAGATGAGGTGAGGCCTGTTCAGGGTTGCAGATGAGGTGAGGCTTGTCCAGGGGTACAGAGGAGATGAGGCCTGTGTTCAAGAGTGTAGTGGGAGAGAGGCCTGTCCAGGGGTGCAAAGGAGGTGAGGCCTGTGTCTAAGAGTGCAGTGGGGGAGAGGCTTCATGAAGTCCAGTCCACTGCACTCTTAGACACAGGCCTCACCACCTCTGCTCCCCAGGACAGGCCTAACCTCATCTGCACTCCTGGTCAGGTCTCATCTCATCTGCATCCTGTTACCATCTATTATACCCAATAGATTGAGGCCTGTCCAGGGGGCACGGAGGAGGTGAGGCTTGTCTGGGGTCAGAGGAGGTGAGTCCTGTCCACAGCACTCTTGGACACAGGGCTTACCTCCTCTGCATCCCTGGACAGGCCTCACCTCATCTGCACAATCTGCCTACTAATCTGAGGAAACACAGGTGACATGATTGTGAAATGTGCTAATATAAGTTTTTTAATCATGCAGATATTATCTAATCCTTGTCAATAATTTTAAACCAATTCATGTGCCCGAAATCTTTTTTTAAATAACATTTACAAAACAGAGCACAGGTCATATGTATAAGCATTTCATTACACTACTAAAACCTCACTCATTTACAAAATACAATTCCTTTATGCACCAACATTTCTTTACCAAGCATTATCAAGAATGTATTACTCTCTATTATATTCTTTTCCTGACTTACTCTATTTTTCCACCTGTCCCCTTATAACACCCTCTCTCTGACTTATTCCTTTTTACATCCTGACTCTGTTACACCCTCTTACACTCTCTCTTTGACTTACTTTCTCTTACACCCTGTCTCTAATTTATTCCCTCTCTCTCTTTTTTACAGCAATTTGTAAGTCATACTCTCTCTTACATCCTCTTCCTGATTTACTACGTCTTACAACCTTTCTCTTTAAAACATTCTCTCCCTGACTTACTCCCTATTACACCTTTTGTCTGTTTTACACCCTCTCTCCCTCTTTCTGACTTTTTTATTCTCTTCCTCTCTTCCTGTTACACCCTCTGTCTGACTTACTCCTTGTTATATCCTCTCTCTGATTTACTTCCTCTTACACCCTCTCTCAAACTTACTCTCTCTCTCCCTTTTACAGCCTCTCTCTGTTTTAGTCTCTTTTACATCCTCTCCCCTTCTAACACCCTCTCTCTGTCTTACATCCTCTTACACCCTCTCTCTGTCTTCCACCCTGTTACACCCTTTTTCTGACTTACTCCCTTTCTCCCTTTCTTTGACTTACTCCCTCTCCCTATTACATCCTTTCTCTGTCTTACAACATATTATACACTCTCTCTGTCTTACTCCATCTATCTGTTTCTTTGTCTGACTCTCTCTGTCTGTTTGTGTTACTCCCTCTAGCTCTTTTTCTCTGTCTTACTCCTAGTTACATAGTTGCTGTGGTATAAACTTAAATATTTTGTAAACTAGTGTTTATATCGTTTGCTTATTGTCATTGCTTTGTTGTTTGGTAATAGTGGTCTATAATGTGTTATTTTTTTCTTTACCACAGATTGAAATAAAGATTTCAATAGTAAGGAAATATGCCCTCAAGGCAGAGGAGAAGGAAAGATGCCAAGCGGAAAAAATCAAAAACAGCAACGGAATTAAAGCACTCCCCTACAACAAATACTTAAAAAAACACCAAAAAAGCTCCTGGTAAGACAACTAAGTCTTTTTTCGGAACATATGTAGATAAAAAAAATGTTAATGGAAATGTGAATATACAGAAGGAGAGAGCAAATTTGAATAGGAAGGAGAGGCCCCCCAAAATGTTTACTACTGGAGCAGGAGAGAACAGTATGTATAGGAATAGAAGGCAAAACCAATTTAGGGACATTCGTAGATGAATGTTTCGTAATAGGGTAGTTTTAAATTTGTTAAAAAATATTAAGAACGGTAAACAGAGAGCTGCTTTTTACAAGAAAAAGAAAAGTGTAGAGAAGATTGTTGATCAGGCTTTTGAAGTTAAGATAAAATTATTTATTTTAGTAATCAATAGAATTAGGATACTTAACAAGACAATTGATGTTTTCAAATCAAACAGTAGATGCAAAAGAATAATTAATCGGACTAATTTTTGTGAAGTTTTTTCTGGAGAATGGCTGCATAGTTCAAGTTGTGAGCCATTTTTTAATGAGGAGACTTACTTCCAGGAGAATGTTTTGGTGCATGCAGTTGACACCAGTGGTGGAGCATATGAGGTGAAAGACGGTTGTCCGATTGAAAAAGAGAAACTTGTGTCTAGAGATGCAGAAGAGGTGTTAGCTGATGAAGTTTTAGGGAAACGTACTAAGGGTCCAGTGTACACTTGGAAGTGTAGTAGTATTTGTAGTGTGCGACAGGATTCAATCGATTTGCTTCGTAATTTCTTACGTACATATAGTAAGAAAAGTCTAAAACAGAAAATGAAGATGTTGCAAGACTTAGATCCTTGCAGAGTGAGAGAAAACACAGGTTTGCATGGGCATTCACTGGCTTGTCTTTCTAGAAAAGTATGTCAGAGTGTTTTTCATCATTTTAGGATGTTAGCAGTGCATCATAATAAAATGAGGAAATTAGTGAGAATGTTGTATTATGCAAAAAGTCCAGCACTTAAGCTTAAACAGTTAAACAGTGCTCTTTTGCATGGATCTGAATTAGATGTGAAGAACATTTGTGAAGAAATTGAGTTTTGTAATTTTGGTGAAAAAGAGGACAGTGTAGAAATTGACACAGTAATAGAAGGTAATGTGGAAGACAATGTACAGATTTCAAGTACAGAAAAGTTTGACCGGGAAATTTCCAAGTTTAAGGTGAAATTAAGTGAAAGGCCAAATTTGAGTTGTGTGTGTTGTCGACGAACTCATTATAAGCATCAGACTAGATTAGTTGATTTATATGTAAAAAGCGAAAAGGTAAATAATAATGAGTGGAGGGATTTTGCTACTTATTTGTTGATAGGAAATTGTTTTGATTTGGGTTCCGATCAACGTATTTGTAAATATTGTTATAATAAATTAAATGAAAACAGAATGACTGCTAGAGATGTTCATAATAATCTGGAGTTGGTAGACATTCCTTCTGATTTGATGGATTTAAATACCTATGAGTCTCTTCTGATTCAATGTGTACATCCTTTTCAGGCTATTGTTCGCAAGGAGCCTAAGATAGGGAAATTGCCTCCTTCAGATTTACAGAGAGGATTAAAGGGAAGAGTTGTTTATTTGCCTTTAGATTTCAAGAAAAATATTGATACAATTGGTGTAGAAAAAGTGGAAGAGGAACCTCTTGTTATTCTAGTTAATGGGGTTCCAACAAAGAGTAAAAAAATCTGGCAAGATTTAGTGGATGTTAGGAAAGTCAAAAAGGCAACGTTGTATTTGGTCAAAAACAATGAGTACTACAAACATGTATGTGTTGGAGCAGAGGAAACAGTTGCAAAAAAAGACAGTGATTGTTCAGCCGGCCAAATTGAAAAAGTTGATGTGTGTAGAAGTGTAGAAATATATGAACATTATACTGTTCATCCTTTGCATTCCAAAGAAGTAATGGGGAATGCAATTGACTTGTTTCAAATGAAAGCAGCAAAAGGAAGTCCCATCAGTGTATGGGAAGAAAGTTTGGAAGCTCGTTGTTTTCCACAGTTATTTCCAACAGGTCGAGGTGGACGATATGACGATCGACCAGTTCAAATTCCTGCATCTGAATACCGGACTTTAAGATTATATGCCGAAGATCCAAGGTTTCGTCAATGCATTCCATATTTGTTTCATCTACTGTATGAAAGTGACTTGTCTGGGCTTTCTTATGCAGTAAACCATATACTGAAAAGTGGAGCACATCTGCAAAATGTTTCAGCGAGGGACTTTATGGAGAAAGTCAATCTGCAAGACAATATTTTGGAATCTCATCCAATCAATCTCATGGCATGTCAGCGTGGTACAAACAAGTATTGGTACCGTCATCATGGGGAATTGAAATGTTAGCTAAGAAACTTAGGAACTCCTACATGGTTCCTCACTCTTAGCTGTGCTGAGTATGCATGGGACGACTTACTTCAATTTCTACGAGAGGCAAATGCAAATATACAAAATATAGAATTCAAAACACCTGGAGAACTGTGTTCTTTGGATCCAGTGAATGTATGCAGATATTTCAATCATAGATTTGAAGCTATGATGTCTTTTATTACCAACAAAAAAAATTCTCCCCTTGGAGAGGTTTTGGATTTCTTTTGGAGAAAGGAGTATCAAGCGAGAGGTGCTCCTCACATACATATGTTGTTATGGATTAAAGATGCACCCAAATTTGGAACAGATTCGGATGAAACAGTGATGAGTTTCATTGAAGAATATTCAACATGTGCTGTTCCGAAAACTACCGAAGAAAACAGTTTAAGGCAACAATTTTACGCTTTCAATCCCATCGTTGTGGAAAGTACTGTCGTCGAAAATTCAGAAACAAAGACAAGTTCTACACAAAATGTCGTTTCTGGTTTCCACGACCAGTGATTTCTAAAGGAAGAGTAAATAATTTGATGTCTTCTCTGCGACATACTGTGACGAGGAAATCACCAAAAAAGACATACAATTTAAAAAGAAACGAAGAGTCCAAGTACATCAACGACTACAACCCAGTGATTTTGTCCATGTGGAATGCTAACATGGATATTCAGTTCGTTGCTGACAACTCTACTGCTGTGGCTCGATATGTGACGTCTTACATCACAAAAAAAGAAAAGACAGAACTGAAGGAAATGTGGGAGGACATTTCACATGAAAAGAGTATAAGTAAAAAAGTATACAGTTTCAGTCTGAAGATGTTGTCGCATCGAGAAATTGGAGCATATGAATGTTCTGATCGGTTATCATCAGCAAGTCTCTACGCCAAGTCTAGAACAATTATTTGGGCGAGTCTAGGTCTTGCTACAACACGAAACCGAGTTTTGAAATCTGTACAAGAACCAAAAAGTACAGATATTTTGAAGACAAACATGTTGGATACATACTATCCAAATAGAAGTAGTCATCTTGAGAACACTTGTTTGTATGAAGTTCTGCAAAACTATACTTATAAGAGGAACATCACAGAAGATATCAATAATGGAATATATGCTGTCATTGGGTGTGAAGGATGTCTAGTGAAGCAGAGAAAAAGGCCACTTGATTAATCATCGAAAATTGAGCTGTGAATGTCCAGACAAAAGGGAATTTTATTATTTAGCTCTTTTGCAACTCTTTAAGCAATGGCGTACAGAAGAGGAACTACTTGGAGATTTTCTCTGTTACGAAGATTCTTTTAATGCAACCAAGAATACCATAGAATGTCCTGTTTTTCCAAATTATCTGCAAATGTTGAACGAAGAAATAGAGCAAGAAGCCACAATTGTTGCAGAGATTGCTAGAGACAGTTCTCAAGACAGTCAGAGTTCTACTTCATTGAGTCAAGATCCACTAGGAGCACCAATTATTCAAAATGAAGCTGCCACTGCCATGGATGAGGTGGAAAGAGCTATGGAACAAGCTGAAGAGGATGTAATTAACTTAGAAGATTTGGTGAAACATCTAAACGTTGAGCAGAAACAGATATATGACAAAGTCACAGAACAGATTGAACATGGATTCAGTCATGAGAAAAAAGAGTGCTCATGTGCATCATTTAAGCTTGTCCAACTGTACGTGAGTGGAGAAGCGGGAACTGGAAAAAGTTTTCTGATTAAAGCAATTGCAACTTATCTGCAGAAAAGGACCGAATCACCGCTGTCTTGTGTTGTAACCGCTCCAACTGGGCTGGCAGCATATAACATTAAAGGGATTACTTTAAATTGTTTACTGATGCTACCAGTTGAGCATGATAATAAATTGCAATACCACAAGCTATCTGGAGATGCGTGTTCTGAAGTTTCCAGAGTCCTAAAGAAAATGAAACTTCTTATCATTGATGAAGTAAGCATGGTCTCAAATCTAATGCTTGCTTTTGTGCATTTGAGAATGCAAGAAATTCTTAGAACAGAGTATGATGTGTTATTTGGAGGTAAACACATTATTGTTTTTGGAGATCTACTGCAGTTGACTCCAGTGAAAGGACAACCAGTGTTTAATATGCTCACGCATGAAGATACCAGGAAGTGCCTAGGAAGCATTGGAAACCTTAATATATGGTTAAACTTCAAATATGCAGAACTGCTTCAAAATATGCGACAGGCAAAGGATGAAGATTATAAAAATATTCTACAAGATGTAAGAATCGGAAAACTAAGTGAGCATGGGAAAGAAGCTTTACATGCACGATTAATTTCAAATTTGTATCCAAATGAAAACATTCTTCCAGAGAATATTTTTAAGAAAATTACTGAGAACAAATCTGGGATATGTTTGATGCCAACTGTGCAAGAATGTTCCATCTTCAACAACAAAATGTTAAAGTTAGAAAATGAAGAAATTGTGAAACTGGAAGCTATAGATAAAATAGAGCATATGGGAGCAACAATTATTTTATCAGAAAATTTGAATTCAAAATTGGATTCATTAGAGAAGAGTATATCTAAAACTGCTGGTTTTGAAAAGACTCTGAATGTGTGTTTAAATTGTCGTATCATTTTGAGAAGGAATTTAAATGTTGAAACAGGTCTGGTAAATGGAGCAATGGGTCATGTTGTTGATTTTGTGAATTACAGAAATAGAGATGGAATTGAATTTTTAAAAATTAAATTTTATGGCATTGACCAAATACAACAAATCAGTCGTTGTTCAGCTAGATTTTTGCTTGTGAAAGACTTATATGTTCGCCGAAAACAGTTTCCTGTTTGTTTGGCATATGCGTTGACAATTCATAAATCTCAAGGTTTAAGTGTAGATAGTGCTTTGGTGAACATTGGAAGTTCTGTGTTTAAAGAGGGTATGGCATATGTGGCATTATCACGAGTCAGAACTTTATCAGGATTGTACTTGATTGAGTGTGATGAAACAAAGATTTGTGCAGTCTAGATTGTGTTAAAGAATACAATAGGTTAAGAAGAGAGTATGCTCCACATTTGCCTCAATATCCTCTGTTTGAGCTAGGCCTAAAAAGAAGAAATGAGAATAATTGCAGTGAGGTAGTAGCAAAAAGACAAAAAGTAGATGAAACTGTAATTGTAAGCAGAAAGAAAAAGGATTCTGTTGAAGATGTTGTTGGACTTCAGTTTGAAAACAGTTCTGGTGTCAACTGCTATGCTAATGTAGTGGTTAATATTGTTTTTTTTCTTCAAACTTTACAAGAACAGATTGTTGAAAATCGGGATCAAAGATTCTGTTGTTTATTGAATTCTGTGTTTGAGAAATGTAGCAGTGATAGAGCAAAAATAGAAAGTGTTTCAGAAATTCGAAATCTTTTAGACATATGTTCTGGTCAAAAACAATTTTCACAGAATATTCAGCAAGATTGTCAGGAATTTTTAATGTATATGTTTGATGTATTGGAAGATGAAGGTGTAGATATAAAAAATCTTTTTAGCCTTTCTTATCAATGGCAGCATGACTGCGACAACTGTAGTTTATCAAGTAGTACTACAATAGACACCGAAAGATTTATATATTTGACTTTACCAGACTGCAAATCAGTGTCTTTTAATAATCTAGTTAAAGCAGCTGATCACAATATGGTGTGTACCCAATGTAAGTCTGCAATGCTGTCCACATTATTTATACAAAATTATGGTCAGTATGTCATTTTAATGTTCCAACGATGTAGACCTGATGGAACTAAATTGACAACTTCTATTAAAAATTTTGTGGCTTCTCAGTTATCAATTTCAGGAAGAACTTTTGCAACTGTAGCTATTATTTATCATGACGGTCCTTCAACAACATCAGGGCATTATACAATTTATTTAAAATGTCGAAAAGGTTGGACTAACTGTAATGATACTCATTTGACTTTCAAACAACGTTTGCCTTTTGACTTAAAAAATTCATACCTAGTGTTTTTACAACCAAAATTTAAGTAAAGGTAATTGGCCTATGAAGACGGGAGCAGTTAATAAAAGTTAGTCTGCTGTTTAAAATTATATTGTGAGTAAAAGTGATCAAGATAATATAAAAATTTTAGTTCTCATATAGGTACGGTAAGTGGATCTCATAGTAAGTGATATCAGTATTATAGGAAATGTTGAACATGAGTGAGCCAGAGATGGAAATATGAATTTTTAAACATTGTAAAAATGTTGTATGAGCCTTTCTTTCAGAACGTCGGGAAAACGGTAATTTCAGAGTTTGTTTTGAGTAATTTGAAAACATACTGATACATCTGACACTATTTGGCCTTAAGGAAAGGTGAAGGAATGAGCAAAGAGTCATGACTGAACACAAGGAGGAAATGAAAACAGTGAAACATATTTCAGATGTTCTTGGAGTTTTTCTTATAGAAAGTTGATGAAATGGAATTTTTAGAGAACAGCAGAGTACTTTCCAACGAAAAGGACCTTCATGGTGTACTATTTGGCCTAAAGGAAAAGTAAGTAAATCAAAGATTAGTGTACATATGTGATTTGTAAGTTTATATGGGTTTTTTTTCCCCGCTGTCATATGATGAGTAGTTTGAACTCACTGTTTTTAAGGAAATTCAATATATTCTGAGAACAGCAAAAATATACTATCTAACATGTTGTACAAGTTATTCTATAGTTTGTATTGTGTAATTTAAATTGTATTCCCATTGTCTCACACTCACTTTCCTTTTTCCACCCTCTTTCAGCTCTCTTTACTCACTCACACGGTCTTTCTCTCACTCTGTTTCACCCCCGTTCCTTTACTCCACTTCTTTCACAACCCCTCATTCGCATTTCAACTGTCTGCATCCCCTCTCTCCCTTCCACCACTTTTCAGCTTTCAGTCTCTCTGCTTTACTTCCCTTTTCCGTCTTTTCCTCCTTTGCTCTTTTAGTAATTCCTCTTTACTCACTCGCCTCTTTTGTCGCACTCTGTCACTATAACTCACCCACTCTCCCTCACTTATCTTTCTTTGCTCCTTTCTTTTGTCCTCTTCTCTCTGTTTTTCGTTCACTACCTCTATGTCCTCAGTCCCTCACTCTCCTTGTGTTATGCTCACTTGTGTTTATCTACCTTCTATCATTTCTCTTACAACAACTTCACTGCTCCTCTCTCATCGTTCTTCATCTCCTTTTCTTTTACTCCGGTTCCATTACTACCCCTCATTTCCTATCCTTCAGTGTCCTTCTCTTTACTTTCATCTCCGAATCACATTCTGTCAGTACCACTGCTTTAGTCCTCTTCCCCTCTCTTTCCTTCTTTTGCTCCCTTACTTACTTACTTCCTTTCCTCACTCATTGTACTCCACTTCACTCAATCCTTCCCTTAGTCCCTCTGTCTACTAACTTCCTCAATCCTTTTCCCTCAATCCTTCTATATTATCCTCTCTCCCTTCATCCCTTCACTCTGTGACTCCCCTTCACTCACTCTGTCATCTTCCATTCCTCATTCTTGTAAATGCATCCTCAATCAGACTCCTTTCCCTCTCAGTCATTCCCCTTTTACTTACTCCTCTTTCCTGATTTAGTTTTGCTAACTCACATTCTTTTAGTATCTTTCTTACCTTCAGTTCATTTCTCTCTTCTTCTCTTCCTCTCTGTCACTGTATGTATCTGCCTTACTCTTAGTAATTTGCTCTCCTTCTATTTCTTTTCCCTCTTTTTGTCCTTCTACATTACTTTATTTCCCTTTCTGTGTCCTTCACTCTTTAATTTATTTCTTAGTACACTTTTATGATTTTTAACCTCTTGACCTGTCTCTTCTATTTTAAAATATATATTTTACTAATTATAACTTCTTTTTTCTTCTCTTTTTCACAGATACAAAGTGTAGTAAAAACATGTAATTAAGTTTACATTAATTATATGGTAAGTGTGACTAAAAAAATGTAGTTTGTCATCACCCTTTGCTTTAACCTCACTACTATTCTCTCATCCTACCTCACTCCCATTTCCTTACTCTGCTTCTCTCACTTATTCTTATCCTCCATGTTTACTCCTCTTTCCCTTACTCTCCTACCACATTCAACTTCTTTCAGTCCCCCTGCTTTACTTCCCTTACCCTCTGTTCCCTTCCTTCGCTCCCTCACTCATTCCCTTTCCCTTACTCACTTACTCCACTCCTCTCACTCCTTCTCTCAGTCCGTCTGTCCTCACAGTTCCTCACTCCCGTTCCCTCACTCTGTCTCTCTTACCCTCACTGTCTCTGTCCCCTCGCTCTGTCACTACTCTTTCATCATGCTCACTCCCTATAACTCACCCACACTCCCTCACTTACCTTTCTTTGCTGCTTCACTTAGTCCCTTTCAGTCACTCCTTCCTTTACTCTCTCTGTCCTTTTTCTCTGTCACTCCCCATGTCTTACCCTTATTCACTTTTATCCACCCTCTTTCACCCCTCTTTACTTACACTCACTGCTCTTTTCTCACCCTCCCTCACCGCTGTTCCTTTACTCCGGTTCCGTCACTACCCCTCATTCCCCATCCTTTACTGTCCTTCCCTTTACTTTCAACACCCACTCACATTCTCCCAGTACCTCTGCTTTAGTCTTCTTCATCTCTCTTCCCTCCTTTCGCTCCCTTATTCATTTTCCTTTTCTCACTTATACCCTATTACACCTTCTCTCTGTCTTACTATCTATTACACAGTCCCACTGTGTTGCTCCCTCTAGCTCACTTTCTCTTAACATCACTCTCTCTGTCCCCTTCCCTCAGGCTCACTCCTTCATTATTATTATTTTTTTTTTGGGTGCGCGCCCCAAGGCGCGTACCGGTACGCGTACCCTGGAGAAAAAAGAATGACAGAGTTTTTAATAAATGTAGCATTTTTTTATAAATTGGAGGTAGTTCTAAAAAGAACTGTTTTATTTTATTCTTTTTGTTGTTTTATATTTTTTTATTGTTTTTTTAACATTTTTTACTTTTTTTGGCTTTTATGAACAATTTTATATTTTTTTGTAATTTTTATGGGGACAAACAAAAAACTGGGAATTGTAAACGGCTCAACTGGAGCAAAAAAAATCAGGAAAAAATTAAGGTTTCTTTCTACAGTTGTGGTTGTCTCCAGCACGGTTGAGTTTGATGCTTTGCTCCCCATAGGAAATTGTACTCCCGCAAGGCATACAAACTATTTTAAAATCTGCAAACTGGCGTTGGATGTTTGGGACCATCTCTCTTGTCTCTGGACCCGATGGAGTGGGTTGATTTCTTTTGGAGGTGCTGGGAGAAGATTGAGGAGGGTTTCTGGTCAGTTCTCTGACCTCTGCCGCAGCATAGTTATTTGGGTGCCTGCGTTGCATGTGGCGAAGCATTGTATGGTTCTCAAATGAATATTTTTTTGCAGGGTTCCCCCTGGAAAGTACAGTGCCACAGATGAGACAAGTCACTTTTGCAGCATTAACTTTGTTTTCTCCCCTTGGGATTTTAAAAAACTCCCACACAAAGTGCTCCTTAGGTTTATAAGGGGGATTATCTTCAAGGAGGAAGCGCCTCTCCTCCTCCTCCTCCTCTTCTTCTTCACCACCACTGTGGTGTTGTGGTAGTCCTTGTGGTGGTGGTGGTGGTGGTGGTTGAGGTGCTCCTGCTGCTGCTGCTACTGTAGCCATTACTACAAACAGGTCTTCCTCAGTCAAAGTACAAAGTAAGAATGAAGAAAAAAGGTGGGGGCTTTCATCATTTGGAAAAACAAACTGCTCTGAACCAATGAAAAGTGTTATTTTCAGGTCACATGACCCGGCGCGCTTACGCTATGCGTCCCGGGGCGCGCCCGGGTACGCGCTCGGGGGCGCTTACGTAGCGCGATCATATGCGCTCGGGGGCATCCGGATGTGCTTACGCCGTGTGTCATAAGACGCATCACGCGGCTACGCGATACGTCACGATGATGTTTTTGTTCGCGGCAATAGCGCTAACGGGACGCTCACCGGTACGCGCACCGGGGCGCGCCATAAGACTGCGCACCGGTGCGCTCACCGGTACGCGCACCGGGAGTGCTCCAGGGCAACAAAAAACAAAAAAACTAACAGGAACAATATACATAAAAAAAATAGTATTACATAAATATACAATATAGGATTCATTATAAAAAATATTATATTTCATAGCTATAGAAATTTGCTATTAAAAAAACCTATGAAATTCACTGAAGAAACCATAGGTTTCACACCAGTTATAGTTAGGAATTAGCATTTAAAAAACCTATTAAATTCACTGAAAAAACCATAGGTTTGACACCAGTTATAGTTAGCTGGAAATTTTACTGACATAAAACCATTGAAATTCTCACGTTATAGTTAGTTGGACTCACTATAACTCGCGCGCCCGCAATGCACTGCTGATGATGTCACATATTACATCATTCATGACATGGTTAGTGACATCACTGATGACATCACTGATGACATCTCAAATGACATTACTGATGACATCACTGATGACATCTCAAATGACATCACTGATGACATCACTGATGACATCATCCATGTGATAATAAAATAAACCTCCTCACACTCTAATCTAACCCATGATACACCTAGTGTTAAATACAAACTACCATTCCTGAAACCATTGACACAGTAAAACCACTTACCACATACGCACTCACTGATTTCTAGGTCTACATACACATCCACTCATTCACCCATACAATCTTTCATACATACAGTCACTCATCAATACAAGACCAACATATGCACTCATACATCTATACAGAAACTCACACACTGCCACTCATCCATGGAGTTACTCATACACCTAGTCAGTCATGTAAAGAATCAATCACACTCCCATTTCCACAACTATACAGTTAAACACACAAAACCTTGCTTATTTAAACATAGACTAACACATACTTACTGTCTTTTACAATCACTGATACAAGTACATATTGATAGATACAGTCACTTATGCAATCACAGGCTGTTATATATAGTCATTTATATATGACAACTCTCACATGCAGCAGCTTACACAACAACAAACATAATGATGTACACATTCAGACAGTTTAGTCACTAACCCATGCATTCACTAAGACACATTTAATCAATCACTCATACAGTCAGTCACGCACCTACTAAATCCTTCATCCAGACACTCATACATACACTCATTCTTCAATATGTAAAACATATTTTAACTGTACAGCAACACACAGACACTGGATGATGTCATCAGTGATGTCACTAACCATGTCATGAATGATGTAATATGTGACATCATCAGCAGTGCATTGCGGGCGCGCGTGTTATAGTGAGTCCAACTAACTATAACGTGGGAATTTCAATGGTTTTATGTCAGTAACATTTCCAGCTAAATATAACTGGTGTCAAACCTATGGTTTTTTCTGTGAATTTAATAGGTTTTTTAAATGCTAATTCCTAACTATAACTGGTGTGAAACCTATGGTTTTTTCAGTGAATATATATATATATATATATATATATATATATATATATATATATATATATGTATATGTGTATATATATATATATATATATATATATATATATATATATATATATATATATATTCACTGAAAAAACCATAGGTTATAGACCATATATAGTTAGGAATTAGCATTTACAAAACCTTGAAAATTCACTGAAAAAACCATAGGTTATAGACCATATATCGTTAGGAATTAGCATTTAAAAAACCTTATTTTACCCACACAAAACCATTGAAATTCCATATATAGTTAGTTGCACTAACTATATATCGCGCACCCGCAATCCACTGCTGATGATGTCACATATTACATCATTCATGACATGGTCAGTGACATCACTGATGACATCACTGATGGTCTGCTTCTCTCTCCATTTGATTGATTGTTATCCAAGCATTTACTGTTTTAGAATTGGTTCTCTTTGGTTCATTCTCTATTTACAAACAAACACAGAGTCGCAATACTCTGTTTAGTCTTTGCAGATAACGAAAAATCGTGTAAAAAAACAAAAGGAATTGAGCAAAATCAGTAGGCCACTAATGGGATCTCTTTTTGACCTCGCTAAAATAGAAACATTAGGAACAACCCCTCATGACAAATACGAAACTAGTGAGATGAACTGAACTCCACACCATGATGGCTGCAATACAGCTCGGCTCCGCCACCCACCCCGCCCAAAATAACGATAAAGAGTGGCTGCCATGATTGCTCGCGGAATGGCCACGACGGAGCTACGAAATGGTGGTGCTCTCATGCTAACCCCAGCTTCAGTCTGAAACATCCAGAAACACTGTAGACTACCAATTCGATCAGTTCCGGTAGCGCCCCAATGTAACCCGGTAGAGAAGAACTATCCCTCCCCTCTTTGACTGATGGTTCTTGTTGCCTGTCCCTTCTGTTGTCATTTAACAGAACTATTTAGCCTGCTGAAAGGGGTTGTGTTCCGACCGCTGGTTGGTGGAGACATTTTGACTATATTCTGGACCTGCGTTGTCGCGTAATGCGTCATATGACGCGCCGCGTTAGCGCATCCGGAAGTCATCCGGGGCGCGACGCGCAGCGCGTAACGTAAGCATAACAGGTCATGTGACTTGTTAATAAAACTTTTCATTGGTTCATTTTACTTTTCTTATTCTAATGATGAAAGGCTTGGTCATATGACCTAAAAATTACGCTTTTTATTACTTCCGAACATTATTTTTTCTTAAATATATGTTATAATGTTCCAGGCTAATGTACTTTCCCGGAAAATTTACAACTGTCCTGCAAGTAAAATATATTCTTTTTTCGAGAAAAAGGGCGTTTCTTCGTCCCATGACGGAGCCGTTCAGCAAAAGAGGGTCGACCTGCTGTCTTAGTCGCCGATACGCCTGAATATGAGATTCTTATCGATCACTTTATGTTGCAGGAGTAGAAAACACAACAGCCCTTGACCATTTATCTTTACTGCGTTCCTGCGTATTATACCTTTTACCCTTCATGTAATTGGTCTGCTTTATTTCACTTGCCTTTTAATGATTCTAAAACAGTGACTATTATTAAAAACTTTACCAATGTATATACTACTACCATGTTTTCTTTTAAAAACCTTTATTGTGAAAATTTCATTATACAAATACGAGCCTATAACCACGTGGGCCGGCCACGGAGCAAACTGTAATCGTATATGATGAGTAGACATTTACACTGTAGAGGAACGTAACGGGCGGGCCATTAGGTTGCAAGAGCTAAGGTGTCTAACAGTTGCGGAATCGGTGGACGTACATTTTATAATTAAAATACGACAGGGCCAGTTACAATAAAATTATCTAGATATACATTTGCGGGCAAGTACCATAGGTGACGTTAATTCGAACTTTCAATAGTACAGTAATCAATAACACATCAGAACTTAATATCAATAGGGATGTCAAAATACTCAATCAATTCTCGTCCCCGCCCGCCATGTGCTTCAAAACTGCATACGTATCTCGGGATTTCAAGGTTCTGCAACCAGTACACAACAAGGAGTTACGAGTCCCATTTATTCCGGCGCCATTTTGGGCGAGGACGGGCAGGTCCAGGATATAGTCAAAATGTCTCTACCAACCATCGACTATGATGATGTTCATATGCTGTATTTATAGAGTAACACTCATCTGTCCACATGAAATTAATTTGCCACAATCTAAACATGTCATTTTAATCTTTCCAAAGTTCTTCTAAATATTTGGGACCGTTTCCCTTGCCTCTGATGCTGTCAGTGCCACTTCTTTGATGAATGTACTGGCAGGTCGGGGGTTCTCCTCCAAATCTCTCTTTTATGCATCACTATAATTAATTGGTGCCACCTCTCCATATGACGATGCATGGTATAGTTACCATAACTATATTTTTTTTCGGTTCCTCTGGAGAGTACATCGTGGCAGATGAAGCGTATAACGTACCGGGCATTTACCTTTTTTTGCATGTAGAGGAAAGGAAAAAAAAATCGAGCGTCCCAGTTCTAAGGTGTCCCAGGGCCATTTTAGTGGACCAGGCCCAAATCCAAAGAACAGGCCGCCATTTTGAGAGTCCTGTTGCAGCCGCCTGTCGCTGTAGCATCAAGAGCGGCCGAAACTCAGCTGAATGGCAACTGAAACGGTAAAGGGGCGCCCCACTACAGCAGACGAGCCTCCACCTAGGAAGGCCCGTTCACGCCGCCTCCCCCCTCCCCTTCGGGCACCCCACGCCGTTATTCGGAGCAGTATTGTAGGATGGCCACACCAGTGCAGCAACTTGCTAGACACCACCTCGGTGGTAACCGAATCTCAGCGCCTTGTGGTGTCTTCTATTCAGAAAACATTGTTGTGCTGCCTTCGACCTATTCGCCGCAAGTGCGCACGCAACTCAGCTGCATAGCTTGCTAGACACCACCTCGGTGCTAACCGAATCTCAGCGCCTTGTGGTGTCTTCTATTCCAAAAATATTGTTGCGCTGCCTTTGGCCCCATTCGCACATCGGTCCGCTACTGACGCCATCTCACAGGCCAACGGGGCGCCCCACGCCGACTTTCAGCATTGAAGGATGGCCACACCAGTGCAACTTACTAGACACCACCTCGGTGCCATCCGGATCTTGGCATCTCAGCGCCTTGTGGTGTCTTCTATTCAGAAAATATTGTTGCGCTGCCTTTGGCCCCATTCGCACATCGGTCCGCTACTGACGCCATCTCACAGGCCAACGGGGCGCCCCACGCCGACTTTCAGCATTGTAGGATGGCCACACCAGTGCGGCAACTTGCTAGACATCACCTCGGTGGTAACCGAATCTCAGCGCCTTGTGGTGTCTTCTATTCAGAAAATATTGTTGCGCTGCCTTTGGCCCCATTCGCACATCGGTCCGCTACTGACGCCATCTCACAGGCTAATGGGGCGCCCCACGCCGAGTTTCAGCATTGTAGGATGGCCACACCAGTGCACCTTACTAGACACCACCTCGGTGCCATCCGGATCTTGGCATCTCAGCGCCTTGTGGTGTCTTCTATTCAGAAAATATTGTTGCGCTGCCTTTGGCCCCATTCGCACATCGGTCCGCTACTGACGCCATCTCACAGGCCAACGGGGCGCCCCACGCCGACTTTCAACATTGTAGGATGGCCACACCAGTGCGGCAACTTACTAGACACCACCTCGGTGCCATCCGGATCTTGGCGCGTTGTGCTGCCTTCGGCCTATTCGCACATCGGTCCGCTACTGACGCGAACTCACAGGCCAACGGGGCACCCCACGCCGACTTTCAGCATTGTAGGATGGCCACACCAGTGCTGCAACTTGCTGGACACCACCTCGGTGCCATCCGGATCTTGGCGCGTTGTGTTGCCTTCGGCCTATTCGCACATCGGTCCGCTACTGACGCCGCCTCACGTGCCAACGTATTTTCTCCGCATTTTATACCCTATGCCGCATAACAGGTCATGTGACTTGTTTATAAAACTTTTCATTGGTTCATTTTACTTTTGGTTTCCTAATGATGGAAGGCTTGATCATATGACCTAAAAATAACACTTTTCATTGGATGAAAACTTTTTTTTTTCCCAAACGATGAAAGCCCCACCTTGTTTCTGGATGTTTCAGACTGAAGCTGGGGTCACCATGAAAGCACCACCATCTCGTGGCTCCGTCGTGGTCATTCCGCAAGCAATCATGGCAGCCGCTCCCCACCAGAAGCCTGCAGGAGTCGGGGGCCCCCAAAACTTTTGTTGAATCCTCAAGGCGGAGGGGACGCTTTCGAGAATGGGGTCCAAGACCTAGCAGACAAGCGTCCGATTTCCAAGGTGTCCCAGGGCCATTTCAGTGGACCAGGCCCAAAAAGGAAAGAGCCTGCCGCCATTTTGAGAGTCCTGTGACAGCCGCCTATCGCTGCACCGCAAGAGTGGGCGCAACTCAGCTGAATTGCGGCTTTTGACACAGTGGACCAAAAGCGGACGGAATGGCAACTGAAATTGTAAAGGGGCGCCCCACTACAACAGACGAGACTCCACCTGGAGAGGCCCGTTCACGCCGCCTCCCCCCCCCCGGGGCGCCCCACGCCGTTATTCGGAGCAGCATTGTAGGATACCAAAACCAGTGCGGCAACTTACTGGACATCACCTTGGTGCCATCGTTCTGCTGCCTTGGAACTATTCGCACAACAGTTTGCTACTGATGACCCACCCCCCGCGACGCCCCACGCCGGATGCCGAAATCAGTGCGGCACCCAGGCAACATCACCTGGGTGCCGTCCAGAAATCTGGACGTTGTGCTGCGTTGGGACTATTCGCACAGCCGACCGCTACTTCGTTGTTTTTCCCTAAAAATGTTTAAATGTTTTTACTGTTTTTGTTTTGTTGTATATATTTATAAGTTATTAAAGTTTTATAATCTTACTACTTTGTTGGAGTGCTATATATTTTTAATGTGACACATAATTGTAAAAACTTTGATGTACAAAGAGTCATCCCTGGAATCTTCCGCTTCAGGCTCGGTCCCCTCCCCAATCACAATACAGGATGGTTTTCAGATAGTAGGAACGCGTGTGCTGTGACGGATGTCATCGAGTGTGGGCCTTGATCTACTATAACTCCTTTGAAGAGGGGTGATTCTTTACAGCTGGGGCCATAAACTACATCTGCAGGGCTAGCTGATAGCCTAGGACCGGCCTGGACAATCGGACACAGAGGAAAAGGAGTGTCAGAGGGTGCGGTAGTGAATAGGGCGAAAGGGAGGTGTCGGGCGGGCACAGGGTGTGATTCTCAGGGAAGAGCAGCGCAGATGGGGGGAGGTTTATTACCCATGCATAAGACAGAGAACGGGGGTGACCAGTGCCTGGGGGAGATGCTTGCGAGGGTGGGGAGCCATGCTAAGGATCGACAGCGTGCAGAGAGTGGGTCTGGTCAAGGCATCTAAAATGACTGCCGTGCACGACAAAAGTGTGGCATTTGAAAAAAGGCAAGATGGCGCAGACAATGTTTTTCAACACTTCCTGATTTCCTTCGAATCGAACGTTAACAGACGTTGGGGCATATTACCAAAGTTAAGCGATATTTATCCCTAACGATGCATAGCAACAAATTTTTTACCGCTAAGCATCGTCAGAAATTATCGCAGATAAACCTTGCTTTTATCAAGGTTTATCGCAAATGCGATAAAAAACGACCGCAATGCATTAATATCGCTGAAAACTCAGCGATATTCATGCATTACCGAGCTAATGCTCTTAGCCATGTTATCCACCTCCCATTGGATAACATGGCTAAGAACTGCTCAGGGCAGGTGGTAGCTTTTGGAGATATTCGCGCTTAGCGCGAATATCTCCAAAAGTTGGTAATAGGAGATAGCGATGTTAGCGACTGTTTCCAGTCGCTAACATCTTGGCATGCCCACTTTGCATGTCATTAGTAATAAATATCACTGACATGCAAAGTGGGGCCCAAGATGGTCGCTATCTCCTACTAGCGGTCGCTAACTGGTGTTAGCAACAGCTAGGTAATACAGAGATAATTTTATCTCCGCGAAGCGGAGCGCTGTTACAGATATATATCTTTTTTTGAACGTTAATTTCTCAAAATCCACTGAAGCACATATATTGAGACCTAGCAAAGGCACATCGAGCTACCAGTCCCTACAATTTTGCCAAGTTTCGTGCAAATCCATTCAGCCGTTCGATTATTATTATTATTATTTTTTTTGCCCCGCGGGGCCCTTTTAAAACCTCCACATCAAACCTAGGGGGTCAGGGAGGATCTACTATGCCCCCTTATGGTCATTTGCCCCTTCGCTTTGGCCTCCTCTTGTCTCTCGATCCTACCGAGAGACAAGATGGCGGCCGCTACGGACTGTTTGGAATGTTTACAGACGCCGGAGAACCAATCAGCTTCGCTTCACAAAGCTCCGTAACGCGTAAAGTCCGCGAACCGGAGCGCTGCCTGGTCCGCTGTTACAGATATATATCTTTTTTTGAACATTAATTTCTCAAAATCCACTGGAGCACATATATTGAGACCTAGCAAAGGCACATCGGGCTACCAGTCCCTACAATTTTGCCAAGTTTCGTGCAAATCCATTCAGCCGTTCGGGCTAAAAGTGAGGCCAACCGCCCTATGGAAAACTCAATGTTAAAAACACGTTTTGGGACCACCCTTTTTTCTCGGCCCCCCCTTGACGAACCCCCCCCAAATTTTCAGGGGCTGCTCAGAAACAAAATGTTCCATTTTCCCGAAAATTTCAGCCAATTCCGTCCACAAACGCCAAAGTTATTAGACATAGAATTTTCAAAAATCCCATAGAGAAAAAATCCTAACTATATATACCTACTGGCGACCGCCAGTAGGTAATATATATACATATATATATATATATATATATATATATATATATATATATATATATATATATATATATATATATATATATATATATATATATATATTACCTACTGGTGGTTGCCAGTAGGTAGTTATAGTTAGGACCTTGTTTCTATTAAAAAAGTGTTTTTTCTTTTCCCAAAAACTTTGGTGCCGGTTGACGAATCTTTATGGCATTTTCAAAACTAGTGGGGCACTCGGGTCAGCTCCTTCCTTGACAGTTACGGGGTGATTTGACAAGCGGAGGGCCGAGAAAAAAGGGGGTCCCAAAACAAAACTTTAGACAAGGCTACAGCCCGAACGGAATTACACCAAATTTGGCAAAAAGGTAGCCCATGTTTCAGAAAGAACTCTTTTTGTTAAATGGTGTAAATACGTTCAGTAGTTCATGAGAAATTACAAAAAAGAGGTAAAAAAATAATTTCCCATAGGAAACTTTAGACACGGCTACAGCTTGAACTGCTGAACGGAATGACACCAAATTTGGCATAAAGGTAGCCCTTCTTTCAGAAAGAACTCTTTTCCTGAAATGGTGTAAATCCATTCAGTAGTTGCTGAGAAAATCAAAAAATAAAAGGTTTGATATTTAGAGGCACAGAGGATCCACGGACCCTCCTGACCAAAAGCTTTATTCTAATTGTCTATCAACACTCCAATCCAGGATGTGTTGGGAGCCATTTGGTGCCTCGTAAATCGAAGCACAAGAAAACAGGGAAACTAAGGCATAAAACAAGAAAAGGGGGCAGGGTAGAAACATTCTGATCCCCTAGGCCTGCTCAGGGGGTCCCACAAGGACCCCCAGGGCCAAATAAAACATTAAAAATCCGTGGAGGATCTGCAGATCTTGCCGAGAAAATAAAAAAACGAAACGCAGACTCCTGTGCTTCGTTAATATTTAGCCCCTCGGTGGGCCAGGTCCCGGGGACTGTAAAAAAAAAAAGTGTGGGGGGCCCCAACAATTTTTTTTTTAAAAAGGCAGGCCGCCCCAGGGCATAGGGTTCCTGGGGCCATAATTGGCCTGAGGAGGGTGGCCATGTGGCCCCCTCCTCAAAATAAATAAAAAACCAATGTCCAGGCCCCGGGGATGGGGTCCACAGGGCCAGAAGTGGCATGGGAGGGGGGCCACGCAGTGTTTCTCCCCCCCCCCCAAAAAAAAGGCCGGCCCCGGGGATGAGGTTCCCGGTACCAATAGAGGTTTCAGGAGGGCGGCCACACAACCCCCCTCCATATTAATAAAAAAAAAATTATGTGGACATGCCCTGGGGATGGGGTCCCCGGGGCTGGAATTGGCCACGGGAGGGGGGTCCATGAGGCCCTCTTCCCGGTCATTTAAAAAAAAAAATATGGGCAAGGCCCTGAGGATGGGTCCCCAGGGCCTAAAAAAAGTAAAAAGAAGGGGGGCCACACAGCCCCCGTCTAAAAAAAATAAACCAAACAAAACCGAGGATTGTGCTGGAGGCCCCGCCCCCTCACAGCAACACTCTGCAAACGCGCCCTGTGGCACGTTTTACAATGGGGAATTAATTCCCCTTCAATTATGCCAGACCACTGCTGGCCCGGGGGCCACAACCTCCCTTGGGCTTTAATTGTAATTGATGGGGGGGGGGTCACATGGACACCCTGGAAACCATGGGGACCTCCACCTTCACTGAGCTTTTTTAAACTGTAAGGCAGGAGGGCCACACAGCAATCCCAACAGCCCCAGGGACGACCACCTCCCCAGGGCTTTAATGAAAAGTAATGCAGGGGGCCCCATGGCCCCCAGCAGCCCTTGAGACATCCACCACCCCAGGACAAATTAGAACAAAGGTGGGGCCCGCGTAGCCCCCCTCCGGGAGCCATAGATGAGCCTGCTGTTCCCAATGACATAGCTCTTTGCTATAGCTTGGCGGTATATTTTCCGCTCCCACCAAGCAACGCTGTTGACGGTAACAATCATGAAATGAAAAATGGCCACATAGCACCTTCCTGCTGTTTCGTTCATCTTTGTGCAAGCCTGTGATCAAGAGCCAACTGGGCTCGAAACGCGTATGGCAGTTTGCAAGTGAAATGGCTATGGGAGCGCTGTGTTGATACTGCCGGGGGCTGTGTGCTGTTTCCCTTCCACAAGTGATGACTCTACGTGGGCAACCTGGTTTCTTTTTTGTAAAGCAGCTAGTCCGGCCGCAGAAGTCCCGCCGCATATTATGCAAATCCAGCGCTCGTAACCGCGGGCGCCTTCTGGAGTGGAAGGGGCCTGATCCCTGGAGTGATATTGGTGTTAATATGGCGAAACCACTTACCATTTCCAATGACTTTAATCTTTGAACACTACCCCCCCTTGGGTTCATTTTAACGATGACAGCAGCACTTACGCAAAGGTTCTGTATTAGAGTCCAGTTTATTTATTTTCACATTTGTAGAGCGCTCTGTTACCCGGAGGTGTCCTGGCGCTGACTGCTAGTGCTGGTATGAGTAGATGGGCTTAGTGGGTAAAGAGCCAGGTTTTGAGCTCTCTCCTGAACACCATCAGGTCCTGGGATTGTCTAAGCTTGAGAGGAAGTTTGTTCCAGGCCTCGGCAGCCCCAAGGGAGAAACTCCTACCTCCCCAGCGAGCTCTTTTGGTTCTGGGGACCGTGACCAGGGCCTGTTCCCCTGATCTCAGTGTTCTTGCCGGTATATGCCAGCGAAAGAGCAGTTTCATATATCTGGGGCCCGTATCATGTAGGGCTTTGAAAACCATGCATAGCGCCTTAAAGACAATTCGCTTGCGGACAGGTAGCCAGTGTAGAGTCATTAAGTCCTGACTGATTGATGCGAATTTGGGAGTGTCAGTGATCAGGCGGGCAGCTGCGTTCTGTAATAGTTGGAGTTTATTAAGGACGCTCTGCTGGGCGTTTAGCATCAGGCTGTTACAATAGTCTAAGCGGGAGAGGACTAGACCTGTAACAATGGTTTTCCTATGTTCCTTCTCCACATAGGGAAGAATTTTTCTAATGGTTTTAAGAACATAATGCAAGGAGGAGGAGAGTGCGTTAACCTGGGGTTTAAAGGACAGGGAATTGTCCACTAGAATGCCCAGGTTTTTTACTTTGTCCACCGGAGAGGGGAGAGGACCCATTTCATCTGGCCACCAACTCGGAGACCAGAAGTTATCCGTGGCTCCGAAGAGCAATACTTCTGTCTTCGTGGAATTAAGTTTTAGGCAGTTTTGTGCCATCCAGCGGTCCACCTCACGCATGCAGTTTTTAAATCTGTCTGCTGTATTGTCAACATTTCCCGGTAAGAGTGACACCACTATCTGAGTGTCGTCTGCATATGCTGTGAGGTGAAAGCCAAACGATCGTATCACCGGGGCTAGGGATGCAACATAGACATTAAAAAGGGTCGGGCTGAGCGAAGACCCCTGAGGGACACCACAAGGCAGCGCAAACGGGTGGGATTCGTAGTCTCCTAGGGCCACTACCTGGGTTCTGTCGGCCAGGAAGGCCTGTAGGATATTGAGTGCCTTTCCCTGGATTCCACAGGCCCTCAGCCGGTCCACCAACAGTTTGTGGTGGACCGTATCAAAGGCCGCGGAGAGATCCAGCAGGATCAGGGCCGCTCTGCCTCCTGCGTCCATCACCTGCCTGATGTCTTCCACTGATTTAATCAGGGCGGATTCCGTACTGTGCTCTGCCCGAAACCCGTGTTGTGAAGGGTCAAGGTAATCCCCTGTGTTTAAAAAGGCGCTAAGTTGTGAATTAAGGCTGCCTTCGATAATTTTTGCGGGGAGAGGAAGTCGAGCTATCGGCCGATAATTGTTCAAATTGGTAATGTCTTGGTTGGGTTTTTTTAGTAGTGGCAAGATGGATGCTCGCTTCCATATGGAGGGATATTCTCCTTTCTCCAGCATCTGAATTGAAGAGTGGAGTAAGTCCACTTGCAATGACATCTGGGGCTAGTTTGGCTATATGGTTATCCTGAGGACTACATTAACCAGCATGCTATGGGTAACGCCCACATGGGCGGTAACAATCACAAAATTAAAAATGGCCACATAGCACCTTCCTGCTGTTTGGTTCATCTTTGTGCAAGCCAGTGATCAAGAGCCAACAGGGCTCGAAACGCGTTTGGCAGTTTGCAGGTGAAATGGCTATGGGAGCGCTGTGTTGATACTGCCGGGGGCTGTGTGCTGTTTCCCTTCCACGAGTGATGACTCCATGTGGGCAACCTGGTTTCTTTTATGTATATATATGTGTGTTGAAATGCATTCGCCTAGCTGGAATCTGTGTTTGGATTAATAAAGCCTCTCCAACCTTCCCCTCAGGATCCTGCTTCTTCTTGGTGAGGGAGTTTTGGTGACATATATATATATATATTACCTACTGGCGGTCGCCAGTAGGTATATATAGTTAGGATTTTTTCTCTATGGGATTTTTGAAAATTCTGTGTCTAATAACTTTGGCGTTTGTGGACGGAATTGGCTGAAACTTTCAGGAAAATGGAACATTTTGTTTCTGAGCAGCCCCTGAAAATTTGGGGGGGTTCGTCAAGGGGGGGCCGAGAAAAAAGGGGGGTCCCAAAACGTGTTTTTAACATTGAGTTTTCCATAGGGCGGTTGGCCTCACTTTTAGCCCGAACGGCTGAATGGATTTGCACGAAACTTGGCAAAATTGTAGGGACTGGTAGCCCGATGTGCCTTTTGTAGGTCTCAATATATGTGCTCCAGTGGATTTTGAGAAATTAACGTTTAAAAAAAGATATATATCTGTAACAGCGGACCGGGCAGCGCCCCGGTTCGCGGACCTTACGCGTACCGGAACTTCGCGTAGCGAAGCTGATTGGCTCTCCGGTGTCTGTCAACATTCTAAACAGTCCGGAGCGGCCGCCATCTTGTCTCTCGGTAGGATTGAGAGACAAGAGGAGGCCAAAACAAAGGGGGAAATAACCATAAGGGGGCATAGTAGATCCTCCCTGACCCCCTAGGTTTAATGTGGAGGTTTTAAAAGGGCCCCGCGGGGCAAAAAAAAAAAAAAATGTTTTTGTTTTTTTTGCGTGGGTAGCGCCCGGTCCGCGAACCGGGAAGCGTTCTGGGCAGCGTACTGCAATGAAAAATGAATGATAGACTTTTTCAAATACTGTATGTTAATTGATTGTTGGTTTTGTTGATTATTTTTTAATTTTTTTATTTTTTAAGCAATTATTTATTATTGTGATTGTGTTTCAAAATTTAATAACATTTCTAACATTTCACTGTCTGAAATGTCGTCATTTTCATTGAACATAGCTTGTAATCTATGAGGGTGTAAAATGTCCTCATTTTGAAGGAGGTCATCCACTGCTTGCACACATTGCAGTAGTTCTTGGTCCCAAGTTTCATCCATAAATTCTATATAATTTGGATCAATTAATTCTTGGCTGCTCTCTTGCAGGACAATTTGAAATGAAACTTTCTGTTCGCCTTCCATGTTGCCTGAAATTTGGATAAAAAAAATATATATTAGTAGAGATAGGGCACTGTTGGGATTAATTTTAGATAGGCATTTTTTATCAGTGAATTTATCTTTGGGCAGTGTATAGTATCAGAGTGGAAGTAGGAATATAAAAAAGTGTATGTGATTTAACGTAAGTAAATTCATAATTATAAAAGAGAAGCCTAACTCCATCCATAACTATAACAGAGAAGTCTATCTAAATCTATAACTACTACAGAGGGATAGTATATAACTATCAGAAAAAGTTTACCATATTAACTGATAGTGCACAATATAGTTCAGTTTTTAAAATAACAACTTACCTTTAGAAAGAAGTTGAAGTGATTAGTGAAAATCCAATTGAAATGTACACCAGGAAGTAGTAGTCAAAATGGCTGTGTTTCATTCTCTTCTTTTATATATATTCAGGTACATAACCAATCAAATGTCAGGTAAAAAAAGTAGAAAATGAAAGTAACATTTTAATTGGTTGTCAATTCCAACACTTCAGATGTGTTTTGAGAAGTAATTTACCTCAGGGTATTAAGAGAGGTCTACAGGCTAAATGGCTAAATGGAATTCCAATGAAATTTGTGAAAATGGTAGGGATTGGTATGTAGTATGAGCTAATCTATATTTGGTGAAATTGTCTCCAGTGGTTTTTCTGTAAACTACTTTCCCACCTTTTTTGATGGTGCGCTTCCCGGGGAGCGACCCGGTACGCGAACTGTTGAGCGCCCCGGTTCGCGAACCTTAAGCGTTACGGGAGTCCACCATTTTGTGTTTCGGTCGAATTAAGATACAAAATGGAGGGCAAATAATGTTCAGAATGGGTAGAAGGGGGCACGGTAGACTTATCTTGACCCCCTAGGTTTTGTGAGGGTGGCTGAGGAGGCTTATATGTGCGAAAAAAATTTTTTTTTTTTAAATTTCGCGAGGTTAGCTCCCGGTTCGCGTACCGGGTAGCGCCCCGGGGAGCGTACTTTGTTGAAAATTAGTGAAAAAAGTTAGAGTAAAATAATAATTGTGAGTGATCAGATGTAGGGTAGCTCTGAGAAGAGCTTTTGGGTTTATGGTACATTTAGGTACTTATAAGTAGGTACCAATGCACAGTCTTAAATTCAGAATGAAAACTCTGTTGCCCTCATCTGAGAAGTGAACTCCATCTCCTCTGTAGATATCTTGCATGTAGTAACGCAAGTTATTGTTGTACAGGGAGCCCATTCCATGGTCTCTCATGTAAGCTGAAACAGATTTGTTTACATGCTTCCTCGACTTCTCAATTTGTGGACAAAATTGGTTTGACCACCTCCATTTCTGTCTTTGGCATATATTTGAATATACCAAGGCAGTCTGAGGAAAAAGTGCCATCAATTGCTCAAAGGTGTCCTTTAAAAGCATTTCCAGACCTACCCCAGTCAAAGTGCCCAAATCATTACCTCCACAGTGCACAATTAACAGGTCAGGTTTGGGCAAATCCATAAAGGTTTTCACCAATGGTATCAATTGGTGACATTTTAATCCTCTGTGGCCAAACCACTTAATTTCCACATCTTGTAAATTGAGGTTAGGTAATTTTCTGTTCTCAGCATACCTGTGAGCCCAGTGGATATAACTATGTCCAACAATCCAGACAGAAAACATGGTGAGAGAAGGTTCTGCTGCAGTCAGATGAAGTGTGGCAATGAAATGGCAGTTGAAAAAATGAGAGTTTAAAATGAAAAAAACTGTGGAGTTTCTGTGTTAATGAAGCAGTAACAGTGATTGGTGGATTTTGATTGCTGAAAACAGAAAGTTAGGGTGCATGGATGAGTTCTTTGAAAGATGTATTTTGAATGGTCAATAAATAATCATTAAATGAAAGATTGCAGTGGATACGCAGGTGCACTGAGAGTTCAGAGTTCAATTGCAACATTGTTGTGTGAACTTGCAAACACCAGAGGCCTTGCAAGAGGTGGTTGCTATGCAGAAAAGGCATGAAATGGCAGAGGGGGGAAGGGTTTTCATTTGAAAAAAAGTGAGGGAAGAGTTTTGATTGGGTGACATGAGAGATATGTGTGAAGAATTACAGCATTTCTGTGCTTTTGATAGCTGCAGACTCTGGAGTGCATACCTTTTGCTCTGCTGAAGACAAATTGGTGTGTTTCTGAGACTGTTTTCAAACTCAAAGTATTTGCTAAGGTGAGAAAATATTTCTTTAATTTAGATAGAGAATAGTGTGCTTTAAGGAGAAAATTATGAAGAAAGTTGTGTTTTTCAAATGTTGCTTTGTCTCAAGTGTTTTACAAATAGATTTTGTTTCTTTGAGAAAATGTAATTGGAGAAAATGTGAAGTATTAGTACTGACAGGGTGTTTTTCTGCATAGGAGCTGTGGAGTCTTTTCAAATTATGACTTGAGAATCGTTTTTGAGGAAAATGAATGGTTATAATATCTCTGACAAGGACATAATGGTGTATGCTTCTTTATAATGCAATTGAATGTCTCTGATGTTATTTTTCCCATTTTAAAGACCTTTCTCTGTGGCGCAAATTGCTTGTAAATATGCTCCCACCTGTGCATGGTAAATTTAGATTTTGAATGTTTGTGTTACATAGCCATGTTAAAAGTGATACAAACATGCTGCAAAGGCAATCAAAAAACACTTTTATGTGTCTTAAGGACATTTTAAGTAATTTTCCCATGTGCAGTGTTTTGAAATTATGATTTGAAAATCGTTTTTGGGGAAAAGGAATTGTTTTTAAATTTATGACAAGGACATAATGGTGTATGCTTTTTTATAAGGCAATTGACTGTCTCTGATGTTATTTTTCCCATTTTAATGTAAGACCTTTCTCTGTGGCGCAACGGGGAAATGACTTAAAATGTGCTTAAGACACATGAATGTGTTTTTTTAAAGCGTTTGCAATTTTTTTGGGTCACTTTTAACATGGCTATGTGACTCAAACAGTCAAAATCTAAATTCACCATGCACAGGTGGGAGCATATTTACAAGGAATGTGCTCCATGGGGAAAGGTCTTATAATGTAATATGGGAAAAATGACATCAGAGACAGTGAAATGCCTTATAGAGAAGCATACACCATTATGTCCTTGTCATAAATTTGCAAACCATTCCTTTTCCCCAAAAACGATTTTCAAATCATAATTTGAAAACACTGCACATGTGGAAATGACTTAAAATGTCCTTAATTCAAAATTTGCTATTCCTTATTTTGCGATTGCACTGAAGGATTTGCAAATTTTGCGATTTCTTAAATGCAATGTATCAAACAAAAAATATGTAAAAAATTACATTAAGGATTTGGAAACTACCACCAACTTCTAGTTTGTGGTAATTTGCGAATTCTTTTCAAAAAGCATTTTTTTCCAAAAAACAAAAGCTGCCATATGACGCCAATACATGTCCTTAGGGCATGTATGTGCGCCATATGCCCCCAAATTTCTTTTTCAGGGGTGCAGCAGGGTGTTCTTGAGACACCCATGCACCCTTGGAAAAATTCCTAATTTGCGATGAGCTAATTGCTAATCGCAAATTGCACCTTCATTCCTATGAGCCTCCTAGCCCATGGAAATGAATGGGTAATTTGCAATTAGCAATTTGCTCATTGCAAATTAGGAATGGTAAAGAATTGCTATTTATTCCTTAAAATTTGCTATTTTGGAAATGCAAAATAGTTTGATGATACAAATGCCGGTTGATGTCTAACAAGATAAGAAGCTTAGGGATACATTTATGATGACTGGCACAATGAAGTGGACATTACTTACTTCATTGGTAGAGCTTTACATGTATTATGTCCTCTGTATTCTTCATCAAGCGTAACTTTAATCTGCAATCCTGAGTAGGCCTCACCTTAAACAAACCTCTGGATAGGCCACACCTTATCGTCATCAT
Source organism: Lissotriton helveticus (assembly GCF_964261635.1). Lineage (NCBI taxonomy): Eukaryota > Metazoa > Chordata > Amphibia > Caudata > Salamandridae > Lissotriton > Lissotriton helveticus. The sequence continues at coordinate 1,432,262,365 of NC_136067.1, read as the reverse complement.
GAATTAATCATTTAAAATGCTAGGGACAGATTTATGATAGGTGTATGCCTCTTTTGCGCCACTTACAAAACACTGTCCACGGGGAAATGACTTAAAATGTGCTTAAGACACATGAATGTGTTTTTTTAAAGCGTTTGCAATTTTTTTGGGTCACTTTTAACATGGCTATGTGACTCAAACAGTCAAAATCTAAATTCACCATGCACAGGTGGGAGCATATTTACAAGGAATGTGCTCCATGGGGAAAGGTCTTATAATGTAATATGGGAAAAATGACATCAGAGACAGTGAAATGCCTTATAGAGAAGCATATACCATTATGTCCTTGTCATAAATTTGCAAACCATTCCTTTTCCCCAAAAACGATTTTCAAATCATAATTTGAAAACACTGCACATGTGGAAATGACTTAAAATGTCCTTAATTCAAAATTTGATATTCCTTATTTTGCGATTGCACTGAAGGATTTGCAAATTTTGCGATTTCTTAAATGCAATGTATCAAACAAAAAATATGTAAAAAATGACATTAAGGATTTGGAAACTACCACCAACTTCTAGTTTGTGGTAATTTGCGAATTCTTTTCAAAAAACATTTTTTTCCAAAAAACAAAAGGTGCCATATGACGCCAATACATGTCCTTAGGGCATGTATGTGCGCCATATGCCCCCAAATTTCTTTTTCAGGGGTGCAGCAGTGTGTTCTTGAGATACCCCTGCACCCTTGAAAAAATTCCTAATTTGCGATGAGCTAATTGCTAATCGCAAATTGCACCTTCAATCCTATGAGCCTCCTAGCCCATGGAAATGAATGGGTAATTTGCAATTAGCAATTTGCTCATTGCAAATTAGGAATGGTAAAGAATTGCTATTTATTCCTTAAAATTCGCTATTTAGGAAATGCAAAATAGTTTGATGGTACATATGGCGGTTCATCTGTAACAAGATAAGAAGGTTAGGGATACATTTATGATGACTGGCGCAATAAAGTGGACATTACTTACTTCATTGGTAGGCCTTTACATGTATTATCTCCTCTGTATTCTTTATCAAGCGTAAATTTAATCTGCAATCCTGAGTAGGCCTCACCATAAACAAACCTCTGGATAGGCCACACCTTATCGTCATCCTGGATTAATCATTTAAAATGGTAGAGACAGATTTATGATAGGTGTATGTCTCTTTTGCGCCACTGTGCGTCAGTTTTATGATGCAGTGGCGGTGCAAAAGATTTGCTATGAGGCGAGAAAATTACAAATTGATGCATTTAGGCAGATGTGTCATGGTGTAAAAAAAACGTGCCACATGAAACCGATGCAGCAGTGATGCAAAAGATGCACCATGTTGCAAGACAGGCCTCACTTGGGGTCATATGTATCAAGCTAATTACCATTCGCAAAGATCAAAATTCTGCAAATTTCAGCCTTTGCGAATGCTAATTAGACAAATGGTATGTATCAAACAAGTTTGATGCAAAATAAGGAATAGCAAAATTTGCTAATCCTTATTTTGCGATTGCACTGAAGGATTTGCAAATTTTGCGATTCCTTAAATGCAATGTATCAAACTAAAAATATGTAAAAAATGACATTAAGGATTTGGAAACTACCACCAAATTCTAGTTGGTGGTAATTTGCGAATTCTTTTCAAAAAGCATTTTTTTTTAAAAAACAAAAGGTGCCACATGACGCCAATACATGCCCTTAGGGCATGTATGTGCGCTATATGCCCCCAAATTTCTTTTTCAGGGGTGCAGCAGGGTGTTCTTGAGACACCCATGCACCCTTGGAAAAATTCCTAATTTGCGATGAGCTAATTGCTAATCGCAAATTGCACCTTCATTCCTATGAGCCTCCTAGCCCATGGAAATGAATGGGTAATTTGCAATTAGCAATTTGCTCATTGCAAATTAGGAATGGTAAAGAATTGCTATTTATTCCTTAAAATTCGCTCTTTAGGAAATGCAAAATAGTTTGATGGTACATATGGCGGTTCATCTGTAACAAGATAAGAAGCTTAGGGATAGATTTATGATGACTGGCGCATCACCAGGGATGTGCCAGTCATCCTGCGCCGCTGTTCCGCCACCCATGGTGTGCTGCATTTACAATGCGGCGCAGCATGGGGCAAAAATGGCACAGATGCGTGACGTATCTGTGCTGTAAAGGTGGCGCATTGCTGGAGTTGTATCGCAAGTGCGATGCAGCTCAAGCAAGGCTCAGGGGTGCCCCATCTCCACAATGTTGCGTCAAGACCTATGCCTGCTTAAAGCAGGCGCAGGGTTTTGACGCAGCTTTCTCCTATCTGATTGTAAATACGGCACACCAGGGGGTGGCAGAGCAGCGGTGCACGTTAACTGGTGCATGCCTGGGGATGTGCCATTTAACATAAATCTGCCCCTTTACATTTAAGTATGTGCAGGGGACACAGAGTTGGTGAGGCTTATCCAAGGTTAAGAAGAGATGAGTCCTGTTCACTGAAAAATTAGACATAGGCTTCACCTGCTCAGCATCGCTGGACATGGCTAAATAATAGCTGCAAAATGTTACTCTTGTTAAACAATTTTACTATTATAATCTCTGAGATTTGTCTCTTACTCTGCAACATCTCATTGTTGTTATCTTTCTTTAAAGATAAAGACAACATCAACATGAGCGACAATCTGCAATCAGTTGATTTTGACCTCATCATTGAACTTGTAATTGAAACATCAGTGGATGTTGATCCCTTGGATGATTTAAATCCTGAGGATGAAGAAGAGCGTGATGAGGATGCAGATTTGTCCGAATTATATGACATAGGGTGGGAAGCTGACCTGCTTGAGCCTATGGAACTATAAACATTTATTTTTAAAATGTATAATAAATAAAAAGTAAAAGTGTAAACCGTTTAATTTAAAAATAAAGACACCTTCAAAAACAGGTTATGTGTAGTGTCTTCAATAAAATATTAAAATATGCTCATAAAATTAGATCAGATTCACATATAAAATAGCACAGGTAACATGAATATAAATTCCATTTCTTTTCTGCTATTTCTGTATTGTAAATTTGCCAAGGACTAAAAAATCTTCTATTTAAAATGTCAAGTAGTGTGTTAAGTTTTTGATCACTGTTATTGATTTACTGTTTGGTAATAGTGGTTAATAACATTTTTTAATATATTTTACCACAGATTCAACTGCAGATCATTTCAACATTTCACCATGCCAACGAAAGAAAGAGAGAGAAAGGCTGCCAAACGTCAAAGACAGCAGGCCAATCAAAAGAAGCAGCAGTCCTCTAACAAAAAGATTTGTCAAGTCACGAAGAAAGCACCGGGTAAGAGTACAAAAACATTCATAAGAAATATGTGTAGTAAAAAAAATATTACTACAGAAAATGTTTCAGTCCATAAAAAGAGAAGCAATTCAAATGGAAAGGAAAGGCCAATCAAAAATGTTACTGCTAGAGCAAGAGATAACTCTGTGCATGATAGTAGAAGGAAACAACAGTTTAGGGACATTCGTAAACGAATGTTCCGCAACAGGATAATTGGCAATTTGTTATAAAATATTAAGAAAGGTCAACAGAAAGTGGTTTTTTATAAGAGAAAAAAAAAGTTGAGAAAGTTATTGATCAGGCATTTGAAATTAAACGTAAGTTATTTATTTTGATAATCAATAGAATTAGGAAGCTAAACAAGGCAATTTATGATTTCAAAAGAAATAGTAGATGGAAGAGAATAGTTAACCGTAGTAATTTTTGTGAAGTTTTTTCTGGAGAATGGATGCATAGTTCAAGCTCTGAGGCATTTTTTAATGAGGAGAGTTATTTCCAGGATAATGATTTGGTGCATGCAGTTGACACCAGTGGTCGTGCTTATGAAGTGAAAGATGGTTGTCCAGTTGAAAAAGAAAAACTTGTGACAACAGAGGCAGAAGAGGTGTTAGGTAATGAGGTTTTAGGAAGACGTGCTAAGGGTCCTGTGTACACCTGGAAGTGTAGTAGTATTTGTAGTGTGCGACAGGATTCCATCAATTTGCTTTGTGATTTTGTACAGTCATTTAATAAGAAAAGTTTGAAGCAGAAAATAAGGTTGTTGCAAGAATTAGATCCTTGCAGAGTGAGAGAAATGACAGGTTTGCATGGTCATTCACTGGCTTGTCTTTCCAGGAGAGTATGCCAGAGTGTTTTTCATCATTTCAGGATGCTAGCAGTGCATCATAATAAAGTGAGGAAATTAGTTAGAATGTTGTATTATGCTAAGAGTCCAGCAATTATGCTTAAACAATTATGCGCTGCTCTTTTGCATGGTTCTGAAATAGATGTGAAGAATATATGTGAAGAAATTGAGTTTTGTTACTTTGGAAGTAAAGAGGAGAATGTTGAAATTGACCAAGAAGAAGCGGGTAATGTGGAAGATAGTGTACAGGTTTCCAGTACAGATAATTTCCAGAGGGAAATTGTCACATTTCAGGTCAAATCAAGTGAGAGGCCAAATTTCACTTGTGTGTGTTGTCGACGCACTTATTATAAGAATCAGACTAAGTTAGTGGATTTATATGCAAAAAGTGAAAGGGAAAATAATAGTGAATGGAAGGATTTCGCAACATACTTGATGGTAGAAAATTGTTTTGATTTGGGATTGGATCAACGTGTGTGTACTTATTGTTGTTGCAAATTAAATCAAAACCAGATGCCTGCTAGAGCAGTTCATAATAATCTGGAATTGGTTGAGATTCCTTCTGAATTGAAGGATTTAAATACTTATGAATCTATTTTGATTCAAAGTATCCATCCCTTTCAGGCTATTGTAAGAATGGAGCCAAAGACAGGGAAATTGCCTCCATCAGATTTACAGAGAGGATTAAAGGGAAGAGTTGTTTATTTGCCTCTAGATTTGAAGAAAAACATTAACACAATTGGAGTAGAAAAAGTGGAAGAGGAACCTCTGGTTATCTTAGTTAATGGGGTTCCGACAAAGAATAAGAAAATATGGCAAGATTTAGTAGATGTTAGGAAAGTTAAAAAGGCAACATTGTATTTGAAAAAAAATAATAAATACTATAAGAATGTATATGTTGCAGAAGAGGAAGTAAGTGAGGAAGAGGATAGCGATTTGTGTGCTGGTCAAATTGAGAAAGTAGAACCCTCTACTAGTGAAGAAATATATGAACATTATAGTGTTCATCCTTTGCATTCCAAGGAAGTCATGGGGAATGCTATTGAGTTGTTTCAAATGAAACAAGCCAAAGGGAGTCCCATTAGTGTTTGGGAGGAAAGTTTGGAAGCTCGGTGTTTCCCACAGCTTTTTCCAACAGGTCATGGAGGAAGATATGATGAGCGACCTCATCAAATTCCTGCTTCTGAATACCAGACTTTGCGATTGTATGCAGGAGATGCTAGGTTTCGACAATGCATTCCTTATTTGTTTCATCTCCTGTTTGAAAGCAATCTGTCTGGACTGTCATATGCAGTGAACCACATCTTGAAAAGTGGTATACACATGCAAAACATCTCGGCAAGTGACTTTATGGATAAAGTCAATGTCCAAGACAGTATTTTGGATTCTCACCTGATTAATCTCATGGCGTGTCAGCGTGGTACTAATGAGTACTGGTACCGTCGTCATGGTGATTTAAAATGTATGCTGAGGAACTTAGGTACTCCCACATGGTTCCTCACTCTGAGCTGTGCCGAGTATGGCTGGGAAGACTTACTTGAATTTCTACGAGAGGCAAATGCTAACGTAGATAACATCGAATTCAAGACACCCGGAGAACTGTGCTCTTTGGATCCAGTCAATGTATGTAGGTACTTCAATCATAGATTTGAAGCTATGATGTCTTTCATCATGAATAAGAAGAATCCACCTCTTGGAGAGGTGTTGGATTTCTTCTGGAGAAAGGAGTACCAAGCAAGAGGTGCTCCTCATATACATATGCTGCTGTGGATCAAGGATGCACCTAAATTTGGAACGGATCCAGAAGACTCAGTGATGAGTTTCATCCAACAGTATTCTACGTGTGCTGTTCCAAACGCAAAGGAGAAGAAAAGCCTAAGAGAAAAAGTTCTGCGTTTCCAAAGCCATCGATGTGGAAAGTACTGCCGTCGTAATTTCCGAAACAAGGACAAGTTCTACACCAAATGTCGTTTCGGCTTTCCACGACCGGTGATTTCTAAAGGAAGAGTAAACAGTTTGATGTCTTCGCTGCGACATAATGTGATGAAGAAATCACCTAAAAACACATACAATTTGAAGAGGAACGAAGAGTCCAAGTACATCAACGACTACAACCCGGTGATTTTGTCCATGTGGAATGCTAACATGGATATACAGTTTGTGGCTGATAACTGTATGGCTGTGGCTCGGTATGTGACATCTTACATCACCAAAAAAGAGAAGACAGAATTGAAGGATATGTGGGAGGACATTTCCCATGAAAAGAGCCTCAGCAAGAAGTTGTACAGTTTCAGTCTGAAGATGTTGTCGCATCGAGAAATCGGAGCTTACGAATGCTCTGACCGGTTGTCTTCAGCAAGTCTCTATGCCAAGTCCAGGAGTATCGTTTGGGCGAGTCTTGGTCTTGCTGCAACGCGTAATCGAGTTCTAAAACCTGTGCGGGAAATTGAGTATTTGGCGGAAAAGGAGCCAAACAATACCGACATTTTGAAGACCAACATGTTGGATACATATTATCCAAATAGAAGCAGTCACCTCGACAATGTTTGTCTGTATGAGGTTCTTCAAAATTACATATTCAAGAGGAACATCAAAGAAGATACTGAGAAAGGAGTGTATGCTGTAATAGGAAGTGAGGGATGTCTGGTCAAGCAAAGAAAATGCCACTTGGTAAACCATCGAAAATTGAGTGGCGAATCTCCTGAAAAAAAGGAGTTTTTCTATTTAGCACTTTTGCAACTTTTCAAGCCTTGGCGTGCAGAAGAGGAACTGCTTGGAGATTTCCTCTGTTACGAAGACTCTTTCAATGCTGCCAAGGAGACCATAGAATGTCCTGCTTTTCCCAAATATGTAGAAATATTGAATGCGGAAATTGAGCAGGAAGCAACGATTGCAGCCGAGATTGCCAGAGACAGTTCTCAGGACAGTCAGAGTTCTGCTTCATTGAGTCAGGATCCACTAGGAGGACCTGTTATCGAAAATGAAGCTGCCACTGCTATGAATGAAGTGGAAAGAGCCATGGCACATGCTCAGGAGGATGCGGTTAACTTAGAAGAGGTGGAAAGACAACTCAACGTTGAGCAGAGGAAAATATATGACGAAGTTACCATGCAAATTGATCATGGATTAAGTCATGACAAGAAAGAGTGCTCATGTACGTCGTTGAAGCCTGTCCGACTGTACGTGAGTGGAGAAGCGGGAACTGGAAAAAGTTTCCTCATTAAAGCAATTTCATGCTATTTGCAGGAAAGGAAAGAGTCATCGCTGTCTTGTGTTGTCACCGCTCCAACTGGACTGGCAGCACATAACATTAAAGGGATTACTTTACATCGTTTACTGATGCTGCCAGTGGAGCATGACAACAAATTACAATATCACAAGCTATCTGGAGATGCTTGTTTTGAAGTTTCAAGAATCTTGAGGAAAATGAAACTTCTTATCATTGACGAAGTAAGCATGGTTTCCAATGTCATGCTTGCCTTTGTGCATTTGAGAATGCAAGAAGTTCTCAAAACAGAGTATGATGTGTTATTTGGTGGCAAACACATCATTGTTTTCGGAGATCTTTTGCAGCTGACACCAGTGAAAGGGCAACCTGTGTTCAAAATGCTCACGCATGAAGATACCAGGAAGTGCCTAGGCAGCATTGGCAACGTCAATATATGGTTAAACTTCAATTATGCTGAACTGCATGAAAATATGCGTCAGGCGAAGGATGAAGTTTACAAGACTATTCTACAAGATGTTAGAATTGGAAAAGTGACCGAGCATGGGAAAGAAGCTTTACATGCACGATTACTGTCAAATTTATATCCAGAACAAGATGTTGTGCCTGAGAATATTTTTCAGAAAATTACTGATAAGAAATCTGGAATATGTTTGATGCCAACTCTTGCAGAATGTGCCAAATTCAACAACAAAATGTTGCATTTAGAAAAGCAAGAGATTGTGAAACTGGAAGCTATTGACAGAGTAGAGCATATGGGATCAACAATTATTTTGTCTGAGAATCTGAAAACAAAATTGGATTCATTAGAGAAGAGTATATCTAAAACTGCAGGTTTTGAAAAGACTCTGAATGTGTGCTTGAACTGCCGTATAATTTTAAGAAGGAATTTACATGTTGAAAGAGGTCTGGTAAATGGATCAATGGGTAATGTTGTTGATTTTGTAAAATACAGAAATAGAGATGGAATTGAATTTTTAAAAATTAAATTTGATGGCATTGAGGAAGTACAGCTAATTGGTCGTTGCTCTGCTAGATTTTTGCTTGTAAAAGACTTATATGTTCGCCGTAAGCAGTTTCCTGTTTGCTTGGCATATGCGGTGACAATCCATAAATCGCAAGGTTTAAGTGTAGACTGTGCATTGGTGAATATTGGCAGTTCTGTGTTCAAGGAGGGTATGGCATATGTGGCATTGTCACGAGTTAGAACTTTATCGGGATTGTACTTGATTGAGTGTGATGTCACAAACATTTGTGCGGATCTAGATTGTGTTAAGGAATACAATAGGTTAAGAAGAGAGTATGCGCCACATTTGCCTCAGTATCCTTTGTTTGAGAAACGTGTGGTAGGCCGGAAACGAAGAAATGTGACCAATACTGGGGAGGTTGTAGCAAAAAGACGAAAAGTCGATGAACCTGAAATTACAAGCAGAAACAAAAAGGATTCTGTTGAAGATGTTGTTGGTTTTCAATTTGAAAACAGTTCTGGTGTCAACTGCTATGCTAATGTAGTGGTTAATGTTTTGTTTTCTCTAGAAAATGTAAAAGAAGAGATTGTGGTCAATTCTGATCAAAGATTTTGCAGTTTGTTAAATTCTGTGTTAGAGAAATGTAGCACTGATAGAACAAACATAGAAAGTGTGTCTGAAATTCGAAATCTGTTAGACAGATGTTCAGGCCAAACACAATTCTCTCAAAATATTCAGCAAGATTGTCAGGAGTTTTTAATGTATATGCTTGATGTATTGCATGCTGAAGGTGTAGATGTAGATCAGCTGTTTGGGCTTTCTTATCAATGGCAGCATGACTGCGAGAACTGTATGGTATCAAGTACTACTAGTGTAGACTCAGAAAGATTTATATATTTAACTTTGCCAGACAGTAAATCAGTCTCCTTTAATAAGCTAGTAAAAGCAGCTGATCACAACATGGAGTGTAGCCAATGTAAATCTGAAATGATGTCCACATTATTTATACGAACATATGGCCAGTATGTCATTTTAATGTTCCAACGATGTAGGCCTGATGGAACAAAATTGACAACTTTAATTAAAAATTTTGTAGCTTCGCAGTTGTCAATATCAGGAAGGACTTTTGTAACTGCAGCAATTATATATCATGACGGCCCTTCAATAACATCAGGACATTACACAGCTTATTTAAAGTCTAGAAATGGCTGGTCATTCTGCAATGATTCTGTTTTAATTTTCACAAAAAAATTGCCGTATGACCTTAAAAACTCTTACCTGGTGTTTTTAAAACCAAAATTTTAGGGAAATAATCTCGGGATGTGCTCTGTGGAATTTCAAGAAGTTCTAATGGCTCCTACACAATTTGGCCTTGAGGATAAGTGTAGTTCAGAGACATAACTTCTAACCATAAGACTGGACGTCATGGAGAAATAAGTGCACTTTGAATGAGTTCAGAAAAACTATTTCTTTTTATAAGCTAATTGAAGCAGCCAATCAAAACATAGAGTAGAGGGAATGTAAGTCTGCAATGCTGTCTACTGTTTTACATTGCTTTGTGATTAAAAGTGATGTAGAGAATTAAATAATTGTAGTACTCATAGAGGTAGTGTAAGTCTGCTTCATAGTAAGCAGTATCAGTGTCATAGGAAATGTAGAACATGACTGAGCAAGAAGGGGAAGATATTACTATTCCAGGATTGTGAAAATGATCTTCAACATTTTAATTCTGAAAGTTGCAGAAATGCCAAATGACGGGATTGGCTTACAAGAAATCCAAGAGTTATAAATGGCTCTGACAAGATTTGGCCTTGTGGAAACTTGTGGTAGAGAGCAAGAAGTCATTTATTGCATGTAACATGTTTTTAAAAACGATGGAGATTTTCTTTCAGAAAGTGGCGGGCTGAAAGTAATAACAGCACAACAGAGTATAAGCTGTTCATAGGACATCCTTTGACGTCATGGAAAGTAAGTTAACTTTAAGGAGTTCTGAATTCTGATTTGTTATGTTGTATGGGTTTTTTAAACACAATCATTTTGATTGTGTTTTTTTTTCCCCGCTGTTATATGATGAATACCTTCAAGTCACTGTTTTTAGTGAATTTTGATACATTCTGAGAACAGCAAAAATAAACCATTTAACATGTATAATTAATTCTGTACTGTTTGCATTTATGATGTATATGTAGAACTGTGTAGGAGGCATGGAGAAGGTGAGGCTTCTGTAAGTGTCAAAGTTGTTGCATGCAGTGCTGCACTTCTGCGTATTCTTTCATATGCTGGACTACATCTGCACAATGAGATACCTAAGCAAAGGAAACACAAGTGATGTGATTGTGAAATGAGTAAAATAAATTGCACGTATTTCATTTACATCACCTGTGTTTCCTATCATTACGAATCACATTGTGCAGATCAAGTTTAGGTCTGTCCAGGGAAACATAGGAGGTTTGGACTTTGTTCAAGAGTGCAGTGGACATGACTCACTTCATTGGTAGACCTTCACATGTATTATGTCCTCTGTTCTCTTCAACAACTCGAAATTTCATTTGGAACCCTGAGTAGGCCTCACCTCAAACAAACCTCTGGATAGGACACATCTTATTGGCATCCTGAAGCAATCATTTAAAATTTTAGTGTCTTGCGACACTTTTCTGAGACAACAGCAATGCAAAAGATGCACCATGTTTTAAGATAGGCCTCACTTCATCTGGATCAAGATACTGTTAGTTTAAAATGTATATCTTTAGGACTGTGTAGGGGGCCTGGAGAAGCAGAAGCTCTTGTCAGTGTCAAAGTTGTTGAAAAACTGTTTGTCCTTCAATCTTTTCCCTTGTCTTTTGTAATTTTTAAATACATGTTTTAATATTTTTCAAATGTTTGTTCTCTCTTTCACAGATTGAAAGTATAAAAACAAAAAGTGAGTAATTTAACGACAATTATAAGGTAAATTTTTTGTATTCTTTTCGTTACATTTCTATCACATTTAACTTCTATTAGTTCCACTGCTTCATTTCTTTAACCCTCAGTTGCCTGCCTTTGCTACTTCCCTCATTCCTTTCTCTATTACCTACTTACTCAACTCCTTCCACTCTTTTTCTCAGTCCCTCTCTTCTCATAGTTCCTCACTCTTGTTCACTCACTCCGTCTCTATTACTCTTAGTGTCTTTGACTGATCACTGTATCACTATTTGTTCATAATGCTTTCTCTGTGTAGTTGAAGCACACTAAGGGGCATATTATGAACACAGCCAATAAAATTATTGCTCTTTTTATTGGCAGAAAACTGGTGCAAAAGTGGTTTTAGCGGCAGTTTTCTGCCGCAAAAGCAGCTTTAGCGACACATTTCTGCCAATAAAAGCTGCAAAACTTTTATTGCATATGTTGATGATATGGCTCTATGTTACTTACATTTCTTTGCTGTTTCAATTAATCTTTTTCTGTTATTTTTTGTTTTCTGTTTTCTATTTTTTCTCTCTGTTATTCTTCATGTTTTAATCTTATTTTGAACATTCACTCACATTCTTCAAGAAACTCTTCTTTGTTAATGTTATACTCTCTTTTTTTTTCTTTCACTTCGTTATCTATTTTGTTTTTCACAATTATACCCTCTTCCGTCTTTTCTTCGGTAAATAGATCTATTAAACAGTATCTCTTCTTTAGTCCCTATAGCTGTCTTTCTTTTAACATCACTCTCTGTTTACTTTCCTTATACTTACTCTATTTTTTTTTTTTTTTTTTTTTTGGGTTAGCTCCCGGTCCGCGTACCGGGAAGCTAACCGGGAAGCGAACCAAAAGAAATAGAGCTTGCCAGAGTGCTAAACATTCTAGCAATTTTTTAATAACGGGGAGGTAGTTCTGAAAAGAACTTTTTTTTTTATATTTTTGTTGTTTTATATATTTATTTATTTTTTGAACATTATTTGTTTTTTTTGTATTTTTTGAACACTTATTTGTTTTTTTTGTTTTTTTTCAAAGGGAAAGAACAGAAAGAGGCATTGAAAAAGGCTCAACAGGAGCAAAAAAAAAAATTAAAACTTGCTGCGTTTGGAGCATCGGTGTTTCTCAAAAGCCAAATTAATTAATTTCAGACTCATGTTTGCGCATGAAATTAAAGTGCCACAATATAAGCATGTCAGCTTCATATGGACAACATTTTTTTGAATATTTGGCACTGTTTCGTTGGCCTCTCCAACTGTGAGAGAGATATCAGTAGATATACTTGTCACCGAAGTTGGGGGGTTCTGTTGTAGTTCACGCATCTCTGCACGACTATAGTTGATTGGATGCCGCCTCTGCATATGTCGGTGCATCGTGTGATTTCCATAACTGTATTTTTTATTAGTGCCCCGGGATAACTTATCTTGGCAGATAAGGCACGTAGCATGGCGTGCATTGACTTTTTTCTCTCCTGGTGGAATGGAAAAAAATTGCCAGATAAAGCTAACTTTGCGATGAGATACCCGGGGTAACTCTTTGACAAATCGTGGTCCCTCTTCTTCCTCTCCGTCTTGTTCTTCCTCTTCCTCCTCTGTGTCTCCAATAAACTGTGCAGGTGGTCCTCTCTTCCTATGAGGAGATGGTGGTGGTGGTGGTGGGGGTGCAGAAGCTGAAGCTACTATTGAAGCCATTTTTTAATCAGAGCAAATGATCAGGTCTTCCTTTCTCAAAGTTGAAAGTCAGAGTGAGAAAAAAGGTGGGGGCTTTCATCATTTGGGGAAAAAAAATAGTTCTAAACCAATGAAAAGTGTTATTTTTAGGTCACCTGACCTAGCCTTACATCATTATGAAACCAAAAGTGAAATGAACCAATGAAAAGTTTTATTAACAAGTCACATGACCTCTCACGCTCATGTTACGCGCTGCGGAACGCGCCCCGGTTAGCTTCCGGGTCGCTGCGCCTCGCGCCTCGGTCCGCGCCCCGGGGCACTTCCGGGTGCGCTAACGCGGTACGTCACAAGACGCATTACGCGGCAACGCGATACCGTCACTATGTTGATTTCTTACCGGTTCGCGGACCGGGTCGCGGCATCAATTTGAGCTAACGGAAAGCTTTCCGGTTCGCGGACCGGGAGCGAAACAAAAAAAAATATTTAAAAAAAATGATTAATAAACATATAAAATATATTTTTGGATTTAAAGAAGAATACATTTTACAGCTATAGATATTAGCTTTTAAAAAACCAATGAAATTCACTGAAAAAACCATAGGTTATAGACCATATATAGTTAGGAATTAGCATTTACAAAACCTTGAAAATTCACTGAAAAAACCATAGGTTATACACCATATATAGTTAGGAATTAGCATTTAAAAAACCTTATTTTACTCACACAAAACCAATGAAATTCCATATATAGTTAGTTGTACTAACTATATATCGCGCACCCGCAATCCACTGCTGATCATGTCACATATTACATCATTCATGACATGGTCAGTGACAGCACTGATGACATCACTGATGACATCTCAAATGACATCACTGATGACATCACTGATGACATCTCAAATGACATCACAGATGACATCACTGATGACAACATCCAGTGACTGTATTTTTCTGTAAAGTTAAAATATGTCTTACATATTTAAGAATGAGTGGATGTATAAGTGTCTGGATGAAGGATTTAGTAGGTGCATGACTGACTGTATGAGTGAGTGGTTAAATGTGTCTCACTGAGTGCATGGGTTAGTGACTAAACTGTCTTAATTTGTGCATCATTATGTCTGTTCTTCTGTAAACTGCTGCATGTGTTGATCAGTAGCTATATGAGTAACTATATGGGTTATTGATTGGTTGCCCAAGCATTTGTATGGGAGACTGAGTGTGTGTGTGGGTGGCTGGGAGGAGTATGACTCTGTGCATAGATGTATGGGTTCAAAAGTGCATGTGGAAACAGCTGTATGGGCGGTTGACTGTGTGCATGAGTGTATTGGTGAGTGAATGGATATCTCAGTGCTACATGTCAAAGTAAGTACATATGTAAAATACAGTACATGTGAGAGTTGACATATATAAATAACTGTGCATAGGAGCCAGTGAATGTGTGAGTGGCTGTATGGATCATTGTGAACTTGTATCCAGGATTGTATAAGTGAGTAAATATGTTTTAGTATATGTTTGAATAAGTAAGGTGTGTATAACTGTATAGTTGTGAAAATGGAGGTGTGATTGATTCTTTGCATGACTGACTAGGTGTGTAAGTAACTCCATGGATGAGTGACAGTCTGTGAGTGTCTGTTTACACTGAGTGTATCTAAGGTTATAATAGAGTCTGAAGAGGTTCATCGTATTATCACATGAATGATGTCATCAGTGATGTGATCAGTAATGTCAAATGAGATGTCATCAGTGATGTCATCAGTGATGTCATTTGAGATGTCATCAGTGATGTCATCAGTGATGTCATTTGAGATGTCATCAGTGATGTCATCAGTGATGTCACTGTCCATGTCATGAATGATGTAATATGTGACATGATCAGCAGTGGATTGCGGGTGCGCGATATATAGTTAGTACAACTAACTATATATGGAATTTCATTGGTTTTGTGTGAGTAAAATAAGGTTTTTTAAATGCTAATTCCTAACTATATATGGTGTATAACCTATGTTTTTTTCAGTGAATATATATATATATATATATTACCTACTGGCGGTCGCCAGTAGGTATATATAGTTAGGATTTTTTCTCTATGGGTTTTTTGAAAATTCTATGTCTAATAACTTTGGCGTTTGTGGACGGAATTGGCTGAAATTTTCAGGAAAATGGCACATTTTGTTTCTGAGCAGCCCTTGAAAATTTGAGGGGGGTTCGTCAAGGGGGGGCTGAGAAAAAAGGGGGGTCCCAAAACGTGTTTTTAACATTGAGTTTTCCATAGGGCGGTTGGCCTCACTTTTAGCCCGAACGGGTGAATGGATTTGCACGAAACTTGGCAAAATTGTAGGGACTGTTAGCCCAATGTGCCTTTTGTAGGTCTCAATATATGTGCTACAGTGGATTTTGAGAAATTAACGTTTAAAAAAAGATATATATCTGTAACAGCGGACCGGGCAGCGCTCCAGGACGCGTACTTTTCGCGCAACGGAGCTTTGTGAAGCGAAGCTGATTGGTTCTCCGGCGTCTGTCAACATTCCAAACAGTCCGTAGCGGCCGCCATCTTGTCTCTCGGTAGGATCGAGAGACAAGAGGAGGCCAAAGCGAAGGGGCAAATGACCATAAGGGGGAAAAGTAGATCCTCGCTGACCCCCTACGTTTGATGTGGAGGTTTTAAAAGGGCCCCGCGGGGCAAAAAAAAAAAAATAATAATAATCGAACGGCTGAATGGATTTGCACGAAACTTGGCAAAATATTAGGGACTGGTAGCCCGATGTGCCTTTGCTAGGTCTCAATATATGTGCTCCAGTGGATTTTGAGAAATTAACGTTCAAAAAAAGATATATATCTGTAACAGCGCTCCGCTTCGCGTACTTTTCGCGTTACGGAGCTTTGCGAAGCTGATTGGTTCTCCGGCGTCTGTCAACATTCCAAACAGTCCGTAGCGGCCGCCATCTTGTCTCTCGGTAGGATTGAGAGACAAGAGGAGGCCAAAGCGAAGGGGGAAATGACCATAAGGGGGCATAGTAGATCCTTCCTGACCTCTTAGGTTTGATGTACCATTTTGCCAAGTTTGGTGTAATTCCGTTCAGCCATTCAGGCTGTAGACGTATGTAAATGTCCTATGGAAAATTGCATGGGGAAAACACATTTGAAAGTGTTGAAATTTAGAACCAATTAAAATGTTACTTTGGTTTTGTATTTGTGTGTGATGAAAGTTAATTGGTTATGTATATATTTCAAATGAGAGGAAACCACAGCCATTTTGTGATACTACTGTCTGAGGTACATTTGTGAGGAATTTTTGGTGGTGAATTTCTGGTGTTTGATTTACACAGTACTAACACTTCTCCTACTTTTAAAAAGGTGAGTTGTTAATTTGTAAGGGGAACTATGTTGTACACTTGAAGATAATTTGAAAAATGTTTTCTGTTATTTATTTGCAGTCCTTCTGTTATACTAAATACTTGATAAAGTTAGTTTTATATTATGTATTACTAAAAACGATAAATGAAAGTGATTATTTTTTTCTGCAATTTACAGCAAGCAATTTCAAAATAAAATGGCTCACAATGAAGAGACCGTGGCAATTTCTTTTGAATTGTCCACTACATTGATTGAAATTGAGAGCACCAATAATGAAATATTGTCACAAGGAGGACATGACTTGTATGATTCCATTAGATTGATTGAAATGGACAGCACCAAGAATGAAATATTGTCACAAGGAGATGACTTGAATGATTCCACTACATTGATTGAAATTGAGAGCACCAATAATGAAATATTGTCACAAGGAGGAGATGACTTGTATGATTCCATTAGATTGATTGAAATGGACAGCACCAATAATGAAATATTGTCACAAGGAGGAGATGACTTGAATGATTCCACTACATTGATTGAAATTGAGAGCACCAATAATGAAATATTGTCACGAGGAGATGACTTGAATGATTCCACTACATTGATTGAAATTGACAGCACCAATAATGAAATATTGTCACAAGGAGGAGATGACTTGAATGATTTTTTTGATCAATCTCTTGATGGCGAATTTATCGAGTGTTTGGAGACCATAGAGTTACAAGAATCATCATTGGAGACTTTTCATGAGGACATTGCTGATGAGGACATGTTACTAGTTCTTTCAAATTTAGAAAATTCTGAAGAATAAATTTATATTTAGAAATCAAAAATTGTTTGAGACATTATTCATTTTTATTTTTAATTTATGAGGTTGTAGCGAAGTGATTGTAGTATAAAATGAGACTTATAGTATAGAGTGCAACATTTTTATGTTACATGGTAAGTTTACTCATATTTACTTCCCTTCTGCCACTATATTATCTCCAATGTGTATTTGACATCTCTTCTTCATCTCCGGCCTCCTTTCTCTCACTGTGTGTCTCCGATGCATCTTATCGCTGCTATTTTGTGTAATTACAGAAGAGAGTAAAATAAAATAGTTCGGAACGTGAAAAGGGGGCAAAGTACAGTACTCCTCACCCCCTAGGCCTTTTTAGGCGGTCCCAAAAGGATCAGTTTCTGCTTTCCTGAGAGATTATGGTATGAGTTCCATATACCACTATAACTTGCATTACAACATGCAAGATATCTATCTCCTATTACCAACTTTTGGAGATATTCGTGCTAAGCGCGAATATCTCCAAAAAGTAACACCTGCCCTGAGCAGTTCTTAGCCATGTTATCCAATGGGAGGTGGATAACATGGCTAAGAGCATTAGCTCGGTAATGCATGAATATCGCTGAGTTTTTAGCGATATTCATGCATTGCGGCCGTTTATTATCGCATTTGCGATAAACCTTGATAATAGCAAGGTTTATCTTCGATAATTTCTGACGATGCTTAGTGGTAAAAAATTCGTTGGTAAGCATCGTTAGCGATAAATATCGCTTAACTTTGGTAATATGCCCCAACGTCAGTTAACGTTCGATTCGAAGGAAATGAGGAAGTGTTGAAAAACATTGTCTGCGCCATCTTGCCTTTTTTGAAATGCCACACTTTTGTCGTGCACGGCAGCCATTTTAGATGTCTTGACCAGACCCACTCTCTGCACGCTGTCGATTCGTAGCATGGCTCCTCACCCACGCAAGCATCTTCCCCAGGCACTGGTCACCACCGCTCTCTGCCTTATGCATGGGCAATAAACCTCCCCCCATCTGCGCTGCTCTTCCCTGAGAATCACACTCTGTGCCCGCCCGACACCTCCCTTTCGCCCTATTCACTACCGCACCCTCTGACACTCCTCTTCCTCTGTGTCCGATTGTCCAGGCTATCAGCTAGCCCTGCAGATGTAGTTTATGGCCCCAGCTGTAAAGAATCACCCCTCTTCAAAGGAGTTATAGTAGATCAAGGCCCACACCCGATGAGATCCGTCACACCACACGTGTTCCTACTATCTGAAAACCATCCTGTATTGTGATTGGGGAGGGGACCGAGCCTGAAGCGGAAGATTCCAGGAATGACTCTTTGTACATCAAAGTTTTTACAATTATGTGTCACATTAAAAATATATAGCACTCCAACAAAGTAGTAGGAATATAAAACTTTAATAACATATAAATATATACAACAAAACAAAAACAGTAAAAACATTTAAACAACGAAGAGACCGTGGCAATTTCTTTTGAATTATCCAATAGATTTATTGAAATTGACAGCACCAATAATGAAATATTCTTGTCAGTAGCGGTCTGTTGTGCGAATAGTTCCAAGGCAGCAGAACGCGCTGAAATCTAGATGGCACGAAGGTGATGTCTAGTAAGTTGCCGCCCAGCAAATAACGGCGTGGGGCGCCGCGGGGGTGAGTGAGTCCAGTAGGCACCACAGCTATTCTTACCGGCATTGCAGAATTACTGCTGGGGACAATGCCTGTGCTGTAGCAGGGTCACAGCAGAAACAAAAAGGATTCTGTTGAAGATGTTGTTGGTTTTCAATTTGAAAACAGTTCTGGTGTCAACTGCTATGCTAATGTAGTGGTTAATGAAAATGTAAAAGAGGGGGAGGCAGTCCAAAGTTCCGTTAAAAGGGCAAAGGAAAGGATCGGTGGTTTGAACTATCAGTCAAAAAGGGGAGGGGGTGCAATAATTTTTCCTACCGGGTCACACTGTGCTTTCACCGGAAGTGAGGTCTGCAGGATTCTAGTAATTCAAAGTGAGGCTGGCGCCAGCATGGGAGCGCCGACGTCCCGCGGATACAGTTTCGTCACTCCACGGGCGATCATGGCAGTCATTCCCCATCGGGGGTCGGAGACTCCCGCGGCTCCTCTAGAATCTTCAAGGTCGTGGAGGACTACGGTGGTGGAGTCAACCAGTGACCGGGCCATTTCTTTATGCTGGGCCCGCTCTTGCCAGGTCGACCGCCATTTTGAGAGTTCGGCAGCTACCGGCGATCGCGGGGTCACATGAGCGGACGGGCTCCACCCTGCCGGGCGAGACGTTGCAGCATGGCCACAGTGGAAGAACCCTTTTCCGGGCGCCTGGAGCGCTGAGGGTGCAGCTGGGAAGCCTCCACCTGGGGAGGCGGGAGAGGCCTGTTCGCACCGTCTCTCCCTCCCAGTGCACCCCACGGCGTCTCGCTTGAGATTTGTTATGGCCGGACCAGGCGATGAGGACGAGGGGGGGGGGGGGGTCGGAGGCATGTGCAAGACATCCCCCCCCAGTGTTGTCGCAGCCATTATTCAAGAAAGAAGAAGTGTCCCGTCCGTCTTCGGGCCGGGCTTCCGGTAGATGTCGGCCGGACGCCCCTGGCTCTGGCCCCATGAACGGGTTTCTTGGTTTATCGGCTGCAGCCGGATCCCGTCGGCCTCGGCCCCCCGACCATTGGTGGCCGGACCGGAAGAGCATGTGGCGGGACTACCTGCAACTCTCAAGGGCCACCGCGGCCGGACTGGGAGAGAGAGGGGAGGGTCGAGGAGACATTCCCCCCCCCTGCAACTGTTCAGCGTTGTAAAGGCAATCCCCTGGCCGGGTCCCGCTGGCCTCGGCCTCTCCTCCGGCTACACCCTACGTTAGGATCTCCTGGCCGAGGCGTGGCAGCAGGACCTGCCTTATATGGGCTGGTCCCGGCTGGGCGTAGCCGGAACCCTGCCCCACCTTGGAAGTTTCCAGAGTGGGGGCGGATGTTCTACTGACTTGCATTTTCCCTAGTCTATCGATTTTTTTGCCGTGGCAGGCGGTGGGACAGCGAGGGGTGATTTGGTTTCTCTTACTGTTTTTCTGGTCTCTCACCACTGGCATATTTTAACGTTTTCTTGTTTCTAGGACATTAATAGGTTTTATCATTACGTTATGTTATCGTTTCTTTGTTCGTTGTTTAATAAAAGTTCATGTTAATCAGTGGCCTACTGATTTTCGTTTTCCTATTCTTTTCTTTCCAGGTTGTTTCATGCTAAAGTTTCTGTTAACAGGATACAGTGATCACTTCGTTATTATTGCATATGTCCTTTTCACTAGGGGTGCTCTCTGGTCGGGCCAGATGACGTATCTCTAGTAAATGGTCCGGGTGAAACAGGTGCATCAATCAGTGGGGAGTAGATAGGCATGACAGATTACAACGGGGGAGAAAGGTCCGCATTACGTACCCTTTCACTACTTGCAAAGATTTTCCTACGTTTATTTGCAAACAGGGAATACCTCCAAAAAGAACTAATTCCCAAACAGTCAATGTTCGGACAATCAATCAATCAATGAGGAATGAAATAGGTACGACGTGTTAAAGGCTTGCGTTACCTACCCTTCACTATCTGCAAAGGGAGAGAGAATATTCCTATTCTTCCTCGTTTGCAGGCAGAGAAGATCCTTAAGAGAATTAACTTCGAACAATTCAATGCTCGATTCAAACAATCAACAAAGGGTACTGTGAACACAAATGAACGCCGCTTATGTACATACGCATTGCTATTTTCAACAGGTTGTTCCTAATGTTTCTATTTTAGCGAGGTCAAAAAGAGATCCCATTAGTGGCCTACTGATTTTGCTCGATTCCTTTTGTTTTTTTACACGATTTTTCGCTATCTGCAAAGACTAAACAGAGTATTGCGACTCTGTGCTTGTTTGTAAATAGAGAATGAACCAAAGAGAACAATCAATCAAATGGAGAGAGAAGCAGGCACGACGGATTACAAAGGGGGCAAAGGGCTGCGTTAACTACCCTTCACTATCTGCAAAGAGAGAGTATTCCTAATAGAAATGAGGGGTGGGGGGCAGCATTCAAAGCAGATCAGTGTGCATAAACACAAAAATGTTTTTACTTACCACGTACTTGACATTCGATAGCTTATGATATTTGCTATTAAAAACCATTGA
The DNA here is from genome assembly GCF_964261635.1 of Lissotriton helveticus. Taxonomy (NCBI): domain Eukaryota; kingdom Metazoa; phylum Chordata; class Amphibia; order Caudata; family Salamandridae; genus Lissotriton; species Lissotriton helveticus. Next base: position 1,432,241,076 of record NC_136067.1, on the reverse strand, counting down.
AATTCACTGAAAAAACCATAGGTTATAGACCATATATAGTTAGGAATTAGCATTTACAAAACCTTGAAAATTCACTGAAAAAACCATAGGTTATACACCATATATAGTTAGGAATTAGCATTTAAAAAACCTTATTTTACTCACACAAAACCATTGAAATTCCATATATAGTTAGTTGCACTAACTATATATCGCGCACCCGCAATCCACTGCTGATCATGTCACATATTACATCATTCATGACATGGTCAGTGACATCACTGATGACATCACTGATGACATCTCAAATGACATCACTGATGAGATCACTGATGACATCTCATTTGACATCAATGACCACATCACTGATGATATCATTCATGTGACAATACAATGCATCTCCTCACGTTTTAATATAACCTCTGTTTCACCCAGTGTTAAATACAGAGTATAATTTTTGAAACCATTGACACACCAATACTAGTTGCTACATACGTACTCACTGATTCCTACGTCTACACACACATTCACTCATTCACCCATACAATCATTCATACATACAATCACTCATCTTTACAACACTATCATATGCACTCATACACCTATACAGACACTTACACTCTGTCACTCATCCATGGAGTTACTCACACACCTAGTCAGTCCTGTAAAGAATCAATCACACTTCCATTTTCTTGTCTATACAGTTAAACATAGAGCACCTTACATTTTCAAACATATACTAACACATACTTACTTTCTTATACAATCATTGATACAAGTACACATTGATCTGCACAGAGTCACACACCTCCCAGCCAGCCACACACACACTCAGTCTCCTATACAAATACTTGGACAATCAATCAATAACCCATATAGTTAATCATATAGCTACTGATCAACACATGCAGCAGTTTACAGAACAACAGACATAATGATGCACAAATTAAGACAGTTTAGTCACTAACCCATGCACTCAGTGAGACACATTTAATCACTCACTCATACATTCAGTCATGCACCTACTAAATCCTTCGTCCAGACACTTATACATCTACTCATTCTTCAATATGTAAAACATATTTAAACTTTACAGAAACACACAGTCACTGGATGATGTCATCAGTGATCTCATCAGTGATGTCATTTGAGATGTCATCAGTGATGTCATCAGTGATGTCACTGACCATGTCATGAATGATGTAATATGTGACATGATCAGCAGTGGATTGCGGGTGCGCGATATATAGTTAGTGCAACTAACTATATATGGAATTTCAATGGTTTTGTGTGAGTAAAATAAGGTTTTTTAAATGCTAATTCCTAACTATATATGGTGTATAACCTATGGTTTTTTCAGTGAATATATATATATATGGACAATCAGCTCCTTACAGCTCAGCTCAGCGCGCTGCGCCAGCAACGAAGGAGACGGACCAACCAGGTACAGCAAGATGGTATTTTATTTTAACAGAGAACAGCTACGCATTTCGGGCCAACTTGCCCTTGTTCACACTGTAATTCTAATAAAAACAATTGCTTTTTTTATATGCTTTGAACGTGAACACACCTCTAGTGATGACATCATATATCACATGATCATAGACATAAAATAAATATTTGCTTTTGTCACTATTTTTTTCTCTGTGTAGCTTAATTTTGCAAATAGATAATGGGATAAATCCCATTTGGCTTCATGAATATAGCTTAAATATTTAATAAGCAATTATTTATCTGTATAAATACATGTAAATCGCACGAGCTATTACATACAAAATCCAACATTAATATGTCTATGAAGTGATTGGTGCAAAAATACAAAAGCAGCAATTAAATAAAAGTGCATGTGAGACTGTGTAAGAATTGTGCAAAAGAAGCAAAAGGTGCATACTGCAATGGTCAAGAAGTAATTCATTATTTGCAACTGTATATACTCAGATCCCTGAGATGGTTACAATAAAATTTACTAAAATAACCATAAAAACAGTAAAAAACATTAAAAAAACATGTGCGTGTGTACATCCGAATGGTCATCAACAAATATATGAGCTGAACCATACACGAACATGAAGAAAGAGATCATCATACATTTATAAATAAGTATATAAATGCCTAAAAGTACATTCAAAATATATGTAGAAAAATAGTAGAAAAAAATATAGTAGAAAAATAGGACCGAATTATCTGAAAAAGAAGGAGAAAAAATAGAATATATTAAGATAAAGTTAAAAACTATAGCGTCATATATATATTTTTACAGCATAGCATCAAATTTATCAAGAATTGGAAAAACGTCAGCTTCAAGTACGAATGTATACGCATATAGCAACTGTTGATAATATTGCACTCAATAATAGGGATCCTAACTATTGAGTGCCTAGTTGCTGTAACAAATTGATAGGTCATGAGAAAGCACGTGTGTAAAGTGAACCTATGGTTCTAGAAGTGAAAGATTGTATATCAATAATCATATGAAATGATGCATTTCTTCTGTATTATTTAATCAATTAGGCTACCTACTGTCAAATTCTAAAATCATTTTCGTTTCCAACTGTCTGAGCACAAGTTCTCGATTACCTCCTCTTCTGAGTTGAGGAATAGCTCCCACCACAAAATATTTGAGACATGCCAGATCTTTGTTATGGACAGTCTTAAAGTGGCGGGCAACCGGATAGGCTGGGTCACTGTGGATGATGGTCCTCAAATGCTGCAATATCCTGACGTGCACCTGCAGCTTTGTGCTACCAATGTAGTTCAAGCCACAGGTGCAGGTCAGGACATACACAGCATGATCGGTTTTGCAGTTATAACTGCCAGTGATCGGAATGCCATCTGGGCAAAAGGGGGTCGAGTAACGTGTGGCGTTGACCCCAAATTTACAGGCTCGACAATTCGAGCATTTTCCAAACCCTTTAGCAGATTGAAGCCATGGTGTCTTTTGCTTAAGCTCAGGGGCAGCCTTGTTCAAGGCAGATCCCATATTGTTTGCCCTTCTAAAAGTGATAATAGGAGATTGAGGGAGCTTAGGACCTAAAATGGTATCACTTAGTATTATCGGCCAATTCTTCTTCATGCCGGCTTTGAGTTGTCTATCTTCTCTGCTAAAAGTTGTTATCAAGCGTGGACAGTTGGCATTAGGGGTAGATTTGACAGGAATAGCCAAAGTATCAATTTCCTGATCATTGTGTGTGAATAGGCTTTCTCTAGTTCTAAGTTTTAATTTTAATGTGGCATCAGTATAACCTCGTGCTTTAAAACGGACAACCATGTCTTTAAGGCAAGATTCAAATTCAGTATTTGTGCTGCATATCCTTTTGAGTCTTAAGATCTCACCGTACGGGATGCTCGAGATAGTATGCCTAGGGTGCATACTACTCTGCAGGAGTTAAATACATTCTCAAAAGCAATATCTACCTATCTCATGCCTTCAATCAACATGGCACTTGAGTTAGGCATTTTCCCTGAGGTCTGGAAAAAGGCATCCATCCTGCCTTTATTAAAGAAACCCAGGTTTTTGTTAAAACCATGAATCAGGATATCTCTATCTTCCTTGAAAGCTCTAACAGCCTTCACCCTGCTCAACATGGATTCCAGTAATATCATTGCACAAAATCCACCTTATTAGCTGTAGCAAAAGCTATTATATCTATAGTGAATAAAGGAGATAATACGGCCTTGACTCTACTGGATCTTTCAGACTATTTCGATAAGGTTGACTACTCCGCCCTGGCAAACAATCTAGGAAGCTTAGGCGTAGGAGGATCTGCCCTTAGATTACTAAAATCTTTTTTGTCCAGTCGAAAGCAATCGGTGGAGTTGGACAGTTTTACATCGGATCATTTTTCGCTACTATATGGGGTCCTACAGAGGTACTCGGTTAGTCTTCCATTTTTTAATGCTTACATACCTCCTCTGATTAGTCTGGAATTCAGGTTCTTGTTTGAATCATATGCCAATGACACCCAAATTGTGGTATCAGTGTCCACAGACCCCAACACGGTGGCCAAAGATTTTTGATCATGTACGTTGATGATTGTCACCTGGATGCGGAAGAACTTTTTGATCATAAATTCTGATAAGACTGAAGTACTATTATTTCTGGTACTCTTCCTGGTGGCTGTCAAGCCTTGGTCCCTTCCCTTTTTCATTTCAAAGGGACAAACATGTGGGAGTTACCTGTGACTTAAATCTCCCCTTCCTCAATCACTTTAAACAGGTTACATCCTATTGTTTCCTGATGTTAAAAATTTCAAAGGAAATCTTACCTTTTATTCCTGTGGATCTTAGAAACAGATTGCCATACTAGCTTTTGTCATCTCCAAGATGGACCACTGCAATGCCCTCTATGTAGGCACTCAGGCTTGCATTCATGAACAAGCTGATCATTCACAATGCGGCTGCCAGAGTCCTTAACATTTTTCCCAAATTCTGTTTAGCATCCAAATCAATCAGAGACCTTCATTAGTTGCCTTTAGGGCAAGCATTAGGTTTAAGGCTCTATGCTGGGCCCATAAGGCACTGCATTAAGTTAGGCCTTGCTTTCTACAGTCCACTCTTAAATGTACACTCCCTGTCGTACCCTGTGATCTAGTACAATCAACAGGTCTGTGTACCCAGAATAAAAAAATTTCAATGGGGGAAGACATTTCTCATATTGCTCCTCCAAGTGTGGGAACCCCCTCCCATCTCATCACAGAGAACAGTACTATCATTTAATATTTTGGAAGGAAGCGAAAACTTATCTTTTCATTATCTCACGTCAATAGCGATCTTGGTAGGCCAACAAATGTTGGAGAGGAAAATACATTTAAACTTTTAATAACATGAAAAACTTGATTATGACACTTTTTGAGAGAAAACTAATAAACGTGCTAACTACTGGCTCAAGAACACATGACTAAACATGAGAACCTTGGTTACTGCATCATAAAAGCATGCAGAAAAAGGTATAGCCTACATGATATAATTCGTACAAAGAATATAGATTGTGATTTACTAAGTGACAAAGTGCTATATTTCATTAAAGAGTGCTAGAAATATGTAAATGCTAATCTCTCACTTTATGGAGTTTATCTCTAATCTTTCTTGTTATCATTTATTCATGTGTATAACTAATTGGACTTTGTTAAGCATCAAGATTTAACCTGAATATGATGACAGATTCAAAATAAATATATCTTATATGTTTAAAAGTGTGCACCAAAATGACAGAAGAAAAGTAGGTGTTACACATTCCTAATTAATTATGACTTCATGAAACCTCCATAGCTTGTATTTCACATGTACTAATATTGTCCAACTAAAATGAATTTAATCCCTTAGGATTTTAAATGTTTGTACATGTTAGTACATTCGAGCAGAAATCTGTCACATTAATACGTATTATTTGTAACCATACTAAATAACTTCAAGTGCATTAGAATTGAACTAGAATTATGACAATTCATATTCCCTGTGAATTTCTGCTTAATAATTATGTATGTTTTACATTATGTTAGCTCAATTTAATGTAGGCCTGACTAAAGATGTGAAGTCCGTTGACTTGCTGAAGCTACTGTTCGTGAGAGAATTCCTCGGAATAAGCAATAATGAGAAACAGTGTTTTCTTTCCTGAGTTCGTATGCATTGTACAAGATACTTTGCTACCTTTTTTCGATACAATCCTGAACAGCTGCCTGGGAAACTGTCCTCTTGAACTTGCTGAAGGAGCATTGCTCTAATGTTTCACATAGTGGATCTTCTTTATGTCGCTTGACACCCATCCTAGATAAGCTGACCAATCGACTGAGTAGTCTGACCCGATGAGGTCATTCCAGGAGGTGTCGCCCCCAGAACAACAAGAATATAATATTGCCCAATGTAACTGATGAGTGTGGTTCTTCCTTTTGCTGGCTGGAATTAGCGCTCTTGAGTGTGACGGTTGAGCTGCTAACTTGCTAAATATTTGCTGAAAGTTCCTAGGCAAATCTTGATCTGCTGGATGCGGACACACCTGGCTTCCGTTATGAACTGAAGCATATACTGTGTGCGTTGAGCGGTCTCTTCATTTTTTAGGAAACTACTTGAACTAATATGTTTCATGCACTTCCTGAGTTCTTGAGTTTTGGTATATTATTTCAATTGCCTTATTAGAATTTGACTAAATTGTATATAACCTGATTTACTGATGCACTTGTTTACCTCAAATTTTGATAAACTAAACAAAATCCCCATATCGATTCAGCTATCATGACTGTTCCTTTTCAATTGAATGTGCATTCCTAATTTGGGACTAATGACTAGAGGAGATCATATTAGAGAGATCTCACAACATCAAATACTAATGCTGGTATACTGTATAGCTTTAACTGAGGTCTTAGTGTGAATGATTCTGGCTTGCCTATGTTTCTTCAGGAGATTTGGGCTTGCGCTGATAATCTTCTATCTTTATAGTATTGTATTGACAGTGATCTATATGAGTTGTGTTTATAGTTTGTAGTTCAGTCATTCAATTCCTGGTTCTCATTGGATGACTGTTGGAACCCTTTTATATCCAACTCCTCTCAGCACTAAACAAGATCCATCGGAGGACCAAGAGGGTGAGAGGTAATCATTGACAGGAAACAGTTTAAAGGTTATCAATTTACAATTTTTTCATGGGCCTAGTAATGCTACTGACAAAAATCCAACATACAGATACTCGGTAGAATGACTTTAAAAAGGGTTTTTGCAAAAATAAAGTTGTAGATGGTAAATGTGACACTTTTCTCTCAAAGATGCGAAACGCAGAACAAACAAAAGGGTCGCAGAGAAGACGATGCGTCGATTCTTCCTGTGCTCTGGTTGCGATGCGACAAGATGGTGCCTCGATGTATTGCAACGATCTGGTGCTATGTGATTAAATGGCGTCTCTGATGTGATGCGTCAACATGGATGCTATGTGTGCACCGCCGACAGCCGTGCGCCGAAATCTGTGGTTTCCTGAGCCTCGACAGGCACTGCATCACTCTTCTCCGGTGATGCGGTGGTGAACAGCGGCAGCGGCAACAAGCTTCCTTGGCGATGCGACAGTGGCTGCAGCAGCGGCATCATGCTTCCTTGGCGATGCAACGGCCCAGCGACACGCTTCTCCGGTGATGCGAACAGCGGCAGTGGCAACACGCTTCCTTGACAATGCGACTTCAGCTGCTGCAGCGGCATTACACGTCTCCCTCATTGCGTCGCACTTCCAGCTCCCAACAGCAAGGGCCTCACGTACAGTTACAGGCACCTCAGGGCAGGTCAGAACTTCCAGCATGAAAGTCAGAGAAGCTGGGGGTGTAGTCCTTTTGTGCCTGGGACTTCAGAAACAGGAGGCCAGCTCTTCTCAGGCCCTTGGAGACTTTTCCTCAGATGGCCACACCAGAACAGCAAAGTCCTTCTTCAAGCAGGGGACACAGCACACAGCAAAGTCCCTTTGTCCTATCGTCAGCAGAAACAGCAAACTGCAGCCCAGCCCCAGACACACAGCAAGGGCAGTACTTCTCCTCAGTCTCTTCAGCTGTCCTCTTTGGCAACAGGTTCCTCTTGATCACAAAGTAGTCTAAAGTTCAGGGGTTTCAGCTCTCATATTTATACCCCCAAAGTCTTTGTTCTCTAGGTGTAAGGGGTACTGGACCCAGTCCAAACCAGTTCTGGGTGCACTCTGCAGGTGCACAACTTCTTCCTTTGTTAGTGTGGGCCAGGAACATCAGACGCACCACAGGAGGTGGAGCCAGCATTGTGGAAGGCAGGCACAGCCCTATTCAGGCCCAGGTGCTACTCCTCCCACCACTCCAAATGCAGATCGGCCTATTCAGCCTAGTGCTGACTCACCCAGACTCCTGGAGCCACCCCAGCCCCTGTCACTCTCAAACCAGACAGTCAATCCACAAACAGGCAGAGGCACACAGAAAATCTGAACAAGAAAATACCACTTTATAAAAGTGCTATTCCCAAACACACACTTTAAAAACCTTCCTTCCTAAAAGATGTGTTATCAGATTCTGAGTTCAGGGATTCCAGACTCCAAGTTTCAATCTATCTCCTATGGGAAGATATGCAGGTAAACATATTACACAGCATTCCCCATTCTGTCCTATAGGCAAGATAGCCTTTCAAAAGTGAAAAACTAAATTGGCTGTATTTCAGTATCAGGACATGATACACACACTGGGACATGTCCTACCTTTTACATACACTGCTCCATGCACAGGGGGGGGGTGGTATCTTGGGCCTGCAATAGGGGTGTCCTAGGTATAAGAAAAGGGAAGGGTAAGGTCTAGCAAGTGGGTACACTGGCCAGGTCGATATGGCAGTTAGAAAACTGCGCACAGGCACTGCAGTGGCAGGCCTGAGACATCTCTTTGGGGCTACTCATGTGTGTGTCACAATGAGTGCTGCAGGCACACTAGTGGCATTTGAATTACCAGCCCTGTTACACACAGTGCACTTTATTAGGGACCTACTGGTAAAGCAAAAATGCCAATCTGAGATAACCAATCACAATAGCAATTTACTGAGGGAGCACTTGCACTTTGGCATTCATCAGCAGTGGCAAAGTGCCCAAAGCATCTAAACCATCAAAAACGAAATCTAGCACAGTGTCAAAGATACAGGAGGGAGAGGCAAAAAGTCTGGAGAAGCCCTGCCAAGGATGCCAGGTCTAACAATAGGGTATAATGATAGTAGCTCCAAGACGTCTTATGGTAATCACGCGCTTTAAAAATACATTAATATTAACATTGACAGTGGTATCCAATAGAATTCCGTAGAATGAAGTGGAGTAAAGTGGAGTGGCATACACTGGAGTGGAGTAGAGTGGAGTTGGATACAGTTGAGTGGAATACCGTGGAATATCATTGAGTGGAGTGTCATACAGTGGAATGGCATAAAGTGGAATAGCATATACTGAAGTAGTGTATAGCAGAGTAGCATAGAGTGGAGTAGCGTACACTGAAGAGGCATAGAGTGGAGATGCATACAGTGTAATAGGGTAGAATGGATTGGCATAGAGTGGAGTTGTGTACAGTGTAATAGCACAAATTGGATTGGTGTAGTGCGCAGTGTTGTACAGTAGAGTGACTTAGAGTGTAATATGGAATAGTGGAGTAGTGTACCATGGAATGGTGTATAATGGAGTGGTGTAGACATGAGTAGCTTACAGTGACGTGGAGTGGTGTACATCGGAGTGGGGTCCAATCGAATAGCATAAAATGTAGTGGTGTAGAGTGAAGTGCCATACACAGGAGTGACGTAGAGTGCAGTAGCATACAGTTGAGTGGCATACAGTAGAATAGCATAAAATGGAGTGACATACCATGGAATGGTGTAGAGTGGAATATCATACACTGGAGTAGCGTTTAGTGGAGTGGCACACAGTTGAGTGCATACACTGAAGAGGCGTAGAGTGGAGTTGCATAAAGTGTAATAGCGTAAAGTGGACTGGAGTAAAGTGGAGTTGTGTACCCTTGACCCTGCTTGCAGGTTAGGCCGCTCCCCAGCCCACACAGCACCACCTGTGTGTTCATGCCTTTAGCCCCCTGCTGCCTGAGTTCGCCACCACTGTAAGCCTGCTGCCCCTTTCCAGTATTTCCCTGATGTGCCCTTGCATTAGTATTTTTGCCCCTTGTGATCTCATTGCTGTTAGTTGCCCCCATTTGTAGCATTTTTCTTTCTGTGCCCCCTGCATTTGTATTTTGCTCTTGTTGTGATTCTATTGTTGCTAGGTGTATTTGTTTGTACTGTTCCCTCGCCCGCTATAATTCCTGCTCGTTTCCCGCTGCTGCCTCTCCTGCAGCCCCACCCCCTACACTCCCATTCGCTGCCCGCTCACGCCTCCCAGCTGCTTCTCCCTCCCACCTCCTCATAGCGGCCGCGCCAAAGGTGCGCCTAAGGCCTGCCCGTCTGTGCCCATCCGTGACTGGACCACGCCCAGGGCCAGAACCCCTGGTCCCTGCGAACACCACTCTGCCGCCTCCACCATGACTCCAGCACCCTCCACGCACTCAATGCCGGACGATCACGCACCTGCTGCCTGGCCTCCCAGAAGTGCACCCAAGAACATTTCTCCTGCTGGAACTGCAGAACAATGTGTAACACAAACATATTAGTGTGAAAGACGAGGATACTGCGGAGCCCGCCCACGTATCCTACAAACATGGCCACCCCTTTTTTCCAACAGTAGCGTCCATTTTGAACAACCCGCGCGGTCTAGTTTCTGAACAACATTATGCGGCAAACACGGAAGCATTTACACCGTCTCCTCGCTGGAGACACGCTAATATGCGGTCCGGTGGGGAGAGGTCTAGGTGCCCAGACGCGGCGTCCCCAACACTGAAGTAAGTGAAATTTGCTTACACAGATTTCGCTGTCAAGGACATGAGTCCGACATATCTTTTAGGTTGCGTGAACCCATGTAAACCTCAATCTCTCTGTCAAATATATACGCTGACCTTTCCTACCTTCTCATTTTTGGCACGATTGTTTCATAGGGAGACACCGCCCCCCCTGAGTCCATGGAGCGCAACCTCGCACATAACAAAGTAACAGTATGAAAACCTTGTTTACCTGTTTGTATGAAATGTGTGTTGCTTGTGTGTCATCACTTGAGTTGTGTATAACTGTTTATACACATATGTAAATAATTCACGCTGCGCGTCTGACGAGCATGTTTTAAACCTTTCTAGGCAAAACCACGCTCGCCTCGGAAGCCTGCGTGCGCCATTATGGAGCAAATCACCAATATGGAGCACTGTAGCATGGAAGAATAAAATGTGTACCCCCACTCGAGTGAGGGGGGCTCTGTTTTCTAACGCATTTTCTCCATGTTTACCATTTCAGATACACAACGTGACTTAGGGAACGTATGTATTAATTACGCATGCTTTATTAGTAGCAGAGTTCACTTTATATTCTTTATTTCACTATCTCTAATTTCCTATTGAGGTTTATTAGGAGTGGCAAACACAGGGCTGGTCCCTGTGTGGTCCTGATGAAGAGCTAGGGGAAACTCGAAACATGTTGATCATTCACTGAATTCCTACTCGCCATAGTTAGGTTTCCCAGTGTACCCCCCCTTTTTTAGACATACCAACCTAGGAGCAAGAATAAAAGTTATTTAGGACCACTAGTAAGGTATTTTTAATCACTTTCCAACCACTCCACCACCTACTGCACCACACATAGTCTTCCACTTAAAGTGCTCCTACATAATTGCTCAAGTTGTAGCATTCCCCAGTTTGTAGAGAACTGGGATGGCCCCAATGATGAAGCATGTCACTGTGGGGAAACCCTGGTGATGAGGGGACTCAAGAAAGACATTTTTCTTTCTTCCTGGTTTTTCCTGATCACACTGGTTAGGAGCCACCTTTTTGTACTAGGTCTCTAAACCCAATACCTTGGGTTTACTTTGACTGGAACTGCAGCTTCACCAGCATCCTGCACACCAACCAACCTACCAAAGAACCCAACTACCTCAGACGTATCCTACTCAATCAATACCCACTCCGAAAGCAAACACGCCGTTTAACTCTGGGATCTACTCGACTCCAACACCCCAGACGTCGCCTTCCTGACGGAGACCTGGCTGAACCCCAGAAACACTCTCAAAGTCTCAACCAGCACTGACGACACCCTCAGCACTGCTGAACACCAGCACTTCCGCAACACTAGCGCAAACTGTGTCATCAGGCTCCCCGCTGGATCCACTCCCGCACAAATTCGGGAAATTATTCCAGAAAGACCTTTTTCATCCATTATATTCCATCTGCCATCAGTCGTTTGCCACCGCAACTGTCCCGGAGAGCTGGAAGTTGGCAGTGGTTTCACCCCTCCTGAAGAAACCCACACTCGACCCCTCCTGCTTGTCAAATTACAGACCCATCTCCTTGCTCCCTTTCCCGGTTAAGATCATGGAGAAGCTGGTTACCCGATCTCTATCTAGATTCCTATTGGATAACACCTGGCTGGATGTGGCCCAGTTTGGCTTCCGGCCAGCTCACGGGACGGAGTCTGCGCTGGTGGCCATGTTGGACAATCTTCATTTGCGGGTCGACACGGGTCTGGCAGCCTTTCTAGTGCTGCTCGACATGTCGGCCTCGTTCGACACGGTCAGCCACTCCACCCTTATTGAGCGGCTGGAGGAGATCGGAGTCACGGGGTTGGCAAGGGACTGGCTGGTCTCGTACCTTAACAACAGGCAACAGGTGGTGGCATTGCCGCCTTTTAGGTCGGATGTGCGGAGAGTTGGGCAGGGGGTGCCCCAGGGCTCAGCCATCAGTCCTATATTATTCAATCTGTACCTCCGCCCTCTGATCCAATTAATAAGTTCCTTTGGTATTTCGGTGTTTAACTACGCCGACGATACCCAATTGGTCTTTTCTTTGGAGGGTAAGGACGCTGTCTCCTTGGGTCAAAAACGGAGGTGCTGCATTGTTCTAATGATCGGGTTCCGCGTCCTTTGCCAGATGATTTCTGGCATCCCTCCTTTCCTGGGGCAGTGACTGCAGCGGAATCTGCTCGCAATCTTGGGGTCATGTTTGGCCCCAACTTACAATTGGACATCTTTGTTAATAAAACCGTAGCCACTTGCATGATGCTGCTGCGGATGCTACGTAAAGTTCTTCCATTGCTCCCAGCGCAGGCTAGGCCTGAGGTAGTGCGGGGCATCATTCTAAGCAGGTTGGATTACTGCAACGCACTGCTTCTGGAGGCACCTGGTACGCTGGTGGGCAAGCTGCAGCAGGTACAAAATATGGCAGCCAAGCTGGCACTGTCTCGCTCGCGCACTGCCTCTTCTTCCATGGCACTCTTGGACTTACATTGGCTGCCGGTCCATCAACGAATCCTTTTTAAAGCATCCTGTCTGGTTTTCAGAGCGTTGCATGGACAGGGTCCGGTTTTGCTGCAGAATTTATTCTCATGGTACTCCACTTCTTGGAGACTACGTTCTTCCTCGGCGTATCTGGCGACGGTTCCCAGAGTTCAGAGTGTAAGGATGGGTGGTCGGTCTTTCAGTTTTGTGGCTGCTAGACTATGGAATTCTCTCCCGATATCGTTGAGGAGTCAGGGGGATTTTCTATCCTTTAAGAGAGGTCTGAAGACTCACCTGTTTCCAAGAGCAGTGTGATCTTGCATTGGTGGTTTCGGCTTGCTGAATCAAAGCGCCAGGATACCCTTTGGGTGACAGTACAGCGCTATACAAATATGCCAATACATACATACATACATACTTCCAGATTCACACTGATCCCAACACCACCCTCAGAGGACCCCTCGTCTACAGACCCCCCGGACCCCGACCACAGATCAGCGACTCCATCGCCGACTTCATCAGCACACACGCCCTCGCCTCAATGGACTAAACTTCTACCTCGAGAACAACAAAGACACCAACTCCACCACCCTGATCGACAACCTTGCCAACCTTGGACTCAGACAACTTGTCACCTCACCCACCCACTCCGCCGGCCACACGCTTGACCCCATCTTCTCCCAGGTCTCTTTTATCCACACCACCGAGCTCCACTGGACCAATCACCGTTGCATCCACTTCCCTTTCCAGAAACCTACCACGCACCACTGCACCCAGCAGATGCCACGCCACTGCTGGTGTAAAGTCACCGAAGACCAGCAATCCACCACCCTTGCCCGGAGCTCACCCGCAGACCCGACCGACCCCGCTGCCGCTGCGCGCAACCTCAGACAGTGGATCAACGACTGTGCCAACACCCTCGCCCCGCTCAAGAAGCCCTACAACAACCACACCAGCAAGAAAGCAGCTGGTTCACCAAAGACCTCTAGGCCTTCAAGTAAACCTGCCGAAAGCTGGAAAAGAACTGGATCCTTGAACGAACACCGGAAGGCCACACAGCCCACAAGAACACCACCTGCAGACACCACCACCTGATCAGATCCACTAAAAGGACCTCCTTCAAAGACTGCCTAGACAACAACGCACACAACAGCAAAGAGCTCTTCAACATCGTGAACGAACTCTCCAACCCCAGCTCCAACTCCGACGATATCCCACCTTCGCAAGACCTATGCGACTCACTGGCCACCTTCTTCCACCGCAAGATTGCAGACATCTAGACAGCTTCAACGCCACGACCACCCCGGCAACCACTGAGCCTTCTGCCCCCAGGACCACCATCCGCACCAACCGCCTGCTCTCCTGGACCAACATCGACGACGACACCATCAAGATCATGAACACCGTCCACTCCGGATCCCCGTCAGACCCTTGCCCACACCACATCTTCAACAAAGCCAGCACTATCATTGACCCCCATCTCCGGAAAGCCATCAACATCTCCTTCGAGACAGTGACCTTCCCGGAGAGCTGGAAGCATGCTGAGATCAACACCTTATTCAAGAAACCCAAGGCGGACCCCGAGGACCTCAAGAACGTCCGACCCATCTCCCTGCTCCCGTACACAGTGAAGGTCATTGAGAAGGCCGTCAACAAACAACTGACCAGCTTCCTCAAGGAGAACAGAATCCTAGCCCCTTCCCAGTCTAGGTTCGCAGCAACCATAGCACCGAAACTGTCCTCATTGCCGCCACCGATGACATCAGGACCCTGCTAGACAACGGAGAACCCGGGCCCTCATCCTCCTGGACCTGTCAGCCGCCTTCGACACGGTCTGCCATCGCACACTACGAACGCGCCTCTAGGACGCCGGAATCCATGAAAAGGTCTTGGACTGCACAACCTCCTTCCTCTCCGGCAGAACATAGAGCGTCCGCCCCCCCTTCCGCTCCGAAGCCACTGAGATCATCTGCGGCATACCCCAGGGCTCATCCCTCAGCCCAACGCTGTTCAACATCTACATTGCACCGGTCGCCCACATTGCACTACCTCAACATCATCTCTTATGCTGACGACACCCAGCTGATCCTCTCCCTCACCAAGAACCCCCACACCGCTAAAACCAACCTCCATGAAGGAATGAAGGACATCGCTGACTGGATGAGGAACAGCCGACTGAAGCTTAACTCAGACAAGATGGAGGTCCTCATCCTCGGGTCCACCCCCTCGACCTGGGACAAGTCCTGGTGGCCGACTGCATTAGGAACACCCCCTACACTTGTGGACCACGCACACAACCTAGGGGGTCATCCTCGACTCCACCCTCTCCGTGACAAAGCAGGTCAATGCCATCTCCTCCTTCTACTTCAACACTCTCTGCATGCTTCACAAGATTTGAAAGTGGGTCTCCGCCAAAACAAGAAGGACGATCACCCAGGCTCTCATCAGCAGCAGACTGGAATACGGAAACGCGCTTTACGCAGGAGCCTTGGCCAAACTCCTGAAACGGCTCTAATGCATCCAGAACGCCCCTGCACGTCTGCTCCTCGACATCCCTCGCCACATCCACATCACAACCCACCTGATAGGCCTGCACTGGCTCCCTGTCAACAAGAGGATAACCTTCAACCTTCTCATCCACGCACACAAGGCACTCCACAACACCGGACCAGCGTACCTCAACAGCCGACTCAGCTTCTACACCCCCACCCGCCAGCTCCGCTCTGCTCAGCAGACCGCGCCCTCGCCACAGTCCCACGCATCCAAAGAGTTACCGCCGGTGGCAGATCATTCTCCCACCTTGCCGCCAAGACATGGAACACCCTCCCATCCGCCTACGGCAGACCCAAGACCTCCTGACCTTCAGAAGACTGCTCAAGACCTGGCTCTTTGAACAGTAGCAGCATTCCCCTGCCCCTAGCGACATGAGACACTCACGGGTATGTAGTGCGCTTTACAAATGATATGATTGATTTATTGATTGTACAGTGTAATAGCATAGTGGAGTCAATCGGAGCGCAGTGGCATTGAGTAGAATAGTGAAGTAGCATACAGTGTAGTGGGATATTATGAAATGGTGTAGACTGGAGTGGAATACAGTGGCATAGGGTCCAAACGAATAGCTTACAATTAAGTGGCATAGAGTGGAGTGCCATACACTAGGTGGCATAGAGAGGAGTAGTATACAGTGACGTTACATGCAGTGTAACAGAGTAGACTGGAGTGGTGTGTAGCTGAATCTCATACAGTGGAGAGGTGTAGAGTGGAGTTGTGTAGAGTGGAATGGTGTATAATGAACTGGCTACAGTGCATGGCACACAGATGTATGTGAAATTTAGCAACAGTGTTGAACCTGGTTTGCACAGTAATGCAAAACAGTGAATTGCGCTGCCTTTAATTTCTCCAGATTAACAATCAACGCAGAGCCATGCATGGCAGCCTTGCGTTCCTTTGTAAGTATGACTTAAGTATTGCATTGCCCATGTGACACCATAAGTGATGCAAGGGTACCGCTATCCAATAATACAGCTTGGCCTTAGTTAATTTTGGGCCATGGCATACCATGACACCTTTGCAGTATTCCGTGGTACCTGACAATGACGAGCCAGTATATAATTGGGCAATGGATGTTTTTAGAGAATGAAAAGGCAGCCATATTTGGTTGTCTTCATAGTTAGGTTTTTAAATATAGGTAAGTGGGAGGTTCCTACCTATTACTACTTTATTAAAGTGGTAATAGGTAGGGAAATGTATTTATTAATTGTATTTATTGTTGAATAAGTTTATGGCGATGTACTGTGTTAGTTTCACAATTTTTCAAAAATTCTGCAAATGTACCATGATGACAGACATCACTAAGTTTAAATGTCTTATAACTTAACCCCTTCACTGCGGGGCAGATTCCCCTGCTGTGCTGGGGGGCGGGGAGGTGCGCACAGCGCCCCGGTGCTCATGACGAGCTGAGCTCGTCATGAGCCACGGTTCTCGTGTGCACGTCATGACCATGTCCGTTCCTTAGAACGCTCAGAACAGCAGGGGAATTAGCCCCGCGTGTGAGCGTTTTAACGGTCATGACGAGCTCAGCTCGTCATGGGCACACGGGAACCGTGACTCATGATGAGCTCAGCTCATCATGAGCATGGGAGGGGTTAAACAATACTTACCCTACTTAACTGCAATACATCAAAAACCATGATCTCTGCAGCTAAATGTATGAACATGCCACAGTCTATGGAGAATAATACATTGATGGAAAAATGCATTTTGGAATCCCCTGTTATCTTTACACCCTCTTTAATGATCCACCACAAAAATGTACATTGTCTCAAAATGTAGAAAATGCTATTGTTCTGGAGGTTTGGTGTTGATTCGTCAAACGGGTTAAAAGTTATTAGGGATCAAATATCCAAGGAATCCCTATCTTTACGAAAACTAACTATAACTACAGAGAGGCAATCAGATTTAATGTGATTTCTTTGTCTTTATCTGTTGTATTTCTTATGTATATTGTTTATTGGTTTCCATAATGATGTAACTATAAATGTTTATTTTGATTGTTCGTGTAGTAATTCTGAAACTTTACATATGCCATCTAGTTTATTTTTTAGGCTTTCTTGCTACCTTAAGTAGGATTGTGCTACATATGAAGCCCAAGATTGTGCTACATATGAAGCCCAAACGAATAAAAGCAAATCATTGATGTTATAGAAATAAAGATTTTTTTTTTCCTAATGGACAATTATCATGTGCTCCATATAGTGATTTGTATAGCTCACTGCGAGGTCACTTTTCCATTTTGGTGCATGGGAGTACATAAGAACGATGGTTTTTGTTTTGCCTGTTGGGCCCAGTTTTATTTTGGGAGCCATAGAGCATGCAAAGAACATTTATGCAGATTAAGATTTTTTTATTCATTATGTATTGGTTTATAGTTTTCGATTTGCATTTGACCATAAATGGGTCTTTCAGTTGTTCATGTAATAAATCTGCAGTCTAATTTATTCTTTGGGCATTCTTGCTTTTAGTAGGATTGTGCCACATATGATGGTCAAGGTGAATGAAAGGCAATCGTAGCTGTTACAAAAAAATGGAGATTACTATTTTTTTCCTAATGGCCAATAATCATGTCCTCAATATACTTTGTGTAGCTTTCTTCTAGGTCACTTTTCCATTTTGTTGCACTGGAGTACATAACAAAGACGTTTTATGTTTGACTAGTTGGGACAGTTTTATTTTGTGAGCCAGAGAGCATTCAAAGAAAATGTTGGAAGGTGTTTTATTAGTAGGTGCAGGTAGGTACATACAGCTAGTAATAACACCTCAATCACAAATAAGACCCTCTCAAGTTTTAATAAATGAATTCTTGCTCAACCCTTGGTAGCTTGGCTCATGAGCAGTTAGGATTAACTTAGAAGACAGGCGTGCAAAGCATTTACTATCAACAAAATAGTAAATAAGTAAGACACAACACACAATATGAATCCAACACTAATTCATAAAACCAGGAACTAGTTTTACCTTTAAAATGACACCAAAACAACAGCATTCTAATGCAGGGAAACAGAGAAATTGATTTTTAAACATTAAATGTATAAATGTGCTTTCTAGTGCCAAAAAGTGAAAAGCGTCAACCACAGCTATCTGGTCGTGCTTGACGGAGACCAAGTTGAAGTTTCAGGCAAACCGCTACTGTATACTTTGTGACCAGAACTGTACCCCATCCAACCTTCCTAAATCGGAGTGCAAGATTTTCAGTCCTATTTTCTCTCTTCCACCCACACTTTTCACTAGGGCAATTTTCTGAGATGTTTAATCATTTTCATGTAAATTATATTTTCTAATGATGTCCTTCTATAAAGTATTGAGAACCCGAGAAATGTAAAAAGTGATTTCACTGGTGCACTGACATCCACAACACAACATTTTATTTTATATTAGGAGGATTTTGTTAGGCCTGGGTACAATTCTTTTTACATTGGTGTATCTGCACAATTTTCAGCAATTTGGTCCAGATGTACATAGGCCTCCATTTTGCAATTTCTTAAAAGCTAATTTTTGCAATCAATATTAGGAAATCGCAAACAGCTATGTACAGCAACGTGTATTCCACTGTTTTTAATTCCCAATGGGTCACAAGGAACCCACCTCATTAATATTCGTGAGGCAGGTCGTAATTTGCAACCCATTGGTAATGGCCAGCACTCACAGGGATGGTGGCCTGCTGTGGTCTGCAGACAACCATGTCTGTGACTACTTTTTAAATAATGACCTGCTCCAACAAATGATAGATGGAATGCTGAATGTATCAAACATTCAACTCTAGTCAAGAGATCTGGGTTAAATAGATCATTCTTTTGCTCACTACACCACCCTATATTAGACCCAGCCATATGCAAATCAGTCTTGACCCAGCTCGTCATGGAAACAGTGCAGCCTGAACTGCCATGCCGGCTACTCCCTGTTGTTTTCTTACTGCCCCTGAGTTCTGTATCCAAAGAACACTTTCTTACCATTTGCGGCAACTGGCAGAGTAGGTCTTAGGATGGGGAGAGACCTTCCCACCAAACTCTGTGTGTGTGCTTGTAGGTTATGTGTGTGGGCAGTATTGTTTTATTAATTATTGGCATAAGCTGGCATAGAATTTGTAATTGTAATGATTTCTTTATTAAGCACAGCATACACCAGAAAGCATTCTGGTTTCAAGAGGCTGGGGAAAGACAAAAAAAAAAGAAAGGTATGGGTGGAACAGAAGGCTGGATATCTACATGTGGACATATGATGTCCTTTAAGCAGTTAAGGAACTCATTGGACATTCGGACAAAGTCTACTTGTATGACATTTATCATTGCAGTTTTCAATCTATATAGTATTTAGTATTCAATCTATTTATGTTATGTTATGTTATCCGACATTTGTAGCGCGCACGGATACTCAAGGGTGTCCCGGCTCGAAAGCCAGTTTAAAGGAGACAGAGAGGCGTGTGCAGAGGCTGGATGCTTTTTAAACAGCCTAATGTCTTGGGTGTTTCGCAGCTCATAAGGAAGGGCATTCCAGGCTTTAGCCACCTTGAATGAAAGGGAGCTGCCCCTTGTTCTAGCAAGGCGGTAACGAGGAATAGCAGCAAGGCATTTCCCTGCGGAGCTTAGGTGTCTGTGAGGCACATAGAAATCAAAGCGCCTCCTGAGATACAAGGGCCCAGATTTGAATAAGGCACCATTGGCAAGGGTAAGAGCCTTAAACAGGACACGCTGACCCACCGGGAGCCAGTGCAAATCCTAGAGATGTTGCTTTGTACTTGACCTACCAGAGATGCCCAGCAGCACTCGTGCTGCCGCATTCTGGATGGTCTGTAGCTTTTTCAGCTGATAGCCAGGAAGGCCAATGTATAAGGCATTGGCATTGTCTACGCGTGATAGAATGAGAGTGCAGGTCGTCATTTCCTTTGCAGATCTATGCAGCAATGGCAGGAATTTCCTAAGTAGTTTGAGTGTACCAAAGCACATGCCGGACAGTTTTTTTTATCTGTGGTGAGAATCTGAGGTTCTCGCTAAATCAGATTCCCACATTCTTCCCCGTTGACTTAGGCATGGGGTAACCCTCTGGCCAAAGGTCATCCCTGAAATGCGGAGGCAAGGACCCATTGAGGAGTACCTCAGACTTGTCCTCTTTGCATTTGAGTTGAGCCTGCACTAGCCATTTAAAAACTTCTGCAAGACAGTTTTGTGGCTACGTCAGGGGACATATCATTTTCCTTCCATGAAAAGAGGAGCTGGGTATCATCAGCATACGCTATAATCTTTGCGCCCAGCTCCTGAGCCAGATAGATTAACGGCATGACGCATACATTGAAGAGAAGGGGGCTTAAAGTTGATCCTTGTGGGATGTCCGTGGTCACCTTTCTTGGTGTTGAAGAGAATGGGGACAGCCATACCTGCTGTGTTCTATTCTCTAAAAAGGATTCAATCCTATCCCACACCAGGCCAGAGATTCCGATACTGGAGAGATGGGCCAAGAGTTGGCAATGCGGCATCGTATCGAAGGCGGCAGAGAGGTCCAGTAAGATCAAGTTCGCTATGCCGCCTGAATCTAGGCATCTAATAGCCTCTGACATCTCGACCAGGGCCGTCTCTGTTCTATATGAGGCCCTGAAACCCGACTGGGCTGTTTGAAGGGCACCAGAAGTCTCAACAAACTCAGAGAGCGGTTTGTGAACTGCCTTCTCACACACCTTCGCCACAGCCGGGAGGAGTGAGATAGGATGGTAGCTAGCTAGTGTAGTGGGGTTTAAGGAAGGCTTTTTTAGCAGGTGGAGTAGTTTCGCCTGTTTCCACTCTGGTGGGACCGTAGTGGTATGAAGCGATAAATTGATGATAATCTTCACTTCAGGGATAACTACCTCCGCCACCGCAGCTAACTGCCTAGCTCTGGGGAACCTGATTTAAGGGATTTGAGGATGGCCAATGTGTCCAACAGAGGAATGGGTAAAAAAGTTGTCAAGAAAGTGTGAGCTAAGTCTGGGGCTAGGGCAGTCCGGAGGGGGTGTTCCAACTCCACTTGGAAACCGGACCCAAAGCTGTCCTGGATCGTTTGGAGCTTGTCTATAAAGAAACCGGAAAGCTTCTCGCACCAAGAATTAGAGGCGGGAACGGCCATACGTTCCACGCAAGGCTTCAGAAAAGTCTGGACAATGGAGAACATTTCTTTTGAGTTGTTTTTAGACTGAGCGATGCGCTCTCTGCGTAAAAATTGCCTTCGGCCTTCTTAATGGCAGCATAAAACCATTCTGGGACTTCCTTAGTGCTATTTTGATCAAATGGGCAATAAGCTTGTCTCTAGCTGCGCTCCAGCTTTTTACATGATTTCTTTAGCTATTTGAGTTCGTAGACCATGCTTTAGACTGGGTGTTTCTTATTCTCTAGTTTATTGTATTTCTGCATTAGAGAGGAAGATCATTCCATAATATTTTCCCGCTTTGGCAAGTTATTGCCCCCAACCGTGTTCATTACCATTTGATGGTTGAGAGGTGAGGGTTCTTATTGAAGAAGTGTTTTCTTTTGGTCTTGGTCTGTACAAATAGAGCTGTGAGCTATTTGGGGGATTTTTGTTGTACTGCCTTACAAATGTTCGGGGAGGGTTCTTGTTTGATGGGTAGTTAGATCAGTTTGGATCATTATGATATATTGTCATTTTGTTTTCAGACCACATATAAATCTAATAGCACTGCTTTGAACACTGTGCAGTGTTGTTAGTGTCTTCAGTAAATTATTGAGCAGTAAAATAGTCTGTATAGAATGAGGAAGATCCATTGAATTTTGTCGAGCTTGGAGCAAACTGTGGACAAGTTGTTAAGGTTTTGATGGGTGTTTTTTGTTGTTGCTTGAGCTGAGGGATGACGAGAAGTTTCCAGGTTAGTGGAAGGTGGAAGTTGGGGAGAGGATGTGGCCTAACGGCTAGGGCATTGGACCTCGAAGCTGGGCAACCAGGTTCGAGTCTCGGCAGGGGTGCTCAATATCCTGTGAGTCTTGGCAAATCGCTTAATCTTCACGTGGCTAAAACAAAAATTAATGTGTCTGTCTTTAACACAACTGTTTCTCATGCAAAGTGCTCTGATACCTTTGGGTCTAGTTCTATATAAATCTATTTAAAAATGTTTATTCATCTATGGTATGCTTTCTGCAGTGTTGCACATCTGTGTGATTTGTAAGTGTTTCTTTTAGGCTTGACTTGTTTAGGACTTGGAAAACATAGACATATGAATCAATAGAATTACAAGATCAACATTCATTTACCTAATAGTCTGTGTTCTACTATGGGGATTTATTGATAACTCAAATAAAATAAAGAGGTTTGCAACCCAGCACAATGAAGCTGTGAATGCCATGCTAAGACACAGCCTGACCTGGGTCAAAATATCTTTAGTGTCTCTTTTTCAGTTCCTTAGTATCTGTTCCTCAAAGGCTAATGTCTGTGTCTCAAAAGCATATTTGGATGTCTCAATAGAGCGTGTGCCTATTATTCTACCTCTCGCTGGAACACCATTGGACTCACTTTAACTCTTTCAATAGTCCCCCCTTCACTTCCCCCAATTGCTCCCAGTTTCTCAGATAACACCGATACCTTTTCGTTTCATGTTAAATTCTCTCCCATTTACATTCTAATTCTATTGTTTTTAGGAATCGGTCAAACGGTCTTCCGCTTTCAATATGATTTGTCCCTCCCCTCCTATAGTCTCTTCATCTTTCCATAAGAGCAATCAGTTGAATTATTCAGCCAGGTGCTTCAAAACACTTTGCGCATGTTTTCTTTTTCTGTCCGCCCCTATATACAATTCATTTTGTGCACATATTTGCACTTTCAATGATATGGATAGGTGTACAACGTCCCATTTTTTCTCATGATCATGATGTGTAGAGTTTTCCACTGTATTCCAACTCGTATGATTACATCAGGCATGAGATGTGACAACATGAATTTTAACTGACTTTGGGTGACATAGATAGACATGGAAATGTGCGTCTCCACAATATTGTACATCTATGATGTATCCTTGTACCTACACATTGCACGTGCTGGCTGGACCATCAAGGAAGAAAGAAAAAGCGCAAGAAAACTAATATCGTTATGAGCATCTATACTGTATACCTCTAATGTTAACTTGCATATGTTTGCTCAGGCTGAGTTGTTTCTACAGTGAAACTGCTGCTTGAGTTTTAGAATGTAGCTGAATACTATTTGACAACTTCAACTGCATGTTTTTAATTTACTTTTTATTTCTTCATTTCCATACAGTGTTCTGAGCTGAATTGTCTTCACTGTGCAGAGGAAGAAACAGAACACTTTCCACTTAAACATGTGTGATTGATGTCAACTCCAAATTTTCAGTGGCAGTAAACGCAACAAAGGAATGATTGGGAACTGATGAGAACATGCCTGCTGAGTTCTGTTTCGACTCACTAAACGGTTCCTGCGAGAAGAGCAGCTGGGCTCTTGGCATTCGTGTCCCTATGTATACCTTCATGGTCTGCACGATACTGACAACAGTTGCAGGAAACCTTGTGGTTATCATCTCCATTGCTCACTTCAAGCAGCTCCACAACCACACCAACTACCTAATCCTCTCCATGGCCTCTGTGGACCTACTCCTAGGCGTCATGGTCATGCCATTCAGCATGGTGCGCTCAGTGGAGCATTGCTGGTACTTTGGCAACTTCTTCTGCCAGCTACACAGCAGCATGGACGTCATGCTCAGCACCGCCTCCATCTTCCACCTTTCCTTTATCTCTGTGGACCGCTACTATGCTGTCTGTGACCCACTGCGATACAAGAGGAAGATCAATTCTCTGGTCATCGTTTCCATGATCTGCCTCAGCTGGGTGGGCTCTGCCATTTTTGGATTTGGTGTGATCTTCCTAAAGTTGAACCTCATGGGATCAGAGCAGTTTTTTGACGATCATATCAATTGTGTCGGGGGCTGCTTTTTGTTTTTTAATAAAACTACAGGTGTCCTGTCCCCTTTGATATCCTTCTATATACCAGGATTTATTATGTTATCGATTTATGGAAAAATATACAGCATTGCTAGGAGGCAAGCTAGGGCCATCACGGATGCCGCATACCAGTTTCAGTGTCAGGTTGGAATTGGGGAAAAGCATCAGATCTCCCGCATTCGAGAAAGAAAAGCCGCCAAGACGCTAGGGATAGTGATGGGCGTGTTCCTGGTATGCTGGTCCCCCTTCTTCTTCTGTACGGCCACGGACCCCTTTATGAACTATGCCATACCACCAATTTTAATTGATGCTTTAGTTTGGTTTGGGTATCTGAATTCCACATTTAACCCCATGGTGTATGCCTTTTTCTACAAGTGGTTCAGGCGAGCACTGAAGATGATCGTATCTGGAAATGTATTCCATCCAATGTCTTCCAGAACTAAACTCTATAGTGATTGACTAATGGACACTGTATGTGGCAGTTTGAATTTCAGCAGTCCAAACAAACCTAGCAGGAGTCCCATTTCAATTCAGGGCAGATTCACTGAGAGCAACTGCATTTTTAGTTCTTGAATACAAAAAAAAACTATGCCAGATAAAATAAAAACATTAGCAAAGTCAGAATGTCTGGCTTGTGTTTTGAATTCTGAGTCAAACATTTGAAAACATTGCTGCAGTGGAAAGCCACACAGAAAAAATATTTCTGTATACAATCATCCATAAGCTAAATAATTAGTGTGTGGTAATTCAGTATACTTTTGAGATCTGAAATAGTTCCTCTTGTACTGCAGTGCTAGCAGTCCTTGGAGGTGGAATGATACAAGAAACCGACAGTAACATCAGGTGAGAAAGCAATACTCTTTGGGGAGGAGTCAAAACCCACTCTATGTACATTTACAGGAATTGAAAAGAATCTGTCTTGTAGAATGCTGAGTTGTCAAGCCAGACATAAAAATGAAGATAATTAATTGCCCTGTCGTTCTTTGTCGATTACCAGGCAGAATGTTGAGGATTCAGATTGGCCTTTTATTCATGAAACATGAATTTCAAACGGGAGAATCCAGCAGCTCGGCAGCAATCTTCATCAAATGGAAACCTAATCTGTAAATCATTAGATCTGTGCAGAAATCTCCGATGGTTACCGTCAATTTTAACATAATTTAATCTTATTTATTTATTTCCACAGAGGATGTGAAATGACTGGATTTACATATATTGCTTGACAATGCATATGCATTTATTTTTATAGAAGATGGGCCAACTCGTGCATGATATTGCCTGATGTTACTATTAACAATGGTAGCAAGAAACTAATTTGTGTGTTACTAATGGTGTGAATGTAAAAAAATTGGAAATATAGAAAATGCTCTGCACACGTCGTCAACATATATTTACATATATTTAGTGTCTCAATGTGTATGAAAAGTATGTAAAACTGACTTCCCATTGCCAACCTTCACCAACTATTACCGCATGCATGACACCCTCCCTCAGGGATCTCAGAACCATTAAATCAATCAGATCTCTGGGGTGACACAACAGGAAGCTGTAAGTGGGCTCTGTGAAGGTGCTAACATTCTGCTAAATAAACAACGGCATCTAAAACGTGATGCATCAAACAATAAACAAGACAAGGAAAGAACTGGCCTTGAGATTTTTAAAGGGATGCATGCTGAACGAGCTGTACCGATGATCATTTCCTATTTTCGTGCACTACACTACTTTCGGGTTGCCATACCAACCATATTTATAGTTAATTATGGGAAATGTCTAACTGGCGGGTAGCCAGGATTTCTCAACTGATTGGGCTAGGCCAAGCAGAGGTTGGTAGGTAGAAGGGACTTGGATCTTTCCCCTCTGTTTTTGTTGTAAAATATGAGTATTTTATTTATGGCAGTGGTTCTGTTCCTTTTGACTTCCGTGGACGCCCGGTAAATCAGTACTGAAGGCCTGGGACTGCTACCTAAACAGTTTCCTTATTTGAATCTCACAGCACTGCACAAAAACACATATACATGAAATGGGTAGAGAAATTATGGAAATGATTTCATTCTCAAACAAAAATGAAGTAGGCCAACATCGAAATTGTAATGACCAAGTTGGAGCTTTCGTAAATACAAAGCGATGTGTCTTTTTGCCTCCTAATGCATGCTCTCTTTTTGTTGTTGTTAGACCTGGCATCATTGGCGTGGTTTCCCCTGACTTTTTGCCTCTACCTCCTGTATTTTCGACGCTGTGCTGGATTTAGTTTTTGCTGGTTTAGATGCTTTGGGCACTCTGCCCCTGCTGATCAGTGTCAAAGTGCAAGTGCTCCCTGAATAAATTGTAAGTGTGATTGGTTTTCCATAATTGGCATACTTGTATTACCAGGAAGTCCCTAGTAAAGTGCACTGAGTGTGCCTGGGGCTGGTGATTCAAATGCTACTAGTGGACCCGCAGCACTGATTGTGCCATCCACATGAGTAGCCCTAAAATGGTGTCTCAGGCCTGCCACCGCAGTGCCCGTGTGCAGTTGCTAACTGTCATGCTGCCCCGGTCAGTGTACACACTGGCCAGGCCTAACCCATCCCTTTCTGTACACATTGTACACCCCTATAGAAGGCCCTAGGTACCCCCCTAGGCTGGGTGCAGTGTATATGAAAGGTAGAGCATGTACTGGAGTGTGTGACATGCTCTGGTAGTGAATGATAGCCATTTTCGTTTTTCACTGCTGAGAGGACTATCTTGGCCATAGGCTATAATGGGGAATGCTGAGTATCATGATTACCTGCATATCTTCCCATAGGAGCAAGATAGAAAATTAAAGTCTGGTGTCCCTGAACTCAGAATTTAATAACACATCTTTCATGAAGGATGATTTTTAAATCCTGTGTTTGAGAACAGCACTTTTAGAAAGTGACTGTTCTCTTTTCTAACCTTTCTGTGTGCCTTGGCCTGTTTGTGAACTGACTGTCTGGTTTGTGAGTGACAGGGGCTGGGGAGCCCCCAGGAGGGTGGATGAGTCAGCCTTAGGCTGACTGACTGCATCTGCATCTTAAGTGGTGGGAGGGGATATCACCTGGGCCTGAATAGGGCTGTGCCTGCCTTCCACAATGCTGGCTCCACCTCCTGTTGGGGCGGCTGACGACCCTGCCCCTCTCTCTGAAAGGAGAGGAGAAGACAGAAAAACAAAGTGCTCAGGAACAGACCTGAACTGGTTCTGACCATGCCAAGGCCTCTCTGCCTCTAGAGAACAAAGGAAAGACTGGTATAAGTCTGGCTACCCAGAATACAGAAAATTAGATCATCCTGGAATCAAGAAGGAACCTCTACCAAGGAGAAAGCTGGAAGACTGAAGAGGAAGGACTGTCCTGCTGTGTACTTGTGGGCTGACCTGCAGTTGCTTTGCTGCCAAGGAGAGGGGAAGGGCCTTGCTGTTGCTGTGTCCCCTTGGTTGAAGAGATCTCCAAGGGCCTGAGTAGAGCTGGCTCCCTGTTAAGAAGTCCCAGGAACAAAAGGACTTCACCCCCAGCTTCCCCCTGAACTCTGCTGTATGAGTTCTGCCCTTCGTAGAGTGCTTGGTCCAGTTGTGGTGCCTCTGGAATTTGTGCCTACTGTTTGGGAGCCTGGACAAGGAGAAACTAAGACAATTTGCAAATTTTCACACATCGCTCGCTTGCGGAGCGCATCCCCGACAGTGCAAGAAATTCTCGCCGCAGCGAAGATCGAGATAGTCGCAGCGCCTGTTGCTGCTGCAAGAACCGAAGCATTCTTCGCTTGCGGAACGCACCGGCCAGGTGCGGGAAGATTACTGTCGCTGCGAACATCGTCACAGAGCCTGTCGTCGCTGGGTGAGATCGCTGCACCGTTTGCTTGCGGACCGCATCTTGTCGTTACGAACATCATCGCAGAGCCATCGCATCGAGGGGCCGCGAGAGGAGAAGATCGACGCTGCGCTGCGCATTGCCGCCACACCTGAGATCGTCGCCGTCTTGAAGATCATCGCATCGTGCCTTTGCGAGATGCTTCCTACCGAACCTGCACACTGGAATCGATACAAGGTATCGCCTCCCTCCCCATACAGACCGGATTCGTCGCAACACGCCTGCTGTATCCAGCGGGGCTGTCGCATCGCCTCCCCAGGGTCTCAGGAGTGACGGATCGCTTGTTTTTGAACGCTGCAGCTTCCATTTGGAACTTTTGTTGCATCTAAAGGTACTTTTGGCTAAACGTGACGCAACTGTGGATTACTTTTACGCAAACCCTACAACTTTTTGAAAATCATATTCTTGAACTGTGTATGTTGGATTTTTGTCATTTTGGTCTTGTGTAGTTTAGATAAAGATACTTTATTTTTCTAAACTGGTGTGGAGTCCATTTGTGGTGTTTCCACTGTGTTACTGTGTGTGTTGTTACAAATACTTTACACATTGCCTTTGATAAGCCTGTCTGCTTGTGCCAAGCTACCAAGGGGGTGAGCAGGGGTTGTCTAAAGAGTGTATCCCCCTAACCCTGACTATAAGCAAGGGTCCCTATTTGGACATCGGTACCTACCTCTGCCAACTAGAGACCCCCAGATCTAACAGTTATCACATACCAATGCTGCTTCCCTTGAGTCCACTAATAGTCCATAGTAGATTCTGTTTCCTTAAGATGTACTGTTCTCACATATCAAGATAATGATACTAGCTTAATTTTTGCCTTCCAATTTCTTCAGATATACAAAACATTTTAACACTTTCAATTAAACAATCATGCTTAATAGTAATTAAGGATCAACACATTACAAAATGTTTTTTTGTAGCCACTGTTGGATGTATTCTTTTTAAGATGGATAGCTAGATAGTCCATTAGATAGCCGGATAGAGAGGGAGATAGCTATTAGGTATGCTAATCAAGTTACATTTCAAATAAGTAAGATTTCTTGCTAGTGCAAGAATTGGCTTCTACGTTTGTGGGTGCCAGTGTTCCTTAAATAAGAAGTGCTCAATATGTCATGTTTTTTTTTCAAATCAGCTCGAGTTAAGTTTTGAGACCTTTATTTATGAAATATCAGTCAGGATCTAGGCAGTAAGCGATCGCACTGCTGCCTAGCATGTATTTTCTTGGTGTAGCAGTAGGTTAGCTCGCTTTTTACATGGAATTAAAATGACGGGCCGACAAGTTAGCACAGTTGTAATTTATTAACACTCTGTCTTTGGAATCTTTGCAGTATTTTGTATTTTTATTGCGAATAACGTTTGATGGACATTGGTCCCAACAAACCTATTTATTTACTGCAAAAAAGGCATATGAAAGAACCAGCAGCCTACCAGATGGTGCATTATTTGTACAATCGTATTCTGTTTAGTAGCAGCCATGGCATGCATCATTATGTCTAAGATATTTTCCTGGATGTGTGATTAACTAGTGTTGAAGGGAGCAACCACAGAATCTGTCTAAAATTACATTAATAGGTTCAGTAAGAATCGCACAAGCCAATAAAATACACATTTATTGTTGTAGGTAGCTATGTAGGTAGTGGTAAATTGGCAGCAATTGATGTATTCATTACCTCACACGTAAGCCTTTCCTTTTAAGTAAATCAGAGCCAGTGTTTTCTTGCATGTGGGGAAAAACAAGGTTGCTCCAGCCAGTACTGGGTGTGTTGCTGGTAAAAACGCACGACCCAGAATGAATAAATAAGCAAATAAACGTTTGATAGTGGCTACCGATAAATAAACTATGCCTTGCAGCCACTGTCGAATGCATAGTTTGCAATTGGTAAACGAACAACCTTGAATGCTCAGGCGGAATAAATTAGCAATTTAATAGTGGCTTTGTGTAATTAAACAAACATAGGGTATATTCACAAGAACGTGTAATAAGTACTGCAAGAGTAGCGTAACGTAACTTCCAACATCGCAGCCCATTGGGGAAAAAAACCCTGTGACAACGTGGAATTCACAACACAGCAGTAGCAATGGATAATTTGCCAACACCACGGACAATGTAAGGGAAACAACTACCTCGACGGAGATAAAAAGACAAACCTGCGATGAGAAAAAGCGAGATAAGAAAACAGTGACAATCAACACGAGGGCAGCAATACTCACGCGCAATGAAGGAAAATAGTACAAGAACAGCATACAGAAAATGCCACTGAACAAAAATCATCAACAGCGGAATACCATGGATGCACCCTGGCCAACTGCAGAGGACAACATGCACACCACAACATCCAAGCACTGTGGAAGAACAGAACCGACAGGCACACCACACGAAAGAGAGCAGTGGCAGATAAATCAGAGCCGCAGGAGCGACACACCCACTGTGCAGCATACGCACACAATCAGGAGTGGGCAGTGACAGCATCTTGGGACAAACAGCACCCCCCATTTGAACAGAGGACACAATTGGTTCAGCAAATGTGCACATCCTGCCAAATCACATATGAAAATGCAGGGAAATGTAACATCAAAATGTACAAGTACAAGCTGAAACCTGCAAAAATGTTTTATTCACACATGCAGTGCTTTTGGACATTTCCTACTGTCGCTTCATTGCCATGGACAGTCACAATGTAACGTGCTCATGAGAAATAAGTGTCAATGATGGGATTCTTATGGGCCATTCCTGCTGCTGCTGCAGTGGGATGTGGGCAAGCTGCCCGATCACCACCATCATAGGCCGGTACCTCTGGAACTGGGATCCATGGAGCCCTGGTGCGCAAACAGGTGTTGTGCAACACACAACATGCAATGATCAGCTTGCACATGATGTCTGGGCTGTACAGGAGCTTCCCACTTGTGCCATCCAGGCTCCTGAAACGTGACTTCAGCACGCCAAATGTGCATTCAACAATGCCCCTGGTACGTATGGGCGGGTGTGTTTGGATCTCGAAGGGGTGTCATAATCCAAGGGCAGAGTGCATATCCTTGATCACCTGTGACAGTGCAGGGAGAAAAGAGTCAATACTTGGTTCTGCACGATGTGATGGCAGGTCCATCAATCCAGTGATGCCAGTGCTGGCTGGGTGTGGGGTGACTGTTAGCCAGCCCACAGGGAGTAGCTGATGCAGGCAACTACACCACCAGTCTTCAGGCACTCAGACATGCAATGTCAGTACTACAAGGGGGGATGACACAAGTTGCTCAGGGCTAGTGGCCCCGGATGGACAGCCGGCAATATGGGCCCACCGCCGCGGGATGCTGACCTGAGGGGTACTGGGGTAGGGTCATGTGGGCAGTACAGTGCTTCAAATGTGTTATGGTTGAAATCTGCATCTATACACATCCAACCGTTGTGTGGCTTTGGTGCTATGAAATGTCTGTATTGGGTGCAGAGGTAGGCCAGGATGACCATGGAGTGGTGTGGTCATGTCTGGTAGGTGTTCATGTAGTTTGACATGTTGGATGTGGTTTGGTCACATGTGTATCCCCACAGTTGTGCATTGTGCTTTGGAGGCATTGTGATGTGTGGTGTGTTGACTTGGTACTTACCAACAAGCTGTCCTGTCCCCTATGTGCCTTCCTGGAAGCGCTGGTTGATGATGGACTGTTGGAAGATGTAGAAATTATGCACACTGCCTGAGTAGTTGGCAACAACATTGGTGAAGAGTCCCCAGTGCTCCACTATTGCCTGCACATTGATGGAATACGTGTGCTTTCTGTTGCTGTAGTGGTGTGCAGTATCTGCAGGGGGCACAAGTGGGACATGTGTGTAGTTGATTGCCCCCAACAAGGCCTGGAATCCGGCTATGGTGTAGAAGCCTAGCTTTGTCTCCAGCTGTTCCTGCGCATTGTTGGGGAAGTGAAGGTACTGGGGTATGAAGCTGAGGATGGCATCCAGGACAGGTGTGATGAACTTTGATAGGGCTGGCTGTGAGACCCCTCCATCTCTGGCAGTTGTTGGTTGGAAGGTACCAGAGGCCAACAGGTGCAGCATAGCCAATAGCTTTGTCTGTGGAGGGATGTTGGTTCTCCACTGTGTTGGGACCATCAGCCTGTGGGTGATGTAGGTCATGATGCAGTGAATGGTTGTCCTTTTGAGCCTGTAGTGGGCAATGAGTTCCTTGGGTGTTATGGCTGTGAGAGTGGTGCTTTTTCAGTAGGTTCACTCTCTTACTCTGCGCTGCCTCTATGGTGGTCTGGGGGGGTGAGTCTGGGAGGTGGTGGCGGTCCTGGGGGTGGAGGCGGTGGGTGTTGTGGCCCTGTTGGGGATCCGAGCTGCATGATGAGTAGCTCCATGGTGTTGTTCGTTCTTCTGGTGTGGCTGTGTGCGGGGCTCCGTTGCCTACTGCAGGTAGTTGTCCGTCTTTACACCTGCTTGAGGTAGGTGTTAAATACCTGCCGGTACCGCTGCTTATCAATTGTTTTTTTCGGTTTGTTTCGCGGATCTGTCAGTTTGTTGTGAAAGTGGTGTTGCTGTTTTTTCATGAGTTTCTGCACTGGTACACCTACTCTGCATCTCATTAGTGTTAGTTGGTGGTGTCCCCTGTGGTGTTAGGTTTTGGGGCTGTTATCACGGGAATTCTGACGATATCTGCTGTTTGCAACAACTTGTGAATGGGGTGTTAGTTCTATCTCCACTTTTGATGTGTTAAGGTGGTGATAAATTGAAGGTAAGTCCTTGTGAATATGTCCCATACTTTTTAAGTCACTGCTGGATTTATTGTGTCAGTAAGTGCTAACAAGCCTTTGCAATGCAACCGGTCTCACATTTGGGTCCTTATATGTATTTAGCAATGCAGCCAGTAGCCTCGGTGCTGAATCATCTACTGTTCTTTAACATGGAGGTAAAGTAAGCACCAAACTGCGTGACACAACAGGTATGGGAACACATGGAGAGAAATATTGCCTTTCAGCTGGAAAAGCTATAGTCCAAACCTCTGTTTTTAATATAAAAGCAGGTCCTTCGGTTGTCATATCACTGAAAATCCAAGATTTGAAAAAAATATTATTGTCTACGGGTGATGGTGGAAGACAATTTCTATGGACTGGAATCTAGAAAATGCTAAAGTGCTTCTGGTATTTTACTGACCTCTGCTGGTCGTTTTGCATCAAGACAGTTAAATAGAGGCAGTTGCCAGAAGAAAAAAAAGTCCCTCAGCAGAAAGCAATTCTGGTGTTTTACTGACCACTGCTGGTCGTTTTCTATCAAGACAGTTAAATAGAGGCAGTTGAACAGAAAAAAAGTCCCTCAGTTGAAGCAGACAAGTCCTAGTGCTGGTTTCTAGAGCCCACAAAGTACATACACATATAGGTAAATTCTAAAGTATGTTTTCTAAAGTATATACTGAAGTATATAAAAGAGGTCTTGAATGCTCGACCTAAAAATGGGATCTCAGAGACCAAAAGAACAAGCATTGGCAACGTCTATCAAACTCCGCTATGCGAGAGCTATTGGCTTTGTCATTGGGGAGAGGATGTAGCCTTACGGCTAGAGCAGTCGACCACGAAGCTGGGGGAATTGGGTTCGAGTTTCGGTGACTACGCTCAACATCCTGTGATTCTGGGCAAATCACTTAATCTGCCTAACAAAAAAATGAATGTGCTCGTCTGTAATTAAACAGGTGCTCATGTAAAGCGCTCTGATACCTGATATCTTCGTGTCGAGTTCGCTCAATAAAACTCATAAACATTGTTAATGTATATTAGATACGGAGCTCAGGAGCACACAGTTTAAGCAGGGAAGCCAAGATTTATCTTTGTTTTCTGGTCTGCCCGTTTATTTGTATCTATTTTCTATTTTGTACAAAGCATGTTAAGACAGCGGTAAATACGAAAGTAGACATTGCACAGCTGCACATTTAATCATGTGAAATATAAACCTAGGACTACTTCTGCACATCCTGTGCTCAATGCCACATATCAAACATGACAACGTGCACATCGTCTACTGCGAATTGCCCATTGTTTACATTCTAAAGCTCCCATCTGGAAGAATGAAAGTATTAATGGACAAGCACTTTCCTGGCCTGAATGGAGCTCAGGAGGAATCTTAATCTTAGATCAACTTATAGCAGGTGGTGAACTGAAATCTTTTGAGATTCTCTGTGAAGAATTTGATCTTCCTTTACATCAGGCTTCGAGATATTTACAACTTCAACATTCTCTGAAGAGATGTCTTGGCCTTCCCCCTTGGACACTGCAAACTTCGCCGATTTTGACTTTTCTTTGCACTTGGGGCCGACATAAAGGTGTCATGTCAGATTTATATAGATCTCTGATTAACCAGTTATATTCGCAGCCACTTCTTGCTACTCTCCGTGATAAATGGCAGGAACGGCTTCATATCATCAGAGACAAAGATACCTGACCCCACATATTGGAAGTCCTGGATAACGGCACTCGTGAAGCACGAATGAAGTTCTGAATTTTTAAAACTTTACATGATTGCCATTGGACTCCCTTAAAGTTGCAACAAGCTGGATTATCATTGCATTCTAGGTGTTGGAGATGCTCTGAAGCTAATTGTGACCTCCTGCATATCATGTTTTAATGTCCTTTTATAGAACAATTTTTGGCAGCAAATAGGAGCTACACTACTAGAAACTATTCCTCTTTCACTCCCTTTCACACCTGCCACTATTTTGCTACATGACTTTAGAAGTTTTCCTACTATTTCACAACCTCAAAGTTGACTCTTACACACTACACTTAATACTGCTAAACTATGTGTTTTAAGAC
The DNA here is from genome assembly GCF_964261635.1 of Lissotriton helveticus. Taxonomy (NCBI): domain Eukaryota; kingdom Metazoa; phylum Chordata; class Amphibia; order Caudata; family Salamandridae; genus Lissotriton; species Lissotriton helveticus. The sequence goes on along the minus strand of NC_136067.1, from coordinate 1,432,206,151 downwards.
TGTGGCAATAACCTAGCCCTCCCTCCAAAGAGGACTGGATGGTTGCGATGATACAGACAGCATCCTATGAACAGGTAATTTATAAGATACAAGAGCAAGAACAAATATTCCAGCAGGTGTGGACCCCCTTTCTTCGGGATTCCTGAATTTCTAATTCTCTTTTCTTTCCCTCCCTATATATAGCTTTTTCCCTTCTCCTTTTTCCTTTTCCCTCCTTTTTTCCTCTTCCTTGATATATTACATATGTATATTATTTGTCACATACTCATTTATATTTACTATATTGTTTTGTATCCTATAAAAATTGCCTATCTTTGATCTCCAATAAAAAAATTAAGACAAAAAAAATGATGTGAAAACATAAAAACGGTTATATAGGATCTGTAAAGCCCAACACAAATCATGAATAACAATCATTTCAGAAGACTTAGTAATGAGTTACCAGGGTGGTCTATCATCTGCAGGATGAAATCACCTGGTGAAGCGACAACATATGAAGACTTCAAGTTGTGAAACATACTTAGTGCAGGGGTCTCCAACCTTTTCTGTAATAGGAGCTATTTATGGTCAATGAAAATTCTTCCAAATGTCTAATAATATTTGAGATGTAATAGACCACATCAGACAACTTTATATTAGTGACCATCTTATGCAAGCTTACTAGCCGCAATCAGCTCAGTGCATCAGGCGCGGTTGCTAGCAGTAATGTGAAAATGCTTTGTCAATGTGGAATTCCTCTAATGTAGTAACACATAACAGCCATAGGTGAAATTCCCTGCCACCAAGTTAATAATATTAGTAAAAAATCTCCTCAACACCATTTGAATTATCTTACTCAAATATCAGTTTTAGATACATGTTGGAAATTCAACCATTTTTCTACATATATTAGCTGGAGTTCTGAAAATTCACACATTTTGTCCAAAATACAGGCTTTTTAATTTTGGTATGCATATATTCATTCATCCAGTTTAGTTGACTGAGCTACTCACAGGTACCTCGAGAGCCACCAGTAGCTCATGAGCTACTCATTGGAGAAGCCTGCCTTAGTGTAATCCCTGTGTTTACAGCGTTTGGGCACATTACATGAAACATGTGTACAAGATATCCAACATGTTGCTTGTGTGTGGGATAAAACGGTGCTTAATTTGAGCAGGTGCTTTCCCGTGCTCAGCACTTATTCAACAGGGCTGGGGCTACGACTTCTGACCCTGCAGGTGGTGGTCTCAATATTGATTATTCCACTTCAAAATCTAAAGAATAACATACCTTGCATGGTGACTGGCCGGTTTGTGTTCACAAGCAGGCATACGCCGGTCCAGGTAGGCACGATTGTGTATCAAAACGTTAGTATGATGTCATCACGCCTGTCACAAATTCATCGCCAAAGAATAGCTTGCGTTCCATTCCTAGAGTCTGTTGCACCCTGTCACTGCCTGAGCCTGAGTCTTCCATTGAATAATTGTAGGTGGGGGCTGGGTCATGATGGAGTTGAGGCAAGGAAACTGTGCGAGAGCTCATTTGGAACTTGTGAGGAAGATTAAACGAAAGTAAGGGTGGATTTTCAAATTGCTTCTCAGCCAGAGTAGTATAGATGGGAGCCCTGCATTGCTGCTATAATCAACGTGCTAGATGCAGCTGAGGCCCAACACAGCTTTTGTGCACCATGGAGTCACCTGTAGTATTTGTACGCTACCACCCAGCATGCTAATTGCCCAGCGCGCGTGAGCCCAGTAGGCGCCACAGCCATATTTACCGGCATTGGCAGCATTACGGCTGTCGACAATGCTTGTGCTGTAGAAGGCAGGGTCACAGCAAGCTGAGCACTGGATGCCGATGCCGCTGTCATCCCTGGACCTACTAATTGCAGGCAGCACTAGCAGTGACATGACCTGCTGTGCTTGAGCAGCCGCCTGTTCTGCAAAGAACCCAGTCGGACTGCACTGATCAATATGAGCAAAAAAGCATTTTCAATTGGTGTGCATTCCTTTTTTTTGCACTCATATGGCGGTGTAGGTAAATAAGTAAAATGCATGTCATCTCCCTTTCTTTAGGAATGACAAAATAGCAGGGACATGTACAGGCTGGAGACGGAGGGGAGAGCAGTCATAAAGATGAGAGAGAGCTGGGAATTCTGTTGAACTGCCTGGGGAGCAACATTTCAGACTTTAGCGCTGATAAAATTGGTCTTTTACCTCTGTTTTTTTTATAGACCTCACTTCGTACAGAATGGATGGCGGATGTCGCGGGTACAAAATAGTGAAAAAACAAGCCTTACAGGGAGTAAGGACTGTCCCTGGGCACTCTTCAATGCACAGAAGTGCGTGGTTTAAATGTATATTTGTATTCCAAAGGTAGTTACGATCATAATAGTCTTTATTCAGTTCAATTTTCAATTTTGGCAATAATTTCAGATTTCGATCATATTACGTCATATGATGGTGTTATTATACATTTCAATTTCGATCATGAAACCCAAGGTCATGAAGAAAATATGCTCCAAAGGTTTAATAATCCCCGATGCATTTCGTGCAGAGTTGCACTTTTTCAGGGGGAATCTGTGTAAAGAAGAAAAGGAGTCTGTAGGGCGCTAAGAGAATCAGGAGTCTAAGATACAGTGAACTCGTGATATAATCTGTGAGATTGGTGTCTGCAGAAAAGATGTGAAGTGCTTCAGAAGGTAAGAATCATGCATCTATCGAACTAATAAAGATTACAAAACAGTGTGTCTAGAAGCAAGTAGAGAAAAAGAAACGAGAAAGGAAAGGGAGCAAGACACCCCAAGCTGTGGTCGATGTTATGCAGTGAGCATTGAAAGCGTCTCTGAGCAAATTCTAAACGTGACAAGAGTGATCTTACGGTAATCCGGGAGAAATAGTAATAGTGTTCACGGACGTGCCAAGTAAATAATATGGTGAATGAAAATGGGACGTGGCATAGGCGATCATGCGGGTCTAAAGAAAAATAATAAGCGCCAATCATATGTGATATGGTGAGGGAAAACAGGACGTGGCACAGGCGATCATGCGGGTCTAAAGAAAAATAATTGATGCCAATCATATGTGATATGGTCACTTACCGACCATAGGAACTGGGATTAGTCCGACGAAGTGTTGAAGGTGAAGTCCGGTTTGTGTAGACGGCAACCCAGAAGACGCCGAGCATGCGCACATGCTCCTTAATGTGGATATAAAGTGTGCTCATAGAAAACGGACTAGGCGTAGACGGTGGGGAATGGAATACAGACGTGATAAACCAAGGAAACAGTGATTGTGGTGGAAATGGTGATGAGGAGAAGAAAGGAGAAAAAATAATAGTAATAAAGAAGAAATAAGGATTACCATAAAATTAACATGGAACATCAGTGTGCTCTAAGCGTAATGGATAAAGATAACAATATAAAACGATCGTGATGGAACTGAAAGATTGACAGAAGAGTAACAATGTAAATTTAAGAGGAATGCAAAACTGTGGTGAGAGAGTAATACAAGCAGGAAATAAACACATGATGCAAGTAATCATGAGCGCAAAGTGAGTAAGATAAACAATGGGGCAAAAAGAGTGGAAGGGCAAAGAGAGATCAACCATATATGCAATATTATAGGTGACAACTATATTCCAGTCTGTCATTAAGCCCTTTCGGGTGCAAGGCATGAAGACGGTGTATCCAATATAGTTCTCGTCAAAGCAGATTTTCGTTGTTGTCTTTGTGAATGTGTTTGTCTACTACTTCAAGGATCAGGAAACAAATTTGGCTTGGGTTATGAGAATGTTGAACAAAGTGAGCAGCTACACAGGACTTTAAGTTCTTTGTGCGGATATTACTACGATGTTCAGTCAATCTTGTTTTGATTTTTCGTTCTGTCTTCCCCACGTATGGGAGGCCACAGGGGCATCTTAGCATGTATATAACATTCATAGAATCACAGGTGGCATTTACTTGAAGATGTATCGGTGTTCCTTGTGTGGGGTGGGGTAGTATGTTGCCTGGAATGATACTACTGCAGTGTCCGCAGTTATGGCACGGTATCGTGCCTTTGAAGGTAATATGTCCAACTCTGGGAGATTGTTTCAACATGGATTGGATGTTTTTGGAACGCTGGTAAGCGAAAATGGGCGGTTTGTCGAACACTTTATTGAAATCTGTTTCTAGTTGTAGTAATGGCCAGTGCTTGCGAATAGCCTCTTTGATTTTTTTGGATTGCGTGGAGAATTTAGATACAAAAACAGAACGTGTGTCTGTGTTTGAAGGCTTTTCTTTAATTTTTAGTAGGTCTTGTCTCGATTTCGTTGATACTCTGTCTTCTGCAGCTTGAGTTAATTCTCTGGGGTATCCCCGTTGGTGGAATTTGGTGGTAATCATGGTACTGTCCTGAGCATATAGGTCAGACGTGGATGCAATTCTTTTGGCACGAAGGAGTTGTGAGTATGGTAAATGACGTTTTAGACTTGGTTGATGAAAGCTACCGTAATGTAGGTAGTTGTTGCGGTCAGTGGCCTTGGTGTATATTGATGTGACAAATTGGTTGGTGGATAATGAGATTTGTAAATCCAGAAAAGGTATGGTTGTTGTATTGAGACTGTAAGTGAATTGAATTCGGTCATTTACGCAATTGAGAGAATCAATGGTGTTGATTAGCTGTGTTTCATCACCTTTCCAAACGAGGAAAATATCATCAATGTATCTGTAGTAAGCACATATAAATGGATGCCAATCTTGATGGTTCAATATGTGTTGTTTCTTGAATAGGTACATGAATAGATTGGCATACGCTGGGGCGGGACAGTTGCCCATGGCAACTCCAGATAGCTGCAAGTAATGTTCATTTCTGGAGGACTTGAAGTAACTGTGGTGCAGTGTGAATTGCATTAATTCAAGAATGAACATTTGCAAGTCTATGGGTTTGTCAGTTTGTACCAGGGCAGATTCCAAAGCTTCTAATCCCAGATTGTGAGGAATTGATGTATATAGAGAGTTTACATCTATGGTTCATAGAATAATGGGTTGATCTGGGGGAACAGTGATATTGTGAAGCTTAATCAAGAAGTCTGTGGTGTCTTGAATATAAGTAGACATGTTTTTGACACAAACTTGTAGATGTTTATCGATGTACTTTCCAGTAGGTTCGTGGATGGAATCACAAGTACTCACAATAGGTCTAAAAGGTGGCTTAGTGGCGTGTTTATGGATTTTCGGCACTAAGTAAATATATGGTACCTGAGGATGTTCTTTGATAAGAAATCTTTTGTCCGGGTACAAAATAATCATAGAGCACCTCAGGGATTTAATCAAAGACTACCTTTTTTAAAATCTAGCTAATAGATTTGCGCCATTGTCGGGTCTAGACTGTTGCGATTGACTACATCCTTTAAGTCCTACCCCGCTGTAGAATTCTGTCGTTCAGTTACCACTGTCCCCAGTGATCATCCCGTCGACCCAGTTAGATATCTTAGAGGATGCGGGGAGGAGCTTGAGTGATGTTAGCATAGTGGAACATAAGAGAAAGTTTACAACAGAAGTTGGGTTAAAATGTTTGAGTCAATCACAGTACGAATCTATACTACTATAATAAAGAGAGAGCCCATACCTTTGAGGCGGGTAATCTCAGGAACCACAGCACCAATCACAACACCCAATACAGCGTTGGAAAGGGAAGTTGCAGCAGAAGGACATAGGCTATGCAGACGCCCACCATATACATTTAAAAGGTAAAAGAATCGTGCCAGCAAAGTAGTCCCTTGTGGGCGTGTCTGCGTTGTGCTGTGGGCGTGTGCTGGGGGCGTGACAAATGCTGGGGGCGTGTGGTACGTTCCGCCCTTCATGCCATGTCTCATATCGTGTGCTGTGGGCGTGTGCGGGGCGCGGGATTACGGAAAAAAAAGCGAGTGGTTTGCCCAATATTTCATTGTTTTTTCTTCCCAGGTTCTGTACATTCCAACTCTGGGTGTCCACCCTGCTCCCTTTAAACACCCCTGCACCCCATAATCATAACCCACCCTTACTCCTTAAAATACCGCAACACCCTTAAACACTAACCCTTCTTAACCCTATAAATATACCCTGTACCCCAAAACCCAAACCTATACCTAAACCCTAAAAATACTCCTGTACCCCAAAACCCAAACCTAGCCCTGAACCCTAAAAATACCACTGTAACCCAAAACCCAAACCTACCCCTGAACCCTAAAATACCCCTGTACCCCAAAACTCAAACCTAGCCCTGAACCCTTAAAATACCCCTGTACCCCCAAACCTACCCCTGACCCCTAAAAATACCCCTGTACCCTGAAACCCAAACCTAGCCCTGAACCATAAAAATAACCCTGTACCCCAAAACCCAAACCTACCCCTGAACCCTAAAATAAAATACCCCTGTACCCCAAAACCCAAACCTAGCCCTGAACCCTAAAAATACCCCTGTACCCCAAAACCCAAACCTAGCCATGAACCCTTAAAATACCCTTGTACCCCCAAACCTTCCCCTAACCCTAAAAATACCCCTATACCCCAAAACCCAAACCTAGCCCTGAACCCTAAAAATACCCCTGTACCCCCAAACCCATACCTATCCCTAAAACCTAAAACTACCCCTATATCCCATAACCCAAAACTATATCTGAACCCTTAAAATATCCAAACACCCCAAAATATATACCTCAGTACCCCAAAACATATACCCCTATACCCATACTTACCTTATTCAAACATTTTTAAAAAAACATGCTTTTACCATTCATACATTAACAACGAATTTCGTTGTGAATGTATGCGTGGTAAAAGCATATAAAATGTAATGCCATGCGTTATAATGGCATTGCGGAGTCATGGTACTTTCGTAATGAAAGTATGCGGAGTGATGGTATGCGGAAAGAAAGTTGCGGAATAATGGGTGTTTACCCTCCCCGGTAAGTACATTGGTGGCACGGCGGCCCACATCTCCAGCAACATGCTCATATTTTTTCACCACGATTTTAAAAATACACAGGTCTCTCTCATAGATCCAAACACCCCAAAACATATACCTCAGTACCCCAAAACATATACCCCTATACCCATACTTAACTTATTCAAACATTTTTAAAAAAACATGCTTTTACCATTCATACATTAACAACGAATTTCGTTGTGAATGTATGTGTGGTAAAAGCATATAAAATGTAATGCCATGCGTTATAATGGCATTGCGGAGTCATGGTACTTTCGTAATGAAAGTATGCGGAGTGATGGTATGCGGAAAGAAAGTTGCGGAATAATGGGTGTTTACCCTCCCCGGTAAGTACATTGGTGGCACGGCGGCCCACATCTCCAGCAACATGCTCATATTTTTTCACCACGATTTTAAAAATACACAGGTCTCTCTCATAGATGGCCAGCACCGACATACACTTTTAGACACACCTTCCGCCACAAGTTCTAGAATTGCGAACTTTAGAGCTGGGGAGCTACGTTCGAATCTCAGCATCAGCTCAACATCCTGTGATTCCAGGCAAATCGCTTTTTCTCCCCGTGCCTACCACAAATGAATGTGCTCTTCTGTAATGTAAATTGTGCTCATGCCATGTTGTCGAGTTCACGCTATATAATATTGCAAGGAAAAATAAAGTAGGGAAACTCGAGTTCACACACTACTGAACGCGCACTCTTAAGTGCATCAGCAGTGCACTGTGAATCGGAGCGTTTCACAGGCCTGTCTCAGATAAAAATGCTATCAAAACGAAATCCTACAAAACAATATACTACTGGCCGGCAGCAATTCATACCCGGACAACGTCGGGACGGGCTGCTAGTGGTTACATATAATGACATGGAATGTGGTGAGGGCTAGGAACAAATTGCAGGATGCAAACTGGTAAAAAGTTATTGAGCATTGTGACGTGGTTTTAATTCGGGAGACATGGCTTACGGACGCCTTCTTTGTAAACGGTTTTAAGACTATTGCAACTAATGCTATTCCCTCAAAGGCAGGTAGGGCTAGTGGTAGTTTACCAGCCCTTGTTTCATTGTCTTCTAGGTTGACCTTAAAAAAATATTACACTAAATCGCAAAATTTCCAGTTTCTTTTATTCTTCCTAGAAGGACTACAGGATACGATAGTTATTAACTTTTATAATAAAATTTTTAACGCCTCGAGATACGAGGTCATCGTATCATTGGAGAACGAGTTGATTGACTTCATGAAGAATGTAGGTCGGGACTGCTCCCTTATTTGGGTGGGTGATTTTAATCTAGAACCATGTGATCTTATAGCAGGAATTCAATGTGGTTACGAAGAAGAATTAGGTAGCGTCCCTGCACATTTCCCACATAACAACTATGGTGAAAATATTAACTTTGTTATGTCAAAGCATAACCTGGAAATTACAGAGAAGGTTTTAAAAGGAAGTAGATGGGAAGACAGAAATAATATCTATACATTTGAAGGAGTAAGGTCATGTATCGATCATTTCATCACTTCAACAAATGTAAGGACCTTAATATTAGAATGTTCTGTTTCCCCGAGCCTATTGAGTGACCACCATCCAGTATTAATAATCTTAAGAACCTCCTTTAGTAAACAATTACAATCAGGTATCCACGAGGTGGACATAAAAACACACGGGGGAAATGGGGTCTCAATCAAATGGGCAGGAGTGGACCCAGATGTTTTTACAAACAGAATCTCCTTAAAAATACAAGATTATATTGGCACCTGTTTGGATGAATCCACAAGCCCCAAGTACTTGGCTGGGAGCGGAGGTGGTTCCCATATTTAAGAAGGGCTCGCCCCTGCTCCCAGCCAACTACAGACCAATCAGCCTAATCGATGTACCACAGAAGCTGTTTGGGAGGGTACTTCTGAATCGGCTTCAGGACTGGGCGGAGGAAACGGGAGCCCTTAGCCCCTATCAGGCTGGATTCAGAAAGGGAGTATCAACAGTGGACCAGGCCTTCCGATTGAACATTTTATATTGGAGGGCAGTGATTTGTGATGGTGGCAGTTTATACACAATATTTGTGGATCTGAGAGCCGCCTTTGATCTGGTGCCCAGAGGTAAACTCTGGAGTGTCCTGTCTGAGATGGGTGTACCGGCGGACATCTTAATAATCTTACAGAGATTACATCATAACAACTATGCCCGAGTGAGGTGTGGGAAGTCAGGGGAACTGACGGATAGATTCCCCGTTGACAGGGGGGTTAGGCAGGGCTGTGTGCTTGCGCCGACCCTGTTCTGCCTTTTTGTCAACGGGGTAATCGCCCATCTGAATGGTACTGAACATACTGACGCCCCAAAACTGAACAGCAGCAGGGTACCTGCAATCATGTTTGCGGATGACACCCTGCTGCTGTCCAAAACCCCGATGGGGATCCAGCGGATTCTCGATTCTTTTGTGGCCTTTTGTACGGATAGGGGCCTAGAAATCAACGCTGCCAAAACCAAATTTATGGTCCTGAATCCAAGTCAAAAATTGCGCCCGAATCCATTACTGGGAGAGTCACGGTTGGAGAGAGTCTCCACCTTCGAATATCTAGGCATAACCCTGAATGAGACTATGACATGGGGACCGCATCAGACCAAGGCTAACCTTAAACTAGTACAGACTACTGGGGGTATCGCGCGGATGTTGAAAAATTCGACATACCGGCCATTGGGACCATCCATCCAGATCTACAAGGTACAGGCCAGGGGTGCTACCATGTACGGGGCGGAACTGTGGGGACATACACCAACTCGCAGTCTGTCGGTAACTGAGAATAATTTCATCAGGCAGATAGCTGCGCTTCCACCCAGTACTCCGCTCCTCCCTCTGAGGCTAGATCTGGGACTGAGACCAATAGCTGACGAAATAGGTCTTAGACCCATAGTCTTCTGGCGAAGACTATGGAGCAGTGAAGCACTCTCTGCTTATAGGGCGGAACTGAGGGAGCTTCTAACTCATCCGAAAGCGACACAGATCCCATGGGTAAAATATATCCAAAAATTATGTACGACATTGGGGTTCCCCGATCTCTGGTCTGATCCTGCTGAGGCCTCACTAAACATCTCACGCAGAACCTTGGTGGATGCCTATCATGCCCAGAAATTATCAACTGCCATGGACTGCCAGCGGGAAGGATCATTAACATCTGTATTTATGCTAAGTAAGGACTCATACAGGATGGAAAGGGTTCTGGATGCCATGTCCCCCGTACTGGACAGGAAGCTGTTCCTCCAATGGAGATACAGCATTTTGCCCCTGCGAGCTTTTACCAGCTCCTGGACAAACCCACCCTCCTCTAAGCAGTGTCCAACTTGCTCTTATGTGGAGGAAAGCGACCTACATGTTGCCCTGTTTTGCCCAACCTATATGAAAGCTAGGAAATACTGGCTTCTCCCGCTTATTAGAAACCTCGGTTGTAGGGAGTATCTGCCAATGTACAGAATCTTGAAAACCGATGTTTCTAGTTCAACTGTGTTTGCACTGGCTAAATTTCTTACTAATGTTTGGCACATTCGTACTAGTATTCTGAAGTCACAGCCCTTGAGTTAGTTTTAAGTCTTGTATAAATGGAACTTTGGTAGTTTTATCTCCAGAAATGAATGTTTTTAAAATGTATAAATATGTGTTATTATTATTGGTGGTGAATTTTACGGTTTATATGGTTTACTGTTGTTGTATATCTTTGATGGCCGAATGGCCGAAATAAAGATTAAATGATGAATCCACAAGCAGTTTTTATATTGTTAAGGCCTTTCATTCTATTTCTACTGTAATTTCAGATAATTTACGAAGGAAAAGTAAGACATTTATATCACAATCCCCAAGATGGTTTGATAACCAATGCTCTAGATTAAATAGAGATTTAAAGTCTGCATTAAAAACTACCCCGCTAAATAGGGAGGTGATTAGTACCCTACGTAAATCATATAAAGAGGCCCTCAAACTGAGAAAATCGGAGATAAGGGAAAACGCGTGGGAGAATCTAATCAAAGCCGCCGACCTTAAAGATTCGGTCCTTTTTTGGAAAACTATGGATAAACCCTTCTTCAAGGAGGTACAATCAGAAAGATTGACAATGTAGTGACCCCCGAGAAATGGTTAATCCATTTCGAAGCAATTTTTAATGAATCTAAACTGGGTATTTTAAATATCCAGGATAGAACGGTCATAACCGTAAATAAAACTATTTTAGGGTGCATAACTCAAGATGAAATCAGAACAGCCCTTAAGAATAGCTACAGTGGTAAGGCTGCAGGCCCCGACGGAGTCCCAATAGATGTATTTAAACACAATATGGACTTCTGGGTACACGTTTTGTTTAAATTCCTCAATGCAACAACTGACGGGGTGATACCGGCCACCTGATAGTCCCCATTTTTAAAAAGGGTGACAGAAGTAGTGCGAGGTGCTATCGCCCAATATCTTTGCTTGACTCAACGTCTAAAGTCATGGGCCGAATATTGTTGGCCAGGTTAGAGCAATGGTCAAAAGAAAACAATTTTTTATCAACTGCTCAGTATGGCTTTAGACGTGGTCTTGGTACAATTGAGCAGTGCCTGAATTTGGATCGAATAATAGGGAAATACACCCTTGCGAGTGAGGGTTCTCTTCACCTCTGCACTGTGGATTTATCAAGTGCTTTTGACTTGGTGAACCACTCAAAGCTATGGGAGACACTGAGAGGTTTGAGTGCCCCAGACGATGTTATTAGTTTCCTATCACAGATCTACGCTCTGCTGTCCGCGAAGATTCGTTATGGAATACATGGGGAATGCACGAAGCACTTTAAAATCACCGGTGGAGTAAGACAGGGTTGTACTCTTGGTCCCCTACTGTTTTCACTTTACATAAATGGTGTTGACATTTTTTTACAGAACAGTGGGTTAGATGTCCCAGTGATCGGTAAGCGGCCCACCCCTATTATTGTACGCCGACATTGCAGTCCTGATTTCTAGGACAACTAACGGCTTACAGACCCTGATGGATAATTTTTTTACCAGTTTTATGATGGAGAAACATTTGAAAATTAACCTGAGTAAGATGCTGGTTATGTCCTGTGGTAAAAGGAATATTAAAACATAATCACATTTTATCAACGGGACATTAATAGAGAGAACTTTTACATTTTTTTACTTAGTGATTCTTTTGAATAGTAAGGGTAATTGGAATACACACGTAACCCTATGTAAGTTGAAATTTGTGAAAATAGTGGAGGCCATCTTTAGATTCTCCCAAAAAATTGGCAATAAACCGGTTCGGGAGATCCTTAAATTGTACAAAGCGAAGTGCATCACTGGGAGTTGTTACGGGGGGGGCCCTATGGGGTCAGACTGACACCTCGTCATTACACACCCTTGAAAACAAATTCTTAAGACGCCTTTTAGCCGTCCCTGTCGCTACACCTTCAACTATTTTGTACAGGGAAACTGGAACTCCGTACCTATATGATCTAATTGGTATGGCCGCTCTAAATTTGTGGCATCTTGTCTCGGTCAGGGAAGAAACTCATTTCACGAGGGATATTATTTTAGACTGTTTGTCCCAGGATGGTTGTAAAAAAATTCACTGGTTAAGCTATATTGCCAGTCTTCTAGAAGAATGCAGTTTAACTGTGAATGATTTTCAATCAGGAGATGTACATCATCCTAGCAAGGCTGAATTAAAAAGGAGTTTCTTGAGTGTTAGAGCGGTCCGTACAGATGAGGTCTCAAAGTCCAAGAAAACCGATGTAACTTATCTTGAGGGCCCCTTGGTTACGGGTTTACAACCATACCTCGTTTTTGTAACCAACGTACAACATAGATTCTACCTAACCAGACTAAGATTGTGCACTTTACATTTCTTATTTGCATTTCCTAAAAGGAGTAAGTGGTGCTCCATTGTGCCAAATTGTCCGTGTGACGGCAGGTCTAAACAAAGTACCCTTCACTTTTTATCTTCCGGTGGATCCCCACCGAAACCAGGAAGACGGTCACCCAGGCGCTCGTCACCAGCCGACTGGACTACGGGAACTCCCTCTACGCCGGAACCACAGCCAAACTTCAGAAAAGACTCCAGCGCATTCAGAACGCCTCAGCATGACTCATCCTGGACATCCCCCGACACGGCCACATCTCCGGACACCTGAGAGACCTGCACTGGCTCCCCGTCAGCAAGAGAATCACGTTCTGACTCCTCACCCATGCACACAAATCTCTCCACAACCAAGGCCCCAGATACCTCAACGACCGCCTGACCTTCTACACTCCAAGCCGCCAGCTACGATCGACCAGCCACGTCCTCGCCACCGTTCCCCGCATCCGAAGAGGCCACCTCTCCTTCAGGAAGCAACTGAAGACCTGGCTGTTCGAGCAGTAGCGAACCCCCCCTCCTCCGGGTGAATAGCGCGCTATACAAATGCCTTGATTGATTGATTGATTGATTGTTTTGTAAGTTTTATACTGAAATTAGAAAAATATATCTCCGTCCTATTTTTAAAAGCAACAGCCTGTACTCCAATAAAACTGCTTTTAATTATGTACGAAACTTGGAAAAAATCTCAGTATGTAACGCAGTTATTTGTAATATAATGAAGGCAATGAAACAAAGGAACGAACTTGCTCACTTAGAAAGACTGAATTATGAAGTAATGTAAGCACACCTGTCGTTTGGCGTCTGTGCTCATTCAATTTATGTGATGAATTGGTGTCTCCTGATGTTTTTTATTCATATATGTTTCTTTTTTAATTGTAAATAGATTTCAGAATTTTTATATAGCATGCTTTTGTGGACATTTTGTATGATCCTAATAAAGCTTGTTTGACTTGACTTGAGAGGGAGCAAGAGCAAAGAGGAGAAAGAAACAAGGAGAAGAGAGAGATAAAATGCAGCAGAGTAGAAGAAAAGGGGAGCAAAGTAAGATAAAGAGAGAAAGATAAGGCAGACATGGTGCGCAGAAGAGAACATAGAAGAGAGGAGATAGAATGAAAGGATGTAGAGGACAGGACATGACAGAGAGAAAAAAGAGCAGAGAAAGGATAAAACGGAGACACAGCTAATCACTGCTAGAAGAGCGATAGTAACGAGCCAAGATCGAGGGGAGAGAAAGCGGAGTATGGATAAAAGGGAAGAGGAAAAAGATCAGGCGTAGAATGCATAAGGAATAGAGGGCAAATCAGAAATACAGGGAACTAGGTAACACACGAGGTGTGCCAAAGGTGATAGAAAATGATTAGAGAGGTGAGAGGATAGACTCTTAGAGCAAAGTCTTATGGGACAAACAGCAGAACAAGGTTAGAAGATAGACTGAGGCAGTGCAAGTGTTGAATGTGGGGCACACCAGAGGCAGAAGTGAGTTGTGGCCTCCTTGACAACATATTCGGCATCAGCACTTACTTTTTTTTTTACAAATTAAGCACTGGATAAAAATTAGAAATATTCAATCAATGTTGCTTGGTAAACATTACACACACGGCAAAGGCAATTACGCTGATACGTACCTACGAGAAGTTGTATTAAACAATAAGCGCTAGAAAAACCTACGAAGTGCGAATGCACCAATAGTGTCTCCCAGGTCTGGAATCACTGCTTGGCTTTGTAAAACAATACAATGACAGAACGAACAATTTCAAATTTTAATCTGTAACCCAATCCCACACATCGCCACAGCACCCTTACCAAACAAACGAGCAATTAAAAATAAAGCGCAAATTCAATCTTGCCTTAGAGCCATTTCTATTGCGAATTCGCCAAAATACTGCCATAAAGGGTTTCACGTTTCAGCAATCCACAATTAAAATGGCAGCTTATGCGGACGATGTTCTATTATTCTTGTCTGACCCCACGATTTCGTTACCTGCTTTTTTAACTGAAGTCAACTTATTTGCCTCGGTCTCTGGCTACAAATTAAATAAAGATAAATGCGAGATTTTACCTTTGACTAAATTCACTTATAAATCGGATTTCATTACTTCGGGTTTCACGTGGAACCCTAATTGTATCAAATATTTGGGTCTTCACTTTACTCCTACTCTCTCAGGTACGGTTTCACGTTGTATGGAAGATTGTTTAAAAAAATTGACAGACCTTACCACAAAATGGCATCCTCTATATTTATCTATAATTCCATCCTTTCTTCATTCTTGTGGGGACGCAAAAAGGCTTGCATGTCTATATCTAAATTAACGCGCCCAAAAGCAGAGGGTGGGGTAAATTTCCCAAATTTTTCTTTGTATCACAAATCCTTTCTACTAAACCAGGCTTCTAAATGGATTGAAGATTCTTCCACATTCTCTCCCTTGTGGACAACGCTAGAATTGGCATATATATCACCCTTCTCTTTTCTGGAATACCTCTCTTTTTCTCGTCAACCGCAGTCTATTTCCACTCTGATCCTCAAATACACTTCTAAAATTCTGCCATCTCTGTTAATTTCTTCTTTTTTTGAACAACCCATTTGGCATAATTCTTTTATTTTAATAAATAATAAACCATTTTTTGGGAAGTCTTGGAGATGTCGTGGTCTCGTTTGGGTACATCAAATATTCCAAAATTCTTGTATTATTTCTTTCTCAGAAGCTGCAGCATCTTTTCATCTTCCACCTTCTTTTTGTGCAAAGTATCTCAAATTAACACAAGCACTTCAATCAGCATATGAATCGTATATCACGTTGCCTTACATGTCTCCTCGTGAATCTCCTATCATTTCTCAATTGCGCACTCTACTTATCAGAGGGACTAGGGCGTCTAAGATTTATTCTTTGCTACATGCTCCAGCATCACCACGCACAAAGACTAAAGTGGAAGAAGCATGGGAAGGGGACATAGGTATCTCATGGTCTGTTGAGTTATGGGATAAATTATGGGTAAGGTTACGGAAATCCTCCAGGGCTGCAAATACTATTCACACTTTGTTTTTTATCTATAACCGACTCTTACTTCCTCCACTTATTCTTAGTAAAAGATACCCTGACTTGTCACATACTTGTTGGACTTGCTCTACACCTTATGCACATTTACTACACCTGCTTTTCAATTGTACCCCGGTTCATACGTTTTGGGTTAAGGATGGTCTCAAATCAATAACATATTTTCCACTACACATCCATTCCATATATCTCATATTTTTTTAGGTAGTATGTCCCCCATCTGGGATCACTGCACTTTCAGCATAAAAATAATTGACTTGCTTATTGCAGTAGCCTTTCAGCAGATTACTAAGGCTTGGAAGGACTTTACTAAACTCTCGTATCAGGCCTGGTGGTACGCTGTATGTTATAATCATAGGCTAGACACAACGTTTGTTTATCCACTCGCTTTGGCTCCAAAACGAAAACAGTTATGGGACCCAGTCATCTCATTTTTTGATACATGTGCTCTCCGCTCTCTGCCTAAATCCCCCTTTCAACAGGAAGTCGCTAAACCTCCTTGAGTTCCCTTCATTGTTTTACTTACTTTCTATTAACAAACAGTCTACCATTCTTTAGTATATTCACAAGTTAATAATGTTTGCATATTTTACTATAGCTGGTTACTTTTATGGTCTATTTCCTTTGGAATGTCTCTTTTATTTTCTTTAGTGTATACTTTATCTTTGCATTGATGTCTTTAATTTGTAAAAGTGGTTTACATGATTATCAATAAACTATATTCTGAACTTTAAAAAAATACAGCCCAAAATAAAAACAGCAAGCAACACAAAACATAGCCACCCTATGAGTTTTTTTAAGGTAGGACAGCGAAAAAAACTGTAAAATTTCAGGAGACGCAGCGGGAAAACCCCTCAGTTTGAGCGCATCGTCTGAGTAAAGATGTGTAAAATCAGTTGTTAGACATTTGGCTAAGTGGCACTGCGCAGGTCTTACGCCTCCTTTTCCGGTGTACAGAGAACCGCAGAAAATGGTCTGAGTTGTTTTGCGTATTCGAAGTTGCTGCCTGAGACATCTCACAGTTGGCCATTCACAGCACAGTGGCAAGTTCGGGTACGTTGGCACAGACTACTAATACATGTTCCTTCCAAGGCTATTGCCGTTGTAAGCATGGGAAGGCAATGATACTAAACAGCCGAAAACGACTTTAAAAGGGAAGAAAAACACAGTCAGCAGCCAGAGTGTTCTGGCACAAATATTATATCTTGCCTGGAATATCAATCATCATTTACTGTTACACTAGGCCCTTCTGATTAGATATTGCAATGGGGCATGTGGGCAATTCATCTATCTATGTAACAAGGTATAATGAGCCAAATTGCACTGCAGTAAATTAGCATCGACTGATCTGGTCACCAAAGCTTTTTATCCAAGTTAATAATGAATTCAGAGATTGGAAATGTAATGCGGATATAATGCCTGCGCTCAAACGGCCACTACTATGGACCTGTTTTGCAAATGTTTCTTAAATTCGACAGCATTTGAGGGTGAAGTCTAGGGAACGTTTTCCTTAATATGGAGAATTAGATGATTATTATTAGTATTGAGATGTTTTAAGGCACCAGTTTGTCATCTTACAGTAACTTGAGAGAACAGCTCATACTTAGGAAATAAGGAAGTGGAGCATAAACACAGTAAGACATTATGGGCACACTGTCGGGTAGGATGGCACCCAACTATCAACATTCTTCATTGCAGCTCCTGGAGCATTGGCAAAGGTTTCCTTAAACATCATGGTATTTGGAAGCTTTGTGAATCAAATGCAGTTGATGTGAGGCCTTAGAAAGGGCTCCAGCACATGCACGGTTTTAGGGCTGAGCAAGCCCAAGGATAAACTCCAATGTTCCTTAAGGATGAGGAGGTGAGGTGGAATTTGGTGCGATGGTGAGGATGGATGGGTTTTCTACCAAGTGTTACATTTAAATTTTGATACCCAAGCTGTTTAAGTAGATTTCTGTGACATCTCTGCCTAGTGTAGCTTTTAAGTGTTAATGTACTACACGAATGCTCTTTTTCCTAAAGAGGGAAAAATCAAAGGGGAATGTCATTTGAATGCATGTCCGAACCTTTTTTTTAAGTTGAGGTAACGAAGCTATACCCCCTGTGGTCTGTCTGCTATGCTGAATTTGGTATTCAGCAATGTCACAGCACTTTGCCCTGCACCCTTCCTCGTCTTTGACACCTGACTCTCATGCCTCATCGCTCATCTGTCAAAAAGCATTTAAAAGTACTTTCATGCACATCCTACCGTCCATCGTGACAACTACCCTATCAGTGCAGCACGGCTCGTCAGTGGTCGTCAATATAAAATGCAATGTAAAAAACGTTTGGTGGTGTAGATGCTTAACTGAACACATTGCAGAATATTTCGACGGAAATACTCTGTCCGCGAGACTTCGACAATCTGCCAGTGACTATCATTGGAGCTGGAGAAGACTCTATCACAGACTGGCTCTCACTAAGAGGCAGCGACACCACCACCGGACGGCAGAAAGGCTAGGACATGGGCGTAATTTAATGTCTTCATGTCTTCCATGTAAGCTACCCCACCGTCGAGAATATGGGTGCATTAAAAAAGTAAGTGTAAAGTAATAGAGCAATATAACGGCATAGTACTTTTTTCAGATGGGTTGGCAGGATAGGTGAGCAAGAAGTAAAAAACACGAGCATTCGTATTGAATGCTCAAACACATAGAAAAAAGTAATTCCTAAAATGGAAGCTGTGGATGAACACCAGTACTTGGATGATTCTCTGGGGGGGCGGCAGGGGGAGGAGGATAAATACAAGAAGAGGCATGATGTGTGCATGCCATGTACAAATAGGAATGAAGGGCCCGAGCTATAAGGGACCAAACAAATGTAACCCATTGGGCGGCTGAAGCACACAGAATTGTAAGCAACATGTCTCTTCAAGATAGCGCATGCACTTTCTAGCCAAGACCTAAAAAGGTGAAGATGCAATCAGACGATCCATTCCAAAGAAACGGTCACATTGCAATCTGATAATTTTTTTTGCAACAAGTAATGGAATTTCTTACATTGTGAATAATGACTTGTAACACAGCATGTCTTTGTGCTGCAGTGATATTTGTTATAAAATCGTGCCACTTAAGTGTAAAATAGCCAGCAATTCATCTGGCGTGCAGCATTTTGATCTTATAACTAACAGTAATGAATCTTAAGTTGCAACTGAGCACACAAATGACAGAAACTTTCATGTAAGTAGGGGTGTCAGTCACCATCTTTGATATATTTGCTAATTAAAATAAAAGGTAAACCTATGTAACACGTCGGTAGTGTTTGCTCTATGTCACAATTCCTGGTTGTTGTCATTGTTAGTCTATCTATTTGTAGGAAATGCTTGTAATTCCTAGAACCTAGACAAGTAACAGTGTCACACATGGCTTTATAGGATGCCAAATAAACCCACACGTGGTTATAAAACCAAATGTTCACTCACAGCTACTTCTGAAGGCATTATCAATAATTGATGAAGGGCAACCTCACAGCCTGGCTAGAACAAACAAATATAAGAAAGAACGGGATGCAACTGTAGGGAATGTGCCTTTTCTTCGTGGTCACCCCGTGTTTTTTGCCTTTTGCTGGGCCCTATATGTTTGTTTACTTTAGAATTCTGTGAACTTTACTCCTGCTCACCAATAGTAAAGTATTAATCATTGTTGAATTGGTTTACTCCTAAGTGGAATACTTAATTAGCCTATAAATACCAAGTACATGGTATAAAATGTACCCAGAAGCTGAAAGGTAAATGCCACTAGAGGACTGTAGCACCTAATGTGCCATCCACTAGTTCAGATATGACTTTGTTCAGCATAGGCACCACAGGTCGTGCAATGAGAAGTCGACCAGGAGGTCTTTGAGGGCGCCACAATCTGCATGGTTGATCAATTGGGAGTGTTAGAACTTGTCTATGTATGGCTCAAGGGCTATGTTCCAATCCCCAGCGGAGTAGTATTTTTGTATGGGGGAATCAGAACAGAATCCTGGACAAGCCACGAAAAGTGTCTCTCTTGTGCATGACTGGCCAGTAAATAGAACCTATGAATAGGGTTTTGAGTTGGATAGTCGCCTTTATGGATACGTAGAGACATTGTGGGTCTTCTCATACCTTGTGTGTTTCGAGTGGGAGCCCCCATTGTGCTAAAATAGCTATTGCCCCCTTTTGGGGGGCTTGGAATGGGCCTATTGTGGATCTGAAGTTTGCCTTTCTGTGAGTGTGGTATTCCCTCTCAACCTAGTGGGTTTTCTTCAGTAATACAATGCTGTGTCGTTGGGTATGGAGGTAGGTCAGGATCTCTCTTTCATCTGATAAAACTTGTCAGGCTGTTGACTTTGAGCGAGACTACATTGAAGGTGTTTTTAGGTGGGCTTAATCCAATGGAATGGGAGCGGGGTGGTCAGCCCTGGTTGCCTGTTATTGTTGGCCCCAGTGCTGGACACCCACCATCTGTGGGGGAAGGCCATCTACCTGGGTAATTCACATCTGGTGAGGTGCTCTTCTTGCATCTCACCTTGAGTCCAGGGAGGACCTGATCAGGCAGTTCGGTCTGGACTGTTCCCATTTGGCGCAGGGACAAGACTGTTTTGCATATGGCTGGGTCCAAATTGGAATGGCATGGTGAGCAAAGAATCGATGGATTTAGGCCCAGAACTCTGTACTGGGGTGAATGTATGACATTGTTCTACATTCTGTCCATCAATTGTTGTTTTTGCATTTGTCACCCAGAGTGGGATGGGTATGCCCAGACGTGGGTCCCGTGCTCTCCATCCCACTGGAGTCAATCTATCCTGGCTGATGAGGGCTGAAAGCCTTAAACCAGTCTCAGGATGCTTGTTTCCAGTCCAGGTAGGACCTGGCCTGGCAGTTCGGTCTGACTGTTCCTATTGGGTGCAGGGTCAAGACTGATTTGCATATGGCTGGGTCCAAACTGGAATGGCATGTTGAGCAAAAAAACAATGGATTTAGTACCAGATCTCTGTACTGGGGTGAATTTATGACATTGTTCTACATTCTGCCCATCAATTGTTCTTTTTGGATTTTTCACCCCGAGTGGGATGGGTATGCCCTGATGGGGGTCCCGTGCTCTCCATGACACTGGAGTCAAGCTATCCTGGCCGATGAGGGGTGAAACCCAGAAACCGGTCCTAGATGCTTGTTTCCAGTCCAGGGAGGACCTGGCCTCACAGTTCAGGCTGGACTGTACCCCTTGGGCGCAGGGTCAAGACTGATTTGCATATGCTGGTTCCAAACTGGAATGGCATGGTGAGCAAAAAAGCGATGGATTTAGGACCAGATCTCTGTACTGGGGTGAATGTATGACATTGTTCTGCATTATGTCCATCAATTGCTGTTTTTGCATTTTCTACCCCGAGTGGGACGGGTATGCCAAGACCTGGGTCCTGTGCTCTCCATGCCACTAGAGTCAAGCTATCCTGGCTGATGAGGGCTGAAAGCCCGAAACCGGTCTTAGGATGCTTGTTTCCAGTCAAGGGAAGACCTGACCTGGCAGTTCGGCCTGGACTGTTCCCAGTGATTTGCATATGACTGGTTACAAACTGGAATGGCATGGTGAGC
This sequence comes from Lissotriton helveticus, assembly GCF_964261635.1. Classification (NCBI taxonomy): domain Eukaryota; kingdom Metazoa; phylum Chordata; class Amphibia; order Caudata; family Salamandridae; genus Lissotriton; species Lissotriton helveticus. The sequence goes on along the minus strand of NC_136067.1, from coordinate 1,432,184,688 downwards.
AAAAAAACAATGGATTTAGGCCCAGATCTCTGTACTAGGGTGAATGTACGACATTGTTCTGAATTCTGTCCATCAATTGTTCTTTTTCCATTAAAGAATATGTCAGGCGTGGGTGTCATCCATGAGAAAAAGTCATAATTAAGACAAATCTCCTCAGAATGTAACAATCAAAGAATTACAATCTTCTAAATCTACATTCTGTTAACCCAATTTGAAATTCTTGTCAACTGTGCTATCAAAGATATGGCTCTGAAATGGATGAAATTAATTCCAGGCCAAATCCTTGCCACCTTTTGCATTGAATCTGAGAGGTGCCCACTGGAGAATGCATTATGGGTCCCACGTTTGTGCTCTTCTATTCTGCCTTTATATGTTGCAAATAGCAAAAATCATTAAAAAAATACAGGGTGCACTTTTTATGTCTGGCCAATAACAGCAATCTTTGTTGCCAGACTTTTGTCACACCTGAAACAAATACATATCGATGGGCTCTGAGCCATTCCCCATGGATTTGGTTGAGTTTTCCATTTTCAGCCATTACTTAAAGAAGGTTTCTTGCGCAATCTGGATCAGCCGAGAGAATATTCTCTTTCACGTGGCTTTACCCATTTTATTGGTGGACTACTTGTATCAGTCAGCCTCTGGAATGCATCCATTGCAGTGCAGTGGAAATCGATTGCTATTGTTATTTTATGGGTGCTACTCATTATGTTTATTACTATTAGTGCTGTTAGCCCAGCTCTCACCCCAATTGAACACTTGTAGCAGGTGCCCAGGCCCAGCCTTATCTGGTCCAGTCCTCTGACCAGTCTAGTCTCTTTCAGACCTAGCTCCTGTGCCTCAAGGCTCCTGCCTCGTCTTCCACTCTCCTAATTCGATCTCTTCTCACTCTCTCTCTCACTCTTTCTCTCTCTTTCACTTTTCTGCCATTTGTGCCTCTTTGTTTTCCCTTTTTCACCCTTTTAAGTCTCTTGACTCTTTCCCTCTCTGCACTCTTTTGTACATCTTTGTGCTCACTTTTTCGCCTCTACATTCTCTCTCTTTCACCTCTTTGTGCCTCTTTTTGCTCCCGTCACACCTGTTGGACTTGACTTTTTAAGTGGGTTTATCCTCAGACTTTTTTCTTTTTGGCCTCCTGTTTTTGTTGGTTTTAGAACTCTGGGCACTTTACAGCTGCTATTCAGTGCTAAAGTGCATATGTGTTCCATGTAAATTGTGTTAATTGATTGGTGTTTCCATGTTTGGCTTATTTGATTTACTACTAAGTCCCTAGTATAGTGCACTGTGTGTGCCCAGTGCCCATAAACCAAATGCTGCTAGTGGGCCTGCAGTACTGGGTGTGCCACCCAGACAAGCAGCCCTTCAAAGGGATCTCAGACCTGCCACTGCAGTGTCTGCACTCAGTTTTAAACTGCCTTGGCAACCTGGCAAGTGCACCCACTTGCCAGGCCCCAACCCTTCCCTTTTCTTACAAGTAAGACATACACTGCACACTGCCCATAGGGGCCCAAGGTACCCCTATAGGCAGGGTGCCCAAGGTACCCCTATGGGCAGAGTGCAGTGTACGTGAAAGGTAGGACATGTACTGGTGTGTGTGACATGTCCTGATAGTGAAATACAGTATAATTTGTTTTTCACTAATGAAAGGCTACCTGTCCCATAGGATAGAATGGGAGATACTGTGTAACATCTTACAAGTATACATTCTCATTGCGACAAGATAGAGAAATTGAGTTTGGGCTCTCTGAACTCAGAATTTAATAACACATCTTTTAGCAAAGATGGTGTTTAAATTATGGGTTTGAAAATGCCACTTTTAGAAAGTAGCCATTTTCTTCCTTAACCATCCTGTGTCTATCGGCTGGGTTGGATGTATGTCGTTACAACGCATTCTTTTTCCACGCATGCCTTTACAATGCAGGTTTTACAACGCAAGTCGTTACAATGTCTTGCGTTGGGGGCGCTGGATAGTGAATAGTTTAATTTACTATTCCAACTCCAGTCCCCGTGGATAGTAGGGAAGGTGTTGGATAGTAAATTAAACTATTACCTATCCTACAGCGCCCCCCGGCGCAATTCGTTGTAACGAATTGCATTGTAAAAGTTGCGTGGTAAAGGTAGTGCGTGGTAAAAGTTGCGTTGTAAACGCTGTTTACCGCTGGGTTGTAGATTAACTGTCTGGCGCTGGAGTGACAGGGGCTGGGTATGTGCATTCACTGTAGACAGCCACTGGGAGGGTTGAGGTGTGTCCTACTTTTCCTAGATGAGTCAGGGCTGGGCTTAATAGACCTGTGCTGTATTTAAAGTAGTGGGAGGAGATTTCCTTGCACCTGAATAGGCCTGGTCTGCTGTACACAATGCTGTCGCCACCTCCTGGGAGGATGCTGGGCCAGGGAGGTCAAAACTGGTTTCACTAAGCACAGAGACTCTCTGCCACAAGGGAACAAGGAGAAATGTGGTATAAATATTGGGTCCCAGACCCGAGAATGTTAGAACTCTTTTGGACTCAGAAACCTGCCAAGAAGAAGAGCTGGAGAAACTGTCTGGAGAAACTACCACCTTGCTGTGTGCTTTGCTGTGTTAGGCTGCAGTGGCTGCTTCTTTCTTGGGCAGACTGGACTGGACTAAACTGTCTGCAATTTCTTTGAGTTTTTCCAAGGGCTTGAGGTAGAGCTTGCTCCCTGTTCAAGAAGTCTCAGGAACAGCAAAGACCTAAAGTTAATCTTCTACCATCACTAGGAACTGTGTGTTTTGTGCTGCAACAATAGAGAAAGCAACCCAACGCCGCTCTGGCTCCTTGACCCAGAGGCACCATAGAGGGCACCACCGCACTTCGCACCGCAACCCTGGTCTCACCGACGACACCGTGAGCTGCCACTGCCGAGCCAGTGCTTGTACCCGTGGTTCGAGAGCACCGCTCATCAGTTACACAATGCACCGCCCTCACCCCACACCACAGCTTGGCCTACTGACACCGGCACCATCGACTCCAGTTCGTCAGCACTTCAGCAACGATGACACCATTGCTTGCACCACAACCTGCCAGCACCATGACGAGCACCGTATCACTTTGTATTGCAGCCCTGGTCTCACCACTGCCACTGGACAACCATCATTCAGCCACTGCCTGTACCACGACCTGAGGGCACTGCATGTCGCACTGCTGCACTTCACACAGCAGCCCCAACACATGCCTTGTGCACCCCACTTCGATCGCGAGGTGTTTGATCTGCAACATGTGTGACACTTCAATGGCCCGACGACTCCCGCCTGACCTTCAAAGCTGATGCCGCCGGCTCTTTGGAGCTCAATGGGAGGTCGCCGACGCCCTGCATTTCTAAAGGTACTGTTTTGCGGGTTTCCTGACACTAATGTGAATGTAAATGTAAATGTATGTGTCTTGTAAAGCGCACTGCTGCCCTGAGGCGTCCTGGCGCTGTAGACCGCTGGGGAACCCGTCCTGGCTATCCCTGTGAGATGGTCCCTACTGGGTATCTCCAAGGTGAAACCAGGCATCCCCGGCGAATGTGGGGGGCCATTGTAGAGATGAGGCAAGCTAATGCCCAGAGTTGCCGAGTGTGATCCCTGGTTAGAGTAGGCACCGAGGCGAGAATTATCAAGTCCGCTGACCCTGGTCCACGACCCTGCCGCGTCGGGAATTGAACCCTGGTCCCGGGCCGTTCTCTACTTCCGGGTCTGCCGCCTCTAACCAGTGAGACACACCACTCCACTATAGCTGGCCTGGCCTGGGATGCCGTGGTCATCCATTACTGTTTGGGTTTTTTATGCATGATGCAGTGGCATCCTGGACTGATCTATTGACTTCAAGGAACTGTATTTTAAGTCTATTTTGATTATTTCTGAGAACTGTATGGTGGTTTCTTATCCTTTTTGGTCTTGTTTTGAACAGATAAAATGTTGGATATTTTTCTAAAACTGGTGTGGTGTCCTTTTATAGTGTTTTCACGGTATAGCTGTTGGTTATATGCAAAGTCTTTCCACACTGCCTCTGAGATAAGCCTGGCTGCTCGTGCCAAGCTACCAAGGGAGTGAGCAGGTTTTTTTTCATTAGTGTATCCCCCTTATCCTGACTAGGAAGAAGGGTCCCTACTTGAACAGGGTAACACCCTGCCAACTATATGCTCCCATTTCTAACAACACCCATGTGAGACTTTTGACTCTCTCTTTTTAACCCTTTTGCTCCTCTTTTTGCTCGCATATACGTCACTTTGAGGGTTTCTTGCTCACCTTTTGTTCCTTTTTGTGGCTTTTTTGCTCACTCTTTCACCCTTCTGTGCCTCTCTTGGTGATTCATCTTTTCCACCCTTTTGCATCATGTGCCACACTCATCTTCCTGCCACCCACCATCCATGCCCCCTCCTTTCTACCCCTCTTCCTAGGACCTACTTAATGGGTGGAGCATCACGGAATATCAATGAAGTAGGTGCCCAGGCCCTTACTTACCTCGACCAGTGCTCTGACCAGTCTTCCTACCGGTCAAGGCCCTTGCAGACCCAGCTCCTATGCCTCAAGCCTCCCTTCTCACCCTCCACACTCCTCATTTGCTCTCTTTTCCCTTTCTCTATCGCTTATTTTTTATTTATAAAGTTTTATATAGTGCGAACAAGGTCCCAAGGGATATTAGAGCACTTTACAATACGAATGGAAGGAAGGACATAAATGCAATATCCACACAAAGTAAGGAAAAAAAAAGAATTAGCAGATTACAGGACAAATGTACCCCAGAGGGTTGCTCAATCAGCAAGTGTAAGCGGACAACAAGTAAGGGTCATGCGTATGCAGTAAAGAAGAGCCGTAAAAAAATGTGGTACAATATTAGTAGGAACAATGAAAATAGGCAAGTGAGACTATCCCTCTTAGGATAAGAATTTGTTCATTAGGAATCTTTTGACTTCCAATTTGAACATTGTCACTGAAGAGATTCTGCATACTTCCGGTGGAAGGCAGTTCCATATCTTTGGGGCAGCACCTGAAAAAGCTCTGTGACAAGTTCTCTTTTTTTTAAGGATCAGTGGTTTCAGGAGGAAGATAGAGGTGCTTCTTGAGGCTCTTTTTCCACAGGATAGTTCAAGTTTTTGAACCAGGTACAAGGGGGTATTGAAGTGATGAGCTTTGTGCATCAGAACAGCAATCTTCAACTGGATTTGTGCTTCATAGGGCAGCCATTTAAGAGATTTTAGTACAGGGGATTTATGCTCATTTTGTTTGGTATCTGTAACCAGTCTCGCTGCAGCATTTAGGGAAGCCCTTAGTGGAGCCACGGAGTAATTGGGAAGGCCACAGAGTGTAGCACTGCCTTAGTCTAGCCTCGGAAGGACAAGCGCTTGGACCACCTGCTTGAAATCATTTAGTGGAAGGACAGGTTTGATATTTCTGATTGATCCCAGCATGTGATTTGATCCCTTACATACATTGCTGCTGTGATTTTTCATATTCATGTGCTTGTCCAAGGTGATGCCAAGTGACTTGGCTGAGTCTATGATAAGAGGAGTGCAGTTGAAAGCAGTGAGGTGAGTCAGCCATTTGTCTAGTTTGGGGATGAGGTTCGGAGGGGAGATGAGCAGGAATTCCGTTTTGGAAGTATTGAGTAGGAGGTGGTTCTCGGTTAACCAGTTTTGAGTAGATGTTAAGGTAGTATTGAGTGAGATGATATTTTCCGGGGATGACATTTTCAGATAGGGTTGCGTGTCATCTGCATACATTTGAAAAAATTATTCTCTTGACTCTTGAATCTTGACTCTCTCTCTCTGTTAGACCTGACAGCCTTGGGGTTGTCTTCCCCCAACTTTTTGGCTGCCTCCCTCCATTTGTCTGACTTTGTTTTTGCTGGCATTAGGACTGTTAACCAGTGCTTGAGCTCTCTCCTCAACATTGTAATATTGGTTCTACCACAATTGGCATATTTCATTTAATTATCATTCCCTAGTAAAGTGCAATACATGTGCCCAGGGACAGTACATTTTCTACTAGTGGACCTGGAGTGCTGGTAGTGCCACCCCCATAAGTAACCCCTTAACCATGTCTCAGGCAAGCCTCTGCAGAGCCTGTCTGTGCCGTTTCACAGTGCAATGTCGAACTAGCAAGTAATCCCGCTTGCCAGGACTAAAAATTCCCTTTTTTGTAAATACAAGTCACCTCCAAGGTAGGCCCTGTATAACCCACAGGGCAGGGTGTAATACATTTAAAAAGCAGGGCATGTACTTTTAACCTTTACATGTCTTGGTAGTGAACAACTCCTTGTTTTGTTTTTCGCTACTACCAGGCCTACCTCTCCCATTGGATAACATTTGGATTACCTTATTATATCTTTTTGAGTTCAAAAATATAAGTTTATTAAAAGTAATACAAGGTAATAATACAAAATAGGAACGAAGCGTTATAAGGAAAAACAATAAGGGGATGGGATGGGAAGGGGAAACATATGATGATAATTAAAAAAAATGCAATTTGAATTGAGCAATCCGAAACATAATGAACTAATCATGGGTAACAAGAAGTAAAAAGAAAGGGTACAATAAATATTCAATATAAACAAATGCAATTAGAACTATGCAGTTAAACAGTTTAGCAGAACATGAGGAAATAGAAAGGGTATCAAGGGGGTTTAGGAACCTCCTGCTGTGCAGGTCGTGGACGAAAGGAGCGAGTTGTACAATTATCTAAATACAGCGTAATAGGGAGCCATAACTCAGCACGTTTGACAGCCAACTGGGCAGGAAAAACAAAAGCAGTATCAAGTCTATGGTTGTGACAAACATTATACCACCAAGCTTTGAAAGTGATATTGGACGCGGACTTCCAATTGACAGTAATTTGTTGAAATGCAACAGCCAATAATAAATCAACAATGCGAGCATTAAGATCATTCTGGTCCCAACAAGGGGAGAGACTACCCAAAAAGATCTGGGCATGGGAAAATGGAATACTAGTGGAAAAAATAACATTAATTTGAGCCCAAACTTGTAACCAGAAGGCGCGTACCTCCTTGCAGATAAACAACATGTGAAACAAAGTAGCATTAGGTGAAGAGCAAGACCAACATGTATCTGGTGTGGTAGGGAAATGTTTGTGAAGGGTGGAAGGAGTGCGTAACAAACGATTATAGATAAAAAATATAGATTGCGTTAAGATGCAGCTCTAGAAGGTTTACGAATCTTTGTCCAAATCTTATCCCAAAAAGAAGTTGGCCATGATATGGACAAATCATTTTCCCAATGCTCTTCCACCTTGGATTTGGGTCTGGGAAGAGTGTGTGCATGAAAGTGTTTATAGATGACAGAAGCTTTGGGAAGAGTTTGTAAAGTAGAATGTAGTTGAGTAATAGGATCAGGGGAGATGGAGGAAGGGCGAGATTTGGGGAGTTTATTATAAGTTTCTATGACTGACGCTTTAAGGAGGATGTATTGGGGAGCAGAAGAGAGGGGTAAATCAAAAGTGGAGTGAAGAGTATGGAAGGGTAAGAAAGTGGATTGTGAGAATAACTGTGAGATCCAAAGCAAACCTTTGGTTCTCCAAGATTTCCAGAAAATAGGCTTACCTCGGATTAAAAGGTATATTTATTGTGCCAAATAGTGGAGGAAAGGAAATCAGCAACACAAACAGGAGGAGGAGGATGAGAGGATAAGAGGAGTTTGAGAGTGAATTTATGAATAGGAGTAAGAACTGAAGAGGGCTTGCGTGAAAAGAAGATACACTCAGCAAAAGAGAAAGGGGAGAGAAAAAAGCGTTCCACCTTAGTCCACAAAGGGCAAGGAGAGTCAGGATCTTGCAGCCAAAAGGAGGATTGACGCAACAAGAAAGCCTGATGATAGGCCAGGAAATCTGGAAAATTGACACCACCTTCAGAAGCAGGACGGATGAGTTTAGCAAGGGACGTTCTGGGTTTATTATTATGCCATAAAAAGGAAGATAAGACTGAATTTATTTTTTTAAAAACTTAGCTGGAATAGAAATAGGAATATTGGAGAGGGTATAAAGAACAATAGAGGAGAGCATCATTTTGATAGTATCTAAGCGGCCCCACCAAGACAAGTAAAGAGGGTGCCACTTAGCCGTAAGGTCAGATAATTTCTGGATACACTTGGTTAGGTATAGGGAAACAGTATCAGGGATGGAGGGGGTAATATGCAATCCTAAATATTTAATATGGGAAGAGCTCCAGGTGAAATTGGATGTGCTGAAGTCAGGCTTAAAGGTGAGCTTTGTCAAGGGCAAGATTTCGCATTTATCATGGTTAAGTTTATAACCAGAAATTGAGGAATAGTGCTGTACTTCTGTCAAGAAAGCGGGGACGGAGACGGCAGGGTTCGAGATGAAAAGTAAAATGTCGTCTGCATAAGCAGCGAGTTTTATGGAAAGATCCTTAGTCTGAAAGCCGTGGATATTGGGATTTTGGCGTAGTCTAGACAAAAAGGGTTCTAGGGCCAGGTTAAATAAAAAAGGTGAAAGAGGGCATCCTTGACGAACACCTCTACCAAGGTCAAAATAGGGAGAAATTTGGCCATTAGCATAAACTGCAGCTCGCGGATGGGAGTATAATAACGAAATTAGGGAAGTGAATTTAGCACCAAACCCAAACCAATTAAGAGCACGAAAGAGGTAAGGCCACTCTACCCTATCAAACGCTTTTTCAGCGTCTAAGGCTATCGCCGCGAGAGGATGTTGGAGATGGGAGGATTTTGTTAAGATGTTAAATAAGAGTCTTGTATTGTCAGTAATGTAACGTCCTTTAACAAAGCCTGATTGTTCATCTCCTAGAAGGTCAGGAAGCAAATGATCTAATCTAATCGCTAATGATTTGGCAAAGATTTTATAGTCTATATTAACTAAGGAAATGGATCTGTAGTTTTTGCAATATTGGACGTCTTTCCCGGGTTTAGGTATTAAACAAATGTGTGCATCCGAAAAAGTGCCAGAGGAAAAGCCCATTTCAACATAAGAGTGAAGAAGAGAATGAAGTTTTGGAAGCAGTAGTTTGGAAAAGTGAAGATAAAACTCAACAGTAAAACCATCAGAGCCAGGAGCTTTGTTGAGATTAAGACGTTGGAGGGCAGTAAGCAATTCTTTTTGTGAGACATCAGATTCCAAAGAAGAAAGATCAAGAGGGAAAGATGTAGGGGTTTGAATGGTAGAGAAAAAGTGAGCAAGAGACTGAGGAGAAGATTGGGTGTCAGAAGTATACAAGGTCTCATAGAAATGGGAGAAAGTAGCAAGAATGTCAGCATCCTTATGTTGTAATCTTGCATCAGTGTCATAAACCGATTCAATATTCACTTTATTGTGCTTGACCTTTAAATAATTAGCAAGAATCTTCCCAGTTTTATTCCTACCACCATAAAATTTGGCACTGGATGTAAGCAGATATAAAGAGGCATCCTCAGTAGACTTTTCATTAAATTTTATCTTAGCAACGACCAGAGATGTCAGACTATCCAAGGAATGTGAAGTGAAATAGGCGTGTTCCAATCTCTTAATGTCATGAAGGAGAGTTGTAGTAAATTGACGAGCAGTTTTACGTTTCTTAGCGACAAAATTAATGATGAAGTCGCGCGCAGCTGCTTTAAAAGCATCCCAGAGAGTATGTTTTGAGATGGGAGGGACATCATTAAAAAGGAAAAATTCATCAAAAAAGGTAGAAAAGGAATTGGAAAACTTGGGATCTAGAAGGAGGGCATTATTAAAACGCCACCGTTTAGGACCATCAATTTTGGGGAGAACCTCAAGACTAACTACCACAGGGGCATGATCAGAGAGCAAAATTGGACCAATCTCCGCCGCTTTGAGCGTTTGAGAAAGTGCGTGGGAAACAAAAATATAATCAAGTCGTAATTGGGAACGGTGATGGGGTGAGTAAAAAGTAAACTCTTGCAAAGTCGGATTACATAAACGCCAGGAATCGACAAGCTTATGTTGTGAAATAGCTTGAGTAAAGAGTTTATGCGGCTTTGTGGGAATATAAGTGGCATCAGACTTCCTATCTAAAAAGGGGTCAAGAGGGTGGTTACAGTCTCCCGCAAGGATGAAATTATCATCCATGAATTTGGTAATGCGGGGAGAAAACTCAGCCCAAAAAAGGGGTTCACCAGTTGTGGGACCTTAGACATTAAGGAGGGAAATTGGAACACCTCTAAGCGATAGTCTGACATGATTCCATCTACCATTAGTATCTGAGTGTTGGGAGAAGACTATGAGAGGGAGCGACCTGCGACATAAAATAGCAACACCATTGCGCTTGCCATCACCTTGTGAGTAGAAGACTTCACCCACCCAACCCCTCTTAAGTTTCACAGATTCTGTATCAGAAAGGTGAGTTTCTTGAAGAAATGCAGTGTCAACATTTAATTTGGCTAGGTGAGATAAAATGCGCTGCCGTTTAATTGGGGAATTAATACCCTTAACATTCCAGGAGACTATATTTAAAGACATAGTTTATACAATAAAGCAACAAATTGGTGAACTAAGAGATCCAAAATGCAATAAATAAAAAAGAGTAAGTCAGGAAAGAAGAAAGAAATGATCAGAAATATAGGAAGAAAGAAGAAATTGAAATGAACAAGAAGAAAGCAATGTGCAAGGAAAGTATACGCACGAGTAGGGTAAAGACCCAAGATTAAGAGGTAAGAAGTAGAAGAAAGAAAAGCATTGTAAAAGAATGAATGAGAAAGTAAAGAAAAGAAATTAGCAGAAATGAAATAAGAGGAAATACAACCTGAAAAAAGAAAAACATCATCATTATGCAAAAAAGGAAATTGATTAATGGGGGGGAAGGGAAAAGGACAAGGACAAAACACAAAGAAGGTACAGAAAACGTGAGGGAAACATACCTACAGAAGAGGAATACGAGAAGAAGTCGAGGGGGGAAGGGGCCAGGTAGGTAAGGCAACACAACTGAGGTCAGCCGGGCAGGGAACCGGGGAGACGTCATCGGACAAAGAAGGGTTCCTGTGGAGACAAAGAGGGGGAAAAACAGTAAGGTGTTACAAAAACTTTAACCTATAAAAAGACCGTGAAACAAACATTGAAGAATAACAGTACAAGAGAAAATAAACTATCAAACAAGCGAACAACTTCAAAAAGGAGTAACCATTACGACAAAACGTAAGAAAAAGACAGAAGTTGGCGCAACCAAAAGTCAGCCAGAAGTGTGAAGCAGACAGCAAACAATGCAATGCAAGACAGAACAGTCGAGCAAGCGAAGGAACATCAAAAAGGAAACACCAAATGAAGAAAGAACGAGAACAGTACAAAGACAGGCAATACTAAAATTCGGCCAGGTGAAGAGGAAGAAGGACCAGAGGCATCCATGGCAGAGGTGTGATGTGCATTAATGAAGCTTTGCAGTCTCACTGGGTCCTCGTAGGTAGTCGTTTTGTTGTTATAGGTGACTTTGAACAAACAGGGATGGTACAAGCCATATCGAGCACCCATAGAGCGAAGGACCTCTCTCATGCCTAGGAAAGCTTTCCTACGATTAGCAGTTGCTTTGGCATAGTCCTGGGCGAAAAATAACGGAGAGTCAGACCATGTCAATTTAGGAAGAGCCTTGACAGCTGCTAGAACTTTCAAGAGATCGGTATACTCCAGGAAGTAGAGAATTACGCCTCTTGGTCATTGTGACATGGAAAGGGATGCAGGTAGGCTGCCAAGACGATGAGCACGTTGGATGTTGAGAGACGTATCCTCTGGCAAGTGAAGCAATTTGGGAAGGAAAGATTTAAAGAAAGCAGGCGGGTCCGATCCTTCAAGACCCTCCACTAGGTCGTAAATGCGAAGATTATTACGCCTGCCTCTATTTTCTAACTCCTCCACTTGCTTCTGAAGAGCGCCCACCTGCGAAGAGAGATGTGAAACTGTGGCTTGAGATTCTTGAAAAGATGCGACAGATTGCTCATACGAAGAAACCCTTGTCTCAATTTGGGACCAATTGTCTGTTAGAACCTGAAGTTTGGCATTAGTTTCCTCCATGAAAGGGCGCAACAACCCAATTTCCTCGAGAAAAGGGCGAAATGATCGGATTTCTTCCAGTAAGAGTTCCATAGATACAGGTGTCGATGGCTTAGGCGGTGAAGGAGGATCTTTTTTCAGTCTTTTAACAGTTGTTTTCCCTGATGTTGGCTGAGAGGACGAATCCATGGCTGCCTCCAATCCAGAGCTGCCTCCAATCCAGATGAAGCGAGAGAATCCTCTAACTGGGAAAGAGCCGAAAAAACTTTAGAGTTCTTAACAAAAGCCACCCTTGTAGTCGCTTTGGACGATAAGCGAGACATATGTTTTTGTCGTCCCATATAAAGAAGATGAAGAAACGTGCAGGAAACGTGATGTAATAGCACTGGACAGCAGAGGGGAGAGGCACTGTTTGTAGCGAAAAAAGTCACTAGTAGGTAGGTCCAGTGACGAGGTACCAAGCATGAGTAGTATGAGGGAAGGGATTAAGTATGAACATCCAGTATGATTGATGAGAGGAGGAGGCAGTGAAGTCGAGAATGCAAACAAGGAGAATACGTATACATAGGATAGGTCACGCAACCAGCTGAGTCATATAGGATGTCCAAAAAGCAGAGTCTGCACGCAGGAGGAAATTTAAATAAAGGCGTGAAACCAGCTGAGTTGTAAAGGACAACCAAAAAGCAAAGGCTGCGTTGAAGAAGTAAATAGTTATCATAAAATCGCCATCCAAATGAAGAGTAGCCGGGAAGGAAGCCTCTGCAACGCTGAGGTGATTCGCAAGAAAATGCACAGACTAATAGGGACGGTAAGTAGTCTACCGCCTCTATCCTGCATTAAAACGCTGAGTTAAATTAATGAATTCCTTCCAAAAAAGTGACCAATAAGGCATTATATGGTTCCAAGTGAAACCATAAAGCGTGTCGGATGTGAAGTAAACATGCCGGCATATAGGCAAAAGTACACCAAGGTGCACAAAATGGCGGCCGCGCTGAAAATAAAGGTGTTCACTCACATATGGACATCGCTTCTGAAGTAATGCAGCAGGCTCAGACTTCGCAAGAGTTGCAAGGGTGATTCAAGGGTCCAACGACCTTCAGGCAAAGAAGGGAAGCAAGACACGCCCGCCTTCAGGAGAGGGACGCTCCGTTGCGGGTCCCGCAAAATGGCGGCTGCGGGCGTCAGAGCGCCTTCAGAGACAGAGCATTGATTATCGTTGTCTCCTGCATAGAAGAAAATGCCTCAGGTGTCCCAGAACATTGCGGAGACGCTCTGACGGCAGGTCCGAGCCTCCAGCACAGGAACCGGGGGTGTAGAGAGGCGAGTCTCCCGGTGCCGTGGCGGAGCTTCACTCAGGCACCGCCATTACTCACGGCGCCAAGCCACGCCACCTTATTACATCTTTAAAGTGTAACTCCCAATTATGAAGAGATAGACTTTTCGGGTTTAGTGTCCTTGAATTCACAATTTAAAATTCCAGTTTTACAAATGGCACCTTTAGAAAGTTGTAGGTATGGGGAAAATGTGCGAATTCGCATTCCGCAAATTGGCGCGAAAACAAATTCACAATCCGCAAAATCCGCGAGTTCGTGCGAATTTGTGCGTGTTCGAGAGGTTTTTTGCGTGTTCGCGGGGCTTTTTGCGTGTTCGCGGGCCGCTTGCATGGCGAAGTTACCCATGCAGTCGTGTATGGGCACAGCACCCTCTGGTTCACCACTGCCACCCTCTGGTTCATCACTGCCACCCTCTGGTTCACCACTGCCACCCTCTGGTTCACCCCTGCCACCTTCTGGTTCACCCCTGCCACCCTCTGGTTCACCACTGCCACCCTCTGGTTCACCACTGCCACCCTCTGGTTCAGCACTGCCACTCTCTGGTTCAACCCTGCCACCCTCTGGTTCAACACTGTCACCCTCTGGCTCACCACTGCCACCCTCTGGTTCAGCACTGCCACTCTCTGGTTCACCCCTGCCACCCTCTGGTTCAGCACTGTCTCCCTCTGGTTCACCACTGCCACCCTCTGGTTCACGACTGCCACCCTCTGGTTTATCACAGCACCTCTGGTTCACCACTGCCACCCTCTGGTTAACCACTGTCACCCTCTGGTTCAGCACTGCCACCCTCTGGTTCACCACTGCCACCCTCTGATCCCCCCTGCCTTCCTCTGGTTCACCACAGCCACCCTCTGGTTCATCACAGCACCCTCTGGTTCACCCCTGCCACCCTCTGGTTCAGCACTGTCACCCTCTGGTTCACCACTGCCACCCTCTAGTTCACGACTGCCACCCTCTGGTTCATCACAGCACCTCTGGTTCACCACTGCCACCCTCTGGTTAACCACTGTCACCCTCTGGTTCAGCACTGCCACCCTCTGGTTCACCACTGTCACCCTCTGGTTCAGCACTGCCACCCTCTGGTTCACCACTGCCATTCTCTGGTTCACCACTGCCACCCGCTGGTTCACCCATGCCACTCTCTGGTTCACCACTGCCACCCTCTGGTTCACCCCTGCCACCCTCTGGTTCACCCCTGCCACCCTCTGGTTCACCACTGCCACCCTCTGGTTCATCACAGCACCCTCTGGTTCACCCCTGCCACCCTCTGGTTCAGCACGGTCACCCTCTGGTTCACCACTGCCACCCTCTGGTTCATCACAGCACCTCTGGTTCACCACTGCCACACTCTGGTTAACCACTGTCACCCTCTGGTTCAGCACTGCCACACTCTGTTTCACCACTGCCACTCTCTGGTTCACCACTGCCACCCTCTGGTTCACCCATGCCACCCTCTGGTTCCCTCACTGCCACCCTCTGGTTCACCCCTGTCACCATTTGGTTCATCACTGCCACCCTCTGGTTCACCCCTGCCACCCTCTGGTTCACCCCTGCCACCCTCTGGTTCAGCACTGCCACCCTCTGGTTCACCACTGCCACCCTCTGGTTCACCCCTGCCACCCTCTGGTTCACCCCTGCCACCCTCTGGTTCACCCCTGCCACCCTCTGGTTCACCACTGCCACCCTCTGGTTCAGCACTGCCACTCTCTGGTTCAACCCTGCCACCCTCTGGTTCAACCCTGCCAACCTCTGGTTCAACACTGTCACCCTCTGGCTCACCACTGCCACCCTCTGGTTCACGACTGCCACCCTCTGGTTCATCACAGCACCTCTGGTTCACCACTGCCACCCTCTGGTTAACCACTGTCACCCTAAGGTTCCGCACTGCCACCCTCTGGTTCACCACTGCCACCCTCTGGCTCACCCCTGCCACCCTCTGGTTCACCACTGCCACCCTCTGGTTCATCACAGCACCCTCTGGTTGAGAACTGTCACCCTCTGGTTCACCACTGCCACCCTCTGGTTCACGACTGCCACCCTCTGGTTCATCACAGCACCTATGGTTCACCACTGCCACCCTCTGGTTAACCACTGCCGCCCTCTGGTTCAGCACTGCCACCCTCTGGTTTACCACTGCCATTCTCTGGTTCACTACTGCCACACTCTGGTTCACCCATGCCACCCTCTGGTTCCCCACTGCCACCCTCTGGTTCACCCCTGCCACCCTCTGGTTCACCCCTCCCACCCTCTGGTTCACCACTGCCACCCTCTGGTTCAGCACTGCCACCCTCTGGTTCACCACTGCCACCCTCTGATTCACCCCTGCCACCCTCTGGTTCACCCCTGCCACCCTCTGGTTCAGCACTGCCACTCTCTGGTTCACCCCTACCACCCTCTGGTTCAGCACTGTCTCCCTCTGGTTCACCACTGCCACCCTCTGGTTCACGACTGCCACCCTCTGGTTTATCACAGCACCTCTGGTTCACCACTGCCACCCTCTGGTTAACCACTGTCACCCTCTGGTTCAGCACTGCCACCCTCTGGTTCACCACTGCCACCCTCTGGTTCACCACTGCCTTCCTCTGGTTCACCACAGCCACCCTCTGGTTCATCACAGCACCCTCTGGTTCACCCCTGCCACCCTCTGGTTCAGCACTGTCACCCTCTGGTTCACCACTGCCACACTCTAGTTCACGACTGCCACCCTCTGGTTCATCACAGCACCTCTGGTTCACCACTGCCACCCTCTGGTTAACCACTGTGACCCTCTGGTTCAGCACTGCCACCCTCTGGCTCACCACTGTCACCCTCTGGTTCAGCACTGCCACCCTCTGGTTCACCACTGCCATTCTCTGGTTCACCACTGCCACCCGCTGGTTCACCCATGCCACCCTCTGGTTCCCCACTGCCACCCTCTGGTTCACCCCTGCCACCCTCTGGTTCACCCCTGCCACCCTCTGGTTCACCACTGCCACCCTCTGGTTCATCACAGCACCCTCTGGTTCACCACTGCCACCCTCTGGTTCATCACAGCACCTCTGGTTCACCACTGCCACACTCTGGTTAACCACTGTCACCCTCTGGTTCAGCACTGCCACCCTCTGGTTCACCACTGCCACTCTCTGGTTCACCACTGCCACCCTCTGGTTCACCCATGCCACCCTCTGGTTCCCCACTGCCACCCTCTGGTTCACCCCTGCCACCATTTGGTTCATCACTGCCACCCTCTGGTTCACCCCTGCCACCCTCTGGTTCACCCCTGCCACCCTCTGGTTCAGCACTGCCACCCTCTGGTTCAGCACTATCACCCTCTGATTCACCCCTGCCACCCTCTGGTTCACCCCTGCCACCCTCTGGTTCAGCACTGCCACCCTCTGGTTCAGCATTGTCACCCTCTGGTTTACCCCTGCCACCCTCTGGTTCATCACTGTCACCCTCTGGTTCCTCACTGCCACTCTCTGGTTCACCACTGCCACCCTCTACCGAGACCTTTTGTGACGCAGCGGCAGCACTAAAGATGCGCCATGGTGCTGGTTATTAACAACGTGACGCATCTCTCTGTGAGATGTGTCACGTTGTAAAGCCCTGCGCCATCAGGAGGCGTTCCGACTCAGCCTCCTAAAAGTGGCTGAGTGAAATCTACAAGATTTGACTCAGTCACTTTTAGGCCAATGCTGCGTCAAAACCCTTCGCCTGCTTGAAGCAGGTGCAAGGCTTGATGCAGCATTGGGGAGATAGCGATACAAAAGGGGATGATGGACGGAGCGTTTGAACAAATCAAACACTCACCCCCAGTCAACTGATCTGGGTTTAATCCATCACCATTTTTTAGTTCACTTAGCCACCCCAGTTCAGACATGGCTATATGCAAATCAGTCTGACCCTGTTGCCTCATGGGAACAGTCCAGCCCGAACTGCCAAGCCATGTCTTCCCTGGACCGGAAACAAGCATCCTGGGACCGGTTTCGGATTCATAATCCTCATCAGCCAGGCTATCTTGAATCCAGTGGCCAAGTGAACAAGGGACTCACGTCTGAGCATACCCTGCCACACTTAGGGCGAACAAAGCGATACAAAAGGGGATGATGGACGGAGCGTTTGAACAAATCAAACACTCACCCCCAGTCAACTGATCTGGGTTTAATCCATCATCATTCTTTAGTTCACTCAGTCACCCCAGTTCAGACATGGCTATATGCAAATCAGTCTGACCCTGTTGCCTCATGGGAACAGTCCAGCCCGAACTGCCAAGCCATGTCTTCCCTGGACCGGAAACAAGCATCCTGGGACCGGTTTCGGATTCATAATCCTCATCAGCCAGGCTATCTCGAATCCAGTGGCCAAGTGAACAAGGGACTCACGTCTGAGCATACCCTGCCACACTTAGGGCGAACAAAGCGATACAAAAGGGGATGATGGACGGAGCGTTTGACCAAATCAAACACTCACCCCCAGTCAACTGATCTGGGTTTAATCCATCACCATTCTTTAGTTCACTCAGCCACCCCAGTTCAGACATGGCTATATGCAAATCAGTCTGACCCTGTTGCCTCATGGGAACAGTCCAGCCCGAACTGCCAAGCCATGTCTTCCCTGGACCGGAAACAAGCATCCTGGGACCGGTTTCGGATTCATAATCCTCATCAGCCAGGCTATCATGAATCCAGTGGCCAAGTGAACAAGGGACTCACGTCTGAGCATACCCTGCCACACTTAGGGCGAACAAAGCGATACAAAAGGGGATGATGGACGGAGCGTTTGAACAAATCAAACACTCACCCCCAGTCAACTGATCTGAGTTTAATCCATCACCATTCTTTAGTTCACTCAGCCACCCCAGTTCAGACATGGCTATGTGCAAATCAGTCTGACCCTGTTGCCTCATGGGAACAGTCCAGCCCGAACTGCCAAGCCATGTCTTCCCTGGACCGGAAACAAGCATCCTGGGACCGGTTTCGGATTCATAATCCTCATCAGCCAGGCTATCTTGAATCCAGTGGCCAAGTGAACAAGGGACTCACGTCTGAGCATACCCTGCCACACTTAGGGCGAACAAAGCGATACAAAAGGGGATACAAAAGGGGATGATGGACGGAGCGTTTGAACAAATCAAACACTCACCCCCAGTCAACTGATCTGGGTTTAATCCATCACCATTCTTTAGTTCACTCAGCCACCCCAGTTCAGACATGGCTATATGCAAATCAGTCTGACCCTGTTGCCTCATGTTGCCTCATGGGAACAGTCCTTTGGTTTCTGGCATTCTAGCCGTCTTCAGCCCGGCTTGCTTGAATCCAGTGGCAAAGTGAGCAAGGTTCTCACGCCTGAGCATACCCTGCCACACTTATGGTGGTCAAAAGCGGTATAAAAGTGGCCGCCATAAGTGTGGCAGGGTATACTCAGACGTGAGTCCCTTGCTCACTTTGCCACTGGATTCAAGCAAGCCGGGCTGAAGACGGCTGGAATGCCAGAAACCAAAGTCCTCGGAAGCTTGTTTCCGGTCCAGGGAAGACATGGCTTCGCCAGTTCGGGCTGCACTGTCCCCATGAGGCACAGGGTCAGACTGATTTGCATATAGCCATGTCTGAACTGGGGTGGCAGAGTGGGCTAAAGAACGGTGATGGATTAAACCCAGATCTTTTGACTCGGTGTGAGTGTTTGATTGATTCAGATGCTCCGTCCATCACCACCCCCTTTTGTTCCGCATTGAGGAGATAGGGCACCCCCAGAGCATTGCTGGAGCTGCGTCGCAAGCGCGACGCAGCTCCAACAATGCGCTGCTTTTACGGCACAGATGCGTGACGCATCTGTGCCGTGTTTGCCACATGGTGCGCCGCATTGTAAATGCGGCGCACCATGGGTGGCGGAGCTGCGGCGCACAATAACTGGCGCATCCCTGGGGATGCGCCAGTTATTGTAAATGTGCCCCTATACATTTAGCCAACGAGGGAGCACTTACTGATTAGACAGTAGAAAGTACTCAAGTTGACTAGAGGTATGGCACAAAAAGGTGGCATCTTCGTGGACAAACATGCAGGGCGGGATTCATTCTGCCCCCTGTTAGACTCGTTTTTTGTGCCCTTCTGCCCTCTGTTAGACTCATTTTTTGTGCCCTTCTGCCCTCTGTTAGACTTGTTTTTGTGCCTTTCTGCCCCGTTAGACTCGTTTTTTGTGCCCTTCTGCCCTCTGTTATACTCATTTTTCCCTTGTTTTTCTGCCCTTCTGTCCTCTGTTAGACTGGTTTTTTGTGCCCTTCTGCCCTCTGTTAGACTAGTTTTTCCCTTGTTTTTCTGCCCTTCTGCCCTTTGTTAGACTTCTTCTCTCTGCATCACCACATCATCACTCAGCGCTACCCCAGCATCACTCAGCTCCCCACATTATCACTCAGCACCACCACATTAACACTCAGAACCACCACAGCACCACTCAGCACTACCACAGCATCACTCAGCACCACCACAGCATCACTCAGCACCACCACAACACCATTTAGCACCACCACAGCATCACTCAGCACCACCACATCATCACTCAGCACCACCACAGCACCACTCAGCACCACCACAGCATCACTCAGCACTACCACAGCATCACTCAGCACCACCACATTATCACTCAGCACCACCACCGCATCCCTCAGCACCACACAGCATCACTCAGCACCACCACAGCATCACTCAACACCACCACAGCACCACTCAGCACCACCCCAGCATCACTCAGCACCATCCCAGTATCACTGAGCACCACCACAGCACCACACAGCATCACCACAGCACCACTCAGCACCACCACAGCACCACTCAGCACCACCCTGCATCAATCTGCGCAACCATTCAACAACAACTGGTTCAAATATGTTCTCTCAATGTTTCAAACTTTATTACAAATGTCACAAAAAGATGTTAATATTTCACTTCTGTTCTTGGATTTTCGTCACAATAAAATACACTGAACATAATCTTCACAAAAGTTATTTACAAAAGTTTAAGCTATTGCCATTATAAATTAAAATCACTTTTATATAAGTAGTAAATATTTAAAAATTAAAAGCCATTGTAATTTGTAATATCAATACAGCTAAGTCACGTAAACACAAAACATGCGAGACCTATTGCATTGCAAATGCTTGTTTGTACTTTGTCTTCTACGAGATCTTTGCAATGTTTCAAAAAAGAGAAAGAGAGAGAGGGAGCGAGAGAGAGAGTGAAAGAAAGAACGAAAGAACGAAAGAAAGAAAGAAAAAAGAAAGAAAAGAGAGAGAGAGAGAAAGAAAGAAAGAGAGAGACAGACAGAGAAAGAGCAAGAAAGTGAAAGTGAAAGGGAGAGTGGGAAAGAGAGGGAGAGAAAGAGAAAGAGGGAGTGAGAGAGAGAGGGGAGAGAAAGAAAGAAAGAAAGAAAGAAAGAAAGACAGAAAGAAAGAAAGAAAGAAAGACAGAAAGAAAGAAAGAAAGAAAGAAAGAAAGAAAGAAAGAAAGAAAGAAAGAAAGAAAGAAAGAAAGGAAGAAAGAAAGAAACAGTGAGAGAGAGAATGAGAGAGAAAGAAAGAGAGACAGCAAAAGAGCAAGAAAGTGAAAGAGAGAGAGAAAGAGAGAGAGAGACATGGAAAGAGAGAGAGAAAGAGAGAAAGACACACAGAGAGGGAGAGAGAGGATGAGAGAGAGAAAGAGAGAGAGAGAGAGAAGAGGAGAGAGGGAGAGAGAAAGAGAGAACGAGAGAGAAAGAAAGAAAGAGACAGAGAAAGAGCAAGAAAGTAAAAGAGAGAAAGAAAGAGAGAGAGAGACATGGAAAGAGAGAGAGAAAGAGAGAAAGACACACAGAGAGGGGGAGAGAGAAAGAGGATGAGAGAGAGAAAGAGAAAGAGAGAGAGAGAAAGAGGGAGAGTGAGAGGGAAAGAAAGAGAGAGAAAGAGAGAGTGAGAAAGAGAGGATGTGAGAGAGAGAAAGAAAGAGAGGGAGATAGAGAGAAAGAGAGAACAACGGAGAAAGAAAGAGATAAGCAGAGAAAGAGGAAGAACTTGAAAGAGAGAGAAAGAGATAAATAGAGCAAGAAAGGAGAGGAAGAGAGAGATAGAGAGAAAGAAAGAGAGGCCGGATCTCTGAAGGGCCAGTGTTACATCTTACTTATGCTTTGCATTTCCCTTGCTTAGATTTCCCCATTGCTTAGCCACTACATCTGGTAGAATGTTTGATGACACCTTAGAATGTTTGGTACCTGACTGCTCTGAGTAGAGGCAGTTGATGGCAGGCAGGCTGAGCGAGAGAAGAACTGCTCCTGGTGGGGTTTTTATTATTACATCTTTGGATCATTTTATTGTTAACTTAACTTGAATTAATCAACAATAAATCAACCTAATTTTACCTACTGGATTCAAGAACATTATTTGCTACAATTGGCAACGAGGTACAGAACAGAACCTATGCGTGGAAAGAAGACGGATTTAATGAATTACTACTGCAACTAAAGGAACTACTTTAAGCTGGAAAAGAAAAGGTAAATTAACAGAAATGCCCTGGTTAACCCCACCAGTGTCCCCAGTCATCTGGACAGCCTACTATCCCAGGGTGTTTAAGTTATTGCTGCATAATTTAGACTATATTGGTTTGGCTTGACTCAATTGGATTAAGGAGACCTGCTTACTAATGTGTCAGTGAACCGGTTTCAAACACATGACTTGGATGACAAGTTTGTCACTTTGCTGTTCGTTATTTCAGCCTGATATGGGAGCTGACTTTTTGTTTGGTGGAATAAACGCACACGTTTGGAGAGAGACTGATTTCTTGCACTAATCTAGAGAAATTATTTACGACAAGTCTTTATGTTTGGCCTCCGTGGGACATTAGCACTGACATTTGTTGAGTTTTACCGAAGCTACTGTGAATTGAAGGTTATTGCTGCCACCTACTGGATACTGGAATAAAGAAAGCTTTATTTTGCTGAGAATGTATTCTGACTACAAGTCCGGGTATTCATGCGATGAGGAATTTCATGTTTTTGGTGAACTTCGCACCCCTGAGAAGTTTTGGGGAAGCGCGTGTGTACAGAGTAACTGTCTTTGCATAAAATTGTCCACTCACCGTCTTATGTGGAGATGACGGTTGGTCGTCGGATGGCCAGCAGTGATCTTCTCTCAGTCCCTGCTACCATGCAATTGATGACGTATTTGAAAGGCATCGAGGAGTTAGTGATTCTTTCCCCTCACGTTCCGCCTCACGTTCTGATCCTGCTGTGACGTCAAACTTGCCGATGCTGCCACTGTCCGGTTGTTTCTTTTCAGCACGCCTTCACTGTGAACCATCCGGTGGATACGTGACAACGTGACGCCATTTTAGAGACTTATCTTTTCACTGCTGTGAAGATGCCTGTTGTTCAAGCTTCAGTATGTCAATAAAGTTAATAGGAAAGCGGAGGAGATGCCTGCTGCTCACTCTTCGGAATGTAAATTGAGTTAAATTTGGAAAAAACTCACTGATGACTGAACAGATGAATTCACTTTTGGAAGACATTGACATCTTCATTAAAATCGTCTGAGAGCACAAGCTTTCTACCGTTGTGTGTGACATTCCTGGACTAATTGATCGGAGTAGAAAGCATTCGACATCTCATTCAGACTACGGTGACTACTTTTGTTGTTTTAATTTCTTATTTTGGAAACTGTTCAATATGCTTTAATATTAATATTTACCATCTTACCTATTCTATTGTTGATAACATAATTCACACTGTTTGTGATGTCTATGTTATTTTAATGTATCTTTACTTCTTATTTATGAATGGTATTGTGGTTTACTTTTATTGGATGGAGCCACTTATGTGCTCAACTGTTGTTGGGGCGCTCAATTCGTATGGGTTTACTTTTATTGGATTGAGCCACGTATGTGTTCAACTTTCGTTGGGGTGCTCAATTTGTTTATTTCTCGTGATTAATTGCAGATATGTTTGATATTTATATGCTGATTTGAACCACAAGTGTGCTCAATTGTTATTGAGGTGTTCAATGTTATTCTTTCTTACTTTTGGATGAACCACGTTATTTAGTGCACTAACATTTTAGAGGAGTTCACATATGTTACTGAGTAGAGTCACGCATTTTCTTTTATAGTTGTGAACCACAAATGTGCTCAAATTATTTTGAGGTGTTCTTTTCAGAGGATTAGTTGTCCTAGTGTTAGATTTATTGGATGTGTTTTTTGCGGAGCCACATCTGTGCTCATTATGAGGCGCTCCATTTCTTGATATAAACTCTGAGGAGTTTGGATTTATTGGATGTGTATTTTTGCGGAGCCACATCTGTGCTCATTTTGAGGCGCTCCATTTCTTGATATGAACTCTGAGGAGTCCAATTGTTTTATGTTGTGAAGAGCCGTAAGTTGCTCAATTCTCTTGATATGTACTCTGAGGAGTTCAATTGTTTTAAGTTATGAAGAGCCGCAGGTTACTCTATTTGGCTTATATGAACCACGCAAGTGCTCTAATGTTTTAGAGGCGTTCAGTTTGTTAAGTTTAAAGGAGCCGTTGGTTGCTCTATTTACAAATGTATTTATTTATCTAACCCATCCATTTTCATTCTTGTGGATGTTATTATGTATCAAATCCATATTTTTCATTATAGTGGATTTTATTAAGTTATGCATCAAATCCAAATTTTCCATTCTAGTGGATTTTATTAAGTTATGCATCAAATCCAAATTTTCCATTCTAGTGGATTTTATTAAGTTATGCATCAAATCCAAATTTTCCATTCTAGTGGATTCTGTTGTTGATGTTGTTATGTATCAAATCCATAATTTTCCATTCTAGTGAATTTTATTATATTATATAATATAACATATTGTATTTATATTTGATATGGAAGTTGTGTGAGCTGTGTACTCCAATTCAATTTTTTTAAGTTTAAGGACCTTTGTGTCCAAGTGGTGGATTATAGGAACATCTGTTTAATTTTTCTTAGGAAGGGGATGGGGTCATTATATTTGAAAGGTCATTATATTTGAAAATGCAATCCTTATTATATTTCAACTGTTATTTAAGAATGCAATGTAATGTGTTCCTTTGGTCATTATATTTGAAAATGCAATCCTTATTATATTTCAACTGTTATATTTAAGAATGCAATGTAATGTATTCTCTTATCTTTGTTTGTTGTTTTCTAAGGAAGGGGGATGTGTTACATCTTACGTATGCTTTGCATTTCCCTTGCTTAGATTTCCCCATTGCTTAGCCACTACATCTGGTAGAATGTTTGATGACACCTAAGAATGTTTGGTACCTGACTGCTCTGAGTAGAGGCAGTTGATGGCAGGCAGGCTGAGCGAGAGAAGAACTGCTCCTGGTGGGGTTTTTATTATTACATCTTTGGATCATTTTATTGTTAACTTAACTTGAATTAATCTACAATAAATCAACCTAATTGTACCTACTGGATTCAAGAACATTATTTGCTACAGCCAGATTCCTGAGTTGCCCCTACAGAACATACAGCTTTTTATTTTTAGCAAAATGCATATGAAAATTGTGCTGTAAAGGTCTCTTTTAGTTTAACCCCTCCTGACAACTCAAAATGGGTGTATTTGCCATCCTCTCCCATCTTCCTGTGTTTTTATATCTGTAAGTGCTTCCTGATGAGGTTTAGTTCCTGGGACAGGTGCCTTGTTGCCTACTTGTAACTATTCTCTGACCCTGCTTCAAGGGTCAGAGCAGGGTCAGAGAATAGTTGTAAGTAGGCAACGAGGCGCCAGGAAGCACTTAGCAGCAGGTGCCCAAGTTGAAGTTAATTTCTTTGTAACCCTTTTGTAAAAGGTTACAAAGAAATTAGGTTCAACTTTTGCACCTGCTGCCGTAACCCTTGCTTGGCTGAAAATTCGTCCCCGCTGATTCACTGATTTTACCGCGATTTCGCGAGATTCGCGGATCGCGAAGTTGCGGAAAATCCGGATTTTACGCCCACCCTTAGAAAGTTGGCATTTACCTACTTTAGCCATTTGGTGTCTTCTGCCTATCTCTGGAATACACATCTGGGATGTGTGTCAGTTGGCTTTCTGCATTTGCTCTAGCCAGTCACACACATAGGAAGGGTAAATGTTCCTGTCTGATCATCTACATGCACACAGACCATCCTGAGCAGGATGGGAGGGAGAAACTGACATTTACACCTCAAAGTGCTATGTCCTGTCCCCACACAAAGGACTGATTACCCCTTGTAGTGTGCCTGGAGCCAGGTCAGTAGGGAGAGCCTTTGCGGACTTTAAAGCTTTCTTTGACATCTTCCCCACTTCAAAGGCACCCTTTGGTATGAGTACTGTACCTCTAGAACTACCAAATCAGTACACTTCTTGACTTGTGACCACTCTTTCAGGAAGAAGAGGTTCGGCTGTGCTGCTCAAGGACTGCTTCTGTGCTGGAACGGGGTTTGCTGAACTCTTGCCTTGCTGTGTTGCCCTGCTGCTCTCTGTCTGTCTGGGTGTGATTGACTGGACCTGTGTAATTAAACCCAAAGTAGTTCCAAGGGCTTGCTGACTTGCCTCCTGTTGCCTGAGTTGCAGGGACACAAATGATTTATCATTTGTGTCCCTCATCTGCTTGTGAGTCTGTCCTGTCAAGTGATGCCACCCAAGTCCTGAACCCTTCGAAGTGGACCTAAGGGTTTGATCCAGTGGAACAGACATATCTTCTGCTGGGAGAGCAGAATTGATGCAACGTCACTGATGCTTGAACCGTACTTGCGCATTGCACTCGGAACAACCACTTTGGAACCAACTCATCTGCTTGTGAGTCTGTCCTGTCAAGTAGTGCCACCCAAGTCCTGGACCCTTCGAAGTGGACCTAAGAGTTTGATCCAGTGGAACTGTCAGATCTTCTGCTGGGGGAGCAGAATTGATGCACCATCACTGATGCTTGAACCGTACTGGTGCATCGCACTCGGAACCACCACTTTGGAACCAACGAATCGCCGCCATCGCATGGAGAAGATTGACGCATCACGTACACAACGTGGAGAAACCAGGCGCATCGCATTTGGAATCCCCGCACTTCATAACCGATGCTTCGTCCAGTTGCCAGGAGAAATTTGGCGCAACACCTCTGCTGCATGGGGATCACAGATGCATCTCGCTGTTGTGACCAGAATAAAGGGACTTTTGCCCCAGGACCTGCATGGGTCCTGTATCCGGCCCGTGCTCCATTGCAGTCAGGCTGAACTTTTGACTTTGCCGGTGCACCATGACCAATTAACTCTTTTGGTGCTACTTGCTTCTAAGCGCTATATTATGCATTTCATCTTTAAAAATTCATATCTTGACTTCTAGACATTGGATGTTTGTCTTTTCGGTCTTGCTATAGTTATAAAATCATAAGCTTTTTGTCTAAGCTGGTGTGAAGTCTTTTTGTGGAGTTTTCACTCGGTTGTTGTATGAAGTGTTGCACAAATACTTCCCACATTGTCTCTTATTTTAAGCCTGACTGCTCCATGCCAAATTAATAGAATGTGAGCACAGGATAATTTAGGTTGCATTTTAACCTACCCTGACTAGGATTTTGGTTCCTGTGATGACAGTGTTGATACCGCTGCCAACTAGAAACCCCAATTTTTAACACACCTTTTAAACCTTTTGTTCTTCTTTGTGATCACTTTTTTGACCATTTTTGCCTCTTGATTTTCGTTCTTTTACTATTTTGTGCCTCTTTTAGCTCGCTTATCTCTCTTGTGAGGTCCAGCTGCCACAAGCTCAACACAGATAAAACTGAAGTGGTGCTCTTCAGAAGCAAAGCCTTCCAGTGGGACTCCCGCTCATAGTCCATACCGCCCACCTCAAAAACCTGTGAATAATCCTGAATGAAAAATTAGACATGACCAGCACAAGTCAACACAGTTACCCCCACCTTCTTCCACCTGCTGAAGATGCCATAAAAAATCTTCAAGTGGCTACCGGAAAGTTCGAGGAAAACAGTCACACAAGGCCTCATAACAAGCAGACTGGACTACCACAACACACTCTACGCCAGAATCAACAAACAGCTACTGAACAGATTCCAAGGCATCCAGAATGCTGCACAAAACTCATCCACAACCCACACCACTCTACACCTCATGGAACTCCACTGGCTCCCCATACTCAAAAACACTCACTTCAAACTCTTCACACACACCTACATTGCTTTACACAACATAGGCCCCGCTTACCTCAACACACATCCACTTCCACCATCCCTTCAGGTATCTCGGTTCTGCCGGTCTTTCACTCTCACAATTCTCTCACATACACAAGAACAGTGCAGGAGGTTGCACCCTCTCATGTATCACCTCAAAGGATTGAAACAACCTCTCCCATCACATCAGATCCTCTGTATTGCTTCTCGAATTCCACAAGAAGCTGAAGACCTGGTTCTTTGATTAACTCAAGGTAAGCCACCGCCTTCCCATCGACAAGCACCTCAATACCCTCACAATGGGTTAGCCCGCTATACAAATCTACATAGCATAGCATTGCATGATTGCAAGATTGAAACTGCAGTCCATGGATGGAATTACAAGCATGCCACAAGTCAGGTGTTAATTTCAAAAAGGGGGTGGTGATGGACAGAGTGTCTGAGTTAATCAGAACACTCCTACCCAGTCAACAGATCAGGGCTTGATCCATCACCGTTTTTTAGCTCACTGCACCATCCCAGTTCAGAACCTGGCTATATGCAAATTAGTCTGTCCCTGGCCCAGTGCATCATGGGAACAGGGCAGACCAAACTACCAAGCCAATTCTTCACTGGAAAGGAAACAAGCTTCGGGGGACCGGTTTCTGGCATTACAGCCGTCTTCGGCCCGGCTTGCTTGAATCCTGATGGTGCAATGAGCAAGGGACTCATGTCTGAGCATACCCTTCCACACTCATGGTGGCCAAAATAATTTCAAAAAGGGGGTGGTGATGGACAGAGTATCTGAGTTAATCAGAACACTCCTACCCAGTCAACAGATCAGGGCTTGATCCATCACCGTTTTTTAGCTCACTGCACCATCCCAGTTCAGAACCTGGCTATATGCAAATTAGTCTGTCCCTGGCCCAGTGCATCATGGGAACAGGGCAGACCAAACTACCAAGCCAATTCTTCACTGGAAAGGAAACAAGCTTCCGGGGACCGGTTTCTGGCATTACAGCCGTCTTCGGCCCGGCTTGCTTGAATCCTGATGGTGCAATGAGCAAGGGACTCATGTCTGAGCATACCCTTCCACACTCATGGTGGCCAAAATAATTTCAAAAAGGGGGTGGTGATGGACAGAGTATCTGAGTTAATCAGAACACTCCTACCCAGTCAACAGATCAGGGCTTGATCCATCACCGTTTTTTAGCTCACTGCACCATCCCAGTTCAGAACCTGGCTATATGCAAATTAGTCTGTCCCTGGCCCAGTGCATCATGGGAACAGGGCAGACCAAACTACCAAGCCAATTCTTCACTGGAAAGGAAACAAGCTTCCGGGGACCGGTTTCTGGCATTACAGCCGTCTTCGGCCGGCTTGCTTGAATCCTGATGGTGCAATGAGCAAGGGACTCATGTCTGAGCATACCCTTCCACACTCATGGTGGCCAAAATAATTTCAAAAAGGGGGTGGTGGTTAAGCACCTGCCTGTCAGTTGTGTGTGCTAGCAGTTTCGGGGCATTAAATTGCTCCATTGTACTGGGTGTTAATAGCTTTGTTCATTCTCTGCAAAGTAGTGAACTTTTGATGTGCCTCAAAATTGACAGGATTGGGAAAAGATACATCACGATTGACTTCATCAGCTAAACTTGTAGCAACAATGTAGAAAGGGATGATTGGTGTCTGTTTCAAAGGAAATATTCAATTCGCCTGGGAAAGAGATGTAAGCACTGTAAGTTCAAGATGGGGCTTCAGTTGCCATATTTCTTAAACTTGACTAAAGACATCCGTATTTAAGTCTGCTTATCTTTTCATGCTTAGAGGTCTCTGGCCTGACTGCAGAGTCATGCAGTCTTAAGTTACAATCAAATCATAGTTTTTGAATACTAAAAAAGAGTGACCCTACACAAAAGTGTAAGTTTACCTTTGTGAATTGGACCCCATGTGTTTAAGTTCCTCTCATTTAATAGTTAAAACACGCTGATGGTATTTGAGTGAGAAGCACCTCTAAGCAATGTGGTAGTTGCTTTGTATCAAATTGTTTTAATATTTGAAGCTATAATTGTTGCTTTTTCCAAAACACCATTGCATTAAAAACAACCTTATGCATGGCAAAAGTTTGTTTTCAGTTACTCACAAAATAGTCGCAGAGGTTTGAATTGAACAAAACCTACCTAAGTATAAAAACCTTCTTAATTGTGCTTAGCAATTATTTGACAATGTTGGTGTTGTAGAACACGAATCACTGCAAACTGATCTGAAATCAGCCGCGGGCCGTGGAGGGAGTTACGGTGGGGCAGGGAGGCGGGGAGAGGGAGGGGCAGGGTGGAGAGGGCTAAAAACCGGCACCTGGATAATTACAGGTAAGTAAACAATTTGATTAATAAAACGAATTTCGTAGTGCGCACTGCATCGCATTTTGCGATGCAGTGCGCGCTACGAAATTCGTTTTATTATTTAAATTTGTCAGTATTAAATGCGGCTGTATAACTAATGGTATGTGCTCATTTATGTGCTTATGTTATGTCTTTTCTGTGGCAAAAGCTCATGGAGGATTCTGCGGCCTAAAAGAAGAAGGTAGATATAAAAATGCTGCTTTTTGTGCTAAAAGCCAGATAACATAAACTAATGGGTTAATAATTAGCAAAGGGGGGTGGGTAACAGAATGGTTTTCAATACTCTAATTAATTAATGTATGTATGTATGTATAACCCACTTATATAGCGCTACTGTCACCCGACGGGCATCCTGGCGCTGTGATCAAGCAGATCCCCAAACAAAGTTAAAGCCTTATCAGCAAAAGGAGAATCTATACTAGTCTAGGAAACAGGTGTGTTTTTAATTCTTTTTTAAAAGACAAAAAGTTTTCTGAGCCCCTGAGCGACAGTGGCAAGTCATTCCACAGTTTGGATGCCGTGAAGCCAAAGGAGCGGCCACCCATTCGCTTTCCCTGAACTTTAGGACCAACAGCCAAATAAGCAGAAGCTGATCGAAGGGCTCTGGTGGGGGTGTACCAGGAGAACAACTCCTGTATAGGTAGAGGCCCCAATCCATGCAAAGCCCGGAAGACCAGACATAGAGCTTTGAACTCAATCCGCTTGGGGACGGGAAGCCAGTGCAAGTCTCTAAGGGCCAGATGTAGGTAGGGTTTTACCGGTCGGCCGTTACCGACCGGTAAAAGCATTTTGAGATGTAGGGGGCATATGTTGACAGAATCGGTAAATTTACCGTTCGGTAAATTTACCGATTCTGTATATTTACCGATCGGTATTTTTACCGATTCGGTAAATATGATATGTAGGTGGGACTCTTCTGAGTCCCACAAGCCTTACAGAATCGGTATTTTACCATCAAATTCAATTTGATGGTAAAATACAGATTCCGGTGTGCATGCACATGTGTGCATGCACACCTATGCCATGTGGCAGGCAGACCTGCCCCTAGGGCATGTATGCCTACCACATGGCACCCGAACCTGTTTTGGGGGTGCTAGAGGGTGTCAAAGTGACACCCCCTGCACCCTTGTGATATTCGGTATTTACCGATTCGGTAAATACCGAATCGGTAATGCCCATTCATTCCTATGGGCTTCAAAGCCCATAGGAATGAATGGGCATTACCGGTCGGTATTTACCAAATTGGTAAATACCGACTTTTACAGATTCAGTAAATCCACATCTGGATTTACCTACATCTCCCTCCTTATATTTTACCGATTCATAAATACCGAATCGGTAAAATTCGGTATTTATGAGTCGGTAAAATATATTTACCTACATCTGGCCCTTAGTGCCATGGAAGACGAGTCAGAACGTCGACGGGAAAGTGCTAATATGGCCGCAAAGTTCTGCACTCGTTGTAGCTTGCCTATTGCTGTGGAGGGTGCCCCCAGAAGCAGTGCGTTGCAGTAATCAAGTATGCTCAAGATGACACTGCGCACTACTTCTGGTCTCGCATGGGCAGGAAGCAGAGGGAGAATCTTCCACAAGGTGCGCAGCAAACCCATACAGGTGGATACTGTTTTATCAATGAAACCATCTAGTTGAAGGTTCGGTTCCATTGTTACACCCAAGTTCCGAACTGATGTGGCTGCAGCTGGCGTGCCTTGGAAGGAGGGGGGCCAAAAGTCCTGAGGTAATAGTCGAGGGGCCCGGTCCACTGAGCAGTGCAGCACCTCCGTCTTGGAGCTGTTAAATTGCAGCGAGTTGTTACTCAGCCAGGTAGCCGTGGTGACCATGCAATGGTGAAAGGTCTCCCGAGACACCGCATTCTCCCCCTCAAAGGAGAAGATGAGCTGGGTGTCGTCAGCATAATTGGTGACTGAGATGCCAAAAGATTTAATTAGCTTGACCAGGGGGTGGAGGTAAAGATTGAAAAGAATGGGGCTGATGGCCGAGCCCTGGGGAACTCCCTGCCCAACCCTTTTGATGGCAGATTTAAAGGGGGGCAAGGCAACCACCTGATGTCTGTTGGTCAGGTATGATACTAACCAGTCCCGAGCCAGGCCCGACACACCAACCTCCTCCAACCTCCTGGTCAAGATGGCATGGCTTACCGTATCGAACGCTGCTGACATGTCGAGCAGCACTAAAAAGGCTGCTCGTCCATAGTCTGCACGCGAACGAAGGTCACTCAAAACAGTCACCAAGGCTGTTTCAGTCCCATGTGCTGATCTGAAACCAAACTGCGCCGCATCCAGACAACCATTAGCTTCCAAAAAACTAGACAGATGTTTCGTGACCAGTTTTTCCAGGATCCTAATTGGAAAGGGAAGTAGTGAAATGGGTCTGTAGTTAGCGGGGCAAGAGGGGTCCAGTGATTCTTTTTCAGCAATGGGGAAACGACCGCCAGCTTCCAGCTGTCTGGGACCTGCGTGGAGTCAAGAGATTGGCAGCAAACTGCGTGGAGAGGAGGGAACAATTCTTCCCTGAAAACCTTCCAAAGTTTGTATGGGAGTACATCGAGTGGAGAGCCTGATGAAACACTATCCGCTAAAGCACCAAACTCTGCAAAGGACGGAAGAGGAAAGCTATCCAGCCTGGCTTTCCCAGTCACCAACTCAGATGTAAATGAGTGGTCGGACTCTGTTGTCTTGGGGCCCAAGTTACTCAGAATGGTTGCGATCTTATCTTCAAAGGCCGTAGCCAGTGAGTCACAAATTAACTTGGAGGCTGGAATAGCTGTAGTAGCACAGGCTGGTTGTGACATCTCATTGACCATTTTGAACAACGCCTGTGCCTTGTTCGAAGCTGACAATAGAGTCTCCTCCAGAAACCTCGCTTTTGCACACTTGATCTGTGACTTGTAAGCTGCCAACTCCTGTTTATAGAGAACCTTATCTGACTCCAGATAATGTCTCCTCCATCTCCGCTCTGCTCTCTTGCACTGGTGTTTAAGTTGGAACAGCTCCCTCAAAAACCATGGCATGGCAATTTTTGTTCTATCCCGCGTAGTTCTTAGCGGCACCAACCTATCCAAGGAAGTCATAATTTGTTGGATGATGGCATTGTAACTATCATCCACATTGTCTGCCAGCTGAAGGGCTTCTGAGAGCAGATTTGGAAGATTTGTACCTCTCAACAGCCTAGACCATTGTCTCCCGATTTTAACCGGTCCCGTACTACCGGCCTTAGGGTAGTCCAACGGGAGAGCTACGGAGAAAAGGACTAGGGCGTGGTCCGTCCAGCATTGCGGGAGGATGTTATTAACCTTTACCTGACTAGAGTCAGCAAAAATCAAATCCAGAGCATGCCCCCTCTGATGAGTCTTAGAGAGGACCAATTGCTCCAGGTTAATACTGCGACAGGCCTGAGTAAGATATACAAAGGCTGAATCCGTTGGTCCATCTGGCCATAGATTAAAATCCCCCAAAACCAGAAATCTGGCATGGGAACTGGATAGCCCGTAAATCAAGTCAGTGAGGTCGGACACAGTAGATGTGCCACCCGCCGGAGGTCTGTAACACAAGAGCCCAGTGAATAGTGCCCCCCCTGTCCCCTCAGGGAGAAGCCCATCAGTTCGTAATCCTTAATTTTCATAGTTTCTAACTGGAAAAAATCCAGCGAGTCCCTATAGATCAGCCCTCCCCCCCTGGCCCCAACCCGAGGATTATGTCTAATCCTATATCCCGGAGGGCAAGCTTGCTCCAGTTCTATACCGCTATCTAGCCTCGTCCATGTTTCTGTCATGAACAAGGCGTCTAACTCATGTTGTTCTATGAGTAGCGCTATCTCTGTGTGGTGCTTGCCTAGAGATCTCACATTTAGCAAGCCACAGGCCAGAGAGTTAGAATGATTAGCGGTAGTATGGGGCTGATGTTCTCCCGAGACAGCAGGGTTAAGGCCTAGGAGTTCTTCTCTCGTATAGGTTAAGGGTGTAGGAGAGCCAGGAGGGATCGGGCAAGGCACCAGCGCGTCCAGAGCGCGAATGGGCGCAAACGGGCTTACCTCTGGCGCACCTCCGGCGCGCCTACGGCGTGGCCGCTGCGCGCCAACGCTGCGCGCTGGGCCCTCCATCCTATTTATCACCGTAGAGCGCGGGAGACCGCCTATGCGATCGTCTAGCCCGCCAACAAAGATGGCGCCTAGTCACCTGCCCGCTTTCCCAACCACTCACCCAAGATGGCGGCTGTCGCCGCGATGAAATCCTCCCAGATAGCCCTACTCACTAAGTCCCACAAATGCGGGTGAGTTTTCCACAATTATCGTGCAGGTAAGCCTTACTAATTCGCCCCCCCAGGTAGAAGCGCGACTGCGCAAATTACAGTGCTAGCGTGAGAAAAAGCGAAAGCCAAGCAATGGCAATTTAAAAATTAGAAAACGATTTAAAATGCTGCCAGAAGCAATTCCACGCGCGCAGGTTCAACAAGATTAATGTCTTGTGTTTGTTTGAATACTAGCTTTCAAGAGAGAGGCCTAAGGCCTAGCGTTTTAAAGTGGGTGTTTGGAATCCTGTCGTGAAGAGCCGAGCACAGAGAAATGCATCAGAAAAATAAATAAATTAGACTGTGCAAGACGTGCTCTGAGAGAGCCAAATCCAAGGACAGGATATGGCAAATCAGCCAAGCTAAGGAAGCAACGAACTGTTATTCAATAAAATGTTGATTTCCGAGGAAGCTAAAGTCGCATGACTGAAAAGACAATGGTGTTTTAGAAAGGCTCAACTTTGGATTGAAAAAGGTGATGATCTCATATGGACTGACGTCTGTCAGCCAATTAAAACCCTGGATGGCAGGAGAAAAGTATACTTTTAGTGGAGATTAGCTAGTTAGAAAGGTATAAAAACCTAGCCCCATGACAGGAGGGTACTCCTCACTTTCCGGATCCAGAAAGACGTTATATGCTGTTGGACTTCTTGCTCACGTAAGGATAGCAGAAATAATTGATTTTTCCTTTCTAGGTGAAGTGAGTTTAGATAGGGAAATAGCTTTAGGGAATCGAAACTGTTATTAATTAATATTCATGTTTTCTGAATATACTCTTGAATTGTCAGTCTCATATGTCTTTTCCTCAATAAAAATGCTGCTAATTTGCTAATAAATAAAGATTCTTATTTGAAAATGGTCTTTCTTGATTAATGAAGTAAATAAAATTAGATTTTGAAATGACAAGCTGGACTTGTTTATTCATGGTCTAGTTACCATCAGTTGATCCATTTACCTAAGTGACTTAATTAAATGATTATTAATTTAAAACCATGATAAGAAATGTTATACTGCAGTTTGTATATAAAATGTAAATAGTTTTATAAATAGTTCTGATTATTAGGTCACATGATTCAGTTGCCCAAAATTTGTCTCAGTAGTTTATGGGCCTTGTGAGAGATTTATGATTAATGGTGAGTATCATGGTGTTGGGCAGTGTTGTTGAGACAGATTTCCTATAGGGGAGCTGCATCACTTGTATCGAATATAAAGGTCTTATTCTTATATCAAGTACTGCTAACCCTTGCCTCTCACTTTGGATATTTGGAGCATGTCCAAGGCACTAAAGTTTTCACCAAAATGGATCAGAGAGGACTCTATAACAGAGTACAGAGTGATGACTTTCAGTCTCTGTAATGCCCCTGCTTTTTTCGAGTGTTTTATGGAAGCAATTTTTTCAGATTTCATCCTCAAAACAATGGCTGTCTACCTAGATGACATCCTTGTTTTCTCTAAAGAACCATGTAGGATAATGCCTTTTTTGGACTGATGCTATGTAGTTTTGCTGGTTCTGTACACTGTTGATTATCTGTACACTGGGACTCTGCTAACCAGACCACAGTGACTATCCTCTGACCCCTAAAACTTTGTAATTGGCTACTTTACTAATTAGTATGTTTAAATTACCTATAAGTCAGTGGTAGGTTGTACAAAGTGTACCTAGGGCCTGTTAGTTAAATGTCACTAGTGAACTGCAGCACACATTTTGCCACCACTAAAGTGGCACTGCAAAGCATTTCTTCAGGCATGCCACTCAATCCTGAGTGTGCAGTTTTAAACTGCCATTTGGACCTGGCAAAACAAACCTTTTGCCAGTCCTAGACCTTCCTTTTCAATATTTATAAGTCATCCCTAAGGTAGGGTCTAAATGCTCTTAGAGCAGGGTGCATGGCAGTTAAAAAGTAAGAAATGTAGATTGTATGTTTTACATGTCTTGGCAGGTGAAACAACTCCAATGTTGTAATTTACTGTGGTGTGGTAGGCTCTATAATTTGGAAAGCATTGTGCTACTTTCTATTATAAATTAAAACATCAGGGGCCCGATGTAGGTCGGTCGGTAACGGCCGAAAATCGGTATTTTTGGCCGTTATCGACCGGTATTACAGAAATGGGATGTAGGGGCATTTGTAACTGATTCGGTAAAATTACCGATCGGTAAATTTACCGATCGGTATTTCTACCGAATCGGTAAATTTGAGATGTAGGTGGGATTCTTCTGAGTCCCACAAGCCTTACAGAATCGGTATTTTACCATCAAATCAATTTGATGGTAAAATACCGATTCCGGTGTGCATGCACATGTGTGCATGCACACCTATGCAATATGACAGGCAGACCTGCCCTTAGGGCAGGTATGCCTGCCACATGGCACCCGAGCCTCTTTTGGGGGTGCCAGAGGGTGTCAAAATGACACCCCCTGCACCCTTGTGTAATTCGGTATTTACCAATTCGGTAAATACCGAATCGGTAATGCCCATTCATTCCTATAGGCTTCAAAGCCCATAGGAATGAATGGGCATTACCGGTCGGTATTTACCGAATCGGTAAATACAGATTTTTACCGATTCAGTAAATGGAACATCTGGATGCTCCTACATGTCCCCCCTTCTTATTTACCGATTCTTAATTACCAAATCGGTAAAATTCGGTAATTAAGAATCGGTAAATAAGTCCTACCTACATCTGGCCCTAAATGCTTTAAAACTCTTTAAACTTGAATGTCCCACTCCTGTCAGTGCAACAGTATGGAAAGTGTTGGATAGCGTAAAGATGCAAATTACTATTCCCATTCTAAAGAGAGCAACAGTAGGGAAAGTGTTGGATAGCAGAGGGGTAAAAAATGCCATGCAACTCCAGTGAGTGCAACAGTTGGGACGTGTTGAATATTCCGACTCCAGTGACTGCGACAGTAGGGAAAGTATTGGATAGCGGAGAGTTAAAAATTACTTTTCCTACTCCAGTGAGTGCAACAGTAGGGAAAGTGTTGGATGGCGGAGGGGTAGAAATGACTATTCCCACTCCAGTGAGGGCTACAGTAGGGAAAGTGTGGGATAGAATAGGGAAACAAAATACTATTCCCACTCCAGTGAGTGCAACAGTAGGGAAAGTGTTGGATGGCGGAGGGGTAGAAATTACTATTCCCACTCCAGTGAGTGCAACAGTAGGTAAAGTGTTGGATAGCGGAGGGATAACATTTCTATTCCCACTCCAATTAGTGCAACAGTGGGGAAAGTGTTGGATAGCGAAGTGATAAAATTTACTATTCCCACTCCAGTCAGTGCATCAATAGGGAAAGTGCTGGATGGCAGAGCAGTAAAAATTACTATTCCCACTCCAGTGAGTGCAACAGTAGGGAAAGTGTTGGATAGCGAAGTGATAAGATGTGCTATTCCCACTCTAGTCAGTGCATCAATAGGGAAAGTGTCAGATTGCAGAGGGGTGAAATTTACTATTCTTACTCCAGTCAGTAAAAAATTTAAAAACAAACAAAATATCAACAGAATAAAACATTTTTTTTTAAAGTAAGTAAAAAAAATATGTTAAAGACAAAAATATATTTAATTCTAAAAATGAAAAACATATTATAAAGTTAACTACAAATCAGAAATAACTACACATATTATATTGAATAAAATATAAAAATAATTGTGAAACAAATACATATTTTTATTTAGAAATTATTTATTAACAAAAACAATTATTACATACATTTTGTCTATTTACTTCCTAGCCTATAACACCACATAGCTCACAACCCACATAGAAAATAAAACAAAAGTATTTCCATAAAGAACATAATTAATTAGCAATTAAACAAATATTATTAATTAAAAAACAAACTAAAACACATACAATTTAATTAACTTCCCACCCTTTAAACCAGAGGTCTTCAAACTGTGGGGCGCAACCCCCGGGGGGCCATGGAGTCCTGGAAAGGGGTAGTACATTTTCAGGTCTCACTTCTAGCTGGAATTTAAAACATGCTCTTCCTTTTGAAAACCGGGACGCGTCATTAAAATGCTACAGCCGAAGTTAATTGTCTCCTGTGCTGTGAAACCAAGAGGCTGGACTGGGCCTGAAATAATCCTTCATGCCAGGGTGACTGCTTACCTGAATGAAATGCAAATATGTATTTTGAGGTAATCGCCAAATGTAAATGGTGCTTGGGAGCGGTTCTGGCTTTAATTGCTTTGACATCGCAAGTATATATCTTTTTTAGTGGTAGTAAGAAGAGTTAGCAAGTGGCCTGTGAAGTGCATGCTTTTAACTGCTTGGTACCTCTGAGGAGGTGTTACAGGGACAGCTAAGCAAAAAAAATGCATTACTTATGTTCTGGTATTACTAAATCTACACTTTGGAAGCACCATTATATCCTAAAACTATTTGCACAGTTTGTAGCAGTCTACCTTATAATGTGTGTAATACAAGAATAAAATAATGAATTACACTTTCACAGTGCTTTCTGTCACAGGCTGTGACCTTGTAGCACTAAAAATCCACAAGTCAGTATTCTCCACTGCACCAACCAAATTTAGGGGCAGATTTACCAGGAACTGACACATCTGCAAAGATCCGTCATTTTCCTAGCGCCAGCTCCAAATGTCCTTGCACCACCATGGATGCACTGAATTTACAATACAGTGCTCCATGACACACAGATTAACAGATACGTCAGAAATACTGATGCATCTGTTGGCATGAAAGTGACGCATCGCTGGAATTGCTCATAAAAGTGACGCAACTCCAGCAATGTGCCACAACAGATAGGTGAGTCTCACACAAAAAACCCTGCGTCATTCATTACGCCTGGTCTGAGCAGACAGGGATTTTGAAGCAGTGAAAGCATAGAGTGATGCAGTGAAATATAAATTTCACTGTGTTAGTTCTACATGGCTTTTTGCGTGGGAACACCTAGCCTGCATACATAATACCTGGTGTAGGTATAATGTGCTGCAGGGCTTTACAATGTGACACATCTCCCTAGATGCATCACATTGTAAATTGCCAAATTGTTTGCGCCACCGTTGCGTCAAAAAAGTGACGCAATGGCGGCGCAAAGAGTTGCACAGGGCTTGTAAATCTGCCCCAAAATTCTGTGGCTCTCTGGTTACAGACACAGACCTCTGCAGTGCATTAACTAATAGAGGTTTCCTAATGTTCTACAGTGCATTTCCAACTGAGTAACAACTTTTTAAATTTATTTTTCATTTAAGCTAGCCCTAATTTTATTTGTAGCTACCTGAAGGTGAAAGAACAAAGGAGTTCCATGGGCATTGCGGTGGGTGTTCCCACGTAACACCCATGGATTTTGACACTGCCCCAGATTTACCAAACCATGTAAACCTGAAGCAGTGCCAAAACCTTACTCTTCACCACAGCAGGCGTAATGAGGAGAAATGTTTTCATGTCTCCTCTTATTTGTTCCTCTTTCCATATGTGCTGCATTCTGCAGGACACATAGAATGAGGAAAACCCCTCTCCAGGCACCTTCCTGACTAAAAAACAATCCTGCCTACATTGGTTCTAGGCAGCAATTTGTGCACCAACGCAGTGGGAAAGGACAGGAATGCATCATATTTCATAAATATGGTGCATTCCTGCCCTTTCACATTGGCATAGGGCAGCCCAGCAAGAAGACTTGTGGCGCTGCCCTAGGCCAATTCCTTATAAATGAGGCCTTTAGATTATGGCCACACCTTTGACCACGCACCCACGTTCACTGATCTTTCATTTGATAAACACTGTTTAATATTATTTCCCCTCTGTAAAAATGATTTGCTGTGGGAATTGGGGGCGTTTATTTTTGTAGATAGTTGTCAATGTTGGAGAGTACCAAGTTCTAGACATTTTTGTCAGGAGGGGGTCTTTACGCCTAAAATATTTTGACAGGGGTGTCTCGGCATCAAAAAATTTGACTGCACGAATGTTTCTGAATAGCATTTTGTAATATGTGAGTAGTACTATTGTAGTGCTACTAAAGATTCTACAAAGTGCAGTTTGTGAATAGGCCCCAATGTGCTTTATCTTGTCTTTACTGTCACTCTTTTAATTTAATTGTCATTATCTGTTGTCACCTCCTCTATTTTTCCACTCTAAATATGATGGTTATGAGCTGTGATCCATCCATATAGGTGGAGGGGCCATGCCTCCTCACCTTTCTTTGGAGAGGAAAAGTGTCTGTCAGGGTAAGCAAAGGTCAGCTGAGAGACACTCTTCTTGTTCAGGTAAGGCAGTCAGGAGTAAGACATTCACTAATTGCCTAGGTGCCTGGTTACCTGAGCTAAAATTGCCAGGTTGTAGATTTTCACAGTTGTCCGCATCATGATGAGAGGTAGTGTCACTGATTGCTTCTGTACTTGGCGCTTCAATTTTAGGCCCCAAAGTGCCCAGGGCTGAGTGAGAATCACTGACACCTCTACACATGGTGGGGGAGGGTGGGCTCAACCGTCTCACTGAACCCATTCTACTCTTTGACAAGTTAGGGATTGCTGCCTTCCCTCATTGCCCCGACCTCCCTACCAAAATTACCACCTGCCATTGGTGGTTATTTAAAACATGGACTGACATTGTAATAGATTGCTTCTAATCTGAAGAAATTGTTATTCATTTCATTTATCACAAAATATGTGTTGTCATCTTGTTGTTACAATTTTATGAACAGCCAAGGAATTCTATTGTTGAACTTTATCAAGCAGTCCAAACATCATTATATTTTTTAATGGAAATGATAACACCATATCTGATATACAATGTAATAAACTAATAAAGGATCAGATATATTTACTCACAAAATCAGAGACATTATTTAAATTTCCTTTAAGATCTCAACTTGTCTTTCAAAATACTCAATATTTCCTTAATTGCTTATCATTTACTTTATTCTAGGTAAGTGTGCAATATAGGTCTGCAAATACAGTATTATTATGATCCTTGACATTTCAGAGACCAAAAGTAGGTGGTGGTGGCACATAAATAGCTACACAAGAGCTTCTGCCAGTTCTGGAGCAGCCTTGGTACAAACCTACAACCTTCTACATAACCCCTATGTTTTTAGTGAGATCGCTAAAAATGTCCCTTACTCTATGGTTCCACAAGATTTTCATATATGGCCGAGGGTTCAGAGGTATAGAATCGAGGGTAGGGGGCTAAAATTTAAAGTCAATTTGGCTCACAAAACATTCTTGTGGTGTTAGAGATGCAATTGTGTGTGCACCTCATTTGTCAACCTTCAATGATACTTTTCCTTTTCAAATTGAACACCAAAATTGTGAGATTTCTTAAGCATGTCTCATAAACTGGGACATTGGCACAAAGCATAGAAGAAATAATGTTTGTGAGAGAAGATATCTTTGTCGGATTCCTCTAGTTTTTTAAGTCACGTGATGGAAGAAGATCTAACCGATTCCTTAAATTGTGTGCCACTCTTCCTCTCTTATGAATTTCCTCACCTTAAAAGCTAAACCTGATCCTATAAAACTCTTCCTATAGGTCTAATGACTAAGGTACTTTGTTCGAAAAGGTCAGGTCAATCTTCTTTTCAAAGCACAGGTTAAGCCAAACTATAACGTATTAGGAAGCTATGCTTTCTGATCTTGATGTAGTTCCCTGCCAAAGAATTGAGTGAATTTGAATGAAATATTTTATATCTTGATCAAAGAATGTGATCAATAACTATCATATTTATCTGCTTTTTTTACAGACTTGAAACATACTTTGTCATTGCCTGTTAGCAAGATTAACACATTTTATCACCTTTATTAAAGAGATTAACATAAAAAAGGAGAATTCTTTGCTAAATACTTTTGATTTCAATCAGAAAGCAGATGGGTCTACTGCCCTTCCATAAATTAGAATCATTGTGGCTTAGTTGTTCTCTTTCACATTAAATTAGCCTTCTTAAAATAAACCTTCCTCAATTGTAGCGTTTTTCTGTCTACTAGAGGAATTCAGTGGAGTTCCATTGAGATTTGAATATTATGTCATTGTTTCCATTTCCCAAGAACATCCTGGCTACAAGGAGAAGGATGACTTTAATGGGTACTACAGAATAGCTGGGAATGCCTGAGAGATTTAAATCAACATCGTTCCTCAGGGTTAGGACATTCACCCGTACAGCAGTGCAGAAAACATTAAAATGATGGAGAGCGTCTACTGGCACATGCATCAATATTGCATTTTGCGATTCCTTAATTGCGAAAAATAAGGAATCGCAATTAAGGAATTGCAAACTGCAATGCATCAAGAAATTGCTAGAAAAATAGCGATTTCTTAAAATTCCTTAATTGCGATTCTCTAATTGAGAATCGCAATTAAGGAATACCTCCCCATCCATTCCTATGGGCCTAGAGGCCCATAGGAATGAATAGAAAGACATTCTTAATTTGCAATTCACGATTAGAAATTCGCAAATTAAGAATGCAATTTCAAGGGTGCAGGGGTGTCCAAAGGACACCCTGTTGCACCCCTGAAATCTGCTTAGAAGACATTTTGCACACTCACATGCCCCAAGGGCATGTGTGTGTGTAAAATGGAACTTTGAAAAATGCACTTAAGTGCATTTTTCAAAGTTTTCGCAAATTACCATGAAGGTCAACTTCATGGTAATTTGCTCCCCATATTTGCAAATTTGCCAAATGTTAGAGTTTGATGCACTACATTTAAGGAATCTCAATTTGAGATTCCTTAAATGCAAATGCAATTTAAGAAATCGCAATTTTGCGATTTCTTAAATTGCGAAAATTACAAAAATGTTAATGCATCCCAAAAATGGGAATTGCATTCGCAAACGGCCGAATTTTGCGATTCGCACCATTTGCAAATGCAATTTCCTTTGATGCATGTGCCCCCTAGTGTTTTCTTAGAGAGTGTAGGGATGCTCTAGGCCATTTAGCTGTGAGCATGATTTGTGTGTTAATGGACACGTGTGTCTATTCACAGAACCTGTGATGAGACTGAATCGCCTAGTGTAGTGTATGGCACTTAAATGTACCTTATTTGAAGAATTGCCAGTCTCTGCCATGTACTACCATTGCACAAATACAAACTAGAGCACATTCTATAATTAAATCAGAAGAGTGCGCAGAGCACAAGCATATATCAGTGGTTTACGCTCTTCTCTCTGGTCATTTACAGGTGTTCTCTGACTCTTGAGAGGGGCCCTTAAAGCCACAATTAAGGTAGAAGTATCCACAGAGTGCATTCATCTTTGGAGGGTCTTCCACAAGGGCTGAAGTGAAGAGTGCCCATCCTCCAGATGCTAAACGTGCAGTGGTGCCCGTTACCTCCCCCTAAATTGGGGTGCTGCTGGATGATGCAGCGCTGCATGAGGCACTGAATGGCCCTTGAACCCCACATGCCTCCTGCTATTGATGGCACTGAGTGGGTACACTAAAACCAGGAACCTTTTAGCCAGTGCTCATTCTATAGTAATTTGGAGTATGTACATAAGCACATTGATTTCCTCATTTGTATGATGCCTGTCCCCGACTAAACCAGAAAATGTGGAAATGCTCACTTCTGTGGTTAGTATGGTGGAACTGTGCTCAGAGGATTGTTTTATCTTGTG
Source organism: Lissotriton helveticus (assembly GCF_964261635.1). Lineage (NCBI taxonomy): Eukaryota > Metazoa > Chordata > Amphibia > Caudata > Salamandridae > Lissotriton > Lissotriton helveticus. Next base: position 1,432,140,995 of record NC_136067.1, on the reverse strand, counting down.
ACCCTGAATTGCTCCCACAAGTAACTCTTAATCTCCAGGTGTAATTTTCGAAAAAATAACTCCATATTTATTCCTCAAAAAGCTTAAAATCCTTTTTGGGTAAGCTAAATCTACAACTCAGGCTCTCGCTTCTCTAAAACACTTGAGGAAGAAACTATACAAAGATATCTCAATTATTTTACTCCTAATCAGTGGCTGACCCAATCTCAACTTCATTCCTCCAATCCTACTCCCCTACTGTTCAGTGAAAGCATAGACATATTCCCCTTGAGGTATGTAAATGCCCTTTTTGTGCAATGTTACCGTAGGTGCACCAAAAGTAATCCCATTACTATTCGCAGTGCTTATCTGCCTACATGTTCCATATTGTCTAAACTTATTTAAAAAAAAACAGCCGATAAAGTAATAGCAATAATTGAATGAAACGAAAGTCACCTCTAAGATAGATGAAGAAGAATAATTCAAGCAAAGTCAATGAAAAACCTTGAATATTATGAACAGTAGTGGCAGTGGCAGTGGCACCCGCAGGCCTGCTTCGGATGTCTTAAAGGGGCTTGCTTACTTTATCTACAGCAGGAGGCAGAAAAGGATTAAGATCAGAATAAATTGCTGTCCAAGTTATGTGCAAATCTGTAGCACATCAAGTGAATATGAACGAGAGAGGCCCTCCCCTCAGTGCAGACCTATAACCAAAGGAAATCCATAGGCGTTGAAACATATCAAACACTGCCTCATTTCCTATTGTGAGAAGGTAAGATATTTTTTAAAAATGTGGATAGTTTTTTCCAAATGTATGGCTGCATGTTATTATTTACAGTGACATTGACGTATAGATCCTTAAGATGTTTATATCTAGCTCCTGAATAAAAACAATTTGTGGTAATGAAGTACATAGTTCTCCAGGAGATTGAGTATCACGAAGATCCTTCGTCACAGTAGTAAGTATGAACTGTAAGTGGAGGTGGGGAGAGCTTGTCTGTAGAACCACATGGACACATTTGTAAAAAGAAAAGCCCTGTTATATGTATATCCATCTAATACCCTTTCCCTATCCTAAACAGGGTTTTCTAAAAGTGATAACTTACTGCAATTGCATCACAACAATGGTTACCAAAACTCATAAAGCACCGTTGTGATGTATTACAGTTCCACTGCGTCACTCACTGGACTGTGCCAGGAAACCCTAACGGGTGATAGCACGCTATACAAATACAAGTAACATAACATAGCGTATGTAATTCTTTAAGTTATGTATGGCTCGTATTGAGAGTCACTAGCATAAACAACAGATTCCAAATCTGGTTATTACTGTCTATAATGTTGCAATAGTGAGTAGAAACAGTTAATAACCACTGTTGCTATGTTTTGAAAGTATTCCAGGCTGCTCTGACAGGCCTTCTTAAGAGCCTGTCAGGCAACATTTGCTCTCTATACTGATGGAGGGCAGATGGCACAGCATCATGACTATTCTATCTCTGAAAGCTGGGGTGGGTGATGTTGTCGGTCATGCATAGCATAAAATTGTACACGGGTAAATGGAGAATACCAGGATTTTTTCTCGCCTAGGTGTTCTGAGTCACATCATCGACAACTTAAACTTTGCTCTTGTTGTCTTTTTGATATCACTTAGAACTTTAAGGTGAAAACACCCCCTTTATTCACTAACAACCTTCATAAATGTATATGAACTTAAGTTCTTTTTCAAGATTAGGACTTTGCGGACCTACGTAAAGGAACTGCTTAACACAGATCAAAAGATTCCCAACATACTATACAAGTTGAATGATATCCATCACCTCGACATCATTCCAAAAGAAAGACTAGGGCCCTAATTACGATGTCAGTCAGAAACCGACTGACAAGCAGTCGGCGGTTCCATCTGACAAATTTTTATGCGACAACCCATGTGGAGGTCGTGAAACATCCATTTACCTAATATGACTATTGTAGCAGGAAAATGGCCACTAAACAAGCCGCATTAAGAAAATTGATGTTTGCAAACATCCATGAACTGTGTGGCAAGCACCACATGGTGCCTGCTACAAGGTGCATGGATGTTTGAGGGGCACCATATGTGCCCCCCAGACCTCTTAGCGGAGGCAAGGAGGGACGGGGACCCTGCTAGGGGCCCCAAAGTCCATTTCTCTCTGCCTTTCCATGGTGATTGATACACCATAGAAAGGCAGACTGAAAGGGACATTGTAGTCGCTACTGCGGTACCTGAGAAGTCACCGCCTTTATTGCGGGGATTACTTTCCAATGGGTGGGCCAAAAGGCTCTTTCAGTCCGTCGGAACAGCAACGGTCAGTCCCACTGCATGCTGCCTCTGACCACTGCATCATAATGTGGCGGGCCGAAGGCAGGGGTAGATGTCGGTCAGATGGCTTGTCGATTACGATCCAATAGATATCATAATCAGGCCCATAGTACTTGATGCCATTTAGTTGGATGTAAAGAAGAAAGTTGTCTTTAAATTGTATCTCTCCATAAATATTTTCTCTGTTTCTTTCTTTTTAATTAATCTTCTACTTGTCCCTTTTTTCACTGGCATTCATTGACTTTGAACTACACTGGTTATACCGCAGTTTCTCCAACTGCCATCAGCCGATCCAGGTGAGCATCTTCAGTACTCAGTGGCTACTGATCACCTGTGTAATATTTTGATGATCTATATTCTCTTTTTTTCAACATGCACACGAAGCTACTTGGCAAACCCTTCACCCAACAAGATGTCAAGATTTACCAGTACATGGAAACAATATAAGTGTAATTAAAGATTAATACTATTGTTGACCTAAATGTGCCTAAAGACTGTTTGACCATCATACATGCCTGGATGTTAAATCCTCATCACAAGGTGAATTGGACAAAAAATGAACTCATTATCAGTGACCCCTCACATGTCCAAATATGGGAATGGCTTTCAGATATGAAGCTAGAAAGATTCTTGTCCTAGCAATCTTCTAATGAATTGCAAATTTAATTCCTCATTAACAGCACTTTTTTTGGCACATCACATTGAAAAGAAACCTCAGACAGCTTGGCGCATGCTCATCAGCTTGCTTAATTTACATTTCAATTAGTACCACTCAGTATGTGGGACAAGATCTCAGCCGTGGTCTGTGCAGGTAACAGCGGTGGCGAGATGAGTCTGGGTGGGGGGTATTTCAAGGAATGATGCAGAGGCAAAATATAATAAATAATTAATTTTCCTTCATCATCGTCTGTCTGAATCCCCCACCAACCGGCTACACAACCCCACCGCTGTTACCTGCATGGACCGCGGATGCAAGATCGTTCAACACTTCAGTTTCACCTCTTTGTTCTTTAGTAAAAGTAAAAACATATCTCTTTAAGGAATACCTCAACTGACAGTAACAGGAAACATGCCGTTGTTGCAGCATTTCTGACCCTACTATTGAGAGATATGCCCTGCTCCTATTATGAAGACGGCCGCGAACCATTTCCTCACCATCGAATCTTACATTGACCTATTGACGCAACCCACCTGCTGTGCTACACTGCGTTACAGGGAAAGGACAAGAACAAACTGTATTTAAGTCAATACGCTGCATTCCTGCCTTTTCTACTGAGCTGGCCCTTTTTTGGCAGCCTAGCACAAATGCAGGCACCCTTGCACCATGGTGCAAGTGTTCCTCCATTGAATGCAGGATTGTTGTTTTTTTTGCAAGAAGGACCTACTCCCTGCACAAAAACACTTCTGAAGTCATTTTCCTCTTCTCTGAGTGCTTCAGAATGTAAAACACATAGAAAGTGGAAGTAACAAGGAGAAATAAAGATATTTCTCCTTGTTACACCTCCCCTGGGAGGAAGTATCTTTTTGGTGCATTCCCAGGCTTACTAGTTCTGGTCATCATTAAAATGCGTCAAAAACCATGGGAAATGTGTGGGAACAACCATGCAATGATTTATGCTGTTTTGCTTCACTCCAGATTCATGATGTCACTCAGGGCCATGCCAAGAATACATTGCATGACTTCATAAATCTCAATTAGGACATGTGTCGCTCTTGCACCACCTTGCACAAGTGAAGCAACTCCGCTCGTAAATAGGCCCCATAGTATCAAATCGTTCTCTGCACTGATTATTTGTGTACAGTGCTTCATTGCTCCCTAACTAGTTCCACAGAGATAACAGCACCAAAAATCAGCTTCAGCACATATATGAAATGTGGATTTGTTACATTCAATTACCATCACAGACAAGAGATTGTACTGTGGGTTCACTGATAGAAAAAAGATGACAAAAACATCGAAGTTAAAAATATCGAAAAAAATATAGAATACAAAAATCTTGATTCTAATACCTACACAGGTAAGTACAAAAATATTGAATCAAAAATACAGATTAAAAAATATAGATGTATAAAATATTGATTTAAATATATACATATATATATATATGTATAAAACATAAAATAATATATATTAAATATATTAAATAATATGAATTTTACCAAAATACATGTACTTGAATATACATTTTAACAAAATATAACAAATAAACTTCATTAAAAAATATAAACACACAAACATAATAATTTATGCCCAAGAAAGAAGCAAGATGGCAGTGGTAATAACAGGCTGTCACCACCTCTTTTAAGATGGTAGGCACAATATAGGAAGAGGTACGGTGTGCTCAAATAAATAGACACTATGCCATCCTAGTGTAAATTAATATATGGAAAGTGAAATTTCAACTTATATACAAATATTTTGAAATTCAGAGCACAACAGTAGAGTCATTTTCATACGTCACTATTGCAGATCCAATTTTACTTTATAAAACTCTCCAAAGCAACACAAATTCATATAAAAGTCTATAGATAAACAGTATTAATAGCCGGAAAGTCTGTTAACACGCAGTTCGATAGATGATGCGCACAGCCGACACTTGTTTTGTCGTGCTGACTTTTCCAAGGCTTAAAATTGTTGTGAACCCCGTTTAATCTTCTAAGATCGAGGATTTGTATGTCGAAACCGCCCTTACAGCTGAGAGGAGTGTATGATATGTTCAATCCCTAAGAGCTCCAGACCTTGGTGGGCCGAATATGAAATCTAATTGTGACCTCTGGTTGCAAATCATAGTTTAAAGTGAAAATAGTTTCAAGAAACTACGTGGGCATAAGTCAGCCCATTGCCCAGTAAGCCGGGAGAAATAGGTAGTGTTTGAATTTAAATGCTAAATCTCCGGCGTATCATTTTTCCTAAGATGTTTTAAAACATCACACATCTTTGCATCATGTTGAGTAATCACGCTGATGGGGAGCTTGTGACTGCTCTGCTCGTTTACCATACAGGCCAACATTTTCACTATTTCTTGTAATTCTCAAATTTCTGACACTGTTGTTGCCTTGATGTCAATACGTATCAAATTATTCTAGACAAAATATCTATTTAATTGAGATTGCTGTCAAAGCATGTGTTTAATGTCATTTGCATGCAGAGTACTATTCTCCTCCTTAAGCAGTCTTTTAAATTTCAGATGAAGAATATCATGATCATAATTCAAAAAGTAGCCTTAAAGGAATCCCTTTGTGTTAATTTAATCTGATGTGAATCATCAAAGTAAAATTGTTGTGCAGGAAATTTGATCAGAAGACAGAGAAGAATTGCATCAGCTAACTTCCACCCTGCTGTCATGTGTCGGTCATATGCTCCCACAGTATAAAACTATGTGTATGTTGTGCTATATGCTGGAAACAATCGTAGGGTGAGGTGCTAACAACACTAATCCTATGTAGGTTTTCAAATTACCCAGTGTTGTTTGCCATCTGGTCTGATAATATTCAATATCTCTTTAAATTTAGTCGAGAACATCGAGCTAATTACAGATAAATTAACACTTAGAATAAAAATGTATATCACTAGTTATTTGTCTGCGATAGCATCAATTGCAATTGTTGTTGCACAGATATATATCACGCATGATTGGATTTATAAAAAAACCCTGACATTCAAAGAGTGGTAGACACTCAGGTGCCAGACGTTTCTGATGGAATCTGCTATTTTAAACTCACAGGGGGGAAATGGACTGATCAGACTAATTTTGACTGGGTCTCTCTTGTTGTAGGAAGGGGAAAACCGGGATACGGATATTTGTAATTTGGCATTTTGCTATGTTCATTTGCTCCTTCTGATATTGTGTTTGTGTTCTGTTCTTGTCCTATAGCTTTTTAAAAATACGAGAGTAGAACTGATGTAACAGGTATACTTGTAGCCACTCATTTCAAGTAAGGACAAAAATAACTATTACAAATGTGAAACCCTATTCGTTTTGCCCTCAAAAATTGAATAAACACTGCATGAAAAATAGTGTCATATCAATGGTCTATCTACTGGTCCTTAACAGTATTTCTGAGATTCACCGAGCGGTATCATCAGAAATTTGTGGAAGATGGTGCTTTATCTAAGGATACAACTGCTTCCCTGAATTTCACAAGAAAATATGCCTTCCCTCATTAGGGACTAGATTAAACGTTGACATTTTCTTTAAACTGGCTTACCAGAGTGCTCACATGAACATTTCCGAAGAAACTTCTGACTTTCTCAACTTATGGATGCCAAATCCCATAAAAACACATAATTAAATAATACACAGCAGGTGCAAGACATGACCCTAAAGAAGTCAGCTCTTCTAGAGATAGATGGAATATGGAACAACCCTCTCAGATGAGTCATGGAGGTAATGTTGCTCATAAACAGGTACTTTATCACCAAACAGCAAACTGCCACTGTTATACTTAAGCTATCAGTCCATGGACTCTATTACACACCAAGACCGCTCTGTCAGTGGGGCCTAAATCCAGACTCCAGATGTGCCATATGTCCAGATTGGGATGCTGCTTCCTGCATGTTGCATGGTCCTCTCTTAAGGTCTACTAATTTTGGCAAAAGGTAACACAACACCTCTCCTCGATGTTTAATACTAATGTTAGCAACACACCTCAAATTTCACTGGTGGGGTGGGTTAAATTAAGTACGTGTCACAAGTCTGTCGCATTAGCATTGCTTATTGCACAGAGAGAGGTTGCAAGATACTGGGTGAGGTAGACAGACACTACTCATAGTATTTCACAATCATAAGTGATTAATTTAAAAGAACCACAATCTGTTATCCTGATGGGATAGTCGCTAGTTGTTACATCAGATTTGCTGTGATATCTGGAGACCAGGGATATTTGGGAATACTGTCAAAAAACAAAGGGATCCACCCTTATGGGAAAGTATAGAAGTGTTCCTCCAGACTGCGTGTGTCTCCTACAATGGTGGTAAGCACACAGCTTTGTTTTAATACCCTTCACCCACCAAAAGGACCCTTGGTGGCATGCTTCCTCATCGGGATCTTCCCGCCCGCCCAGCTGCGGGACGGGACTTGCTGCGACCTACGACTACTTGGGAGCACTGGTTATGAAAAACAATACTATGTGTGGTGTAGGAGTGTGAGTGAGTGGAAGGGTCAGAAGTGAGTGAATGGTGAAAAATTTAAAAATACCTGGTTCAGTGGAAAACATGAGCTGGTATCATTAAAAGTGGGGAATGAGATGGAGATACTATGCTTTAATGAGCAGTGTGTCCTGTGTCGACATGTTTCGAAGCCCTCCCCTGGCTTCTCATCAGGACCTAGAAGAGATCCCTTCTACACTCAAATCAAAACAACTGTGTATTCACATATAATCCTAACTAAGTGGTGCACATACATTTAACATGCACAATATACTATACCCCAGTAGGTGTATTGCTGAATGGGTTTCTTATATCACCCAGATAATGCCCCATGAGCCTTCAAAATGGGAGGAAGGGGCACCCATAGTTACACAAACATCAAGGTTACCTCCTCACCTGTTCACTGCTTCGCCGCATCGTGAGTAGGACGTATCCACCTCTTCTGCTCTTTTGAGCATTACCTCTTCACTCCCTTCTTGTGTTTACTTTGATATTTGGGATTACATCTGGAAATATAAACTGCATGCATTATAATCTGAATTTTAGGTTGTGACGATGCCTTGAATATGTTACATTATATTTCATAGTATGTTCTGTATTTATTAAACATGATAACATAAGAAGTCTCTTATGACAAGTGTATAACGGACCTTATCAGTATCTCCTTTTAGGGATAAAGTGTTTTCAATTGCTGTCGGTAATATTGAGAAATGATTGACCTTTGGGAAATAAGCATATGCATTAAAGACTTTTTCAAATGATGAGTCACAGAGAGACCTTTATCTCTTGTTAGTAAAGGTGGATTTGTGATTAGCAGGTGTTAGGCCTGTCATCCTTGGAGTGTTTTCCCCTAATCTTTTGCCTTCTGACCCCCTGTGTTGCTGACTTTATTTTTTGTGGCCTTATTATTCTGGGTACTTTACCACAGCTAACCAGTACTAAAATGCATGTGCTCTTTCCCTACAACATTGTAACCTTGGCATACCCACAATTGACATATTTAATTTATTTATAACTCCTTAGTAGAGTGCACTGCATGTGTCCATGGTCTTTAAATGAAATGTTATTAGAGGGCCTACATGTCTCGGCTTCCATTGCAGAGCTTGTGTGTGCAATGTTATACTGCCATTTCAACCTGGCAAGTTAACTGTCTTACCAGGCCCAAACCCTCCTTTTTCATACATATTACTCACCCGTAAGGTAGGCCTTGGGCAGCCCCGATGCAGTGTATTTATAAAGTTGGACATGTATTTTAAGTTTTACATGCTCAGGTAGTGAAAAAAGAATTTAAGAGTGTTTCACTACTGCAAGGCCTATCTCTGCTTAGGTTAACATTGGGATTACCTTATCACATTTTATAAGTGCAATTTCCAATTTGGAAAAGATTGACATTTTGAGTGTGGTGTCTCTGGACTGAAAATCACAACTTTGGATTTTAAGTTGCGAGCCTTGAAAATGCCACTTATAGAAAGTTTGTGGAGCAGTTTATATTAAATGTCCACAATTTGTTTATGTTTTCACTATTAGGTTTAAGAAACGAGGGAAAGAATTCATTTGGCCCTGATGAGAGTTTGTGAAGAACCCTCCCAAACTCGAAACGCGTAGGCAAACAGGATCAAGTCCTTAGTCTGGAATCATAGTTAAACTGCTTAGGAACTTGTAGCCTACTAGCACTTCTACAGAATGGTGGTGGTGCTTTCAGCAGACACATTGATAGTCTGCTTGATGGTCAAATATTTGTGATTAAGCATTCATTATGTTTTGATTGAAATATATTTCGAATTTTTTTCTTCTCCCCTGGTTGTGAGATAAGGTATCACTTTTTTGCACAATATTTATATGTTTGCACATTGTATATGTAATTTTGATTCAAATTTCTTGCACATTGTATATTGAATTTTGACTTAACTTTCTGTGTTGTGTTGTACCAAGTAAACATCGCGACATTTATGGCTAGTACATAAAAGGCAATGTCATTTCTCTAGACTTTATGAATAGTCATTAAAAGGTGTTTATTGAATAAAAACTAGGCAATTAATTGCCAGGATAAACATATTAAATTTTGTTTATCTTTTTTTCAACCAAAATTGCATGGTGTTAAATGTGAAGTGTGGGTTTCTTTTTGTTTTTCAAAGTATCTTGGGCCCTTACCCCACTTCTGTCCATATGGGCCAAACTCTATTTTTGATAGAAAACTTATAGAAAGTTGGCATTGTCTCACTTTAACCATTCTGTGCCTCTGCCTTTCTCTTAATACTCGTCTGGGGAGGGTGACAGCTGGGCTATGTGCATTCCCTCTAGACACATCCACACAGTAAGAGAGCTTAGGTGTGCCTGATGGGCCATTCACATCCTGGTGGCCCAACACCAGGCTGATTGGCCATACCGGGCCGGATGGGAGGGAGAAGCTGACACCTGCACCTGAATAGAGCTGTGCGTGTCCCCATTCAAAGAACGGATTCGCTCGGTGTAACGGTTAGTTGATTGTAGACTTAAAAGGCTGAATTCCAATGCCAGTAGACACTAATGGCTACGAGTTCATGTCTACTCGAGTAACAACATAGTAACAGAGTCAGTTCTAAACGTAAAAGATCTAATAAGAGAACAGCTTTTAAAACATCAGAATACCTTAATAATTTCAACAACTGTCCTTTTTATATGATCCCCAATTATCAAAGCGACTAATAGTGAAAACGCCATTTATTATGGGCGATACCAGCTTGAGGCCAGATTGTTAAGATAACCAGGCTTTCGACTTCCTGTGAAAAGGTAACATATATATATATTTAGACATGAATCCAAAGCAGGCTAACTGTAGTAAGTAGACTATGAACTAATACACTTATGTACATCCATGTAGGACAAACACAGAGAAGGTCCGCACCTTTAACAAAATCACTCTTCATACCAGCAGCGAACCCTGTGCTGTCAAGCAGAAAGGTGAGGCGCTTCCCCTCTAATCTAAGACCACAATAGGAAGCTATCACAATAACACTCTAGATTAATAATACGTGGTTGTGAATTAAATCTCACCCACAGCTTTTATGAAAAGACGGAGTTTTATTGATATCCCTTGGGATAAAATGTGAAAAGACTACAGATAAGGAAGTCTCGCCTAATCAAACAGGTGAGACATGGTATTGCACTAAAAGGGTGAATATAATGAATGTCGCATCAGTGTCAATAGATGACAGACTAGGTTGAGGAATAATTGTGATGTTGAGTGAGCTGGAGGATAGAATATTTTTAAGACTTGGACATATCTAAAGGGAAGTTCATGATGAGCTGGAACTCTAATCATGTCTCACTGTTTCTGTAATGGCAATGTTGGATGTACTGTAAGGTCATTTCTCGAAATTACTCGAAATCAGTCTAGATCCACTTTTGAGACAATATTTGAAAGGGCATAGGATGGATGGTTTATATGTATTTCACTATGTTGAGTTCTTCCTGCTTTTAATTTAAAGAAAAGACTGTCTGTTATTGAGATGTTTTTTAGGCCAAATGAATGTTTTTAAGGCTTTTATTTTAGAGAAGTGGAAAATATATGAGAATAATGCATTTATTTTATTGTAGGTGTCTGCATGAAAATTAATTAAACAAAATAAGGAGTGCTTATTCTAAAGTCTTGATTAAGATGGATTCATAAGGTTTCTCCATCGAAACGCGTCAACGCCATTACTTGACTCACAATCCGTCTATTGGACACTGGAGTGAAAAAGCCAATTAAAGAATGCTTATCTCCATGCCCAGAATATGATATGAAAATGGATGTGGACTCTGCTAAGACTAGGTTTTCAGCCTAGCCTCCGTTTTTCCCACTCTTTTCATATGTTCATGCATTTTTGTGATTAATATTTTAATTGTATTGTGCTTTTTATGAATTGTTGTAATACCAAATGTGCTGATTGACGGGTTTTCCCGAGTTTTTATTGAGAATTTTGTAATAATAAATCTTTGTGATATATTTTTTCAACATAGTATACTATGTGTGTTTCCCTATTACATATGGTTCAAGCTTAAAAGGTGTGGATGGCGATGGTGTATTGTTAGAGAATACTAAGGTGGACGTTACTTGCAGACTGGTGCCCCTCTGTTTATAAATCTACCCAAAGGGATCCTTCTATTTTCACCTTATAAATAACTGATTAGATGCTTGTAGCAAGTCTGAAGTCAGCACAGGGACCTTGTGCACTTCAAAGACCTCTCTTTGAAATGCCTACACCCCATTACAGGTGCAACGGGTTATAAGTCCTGGACCCCTGATACCACCAACTCACTACACTTCTGGACCTGAGGACATTCTACCAGGAAGAAGAACTGCTGTGCTGCTGAAAGGATTGCCACTCTTCTGGACTTTGCTAGACTCCTGCTTTGCTGTCCCTGCCCTGCTGACTGCTGCCCACCTTGCCTGAGTGAGAAGGGCTGGACCTGCATCTTTACATCCCCAGAACCAAAGTGACTTCAAGGGCTTGCTGCCTTGCCTCCTGTTCTGAAGTCTCAGAGACATCAAAGACTTCCAACAACCATTCTGCAGCCTTTAGACTCTGCCAACAGTGAGTCTGGCCCTGCCAAGTGGTGCCAATCCAGTCCTTTGCCCTTGGAAGTGGGTTTTCTGGCTGTCATCACATCATCGGCTGTGGTCCACGGCTCGACGATGTTGCATCGCCTTCATCGTGAGGGGTTCACAGACTACGCATCTCCGACTGTGCAGATAGGAACCGACGCATCGCCAGATCGACAACGCTTTGTCTTCTCTGCTCCTCTTATCAGGTCTTTGATGACGATGCATCCCACATCCAATGGTACTTTTTCAGTGGGACAAGGTAAGTCCCTATACGGACCTGCGCTTCAACCCAGTCAGCCTGAACTTTTGGATTTACCCTAGTCAAGCGCCACCAGATGTCCCTGGTTAATGATTTATGCTTTTAAGCACAAAATTTCAATTACATTCTAATAAATTAATAGCTCCGGTTCTACTTATTAGATGTTTGCCATTTTGATCTTGTTTTGTTTATTGAATTAGGCTCTATTTCTCTAAACTAGTGTGGATTATTTTTTGTGGTATTTTCGCTGTTTTACTTTTTAAGTGCAGCACAAATACTTGACACATTGCCTCTGAAGTTAAGCCTGACTGCTCGGTGCCAGGTTACCAGAGGGTGAGCACATGTTAGTTTAGGGTGTGTACCTGACTTACCTTCATTAGGATTGTGGTCCCTACTTGGACAGGATGCATACCTCTGCCAACTACAGACCCAATTTCTAACAGCAGGGATTTCACTACCTTTGTTTTTACATTTGCAGTTTGGCTACTGCTCCAGAGTGCCCTACTTTTTGGCTGTGTCTGTTTGCTTTTGCTGATGCTAGTGCAGGGTCGTCTTTCTCTAGGGTGAGAGCTGAATGCTGTGGTGGTTCATCATGGTTTTATCACATATGATATACCGGTATATGGAATATCAGTAAATGAGGTTATCACAGAATTGTTGGCATATGCAGGCAAGAGCAGTACGATGGACTTGTGAATGTGGGAGGCAGGGGTGAATCAGTAAAATATATGTGTTCAGTGTTTAGAGTAACATTTTAACTGTGGGCTGGCCTTTGAAACATTAGTGATTGTAGGGTTTATGTATGAAGGCTCTGGTGGCTGGTTGTGATGGTGACTGGTCTGTTTGATTGGGGATGCTTGTGGGGGGTGCCTCTAGCTGAAGAGCAGTGGGAGGGAACTGTGAGTGCTGAACATTGTCACACTTCACCAGAGGCTGAGCTTCCTACATTGAAAGGTTGGGCAGATGGGGAGCGGAAATGCAGGGGAGGTATTACAAGCACTTTAGTTGCTTATCAAATGACCCTTACCTTGACCACAGCATATGCATGCTCTTCTGACTGACCGACTTCTCAGTCAACAGCATATGCTGTGGTGATAATCATGTAGACTTTAATCAGTGTCTTTTTCCTTGAATGTAAGGTACTGTACTGGCATTGAATTTGGAGATGTCTATATTTTTACAAAAAACAAATACAACCATCCCATTGATATTATTTAAGGCCTCAGAATACACTACTAGGAAAAATTAAAAAATGTAGTGAATTAAGTGGAATAGTATGACCAGCCATACATACTGTACCAGCTATTTTAATCAGATTACAACCCAGGCTCTTTATCCTAATTGGTTAAGAGGAAGTTGCCTGACGGCTAGAGCAGTCGAAAAATCGGCTCGCAAAGGGCCAGATTCTGAGAATCTGGCCCTTTGTGAGCGCTATTTTTGCATTTGGGATTCAGTATCCCAAATGCAAAAATCGTAAATCTAGAAATCGTTAAATTGCGAATAATTGCATTTAAGGAATCTCAATTTGAGATTCCTTAAATGCAATTCATGAACCATTTTAAAATTGCGAATTCGCAATCTGGGGCCGCTATTTACTGCGAAGTCTAACTACGTGGTAAATAGCAAAAACACTTTAGTGCATTTTTCTAAATTGTATGTTACACACACACATGTCCTTTGGACATGTGTGTGCGCAACACCAGTGTACATTACCATTTCAGGGGTGCTACAGGGTGTCCTTTGGATACCCTGGCACCCTTGAAATCGCTTCCTTATTTGCGATTCGCTAATTGCGAATCGCAAATAAGGAATGACTCCCCATTCATTCCTATGGGCCTTTAGGCCCATAGGAATGAATGGGAAAGCCATTCCTTATTTGCGATTCGCAATTAGCGAATCACAAATAAGGAAGCAGTAGAAATCGCAAAAAATATTGCGATTTCTACATGCATCCCGTTTTGCGAGTCCTTAATAGCGATTCCTTAAAAATCGCTATTAAGGACTCGCAAAACAGGACTTTGATGAATCTGGGGGCTAATCGCCCGGTGCCTAACAAAAATAAATGTGTCTGGTGCTTATGTAAAGAGCTCTGATACCTTCGGGTCTAGTTCGCGCTATATACAACTCCCCAAAAAATGTCTCTGAAATCACACTTCTTCCCTATTGCGTACCTGAATTCTGTCTTCAATGTCAGAATAATGTGTCCTGGTCAGTACTGCACATTAAAGGTGCTAGAATCAGGAAGCCTGCAGTGCCACCAATTTGTCATTAAAACCTGGTTTCCCTACTCGCCCTAAAGGGAAAAATGGAATGGCGTAATGATAAAGAAAACTGCCAGGGGACTAGGATGAAGCCCGGAGTCCCATATGATGTGATGTGCTGCGCTGTACTTAAAGCGTTCTCAGCCGTTGGATACTGTGAATGCTGTGTGACATCCGAATCACAAGCACACGCCTAGACAGGTTAGTTGAATGCGTCATCATTTGCAATTTTACCTTACCATTACCCCCCTCCTAACTATTGCTTCTGTCATACTGGGCCGTGGTCCCGGTGTCCAAGGGCTGGAGGAGTCAAATGCACCCCAATTGTAACTTTTGTTTCAACATCAAACCAGGGATTGGGAGGGAGCCATCGGCCAGTCACATCTGCAGTCGCTTAATTTTTACTTTCCTATTTACTCGCATCATTCCGTAGTAAATTTGTCTGCTGATCGATACATTGTACATTTCAGGTACGTCAGACTTCCCTTGTTATATCTACTATGTTGTTTTTTAAGCATGTCGTCTGTTTTCTATTCGTTGGTCCTTATTTGGTGTTGAAAACATTATTTTAACTTTTTTATTATCATCCCGTTAGTGGAAATGATATTGTACTACTGTGGAAAGGAAGCAAATGTTGCCTTGAGATTTTGTGTTAATTGGATTAAGTTAAAATATTAGTTAGAATTTGAGACCCTCCTCAACAAGTTTGATACATTACTTTCTAGCTCAGGCTTTTGAATCCTCGACTGTTAGACACAATAAAAGTCATTTTTGGTTAAGTAATTTGTCTTCAGTTTCTGAGCCTTATTTTTAAATGTTCACTGATCTGCTGCTCAGGAATGTGGAAGGGGTTCAAGAACTCTGACAAATAAAGACACCTAAAACAGCAAGGAGAACACAGGCATTGGGACAGAGAAACAGGGCCTCTGACACTGCGACTGAGTGATCACACATCACTGGTAGACATAGTAGCAAACATGAACACCTCGACTTATAAAGGAAGGCCAGTACATTGGCAGATCACAAGAAAACACGATCTCCGAGACAAGGGACACAGATGGCCCTGCATACACGCAACAGATGTTGAGGAATATAGCAAGGCCTACACCCCCAAACAGGGCCACTTTCAATGGAAAATCAAATCGAGCGATGGACACACTGCCTATTAAAAAAAATGAAAATGAAGATTTTTATTACATAGTGTAAATGACAGCAGTGCACTGTGTAATATTGCGTATTATAACAGTAACACTGCAGAAAATAACATAACATAACAATCATTATAAATAATGACGCGAGTTATCCATTATTCAATTAAGGATTATCCAACTCAGGTTGTAAATACAGAGGGAATAAGCATGAGCCCCTTACGCTGCTGTAGAGCCACTTTTTGTGACACTCTAGCAGGACAAAACCCAAAACCACATTTATGAGACCATGCAAGGCCATTTTGTGTGGCTTTGAATTGCCTTGTAAGGCAAATCAGTGGAACTCGCTGGGTTACCTTACTCTGCACTAGCTAGGTGTTCCATGGGCATTGTGGTGGGTGTGCCCACGCAACACCTATGGTATTGTGATGCTTCCCCATATTTACAAGACCATGTAAACCTGCGGAAGCGCCAAAAGCTTAAGCCTCCCCACTGAGGTGCAATAAGGAGAAATTACTTTATTTCGCCTTGTTTTTTTCTCTTTTTATGTGTTATGAATCTGCAGCATACATACACAGATGAAAAAGCTTCCTAGGATTATTTCTGTGCAGGAAGGTGCTCCTTTCGACACAAAGCAATCCTGCCAACAACACAAGCACCCTTCCAACATAGTTCAAGGGTGCCTGCAAGAATGCTAGGATGCCAAAATGGCTCCAGAGCAAGAGGGAAGGACACAAATGCACTGTATTAGATAAATGCAGTGTTTTTCTGCACTTTCACTTTAACGTAAGGCAGTGAATCAAGGTGACTAGCTGCACTGCCCTATGCCAAATCCCCATAAATCTGCCCCAGAGATTTCTAAACAGTGTGCAATGTAAATGATTGGCCTGCAATAAGCTGCTGATGTGCTTTTGGAAAGAGAAGGCAAATGAAAGAGATGAAAATAGAGTGATCCTGGGATTAGAGCTCATGTCTCCTCATTGCAGAAATAACACGTTTGATCACAATTTCACATTTCTGCATGAAGGCAGTCAGTTGATGATTCAGTCAGCCTGCCTTTATAGTGTATGTTCAATTTGGGTTAGAAACATTATTATAGAGAATCATGTTGTTGTTTATGAACTGCTTTTAAAACCACAGTTGTAAGATGGCCAGATGTAAAGCATGCTGTAAAAAAAACGCATTTAGCAGATCCAACTAATCAAGATTTATCATTTTATCATGGTCTATAGCATAAAAGTCATTCAAACGAGTTCGACCTGATCACATAATTTTCCAGATTCTATAGGCATGTAATTTATCAAATTAGAGGGACAAGGCATCCATTGTTATGTGTTTATAGGTTAGCACAAACCACTTACATAACTATGGCTAAAAGGGAGGATCAAAATAAAAATAGCCAAAGAACAGCAACTCGAAATATAGTATAAGCATTACCCAGTGAGGAAGATCACTTAAAATGTCTTTAGATATGCAGAAAGACACACAAATAGAAAGGACTTACACTTTAGGTAAGTACTGAAATTTGATTGTCGTTTTTAATTGAAGTAAGGGACTTTGGGCCTGATTTACATTTTGTCGGACAAGTCACTGCTTCACAACGCTGATGGATATCCCATCTGCTGAAATATTAATCCCATTGGATATAATGCAATTTATATTTCGAGGATGGGATATCCATCACATTTGTGACAGAGAAACCCATCGGCCAAGACGTAAACAGGTTATTTGTTCTTTTCACACAATCACCCTACTCTCTGAATGCCACAGACTTGGGTGATCATACTCAAGAAGCAAATTGCTGAGGAGAAGTTTGGCAAGAAGCCAGCACATCATGTGTTAGTTAAATGGATGCTCAGGTAAACATCCAGGCTAGCATCCACAATGAATTTTAAGAGAAATCCCCCTCAGTTTACCCCTTGGGCGCTGCCGCGATTCTGCTCCTGTGCGGCACTTCTAAAGAGTGGGCGGTATCATGACGGCCCGAGACGTCATCAGCACACGTCCACCGTGTTGCATGACGGACGGGGGGGCGTCATCAGCATGGAAGGGGTTAACATGTCTACCATGTAAACATAATATTGCAGCAACCACCTTAGATGAGACATTTCCCCTCAATAGGGTTCACCAGCAGCAACATGTCTAAAATAAATGTTCCATTAGTGCACTGGTGTTTGTAAATGGTTGCTTCACCAACCTCTAATCGGTGATGCAACAAAGGTGGCACAGGTTTCCAGCACTCATTGTAAGGATCTGAGATGGACATGAGTAGTTATTGAAGAGTCCTAGCACCAGGTACCAGTCCTCCAAACAATGGGGCCCTATATCACACCCTCCACCCAACAGTATGTGGTTAGTTAGAGTCATGTCATGGAGGATACAATACACAACTGAAGTGTTTATAGTTGCTATGATGGCAAGTTCCTGGCTAAGGTGACATGATGCGCAAAAGAACAATGGAATTGAATGTGGCCCTAAGTTGATTACCATTGGCTGAGCTCAGTTCTAGCATTTCATCAATCCCTTTTTTGTTTTCCTATTTTCAGTGTCTACTATCATGGGTCAATAGCTTCTGGTCACTGTCAATAACAGGTACACCACACACTGCTGCATGCTAGTATATAGGTCCCACTCCATAGATTACTGCAGATTAGAGGTCCTAGGACAAGCAGTTTC